>NC_141877.1:55525000-56765000 GCF_056163025.1 Triticum urartu | reverse complement strand
CAACCTGATGTGTTGCTGCAATGTATAATAGCATTGGTTCGCCAATGTTTGGCGCAGCCAGGACTGGGTTTGTTGCCAGTATGGCTTTTATTTCGTCGAGTCCGGCCGTGGCTGCATCCGTCCATTTGAAGTGTTCGGTGCGCCGAAGGAGGCGGTAAAGGGGTAGGGCCTTTTCTCCCAAGCGGGAGATAAAGCAGCTTAGAGCCGCCACGCATCCGATTAACTTTTGTATTTGTTTGAGGTCCTTTGGGATATCCAGTTGCGACAGAGCTCGGATCTTGGCTGGATTTGCTTCAATTCCTCTACCAGATACAATGAAGCCCAAGAGCTTTCCGGCTGGAACACCGAACACGCATTTTTCCGGGTTGAGCTTGATGTCGTATGTTCGGAGGTTATCAAATGTGAGCCTCAAGTCGTCTACTAGAGATTCAACATGTCTTGTTTTGACGACCACATCATCTACATATGCCTCCACTGTTTTGCCGATCTGGCTTGCCAGACATGTCTGAATCATGCGCTGATATGTTGCGCCGGCGTTTTTGAGCCTGAAGGGCATCGTGTTGAAGCAGAATGGCCCATATGGTGTGATAAATGCCGTTGCGGCTTGGTCTGGTTCTGCCATCTTGATTTGATGGTAGCCAGAATATGCGTCGAGGAAACACAACGAATCGTGTCCTGTAGTAGCGTCGATAATTTGGTCGATGCGGGGGAGGGGGGAAGGGATCCTTTGGGCAAGCCTTGTTAAGGTCTTTAAAATCAACACACAGGCGCCAGGATTTGTCCTTCTTTGGTACCATCACCAGGTTTGCTAGCCAGTCCGGATGTTTTATATCTCTGATGAATCTGGCCTCCAATAGCTTTGCTAGCTCCTCTCCCATGGCCTGTCTCTTAGGTTCGGAAAAATGCCGAAGAGCCTGTTTGACAGGTTTGAATCCTGTTTGGATATATAAGCTGTGCTCGGCCAGCCTGCGTGGGATTCCTGGCATGTCTGAAGGATGCCAGGCGAAAATGTCCCAGTTCTTTCGTAGGAACTCTCGCAATGCGGCATCGACATCAGGGTTTAACTGTGCCCCGATGGAAGCTGTTTTATTGGGATCCATTGGATGGACTTGGACTTTGACTATTTCGTCCGCCGGTTTAAAGGAGGTGGACTTGGATCTTTTGTCGAGTACCACATCATCCCTATTCACCGTAGAGCGCAGCGTAGTCAGCTCCTCAGCCGCTAGGGCTTCGGATAGTGCCTTGAGGGCCAGTGCGGCTGTCTTGTTTTCGGCACGGAGTGCTATGTCCGGATCACTAGCGAGAGTGATGATCCCATTAGGCCCGGGCATCTTGAGCTTCATGTACCCGTAATGGGGTATTGCTTGGAAGATTGTAAACGCTTCCCGCCCTAGCAGAGCGTGATAACCGCTACTGAACGGAGCCACCTGGAACGTGACCTCTTCGGACCTGTAATTATCCGGCGTGCCGAACACCACATCTAGTGTGATTTTTCCTGTACAGCGCGCTTCCCGACTAGGGATTATTCCTCTAAAGGTTGTGCTGCTTCGCTCAATGCGGTTCCAGTCTATCTCCATTTTTTGAAGAGTGTCCTCGTAAATGAGGTTCAATCCGCTGCCGCCGTCTATGAGTACCTTGGTAAGACGAAAGCCGTCCACCATTGGACTGAGGACCAATGCGGCTGGTGCTCGGGCTTTTCGGAATTTAGGTTCATCACTGGCGTTAAAGGTAATAGCCGTGTCACTCCATGGGTTTATTGTTGCTACTTGGTAGACTTCGGCAAGGCTGCGGAGTGTCCTTTTTCGCATATTATTTGATGTGAAAGTCTCGAAGACTGTTAATACCATATTGGTGTCTCTGGGGTGGCTTTCTGTGGCCTCCGGAATTAGGATATTTTCGCCAATTTTGGCCACCTGTCGGAGTATCCAACATGCTCTGAGGCTGTGAGTTGGTGTGGCGTCCTCTGTACTGTGAATTTTACAGGGTCCATTAAGCCACCCTTCCAGTACGGTTCCATGCCCTGTAGAGGGTTTTTGCTTTTTAGTGCTTGACCCGGGTGACTGGTGATGATGCACCCTTTTATTTCGGACTGGGTTTGTATTCAGGCCGGATTGTCCCAAAATTTTATTTCGGTTTTCCAGGCGCTTTTCCATCGCACAGTACTTTCGTACAATGGACGCCAAGTCAGCGAAGCGTGCAATATCACGGCGACTTGTGGCATTGAGTATTCCCTTGTCCATGCAATTATTGCAGAAGATTGAGATTGCGTCTTCCTCGCGGCAGTCCCTTAGCCTGTTCTTAACCAGGAGGAATCTGGCCCAGTAATGATGTACTGTTTCATCGGGTTCTTGCCTGATTTTGGATAGATCGCTTATGTTGGGGTGGGTGGGTGGAATTAAATTCGAAGCCTCACCCCATCTAAGGCTCAGAGGTCGAGGAATTTCTGAACTCGGCAATTTGGATTCCTAGATGTTGTCTAAAGAATCCAGCCCGTCGCCTGACTCTAAGTTCAGGTCTTGAGTGATATCCTCCCCTCCGCGGGTATCCGGCTTGGAGGGATCGGGGATCCGGACGTAGTGAGTCCTTAAGATAGATGAAGGGTCGCCGCACTATCCCTCTACCACGGCAACGTGATGGGTGACTTGGGGAGAGTTAATCTCTCTCAGATCGGTTTTAGGCCCAATCTGGTCGTAATCCGTAGCGACTCCCAGGGCGGCGAAGCGATCCAAGAGCTCGTTTATGGAGGAAAGCTCTATTGGATCTAACTGCTCGGCGAGTTCCGAGTTGACATAAAGATTGTTTTCGATGGCTCGAGAGGTCATCATCGGCGCAGAAGCCGAACAGGCGGTCATAAGAAAGCCACCTAACCGGAGGGTTTGGCCGACAGCCAAAGCTCCCTTAGCAACGGTGCCGTCTTTAAAGACGGGGCGAGGCATCCTTCCTTGATGGCGACGACATAGAGGAACTCTCAATGAAAGCACCAATGTCGGTGTCAAAACCGGCGGATCTCAGGTAGGGGGTCCCGAACTGTGCGTCTAGGCCAAATGGTAACAGGAGGCAAGGGACAGGAAGTTTTACCCAGGTTCAGGCCCTCTCGATGGAGGTAAAACCCTACGTCTTGCTTGATTAATATTGATGATATGGGTAGTACAAGAGTAGATCTACCACGAGACCGAGGAGGCTAAACCCTAGAAGCTAGCCTATGGTATGATTGTTGATGTGTATGTTGTCCTACGGACTAAAACCCTCTGGTTTATATAGACACCGGGTAGGGTTAGGGTTACACAGTGTTAGTTACAATGGTAGGAGATCTATATATCCGTATCGCCAAGCTTGCCTTCCACGCCAAGGAAAGTACCTTTCGGACGCGGGACGGAGTCTTCAATATTGTATCTTCATAGTCCAGGAGTCCGGCTGAAGGTATAGTCCGGCTATCCGAACACCCCCTAATCCAGGACTCCCTCAACCGTCGTGCAACTGGTAAAGTGATTCGGTCTCTCCAGAAGACTTGTTATCAGAACAGACTACGGTTTCTCCATCGGACACCGGTCCATCCTCGTACCTCGATCCATGTATGAAACCTACGAAAACATGCCTTGCCTCGGGCTGAACCGGCGAAGAACTTGCACGCCGAGCCGTTTCGATGATGTCGGTGTAGATGTCCGGCTCAGGGGCCGGTTCGCCGATCTTGCCGATGAAGACGTGAATCCCACCAAAGGGGACCCGATACCCGTATTCGATTGAATCGGCCTCGGGACCCCATCCCGCGTTGTCGATGTAGAGCTTGCCGCGACGACTCTTTGTCATCCGGCCCACAGTGTATCCCTTAAGTCCATCGAAGCTGCCCTTCAAGAACTCAAAACCACCATGCGATAGCCCCACAGTGGGCGCCAACTGTCGTGGGTTTGTCACGGCAGATGTCCTCATGAAAGGACTTAGTCGTGGAGCCATCGCTACGGGTTAGCTTAAGGGGTTAAACCGGACAAGGGACACGGGGAATTTTATACTAGTTCGGCCCCTTCGAGGAAGGTAAAAGCCTACGTCTAGTTGTGATTGGTATTGCTAGGGTTTCGAAGGCCAGGGAGCGAATCCGCTTTGTCTGGCTCTCGAGTTGTTTTTGTCTGTCTCTAAACCGAGGCCGGGTCGTCCCTTTATATACATAGGTTGACACCCGCCGGACTACAAAGCCCCGAAGACGAATCATAAACGTGTCCGGTTCGGTCTCTACTCTCCCTATCTTATCATACAAGTTATTTGACTAGGTCGGTTTACATTTACAGGCTATAACCCGCCTTTGGGCCTTGGACCTTCCTTAAAGCGCCATTATCCTCACATCTTCATGGGCTTCTAATCTTCAAAGAGTCAATCTGGCTACATAAGGCTGGTTTACCTCCAGTAGTAATATCCCCAACACTATCCTTTTGTCTATATCTTGATCTAGTAGAATAAAGTTTTACTATGATCTAGCCTTCAGTTTTGCTTTATGTTCCCTCTATGTAATCGAGTCCGTGAGTTATATATAATAAAGAGTAGTTTTGAGTTAAGGGCTTTGCTTTCTGGCTATGATCTTGAGGGAATTAAATAAAAGAAAGAATAAAAAGATCATATATTGATCTTAAGGAGAGTAATGACTTCACATATAAAGAGTATGATGAATAAAAGTTATTGAGATTTGACAAACATAGTTTTGGTCATTGTTGCAATTAATAGGAAGTAATTGAAGGAAATATGCCCTAGAGGCAATAATAAAGTTGTTATTTATATTTCCTTATATCATGATATATGTTTATTATTCATGCTAGAATTGTATTAACCGGAAACTTAGTACATGTGTGAATACATAGACAAACAGAGTGTCCCTAGTATGCCTCTACTTGACTAGCTCGTTAATCAAAGATGGTTAAGTTTCCTAGCGATGGACATGTGTTGTCATTTGATGAATGGGATCACATCATTAGAGAATTATGTGATGGACAAGACCCATCCGTTAGCTTAGCATAATGATCGTTCAGTTTTATTGCTACTGCTTTCTTCATGACTTATACATGTTCCTCTGACTATGAGATTATGAAACTCCCGAATAGGAGGAACACCTTGTGTGATATCAAATGTCACAACGTAACTGGGTGATTATAAAGATGCTCTACAGGTGTCTCCGATGGTGTTTGTTGAGTTGGCATAGATCGAGATTAGGATTTGTCACTCTGAGTATCGAAGAGGTATCTCTGGGCCCTCTCGATAATGCACATCACTATAAGCCTTGCAAGCAATGTGGCTAATGAGTTAGTTACGGGATAATGCATTACGGAACGAGTAAAGGGACTTGCCGGTAATGATATTGAACTAGGTTTGGAGATACCGACGATCGAATCTCGGGCAAGTAACATACCGATGACAACGGGAACAACGTATATCGTTATGCGGTTTGACCGATAAAGATCTTCATAGAATATGTGGGAGCCAATATGAACATCCAGGTTCCGCTATTGGTTATTGACCGGAGACGTGTCTAGGTCATGTCTACATAGTTCTCGAACCTGTATGGTCCGCACGCTTAACGTTCGGTGACGATCGGTATTATAAGTTTATGTTTTTTGATGTACCGAAGATAGTTCGGAGTCCCGGATGTGATCACGGACATGACGAGGAGTCTCAAAATGGTCGAGACATAAATATTAATATATTGGATGACTATATTCAGACACCGAATGAGTTTCGGGAGTCACCGGATAATTATTGGAGTGTCGGGGGGTTATCGGAACCCCTGGGGGATCTAATGGGCCAACATGGGCCTTGTGAGATAGAGATAGGAGGGGACCTTAGGGCTGGCCGCGACCCCCCTTGAGGAGTCCGAATTGGACAAGGAGGGGGGCGGCACCCCCTCTTTCCCTCCCTCTCTCCCTCTCCTTCCTCCTCCTAGTTGGACTAGGAAAGGGGGAGTCCTACTCCTACTAGGAGGAGGACTCCTCCCCTCCTTGGCGCGCCCCAAGAGCCGGCTGGCCTCCCCCTTGCTCCTTTATATACGGGGGCAGGGGGCACTCTAGAACACACAAGTTGATCATTGATCCCTTAGCCGTGTCCGGTGCCCCCCTCCACCATAATCCACCTCGGTCATATCGTCGTAGTGCTTAGGCGAAGCCCTGCGATGGTAGCTTCATCATCACTGTCATCACGCCGTCATGCTGACAAGGCTCTCCCTCGACACTCAGCTGGATCAAGAGTTCGTGGGACGTCACCAAGCCGAACGTGTGCAGATCGCGGAGGTGCCGTACTTTCGGTACTAGGATCAGTCGGATCATGAAGACGTACGACTACATCAACCGCGTTGTCATAACACTTCCGCTTACAATCTATGAGGGTACGTGGACAACACTCTTCCCCTCTCATTGCTATGCATCACCATGATAGATCTTGCATGTGCGTAGGAAAATTTTGAAATTACTGCATTCCCCAACGGTGGCATCCGAGCCAGGTCTATGCGTAGATGTTATATGCACTAGTAGAACACAAAGGAGTTGTGGGCGTGGGTATATACATATTGCTTGCCGTCACTAGTTGATTCTTGATTCGGCGGTATTGTTGGATGAAGTGGCCTAGACCGACATTACATGTACTCTTACGCGAGACTGGTTCTACTGACGTGCTTTGCACACAGGTGGCTGGTGGGTGTCAGTTTCTCCAACTTTAGTTGAATCGGATTAAATGTACGGGGTTCTTTCTGAAGATAAAAAAGCAATCACTATACCGCGTTGTGGTTTTTTATGCGTAGGTAAGAACGGTTCTTGCTCAGCCCGTAGCAGCCATGTAAAACTTGCAACAACAAAGTAGAGGACGTCTAACTTGTTTTTGCAGGGCATGTTGTGATGTGATATGGTCAAGGCATGATGAGATATAAATTGCTGTAGGAGATGATAATGTTTTGTTAAAGTTATCGGCAACTGGAAGAAGCCTTATGGTTGTCTCTTTATTGCATAAGATGCAAGCACCATATAATTGCTTTACTTTATCGCTATGCGATAGCAATAGTTGCAAAAGCAATAATTGGCGAGACAACCATGTGACGACACGTTGATAAAGATCAAGATGATGGAGATCACAGTGTCATGCCGGTGACGATGGAGATCATGACAGTACTTTGGAGATGGAGATCAAAGGCACAAGATGATGATGTCCATATCATGTCGCATATTTTGATTGCATGTGATGTTTATCTTTTATGCATCTTATTTTTCTCAGTACGACGGTAGCTTTATAAGATGATCCCTTACTAAAATTTCAAGGTATAAGTGTTCTCCCTAAGTATGCACCGTTGCGACAGTTCTTCGTGGTGAGACACCATGTGATGATCGGGTGTGATAAGCTCTACCTTCACATACAACGGGTGCAAGCCAGTTTTGCACATGCAGAATACTCGGGTTAAATTTGACGAGCCTAGCATATGCAGATATGGCCTCAGAACACTGAGACCGAAAGGTCGAACGTGGATCATATAGTAGATATGATCAACATAGAGATGTTCACCATTGAAAACTACTCCATCTCACGTGATGATCGGACATGGTTTACTTGATATGGATCACGTGATCACTTAGATGATTAGAGGGATGTCTATCTAAGTGGGAGTTCTTAAGTAATATGATTAATTGAACTTAATTTGTCATGAACTTATTCCTGATAGTTTTTGCATATCTATGTTGTAGATCAATAGCTTGCGATGTAGCTCCCCGTTTATTTTTTGATATGTTCCTAGAGAAAAATAAGTTGAAAGATGATAGTAGCAATGATGCGGACTGGACCCGTGATCTGAGGATTATCCTCATTGCTACGCAGAAGAATCATGTCCTTGATGCACCGCTAGGCGACAGACCTACTGTAGGAGCAGATGCACACGTTATGAACGTTTGACAAAGCTCGGTATGATGACTACTTAATAGTTTAGTGCACCATGCTTTACGGCTTAGAACTGGGACTTCAAAAATGTTTTGAATGCCACGGAACATATAAGATGTTCTAAGAGTTGTAATTGGTATTTCATACTCATGCCCGTGTCGAGAGGTATGAGACCTTTGACAGTACTTTGCCTACAAGGTGGAGGAGAATAGCTCAACCAGTGAGCATGTGCTCAGATTGTCTGGGTACTACAATTGCTTGAATAAAATGGGAGTTAATCTTCCAGATAAGATAGTAATTGATAAAGTTCTCTAGTCACTATCACCAAGTTACTAGAACTTAGTGATGACCTATAATATGCAAGGGATGACGAAAGTAATTCCCAAGCTCTTCGCGATGCTGAAATCGGCGAAGGTAAAAATCAAGAAATAACATCAAGTGTTGATGGTTAACAAGACCACTAGTTTCAAGAAAAGGGCAAAGGGAAAGAAAGATGAACTTCAAAGAAGAAAGGCAAGCAAGTTGCCACTCCCGTGAAGAAACCCAAAGCTAGACCTAAGCCTGAAACTGAGTGCTTCTACTGCAAAGGGAATGGTCAGTGGAACGGAACTACCCCAAATATTTGGCGGATGATACGTCTCCAACGTATCTATAATTTTTGATTGCACCATGCTATATTATCTACTGTTTTGGATGTTTATGGGCTTTATTATACACTTTTATATCATTTTTGGGACTAACCTATTAACCCAAAGCCCAGTGCCAGTTTCTGTTTTTACCTTGTTTTAGAGTATCGCAGAAAAGGAAAATCAAATGGAGTCCAATTGACCTGAAACTTCACGGAACTTATTTTTGGAAGGAAAGCAACCTGATGGACTTGGAGTGCACGTCAGGAAAGAAACGAGGGAGGCACGAGGTAGGGGGTGCGCCCTCCACCCTCGTGGGCCCCTCGTGGCCCCCCTGACATACTTCTTCTGCCTATATATCTCCATATACCCTAAAACGATCGGAGAGCACAATAGATCGGGAGTTCCGCCGCCAGAAGCCTCCGTAGCCACCGAAAACCAATCTAGACCCGTTTCGGCACCCTGCCGGAGGGGGCAATCCCTCTCGGGTGGCCATCTTCATCATCCCGGTGCTCTCCATGACGAGGAGGGAGTAGTTCTCCCTCGGGGCTAAGGGTATGTACCAATAGCTGTGTGTTTGATCTCTCTCTCTCTCTCGTGTTCTTGAGGTGATACGATCTTGATGTATCGCGAGTGAGGGAGTCCTGGATTAGGGGGTATCCAGACAGCCGGATTATATCCTTTGGCCGGACTATTGGACTATGAAGATACAAGATTGAAGACTTCGTCCCGTGTCCGGATGGGACTCTCCTTGGCGTGGAAGGCAAGCTTGGAAATACGGATATGTAGATCTCCTTCCTTGTAACCGACTCTGTGTAACCCTAGCCCCCTCCAATGTCTATATAAACCGGAGGGTTTAGTCCGTAGGACGGAGAACAACAATCATACCATAGGCTAGCTTCTAGGGTTTAGCCTCTCTGATCTCGTGGTAGATCAACTCTTGTACTACTCATATTATCAAGAACAATCAAGCAGGACGTAGGGTATTACCTCCATCAAGAGGGCCCGAACTTGGGTAAACATCGTGTCCCCGGCCTCCTGTTACCATCCGCCTTAGATGCACAGTTCGGGACCCCCTACCCGAGATCCGTCGGTTTTGACACCGACATTGGTGCTTTCATTGAGAGTTCCTCTGTGTCATCATCGTTAGGCTTGATGACTCCTTCGATCTTCGATAGCGATGCAGTCCAGGGTGAGACTTTTCTCCCCTGACAGATCTTTGTATTCGCGGCTTCGCACTGCGGGCCAACTCGCTTGGCCATCTGGAGCAGATCGAGAGTTACGCCCCTGTCACCAGGTCAGGTTTGGAAGCTTAAACTACACGGCCGACATCCGCAGAGACTTGATCTTCGACGGATTCGAGCCCCTGCCGAGTGCGCCGCACGGTCATGATGAGCATGATTAGCTCTACCATCGGACAGTGTTCAGGAGACCGCACCGGCAACCGCTATGACCCTTAGTTCGGAGCCAATTGCGCCATCCATGGATGGGTGGATAGACCCCGCCACAGAGGCCGCATTCTCAGCGGCGATCGAGCCAAGTATCGACCTTACCCTTCACGAGAGCCGTGACGCCAAACTGTCGGATTCTTCCCTGGCCACGAACTCCGAACTGCCTGCGCCTATGCCTATCAAATCCGACTAGGCGCCGATCATGGAGTTCACCTCCGCGGATATCTTTCAGCACTCTCCCTTCGGCGACATACTGAACTCATTAAGGCCTCTCTCCTTGTCAGGAGAGTCCTGGCCGAACTATGTCCGGCAGGATTGGGATGCGGATGACGAAGAAATTCGCCGCCCACCCACCACCCACTTAGTAGCCACTGTCGACGATTTGACCGACACGCTCGACTTCGACTCCGAAGACATCGACGGTATGGACGACAATGCAGGCGACGAACAGGAACCACTGCCCACAGGGCACTGGACAGCCACCTCATCATATGATATATACATGGTGGACACACCCAAAGAAGGCAATGGCGACGGGACAGCGGAGGATGACCCCTCCAAGAAGCAACCCAAGCGCCAACGACAGCTGCGCTGCTCTAAGTCTCGCCAAAGCAAAAGCGGTGATACCGGCACAGGAGATAATAGCACTCCGGACAGTGCCGAAGATGACGACAATCCCCTCCAGCAAGATTTAGAGCATGAGGATGGAGAAGCCAGCCCTCCCAAGAGAGCGACAGATGAAGAGGCGGAGGATGATAATTACATGCCTCCCTCCGAAGACGAGGCAAGCCTCGATGATGATGAATTTGTCGTGCCTGAGGATCCCGTCGAGCAAGAGCGCTTCAAGCGCCGGCTTATAGCCACGGCAAATAGCCTTAAGAAAAAGCAACAGCAGCTTCAAGCCGATCAAGATTTGCTAGCTGACAGATGGACTGAAGTCCTGACGACCGAGGAATATGAACTCGAACGCCCCTCCAAGAGTTACCCAAAGCACAGGTTGCTACCCCGACTGGAGGAGGAAGCATTAAAACCTACATCTCCAGCATATGACGCGGCTGATCGACCACCTCGTGGCCGCGACAGAGAGGCATTTCAGCCAAAAGCTCAGCCCGCACCCCGACGCCACTCAAATAAAAATGTCAAGGCACGGGGAAACACGCTAGACCTGCGAGACGTATTGGAGGACAAAGCAAAACACGCAAGATCGATCTACGGATCACGAGGGCGCACCACTACGCGAGACGGTAACCGTCATGCCGGATACAGTAAAAGTAAATCCGGCCAGGACGAACACAGCGGACAAGACTCATTTGAGCTACGTCGCTACATAGCCCAGTATAGAGGCGCCGCACACCCCATATGCTTCACAGACGAAGTAATGGATCACCAAATCCCAGAGGGTTTCAAACCCGTAAATATCGAATCATACGACGGTACAACAGATCCTGCGGTATGGATCGAGGACTTCCTCCTGCACATCCACATGGCCCGCAATGACGATCTACACGCCATCAAATACCTCCCACTCAAGATCAAAGGACCAGCTCGGCATTGGCTCAACAGCCTGCTAGCAGAATCCATTGGCTGTTGGGAAGATCTGGAAGCCGCATTCCTCGACAACTTCCAGGGCACTTATGTGCGACCACCAGATGCCGATGACTTGAGACACATAATTCAGCAGCCAGAGGAATCGGCCAGGCAATTCTGGACACGGTTCCTGACAAAGAAAAATCAAATCGTCGACTGTCCAGATGCAGAGGCCCTAGCAGCTTTTAAGCATAACATCTGCGACGAGTGGCTCGCCCGGCACCTTGGCCAGGAAAAGCCAAAATCTATGGCAGCCCTCACGACACTCATGACCCGCTTTTGCGCGGGAGAGGACAGCTGGCTGGCTCGCAGCAATAATATATCAAAGAACCATGGTACTTCAGATACCAAGGATAACAATGGCAGGTCACGTCGCAACAAACACAAGCGCCGCATCAACAGCGACAATACCGAGGATACGAAAGTCTATGCCGTATTCAGAGGCTCTAAACCCGGTCAGCGGAAAAAGCCATTCAAAAGAAGCACTCCGGGCCCGTCCAGTTTGGACCGTATACTCGATCGCTCGTGTCAAATACATGGCACCCCCGACAAGCCAGCTAACCACACCAACAGGGAATGTTGGGTGTTCAAGCAGGCCGGCAAGTTAAATGCCAAAAACAAAGATAAGGGGTTACATAGCGATGACGAGGAGGAGCCCCGGCCGCCAAACACCGGAGGATAGAAGAGGTTCCCCCCACAAGTGCGGACAGTGAACATGATATACGCAACCCACATCCCCAAGAGGGAGCGGAAGCGTGCGCTAAGGGACGTATATGTGGTGGAGCCAGTCGCCCCAAAGTTCAACCCATGGTCCTCCTGTCCGATCACCTTCGATCGCAGGGACCACCCCACTAGTATCCATAAAGGCGGATTCGCCGCACTGGTCCTAGACCCAACCATCAAAGGATTTCACCTCACTTGAGTCCTTATGGACGGCGGCAGCAGCCTGAACCTGCTTTATCAGGACACAGTGCGCAAAATGGGTATAGACCCCTCAAGGATCAAACCCACAAAAACGACCTTCAAAGGCGTCATACCAGGTGTAGAGGCCCATTGCACAGGCTCAGTCACACTGGAAGTGGTCTTCGGATCCCCGGATAACTTCCGAAGCAAGGAGTTAATCTTCGATATAGTCTCGTTCCGCAGTGGCTAT
Organism: Triticum urartu; assembly: GCF_056163025.1. Classification (NCBI taxonomy): domain Eukaryota; kingdom Viridiplantae; phylum Streptophyta; class Magnoliopsida; order Poales; family Poaceae; genus Triticum; species Triticum urartu. Next base: position 56,752,293 of record NC_141877.1, on the reverse strand, counting down.
CACGCACTGCTCTGGCGAACCGCATTTGCGAGATTCAATGCGGTACCGCATTATGCATACCTCAAGCTCAAGATGCCAGGACCTCGGGGGGTCATCACAGTCAATGGAAACATAGAGCGCTCTCTTCGCACGGAGGAGCACACTGCGGCCCTCGTAGCAGAAGCACAAAGCAGCCTCTTCAGGCAATCCACCAGTTCGGCGATTAAACACCCGGACACCGTCAAGCGCGCCCGAAGTAATCTGCAACAAGACCGCCTGGCATGTTCCGAGCTCGCATAGCAATGCGGCCCCCACCCCAGTCCCAGCCAAATGGCAAAATCCGCGCCACGCGTACATAATTACGCATTGAAAATACCATGGGCATAGGTGGGGGGGCACGACTACGACACGCCCCAAAACGCGGCTCAACCACACTAGGGGCTTCCCGCTTTGTTATTTTCTCTCTCTTTCAGTACTTTACTCTCTGGAAACCCCGTCTGACAGTACGATTGCCAGACACACGATACAACAACCAAGGAGGCAGAAAGCTACGTCGCACCATGGAATTCCCAGGTGGTCTCTAATAACGAGTGAAATACCTGTTTTAAATATCATTCCTCATCTTGCCCTTGGAGGGGACATGCCAAATAGTCCTACTTTTTGCTTATCGCACTACTTGTATCATTCTGCTTCGACGCACCTTTTTGAATAAACAATGCATAACACTAGACTATTACCACATTCTCTATTCTTTTTTATATATATGTTCATTCATGACATTAAGCACCCATACACTCTGGTACGGCCAATACGCCAGGGGCTTAAGCGTACCCCATAATACGGTGTGAGAAGTCCGAACACTTTCGACAGTGCGGCACCCTGAACTTATAGCATTATATGCATCAGCTCCGAATCATGTCTTGGGTCAATAGTTGGGTTTGCCCGGCTCCCATGTTTTGGTACCTTACGTTCCGCTATATTGGCTAAGGTAGCACTGGGAGAACTGTTGCGATTGTGCGCCGGTTCATCTGGGCAAGCACCTCAGTAGAGAAAGCTAAAACTGACTGTCATGATAAGGTGAGAGCTGGTCGCTGTTCGAGAGGTCTCAAGTCCCTAAAGACTTATGCCGCTTAGGGCGAGGAGTCGCCTTTGTTGGGCTTAGGCGTGTATAGCGCCCCAAATCCGGCCTTCCGAATACTAGGGGCTTCGCCAAAATTTAAAATTGTAGACTTCTATGGCTAAGTGAGAGTGATAAAGCATTATAGTCCGATTGCCTTGTTCGTTGCGCTGAGCACCTCCCTCGAAGGACCCAACAATGGGAAAAAGAGTGCTCAGATTTATCTCGAACACCCCAGCACTCCTGGCATGGGGGCAGAAGCCGACGACTGGCCATCTCTCAGATTTGATAAACATCCGCATAGAAGGTAATATTTTATATTCAAACAAGCGTTGCATAACGCACATGAACAAGTTTTCATAATACAGGATCACACGAGCAAGTTAATTCAAAAATTACATCCTTCGCACACTCGTCCGCCACAAGACGGGCACCCTTCAGGACACCCTCGTAATACATTCCAGGGTGGCGATACTCCTTGGCCTGCGGCGGCCCCTCCTTCACCAGCTTCTCGGCGTCCATCTTGGCCCAGTGCACCTTCGCACGGGCAAAAGCCCGGCGTGCACCTTCGATGCAGACGGACCGCTTTATGACTTCCAGCCGTGGGCAGGCATCCACAAGCCGCCTCACCAGGCTGAAGTAGCTGTTGGGAAGGGAGTCGCCAGGCCACATCCGGACTATAAGGCCCCTCATGGCCTGTTCGGCCGCCTTCTGCAGCTCGACCAGTTGTTTCAGCTGGTCGCTCACAGGCATCGGGTGTTCGGTCCTAGTATACTGAGACCAGAACAACTTCTCCGTCGAGCTTCCCTCCTCGGCCTGGTAGTACTTTGCGGCATCTGACACGCTGCGGGGTAAATCTGCGAATGCTCTTGGAGAGCTCCGGACTCGGGTAAGTAACAAGTAATTTACTTTCACATGCTTGCTTTGCATAATGAATGCCTTACCCGCCGCTATCTTCCTCATCGCCTCAATTTCCTGGAGGGCCTTTTGGGCTTCAGCCTTGGCACGCTTTGTGCTCTCGAGGGCCGCGGCAAGCTTGGACTCTCGCGTCTTCGAGTCAAGCTCCAAAGTCTCGTGCTTCTTCACGAGAGCCTGGAGCTCTTGCTGCACCTCGCCCACCCGTTCCTCCTGTTTCTCCCGCTCGGTGCGCTCCTTGGCCGCTTTGTTTTCAGCCTCGGACAGCGCTTGCTTCAGGATCGCCACTTCGGTCGTGGCCCCTGGCACATCCATGATGATCCTATCATTTTGCAACCACATTATATATATAGACAAGGTATTACTTACCTTTGTTCTCCTCGAGCTGCCTCTTGGTAAGGCCGAGCTCTTTCTCGGACCGCTCGAGGTTCTACTTCAGTGCGTCGACCTCCGCAGTCAGTGCGGCAGAGGTCAGCAGCGAAGCCTGCATACGCATACAGACATACTTATATTAGACTCCTGCAGATATTATTTGATCCTCTATTCGGCTTTTCTTTGTGAACACCAAACAGAGCATCAGGGGCTACTGTCTATGCGGTAATATTTTCCTATATTTTAAATACTTACCTCAAAGCCTGTTAGAAGGTTGGCACAGTCAGTTCGCTCTTGGCGGACTGAACCTTCTTGATCACCGCACTCATAATAGTGCGGTGCTCTTCATCGACGGAAGCCCCGCGAAGCGCTCCCAGCAGGTTGTCCGGTGCTTCTGGATGGACAGAGGTCACCGGCACGGGCGGCTTGCCCCTCTTGGAAGGGGGCCGCCTGCCGGAGTCCGGAACCACTGGAGGTTCCGGTGCGGTGTTCAGCTGAGGGCCGAACTTGGAGCCCTTGGGAGTCTTGCTCCCTTTGCGCCTGGAGTCCGGAAGGTCGCCTTGAGGCGCCTCCAGGACTATCTTCCCCCGGCTCGGTGCCCCTTGAGACAATACCTCGACATTGTCCGTAGGGTGAGGAGAGGAGGCGGTTGGAAGTGACTCACTATTCATATCTGACGAGTCCAAGGAACCGCCCGACGAGGATACGTCGATACGGGCTCGGGGCGGACTGCATGATCATATTCGGCGTTAGGAAAAGCATTGCAATAAAAGTATGCTATGAGTTACTCTGGTATTCGAATACTTACGACTTCGCTAGGGGCTTGGCCCTGAGTAACCACTCGTCTTCTCTGTCGACGGCGGTGGTGGAACAGTCCGGAAGGAGAGTCCTTCCCTTCTTGGACCCTTCGGCCTCCCCGGTTGGGGCGGCCTTCCTTTTCTTGTCTCCCCCGGCTAGAGGGGGAGAATCTTCATCTTCCTCCTCCTCGTTTTCACGGGAGGAGTGCGTCTCGGAGTTATCAGACGATGAGTCCGATACCACCTGGCTTCAGGAACTCTTTCGGGTTCCCGTGGCCTTCTTCTTGATCTTCTTATCCGGCACCTCATAAGGAGCCGGGGTCCGCATCTCCGTCAGGAGAGCGTCTGCAGGGTCTTCGGGCAGAGGGGTCGGGCAGTCAATCTGCTCTGATATCTCCACCCAGTCCTGTCAAAGGCATCGGAGCTCAGATCCCGCACATGGTTAAACTATGGAAAATAAATACCCTACGAGATGTACATAACTTACCGGATTCACAAGGCACGTCGCACTTAGCCCGCGGTCCTTGGTAAGGGGAGGGGGGACCTCGGCACCCTTGAACAGCACCTTCCAGACGTCCTTATGCGTCATGTCGAAGAACTCGTGTAGAGTCTGGTGCTGGGCCGGGTCGAACTCCCATAAGTTGAAAGCCCGTTGTTGACACGGGAGGATCCGGCGAAAGAGCATGACCTGGACTATGTTGACAAGCTTGAGTTTCTTGCCTATCATGTTCGGGATACACTTCTGGAGTCCGTCCAGCTCCACCGATAAGCCCCAGGACAGGCCCTTCTCCTTCTAGGAAGTAAGCCGAGTGGGGATTCCAGAACGAAACTCGAGGGCCGCCACCCAGTTGGTGTCGCACGGCTCGGTGATGTAGAACCACCCCGATTGGCACCCCTTTATGGTCTCCACGTAGGAGCCCTCGAGCCATGTAACATTGGGCATTTTGCCCACCATGGCTCCGCCGCATTCCGCTTGTTGGCCGCCTACTACCTTCGGTTTGACATTGAAGGTCTTCAGCCACAGGCCGAAGTGGGGCCGGACGCGGAGGAAAGCCTCGCACACGACGATGAACGCCGAGATGTTGAGGATGAAATTCGGGGCCAGATCATGGAAGTCCAGCCCATAATAGAACATAAGGCCGCGGACGAATGGATGGAGGGGAAACCCCAGTCCACGGACAAAGTGGGTGAGGAAAACCACCCTTTTGTAAGGTTCCGGGGTAGGGACGATCTGCCCCGCGGCTGGCAGCCGGTGCGCGATATCCGCGGCTAAGTATCCGGCCCCGCGTAGCTTTTTGATGTCTCCCTCCATGACGGAGGAGACCATCCACTTGCCTCCCGCTCCGGACATGTTTGGAGAGAGTTAAGGAGAAGGATGTGGACTTGGGCGCTGGAGCTCGAGTATGCGAGAATGGATGAGCAAGGAGGAAGAAGGTGTGGGAAGAAAAAGGTGAACCCTTATCCCTTTACAAGGGCGGACGAAAACTATGCGCCCCCACCAGCCTGGTAAAACTCGCTTATCCCCCAAGCGTCGTAATTGATGGCGCGGTTGGGTTACCCATGTCCGTATTGATGGGAATCCCGTAATAAGGGGACACGATCTCTGCTTCGACAAGACTTGCCAAGGAAACCGCCTTGCGAAACACGCTGAGTTTGGTTGTGAAAGACGATTCGAATGGTGACCTGGCCGTCGTGTGATGTCACACTGCGAAACACATCGGTAGATTAGATTTGTGGAAATATTATTCTCTCTACGGTTGTATGTGGAACTTGTTTTGCAGAGCCGGACACGATCCTCGTGTTCAAAATCTTCTATGAAGTATTCGGAGGAGGAACCCACCTTGCAATGCCGAAGACAATCTGCGCGCCGGACTCATCGTCATTGAAGCCTCGTTCAGGGGCTACTGAGGGAGTCCTGGATTAGGGGGTATCCGGACAGCCGGATTATATCCTTTGGCCGGACTGTTGGACTATGAAGATACAAGATTGAAGACTTCGTCCCGTGTCCGGATGGGACTCTCCTTGGCGTGGAAGGCAAGCTTGGCAATACGGATATGTAGATCTCCTTCCTTGTAACCGACTCTGTGTAACCCTAGCCCCCTCCAGTGTCTATATAAACCAGAGGGTTTAGTCTGTAGGACGGAGAACAACAATCATACCATAGGCTAGCTTCTAGGGTTTAGCCTCTCTGGTCTCATGGTAGATCAACTCTTGTACTACTCATATTATCAAGAACAATCAAGCAGGACGTAGGGTATTACCTCCATCAAGAGGGCCCGAACCTGGGTAAACATCGTGTCCCCGGCATCCTGTTACCATCTGCCTTAGACGCACAGTTCGGGACCCCCTACCCGAGATCCGCCGGTTTTGACACCAACAGCGAGCTTTGCTATTATAGTTGGATCTTATGATGTTTTCTCCCCTCTCTACTCTCTTGTAATGGATTGAGTTTCCCCTTCCAAGTTATCTTATCGGATTGAGTCTTTAAAGATTTGATAACACTTGATGTATGTCTTGCCGTGCGTATCTGTGGTGACAATGGGATATCACGTGATTCACTTGATGTATGTTTTGGTGATCAACTTGCGGGTTCCGCCCATGAACCTATGCATAGGGGTTGGCACACGTTTTCGTCGTGACTCTCCGGTAGAAACTTTGGGGCACTCTTTGAGGTTCTATGTGTTGGTTGAATAGATGAATCTGAGATTGTGTGATGCATATCGTATAATCATACCCACGGATACTTGAGGTGACATTGGAGTGTCTAGGTGACATTAGGGTTTTGGTTGATTTGCGTCTTAAGGTGTTATTCTAGTACGAACTCTAGGGCTGTTTGTGACACTTATAGGAATAGCCCAACAGATTGAGTGGAAAGAATAACTTTGAGGTGATTTCGTACCCTACCATAATCTCTTCGTTCGTTCTCTGCTATTAGTGACTTTGGAGTGACTCTTTGTTGCATGTTGAGGGATGCTTATGTGATCCAATTATGTTATTATTGTTGAGGGAACTTACACTAGCAAAAGTATGAACCCTAGGCCGTGTTTCCTATCATTGCAATACCGTTTACGCTCACTTTTATCATTAGTTACCTTGCTGTTTTTATATTTTCAGATTACAAAAACCATTATCTACTATCCATATACCACTTGTATCACCATCTCTTCGCCGAACTAGTGCACCTATACAATTTACCATTGTATTGGGTGTGTTGGGGACACAAGAGACTCTTTGTTATTTGGTTGCAGGGTTGCTTGAGAGAGACCATCTTCATCCTATGCCTCCTAAGGATTGATAAACCTTAGGTCATCCACTTGAGGGAAATTTGCTACTGTCCTACAAACCTCTGCACTTGGAGGCCCAACAACGTCTACAAGAAGAAGGTTGTGTAGTAGACATCAAGCTCTTTTCTGGCGCCATTGCCGGGGAGGTTAGTGCTTGAAGGTATATCTTTAGATCTTGCAATCAAGTCTTTTAGTTTCTTGTTTTATCACTAATTTAGTTTATAAAAGAAAATTACAAAAGAATGGAATTAAGTTTGCCTCATACGCTTCATCTTTTTAATATCTTTCGTGAGTATGATGGAAAGGATAATTGTGCTCAAGTGCTAGAAGAAGAAATCTATAAAATGTTTGGCACTAAATATTTGAATGATGAGCATGATTGCAATGTTGTTAGTACGAATTCTTTGAATATCCATGATGCTAATGATATGCAAAGCAACAAGCTTGGGGAAGCTATGTTTGATGAAGATGATATTTTTTGTCCCCCAAGTTTTGATGAGCAAATTTATTATGATGAAAGCATGCCTCCTATCTATGATGATTATTATGATGACACGTATGCTTTAAAGAATAATAATAATAATGAACCTTGTCATCTTGATCTTAATTTTTAATCACATGATAGTTATTTTGTTGAGTTTGCTCCCACTATTATTCATGAGAAGAATTTTGCTTATGTGGAGAGTAGTAAATTTTCTATGCTTGTAGATCATGGAAAGAATGCTTTAAGTGATGGTTATATTGTTGAATTAATTCATGATGCTACTGAAAATTATTATGAGGTAGGAACATATGCTTGTAGGAATTGCAATAATATCAAGTTTCCTCTCTATGTGCTTAAAATTTTGAAGTTATGCTTGTTCTACCTTCCTATGCAAGTTGATTCTTGTTCCCACAAGTTGTTTGCTCACAAAATCCCTATGCATAGGAAGTGGGTTAGAATTAAATGTGCTAGTTATATTCTTCATGATGCTCTCTTTATGTTTCAATTCCTATCCTTTATGTGAGCATTATTGAAATCATCATGCCTAGCTAGGGGCGTTAAACGATAGCGCTTGTTGGGAGGAAACCCAACTTTATTTTTGTTACTTGCTTTTTGTTCCTGTTTAGTAATAAATAATTCATCTAGCCTCTGTTTATATGTGGTTTTATGTGTTTAAATTAGTGTTTGTGCAAAGTAGAACCTTTGGGAAGACTTGGGGAAAGTCTTGTTGATCATGCTGTCAAAAACAGAAACTTTAGCGATCACGAGAATTGCTGCCATTTTTATTTGGAGAGTGATATTTAGTTAATTATTTTTGAATATGATTAATAGATAAATTACTCACGTCCAGCAATTTATTTGAGAATTTTATGAGTTCCAGAAGCATACGTTTGATCCATATTACTACAGACTGTTCTGTTTTTGACATATTCTGTTTTCCGTGTGTTGTTTGCTTATTTTGATGAATCTATGGCTAGTAAAAGAGTTTATAAACCATAGAGAAGTTGGAATACAGTAGGTTTAACACCAATATAAATAAATAATGAGTTCATTACAGTACCTTGAAGTGGTGTTTTGTTTTCTTTCGCTAACGGAGCTTACGAGTTTTCTGTTATGTTTTGTGTTGTGAAGTTTTCAAGTTTTGGGTAAGGATTCTATGGACTATGGAATAAGGAGTGGAAAGAGCCTAAGCTTGGGGATGCCCAAGGCACCCCAAGGTAATATTCAAGGACAACCAAGAGCCTAAGCTTGGGGATGCCCCGGAAGGCATCCCCTCTTCCGTCTACTTCCATCGGTAACTTTACTTGGAGCTATATTTTTATTTACCACATGATATGTGTTTTGCTTGGAGCGTCAATTTATTTTGTTAGGATTTGCTTGCTGTTATTTAGAACATTGTTTTGCATCTTTTATTTCAATAAAAGTGGCATTGATAGCCTTTACTATGCCTATTTTACAAGTCTTCATGTTGCGGTTTGAAAACAGAAAGTTTACCGCTGTTGCAATAATTCCCTAGAAAAGTAAGAATGTGATAAAATGTTGAAACCTTTTGCATATTAAGCTCTGATAAATTTACTACAGTGGTAATTTTGTTTCATATTTTTTGGAGCTAGGGAATTATGGATGTTGCTGCATTCTTTACAGACTGTCCTGTTTAGGCAGATTGCTGTTATGTTTGCATTGTTTGCATATGTTTGCTTATTTAATGATTCTATTTGAGGATAGGACTATTAAATATGCAGAGGCATTTAGTATGCAATGTTGAATAATAATTTTAGTGATTTTATACAGTAGAGTATGATAAGGTTTTGGCAATGGTTCATACTAACTTATCTCACGAGTCCTTGTTGAGTTTTGTGTGGATGAAGCTTTTGAGATTTAGGGAGACCGTGATATGGGAGGAATTAAGGAGACACAAAAGCTCAAGCTTGGGGATGCCCAAGGCACCCCGAGATAATATTTCAAGAAGTCTCAAGCGTCTAAGCTTGGGCATGCCCCGGTTGGCATCCCACCTTTCTTCTTCAACAACTATCGGTTAGTATCGGTTGATCCTAAGTTTTTGCTTCTTCACATGATGTTTGCTATTCTTAGATGTCATTTTATTTTGTTTTGCTTGCTGTTTGAATAAATTACCTAGATCTGAAATTCTTAAATGTTACAGAGTCTTCATATAGTTGCATAATTATTCGACTACTCATTGATCTTCACTTATATCTTTCGGAGTAGTTTGTTATTTGCTCTAGTGCTTCACTTATATCTTTTTAGAGCATGGTGGTAGTTTTATTTTGAAGAAATAGATGAACTCTCATGATTCACTTATATTATTTTGAGAGTCCTAAACAGCATGGTAGTTTGCTTAAATAATCCTAATATGCTAGGCATTCAAGATTAGTAAATACTTTCATATAGTGTTTTGAATACTAAGAGAAGTTTGATGCTTGATGATTGTTTTGAGATATGGAGGTAATAATATCAAAGTCGTGCTAGTTCAGTAGTTGTGAAATTGATAAATGCTTGTGTTGAAGTTTACAAGTCCCGTAGCATGCACGTATGGTAAATGTTATGTAACAAATTTGAAACATGAGGTGTTATTTGATTGTCCTCCTTATGAGTGGCGGTCGGGGATGAGCCATGGTCTTTTCCTACCAATCTATCCCCCTAGGAGCATGCGCGTAGTGCCAAGGTTTTTGATGACTTGTAGATTTTTGCAATAAGTATGTGAGTTCTTTATGACTAATTTGAGTCGATGGATTATACACACTCTCACCCTTCCATCATTGCTAGCCTCTTCGGTACCGTGCATTGCCCTTTCTCACATTGAGAGTTGGTGCAAACTTCGCCGATGCATCCAAACCCCGTGATATGATACGCTCTTTCACACATAAACCTCCTTATATCTTCCTCAAAACAGCCACCATACCTACCTATTATGGCATTTCCATAGCCATTCCGAGATATATTGCCATGCAACTTTCCACCATTCCGTTTATCATGACACATTCATCATTCTCATATTGCTTAGCATGATCATGTAGTTGACATAGTATTTGTGGCAAAGCCATCGTTCATAATTATTTCATACATGTCACGCTTGGTCCATTGCATATCCTGGTACACCGCCGGAGGCATTCATATAGAGTCATCTTTGTTCTAGTATCGAGTTGTAATCATCGAGTTGTAAATAAATAGAAGTGCGATGATCCTCATTTTCTAGAGCATTGTCCCAAGTGAGGAATAAAAAAAGAGAAAGGCCATAAAAAAGGAAAAGGCCCAATTAAAAAAATCAAAAAAGAGAGAAAAAGAGAGAAGGGACAATGCTACTATCCTTTGCCACACTTGTGCTTCAAAGTAGCACCATAATCCTCATGATAGAGAGTCTCTTGTTTTGTCACTTTCATATACTAGTGGGAATTTTTCATTATAGAACTTGGCTTGTATATTCCAACAATGGGCCTCCTCAAGTGCCCTAGGTCTTCGTGAGCAAGCAAGTTGGATGCACACCCACTTAGTTTCTTTTGTTGAGCTTTCATACATTTATAGCTCTAGTGCATCCGTTGCATGGCAATACCTACTCCTCGCATTAACATCAATCAATGGGCATCTCCATAGCTCATTGATTAGCCTCATTGATGTGAGACTTTCTCCCTTTTTGTCTTCTCCACATAACCCCCATCATCATATTCTATTCCACCCATAGTGCTATATCCATGGCTCGCGCTCATGTATTGCGTGAAAGTTTATAGGTTTGAGATTACTAAAGTATGAAACAATTTCTTGGCTTGTCATCGGGGTTGTTCATGATGAGACCATTCTTGTGTGACGAAAATGGAGCATGACTAAACTATATGATTTTGTAGGGATGAACTTTCTTTGGCCATGTTATTTTGAGAAGACATAATTTCTTAGTTAGTATGCTTGAAGTATTATTATTTTTATGTCAATATGAACTTTTGTCTTGAATCTTATGGATCTGAATATTCATGCCACAATTAAGAAGAATTACATTGAAATTATGCCAAGTAGCACTCCGCATCCAAAATTCTGTTTTTCTCATTTACCTACTCGAGGACGAGCAGGAATTAAGCTTGGGGATGCTGATACGTCTCCAACGTATCTATAATTTTTGATTGCTCCATGCTATATTATCTACTGTTTTGGATGTTTATGGGCTTTATTATACACTTTTATATCATTTTTGGAACTAACCTATTAACCCAGAGCCCAGTGCCAGTTTCTGTTTTTACCTTGTTTTAGAGTATCGCAGAAAAGGAAAATCAAACGGAGTCCAATTGACCTGAAACTTCACGGAACTTATTTTTGGAAGGAAAGCAACCTGATGGACTTGGAGTGCATGTCGGGAAAGAAATGAGGGAGGCACGAGGTAGGGGGGCGTGCCCACCCCCCTAGGGTGCGCCCTCCACCCTCGTGGGCCCCTCGTGGCCCCCCTGACGTACTTCTTCCGCCTATATATCTCCATATACCCTAAAACGATCGGGGAGCACAATAGATCGGGAGTTCCGCCGCCAGAAGCCTCCGTAGCCACCGAAAACCAATCTAGACCCATTCCGGCACCCTGCCGGAGGAGGCAATCCCTCTCCGGTGGCCATCTTCATCATACCGGTGCTCTCCATGATGAGGAGGGAGTAGTTCTCCCTCGGGGCTGAGGGTATGTACCAGTAGCTATGTGTTTGATCTCTCTCTCTCGTGTTCTTGAGGTGATACGATCTTGATGTATCGCAAGCTTTGCTATTATAGTTGGATCTTATGATGTTTTCTCCCCTCTCTACTCTCTTGTAATGGATTGAGTTTCCCCTTTGAAGTTATCTTATCGGATTGAGTCTTTAAAGATTTGAGAACACTTGATGTATGTCTTGCTGTGCGTATCTGTGGTGACAATGGGATATCACGTGATTCACTTGATGTATGTTTTGGTGATCAACTTGCGGGTTCCACCCATGAACCTATGCATAGGGGTTGGCACACGTTTTCATCGTGATTCTCCGGTAGAAACTTTGGGGCACTCTTTGAGGTTCTGTGTGTTGGTTGAATAGATGAATCTGAGATTGTGTGATGCATATCGTATAATCATACCCACGGATACTTGAGGTGACATTGGAGTATCTAGGTGACATTAGGGTTTTGGTTGATTTGCGTCTTAAGGTGTTATTCTAGTACGAACTCTAGGGCTGTTTATGACACTTATAGGAATAGCCCAACGGATTGATTGGAAAGAATAACTTTGAGGTGGTTTCATACCCTACCATAATCTCTTCGTTCGTTCTCTGCTATTAGTGACTTTGGAGTGACTCTTTGTTGCATGTTGAGGATAGTTATGTGATCCAATTATGTTATTATTGTTGAGGGAACTTACACTAGCGAAAGTATGAACCCTAAGCCTTGTTTCCTATCATTGCAATACCGTTTACGCTCACTTTTATCATTAGTTACCTTGCTGTTTTTATATTTTTAGATTACAAAAACCATTATCTACTATCCATATACCACTTGTATCACCATCTCTTCACCGAACTAGTGCACCTATACAATTTACCATTGTATTGGGTGTGTTGGGGACACAAGAGACTCTTTGTTATTTGGTTGCAGGGTTGCCTGAGAGAGACCATCTTCAGCCTACACCTCCTACGGATTGATAAACCTTAGGTCATCCACTTGAGGGAAATTGGCTACTATCCTACAAACCTCTGCACTTGGAGGCCCAACAACGTCTACAAGAAGAAGGTTGTGTAGTAGACATCAGCGGATAAGAAGGATGGAAAAGTGAACAAAAGTATATATGATATACATGTTCTTGATGTGTACTTTACTAGTGTTCATAGTAACCCCTAGGTATTTTATATCGATTCAGTTGCTATGATTAGTAACTCGAAACAGGAGTTACAAAATGAACAGAGACTAGTTGAGGGAAAAGTGACGATGTGTGTTGGAAGAGATTCCAAGGTTGATAAGACCACCATTGCACACTCCCTTTACCTTCGGGATTAGTGTTGAACCTAAAATAAATGTTATTTGGTGTTTGCGTTGAGCATAATATGATTGAATCATGTTTATTGCAATACGGTTATTCATTGAAGTTAAAGAATAATTGTTATTCTGTTTACATGAATAAAACCTTATGTGGTCATACACCGAAGGTGAATGGTTTATAGAATCTCGATCGTAGTGATACACATATTCATAATATTGATGCCAAAAGATGCAAAGTTGATAATGCTAGTGCAACTTATATGTGACACTACCGTTTAGGTCATATTGGCGTAAAGCGCATGAAGAAACTCCATGCTGATGGACTTTTGGAACCACTTGATTATGAAACACTTGATGCTTGCGAACCATGCCTCATGGGCAAGATGACTAAGACTCCGTTCTCCGGAACAATGGAGCGAACAACTGACTTATTGGAAATAATACATACTGATGTATGCGATCCGATAAGTGTTGAGGATCACGATGGGTATCGTTATTTTCTGACATTCACAGATGATTTGAGCAGATATGGGTATATCTACTTAATGAAACATAAGTCTGAAACATTTGAAAAGTTCAAAGAATTTCCGAGTGAAGTGGAAAATCATCGTAACAAGAAAATAAAGTTTCTATGATCTGATCACGGAGGCGAATATTTGAGTTACGAGTTTGGTCTTCATTTGAAACAATGTGGAATAGTTTTGCAACTCACGCCACCTGGAACACCATAGCATAATGGTGTGTCCGAACATTGTAATCGTAATTTATTATATATGGTGCGATCTATGATGTCTCTTACCAATTTACCACTATCGTTTTGGGGTTATGCATTAGAGACAAGTGCATTCACGTTAAATAGGGCACCATCTAAATCCATTGATATGACACTATATGAACTATGGTTTGGCAAGAAACCAAAGCTGTCATTTCTTAAAGTTTGGGGTTGCGATGCTTATGTGAAAAAGTTTCAAACTGATAAGCTCGAACCCAAATTGGAGTAGTGCATCTTCATAGGATACCCAAAAGGAAACTATTGGGTACACCTTCTATCACAGATCCGAAGGCAAGATATTTTGTTGCTAAGAATGGATCCTTTCTAGAGAAGGAGTTTCTCTCGAAAGAAGTGAGTGGGAGGAAAGTAGAACTTGATGAGGTAATTGTACCTTCTCTCGAATTGGAAAGTAGTTCATCACAGAAATCAGTTCTAGTGATTCCTACACAAATTAGTGAGGAAGCTAATGATGATGATCATGAATCTTCAAATCAAGTTACTACCAAACCTCGTAGGGCAACCGGAGTACGGTCCGCACCAGAGTGGTACGGTAATCCTGTCCTGGAAGTCATGTTACTAGACCATGACAAACCTACGAACTATGAGGAAGCGATGATGAGCCCAAATTCCGCAAAATGGCTTGAGGCCATAAAGTCTGAGATGGGATCCATGTATGAGAACAAAGTATCGAGTTTGATTGACTTGCTTGATGATCGGTGAGTCATTGAGAATAAATGGATCTTCAAGAGGAAGACAGACACTGATAGTAGTGTTACTATCTACAAAGCTCGAATTGTCGAAAATGTTTTCAACAAATTCAAGGTGTTGACTACGATGAGACTTTCTCACTCATATCGATGCTTAAAAGTCTGTCTGAATTATGTTAGCAGTTGCCACATTTTATGAAATCTGGAAAATGGATGTCAAAACTGCATTCCTTAATGGATTTCTTAAAGAAGAGTTGTATATGATGCAACCAGAAGGTTTTTTCAATCCTAAAGGTGCTAACAAAGTGAGCAAGCTCCAGTGATCCATCTATGGACTGGTGCAAGCATCTCGGAGTTGGAATATATGCTTTGATAAAGTGATCAAAGCATATGGTTTTATACAGACTTGCGGTGAAGCCTGTATTTACAAGAAAGTGAGTGGGAGCACTACATCACTTCTGATAAGTATATGTGAATGACATATTGTTGATCGAAAATAATGTAGAATTTTCTGGAAAGCATAAAGGAGTGTTTGAAAGGAGTTTTTCATAGAAATACCTCGGTGAAGCTACTTACATATTGAGCATCAAGATCTATAGAGATAGATCAAGACGCTTGATATATTTTCAATGAGTACATACCTTGACAAGATTTCGAAGTAGTTCAAAATGGAACAG
The DNA here is from genome assembly GCF_056163025.1 of Triticum urartu. NCBI lineage: Eukaryota > Viridiplantae > Streptophyta > Magnoliopsida > Poales > Poaceae > Triticum > Triticum urartu. Next base: position 56,737,204 of record NC_141877.1, on the reverse strand, counting down.
TCAGAGGAGTTCTTGCCTGTGTTGCAAGGTGTGAAGTTGAGTAAAGACTCAAACCCGACCATGACAGAAAATAGAAAGAGAATGAAAAGTCATTCCCTATGCCTCAGTCATAGGTTATATAAAGTATGCTATGATGTGTACCAGACCTATTGTGTACCTCACCATAAGTTTGGCAAGAGGGTACAATAGTGATCCAGGAGTGGATCACTGGACAACGGTCAAAAATATCCTTAGTGGAATAAGGAAATGTTTCTCGGTTATGGAGGTGACAAAGAGTTCGTTCTAAAGAGTTACGTCAATGCAAGCTTTGACACCGATCTGGATGACTCTAAGTCTCGATCTAGATACATATTGAAAGTGGGAGAAATTAGCTAGAGTAGCTCCATGCAAAGCATTGTAGACATAGAAAATTTGCAAAACACATACGGCTCTGAATGTGGCAGACCCGTTGACTAAATTTCTCTCACAATCAAGACATGATCACTCTTTGGGTGTTAATCACATACCGATGTGAACTAGATTATTGACTCTAGTAAACCCTTTGGGTGTTAGTCATATGGAGATGTGAACTAATCACATAAAGATGTGAACTATTGGTGTTAAATCACATGACCATATGAACTAGATTATTGACTCTAGTGCAAGTGGGAGACTGAAGGAAATATGCCCTAGCGGCAATAATAAAGTTGTTATTTATATTTCCTTATATCATGATATATGTTTATTGTTCATGCTAGAATTGTATTAACCAAAAACTTAGTACATGTGTGTATATGTGTGAATACATAGACAAACAAAGTGTCCCTAGTATGCCTCTACTTGACTAGCTCGTTAATCAAAGATGGTTAAGTTTCCTAGCCATGGACATGTGTTGTCATTTGATGAATGGGATCACATCATCAGAGAATGATGTGATGGACAAGACCCATCCATTATCTTAGCATAATGATCATTCAGTTTTATTGCTACTGCTTTCTTCATGACTTATACATGTTCCTCTGACTATGAGATTATGCAACTCCCGAATACCAGAGGAACACCTTGTGTGCTGTCAAACGTCACAATGTAACTGGGTGATTATAAAGATGCTCTACAGGTGTCTCCGATGGTGTTTTTTGAGTTGGGAGACGAAACTATAAGCCCCTATCTTTCTCTATGTCCGATTGAAACTTTGTACCCATAAGTATCACGTGAGTGTTAGCAATTGTGAAAGATTATACGGTAGTTGAGTATGTGGACTTGCTGAAAAGCTCTTTAATTAACTCTTTCCGATGTTATGATAAATTGCAATTGCTTCAATGACTGAGATCATAGTTTGTTAGTTTTCAATGAAGTTTCTGATTCTTACTCTATCTTGTGAATGAACTGTTACTTTGGCATAAGAAATTATATGACATTATATGTTGCTGTTCTAAAGATGATCATGATGCCCTCATGTCTGTATTTTATTTTTTATCGACACCTCTATCTCTAAACATGTGGACATATTTATCGATATCGGCTTTCGCTTGAGGAAAAGCGAGGTCTAAGCTTGGGGCAGTTGATACGTCCATTTTGCATCATGCTTTTATATTGATATTTATTGCATTATGGGCTGTTATTACACATTATATCACAATAATTATGCCTATTCTCTCTTATTTTACAAGGCTTACATGAAGAGGGAGAATGCCGACAGCTGGAATTCTGGACTGGAAAATGAGCAAATATTAGAGACCTATTCTACACAACTGCAAAAGTCCTGAAACTTCACGGAGCTTATTTTTGGAATATATACAAAATATTGGGCGATGAAAGAACCAGAGGGGGCCACCAGCCAGCCACGAGGGTGGAGGGCGCGCCCCCCGACCTTGTGGGCCCCCTGGTAGGCCTTCGGTGCCCATCTTTGGCTATATGGTGTGTTTTGACCTGGAAAAAATCAGAAGGAAGCTTTCGGGAGGAAGCTTTTGGGACGAAGTGCCGCCGTCTCGAGGCGGAACCTGGGCAAAACCAATCTAGGGCTCCGGCGAAGCTGTTCTGCCGGGGAAACATCCCTCCGGGAGGGGGAAATCATCACCATCGATCCTCTCATCGAGAGGGGGTTAATCTCCATCAACATCTTCACCAACACCATCCCCTCTCAAACCCTAGTTCATCTCTTGTATTTGATCTTGGCCCAAAACCTTAGATTGGTACATGTGGGTTGCTAGTAGTGTTGATTACTCCTTGTAGTTGATGCTAGTCGGTTTATCCGATGGAAGATTATATTTTTAGATCCTTAATGATAATTAATACTCCTTCGATCTTGATCATAAATATGTTTTGTGAGTAGTTATGTTTCTTCCTGAGGACATGGGAGAAGTCTTGTTATAAGTAATATGGTGTGTTTTGACCTGGAAATATCGGGAGGAAGCTTTCGGGACGAAGTGCCGCCGTCTTGAGGCGGAACCTAGGCAGAACCAATCCAGGGCTCCGGCGGAGCTGTTCTGCCGGGGAAACATCCCTCTGGGAGGGGGGAAAATCATCACCATCGATCCTCTCATCGAGAGGGGGTCAATCTCCATCAACATCTTCACCAACACCATCTCCTCTCAAACCCTAGTTCATCTCTTGTATTCGATCTTGGCCCAAAACCTCAGATTGGTACATGTGGGTTGCTAGTAGTGTTGATTACTCCTTGTAGTTGATGCTAGTCGGTTTATCCGATGGAAGATTATATTTTCAGATGCTTAATGATAATTAACACTCCTCCGATCTTGATCATAAATATGTTTTGTGAGTAGTTACGTTTCTTCCTGAGGACATGGGAGAAGTCTTTTTATAAGTAATATGGTGTGTTTTGACCTGGAAAAAATCGGGAGGAAGCTTTCAGGACAAAGTGCAGCCTTCTCGAGGCGGAACCTGGGCAGAACCAATCTAGGGCTCCGGCAGAGCTGTTCTCGCGAGGAAACATCCCTCTGGGAGGGGGAAATCATCACCATCTTCATCACCATCGATCCTCTCATTGAGAGGGGGTTAATCTCCATCAACATATTCACCAACACCATCCCCTCTCAAACCCTAGTTCATCTCTTGTATTCGATCTTGGCCCAAAACCTCAGATTGGTACATGTGGGTTGCTAGTAGTGTTGATTACTCCTTGTAGTTGATGCTAGTCGGTTTATCCGATGGAAGATTATATTTTTCATATCCTTAATGATAATTAATACTCCTCCGATCTTGATTATAAATATGTTTTGTGAGCAGTTACGTTTCTTCCTGAGGACATGGGAGAAGTCTTGTTATAAGTAATCATGTGAATTTGGTATTCATTCGATATTTTGATGAGACATATGTTGTCTCTCCTCTAGTGGTGTGATACGTCTCCAATGTATCTATAATTTTTGATTGTTACATGCTATTATATTATCAACCTTGGATGTTTTATATGCATTTATATGCTATTTTATATGATTTTTGGGACTAACCTATTAACCTAGAGCCCAGTGCCAATTTCTGTTTTTTCCTTGTTTTTGAGTTTTACAGAAAAGGAATACCAAACGGAGTCCAATTGACGTGCCAATTTTTGATGATTTTTTATGGACCAAAAGAAGCCCCCGGAGTAAAAGAGTTGGGCCAGAAGAGTCCTGGGCCATCCACGAGGGTGGGGAGGAGGGCGCCCTACCCCTCGGGCGGGCCGCCCTATCTCGTGTACGACTCGGGGACCCCCCTGACTTGTTCCCGACGCCAAAAATTCCTATAAATACAGAAACCTCCAGAAAATAACCTAGATCGGGAGTTTCGCTGCCGCAAGCCTCTGTAGCCACCAAAAACCAATCAAGACCCTGTTCCGTCACCCTACCGGAGGAGGGTCCCTCACCGATGGCCATCTTCATCATCCCGGCGCTCTCCATGATGAGGAGGGAGTAGTTCACCCTCGGGGCTGAGGGTATGTACCAGTAGCTATGTGTTTGATCTCCCTCTCTCTCGTGTTCTTGATTTGGCATGATCTTGATGTATCGCGAGCTTTGCTATTATAGTTGGATCTTATGATGTTTCTCCCCCTCTACTCTCTTGTAATGGATTGAGTTTTCCCTTTGAAGTTATCTTATCTGATTGAGTCTTTAAGGATTTGAGAACACTTGATGTATGTCTTGCATGTGCTTATCTGTGGTGACAATGGGATATTCACGTGATCCACTTGATGTATGTTTTGGTGATCAACTTGCGAGTTCTGTGACCTCGTGAACTTATGCATAGGGGTTGGCACACGTTTTCGTCTTGACTCTCTAGTAGAAACTTTGGGGCACTCTTTGAAGTTCTTTGTGTTGGTTGAATAGATGAATCTGAGATTGTGTGATGCATATCGTATAATCATACCCACGGATACTTGAGGTGATATTGGAGTGTCTAGTTGACATTAGGGTTTTGGTTGATTTGTGTCTTAAGGTGTTATTCTAGTATGAACTCTAGGATAGATCGAATGGAAAGAATAGCTTCGTGTTATTTTACTACAGACTCTTGAATAGATGATCAGAAAGAATAACTTTGAGGTGGTTTCATACCCTACAATAATCTCTTTGTTTGTTCTCCGCTATTAGTGACTTTGGAGTGACTCTTTGTTGCATGTTGAGGGATGGTTATATGATCCAATTATGTTATTATTGTTGAGAGAACTTGCACTAGTGAAAGTATGAAGCCTATGCCCTGTTTCAACGCATTGCAATACCGTTTTCGCTCACTTTTACCACTAGTTACCTTGTTGTTTTTATATTTTCAGATTAGAAAAACATATATCTACCATCCATATTGCACCTGTATCACCATCTCTTCGTCGAACTAGTGCACCTATACAATTTACCATTGTATTGGGTGTGTTGGGGACACAAGAGACGCTTTGTTATTTGGTTGCAGGGTTGTTTGAGAGAGACCATCTTCATCCTACGCCTCTCATGGATTGATAAACCTTAGGTCATCCACTTGTGGGAAATTTGCTACTGTCCTACAAACCTCTGCACTTGGAGGCCCAACAACGTCTACAAGAAGAAGGTTGTGTAGTAGACATCAAGCTCTTTTTTGGCGCCGTTGCCGGGGAGGCAAGTGCTTGAAGGTATATCTTTAGATCTTGCAATCGAATCTTTTCGTTTCTTGTTTTATCACTTGTTTAGTTTACAAAATAAAATTACAAAAAATGGAATTGAAGTTGCCTCATATGCTTCATCTTTTTAATGTCTTTCGTGAAAATAAGGATTCCGATAATTGTGCCAAAATGCTAGAAGAAGAATGCATTAAAATGTTTGGCACTAAATCTTTGAATGATGAGCATTATTGCAATGTTGTTAGTACGAACTCTTTGAATATCCATGTACTAATGATGATTGCACTAGTCATGATGAAAATGTCTCTTATAAGCATGTCAATTTTTGTGGAGTGCATAGACTTTGCAAGTGCACACCAAATAGGGAAGATAGATTTTGCAAGAGACATAAGTATTTAGAAACTAAATGGTTGCAAGAAAGGCTAGATGTTTGTGCTGGAAATTTAAATTTTCTTAGCCATCCTTGTGAACTTTGCAATGAACGTGGTCATTTAAATATCCAATGCAAGTTGTTTCATGATCGAATCATGTCCAAAAATTGTGATGACTTGATTTCCCTTGCGCATCATAATGTACTTAGTTTGCTTGTCGGTTATGAAGAAATGAAACGTATAACTAAGGTTATTCCAGAATTTGCCCTTGATAAGGTTCTTGATTTTGATCTAGAGGAAATTTATATGTATTTTGCGGTGAATTGCATTGAAAATCCTTATATTGCCAATTACATAAAGACAAGCAAACAAATAGAAGATGAAGAGAATACTAAGGAAAGGGAAGAGACTTCCCAATATCCTCCTATTCTTTCTTATGATGAATCAGGTAATGAGGAGGAGCCTTCTATTCAACCAATCTCATTAATAAGGAGCTCCAAAAAGAGGATTAAACCCACACATAATATGAAGAAGAAAAAGAAAAGACGGAGAAGCAAAGGTAAAAAGGTATCCCTCCCAAATGATGTTGCTCCTATTACTCATTGTGATGATGATAATTGCTATATTATTGGTGCTATCCATACTATTAATGATGAGAGTGATTATGCCTATGATATGAAAAGGCCCAAGCTTGGGGATGCTATGTTTGATGAGAATGACATGTTTGAGAATTTATTTTCTGCAATTAATGTTTGTCCCAAGCTTGGGGATGCTATGTTTAATGAAGATGATATTTTTAGTCTCCCAAGTTTTTATGAGAAAATTTATTATGGTGATAGCATGCCTCCTATTTATGATGATTACATTGATGAAAGTGGGTTTGGAAGAATGTCAACTTTAGGAAGTAATGATCCCACTATTTTTGAGGATGTTGAATCTTATTGTGATAATTTTAAAAGTGGATTTGGAGAGGTCATGACTTTATTTAGTAATGATTCCACTATTTTTGAGGATGTTGAATCTTATTGTGATAATTTTAAAAGTGGATTTGGAGAGGTCATGACTTTATTTAGTAATGATTCCACTATCTTGGAAGAGGTTTCAATTGATTATGATGAGAACAAAGTTGCTACTTATGATGATTATTGTGATGATACATATGCTACAAAAAGTAGTGATGATTATATTTATAAAACTTGTCATGATTACCCTTTTTCTGAACATTACTCTTTCAATGTGTAAACAATTTATAGTGTTCGAGTTTCTTACGATACTCCCACTATTCCGAATGAGAAGAATTTTGCTTATGTGGAGAATAGTAAATTTTCTATGCTTGTAGATCATGAAAAGAATGTTTTATGTGATGGTTATATTGTTGAATTCATTCATGATGCTACTGAAAATTACTATGAGGGAGGAACATATGCTTGTAGGAATTGCAATAATATCAAGTTTCCTCTCTATGTGTTGAAAATCTTGAAGTTATCCTTGTTTTACCTTCCTATGCAAGTTGATTCTTGTTCCCACAAGTTGTTTGCTCACAAAATCCCTATGCATAGGAAGTGATTTAGACTTAAATGTGCTTGTAATATGCTTCATGATGCTCCCGTTATGTTTCAATTCTTATCTTTTATGTGAGCATCATTGAAATTATCATGCCTAGCTAAAAAAGGCAATAAAGAAAAGCGCTTGTTGGGAGATAACCCAACATTTAACCCTACTGTTTTTGTGTGTCCTTGTGATTAAGCTACTATATTAATCATGTTTTATAGCTTTTGTTTCAATAAAGTGCCAAGTAAAGCCTTTAGGATCTTCTTGGGTGATTGTTGTTTGATCTTTCTGATAAAAACAGAAAGTATGCGCTCACGAAGATAATTTTCATGTTTTACCAGAGAGGAATAAAATACCAATTCCAACTGAAGTAGATCAATATACAAATTTTCCTGGTCTTCCTAATTTTTCAGAATTTTTGGAGTTACAGAAGTATTCGAAACCTCCAGATTTCTACAGAATATTCTGTTTTTGACAGATTCTATTTTCTATGTGTTGTTTGCTTATTTTGATGAATCTATGGGTAGTATCGGAGGCTATGTACCATAGAGAAATTGGAATAAAGTAGATACTACACCAATATGAATTTAGAATGTGTTCACAATAGTACCCTTAGTGGTTATTTATTTTCTTATACTAACGGAGCTTACGAGTTTTCTGTTGAGTTTTGTGTTGTGAAGTTTTCAAGTTTTGGGTAAAGATTCGATGGACTATGGAATAAGGAGTGAAAAGAGCCTAAGCTTGGGGATGCCCTGGAAGGCATCCCCTCTTTCGTCTTCGTTCATCGGTAACTTTACTAGAGGCTATATTTTTATTCACCACATGATATGTGTTTTGCTTGGAGCGTCATTTTATTTCCTTTTGTTTTGCTTGTTGTTTGAATAAAATACCAAGATCTGAAATTCTTAAATGTTAGAGAGTCTTCACATAGTTGCATAATTATTCGACTACTCATTGATCTTCACTTATATCTTTTGGAGTAGTTTGTCGTTTGCTCTAGTACTTCACTTATATCTTTTAAGAGCATAGCGGTAGTTTTATTTTATAGAAATTATTGATGTCTCATGCTTCACTTATATTATTTTGAGAGTCCTTTAGAACAGCATGATAGTTTGCTTTGATTATGAAATTAGTCCTAATATGATAGGCATCCAAGAGGGATATAATAAAAACTTTCATATAAAGTGCGTTGAATACTATGAGAAGTTTGATACTTGATAATTGTTTTGAGATATAAAGATGGTGATATTATAGTCGTGCTAGTTGAGTAATTGTGAAATTGAGAAATACTTGTGTTGAGGTTTAAGAGTCTCGTAGCATGCACGTATGGTAAACGTTGTGTGACAAATTTGAAGCATGAGGTGTTCTTTGATTGCTTTCCTTATGAGTGGCGGTCGGGGACGAGCGATGGTCTTTTCCTACCAATCTGTCCCCCTAGGAGCATGCGCGTAGTGCTTGGTTTTGATGACTGGTAGATTTTTGCAATAAGTATGTGAGTTCTTTATGAATAATGTTGAGTCCATGGATTATACGCACTCTCACTAGTCCATCATTGCTAGCCTCTTCGGTACTGTGCATTGCCCTATCTCACCTCGAGAGTTGGTGCAAACTTCGCCGGTGCATCCAAACCCCGTGATATGATACGCTCTATCACACATAAGCCTTCTTATATCTTCCTCAAAATAGCCACCATACCTACCTATTATGGCATTGCCATAGCCATTCCGAGATATATTGCCATGCAACTTTCCACCGTTCCGTTTATTATGACACGCTCCATCATTGTCATATTGCTTTGCATGATCATGAAGTTGACATCGTATTTGTGGCAAAGCCACCCTCATAATTCTTTCATACATGTCACTCTTGATTCATTGCACATCCCGGTACACCGCCGGAGGCATTCACATAGAGTTATATTTTGTTCTAAGTATTGAGTTGTAATTCTTGAGTTGTAAGTAAATAAAAGTGTGATGATTTTCATTATTAGAGCATTGTCCCATGTGAGGAAAGGATGATGGAGACTATGATTCCCCAAAAAATTGGGATGAGATTCCTATATATATATATATATATAAGGTCGTGCTATTCGTCATCCTGGGTGAGGAATAGTTATTCTTCACCCCTCTCTATTTTGACATCAATACACCGTATTTTTACGTTTCGTAAATTTTTTCGTATTTCATACATAAAAAGAGAACGTAATAAAGGATGTACTCACCGTAAAAATTATTTTATGTTATGTAAAATTACGAATGTAAAAACATAGTGTAAAACATACATAAAATGTGATTTTTATGGTCTTATAATCTATATTTTTGTTCTTTATACCAAATTTTACATATTGAATCAATATGCATGTAACTATTTATATTCTAAACATAATTTATTTGGGAAGCGATCGTAAGATTACCTCGGGTGAAGAATAACTTATTCTGCACCCTGGGTGATAAATAGTAATATGTATATGGGCCAAAGAAGACCAAAAAAGAGGCCATAAAAAAGGGCCCAAATAAAAAATGAGAGAAAAAGAGAGAAGGGGCAATGTTACTATCCTTTTTCCACACTTGTGCTTCAAAGTAGCACCATGATCTTCATGATAGAGAGTCTCTTATTTTGTCACTTTCATATACTAGTGGGAATTTTTCATTGTAGAACTTGGCTTGTATATTCCAATGATGGGCTTCCTGAAAATGCCCTAGGTCTTCATGAGCAAGCAAGTTGGATGCACACCCCCACTTAGTTTCTTTAGTTGAGCTTTCATATATTTATAGCTCTAGTGCATCTGTTGCATGGCAATCCCTACTCCTTGCATTGACATCAATTGATGGGCATCTCCATAGCCCGTTGATTAGCCACGTCAATGTGAGACTTTATCCTTTTTTTTCTTCTCACACAACCTACATCATAATATTCTATTCCATCCATAGTGCTATGTCCATGGCTCGCGCTCATATATTGCGTGAAAGTTGAAAGCGTTTGAAAAGGCTAAGTATGAAACAATTGCTTGGCTTGTCATCGGGGTTGTGCATGATGGGAGCACTTTGTGTGATGAAAATGAAGCATGGCCAAACTATATGATTTTGTAGGGATAAGCTTTCTTTGGCTATGTTATTTTGATAAGACATAATTGCTTGGTTAGCATGCTTGAAGTATTATTATTTTTATGTCAACATTAAACTTTTGTATTGAATCTTGCGGATCTGAACATTCATGCCACAATAAATAAAATTACATTGATAATTATGCTAGGTAGCATTCCACATCAAAAATTCTGTTTTTATCATTTAGCTACTCGAGGACGAGCAGGAATTAAGCTTGGGGATGCTTGATACGTCTCCAATGTATCTATAATTTTTGGTTGTTTCATGCTATTATATTATCAAACTTGGATATTTTATATGCATTTATATGCTATTTTATATGATTTTTGGGACTAACCTATTAACCTAGAGCCCAGTGCCAGTTTCTGTTTTTTCCTTGTTTTTGAGTTTTACAGAAAAGGAATGCCAAACGGAGTCCAATTGACGTGCCAATTTTTGATGATTTTTTATGGACCAAAAGAAGCCCCCGGAGTAAAAGAGTTGGGCCAGAAGAGTCCGGGGCCGTCCACGAGGGTGGGGGTGGTGCCCTACCCCCTCGGGCGCACCGCCCTATCTCGTGGATGACTCGGGGACCCCCTGACTTGTTCGCGATGCCAAAAATTCCTATAAATACATAAACCTCCAGAAAATAACCTAGATCAGGAGTTCCGCCGCTGCAAGCCTCTGTAGCCACCGAAAACCAATCTGGACCCGTTCCGGCACCCTGCCGGAGGGGGAAATCCCTCTCCGGTGGCCATCTTCATCATCCTGACGCTCTCCATGACGAGAAGGGAGTAGTTCACCCTCGGGGCTTAGGGTATGTACCAGGAGCAATGTGTTTGATCTCTCTCTCTCTCTATTGGGGAACGTTGCAGAAAACAAAAAAAATTCCTACGTTTCACCAAGATCAATCTATGGAATCAACTAGAAACAAGAGGAGAGTGCATCTACATACCCTTGTAGATCGCGAGCGGAAGCGTTCAAGAGAACGGGGATGATGGAGTCGTACTCGCCGTGATCCAAATCACCGATGACCAAGTGCCGAACGGACGGCACCTTCGTGTTCAACACACGTACGGAGCGGATGACGTCTCCTCCTTCTTGATCCAGCAAGGGGGAAGGAGAGGTTGATGAAGATCCAGCAGCACGACGGCGTGGTGGTGGATGCAGCAGTGATCGCAGCAGGGCTTCGCCGAGCTTCTGCGAGAGGGAGAGGTGTAGCAGGGGAGAGGGAGGCGCCAAGACTTGAGGTTTTTGGCTGCCCTCCCTCCCCCCTTTATATAGGCCCCCTAGGGGGGTGCGCCGTCCCTAGGAGATGGGATCTCCTAGGGGGGCAGCGGCCAAGGGGGTGGAGTACCCCCCAAGGCAAGTGGAGGCGCCCCCTCCCCTAGGGTTCCCAACCCTAGGTGCATGGGGGGCCCAAGGGGGGCGCACCAGCCCACCAGGGGCTGGTTCCCCTCCCCACTTCAGCCCATGGGGCCCTCCGGGATAGGTGGCCCCACCCGGTGGACCCCCGGGACCCTTCCGGTGGTCCCGATACAATACCGGTGACCCCCGAAACTCTCCCGATGGTCGAAACTGCACTTCCTATATATAATTCTTCACCTCCGGACCATTCCGGAACTCCTCGTGACGTTCGGGATCTCATCCGGGACTCCGAACAACTTTCGGGTTACTACATACTCATATCTCTACAACCCTAGCGTCACTGAACCTTAAGTGTGTAGACCCTACGGGTTCGGGAGACATGCAGACATGACCGAGAAGCCTCTCCGGTCAATAACCAACAGCGGTATCTGGATACCCATGTTGGATCCCACATGCTCCACGATGATCTCATCGGATGAACCACGATGTCGAGGATTCAATCAATCCGTATACGATTCCCTTTGTCAATCGGTACGTTACTTGCCCGAGACTCGATCGTCGGTATCCCAATACCTCGTTCAGTCTCGTTACTGGCAAGTCACTTTACTCGTACCGTAATGCATGATCCCGTGATCAACCACTTGATCACTTTGAGCTCATTGTGATGATGCATTACCGAGTGGGCCCAGAGATACCTCTCCGTCATACGGAGTGACAAATCCCAGTCTCGATTCGTGCCAACCCAACAGACACTTTCGGAGATACATGTAATGTACCTTTATAGTCACCCAGTTACGTTGTGACGTTTGGCACACCCAAGGAACTCCTACGGTATCCGGGAGTTGCACAATCTCATGGTCTAAGGAAATGATACTTGACACTCAGAAAAGCTACAGCAAACGAACTACACGATCTTTGAGCTAAGCTTAGGATTGGGTCTTGTCCATCACATCATTCTCCTAATGATGTGGTCCCGTTATCAATGACATACCCATGTCTATAGCCAGGAAACCATGACTATTTGTTGATCAACGAGCTAGTCAACTAGAGGCTCACTAGGGACACATTGTGGTTTATGTATTCACACATGTATTACGATTTCCGGATAATACAATTATAGCATGAATAATAGACAATTATCATGAACAAGGAAATATAATAATCATTTATTATTGCCTCTAGGGCATATTTCCAACAGTCTCCCACTTGCACTAGAGTCAATCATCTAGTTACATTGTGATGAATCGAACACCCATGGAATTCTGGTGTTGATCATGTTTTGCTCTAGGCAGAGGTTTAGTCAACGGATCTGCTACATTCAGGTCCATATGTACTTTACAAATTTCTATGTCTCCATTTTGAACACTTTCACGAATGGAGTTGAAGCGACGCTTGATATGCCTGGTCTTCCTGTGAAACCTGGGCTCCTTGGCAAGGGCAATAGCTCCAGTGTTGTCACAGAAGAGAGTCATCGGCCCCGACGCATTGGGTATGACTCCTAGGTCGGTAATGAACTCCTTCACCCAGACTACTTCGTGTGCTGCCTCCGAGGCTGCCATGTACTCCGCTTCACATGTAGATCCCGCCACAACGCTTTGCTTGCAACTGCACCAGCTTACTGCCCCACCATTCAAAATATACACGTATCCAGTTTGTGACTTAGAGTCATCCAGATCTGTGTCGAAGCTAGCATCGACGTAACCCTTTACGACAAGCTCTTCGTCACCTCCATAAACGAGAAACATGTCCTTAGTCATTTTCAGGTACTTCAGGATATTCTTGACCGCTGTCCAGTGTTCCTTGTCGGGATTGCTTAGATACCTTCCTACCAAACTTACGGCAAGGTTTACATCAGGTCTGGTACACAGCATGGCATACATAATAGACCCTATGGCTGAGGCATAGGGGATGACACTCATCTCTTCTATATCTTCTGCCGTGGTCGGACATTGAGCTGAGCTCAATTTCACACCTTGCAACACAGGCAAGAACCCCTTCTTAGACTGATCCATATTGAACTTCTTCAATATCTTATCAAGGTATGTGCTTTGTGAAAGACCTATGAGGCGTCTTGATCTATCTCTATAGATCTTGATGCCTAATATATAAGCAGCTTCTCCAAGGTCCTTCATTGAAAAACTCTTATTCAAGTAGGCCTTAATGCTGTCCAAAAGTTCTATATCATTTCCCATCAAAAGTATGTCATCTACATATAATATGAGAAATGCTACAGAGCTCCCACTCACTTTCTTGTAAACGCAGGATTCTCCATAAGTCTGCATAAACCCAAACGCTTTGATCATCTCATCAAAGCGAATGTTCCAACTCCGAGATGCTTGCACCAGCCCATAAATCGAGCGTTGGAGCTTGCACACCTTGTCAGCATTCTTAGGATCGACAAAACCTTCCGGCTGCATCATATACAATTCTTCCTTAAGGAAACCATTAAGGAATGCCGTTTTGATGTCCATTTGCCATATCTCATAATCATAGAATGTGGCAATTGCTAACATGATTCGGACAGACTTCAGCTTCGCTATGGGTGAGAAAGTCTCATCGTAGTCAACCCCTTGAACTTGTCGATAACCCTTAGCGACAAGCCGAGCTTTATAGATGGTCACATTACCATCCGCGTTTGTCTTCTTCTTAAAGATCCATTTATTTTCTATGGCTCGCCGATAAACGAGCAAGTCAGTCAAAGTCCATACTTTGTTTTCATACATGGATCCTATCTAGGATTTCATGGCTTCCAGCCATTTTTCAGAATCTGGGCCTGCCATCGCTTATTCATAGTTCGAAGGTTCACCGTTTTCTAACAACATGATTTCCAAGACAGGGTTGCCGTACCACTCTGGTGCGGAACGTGTCCTTGTGGACCTACGAAGTTCAGTAGCAACTTGATCTAAAGTTTCATGATCATCATCATTAACTTCCTCTCTAGTCGGTGCAGGCACCTCAGGAACATTTTCCTATGTTGCGCCACTTTCCGGTTCAAGAGGTAATACTTCATCGAGTTCTACTTTCCTCCCACTTACTTCCTTCGAGAGAAACTCTTTCTCTAGAAAGGATCCATTCTTGGAAACAAAGATCTTGCCTTCGGATCTGAGGTAGAAGGTATACCCAAGAGTTTCTTTAGGGTATCCTATGAAGACGCATTTTTCCGACTTGGGTTCGAGCTTTTCAGGTTGAAGTTTCTTGACATAAGCATCGCATCCCCAAACTTTTAGAAACAACAGCTTAGGTTTCTTCCCAAACCATAATTCATACGGTGTCGTCTCAACGGATTTTGACGGAGCCCTATTTAAAGTGAATGCGGCAGTCTCTAAAGCATAGCCCCAAAATGATAGTGGTAAATCGGTAAGAGACATCATAGATCGCACCATATCTAATAGAGTGTGATTACGACGTTCGGACACACCATTACGCTGAGGTGTTCCAGGCGGCATGAGTTGTGAAACTATTCCACATTTTTTTAAGTGTGTGCCAAATTCGTGACTCAAGTATTCTCCCCCATGATCTGATCGCAAGAACTTGATTTTCCTGTCACGTTGATTCTCAACCTCACTCTGAAATTCCTTCAACTTTTCAAAGGTCTCAGACTTGTGTTTCATTAAATAGACATACCCATATCTACTCAAGTAATCAGTGAGGGTGAGAACATAACGATAGCCACCGCGAGCCTCAACACTCATTGGACCGCACACATTAGTATGTATGATTTCCAATAAGTTGGTTGCTCACTCCATTGTTCCTGAGAACGGAGTCTTGGTCATTTTACCCATGAGGCATGGTTCACACGTGTCAAATGATTCTTAATCAAGAGACTCTAAAAGTCCATCTGCATGGAGCTTCTTCATGCGTTTGACACCTATGTGACCAAGGCGGCAATGCCACAAGTATGTGGGACTATCATTATCAACCTTACATCTTTTGGTATTCACACTATGAATATGTGTAGCATTACGCTCGAGATTCATTAAGAATAAACCATTCACCATCGGAGCATGACCATAAAACATATCTCTCATATAAATAGAACAACCATTATTCTTGGATTTAAATGAGTAGCCATCTCGAATTAAACGAGATCCTGATACAATGTTCATGCTCAAAGCTGGCACTAAATAACAATTATTGAGGTTTAAAACTAATCCCGTAGGTAAATGTAGAGGTAGCGTGCCGACGGCGATCACATTGACCTTGGAACCATTCCCGACGCGCATCGTCACCTCATCCTTCGTCAGTCTCCGCTTATTCCGCAGCTCCTGCTTTGAGTTACAAATGTGAGCAACTGCACCGGTATTAAATACCCAGGAGCTACTACGAGTATTGGTAAGGTACACATCAATTACATGTATATCACATATACCTTTCATGGTGCCGGCCTTCTTGTCCGCTAAGTATTTGGGGCAGTTCCTCTTCCAGTGACCACTTCCCTTGCAATAAAAGCACTCAGTCTCGGGCTTAGGTCCATTCGTTGGCTTCTTCCCGGCAGCTTGCTTACCGGGCGCGGCAACTCCCTTGCCGTCCTTCTTGAAGTTCTTCTTACCCTTGCCTTTCTTGAACTTAGTGGTTTTATTCACCATCAACACTTGATGTTCCTTTTTGACTTCTACCTCTGCTGATTTCAGCATTGCAAATACTTCAGGAATGGTCTTTTCCATCCCCTGCATATTGAAGTTCATCACAAAGCTCTTGTAGCTCGATGGAAGCGACTGAAGGATTCTGTCAATGACCGCGTCATCCGGGAGATTAACTCCCAGCTGAGTCAAGCGGTTATGCAACCCAGACATTTTGAGTATGTGCTCGCTGACAGAACTATTTTCCTCCATCTTACAGCTGAAGAACTTGTCGGAGACTTCATATCTCTCGACCCGGGCATGAGCTTGAAAAACCATTTTCAGCTCTTCAAACATCTCATATGCTCCGTGTCTCTCAAAACGCTTTTGGAGCCCTGGTTCTAAGCTGTAAATCATGCCGCACTGAACGAGGGAGTAATCATCAGCACGTGTCTGCCAAGCGTTCATAATGTCTTGCTCTGCAGGGAAAGCAGGTGCTTCACCTAGCAGTGCTCGTAGGACATAATCTTTCTTGGCAGCTATGAGGATGATCCTCAGGTTCCGGACCCAGTCCGTATAGTTGCTGCCATCGTCTTTCAGCTTGGTTCTCTCTAGGAACGTGTTGAAGTTGAGGACAACGTTGGCCATTTGATCTACAAGACATATTGTAAAGATTTTAGACTAAGTTCATGATAATTAAGTTCATCTAATCAAATTATTCAATGAACTCCCACTCAGATAGACATCCCTCCAGTCATCTAAGTATAACATGATCCGAGTTAACTAGGCCATGTCCGATCATCACGTGAGACGGACTAGTCAACATCGGTGAACATATTCATGTTGATCGTATCTTCTATACGACTCATGCTCGACCTTTCGGTCTTCTGTGTTCCGAGGCCATGTCTGTACATGCTAGGCTCGTCAAGTCAACCTAAATGTTTGCATGTGTAAATCTGTCTTACACCCGTTGTATGTGAACATTGGAATCTATCACACCCGATCATCACGTGGTGCTTCGAAACAACGAACTGTCGCAACGGCGCACAGTTAGGGGGAACACTTTCTTGAAATTATTATGAGGGATCATCTTATTTACTACCGTCGTTCTAAGTAAACAAGATGCAAAAACATGATAAACATCACATGCAATCAAATAATAGTGACATGATATGGCCAATATCATATAGCTCTTTGATCTCCATCTTGGGGCTCCATGATCATCTTGTCACCGGCATGACACCATGATCTCCATCATCATGATCTCCATCATCGTGTCTCCATGAGGTTGCTCACCAACTATTACTTCTACTACTATGGCTAACATGTTTAGCAATAAAGTAAGTAATTTACATGGCGTTTCTCAATGACACGCAGGTCATACAAAAAATAAAGACAACTCCTATGGCTCCTGCCGGTTGTCATACTCATCGACATGCAAGTCGTGATTCCTATTACAAGAACATGACCTCATACATCACATATATATCATTCATCATTCATCACAACTTTGGCCATATCACATCACATGACACTTGCTGCAAAAACAAGTTAGACGTCCTCTAATTGTTGTTGCAAGTTTTACGTGGCTGCAATAGGGTTCTAGCAAGAACGTTTTCTTACCTACGCCAAAACCACAATGTGAATTGCCAATTTCTATTTACCCTTCATAAGGACCCTATTCGTCGAATCTAATCCGACTAAAGTGGGAGAGACAGACACCCGCCAGCCACCTTATGCAACAAGTGCATGTCAATCGGTGGAACCGGTCTCACGTAAGCGTATGTGTAAGGTTGGTCCGGGCCGCTTCATCCCACGATGCCGCCGAATCAAGATAAGACTAGTAACAGCAAGCAAATTGACAATATCGACGCCCGCAACTACTTTGTGTTCTACTTGTGCATAGTAACTACGCATAGACCTAGCTCATGATGCCACTGTTGGGGAACGTTGCAGAAAACAAATTTTTTTCCTACGTTTCACCAAGATCAATCTATGGAGTCAACTAGCAATGAGAGGAGAGTGCATCTACATACCCTTGTAGATCGCGAGCGGAAGCGTTCAAGAGAACGGGGATGATGGAATCGTACTCGCCGTGATCCAAATCACCGATGACCAAGTGCCGAACGAACGGCACCTCCACGTTCAACACACGTACGGAGCAGATTACGTCTCCTCCTTCTTGATCCAGCAAGGGGGAAGGAGAGTTTGATGAAGATCCAGCAGCACGATGGCGTGGTGGTGGATGCAGCAGTGATCGCAGCAGGGCTTCGCCGAGCTTCTGCGAGAGGGAGAGGTGTAGCAGGGGAGAGGGAGGTGCCAAGACTTGAGGTTTTTGGCTGCCCTCCCTCCCCCTTTATATAGGCCCCCTAGGGGGTGCGTCGGCCCTAGGATATGGGATCTCCTAGGGGGCGGCGGCCAAGGGGGTGGAGTACCCCCCAAGGCAAGTGGAGGCGCCCCCTCCCCTAGGGTTCCCAACCCTAGGCGCATGGGGGGGCCAAGGGGGGCGCACCAGCCCACCAGGGGCTGGTTCCCCTCCCCACTTCAGCCCATGGGGCCCTCCGGGATGGGTGGCCCCACCCGGTGGACCCCCGGGACCCTTCCGGTGGTCTCGGTACAATACCGATGACCCCCGAAACTCTCCCGATGGCCGAAACTACACTTCCTATATATAATTCTTCACCTCCGGACCATTCCGGAACTCCTCGTGATGTCCGGGATCTCATCCGGGACTCCGAAAAACTTTCGGGTTACTACATACTCATATCTCTACAATCCTAGCGTCACCGAACCTTAAGTGTGTAGACCCTATGGGTTCGGGAGACATGCAGACATGACCGAGAAGCCTCTCCGGTCAATAACCAACAGCGGTATCTGGATACCCATGTTGGCTCCCACATGCTCCACGATGATCTCATCGGATGAACCACGATGTCGAGGATTCAATCAATCCGTATACGATTCCCTTTGTCAATCGGTACGTTACTTGCCCGAGACTCGATCGTCGGTATCCCAATACCTCGTTCAGTCTCGTTACCGGCAAGTCACTTTACTCGTACCGTAATTCATGATCCCGTGATCAACCACTTGATCACTTTGAGCTCATTGTGATGATGCATTACCGAGTGGGCCCAGAGATACCTCTCCTTCATACGGAGTGACAAATCCCAGTCTCGATTCGTGCCAACCCAACAGACACTTTCGGAGATACCTGTAATGTACCTTTATAGTCACCCAGTTGCGTTGTGACGTTTGGCACACCCAAGGCACTCCTACGGTATCCGGGAGTTGCACAATCTCATGGTCTAAGGAAATGATACTTGACACTCAGAAAAGCTACAGCAAACGAACTACACGATCTTTGAGCTAAGCTTAGGATTGGGTCTTGTCCATCACATCATTCTCCTAATGATGTGATCCCGTTATCAATGACATCCCCATGTCTATAGCCAGGAAACCATGACTATTTGTTGATCAACGAGCTAGTCAACTAGAGGCTCACTAGGGACACATTGTGGTCTATGTATTCACACATGTATTACGATTTCCGGATAATACAATTATAGCATGAATAATAGAGAATTATCATGAATGAGGAAATATAATAATCATTTATTATTACCTCTAGGGCATATTTCCAACACTCTCTCTCTCTCGTGTTCTTGATTTGACACGATCTTGATGTATCGCGAGCTTTGCTATTATAGTTGGATCTTATGATGTTTCTCCCCCTCTACTCTCTTGTAATGGATTGAGTTTTCCCTTTGAAGTTATCTTATCGGATTGAGTCTTTAAGGATTTGAGAACACTTGATGTATCTCTTGCATGTGCTTATCTATGGTGACAATGGGATATTCACGTGATCCACTTGATGTATGTTTTGGTGATCAACTTGCGAGTTCCGTGACCTCGTGAACTTATGCATAGGGGTTGGCACACGTTTTCGTCTTGACTCTCCGGTAGAAACTTTGGGGCACTCTTTGAAGTTCTTTGTGTTGGTTGAATAGATGAATCTGAGGTTGTGTGATGCATATCATATAATCATACCCACGGATACTTGACGTGACATTGGAGTATCTAGGTGACATTAGGGTTTTGGTTGATTTGTGTCTTAAGGTGTTATTCTAGTACGAACTCTAGGATAGATCAAACGGAAAGAATAGCTTCGTGTTATTTTACTATGGACTCTTGAATAGATCGATTAGAAAGAATAACTTTGAGGTGGTTTCGTACCCTACAATAATCTCTTCGTTTGTTCTCCGCTATTAGTGACTTTGGAATGACTCTTTGTTGCATGTTGAGGGATAGTTATATGATCCAATTATCTTATTATTGTTGAGAGAACTTGCACTAGTGAAAGTATGAACCCTATGCCTTGTTTCAACACATTGCAATACCATCTTCGCTCACTTTTACCACTAGTTACCTTGCTGTTTTTATATTTCATATTACAAAAACCTGTATATACCATCCATATTGCACTTGTATCACCATCTCTTCGCCGAACTAGTGCACCTATACAATTTACCATTGTATCGAGTGTGTTGGGGACACAAGAGACGCTTTGTTATTTGGTTGCAGGGTTGTTTGAGAGAGACCATCTTCATCCTACGCCTCTCACGGATTGATAAACTTTAGGTCACCCACTTGAGGGAAATTTGCTACTGTCCTACAAACCTCTGCACTTGGAGGCCCAACAACGTCTACAAGAAGAAGGTTGTGTAGTAGACATCGTGGTGTCATGTGAACGTCGACTACATGACACTTCACCATTATTTGGGCCTAGGGGAAGGCATTGAGAAGTAATAAGTAGATGATGGGTTGCTAGAGTGACGGAAGCTTAAACCCTAGTTTATGTGTTGCTTCGTAAAGGGCTGATTTGGATCCATATGTTTCATGCTATGGTTAGGTTTACTGTAGGATCGAAAGTATGTCTAGAGGGGGGGGGTGATTAGACTACTTGACCAAATAAAAACTTAAATTTTTCTAATTTTAGTTCTTGGAAGATTTTAGCTATTGTAGGACAAGTCAAGCAATCATCACACAATTCAAGCAAGCATGCAAAGAGTATATTGGCAGCGGAAAGTAAAGCATGCAACTTGCAAGAATGTAAAGGGAAGGGTTTGGAGAATTCAAACGCAATTGGAGACACGGATGTTTTTCCCGTGGTTCGGATAGGTGGTGCTATCCTACATCCACGTTGATGGAGATTTCAACCCACGAAGGGTAACGGTTGCGCGAGTCCACGGAGGGCTCCACCCACGAAGGGTAATGGTTGCGCGAGTCCACGGAGGGCTCCACCCACGAAGGGTCCACGAAGAAGCAACCACCCACGAAGGGTCCACGAAGAAGCAACCTTGTCTATCCCACCATAGCCATCGCCCATGAAGGACTTGCCTCACTAGCGGTAGATCTTCACGAAGTAGGCGATCTCCTTGCCCTTACAAACTCCTTGGTTCAACTCCACAATCTTGTCGGAGGCTCCCAAGTAACACCTAGCCAATCTAGGAGACACCACTCTCCAAGAAGTAACAAATGGTGTGTAGCTAATGAACTCCTTGCTCTTGTGCTTCAAATGATAGTCTCCCCAACACTCAACTCTCTCTCATAGGATTTGGATCTTGTGGAAAAAAGATTTGAGTGGAAAGCAACTTGGGGAAGGCTAGAGATCAAGATTCATATGGTAGGAATGGAATATCTTGGTCTCAACACATGAGTAGATGGTTCTCTCTCAGAACATATGAGTTGGAATTGTGTATGTCTTCTGATGGCTCTCTCCACGAATGAAGAGGAGGTGGAGGGGTATATATAGCCTCCACACAAAATCCAACCGTTACACACGGTTTTCCAATCTCGGTGGGACCGAATCAACAAACTCGGTCGGACCGAAAAGGTAAACCTAGTGACCGTTAGAGATTTTTGGTGGGACTGACATGCAACTCGGTAGGACCGATATGGTTAGGGTTTGGGCATAACGTAATCTTGGTGAGACCGATTACACAAACTCGGTGAGACCGAGTTTGGTAATAAGCTAACCAGAGAGTTGGTCAGGCAAACTCGGTGGGACCGATTTGCTCTTTCGGTGAAACCGAAAAGTTACAAAAAGGAAACACTGAATTTACATTGCAATCTCGGTGGGACCGATTCGCTCTTTCGGTGAGACCGAAAAGTTACGAAAGGGAAACAGAGAGTTTGCAATCCCATCTCGGTGAGACCGAGATCCCTATCGGTAGAACCGAATTGCTAGGGTTTGGCAGTGGCTTATGACAAGTGAAACTCGGTGGCGCCGGATAGAAAGAATCGGTAGAACCGAGTTTGGCTTAGGGTTTAGGTCATATGTGGATATGGGAAAGTAGTTGAGGGTTTTGGAGCATATCACTAAGCACATGAAGCAAAAGGCTCATTAAGCAACACCTCATCCCTCCTTGATAGTATTGGCTTTTCCTAAAGACTCAATGTGATCTTGGATCACTAAAATATAAAATGAAGAGTCTTGAGCTTTTGAGCTTGAGCCAATCCTTTGTCCTTAGCATTTTGAGGGTTCCACTTTCACATCCATGCCATGCCAATCATTGAGCTTTCCTGAAATAGTCATCTTGGAATAGCATTAGCTCAATGAGCTATATGTTGTTATGAATTACCAAAACCACCTAGGGATAGTTGCACTTTCAATCTCCCCCTTTTTGGTAATTGATGACAACATATAGATCAAAGCTTCGACAAATGATAATAAGCATGAAATATATCGTCGCTTTGAGAAGTATGTGACAAGTAAGAGCTCCCCCTAAATTTGTGCATATTTAAAATTTGCTTTGGACTGCAAATGCACAAAGAGTTAGAGTCATGGGTTACTCTTCCATGTCACATACATCTTGGTGGAGCGCTTAAAATGATAAGAATGAAATACATGCACTCATCACCAAGAATAGTGAATGATCACATAAGATAGATAAGATGATAATATTAAGCAAACATTAAGTGTAGCTTATGATCGAACACATGATCATCAATGTCTCACGAGCAATGACATAGTATCTCACACAAAAGCAAACAAAGTTCAAAAAACCACCAAATAAAACAAGAGACAAAAAACAACACTCTCTCTCTCGAAGCCTATGATCTATACATTTTTCTCCCCCTTTGGCAACAAGTTACCAAAAAGTTCCTAGAAAATGCATAGTGCTAGATCGACTCTCAGGCTTGATCTTCTGGTGGTGGTGGAGTCCGGATCACTCCAAGGACGAAGCCTTCTGTAGACGTGGTTGGAGTTGAGGCTGAAGTAGATGCTGGAGCTGGTGGAACTGAGGCTGTAGCTGGTGCAGAAGTGGTGGCTCTAGTGTCAGCAACTGGCACTGCATGTGATCTCTGAGCTCTTGGCACTCTGGCAAATGCATCAGTTGTAGTCTTGCCTCTCCTCTCCTGCATGTCATCCTGAAGTTGTTCCACTGCAGACTGAATCTCTGTTACTTTGACATACAAGTCATAGAACTTTTGATCCATGATCCTCTCTAAGCTCTGCTGATTCTGAGTGAGGGTGGCCAGTCCTTGCTCAATCCTCAGTGTGGATGCAATCAAGTAACCAAGCTGCTCTTGTTTGGTTTTCAAGAAATACTCAGATGCCTCCTCTTGAGTTGGCATCTTGGCAGCTTTCTCCTTCCTCGCCTGCTCCTTCTTTGCTTGTGCTTGTGCAGATGATGGTTCATTCTCATTCATGACAACTTGATTGTCCTCAAAGTCTGGATGGATGGGCAGGTGTTCCTTGTCCAATAAGTATATGCCTGTGCCCATCTTTGAGTTGATCAACTCCTGAATCTGAGGGGCATAACCACAGCTCCTCTTCTGATCTGCTGCAGTCCTCTTGATAGTTTCTACTATGAGGCTCATGACCTTGAATTTCTGAGGCACATCAAATACATGAAGCAAATTGATTGCATGGCCTCTGATCATCTTGTGATCACCTGACTTGGGCAACAGAGTGTGCCTAAGGATCCAGTTAATGGTTGGCAGCCCTGACAGAAGATAATGCACAGACCCAAACTTGAAAGTATCAAGTGCCTCGTTTGGAATTTCCTTGTACATATTGGACATAGAGTTGTGGTCCATCTTCTTCTTGGCATAGATATCCAAGTCATCCTCATGCTCCTCTGGGGCATTGATGAGGTGTGCCCACTCAGCAACAGTAGATTGGTACCTCGTACCTTCAGACATCCATGTGATCTTTCCATCTGGGTAGAAATGTGCTGTGGAGTAGAATTGCATAATGAGTTCCTTGTTCCACTTTGTGAGCTTCTGCCCAACAAAGTCTGCTACTCCACAAGCATTGAAGCTGTCATACACTTCAGGGTAGTGTTCTTCATTGTCCTTGATGTACTCCCAATTGACCCATCTCATGTCACAAACTATGGGCTTCTTGTCCAACAAAACTGTCTCATAGAAGTCCTGTTGTTCCTTAGTGTGGAACCTATAATCAATAGCAGTTCTTCTCCTTGAAGCATATGGATCTGCTTCCCTCCACTTCCTCAGCCATGAGTCTCTTCTGAGCTTCATGTCCTTAGCCACAGGATGAGCATCATTGTGGTCTGGGATCTTGGGCTTGAGCTTTCTCAGAACGTGCTCTTCATCATCTTCTTCAGCAGCTTCAGGCACTAGGGCCTTGTTCTTCTCAGTTGCAGGTATGCTCCTCGTATTTCTCTTTGGGGCAGACTTGGGCTTGGAGGCAGCTTTGGGTGCTTCTTTGGGCTTGGATGCAGCAGCCCCTGTCCTGATAGCATCACCCATAAGCTTAGGTGCCTTAGGTGCTGGTGCAGCAACCTCTTCTTCTTTCTCTTCTTCCATGATGGAAGCCTTTCCAAGCACTCTGGCTACGGTCTTCTTGACCCTTTCCTTCCTTTTCTTTCCTTCAGCAGCAACTGGCTCTATGGTTGCAGGCTTTTCAGGAATCTGAGTTGAAGCTTTGGCCTTTGGCATAGGCTACCTACCTGCTGGCCTTTTGATTTTTAAGCCTGGCTTTGTGCCTTGAGCTGAGCCATATTCCTTCTTGAGTACAACTCTCTTTGATGTGGCTTCCTCTTCCTCTGCCACATAATCTTCATCCTCAGAATCTGAAGTTCTCTTCTTCCTCTGTCTGGTGGCAGCTTTTGGCAAATTGCTTGGGGTACTTCTGCTGCCATCATCTGAAGAGCTGGAGGGACTAGTGCCCTCACTCATGAGCACCTGCTCTTCTGATCTATTCTGGCTGTCACTCTGATCAGACATGATGTAAAAGCTGACTACTGACCCTATGAAGAGTTTATAGATGAGGTAGAGTGGATGAGCATCACAAAATGCAGAGATTTTTGCAAAAGAATGATTCAAAAACTTAGTTTTAGTTTCCCACTGAAATCATCTTGGATCTACCGATTTCTAAACTCGGTGCTACCGAAGCAGTTTTGGCACCTAAACTAGTGAACTCGGTCAAACCGAGTCACAGTTCGGTGGCACCGAGACTGCTAGGGTTTCAGAGAGTTCCAAAATCGGTCACACCGATAAGTAATTCTCGGTCAGACCGAGTCTCACTTGTGCAATGGCATAAGCCAAATCGGTGGGACTGAGTTTTTCAACTCGGTGGGTCCGAGATAGTTTCGGCGGAAACCTAACCCTAAAATTTTCGAATTAAACCTAATCTACGAGTTCATTGAATGGATAGAAGTTTAACAAACGTGGCAAGAATCATGATGATCACAATGTGCTAAGAATCGGATTGGGGAATAGCACAAAGATCGAGTCCATACCCTAGTTCGGCGGAGACTCGCTACGGCGGCAACGGCGGGGTTGAATTTCCGTTGACGGCGACGGAGACCAGCGACTGGAGGCAGCTGGCGGCGAGGAGACGATCCGGAGACCAAGTTGGCAGAGCAGGCTATCGCGCGGGCGAAGGGGTTCGGAGAAATTTCCAAATTTTTGCCCATGACTATATATAGCCCGACCCTGTCGGTGTGACCGAGTGGAACAACTCGGTGGCACCGAGATGCAAAACTGTATACAGTTGTTGCAACTCGGTGTGACCGAATGGTTCAAATCAGTTGCACCGAGATCGAAAACCTAGATCAACTTAATGATCTCGGTAGGACCGAAAGTAGGGTATCGGTCAGACCGAGAATCATAAAGAGGTTTTGGAAGTTTAAGTCTATGACGAATCGGGGACTCCGAGTGCTCCTCACACAGAGTGGTTCGAATCTGACTTGATCAAATTTTGTGATGTAGCATGAATAGAGTTTGAGACGAGAAAAGCATAGATAGCTAGAGGAGGTTCTTAGGCATTCTTGTCCATCCACTTGGCAAAAGGAAATAAAACCAAACAATCAAAACAACAAGTGGATGTCCTCGAATGAGTAAAATATGCAACCAGCATGCTCACACAATAAGATGGCAAATGAAATATGTGACAAGGCATGCACAACCAATTCTAGCATCTATCAAGCAATTTGCGATGACAAGGTCATCTATATATGAGTATATTGACTTAGGAGTCAAGTGAGAACACTTGATCATAGGTCATACTCATCGTTTAAGCTCAAGTGGGGTTACCACTTTTACATAAAGCATTGTTGTGTTCACATCTTTAGAGTTGCTTTAGCTCAAGTCTTAGAGTAAAGCTCCCCCTAGATGTGATATCCCCCCTTAGAGGGATGAACTAACCTCGGGTTTTGTCGATGATGACTTCATGTAGATGTTGAAGATGTGGATGCTCAATGTTGATGTAGATCACTTGGAGCTATCCATTTGAGTGAATTGCACTTTCAATACCTACATGGGTTAGTCCCACAAGGAACAAACAAGGATATCCATAGACATAGAGTGATGCACACACAAGATGCTGTCCATGAAAACTTTTAGGTTACCTTGTCCCTTGTCTTATCAACAAGAGGGTTTGTGACTCCTTGAACTAGTGCAAGATGTGGAAGTTGATTGCACTTGTTCTTGCCAAAATGATAAGAGTGAAGTATGTTGGCGGATTCACCCTCAAGAACTCTCTAGTTCTTCTTCTTTTGGATCCACACCATCTTGATGGGAATCCTTGGAGTTGTAGTCGTACTTGATGAAGTGGAACTTGGAGTAGTCTTGGGAATCCACTTGACTAAGGTCTTAGGAGCTTCTTCAAATGCATCAATTTCCTCTTGAAGCTTGTCCTTGCCTTTTTGCTTGTAGTCTTGTGGTGGAAGATCATCTTGAGCTTGTGTCCCCTTGAAATAAGTATCATACTTCTCTTGTTGAGGAACAAACTTTGTCTTGGGGTATTGATCTTCTTCCCACTCAACTCCATTGGCATTGAACTTCGTTCAAAACCAACACCTTGATTCTTCCGGTGCATTCCTTACTTGCGCACAATTTCCTCGAATTGCTTACTCCCGGCAAGGCTTTTGTACACTCCTTTCTCTATAATTCCCTTCAATAAGCTATTTTCTTGCTCAAGTGTAACTTGGCTAAGAGAATCATTAGTGGAATCAAGAGAACTACTAGAAGCAACAATATTGGATTTAGCATGATCATTGTTACTGCTAGAGGAAGAATCTTTCTTATTCTTGTTACTAGACTTGACTTGAGGCATGTAAGTGGATAAGAGTAAACGCTTGGCAATGTAAGAAGAACTTTTCTTGCGGAGATCATCATTGATTGCTTTTAAGAACTCATGCTCTTGCACAAGATTGAGCTTTTCAAAGCGTAATTTCTCATGAGCTCTTAAAAGTTCTCGATGATCTTCGAAGATAGTTTCATGAGCTAACTTAAGAGTGTTTAGTTCTTTAGTTAGAGCCTCAATCTTCTCCTTATCATTGTCATTCGTTTTATCTTGATTAGCATGATTAATTGACGTTTCATCACTAGAGTTGTCAACAAGCAAATCATCACCTAACAAGTCATCTTCATCACTATTGAAATCAACATACTCGGGGTGTGTTACCTTAGGACCTTTGGCCATGAAGCATCTTCCAATTCCTTCATTTGGTGAGTCAAATATGTCGTAGGAGTTGGTTGACACAAGTGCTAGACGGACAACACCTTCATCTTGAGTATCTTCGGAGTCGGAGTGATAACTTCTCTCGGAGTGGCTGTCGGAGTCGGAGCCGGATACCCATTCACCAACATGAGCTTGATGTCTTCGTTTTGTGTAGCTCCTTGATGATTTTTCCTTCCTTTCGAATCCTTGCTTCTCCGTGAGTATCTTCATTCATAACGATCATCTCTACTCCTTCTCTCTCTTGGTGGTGATTCTTTGCTTCTTATTTTTGGAGAATCTTCTCTTCTCTTGTAGGGAGCCGTACACTCATTGGAATAGTGTCCGGGTCTTCCACAACTGTAGCAGTTTCGCTCTCGACTAGAAGATCTTTTGTCATTGTAGGACCTTGACTTGAAGCTTCTATCTTTGCTTCACTCTTGTAGAACTTGTTGAAGTTCTTCACCATTAAGCTCAATTCTTCATTGAAGTTTTGTTTCTCACTTGATGATGTAGGAGCTTCACATGAGGCTTTGTAGGCACCACTTGATTTGTTGTGAAGTTCCTCTTTATCCTTAAGTGACATCTCATGAGCAACAATTCTTCCAATCACCTCCGTTGGCTTGAGATCTTTGTAATTGGGCATCATTTGGATCAATGTGCACACGGTATCATATTTTCCATCCAAGGCTCTTAGAATCTTCTTGATGATGAATCTATCGGTCATCTCTTCACTTCCTAAGCCGGCAATCTCATTTGTGATGAGAGCAAGCCTAGAGTACATTTCAGCGACACCTTCACCATCCTTCATTTTGAACTTGTCAAGTTGACTTTGAAGCACATCCAACTTGGATTCCTTGACGGAGTCGGTACCTTTGTGCATATCAATCAAAGTGTCCCAAATTTCCTATGCATTCTCAAGACGGCTGATTTTGTTGAATTCTTCGGGGCACAATCCGTTGAAGAGAATATCACAAGCTTGAGCATTGTATTGCAACATCTTCAACTCATCCGCGGTAGCTTCACGGTTTGGTTCTTTCCCATCAAAGAAGTCACCTTGCAAACCAACACACACAATAGTCCAAACAGCGGGGTTATGTCCAAGAATATGCATTTTCATTTTATGCTTCCAACTAGCAAAATTAGTACCATCAAAGTAAGGACCTCTACGGTGATAATTTCCCTCGCTAGACGCCATACTCTCCTAGGTTGTGAAACCAAGGCTATGACCACCAAAAGCTATGGAGATCAAAGCAAATGAAACCAAAGCTCTGATACCACTTGTAGGATCGAAAGTATGTCTAGAGGGGGGGTGATTAGACTACTTGACCAAATAAAAACTTAACCTTTTCCCAATTTTAGTTCTTGGCAGATTTTAGCTATTGTAGGACAAGTCAAGCAATCATCACACAATTCAAGCAAGCATGCAAAGAGTATATTGGCAGCGGAAAGTAAAGCATGCAACTTGCAAGAATGTAAAGGGAAGGGTTTGGAGAATTCAAACGCAATTGGAGACACGGGTGTTTTTCCCGTGGTTCGGATAGGTGGTGCTATCCTACATCCACGTTGATGGAGACTTCAACCCACGAAGGGTAACGGTTGCGCGAGTCCATGGAGGGCTCCACCCACGAAGGGTAATGGTTGCGCGAGTCCACGGAGGGCTCCACCCATGAAGGGTCCACGAAGAAGCAACCACCCACGAAGGGTCCACGAAGAAGCAACCTTGTCTATCCCACCATGGCCATCGCCCACGAAGGACTTGCCTCACTAGCGGTAGATCTTCACGAAGTAGGCGATCTCCTTGCCCTTACAAACTCCTTGGTTCAACTCCACAATCTTGTCGGAGGCTCCCAAGTAACACCTAGCCAATCTAGGAGACACCACTCTCCAAGAAGTAACAAATGGTGTGTAGGTAATGAACTCCTTGCTCTTGTGCTTCAAATGATAGTCTCCCCAACACTCAACTCTCTCTCATAGGATTTGGATCTTGTGGAAAGAAGATTTGAGTGGAAAGCAACTTGGGGAAGGCTAGAGATCAAGATTCATATGGTAGGAATGGAATATCTTGGTCTCAACACATGAGTAGGTGGTTCTCTCTCAGAACATATGAGTTGGAATTGTGTATGCGTTCTGATGGTTCTCTCCACGAATGAAGAGGAGGTGGAGGGGTATATATAGCCTCCACACAAAATCCAACCGTTACACACGGTTTTCCAATCTCGGTGGGACCGAATCAACAAACTCGGTCGGACCGAAAAGGTAAACCTAGTGATCGTTAGCGATTTTCGGTGGGACTGACATGCAACTCGGTAGGACCGATATGGTTAGGGTTTGGGCATAACGTAATCTTGGTGAGACCGATTACACAAACTCAGTGAGACCGAGTTTGGTAATAAGCTAACCAGAGAGTTGGTCAGGCAAACTCGGTGGGACCGATTTGCTCTTTCGGTGAAACCGAAAAGTTACAAAAAGGAAACACTGAATTTACATTGCAATCTCGGTGGGACCGATTCGCTCTTTCGGTGAGACCGAAAAGTTATGAAAGGGAAACAGAGAGTTTGCAATCCCATCTCGGTGAGACCGAGATCCCTATCGGTAGAACCGAATTGCTAGGGTTTGGCAGTGGCTTATGACAAGTGAAACTCGGTGGCGCCGGATAGAAAGAATCGGTAGGACCGAGTTTGGCTTAGGGTTTAGGTCATATGTGGATATGGGAAAGTAGTTGAGGGTTTTGGAGCATATCACTAAGCACATGAAGCAAAACGCTCATTAAGCAACACCTCATCCCTCCTTGATAGTATTGGCTTTTCCTAAAGACTCAATGTGATCTTGGATCACTAAAATATAAAATGAAGAGTCTTGAGCTTTTGAGCTTGAGCCAATCCTTTGTCCTTAGCATTTTGAGGGTTCCACTTTCACATCCATGCCATGCAAATCATTGAGCTCTCCTGAAATAGTCATCTTGGAATAGCATTAGCTCAATGAGCTATATGTTGTTATGAATTACCAAAACCACCTAGGGATAGTTGCACTTTCATTTACCTTAACTCTTCTTTCGTAGTTGCAGATGCTTGCGAGAGAGGTTAATCATAAGTGGGAGGCTTGTCCAAGGAAGGGAAGCACCCAAGCACCGGTCCACCCACATATCAAATTATCAAAGTAATGAACGTGAATCATATGAGCATGATGAAAACTAGTTTGACAACAATTCCCATGCGTCCTCGGGAGCACTTTGCTTTACATAAGAGTTCGTCCAGGCTTGTCCTTTGCTACAAAAAGGATTGGGCCACCTTGATGCACCTTAATTACTTTTATTACTTGTTACCCGTTACGATTTATCTTATCACAAAACTATCTGTTATCGATAATTTCAGTGCTTGCAGAGAATACCTTGCTGAAAACCGCTTGTCATTTTCTTCTGCTCCTCGTTGGGTTCGACACTCTCACTTATAGAAACGACTACGATAGATCCCCTATACTTGTGGGTCATCAAGACTCTTTTCTGGCACCGTTGCCGGGGAGTGAAGCGCCTTTGGTAAGGAAACATTTATATAGTGTGCTGAAATTTACTGTCACTTGTTACTATGGAAAATAATCCTTTGAGGGGTTTGTTCAGGGTATCTTCACCTCGACTGAAACCACAATTAGTTGCTCCTCAACCTACTACACCTACTGAAAATATTTATTATGAAATTCCTTCGAATATGATAGAGAATCTGCTAGCTAATCCTTATGCAGGAGATGGAACATTACATCCCGATATGCACCTAATCTATGTGGATGAAGTTTGTGGATTATTTAAGCTTGCAGGTATGCCCGAGGATGTTGTCGAGAAGAAGGTCTTCCCTTTATCTTTGAAGGGAAAGGCATTGACATGGTATAGGCTATTGGATGATATTGGATCATGGAACTACAACCGATTAAAATTGTAATTTCATCAGAAGTTTTATCCTATGCATCTGGTTCATCGTGATAGGATTTATATATATAATCTTTGGCCTCATGAAGGAGAAAGTATCGCTCAAGCTTGGGGGAGGCTTAAGTCAATGTTATGTTCATGCCCCAAGCATGAGCTCTCAAGAGAAATTATTATTCAAAATTTTTATGCTCAGCTTTCTCATAATGATCGATCCATGTCCGATACTTCTTGTATTGGTTACTATATGAAAAAGGATATTGAATTCAAATGGGATTTATTGGAAAGAATTAAACGCAACTCTGAAGATTGGGATCTCAACGAAGGTAAAAAGTTAGGTATAAACCTTAAGTTTGATTGTGTTAAATCTTTTATGGATACCAATGCTTTTCATGATTTTAGCACTAAATATGGACTTGACTCTGAGATAGTAGCTTCTTTTTGTGAATCTTTTGCTACTCATGTTGATCTCCCTAAGGAGAAGTGGTTTAAATATAATCCTCCCTTTGAAGTGAAAGTAGTAGAACCTATTAAAGTTGAAGAAGAAACTATTACGTATAAGTTGGTCCTATTGTTCCTACTGCTTATATTGAGAAACCACCTTTCCCTGTTAGAATAAAGGATCATGCTAAAGCTTCAACTATGGTCAACAAAAGTAATATTAAACTACCCAAACCCTCTGAAAAATTAAAGTTGAACCTAGTATTTCTATGGTTAAATATCTCTTGGTCGATAATATTGATGGGCATGTTATTTATTTCTATGATGAAGCTGCTAGAATTTCCAAACCCGATATGAAAGATAAACATAGACCTGATGTTGGCATGCCTGTTGTTTCTGTTAAAATAGGAGATCATTGTTATCATGGCTTATGTGATGTGGGGGGTAGTGTGAGTGCAATTCCTTATACCTTATATAAAGAAATTATGAATGATATTGCACCTGCTGAGATAGAAGATATTGATGTTACTATTAAGCTTGCTAATAGAGATACTATATCAGAATTTGGATTGTTAGAGATGTTGAAGTCTTGTGTGGGAAGATCAAATATCCTACTGATTTTCTTGTTCTTGGTTCCCCACAAGATAATTTTTGTCCCATTATATTTGGTAGACCTTTCTTTAATACTATTAATGCTAAGATAGACTGTGAGAAAGATATTGTTATTGTTGGTTGAGGGGATATGTCCCATGATTGTAATTTCTCTAAATTTTGTAGACAACCCCATGATAAAGAATTGCCTAGTAAGGATGAAATTATTGGTCTTGCTTCTATTGTCGTACCTCCTAATGATCCTTTAGAACAATATTTGCTAGACCATGAAAATGATATGTTTATGAATGAAAGAAGGGAAATAGATGAAATATTCTTCAATCAAGGACCCATTTTGAAACACAATTTTCCTGTTGAAATCCTTGGGGATCCTCCTCCACCTAAGGGAGATCCCGTGTTTGAGCTTAAACAATTACCTGATACTCTGAAATATGCTTATCTTGATGAAAAGAAGATATATCCTGTTATTATTAGTGCTAACCTTTCAGAGCATGAAGAAAAGAAATTGTTGAAAACCCTGAAGAAGCATCGTGCCGCTATTGGATATACTCTTGATGATCTTAAGGGCATTAGTCCCACTCTATGTCAGCACAAAATTAAATTGGAGAAAGATGCTAAACCGGTTGTTGATCATCAACGACGATTAAATCCTAAGATGAAAGAAGTGGTAAGAAAATAAATACTAAAGCTTCTGGGGGCAGGTATAATTTATCCTATTGCTGATAGTCAATGGGTAAGTCCTGTTCATTGTGTCCCGCTTGTCATTTTCTTCTGCTCCTCGTTGGTTCGACACTCTTACTTATCAAAAGGACTACGATAGATCCCCTATACTTGTGGGTCATCACGCCTCTTTGCTCTATGAATACCCCAAAAATCCAAAAACCCTAGGGGAGTCAACGAAACACAATTTCAGCCGCCGCAAGTTCCAGAAACACCAGATCCAATCTAGACACCATCACGGAGGGGTTCATCATCCTCACTGGTGCCTCTCCATGATGCGTGAGTAGTTCATTGTAGACCTTCGGGTCCGTAGTTATTAGCTAGATGGCTTCCTCTCTCTCTCTCTTTTGATTCTCAATACAATGCTATCTTGGAGATCTATTTGATGTAACTCTTTTTGTGGTGTGTTTGTCGGGATCTGATGAAGTTTGAGTTTATGATTAGATCTATTTTATCCATGAAAGCTATTTGAGTTTTGATCTCTTATATGCATGATTGCTTATAGCCTCGCATTTCTTCTTCGAATCTTTAGTTTTGTTAGGCCAACTAGATCGATTTTTCTTGCCATGGGAAGAGGTGCTTTGTGATGGGTTCGATCTCACGGTGCTCAATTCCAGTGACAGAAGGGGACATGACACGTATGTATCGGTGCTATTAAGGATAACAAGATGGGGGTCTATTTCTACATGAATAGATCTTGTCTACATCATGTCATCATTCTTATTTCATTACTCCGTTTCTCCATGAACTTAATACACTAGGTGCATGCTGGATAGTGGTCGATGTGTGGAGTAATAGTAGTAGATGCAGGCAGGAGTCGGTTTACTAATCTTGGACGTGATGCCTATATAATGATCATTGCAAAGATATCGTCATAATTATTTGAAGTCCTATCAATTTCCCAATAGTAATTGTGTTTACCCGTTGTATGCTATTTTTCTCGAGAGAAGCCACTAATGAAATCTACGGCCCTCGGGTCTATTCTTTACCATATTTGCTTTGAGATCTATTTTTATTCGCTTTTATTTTCAGATTTATTATTCCAAAAACCCAAAAATATCTTGCTGCAATGTTTTGTTATTTATTTTACTTTGCATTTTCGCGAGATCTATTTATCCAATCTACTACAAACCAATCTATCTTTTCACCTGAGAGGGATTGACAACCCTTCTTACGCGCCGAGTTGCAAGTATTTGTTCTTTGTGTGCAGGTACCGTTTACATAGTGTTGTGTGGTTCTCCTACTGGTTCCACAACCTTGCTCTCATCATTGAGGGAAATACTTACCGTAGTTGTGCTGCATCATCCCTTCCTCTTTTGGGAAAATACCGACGTGGTTCAAGCCACATCAGCCAGCTTGACAAGTTCCTGGAGTCCCAACTGAGGCTTGCAAACACACATGGTGAGTAATTTAGTTGTTTAGTAGCAGCAATGACAAGTTTGATAGTTTATAGCATATGATGACAATAGACATTAACACCAAAAATGCAGCAATTTTTTGACGGAACCTCGTCAGAGGGTGAGGAGCTCCCACATTCCATTAAAAAGAAGAGAGTTGGTCTAGTTAAAAGGAAAATCGAACCCAGTAATCGTACAAAGCATGATTTTTGACATAAAAACAGGCAAAAACCCAAACACCACAGCCACACTACCTAGCTTAACTAGGTTTGGGGCGTTGTCGAAGAAATCATACCCACAACACTAGGCGGCATACCCACTGTGACCCAGCGTTGGAGCGAAGCCAGAACACAAAGGGAAGCAAATATGGGCCTCACGGACCACACGGAGAACCCTGAAGCACATCATTGTCAAATGCGCTCGAAGTCACTAGCATCCCAATAGAGTAAGTCGGTGCCAACAACCCCACTCAAGCCTCATATTCCCAAAATGGTGCCTCCAAGGAGCAAAATTACGCTAAGAGACAACCATGACCATCCGATAAAGAAATGAACCGAGTTATCACCCAGAAGACGAACCCCGTGGTTGGAGACAGTTTGAGGCTCAATAGCAGCGCCTTCAAGATGGGAACGACGCAAAATAGCGTCGCTTATACCTCCTTTTAGTACCCCGCACCTATTTTCCTAGAGGTGACCCTGGGTTATCGAACCCATGAAAGGAAGATTCCCTTGAAAAGGTGGCCTCTACCAAGCTTATGTTAAAGGATCAATTCCACCTTTTGATCGGATCAATCAATCAAATGATGATTCAAACACTATAATAAAAAAAGGTACGAGTATGAGGTATTAATGCTTACAACCATGTATTTGTGTTGGGACCAGATATGATCTTAATTTGTGCGTTGGAAGTCACCATCAAGATCTGCTTGTTACGAACCGAAGTTCAAGATGTATCCAAATAACATCTTGACTAGCATGAGTCCCGCATCAAGAATCAGTTGTCCTACTGCAGGCCCTATTTGTGCCACAGGGTTGCCTCGATAATTAAGATAATGAAATCAGACAAGAGCTTTGGGTGTTTAATGACTACAGCTCATGAATCCCCAAGGATTGGATCCATGTTACCTACTGAACCTTAGCACATGTGTTCTATATAACACTTCATGTTCTCCTTGATCCTAGCCTTACCGTGGCTCGATCTCGATGATCCTGGGTACATGCAGGGATGAAGATCGCGTACAAGACAATAGACATCTATGGAATGGTTTTATTTCACACATACATATGTTAATTCAAAGCCCTTACATTGATCCCCACAACAAATACAGAGATTGCAAGGCCTATGCCTCCCCAGCCAACTTGGCAACGACCAATTTCTTGTCCGCTGACAGAATTGGACCCTAGTAACAAGAAGCAAACATGTTAGTGCCCCCTTTATGTTATGCCTCATCATGACAAAAATGTAAAAACGTGAGAATTAGGGGGAGTAGCCAACCAATGGGTTGTCGGCAAGCTTCTTGTCCATGATCTTGGTGAAGGCGGCCTGGAAAGCCCTGCAGCCTTCCTGGAACATCATGACCGCCTTTTATCCGTCGGATTCCCCGCCGGAGCTAGAGGCCTCCTCCCCTAATGAGGAGCCTTCTTGGACGTCGTTACCGTCGAGAGCAGCACCACGCTGCTTCTGTGGCGGTGGCTATGAAATTCGTGGTCGGACTTGGATCGTCGTCGGAGTTGTAGTCGCGGGCGCACCTCTCGAGCAGCTTGAGGAACTTGGCGCACGGCTTGCGGCGGCGGCCGGTGGCGTCGTCGGAGCCCTTTAGCTTCCTTTTCTTGTTTTTGGGGTTGCCCTTCCCCTTGTTCTTGCGCTTGTGGGGGTTCACCGCGGCGGCGGCCGGTGCATGTTGTGTGGCAGAGTCAGCCATGGATAGAGCTCGTCGATGAACTGGGGAGGCGGCGTGGAGAGCTGAGTACTCCTCGCCGCTTCGCTGTAGGATATGATGGATGGCGACTGCTTGCATCGAGAGGGTGGTGGAACCAGGGAAGGCGGCGACTCAATCGAGAGAGGAGGCGAGGAGGGGTGGGGGAAATTATCCCTAGCGGGCTGGATGGGCTGGGCCCAGTAACGAAGCGGAGAAAAGGGGAGTCCATTTATCGCCTACCGAGCGATGCAACTGGACAGGCCCAGTAGTTTACCAACACAGGAGTAATTTGAAGCGATTTTTCCGGAGTTTTGTGTATAGTTTTCTAATCTGGTTGTTAATCCGGTTTGTATTTATTCTTTCTACTTTTCCTTTTTTTCTGATTTTTTCCGTTCTCTTATTTTTTTTTCATGTTTTCTTTTGCTTATTTCTATTTTTTTTCCTTTTTTAATAACATAAAATTTCTAAAAATTCGAACTATTTTTTTAAAATGATTTGAACATATTTACAAATGGTCAGCGTGTTTTAAAATAGTTTCATTGTGTATTTAAAAAAGATTCATTGTGTATTTTAGAAATTTTATTCATTGTATATAAAGACAATGTTTATCATGCTTAAAAATGATCACCGTGTTTTCAAAAAATGTTCATAGTATATTTTTAAAATATTTTTTTCATTGTGTATAAAAATATATTCATTTTGTTTTTATAAAAGGTTCATCGTAGATTTTAAAACTATTCATGGCATATTTTAAGAATTTTTCATTGTTTATTAAATTTTTTTGTATTTCAAAACTATTCATTCGATGTTCTCAAAATTTATCCTCGAAAACTAAAATTTGTCATCGGCTTCAAACACCATACATAGGTACATGTATGCATTGCCATGATTCTCTAGCCTACACGCCTATTGGTTGTTTTCATGTTTTATAGTTCTTTTATTCTTTTTGAGGATTTGCACCATATAGGTGTGCTGCATAAGTGCTCACACCATAACTGGCAAGGTGTTTGATTGGGATTTTTCTTGGTTTTGAAGTTTGGCCTATAAGCCAAAAAAACCCTCCTATCTATCCCATATAAGACGAAGTGCAAAAGCCGAGAAAAAGAAGCCAAACACCCTCTAGGTCCACGCAGGAATCTAACAACATTAGAAAAGAGAAAACAAATAATCAAAACTAGTGTACTGTAGTGGGCCGGCTCATGCTTAACCGACCTGGGCGAGCACTACCTGTGACTTGCTGAAAGTGAGATATAAATGTACCATGTTGTGGGGTGCGTTATATCTTCTCGCATCTCTTAAAAAAATGTTCATGTATTTTATGAAAAAATAAATAAATTATAAAACAATGCCCTTTTTTCAGGAGAATTCTTAATTTTTTAATAAATAAATAATATTGTGTTTTCCGGAATCCCATAACAAGAAAAAGGGAGAAAAAAACAGTAGGAGTGCTTGCACAGCGCACTGCGCCACATGGGCCAGCACACGTGAGCACACTATCCACCTATGCAAATGCCGTGTCTAAAAAAACCCTATGCGAATGCTGGACAGTCTATCGCAATTACGATAGATTGGAGCTCCCACTATACCTTGCTATTAGCGAGTTGGTATGAGTGACAGTTTGTATGTATATATATAATGTTACTTCAAAATTTAAGAGGTGTTAACGTATCTTCTACAGATATTCACATATCTAGAAAATACATGATGAACACTTTTGAAATACACGATAAGCCAATTTATTGATACACGTGGCTTTTGTTTTTGGATAAAATGTTCACGACATCTTCAAACTGTCTAATGTGTATTTGGAAAATTGCACGCGCTACTTAGAAAAAGTGTTCACGTGTTTTTATTAAATTACCCAGGACAAATTTCAAAATGTTTGTACCATTTTCAAAAAAAATATTTACACATTTAAAAACCATGAAATGTAAAAAAATGTTCACATTTTTTTTCGAAACTGTTTATGACCTATAAAAAATTATTTGTACCATTCAGAAATTGTTCATGACACGTAAAAATAGTTCAGGAAAACGAAAAAAAATGATAACACAGTTTATTAAAAAGAATCACTCTTCGTGTTACAAAAAACATACTTTTTAAGTAAGTGAAAATAAACATAAGTAAAAAAATAAATTAAAAATTAAAAATAGAAGTAAAAAACGAGAAGGAAAACAGAAATCAAGAAAAATAAATAAAAATAAAGAAAATTAAATAAAATATATGGAAATAAGAAATAGAAAAATTAATGTGTAACAAAGAAAATGAGAAACAAAAAAAGAGGATAAAACCAGTGCTATAGAGAAACAAATGGCAAAAAAATATCGTAGGCCACCAAAAAACCCAAGAATAGAGAACCACTAGAACTAAATCAGTGGGTCGGCCCACCTCGGAGCGTTGTAGGTGAGTGCTTATTTTTATCTTTGAGGTATTGCCATCGTTGTTGTTTATATTTCATAAAAAACAAGGATACATCGTTTGATAACACATCAAATAGTAAATCACGATTCTGACCGCCAAACATTAGCTTGCGAGTCCTCCGATTTACTAGCCAACACATCAATCACCATATTGCCTTCCCTAGGACAGCGATAAAAACTAACTGGATTAACATTGTGACACAAGCACTGGCGGAGGACCCCGGTGGGCGAGGGGTGGCAGCCGCCATACCTTGATGCGGTGCAAAAGAAAATGTATACCTACGCATAACATGCTATCGGCTGGCTGGCTATACTCGTTGCCTCGTTGACTTGTCGTATCACTAGGAAAGTCACTGTTTACTGGAATGGGCCACGCAGACACATGCCCATGAGGCCTTGAACCACCGATACTGAACCGATCGCCCCACCCCGCACGAAGCCAGCCCAGCGACCCAAGATGCACTTCGGCGCACGCAACAACCCTAGCGAAACCTTCATGTTTTCGAGGATGTATTTGGTGCACTGAGGTAATTGGTGCTACCGGTGCACCGGTCCTCCATTGCACATTCAAAAATATAGGGAAAAAATCCGGAATAAATTAGTGCATTAGAACAACATCAATGTATGTCGTCATAAAAATTTAAATCAAAATTCGAGGCATTGCCCGAGATTAAAAAATGACACATTTGACAGTCAATAGTACATAACACAAGTTAGGCTTTAGTTTTGGCCCATTAGCACATTAATGTCAAAATTTTCATTTTTGTATCTCGGGCAATATTTCAAATTTTGATTTGAATTTTGTGACAAGATACTTTGATGTTGTATCAATACACGAATTTTTTTCCAAATTTTTAAAACAGTTTTGAATGTGCAACGGGGTCCGGTGCACCGGCAGCACCAATTGCCCTCGTGCACCAGATACGTCCCCGCGGTGTGTCGCCACACCTAGAAATTTTTTTCGTCCTCCGCCACTGGACACAAGAATGTGCATTCCTTGTAGATTGCCGCAACTGGTCTTAGCGAGTTTCTGACATTCTGCATCACATTAATGACCTACATGCATTCAGTTTCGACCAAATGATTGTTGCATCCAACGTCACTCGCCAAAATGAGACCGTCCCTGTGCCAACGGGCCTCCGCCGTCACTGCAAAAAACGTCTTGTATGTAGTGACAGAGGGAGTGCTATAGAGCATAGAACAGTGCTTTTGCAGTTGTTTGTTGTAGATGAGGTTTATACCATGTCACCATGTATCATGTATCATGATTAAACTTCAATTCTGGTGTTTTAAAAAGAGAACAAAATAAATACTCACAATCACGAACATGGCATGGCCCAACCGAACCATCAGCTAACCCCTCTCTCCCTCCATCGCCATTGCTAACACCTTCAAGCACTGGTCAGCTCCCCAACAAACACTGCATGCATGTATACGTGTGCAGCGTACAACTACAAACCATAACCTAAACCTCACCATGAGCTCTACATATACGGCCTGGAAGAGCCCGGCAATGAAGCACCACGGAAAAGGCGTACCACCGGCGAAGAGTTCGACGTGGCGTGACGTGACGTACCACCGACCTCCACGATGGTCGACCGCCACCGCGCCTTCGTCGCCGCCGCGACGCTCTGCCTCGTCTTCGCCCACGGCATGGCCGCGGCGCGGCCGCTGGATGGGGACCAATTTGCCGGCGTGGCACCGGCGGCGGCGGCTGCGGATATGGCGATGGACGTGTCGGCGGCGTCGCCGGATGGTTCTGCCACGTGGGAGCGCGGGGACGAGGCCCTCGGCGCCGGGAAGTGGCTGCCCCTGCCGCTGCCGACCGCGCTGACCGGCGGCCTGCGGTTCCCGGGGGTGTTCCAGTTCCCTGCGGCGACCGTGGGCGCGTCCATGCCGTGGATGGCCGGCGCGCCGCCCGCGCTCGCCGGGCCGGGGATGCCGGCGCTCGTGCCGCCGTACGTCGGCGTGACCCGACAGGAGCAGCTCAGCGTGTGGGCCTCGCTGTTCAACCCGTTCCGTGTCAGGCCGAGGGTGCCGGCCCAGCCGTCGTCGGTGCCGGCGGAGCCCAGGGTCCCCGCCGTCGCCAGCGCAGGGCTCGACAGGACGACGACGGTGGACCAGCCGGCCGGCGGCGCGCAGATCGGCGAGCCCAAGTGGGGCGTCTTCTTGGGATCCGCTACTCCAAACAACAACGGCTAGCTTAATTAGCTACTCCATATCTCAAGGCGCCGTGGCCAAATAAGCTAATTAGCTTAGTATACTTGTACTAGTAATCTATCCCTAATAATAAAGCACGGATTAACTCCGTGGGTTCACCGTCATAATACGCTTCTTTCCGTGATTTTATGCTTTCATTTTGAATTTAAAACATATTCGAGGTGGTACTAAACTTTCGTTATATCTGTTTAGATGCGTCTGGTTTTTGTTTTCCCGTACTTGGCCTCGGCTGATTCGCTAAACTGGGCCTCGGCTGGGCCTGCATGCTGAATTGTGTCCGTCGTAGGCTGGTTCACCGTCGTTTTCTATATCTGGCTGTATGTACGTGTGTTTGAATTAAAAGAAATTAGAGAAAAAAATGGTGACAGCGTTGGGATTTGATCCCTGGTCTCCCAGTAGACGACTTAGGCTAGGCTCCTAAGCTTGCTAATTAGGGCGCCTGGAACCTTAAGAATAGAGACAGGTGTACTCGGGCCGAGATAAATGGGCACGGTCTTGATGGGCATGTGCGAGTGCTACGGCCCACTGGACGGACAAGGGACCAGGCTGGAAGTTTTTTTCATATATTTTTACTTATCAAATAGTCCCACCTTGCTATTTAACATTAATTTTTACCAGTTTATATACGTTTTTTAGGTTGTCAGGCATCGAGAAGCTGCTTTGGAAATTAAGCAAAGAAATAAAGAAAGGAAATAGACATTCTTTGCATGAGAAATAAAGAAGGAAGATGGTAATTATGTAGAGCCGGCAAGAAAGGTAATATGTATTGAATAAGAAATAAAAAAGGAAGAAAATTGATGGTAATTATCTGGACGCCATATTAATCGCAGGAGTAATTAGCAGGCCTAGCAAAAAAGGAAAGAAAATAATTGCATGACAAAGAAGGAAGAAAATTAATGGTAATTATCTGGGCGCCATATTAATCACAGGAGTAATTAGTAGGCCTAGCAAAAAAGGAAAAAAATAATTACATGAGAAATAAAGAAGGAAGGAGAAAGAGAGAGGAAGGAAATAGACAGTAATTATCATGATATAAGAAAAGAAAGAGAAAGAAAAACTAATTAACAGCAGGTGCAAGGGAATCAATGGTAGGTTGCCATGCTTATGAGTAAAAATGATGTGGCATTTTTTAATCCTCGCTAAATTCATGTCATTTTTTTCTTTCGTTATGTTTTCCTTGCTCTTATAATCTTTATTGAATTTGCGCCAAATTTATAGCACATTGAACATGATGTTTGCACATACAATCCTCACTAAATTTATGTCAATTCTTTCTATCGTTCTAACACACAGGCATATATACTATTTTTAATATATAAATGGAGGTATAATATTATTGGTCCTCCCATTTCGTATGTCCATGGTGTTTCCTCATATTGAGCTAGGCTATTCTACCAATCGTCTGTCTTGGGCCACTTGGCCTCTACCACGTTCGCCCGCGTAACGTTCGACCACGGTGCCCTCCTAACATGTCTGGCGATATCTCACAGAAATTGTCCCAAAAGTTACAAAATATTACCCACCAATACAACCTACTCCCCCGTTCCTATATATAATAAGTCCTTTTAGAGATTCCACCACAAACTACATACGGATGTATATATACGTATTTTAAAGTGTAGATTAAATTATTTTACTTCATACGTAGTCTATATTGCAATCTCCAAAAAGACTTATATTTAGAAACAGATGGAGCATAAGTGATAAAAGAAGGTTTTACACAAGGGAATCCCCTGCCTATGCCGGCCCATGCAGTAAGGACCACGTATACTGCGCTCTGTGCGCTGGAAGAAGACGCCTGTATGGGCCGCCTATGTCCAGGCGGCCTGTTTTTTAAAGTTTGTTTTTATTTATTTATTTTATTTTTTTGTTTTCAATTTTTCTACTTTTAATAATTTGGGACAGCAAAAAAAATCTGGAAATTTTAGAAAACGAGAATTTAGCAATAATCTTTTAATAAATCATAAATTGTTTGTAGATTAAAAAATGTTTGTGATTTGGTAAAAAAAATGTTTGCTTAAAAAGTTCGTGTATTAGAAAATGTTAATGAAATTGAACAAAAAACGTTCATGACTTCAAAAACAATTTATTCATTCATAAAATGTTCACTGATTCAAAAGTGATCATGAATTTCAAAAAATGTTCGTTAAATCAAAAAAATGTCCATGAATTTCAAAAAATATTTCACAAATTTCCTAAAAATGTTCTTCGATTATAGAAATGTTCGTCGATTAAAGAAAATTGTTTTAAAACATGTTCACAAATTATTATTATTTTGCAAATAGCATAAAATCTTCAAGAATTCAAAAAATGTTCTTTATTTTAGAAAAAGTACAAAAATTTGTAAAATTGTCTAAAAATTTAAAAAATGTTCACGAGTTTAGAAAAAATGTTCATCATTTCATAAAACTGAGAGTGATAATGTATCTTGGTGATGCAG
Source organism: Triticum urartu (assembly GCF_056163025.1). Classification (NCBI taxonomy): domain Eukaryota; kingdom Viridiplantae; phylum Streptophyta; class Magnoliopsida; order Poales; family Poaceae; genus Triticum; species Triticum urartu. The sequence continues at coordinate 56,693,161 of NC_141877.1, read as the reverse complement.
CAAAATGTGGTCATGGCCATTGAAGATTATAGTTTTTTTGCCGTTGCAACGCACGGGCCCTTTTGCTAGTTAAGTAAAAAAAGTAAAAAAAATATATGAAGGAACCTTCTTTTTCGAGAGTAGTATAGATAGATGTATGCACTTTTGCAACGTAGTGAAATGTTTATTTTGAGCTAGCAATCAATCATGGCAGGATTGAAAAAGACGTTGTTATCTATAAATCAATGTTGACTATTCTTTGTAAATGTAGGACGTAGAGTTTCCGAGGCCGAGCTCAAATAAGCTTGGTTGAACAGTAATTTTTTATCAAATCAAAACAAATTCAAAAAAATCTGATTTTTTTGTGACAAACATTGGCAAAAGTTTCAAGTGCTTGTAAAAATTCGTCATGAAATCACATTCCTAAAAGGCATGGCAAAAAAACAAAAAAACAAAAGCGAAACTCTGAAAATGCTACTTTTAAAAGCATTTTAAAATCTTTTTTTTACAAACATTGACAAAAAGTTTCAAGTACTTGCAAAAATTTGTCATGGCAACGAGTGCCACCATGACCAGAATTGCCACTCTTGCCGCCACTAGAATCTACCCCCCCCCCCCCCCCCCCCCCGCCCCCACACACACACACAAAGGAAACGTTTTCTTTAAAAACTCACTTCGGCTGGCTTAGCTTAGCTCAGCTATGCTGCTTCTAGTGCTGTGACATTGTCAGTGCAGTGTCTCCTTTGGTCTGCTCTGTTTCTACTTAGTTTACTCCACTGGCTTCATCTGCGGGGTCAAGAAGGAAGAAGAAGCAAAGGAGGAGAGTTTGCAGCTAGCTAAGATGGCACAAGAAACTTTATATGATGGTGGTGAGATCTTACAAGAGAAGATTTCATGATTTCTTCCAAGTAGAAGGATTATGTACTACTAAAGTAAGCCTCCTTGTATTTTCTTGACGTGGGCAGTTTGCTGTTTGCTTTGTGCCAAAACACCTCACCTGATGAACAAATGTGAGGAGTTTGGAGCTAGAGGAAGGAAACATGCGATAAAACAGGGTACTTTCTTTGAAGGAAAAGAAGATTAATTAAATTAAATTAACCCAAGGGGAGACATGTCCTGTGTATATAGATCAAATAAAAGTGCAACGCCAAGGGAAAACCACCTTTTAGAAATACACAGTTTAGTTGTCTTCATGGAGCTTCCTTTTCGAAAAAAAGTTGTCTCCATGGAGCTTAGAGAGATATACATGCTTTTTTGGATTAGAGTACTAAATCGACTGCTTCACACAAGTTAAAGTATCACAAACGCATTTTAAACTTAAAAATAGTTCAAATGTATTATTAAACTCAAGCTAGTTCAAATGTATTATTAAAGGCAAGCTAGTTCAGATGTGCCATTAAACCCAATCTGAACAAATATTTAAACAACCACCATTCATACAATTTTGAACATATATGTTCTTCATTATGCTCGGAAGAACACCCTTGCAATGTTCACCAGCAAAATCAAGAACAGCACTAGTTTGGCAAGAAGTGCATCTACTTGTAAAGATAGAATAACTTTTGTTTTGTTTCAACAACATAACTAAATAGCTCAGCATGTTTTTTGTAGTTTCTTTGAACATATCATCTCTTTTGTCATCGATAATGTTATCAAGTTGAAAAATTAAGACCTATCAAATTCACATTTTAAACATCACCAGAAAAAAACATAGAAAATATAAGCTATTTGTTCAGATTGGGCTAAGCTAAATGCAACATATTCATTTATATTAAGTAGTATTATTTTTTGCAAATCATTTGTGGGGACCATAACATTAAATTCATTTTTAAAAATACATTAAAATATGAAAATGATGATATCATGTTTGTTGAGATATTAGGCAAGACTAAATTAAACATGTAATATTTAGATAAACTACTATTTTTATTTTGGGAATTGTTTGTGTGGCCCATGGCACCTATGGCTCCCGCACTAGATTCCAATGCCAAGTGCACGAGTTGAAATTTTTGCCTTTTGTAAGTAAATGACCATAAATGTGTGGTTTCCTGGGAGGTAAAACTGAAGTTTGCATAAGTTGATAAGGCAATGACTTGTATAGTCCATGTGTTATATTAAGAAATAAATGGTAAAAACAGAAATTGTAGCCGCAACCACCTATGTACAAGCTTCCTTTCTGAATATCATTTACCGGAGTGATCACCGCAACCCATTTGGTGTCACGTGCAAGTAGCCTCTGAATCCCAACCAAGTTATAGACGCATCCCCTTGTGTCCTCTGCCTGCAGAGCAGCTGTGCTGTTGACGCATCCAATCCATGACATGACCAACATAATCAATTCCAGCAAGAATACAAGATCACCCGCCCCTCCCTCCAAACACTCACCTCATCGCCCTGTTCCCTTTGACATTGATCATGATTCGATGAAATAAATAAAGAAATCAAGAAACCTAAAATATATTCTGATAAACAAGGGAAGATAACGCAGTAGTGCATCCATGCTAAGCGGGCAGAACACATGTTGAAGACCAGTGCGAGCGAAATAAACCCAAAAAGGGGAGTTGTTTTTTTCTTAAAAAACAATAAAATCTTATTTTGGCAAGGTAGTAGTGGCAAGCGAAAATAGCATATGGTTAACTTTTATTTGAATTCATGAACTTTTTGAAATATATTGTTTGACTTCATGAACATTTTTGAATTCATAATTTTTTTTTAAAATTGTGAACATTTTTTTAATTCCTGATTTTTTTTTCAAATCTACCAAAAACCGAGAGCTAGTTTTCTTAGCCAACAACAGCGAGAAGCTAGCGAAAAAATTGAAGTAAGGCAAGAGCTAGCCTGCAAGCAAAGTAGCTACCTTAGATAGCGTGGGCCACGGATCCCCTAAAAAGAGATAGTGGGCCACGGCCGCGAAGCTAGAGATACAATAGATCTTAGAGTATCGATCCATTTTGATCATCTTTAATAGCTCACTGAAAAAATACCGTTTAAGGGGGACTTGAGCCAAAAATAGCCCTTCAACAACTCCTGTAAACTCGGTTTTTACTGGACTCCATATATCTTTCCAAAGTTCCTTCATGTTTCTGGGAAGATGACCCTTCCCGTATAATCTGCCTGCCCCCCCCCCCTCTGAAATTTCATGGGAGGAGACCCTCGCGCCGCCACCCGCTCCGCCTCAGCTACCCCTGCCTCATGTCGTGGTTCTAATTCTGACAGTAGAATGGGAGGGGGAGAATGGAGCTTGATCTAGCGAGACGCAAATGGGTACACACGAGGAAATATGCAGGTTCAGACCCCTCATGGTGGAGGTAAAAGCCCTACGTCATGTACTCATGAGGAGTGTTTCTCCGTGTATACTTTTGAGATTAATAAGGTGTCTGACTAAGAATGAGAGAGTGAGAGCGAGAGGACCACCCCTATCTAAGTGGTGGAGGGCGGATTATAAAGAGTGCATCACCCCCTTCATCTCCTACGTTACAAGGGAATTATGATAGTCATTATTCATGTCCACTATAGAAAGTAATGGACGCCTTTGGCTGTTGCACTTCTCCTACCCGAGTGATGATCCACCCGAGTGCTGCTCATACGTGTCTGTCTGAGAGGATTTATGCCGCGATGTCATTCGATTGACCAGAATCTCTTGGGCTTTGGTTGATGCTTTTACATGTTTAAGTAGTGGACATAGGCCCCTCCACGAGGTATAGACCATTGTAGGCCTACCTCATTTTTAAGTAGCGTGTGCGTGCGTGCGTTCATAGAGTTGGGTTTATGATATAGGGGAAAACCCTAGGTGGTCTGATGTTCACAATGGGGTAAGGAGGGGCGAAATAGAAATACATGGGCAAAGCCCAACAGTTGCACAGGCAGCCCCGTGTGCACGGGGTAAGTGGAGCCCGTGCGCATGGGGTATCCAGAGAGTTGGCGACTTAGCCCGTGCGCACGGGTCCTGTCCGCATGGGGTCCAGGGTCCGGTGGGCTCGGGGTATCCAGAGGCCTCACATTATGTAGCCTTCTCGTGGACTCCCTTCGGTGCTTGCTGGAACCTCGTCTTTTTGTTGACGGTTCCTTCTTCGCTTCCAAGCTTCTCTCGTGGATGGTATAGGCGCTTGCTTGTGGATGACCTCCTCCGTGTTACACTCATCATCGGGCTCAAACCTATACATGCACATGATAGAATGTCAAGTAGGATCCAAATTTTCTTTTTTTGCTGAGAGCCACTCATATGTCCAAATGATCTGAAATTTGAAGCGCACCTCATGCACTAAATTATCTAGCATGCAAAAACAATTTGGATTTTTAAAATTTTTTATGATTTTTTTCTTGAGCAGGAGCAGATGAGCCCAGGCTCGGAAATGGATATTCGTATATCACTAGTAGAAAACAGGGATTTGGTTCGGGCGTGGCCAACCCATTAGTCCCGGTTCAGTCACGAATCGGGACCCATGGGGGCATACGTCCCGGTTCGTGAGCCCAGGGGCCGACCGAGGCCTCGTGGGCATTGGTCCCGTTTCGTCTGGACCCATTTGTCCCGGTTCTAGGCACGAACCAGGACCAATGGGCCTCGCTCCTGGCCCACATACATTGGTCCCGGTTTGTGGCTCGAACCGGGACAGAAGGTGGAGCTTTAGTCCCGGTTCCAGCCACAACCCGGGACAAATGAGCTGCCTATATGTACCCCATCGCCTCAGCAGAGCACTCCACAGTGCTCTGTTTTTTCTGGCCGGCGAGGGGAGGGCATTTGGGTGCTCTAGCTCACCTCCTATGCACATGAGGTGTTCGATGAAATGCCCGAGGCACACTAGTTAAGCTTTCTCCTCTCGATGCTCGACCTCCAAGCTCCATTTTCCCCGAGATTTGCATAGGTTTAGCGGTCCGTCACGTCCCGTCCCCATCTTCACCGCCGTCGATCGCCTGTGCCGATCTCGTCGCTGGCACCACCGTGATGAGCCTCTTGTTCTTATCTTCTTTCTGAAAAAATATATTCTTACTTTAGATAGATACTTGTCTAATTTTCTTATTTTTATTATTGCTTGTTATTACATAGTGTGATGGTTTTGGTATCCGCCCCCGTCGGCCCTCGTCCTGGCTATGATTCGGATGTGGTATATATTATCTTTTTATAACTATTTGGTTCATTTATTGTTTATGACAATTATGCCGACCAATGTGACATAGATTTTATTTATGTAGGAGGTAGTTGAACCGAAAATTCCAACCGACCCTATTGTCGAGAGATTAAATTTAGTTGAAGAAGAAAACAATTACTTGAAGGAAAAAATAAAAAAAATTGAGGAGGAGAAGATGATATTGGAGTTGCATGTTGCGGATGTCGTTGGTGATCACAAGATCAAGATGGATGCAATGCGGTTGAAGGTGAGAAAGATTAGAAAATATGCCATTCATACCGAGGCTTGGTATCATTATGTCGTTGGATCAATTGTTACCTTGGTTGTGATTATGATCGCATTTGTTGTTGCATTGAAAGGTTTTACATAGTTTCAATGTATGGTTTAAGTAGATGCTCTGGAGAGCTATATGTTGTTCAATTTGAACTATGTATGTACTTTGGTTTTAATGTGATGATGAACTTCTATTAATATGGTCACTTATCTATCCATGTGAATCTGTAATGGTTTTTGACACACATAATTATATATAATGCAAGCAGATGAACCGGCAATGGATGTACGGTGACAGACACACATAATTATGTTTCTCGAAGTGGCTGAGGCAAACAAGCAAAATGGTTGCATGAAAAATAACAAATGAAGTCAGAAATGGTTGAAAATTGATGATGTGGCTTTGAATGGTGCATTTTGAACACACAAAAAGTATGGAGTTTAAATAAGTTCAAAAAAATGAAATCCCTTTGTAATAGATGAGTTTTCGTCTGAAACCCTGATACTTCGAAAGAGATTGTCCATTTTATACACGAAGTGCATCTAGTTTTTGCCGTAACCATCTCTACTTTTTAGCACATGCTATGTGGGTGAAATGATGATATCATGCCAACTTTAAACCTTTTCAGAGTTCATTTGTAGTGCTTTTCAATTTCAGGGTCATTTAATGCAAAAATAATGAACTAATAGCAAAAATAATGAACTAGAAAACTTTTATGAAACTCTGATAGAAAAAAATAATAAACTAAAAGAATGAACTAGAAAATTTTAAGGAAACTCTAATAAAAAACAGTGAACTAGAAAATTTTAATAAAACTCTAATAGCAAAAGGAATCAACTAAAAAGCTTTCATAAACCTCTAGTATTATTGAAACTAAAATTATATAAAATTTATGCAACTAAATTTTTTAAAGTATTTTCTGTTCAAAACATTATAAGCAAAAATAATTTTCATAAATAACTTTTTTGTTAGAAACTTTAATAGCAAAAAGAATTATCATAAAAATATTTTTGTTAGAAACTAAAATAACAAAAACTGTTTTTGAATATAATGATAAAACACAGTAATATTGAATAGTAGGAAAAAGAATCACTCCAAAATATATTTTTATAGTAAAGTTAATCACAAACTAGTGATTCACACAAATTTCAAAGAATTCAAATTTAAACTATTCAAATTGGAAAACTAATGTCACTAACAGAAAGTTTATTATTTTTATTACCTAAATCAAAAAGAATCACTGAAAAACAGTAAGTATTTTATTTTTATAGTAAAGGTAATCACAAACTAGTGATTCACACAAATTTCAAAGAATTCAAATTGGAAAACTAATGGCACTAACAGAAAGTTTATTATTTTTATTACCTAAAATAAAAAAGAATCACTAAAAAATAGTAAGTATTTTATTTTTATAGTAAAGTTAATCACAAACTAGTGATTCACACAAATTTCAAAGAATTCAAATTTAAACTATTCAAATTGGAAAACTGACGGCACTAACACAAAGTTTGTTATTTTTATTACCTAAAATAAAAAAGAATCACTGAAAAATAGTAAGTATTTTGTTGTAAGTAGAAATAAAATAAAACAAATAAAGCAACAATGATAACAAAAAAACTAAAAAAAATAAAAAATGCCACCTACTGGGCCACCACGGCCTGAATACGACTAGAAACCCACACATGGGCCAGGATTCAGGCCCGCAGTAGGCCCACAGGTAGATAAAGTGACTTTAGGCCCGTAAGCCTGCATTAGAGAGGAGCTCGAAGTGGTCAGTGCAGCAGCGCTTATAAACCACTGTCGAAGCCTCTCGGCTAGCAAGGTGGGACTAAACATCCCATCGCACCGCGACAGTTCCAGCACAAGACCATTGGTCCCGGTTCATGGCTCGAACCGAGATGAAAGAGGGCCTTTGGTCCCGGTTCGTGGCACCAACCGGAACCAATGCCACCCCTTTAGTCCCGGTTGGTGCCACCAACCGGGACCAAAGGCCTCTGCTTCCTGCCCCACCGTCGCCGCTAAATGTAACCTTTTAGTTATACATGCTATTTTTTTACATGTTTTTAGATTTTCATATATGTATGTATGTATTTTTTAGATATATGTATTTTTTATGTATGTTCATATATGTATGTATGTATTTTTTACATGTTTTTTGTATGTATGTATGTATTTTTTCAATTGTAATCAATGTTGGGGATATCGCTTATCGGGAACTTATTGGTCAACCCATGATAAGGGGTAAATTGGCGGGCGCGGGCGCGGTCAACCCATGATATCTTGAACAGTGATTGTAATATATGCAGAAGTTAGATTTTTAAAAAAGTTAGATCTATATATGTTCTCTGATTTAGTATATTTCAGGTTAGTTTCATTTTTAGAAAAGTTTTTATATATTTAGGAAGAAGGAAGAGAAGGAAGAAGGAAGAAGAAGAAAAAGTTTTATATATGCAAAAGTTACATTTTTAGAAAAGTTTTATATATCTAGCTAGGAAAGGAAGAAGAAGAAAAAGAATGAGAGGAAAAAGGAAAATAAGAAGAGGAAGTGATACGTCTCCAACGTATTTATAATTTTTGATTGCTCCATGCTATATTATTGTAACGCTCCGGACACACCCGCCGGTGGTCGTTACTCCTGGCGGGATCTAGACTGGCCCCACAGATCAATACTAGTCTTTTCTGCGCACTTTGTCCTCACTCGTGCGCACTCGGGAGAAATTTCCCGGTCGGTTACCCATCCTTAAATTACTCCAAGCCGAGCACGCTTAACTTTGGAGTTCTGTCCGAATAGGCTTCCGGAAAAGAAGGAGTTCCTTATTGATATGAGTTGTCTATCATCCCTAATAAGGCAGGCTATCACATACACCCCCACTTAGAGGAATCGACGTCCTCGTCGGGCCACATGAACGTTCCCTCTTGGCACATACGTCTGTGCATCAAGTCTGGTACATGTGCCATGCCGGGTGCCACTACGGGCACAAACGTCATGAACAACATGACCTCGCACCTTTCCGCAAACATCCGTGTAACCGCGAGGGTTGGCTCTGATACCAACTTGTAACGCCCCGGACACACCCGCCGGTGGTCGTTACTCCTGGCGGGATCTAGACTGGCCCCATAGATCAATACTAGTCTTTTCTGCGCACTTTGTCCTCACTCGTGCGCACCCGGGAGAAATTTCCCGGTCGGTCACCCATCCTGAAATTACTCCAAGCCGAGCACGCTTAACTTTGGAGTTCTGTCCGAATAGGCTTCCGGAGAAGAAGGAGTTCCTTATTGATATGAGTTGTCTATCATCCCTAATAAGGCAGGCTATCACAATTATCTACTATTTTGGACATTATTGGGCTTTATTATCCACTTTTATATTATTTTTGGGACTAACCTATTAACCGGAGGCCCAGCCCAGAATTGCTGTTTTTTGCCTGTTTTAGGGTTTCGAAGAAAAGGAATATCAAACGGAGTCCAAACTGAATGAAACCTTTGGGAACGTGATTTTCTCAACGAACAAGACCCAGGAGACATGGACCCTACGTCAAGACACAAAAGAGGAGGCCACGAGGTAGGAGGGCACACCTACCTTCCCCAGGCACGCCCTCCACCCTCATGGGCCCCCTGTTGCTCCGCCGACGTACTCCTTCCTCCTATATATACCTACGTACCCCCGAATGATCAGATACGGAGCCAAAACCCTAATTCCATCGCCGCAACTTTCTGTATCCACGAGATCCCATCTTGGGGCCTGTTCCGGAGCTCCGCCGGAGGGGGCATCGATCACGGAGGGCTTCTACATCAACACCATAGCCCCTCCGATGAAGTGTGAGTAGTTTACTTCAGACATACAGGTCCATAGTTATTAGCTAGATGGCTTCTTCTCTCTTTTTGGATCTCAATACAATGTTCCCCCTCTCTTGTGGAGATCTATTCGATGTAATCTTCTTTTTGTGGTGTGTTTGTTGAGACCGATGAATTGTAGGTTTATGATCAAGTCTATCTATGAACAATATTTGAATCTTCTCTGAATTCTTTTATGTATGATTGGTTATCTTTGCAAGTCTCTTTGAATTATCAGTTTGGTTTGGCCTACTAGATTGGTCTTTCTTGCAATGGGAGAAGTGCTTAGCTTTGGGTTCAATCTTGCGGTGTCCTTTCCCAGTGATAGTAGGGGCAGTAAGGCACGTATTGTATTGTTGCCATCGAGGATAACAAGATGGGGTTTTCATCATATTGCATGAGTTTATCCCTCTACATCATGTCATCTTGCTTAAGGCGTTACTCTGTTTTCATTAACTTAATACTCTAGATGCATGCTGGATAGTGGTCGATGAGTGGAGTAATAGTAGTAGATGCAGGCAGGAGTCGGTCTACTTGTCTCGGACGTGATGCCTATATACATGATCATACCTAGATATTCTCATAACTATGCTCAATTCTGTCAATTGCTCAACAGTAATTTGTTCACCCACCGTAGAATACTTATGCTCTCGAGAGAAGCCACTAGTGAAACCTATGGCCCCCGGGTCTATCTTCTTCTTCATATTAATCTACCAATACTTAGTTATTTCCTTTTGCTTTTACTTTGCTTTTATTTTACTTTGCATCTTTATCATAAAAATACCCCAAAAATATGATCTTATCATATCTATCAGATCTCACTCTCGTAAGTGGCCGAGTAGGGATTGACAACCCTTATTTGTGTTGGTTGCGAGGATTTATTTGTTTTGTGCAGGTACGAGGGACTCGCGCGTAGCCTTGTACTGGATTGATACCTTGGTTCTCAAAAACTGAGGGAAATACTTACGCTACTTTGCCACATCATCCCTTCCTCTTTGGGGAAAACCAACGCAGTGCTCAAGAGGTAGCAAGAAGGATTTCTGGCACCTTTGCCGGGGAGGTCTACGCAAAAGTCAATATACCAAGTACCCATCACATACCCTTATCTCCCGCATTACATTATTTGCCATTTGCCTCTCGTTTTCCTCTCCCCCACTTCACCCTTGCCGTTTTATTCGCCTCTCTCTCTATCCTCCCTCTCTTTCTCTATTTGCCTCTTTTGCCCGCTTGCTTTTTGTTTGCTTGTGTGTTAGTTTGCTTGCTTGTCACGATGGCTCAAGATAACACTAAATTGTGTGACTTTACCAATACCAACAACAATGATTTTATTAGCACTCCGATTGCTCCCCTTACCGATGCTGAATCTTGTGAAATTAATACTGCTTTGCTGAATCTTGTCATGAAAGATCCGTTTTCCGGCCTTCCTAGTGAAGATGCCGCTACCCATCTTAATAGCTTCGTTGATTTGTGTGATATGCAAAAGAAGAAAAATGTGGATAATGATATTGTTAAATTGAAGCTATTTCCTTTTTGCTTAGAGATCGTGCTAAAGCTTGGTTTTCGTCTTTGCCTAAAAATAGTATTGATTCATGGAATAAGTGCAAAGATGCTTTTATCTCTAAGTATTTTCCTCCCGCTAAGATCATATCTCTTAGAAACGATATTATGAATTTTAAACAACTTGATCATGAACATGTTGCACAAGCTTGGGAGAGAATGAAATTAATGATACATAATTTCCCCACTCATGGTTTGAATTTGTGGATGATTATTCAAAAAATTTATGCCGGATTGAATTTTGCATCTAGAAATCTTTTAGATTCGGCCGCGGGAGGCACTTTTATGGAAATCACTTTAGTAGAAGCTACTAAACTCCTAGATAATATTATGGTTAATTATTCTCAATGGCATACTGAAAGATCTACTAATAAAAAGATGCATGCGATAGAAGAAATTAATGTTTTGAGTGGAAAGATGGATGAACTTATAAAATTATTTGCTAGTAAAAGTGTTTCTTCTGATCCTAATGATATGCCCTTGTCTACTTTGACTGAGAATAATAATGTATCTATGGATGTGAATTTTGTTGGTAGGAACAATTTTGGTAACAACGCGTATAGAGGAAATTTTAATCCTAGGCCTTATCCAAGTAATCCCTCTAATAATTATGGTAATTCCTACAACAATTCTTATGGAAATTATAATAAGATGCCCTCTGATTTTGAATCTAATATTAAAGAATTTATTACTTCGCAAAAGAATTTCAATGCTTTGATTGAAGAAAAATTGCTTAAGATTGATGAGTTGGCTAGGAACGTTGGTAGAATTGCTCTTGATGTTGATTCTTTGAAACTTAGATCTATTCCACCTAAGCATAATATCAATGAGTATCTCAAAGCCATGAGAATTTCCATTGATGAGTGCAAAGAAAGAACCGCTAGGATGCGTGCTAAGAAAGATGCCTTTATAAAAGCGTGTTCTTCTAGTTCCTATGAAAATAAAGATGAAGATCTAAAAGTTATTGATGTGTCCCCTATTAAATCTTTGTTTTGTAATATGAATCTTGATAATAATGGGACTGAATATGATCCACCTTTACCTAGAAGACGTTCTAAGAATTCGGAGTATTTAGATCTTGATGCTAAAATTGATAAAAGTGGGATTGAAGAAATTAAAACCCTAGATGTTGCTTGAGGGAGTCCTAGATTAGGGGGTCTCCGGATAGCCGGACTATCTCCATTGGCTGGACTGTTAGACTATGAAGATACAAGATTGAAGACTCCGTCTCGTGTCCAGATGGGACTCTGCTTGGCGTGGAAGGCAAGCTAGGCAATACGAATATGGATATCTCCTCCTTTGTAACCGACATTGTGTAACCCTAACCCTCTTCGGTGTCTATATAAACCAAAGGGTTTTAGTCCGTAGGACAACAATCCCAACATACAATCATACCATAGGCTAGCTTCTAGGGTCTATCCTCTCTGATCTCGTGGTAGATCTACTCTTGTACTACCCATATCATCAATATTAATCAAGCAGGACGTAGGGTTTTACCTCCATCAAGAGGGCCCGAACCTGGGTAAAACATCGTGTCCCCTGCCTCCTGTTACCATCCGGCCTAGATGCATAGTTCGGGACCCCCTACCCGAGATCTGCCGGTTTTGACACCGACATTGGTGCTTTCATTGAGACTTCCTCTGTGTCGTCGCTGTTAGGCTTGATGGCTCCTACTATCATCGATAGCGATGCGGTCCAGGGTGAGACTTTTCTCCCCAGACAGATCTTTGTATTCGGCGGCTTTACACTGCGGGCTAATTCGCTTGGCCATCTGGAGCAGATTGAAAGCTACGCCCCTGGCCGTCAGGTCAGATTTGGAAGTTTGAACTACACAGCCGACATCCGCGGAGACTTGATCTTCGACGGATTCGAGCCACAGCCGGGCGCGCCGCACTATCGGATGGGTTTGACCTAGCTCTGCCGCCGAACAGTACCCCAGAGGCCGCGCCCGCATCAGCTCCGACCCTTAGTTCGGAGCCAACTGCGCCCATCGAGGATGGGTGGTTAGACACCGCCTCAGGGGCTGCAGTCTCAACGGTGATCGAGCCAAACACCAGCATAATCCTCTGCGCAGCCCGTGACTCCAAGGTGCCGGACTCTTTTCCGGACTCCGAACCATCCGCGCCCCTGCCAATCGAATTCGATTGGGAGCTGATTGTGGAATTCACCACCACGGATATCTTTCAGCACTCGCCCTTCGTCGACATTCTGAATTTACTAAGGTCTCTCTCTTTGTCAGGAGAGCCCTGGCCGGACTATGGCCAACAGGATTGGGATGCGGACGACGAAGAAATTCGACGCCCACCCACCACCCACTTTGTAGCCACTGTCGATGATTTAACCGACATGCTCGACTTCGACTCCGAAGACATCGATGGTATGGACGACGATGTAGGAGACGAACATGAACCAGCGCCTATAGGGCACTGGAAAGCCACCTCGTCATATGAAATATACATGGTGGATACACCCAACGAAGGCAATGGCGACGAGATAACAGAGGATGACCCCTCCAAGAAGTAACCCAAGCACCAACGTCTGCGCCGCCGCTCTAAGTCACGCCAAAGCAAAAGTGGTGATACCGGCACAGGAGATAATAACACTCCGGATAGTGCCGAAGACAACAACAATCCCCTCCAGCAAGATTTAGAGCAGGAGGATGAAGGAGACAGCTCTCCTGAGAGAGCGGCAGACGGAGAGGAGGAGGATGACAATTACATCCCCCCCTTCGAAGATGAGGCAAGCCTCGGCGACGATGAATTCGCTGTCCCAGAGGATCCCGTCGAACAAGAGTGCTTCAAGCGCCGGCTTATGGCCATGGCAAATAGCCTGAAGAAAAAGCAGCAGCAGCTTCAAAGTGATCAAGATCTGCTAGCTGACAGATGGACTGAAGTCCTCGCGGCCGAGGAATATAAACTCGAGCACCCCTCCAAGAATTACCCAAAGTGCAGGTTACTACCCCGACTGGAGGAAGAAGCGTATGATACGGCTGATTGGCCACCTCGTGGCCGCGATAGAGAGGCATTCCAGCCAAAAGCTCAGCCTCCACCCAGACGCCATTCAAATGAAAAGGCATGGGGAGGTACGCCAGACCTGCGAGACATATTGGAGGACAAAGCAAAGCATGCAAGATCAATCTATGGATCACGACGGCGCACCACTCTGCGAGACGATAAACGTCACGCCGGATACAGTAAAAGCAAATTCGGCCGGGCCGAACACAGCGGGCAAGACCCATTCGAGCTGCGTCGCGATATAGCCCAATACAGAGGCGCCGCACACCCCTTATGCTTCACAGACGAAGTAATGGAACATCAATTCCCAAAAGGTTTCAGACCTGTAAATATTGAATCATACGATGGCACAACAGATCCCACAGTACGGATTGAGGATTTCCTCCTCCACATCCACATGGCCCGCGGTGATGACTTACACGCCATCAAATACCTCCCACTAAAGCTCAAAGGACCAGTGCAGCATTAGCTTAACAGCTTGCCAGCGGACTCCATTAGCTGTTGGGAAGATCTGGAAGCCGCATTCCTCGACAACTTTCAGGGCACCTATGTGCGACCACCAGACGCCGATGACTTGAGCCAGATAATTCAGCAGCCAGAAGAGTCGGCCAGGCAATTCTGGACTCGGTTTCTTACAAAGAAAAATCAAATCATCGACTGTCCGGATGCGGAGGTGATGCGGAGCATCCCACGACCATCCACATGGACGCCACCTCAACTATCCAAGCTCCAAGTGGACCAATGACAAGGGCTAGGGCATGTGCTATTCAATCCGAGGTGACATCACTCCTACTTGAGTTTTCCACCTCTTCAAGTGAGACATGGCTACTGCCTAAGTCCGAGATACTATGTGTCATCAGGTACAATGCTCAAGACTCGGAGCTGAGGACTGTAGAAGAAGAGACAGGCATCAACACTCTGGACAGCCCGGAACTTCCAGCCCCCGGAGCTTCCGGCCGACCCGGAGCTTCCGGCCGCTGATGACTTCGACCAGCCCAGGCGTGCCAACTCTCGGTTAGCCCGGACCCCGTCCCGGACCTTCCGGCGCCCGGAACCTCCGGCCTGCCCAGACCTTCCGGCCCCCGGATGCCAGCACATCTCCACCACGCCAACTCTCTGGTTAGGCCGGACCCTCCCCGGAACCTCCGGCGCCCGGAACTTCCGGCCCTGCCTGCGCGCAGCCACTTGGGCCGAGGCCCGTGTACCCTTTCGTCACCTAGACTATATATACTCTATCCCGTACAACTTTCTAGGGTTAGCATTGGTTTAGCTCATTGAGAGATAGAGCATTGCTCATCCATATCGGATCTACTCCACGAGAGAGACCGCGACCCCTCTACGGAGAAGATCCACCTTGGATTCAAGACCCCTTTACGGAAAGATCCCCTTGTGGAATCAAGACCTCCTCCCGGATAAGAACCGGCTACCCTTTTGTATCATCCTTAGTTGTCCGTGGACTCGTGTATCATTCTATGTACCCGAGGATCTAGCACATGTGTGACTTGTTCTTGTTAGTTTGAGTGTTCCTCTTGTGTTTCCCCTTGTGTTTTCCCCTGTTTTCCCTCGTTCCCCTCTTCACGTTCATTGTGTTCTTCGCGGGATCCGCTCCTTTCGTGAAAGATCGGGCCACTAGGGTTCTACCCTACATCATTCTTGGTATCTAGAGCCACGTTGATCATGATTTCGGAGCCTCCCCGTTGTGTTTCTAGCCTAATTTTGTTGTTTTTCGTTCTAATCCAAAAATCCCCACCAAAAATAGCCCCAATTTTTTTTATGATTTGTTCGCGTGTTGAGATTTTGTTGGTTTTGATCCGTGAAGTTTGTGTGTGGCTCATAGATCTAGCCTCCCCACCTTCTTTTCCTCCAATTTCTTCTTTTTCCCCTTCGGATTTGGGATTTTCCCCAAGTTTTTCCGCCCAAATCCACAATCCCCAAGTCTCTGTTCTTGGCAGAATCCCGACCACCGGAACTTCCGGTCCAGCCCGGACATTCCGGCCCCCGGAGCTTCCGGCCTTCCCCGGAACCTCCGGACCCCGGACTCTCCGTCTTGCCCGGAACTTCCGGCTTCGACAGAAAGTTTGCACTACTTCCACATCTCCGCCCAAATTTCCACCAAATTTTGTTCCGGTGCTCAGCATATACCATATATACTTCCGCATACCTCCACCATTTCCGCATAACCCAACTATTTTTGGACACTCTCCGACACAATTGCTACTTTGAGGTTTGAGAATTTGAGTTGCGGTACCGTATCCTTTTGTGTTTCGGCTATCTAGGTACGGTTTGACATCGACATCACCGCTGCTCATTTTTGCCACGGACGCGTCATCAACAACGACCACCTCGACTACGAGTTGGTATTCGTGCCACCATTTTGACACCATACCGGAAGCAAGACCGGTAACCTCATCTTGGTATTGGACATATCACTCTTGCCATTACATTGATAGCCATCATAGCCTTACTCCTTGCGTTGCTTACCCATCGAGACTAGCCATTGAGTATTGCCGGCAACAAGACTTGTGCACATTAGTGATCATACTTCCCATAGCATACATACATCATTGTTGCCTATATTGGTATCATCTCTTGTGTCACAAAGTTTTCATCGCATACTCACTTGCTATCTTGGTTCGTCAAGCATTGCATGAGAAAAGAGCTCAAACATCAAAGAGCCAAACAAGATTTTAAGCAAAGAGGAAGGATAAGCAAAGAGCTTTTAAGCAAGAACCATAGCATCATACAACATTAAGATTGTCATACTCGATCATCTTGGATCATAACATAACAACACATTGCATACAAAGTATTTGGGATAGAAGTCGTTACATTTTTGCTAAGTAGGTTGTGCACAAGTTCTTGTATCCGCCTATCGTGCAATCGTGCTAGCGTCTCTCTAGTGTTGTGCAACAAGAGCATTTTCGTGGATTCCACATTTTGGCTCACCCTTGGTTGCACAACCCCACTTATCTTTTTGCGAGTGTGTTTCCGTGTACCTTATATGCTTGGTCTACTTGTTACATTGCATCTTGCGAATCTTTTCCAACATTATTGAAGCTCACTTACAATTACATCAAATTTTGTGCCACCATCCTAACCAAGCTCCACCAAAAGCTTTTACTTGTGTAGGTGTGAGAAACCGACAAGAACTCGTACCAATTGTGCTATTTCCTTGTCCTACATTGGAGTGATCCTCGATCCACTTTCAACTTCGGTCAAGGTACATTTGGTACTCGTTCTTCTCTTTCTACCACTCACATTTGTCTTGGAATGATGGATAGGCCAAGTACTTCTACCAACCCACTCTTCATGGAGCAAGACGACAACATGAACTCCTTCGTCACCAAGAGTCACCTCTTTGGTACACAACGTGCTTTGCATCAAGAGCAACAAGCTATGAGTGAACGCATCGACAACCTTGCCGCCGACTTATGACTTTCCGAGCAACGTACTAGGGACTACTTTGACCACAAGCTCGACGATCACAAGCAAGAGAATGACGCAAGGATGGATGAGATTCGCACTTTGTTGCTCATCCACTCTTCTTCCACTTCAAGAAGGAGCCGTTCAAGTCGCCATTCCGACCTTACCCTCTCCGGCTCAAGTACACCGACATCGAACACTCTTCGTTGAGCCGCGCGCACCGACCGTCAAGCAAACCTCAATCCATGTCGGGACATCGACTCTCAAGAGCACCGACGATGTTAAGCCGAAGAAGCCTTTGCTCTAGCTCGAGAATGACAACTACAACGCCAACATGAAGAGGAAGAATGCGCGCGTCTACACCAAAATGCACAAGATGCCGAGGCTCCACGTAAAGAACAACAACTCCGTGACGCTCAAGAACTTGAGGCGCAACAAGCTCTACGCGATGCGAGTCGAGCCGTTGCCGACCGAGGCCGTCAAGCCCGTGAAGAAGAGGAAGCACTTCGCGAAGAAATTCACGAACGACGACTTCAAGCTCGCATGCATCGTCTAATTCCTCCTCGAGCTCGACGCGCTCCTCCACAAGCTCGCCAAGACCATCAAGTTCATCAAGAGCATGAAAACAATGGGAATCCTCCGCGACAAGAGTAACACGAGGTTGACAACCCTCTGCGACAAGAGCACCACGAGTTGAACAATCATCTACAACATGGGCGTCATCATCCCCGACCCCAACACAATGAAGAGCAACGCTACGGCAAGCTCAAGTTCACCATGCCCAAGTTCAACGGAAGCAACGATCCCGAAGAATACCTTTCATGGGCATTGAAAGTTGACAAGATCTTCCATTTGCACAATTATGAAGAAGAGAAGAAGATCGCGATGGCATCCGTTGAGTTCCAAGACTATGTCCTCATTTGGTGGGAACAAATCATAGAGCGCCATGAGGCAAGAGGTGAACCACCCATCACTACTTGGGCACAAATGAAGGATGTCATGAGAGCACGCTTCGTGCCTACCTACTACAACCGCGACCTCTTCAAGAAACTCCAACAACTCAAGCAAGGAACCAAGAGCGTTGAAGAGTACTACAAGGAGATGGAGATTGCCATGATACGAGCCAATGTCATGGAAGATGATGAGCAAACAATGGCACATTTCTTGAATGGACTCAATCATCCTATCAATAAGATCGCCGACTTCCAACCATACTCAAATCTCATCGAGCTAGTGCACCAAGCTACCAAAGAGGAACGCCAAGTGCAAGATGATTTCAAGTACGCCAAGTTCTCATCCAAGTCCTACGGCTTCTCCAATAACCAAGCTTCAACGACTCCAACACCGACTACAAGACCTTCTACTTCCAACATCGACAAGTCGACTTCCAAGAAAGCTTCGCCAACTACAAGCAACCCTACTACGGGCAACTTCAAGCCGAGAGCTTCATCATCTTCAACCCCAACCGATGAGACCGTCAAGACGAGTTCCTTCAAGTGTTTCACTTGTGGAGGCCGAGGCCACAAGTCCTATGAGTGCACCAACAAGCGGACCATGGTCTTCAATGACGATGGCACTTATGACTCCATGAGTGAAGGTGAAATGGAAGCACTTGAGGAAGTTGCCATGCACCGCCAAGTGAACAATGAAGAAGAACAAGTATTTTGTGATGAATACTCAAGTCCCGCACTTGTTGTCTCAAAAGTCTTTATTCTCCAACATCACCAAGAAGAAGACCAACGATGCCACATATTCCACACCAAGGCCGGCATCAATGGACGATCCGTCAAGGTCATCATCGATGGAGGGAGTTGTCACAATCTCGCAAGTGAAGAACTTTGCTCCAAGCTCCAATTACCCAAGATGAAGAATCCACATCCATACAAAGTGCAATGGCTTAGTGACTCCAGCACCATCCAAGTCGAGCACCGAGTACAAGTCTCCTTCAAGATCGGCGCCTACGAAGACACCTTGGAGTGCGACGTTGTTCCAATGACCGTTTGTCATCTTCTCCTTGGACGGCCATGGCAATTCGATAGAGGAGTCATCCACAACGGTCGAACGAACCACTACATCTTCAAGATGAAGGGCAAGGAGTACGTCCTCCGTCCAATGTCGCCAAGTCAAGTGATCGCCGACAAGCATACCACCCATCGTGGAGAGAATGGTGAGAGAGTGAGCCACCAAAAAGAGAGTGAGCGCCACAAGCCCAAATTGAGTGCCTCCACGATGAGCGAAAACAAGAACTTAGTTCTATTTGCCACCAAATGTGAGATGTGAGAAGTGTGTGAGAACCCATCTAATGTCCTACACTACGTCATCGTGTGCAAGGACAATGCACCACAAACTAACACCTCTCACACTCTTCCTCTAGTGTTGTCTTCTCTTTTGCAGGAATTTCAAGATGTTTTCCCGATGAGCTACCTCCAGGACTACCTCCTCTACGAGGCATTGAGCACCGAATCGACCTCATCCCCGGAGCACCACTTCCAAACAAAGCTCCCTACCGCGTCAACCCTGAAGAAACCAAAGAAATTCAAAGGCAAGTAAAACATCTCATAGACCATGGACATGTGCGTGAAAGTTTGAGCCCTTGTGCCATTCCGGTCATTCTTGTGCCAAAACGTGACGGTAGTTTTCGCATGTGCTCCGATTGTAGACCTATCAATGCTATCACCATTCATTATAGGTATCCCATTCCACGCCTAGATGATATGCTTGATGAGCTTAGCGGTGCCACTATATTTTCCAAAATTGATCTTAAGAGTGGTTACTATCAAATCCACATACAAGAGGGTGATGAATGGAAAACCGCCTTCAAAACCAAGTTTGGTTTGTATGAGTGGTTAGTCATGCCTATGGGTCTTTCGGAAGCACCGGGCACTTTTATGCGCCTCATGAATCATGTCTTTCGCCCTTACATTGGTATATTTGTTGTGGTTTACTTTGATGATATTCTTGTGTTTAGCAAATCTATCCAAGAGCATGTCACCCATGTCCGCACCGTTTTGCAAACTCTTAGGAAAGCGCGTCTCTATGCTAATATGGAGAAATGCCTTTTTGGTGTTGATAAGCTCGTTTTCTTAGGATTTGTTGTCTCTTCTAAGGGTGTTCATGTAGATGAGTCCAAGATCAATGCTATTAAGACTTGGACGCAACCAACCAACTTGCATCAAGTGCATACTTTCCTTGGCCTTGCGGGTTTCTATCGTCGCTTTGTAAAGGATTTTAGCACCATTGCTTCGCCTTTGCATGCTTTGGGAAAGAAGAATGCGCCTTTTGTTTGGGGACCATCCCAAGATACCGCATTAAATGAGCTTAAGAATTTGCTTACTCATGCTCCCGTGCTTGCTTTACCCAACTTCGACAAACCTTTTGAAATTCATTGCGATGCTAGTGGTAATGGCACAGGAGGTGTGTTAACGCAAGAGAAGCGCCCCATAGCTTACTTTAGTGAGAAAATTTCCGGAGAGCAACTCAACTACCCCATCTATGACAAAGAGTTATATGCTTTAGTCCGTGTTTTGCATGAATGGGAACACTACCTTCGTCCCCATGAGTTTATCATTCATACCGATCATGAGACTCTCAAGTATCTTAAGGGACAAACTAAGTTGAACAAGCGTCATGCTAAATGGAGTGAATTTATTGAGTCTTTTCCATATGTCATCAAGTACATCAAAGGTAAAGAAAACATAGTAGCAGATGCTCTTTCCCGCATTTGCATGCTTGTCACGCAACTTGAGTTAGATGTCATTGGCTTCGAGCATATCAAAGACTTATATGAGCATGATACAACTTTTGCCATTCCTTATGCCAAGTGTTTGTCGAATACATCTTGGGAACGCTATTACATCAAAGATGGCTACCTTATGAGAGCTAACAAACTTTGCATTCCTGAGTCCTCGCTTCGTTTGTTGCTTTTGCAGGAATCTCATGGAGGAGGCTTAATGGGACACTTTGGACGCGACAAGACGTTCGCCACGCTCTCGAAGAGCTACTTTTGGCCAAAGATGTTTCGGGACGTCAATCGCTTCACCAAACGGTGTTCTACATGTCGCAAAGCTAAGTCCAAAGCTCAATCTCATGGTCTCTATATGCCTTTACCGATTCCATACCAACCTTGGGAAGACATTAGCATGGACTTTGTACTTGGTTTGCCTAGGACTCGCAATGGGAAAGATTCCATATTTGTCGTTGTGGACCGTTTCTCAAAAATGGCACACTTTATTCCTTGTAACAAGATAGACGATGCTTCACATGTGGCTAATCTCTTTTGTAGGGAAATATTGCATCTACATGGTGTGCCAAAGACTATCGTCTCGGACTGCGACGTCAAGTTCCTTAGCTACTTTTGGAAGACCCTATGCGCCAAGCTCGGAATCAAGCTACTCTTCTCCACGGCATACCATCCTCAAACCGACAGCCAAACGGAGGTGACAAACCGCACACTCTCCGCTCTACTTCGAGTACTCATCAAGAAGAACATCAAGGAGTGGGAGGAGTGTCTACCCATCGCCGAGTTCGCCTACAACCGAGCAAGACACTCAACAACTGGCAAGTCCCCTTTCGAGGTCGTCTACGGATTCAACCCTTTGTCACCATTGGATATTCTACCTCTACCACTCCGAGAGCGAATCAATTTGGATGCAAGTGCACGAGCGACCCATATCAAGAAGGTGCATGAAGATACAAGAAACACCATCGAGCGCCAAGTACAACGCCTTGCGACCAAGCTCAACGTCAACAAGCAACCTATGGTCTTCAACATTGGTGATCTCGTGTGGCTACACCTTCGCAAGGAGCGCTTTCCACAAGAACGCAAGTCTAAGCTTCGACCTCGAGCCGATGGACCCTTCAAGGTGCTCACACGCTACAATGACAACGCTTACAAGATCGACCTCCCACGGGACAAATACAACTTGAGCGACATCTTCAACATCAAAGATCTCTCTCCCTTCCATGGTGATGAAGAACTCGATCCGAGGACGGATCTTCCCCAAGGGAGGGGAGATGATGCGGAGCATCCCACTACCATCCACATGGACGCCACCTCAACTATCCAAGCTCTAAGTGGACCAATGACAAGGGATAGGGCACGTGCTATTCAATCCGAGGTGACATCACTCCTACTTGAGTTTTCCCCCTCTTCAAGTGAGACATGGCCACTGCCTAAGTCCGAGATACTATGTGTCACCAAGTACAACGCTCAAGACTCGGAGCTGAGGACTGTAGAATAAGAAACATGCGTCAACACTCTGGACAACCCGGAACTTCCGGCTAGAGCCCGGAACTTCCGGCCCTCGGACCTTCCGGCCGACCCGGAGCTTCCAGCCGCCGATGACTTCGACCAGCCCAGGCATGCCAACTCTCGGGTTAGCCACGCTCGTATTGATGAGAATCCCATAATAAGGGGACACGATCTCTGCTTTGACAAGACGTGTCGAAAAACTGCCTCGCGTTATGTGCGGGGCTGGGAACGGTTCGAATAATCACCGGGCCATGACATAACGTCATGTTGCCAAAACAAGCCAGCAAATTAGATCTGCGAAAATATTATTCTCTCTACGGTGGTACGTGGAACTTATTTTGCAGGGTCGGACACTATCCTCGTTTTCAAGTTCTTCTATGATGTATTCGGAGAAGGAACCTGCCTTGCAATGCCGAAGACAATACTGCGTGCCGGACTCATCGTCATTGAAGCCTGGTTCAGGGGCTACTGAGGGAGTCCTGGATTAGGGGGTCTCCGGATAGCCGGACTATCTCCATTGGCCGGACTGTTAGACTATGAAGATACAAGATTGAAGACTTCTTCTTATGTCCGGATGGGACTCTGCTTGGCGTGGAAAGCAAGCTAGGCAATACGAATATGGATATATCCTCCTTTGTAACCGACCTTGTGTAACCCTAACCCTCTTCGGTGTCTATATAAACCGAAGGGTTTTAGTCCATAGGACAACAATCCCAACATACAATCATACCATAGGCTAGCTTCTAGGGTTTAGCCTCTCTGATATCGTGGTAGATCTACTCTTGTACTACCCATATCATCAATATTAATCAAGCAGGACGTAGGGTTTTACCTCCATCAAGAGGGCCCGAACCTGGGTAAAACATCGTGTCCCCTGCCTCCTGTTACCATCCGGCCTAGACGCATAGTTCGGGACCCCTACCCGAGATCCACCGGTTTTGACACCGACATTGCTAAACCCACTATTTTGGATTTCAAGGAATTTAATTATGAAAATTGCTCTTTTATTGATTGTATTTCCTTGTTGCAATCCGTACTAAATTCTCCTCACGCTTATAGTCAAAATAAAGCGTTTACTAAACATATCGTTGATGCCTTGATGCAATCTTATGAAGAAAAAACTTGAATTGGAAGTTTCTATCCCTAGAAAACTTTATGATGAGTGGGAACCAACTATTAAAATTAAAATTAGAAATCATGAATGCTATGCTTTATGTGATTTGGGTGCTAGTGTTTCCATGATTCCGAAGACTTTGTGTGATTTGTTAGGTTTCCGCGATTTTGATGATTGCTCTCTAAATTTGCACCTTGCGGATTCCACTATTAAGAAACCTATGGGAAGAATCAATGATGATCTTATTGTTGCAAATAGGAATTATGTGCCCGTAGATTTTATTGTTCTTGACATAGATTGCAATCCTTCATGTCCTATTATTCTTGGTAGACCTTTCCTTAGAACAATTGGTGCAATTATTGATTCCAATTTCCGTTAAGGAAAGGCATGGAACACTTCCCTATAAAGAAAATTAAATTATCTTATGAATCTATTATGAGAGCCACTTATGGATTGCCTACCAAAGATGGCAATACCTAGATCTATCCTTGCTTGTTATGCCTAGCTAGGGGCGTTAAACGATAGCGCTTGTTGGGAAGCAACCCAATTTTATTTTTATTCCTTGCTTTTTTATCCTGTTTAGTAATAAATAATTTATCTAGCCTCTGTTTTGTTTGTGTTTTTTGTGTGTTTAATTAGTGTTTGTGCCAAGTAGAACCGTTGGGAAGACTTGGGGAAAGTCTTGTTACACTTGCTGTAAAAAATAGAAATTTTAGCGCTCACGAGAACTGCTGCCATTTTTATTTCGAAAGTGCTATTTAGTTAATTATTTTTGCAGATGATTAATAGATAAATTCCTCACGTCCAGAAATTTATTTTAGAATTTTTGGGGTTCCAGATCTTGCGCTAGCTACAGATTACTACAGACTGTTCTGTTTTTGACAGATTCTGTTTTTCGTGTGTTGTTTGCTTATTTTGATGAATCTATGGCTAGTAAAAGAGTTTATAAACCATAGATAAGTTGGAATACAGTAGGTTTAACACCAATATAAATAAATAATGAGTTCATTACAGTACCTTGAAGTGGTCTTTTGTTTTCTTTCGCTAACGGAGCTCACGAGATTTTCTACTTTGAGTTTTGTGTTGTGAAGTTTTCAAGTTTTGGGTAAAGATTTGATGGATTATGGAACAAGGAGTGGCAAGAGCCTAAGCTTGGGGATGACCATGGCACTCCCAAGATAATCTAAGGACACTAAAAGCCAAAGCTTGGGGATGCCCCGGAAGGCATCCCCTCTTTCGTCTTCTTCTATCGGTAACTTTACTTGGAGCTATATTTTTATTCGCCACATGATATGTGTTTTCCTTGGAGCGTCTTGTATGATTTGAGTCTTTACTTTTTAGTTTACCACAATCATCCTTGCTGTACACACCTTTTGAGAGAGCCATACATGATTTGGAATTTGTTAGAATACTCTATGTGCTTCACTTATATGTTTTGAGTTATATAGTTTTGCTCTAGTACTTCACTTATATCTTTTAGAGCACGGTGGTGGATTTGTTTTATAGAAACTATTGATCTCTCATGCTTCACTTAGATTATTTTGAGAGTCTTAAATAGCATGGTAATTTGCTTAAAATCCTAATATGCTAGGTATTCAAGATTAGTAAAATTTTCTTATGAGTGTTTTGAATACTAAGAGAAGTTTGATGCTTGATGATTGTTTTGAGATATGGAGGTAATAATATCAAAGTCATGCTAGTTGAGTAGTTGTGAAATTGAGAAATTCTTGTGTTGAAGTTTGCAAGTCCCGTAGCATGCACGTATGGTAAACGTTATGTAACAAATTTGAAACATGCGGTGTTATTTGATTGTCCTCCTTATGAGTGGCGGTCGGGGATGAGCGATGGTCTTTTCCTACCAATCTATCCCCCTAGGAGCAAGCGCGTAGTGCCGAGGTTTTTTATCACTTGTAGATTTTTGCAATAAGTATGTGAGTTCTTTATGACTAATGCTGAGTCCAAGGATTATACGCACTCTTACCCTTCCATCCTTGCTAGCCTCTTCGGTACCGTGCATTGCCCTTTCTCACATTGAGAGTTGGCGCAAACTTCGCCGGTGCATCCAAACCCCGTGATATGATATGCTCTTTCACACATAAACCTCCTTATATCTTGCTCAAAACAGCCACCATACCTACCTATTATGGCATTTCCATAGCCATTCCGAGATATATTGCCATGCAACTTTCCACCATTCCGTTTATCATGACACATTCATTATTGTCATATTGCTTAGCATGATCATGTAGTTGACATAGTATTTTTGGCAAAGCCACCATTCATAATTCTTTCATACATGTCACTCTTGGTCCATTGCATATCCCGGTACACCGCCGGAGGCATTCATATAGAGTCATCTTTTGTTCTAGTATCGAGTTGTAATCATTGAGTTGTAAATAAATAGAAGTGTGATGATCATCATTTTCTAGAGCATTGTCCCAAGTGAGAAATAAAAAAAAGGAGAAAGGCCATAAAAATAAATAAGAGAAGGCCCAAAAAATGAGAGAAAAAGAGAGAAGGGACAATGTTACTATCCTTTGCCACACTTGTGCTTCAAAGTAGCACCGTAATCTTCATGATAGAGAGTCTCTTTGAGGGAGTCCTGGATTAGGGGGTGTCCGGATAGCCGGACTATACCTTCGGCCGGACTCCTGGACTATGAAGATACAAGATTGAAGACTTCGTCCCGTGTCCGGAAGGGACTTTCCTTGGCGTGGAAGGCAAGCTTGGCGATACGGATATGTAGATCTCCTACCATTGTAACCGACTCTGTGTAACCCTAGCCCTCTCCAGTGTCTATATAAACCGGAGGGTTTTAGTCCGTAGGACGAACATACAATCATACCATAGGCTAGCTTCTAGGGTTTAGCCTCTCTGATCTCACGATAGATCTACTCTTGTACTACCCATAGCATCAATATTAATCAAGCAGGACGTAGGGTTTTACCTCCATCAAGAGGGCCCGAACCTGGGTAAAACATTGTGTCCCCTGCCTCCTGTTACCATCCGCCTAGACGCACAGTTCGGGACCCCCTACCCGAGATCCGCAGGTTTTGACACCGACATTGGTGCTTTCATTGAGACATGTTGCACCCGTACACTTTGGTACGACCAATACGCCAGGGGCTTAAGTACCCCACAATACGGTGTGAGAAGTCCGAACACTTTCACAAGTGCGGCACCCCGAACTTATAGCATTATATGCATCGGCTCCGAATCATGTCTTGGGTCAATAGTTGGGTTTGCCCGGCTCCTATGTTTTGGTACCTTACGTTCCGTTATATCGGCTAAGGTAGCACTAGGAGAACTACTGCGATTGTGCCCCAGTTGAGTTGGGCTAAGCACCTCAGTAGAGAAAGCTAAAACTAACCGTCATGATGAGGCAAGAGCTGGTCGCTGTTCGAGAGGTTTTCGAGTCCCTAAAGACTTATGCCACTTAGAGAGAGGAGCCGGCTTTGTCCGGCCTAGGCGTGGATAGCGCCCCGAACTCGGTCTTCTGAACACTAGGGGCTTTGCCGAAATTTAAAATTATAGAATTCTATGGCTAAGTGAGAGTGTTCAAGGATTATAGTCCGATTGCCTTGTTCGTTGTGTTGAGCGCCTCCCTCGAAGGACCCAAGAATGGGAAAAAGAGCGCTCATGTTTATACCGAACACCCTAGCACTCCTAGCATGGGGGCAGAAGCCGACGACTTGCCATCTCTCAAATTTTATAAACGGCCGCACAGAAGGTAATATTTTAAATTCAAAAGCGTTGCTTAGCGCATATGAACAAGTTTTCAGCGTACAGGATCACAAATGCGAGTTTACTCAAAAATTACATCTTTGGAGCATTCATCCGCTATAAGGCGAGCACCCTTCAGGACGCCCTCATAATACGCTTCCGGGACGCGATGCTCCTTGCCCGGCAGCGGCCCGTCCTTCACCAGCTTCTCCGCATCCATCTTGCCCCAATGCACTTTAGCACGGGCAAGCGCCCTACGGGCACCTTCGATGCAGACAGAGCGCTTGATTACTTCAAGCCGTGGACAGGCATCCACCAGCTGCCTCACCAGCCCGAAGTAGCTCCCAGGCAGAGCCTCTCCAGGCCAAAGCCGAACTATGAGGCCCTTTATGGCATGTTCGGCCACCTTGTGGAGCTCGACCATTTGCTTCAGCTGGTCGCTCAAAGGCACCAGGTGTCCGGCCTCAGCATACTGAGACCAGAACACCTTCTTCGTCGAGCTCCCCTCCTCGGCTCGGTAGTAGGCAGCGGCATCAGACGCACTGCGGGGCAAATCTGCGAATGCTCCTGGAGAGCTCCAGACTCGGGTAAGTAACAAGTAATTCACTTTCACGTGCTTGCTTTTCATAATGAATGCCTTACCCGCCGCTATCTTCTTCATCGCTCCAATTTCTTGGAGGGCTTTCTGGGCTTTGGCCTTGGCAGACTTCGCTCTTTCGAGGGCTGCCGCAAGCTCGGACGCTTGCGTCTTAGAGTCAAGCTCCAAACTCTCGTGTTTTTTCACGAGAGCCTGTAGCTCTTTCTGCACCTCCTCCACTCGCGCCTCCTGCTTCCCTCTCTCTGTGCGCTCCGCGGCCTCTCTGTTTTCGGCCTCGGACAACGCTTTCTTAAGGGTTGCCACCTCGGTCGTGGCCCCTATAATAGCACATTGATCCTGTCATTTTTTGCAACCACATCTTCTCTATATACTTGCGCAAGGTATTACTTACCTTCCTTCTCCTCGAGTTGCCTCTTGGCATGGCCGAGCTCGTTCTTGGACAGCGCGAGGTTTTTCTTCAGCGTATCCACCTCCGCAGTCAGTGCGGCGGAGGCCAGCAGCGAAGCCTGCATATGCATATTGACTTGATTATGTTAGACTCCTGCGAATGTTATTAGATCCTCTATTCGGCTTTTCTTTCCGAACGCTGAACAGAGCATCAGGGGCTACTGTCTATGCGGTAATATTTTTACATATTCTTTACTTACCTCAAAGCCTGTAGAAGGCTGGCACAGGCTTCAGTCAGTCCGCTCTTGGCGGACTGAACCTTCTGGATCATCGCACTCATAATAGTGCGGTGCTCCTCGTCGATGGAGGCGCTGTTAAGCACCTCTAGCAAATTGTCCGGTGCCTCCGGTTGGACGGAGGTCACCGGCTCGGTAGGCTTGCTCCTCTTGGAAGGAGGCTACCTACCGGAGTTCGGAACCGTTGAAGGTTCCGGCGCGGTGTCCGGCTCAAGGCCGGACTTGGAGCCCTTGTGGGTTCTATCCCCTTCACACCTGGAGTCCGGGAGGTCGCCTTGCGGCGCCTCCAGGACCACCTTCTCCTGGCTTGGAACCTGTTGGGACACCACCTCGGTGTCGTCCGTAGGGTGGGGGGAGGTAGCCGTCGGAAGCGAATTCACGTCCGATGAATCCAGGGAGCCGCTCGACGACTCGTCGAGCCCGGCCTTGGGCGGACTGCATAGTCATATTTGGCGTAAGGAGGAGCTGTGCAAGAAAGGAACACTATGAATTGCTCTGGTGTCTGGATACTTACGATCTCGCCAGGGGCTTGGCCCTGTGCGGCCACTCCTCTTCGCCGCCGTCGGCGTTGGTGGAGTAGTCCGGAGGAGGGGTTTTCCCCTTCTTGGACCCTTCGGCCTCCCCAGTTGGGGCGGCCTTCCTTTTCTTCCCTTCTCCCACTGGAGGGAGAGAGGTCTCTTCTTCCTCCTCCTCGTCTTCACGGGAGGAGTGCGTCTTGGAGTCGTCGGATGATGAATCCGACACCTCCAGGCGCCGGGCACTCTTTTGAGTCCCCGTGGCCTTCTTCTTGGCCTTCTTCTCCGGCACCACATAGGGTGCCGGAACCAGCAGCTTCGCCAAGCGAGCGTCCGCTGGGCCTTCGGGCAAAGGAGCCGGACAGTTGATATGTCCGGACGTCTCTTGCCAATCCTGTCAAAGGTAAGGGAGCTTAGATCCCGAATAGAGTCAAACTATGAAAAACTAATACCCTGTAAAAGGTAAAAACAGCTTACCGCACGAGCGTGACGCTGCGTGCTGAATCCGCGATCCTCGGTAGCGGATGCGGGGGCCTCGGCGCCCTTGAAAAGCACCTTCCAGGCATCTTCGTACGTCGTGTCGAAGAGCCTACTCAGAGTTCGGTGCCGCGCCGGGTCGAACTCCCATAGGTTGAAAGCCCGTTGTTGACATGGGAGGATCCAGCGGATGAGCATAACCTGGACTACGTTGACAAGTTTGAGCTTCTTGTCCACCAGGGTTTGGACGCATGTTTGGAGTCCGGTCAGCTCTCCTTTTTTACCCCATGACAGGCCCGTCTCTTTCCAGGAGGTGAGCCGCGTAGGGGATCCAGATCGGAACTCAGGGGCTGCGACCCATTCAGGGTCGCGCGGCTCGGTGATGTAAAACCACCCCGATTGCCACCCCTTTAGGGACTCCACGAAGGAGCCCTCGAGCCATAGGACGTTGGGCATCTTGCCCACCATGGCGCCTCCGCACTCCGCCTAGGTGCCGCGCACCACCTTCGACTTGACATTGAAAGTCTTGAGCCATAGGCCGAAATGGGGGCGGATGCAGAAGAAAGCCTCGCACACGACGATAAACACCGAGATGTTGAGGACAAAGTTTGGGGCCAGATCGTGGAAATCCAGGCCATAGTAGAACATGAGCCCCCGGACAAATGGGTGGAGAGGGAAGCCCAGTCCGCGAAGGAAATGGGGGAGGAACACCACCCTCTCATGGGGCCTAGGGGTGGGGATGAGCTGCCCCTCTTCGGGAAGCCGGTGCGCAATATCGTTAGACAAGTATCCGGCCTTCCTCAGTTTTTTGATGTGTCCCTCCGTGACGGAGGAGACCATCCACTTGCCTCCCGCTCCGGACATGGTTGGAGAAGGTTGAGGTGGGGTGTGCGGACTTGGGTGCTAGAGCTCGAGTGCGCGGAAATGGATAGGCAAAGGAGGAAGAAGGCGTGGATGAAAAGGTGGATCCTTATCCCCTTATATGGGCGGATGCGACTTTGCGTCCCCACCAGCCTGGTAAAACTCGCTTATCTCCCAAGCGTCGTAACCAATGGCGTGGTTGGGTTACCCATGCCCGTATTGATGAGAATCCCGGAATAAGGGGACACGATCTCTGCTTTGACAAGACGTGCCAAGGAAACCGCCTCGCTAAACGCGTTGAGGTGGGACAATAAACGATTCAAATAAAGACTTGGCCGTGGTGTGATGTCACGCTACGGAATACGTCAACAGATTAGATTTGTGTAAATATTATTCTCTCTATGGCAATATGTGGAAACTTATTTTGCAGAGCTGGACACTACCTTTGTGTTCAAAATCTTCTATGAAGTACTTGGAGGAGGAACCCATCTTGCAATGCCGAAGACAATGTGCGCGCCAGACTCGTCGTCATTGAAGCCTGGTTCAGGGGCTACTGAGTGAGTCCTGGATTAGGGGGTGTCCGGATAGCCGAACTATACCTTCGGCCGGACTCCTGGACTATGAAGATACAAGATTGAAGACTTCGTCCCATGTCCGGAAGGGACTTTCCTTGGCGTGGAAGGCAAGCTTGGCGATACGGATATGTAGATCTCCTACCATTGTAACCGACTCTGTGTAACCCTAGCCCTCTCTGGTGTCTATATAAACCGGAGGGTTTTAGTCCGTAGGACGAACATACAATCATACCATAGGCTAGCTTCTTGGGTTTAGCCTCTCTGATCTCGCGGTAGATCTACTCTTGTACTACCCATAGCATCAATATTAATCAAGCAGGACGTAGGGTTTTACCTCCATCAAGAGGGCCCGAACCTGGGTAAAACATTGTGTCCCCTGCCTCCTGTTACCATCGGCCTAGACGCACAGTTTGGGACCCCCTACCCGAGATCCGCCGGTTTTGACACCGACACTCTTGTTTTGTCACTTTCATATACTAGTGGGAATTTTGATTATAGAACTTGGCTTGTATATTCCAACAATGGGCCTCCTCAAGTGCCCTAGGTCTTCGTGAGCAAGCAAGTTGAATGCACACCCATTAGTTTCTTTTGTTGAGCTTTCATACATTTATAGCTCTAGTGCATCTGTTGCATGGCAATCCCTACTCCTTGCATTAACATCAATCGGTGGGCATCTCCATAGCCCATTGATTAGCCTTATTGATGTGAGACTTTCTCTTTTTTTTGTCTTCTCCACATAACCCCCCTCATTATATTTTATACCACCCATAGTGCTATGTCCATGGCTCGCGCTCATATATTGCGTGAAAGTTTATAGGTTTGAGATTACTAAAGTAGAAAACAATTGCTTGGCTTGTCATCGGGGTTGTGCATGATGAGAGCATTCTTGTGTGACGAAAATGAAGCATGACTAAACTATATGATTTTGTAGGGATGAACTTTCTTTGACCATGTTATTTTGAGAAGACATAATTGCTTTGTTAGTATGCTTGAAGTAGTATTATTTTTATGTCAATATGAACTTTTGTCTTGAATCTTTCGGATCTGAATATTCATACCACAATTAAGAAAAATTACATTAAAATTATGCCAAGTAGCACTCCGCATCAAAAATTCTGTTTTTATCATTTACCTACTCGACGACGAGCAGGAATTAAGCTTGGGGATGCTTGATACGTCTCCAACGTATCTATAATTTTTGATTGTTCCATGCTATATTATCTACTGTTTTGGACATTATTGGGCTTTATTACCCACTTTTATATTATTTTTGGGACTAACCTATTAACCGGAGGCCTAGCCCAGAATTGTTGTTTTTTGCGTGTTTTAGGGTTTCGAAGAAAAGGAATATCAAACGGAGCAAACGGAATGAAACCTTCGGGAACGTGATTTTCTCAACGAACAAGACCCATGAGACTTGGACCCTATGTCAAGACACAAAAGAGGAGGCCACGAGGTAGGGGGGCGCGCCTACCTCCCCCAGGCGTGCCCTCCACGCTCGTGGGCCCCCTGTTGCTCCACTGACGTACTCCTTCCTCCTATATATACCTACGTACCCCCAAACGATCAGATACGGAGCCAAAACCCTAATTCCGCTGCCGCAACTTTCTGTATCCACGAGATCCCATCTTGGGGCCTGTTCCGGAGCTCCACCGGAGGGGGCATCGATCACGGAGGGCTTCTACATCAACACCATAGCCCCTTCGATGAAGTGTGAGTAGTTTACTTCAGACCTACGGGTCCATAGTTATTAGCTATATGGCTTCTTCTCTCTTTTTGGATCTCAATACAATGTTCTCCCCGTCTCTTGTGGAGATCTATTCGATGTAATCTTCTTTTTGCGGTGTGTTTGTTGGGACCGATGAATTGTGGGTTTATGATCAAGTCTATCTATGAACAATATTTGAATCTTCTCTGAATTCTTTTATGTATGATTGTTTATCTTTGCAAGTCTCTTCGAATTATCAGTTTGGTTTGGCCTACTAGATTGATCTTTCTTGCAACGGGAGAAGTGCTTAGCTTTGGGTTCAATCCTACGGTGTCCTTTCCCAGTGACAGTAGGGGCAGCAAGGCACGTATTGTATTGTTGCCATCGAGGATAACAAGATGGGGTTTTCATCATATTGCATGAGTTTATCCCTCTACATCATGTCATCTTGCTTAAGGCGTTACTCTGTTTTCATTAACCTAATACTCTAGATGCATGCTGGATAGCGGTCGATGAGTGGAGTAATAGTAGTAGATGCAGGCAGGAGTCGGTCTACTTGTCTCGGACGTGATGCCTATATACATGATCATACCTATATATTCTCATAACTATGCTCAATTCTGTCAATTGCTCAACAGTAATTTGTTCACCCACCGTAGAATACTTATGCTCTCGAGAGAAGCCACTAGTGAAACCTATGGCCCCCGGGTCTATCTTCTTCATATTAATCTACCAATACTTAGTTATTTCCTTTTGCTTTTATTTTACTTTGCATCTTTATCATAAAAATACCAAAAATATTATCTTATCATATCTATGAGATCTCACTCTCGTAAGTGGCCGAGTAGGGATTGACAACCCCTATTTGCGTTGGTTGCGATGATTTATTTGTTTTGTGCAGGTACGAGGGATTCACGCGTAACCTCCTACTGGATTGATACCTTGGTTCTCAAAAACTGAGGGAAATACTTACGCTACTTTGCTGCATCATCCCTTCCTCTTCGGGGAAAACCAACGCAGTGCTCAAGAGGTAGCAGGAAGAAAGGAGAAGAAGAGGAGAGGAAGAAGAGAAGAAATAAATAAGAAGAGGAAAAAAGAAGAAAAAGAAGAGGAGAAGAAGAAAAAAAGAGGAGAAGAAGAAGGGAATAGAGTAGAAGAAGAAAAAATAGAAAATTTTCTATTTTTTTCTTCTTCTACTCTATTCCCTTCTTCTTCTCCTCTTTTTTTTCTTCGATCTTCCCCTCTTTTTATTTCTTCTTCGTCTTCTTATTTTTTATCAGGTATGTCGTTGTCGATATACCCCCTCCCGATAACTTCAACACGAGGGGGTGGGTCGATATACCCCCTCCCAGATAACATTATTTTCCCATGTATGTTTGTCGTTGTTGTCGATATAACCCCCTCCCGGATAATTTCGACATGAGTGGCGGTCGATATATATACCCTCTCTTGACCGTGATAACTTATATCACGGGAGCACCCCCCGGGCCCTCTCGCCTGACCAAAACTCTCAAGGTACCCAAACCCTAGAAAAAAACGATGTCGGTCTCCTACCCCCTCCCGCCACGCCCCTACCCGACAAACTCTCTCGAGGCCACCCAAATTTACCAAGTTAAAAGAGCGTTGTCGTCGAGGCCACCCCAAACCCTTGAAGCGTTGCCGAGGCCACCCCAAACCCTAGAGAAGCGTCGAGGCCTGATAACCCATAAGTATAGGGGATCGCAACAGTTTTTGATAAGTAATAATGTGGAACCCAATGAGGAGCTAAAGGTACAACAAATATTCCCTCAAGTCCTATCGACCACCGATACAACTCTACGCACGCTTGACGTTCGCTTTACCTAGAACAAGTATGAAACTAGAAGTACATTGTAGGTGTTGTTGGATAGGTTTGCAAGATAATAAAGAGTACGTAAATAAAAAGTAGGGGCTGTTTAGATAAAGAAACAATAAAGTAAATATAGCGAGTGTGGAAAAGTGGTGGTAGGAGTTGCGAAATTGCCCCTTAAGCAATTGACTACTTTACTAGACCGATAGCAAGTATTATGTGGGAGAGGCCACTGCTAGCATGTCATCCCTGACTTGGAATTCTATGTACTTATGATTGGAACTATTAGCAAGCATTCGCAACTACTAACGTTCATTAAGGTAAAACCCAACCATAGCATTAAGATATATTGGTCCCCCTTCAATCCTGTATGCATCAATTTCTATGCTAGGTTGAAGCTTCGGTCACTCTTGCCCTCCAATACATAGTCCTATCAACATACAACTAACCCTAAGGTGTGATCCACGTGCGCAATCATATGATGGGCACCAAAGGACAGCAACATAACCACAAGCAAATTAAATCAGTCCTAGCAATTCATCAACCACCGATAGGACAACGAAAATCTACTCAGACATCATAGGATGGCAACACATCACTGAAAATATTATGAAGCATAAAGCACCATGTTCAAGTAGAGGGTACAGCGGGTTGCGGGAGAGTGGACCACTGTAGATAGAGGGGGGAACGTGATGGAGATGTTGGTGAAGATGGCAGAGGTGTTGGTGTAGATTGCGGTGATGATGATGGCCCCCGGTGGCACTCCGGTGCCACCGGAAGCAAGGGGGGGGGAGAGCCCCCCTCCTTCTTCTTATTCTTCCTTGACCTCCTCCCTAGATGGGAGAAGGGTTTCCCCTCTGGTCCATGGCATCCATGGCACGGGAGGGGCGAGAGCCCCTCCGAGATTGGATTTGTCTCTCTGTCTCTCTCTGTTTCTGCGTTCTCAGATTCTTCCCTTTCACCGTTTCTTATATTCCCGGAGATCCGTAACTCCGATTGGGCTGAAATTTTAACACGATCTCTATCCGGAAATTAGCTTTCTTGCGGCGAAAGAAGGGCATCAACCGCCTTACGGCGTGGCCACGAGGGTCAGGGGCGCGCCTACCTCCCCAGGGCGCGCCCCCTACCTCGTGGGCCCCTCGAGCATCGTCTCGTGTGGATTCTTCTTCCCAAAAATCATATATATTCCAAAAAAATCTCCGTCAGTTTTTATTCCGTTTGGACTCGTTTGATATGGATATTCTGTGAAACAAAAAACATGCAACAAACAGGAACTGGCACTGGGCACTGGATCAATATGTTAGTCCCAAAAATAGTATAAAAAGTTGCCAAAAGTATATGAAAGTTGCATATTATTGGCATGGAACAATCAAAAATTATAGATACGACGGAGACGTATCGGCATCCCCAAGCTTAATTCCTACTCGTCCTCGAGTAGGTAAATGATAAAAAAGATAATTTTTGATGTGGAATGCTACCTAGCATAATCTTGATCGTATGTCTAATCATGGCATGAATATTAAGACACGAGTGATTCAAAGCAATAGTCTATCATTTGACATTATGACAATAATACTTCAAGCATACTAATAAAGCAATCATGTCTTTTCAAAATAACATGGCCAAAGAAAGTTATCCCTACAAAATCATATAGTCTGGCTATGCTCCATCTTCACCACACAAAATATTCAAATCATGCACAACCCTGATGACAAGCCAAGCAATTGTTTCATACTTTAGACGTTCTCAAACCTTTTCAACTTTCACGTAATACATGAGCGTGAGCCATGGACATAGCACTATAGGTGGAATAGAATATGATGGTGGAGAAGACAAAAAGGAGAAGATTGTCTCACATCAACTAGGCGTATCGACGGGCTATGGAGATGCCCATCAATAGATATCAATGTGAGTGAGTAGGGATTTCCATGCAACGGATGCACTAGAGCTATAAGTATATGAAAGCTCAAACTGAAACTAAGTGGGTGTGCATCCAACTTGCTTGCTCATGAAGACCTAGGGCATTTGAGGAAGCCCATCGTTGGAATATACAAGCCAAGTTCTATAATGAAAATTCCCACTAGTATATGAAAGTGATAACTCAAGAGACTCTCTATATGAAGAACATGGTGCTACTTTGAAGCATAAGTGTGGTAAAAGGATAGTAACATTGCCCCTTCTCTTTTTCTCTCATTTTTTTTGTTTTTTGGGCCTTCTCTTTTTTTGTCCTTTCTTTTTTTTATTTTTTTATTTTTTTGTCCGGAGTCTCATCCCGACTTGTGGGGGAATCATAGTCTCCATCATCCCTTCCTCACTGGGGCAATGTCCTAATAATGATGATCATCACACTTTTATTTACTTACAACTCAATATTACAACTCGATATCTAGAACAAAGATATGACTCTATATGAATGCCTCCCGCGGTGTACCGGGATGTGCAATGATCTAGCGTAGCAATGCCATCAAAAAACGGACAAGCCATGAAAACATCATGCTAGCTATCTTACGATCATGCAAAACAATATGACAATAAATGCTCAAGTCATGTATATGATGATGATGGAAGTTGCATGGCAATATATCTCGGAATGGCTATGGAAATGCCATGATAGGTAGGTATGGTGGCTGTTTTGAGGAAGGTATATGGTGGGTTTATGGTACCGACGAAAGTTGCGCGGTACTAGAGAGGCTAGCAACGGTGGAAGGGTGAGAGTGCGTATAATCCATGGACTCAACATTAGTCATAAAGAACTCACATACTTATTGCAAAAATCTATTAGTCATCAAAACAAAGTACTACGCGCATGCTCCTAGGGGGATAGATTGGTAGGAAAAGACCATCGCTCGTCCCCGACCGCCACTCATAAGGAAGACAATCAATAAATAAATCATGCTCCGACTTCATCACATAATGGTTCACCATACGTGCATGCTACGAGAATCACAAACCTCAACACAAGTATTTCTACAATCCACAACTACCCACTAGCATGACTCTAATATCACCATATTTATATCGCAAAACTATTGCAAGGAATCAAACATATCATATTCAGTGATCTACAAGTTTTATGTAGGATTTTATGACTAACCATGTGAATGACCAGTTCCTGTCATCTCTCTAAATAGATATAAGTGAAGCAAGAGAGTTTAATTCTTTCTACAAAAGATATGCCCATGCTCTAACAAATATAACTGAAGCAAAAGAGCATTCTACAAATGGCGGTTGTCTATGTAAAGAGAAACATGCAATCCAAGCTTCAATTGATATAAGTGAAGCACATGAAGCATTCTATAAAGCCATACTCAAAAGATATAAGTGAAGTGTAAAGAGAATTCTATAAATCAACCAAGGACCATCTCATACCAGCATGGTGCATAAAATAAAAGTAAAAACCTAAATGCAAAAGACGCTCCAAGATTGCACATATCGCATGAACGAAACGAATCCGAAAACATACCGATACTTGTTGAAGAAAGAGGGGATGCCTCCCCAGCATCCCCAAGCTTAGACGCTTGAGTCTCCTTGAATATTTACTTGGGGTGCCTCGAGCATCCCCAAGCTTGAGCTCTTTCCTCTCTTCCTTCTTCTCACATCGATACCTTCTCGATCATCGAACACTTCATCCACACAAAACTTCAACAGAAAACTCGGTAAGATCTGTTAGTATAATAAAGAAAATCACTACTCTAAGTACTGTTGCAAACCAATTCATATTTTGTTTTTGCATTGTGTCTACTTTAGTATAAATTTTCCATGGCTTAATCCACTGATATAAGTTGATAGTTTCATCAAAACAAGCAAACTATGCATCAAAAACAGAATCTGTCTAAAACAGAACAGTCTGTAGCAATCTGAACATTCACCATACTTCTGATACTTGAACATTCAGCATACTTATGATATTTGAAAAATTCTGCCAAAATTAGGAAAAATAAACAATTTGTATAGGAAGACAGTGCAAAAAGAATCAGAACCATTTGACGTTCCAGCAAAAAATGTAAAATCGTGCACTACAGCCAAAGTTTCTGTCCTGCATCGTACAAACCATCAAGCAGATGTAAACATCCTAAAGGCAAACCTTGGCACATTATTTTTATAATACAATGGAATTGTACAAGGGGATAATTATTTTTATTGAAAAGTTTCTGTAATCAAGATTTACAAAGTTTCCGTGAGCATGAACAAAGTTCAAGGCTAGCTCCCACTTCAACAATGCTTGTCTTTCTCACTTTCGCTTTCCTTTTTGAAAAAGTTTTGGGTTCCCCTCTTTATTTTTGTTGTTTTTAAACTATATGAAAGCACTCAACAGAAATAAATGACTCTCTAAAACTTCCGGGTTGTCTCCCTGGCAGCGCTTTCTTTAAAGCCATTAAGCTGGGCATATAGTGCTCAAGTAGTGAATCCACCCGGATCCCAAGGTATATCAAAGCCAATTTTAATTGACAATGATTTGTAATTTAGTGGTGACAACAAGGTAACATATATCATATAACAACAAAGTCTAACTCTCTTCCTATGCATCGACATGTCATGAAAGAACAACTTAGGCAAACAAAGTAAAGGCCAATGCATAGTATAAACAGTTTCTTGCAATTCTATCATATTGGAAACATAGAGAGGTGGAGATATAGTTCCTCTCTCATAATAATTGCAAGTACGAGCAGCAAGCACATGCATATTATACTCATCAAAATCATCATGTGCATCGGTAAAAGGCAACCCATCAATGTAATCCTTAATAAGTGCAAACTTCTCCGATATAGTGTAGTTTGGAGAATTCAAAAAGATAATAGGACTATCATGCGTGGGTGCAATAGCAACAATTTCATGTTTAACATAAGGAACTATAGCAAGTTCATCTCCATAAGCATAATTCATATTGGCATCTTGGCCACAAGCATAGCAAGCATCATCAAAAAGGGATATTTCAAGAGAATCAACAGGATCATAACAATCATCATAGCAATCATCCTTCGGTAAGCACGAAGGGAAATTAAACAATGTATGAGTTGAAGAGTTACTCTCATTAGAAGGTGGGCACGGGTAGCTAATCCGCTCATCCTCCTTTTGTTCTTCACTCTCCTCATAATCTTTTCCATCCAATGAGCTCACAATTTCATCAATTTCTTCTTCCATAGACTCCTGCAAAATATTACTCTCTTCTTGGACAGCGGATTAGTACTCAATATATGGTTCAACATAGGCATTAGAAGCATAATTACCATAGCAATATTTAAGTATGGCAAAATTTTCAGATTTGTAAAGAGTAGCATCATACTTTTCAATCAAAGAAGCAATTTCGTAAGCACCCTTAAAAGCAACAAATTCTTCAATTTGTTGAACATCATAGTAATTATAAACACCCTTAGCATATGAAGATACGACTCCATTATCAG
The DNA here is from genome assembly GCF_056163025.1 of Triticum urartu. Classification (NCBI taxonomy): domain Eukaryota; kingdom Viridiplantae; phylum Streptophyta; class Magnoliopsida; order Poales; family Poaceae; genus Triticum; species Triticum urartu. The sequence goes on along the minus strand of NC_141877.1, from coordinate 56,653,219 downwards.
TAAACTCACATTGATAGGGAAGGTGTTTCTTAGGGTATTCAAAACAACAAGTAAAATCATATAGTTCACATAAATTCCAAGCATAGCATTGCAAACGATGAATTTGATCTAGTAAAGTTTTCCCTTTTTCAGATATTCGGTGTCACATAAAACAAGCATGCTCATCTAAAGATTTTCCCTCAACTAAGCTACTTGGGGTTTCAGCACGAGCACATAGGGATCGAAGATGATCCAAGTAATAAGCTTCAGCAGTGTGATAGATTTTGAGTGGTTCTTCAACCATTGGTTTAGTAGGTACAACTAATTTTTTTTGGTATTTTGCGTTTCCTACCCATAACTAAAGATAGAAAACAACTAAGGACAAGAAATAAAAATTACTTAGTGATAAAGCAAACAAGCACACACGAGAATATTCACCCCACGCTATTGCTCCCCGGCAACGGCGCCAGAAAAAGGTCTTGATAACCCACAAGTATAGGGGATCGCAACAGTTTTTGATAAGTAATAGTGTCGAACCCAACGAGGAGCTAAAGGTAGAACAAATATTCCCTCATGTTCTATCGACCACCGATGCAACTCTACGCACGCTTGACGTTCGCTTTGTTGGGAACGCAGTAATTTCAAAAAAATTGCTACGCACACACAAGATCATGGTGATGCATAGCAACGAGAGGGGAGAGTGTTGTCCACGTACCCTCGTAGACCGAAAGCGGAAGCGTTAACACAACGCGGTTGATGTAGTCGTATGTATTCACGATCCAACCGATCAAGTACCGAACGCACGGAACCTCCGAGTTCTGCACACGTTCAACTCGATGACGTCCCTCGAACTCCGATCCAGCCGAGTGTTGAGGGAGAGTTTCGTCAGCACGACGGCGTGGTGACGATGGTGATGTTCCACCAACGCAGGGCTTCGCCTAAGCACCGCTACGATATGACCGAGGTGGAGGGGGGCACCGCACCCGGCTAAGAGATCCAAGGGATCAATTGTTGTGTCTTTGGGGTGCCCCCTGCCCCCGTATATAAAGGAATGGAGGAGGGGGAGGGCCGGCCCTCTCTATGGCGCGCCCTAGGGGAGTCCTACTCCCACCGGGAGTAGGATTTCCCCTTTCCTAGTAGAACTAGGAGCCCTTCAAAGTATTAGGAGTAGGAGGGAAGGAAAGGGAAGGGAAAAGGAGAAGGAAGGAAGGGGGCGCCCCCCTCCCTAGTCCAATTCGGACCAGCCCGTGGGGAGGGGTGCGGCCACCCTTTGAGGCCTTTCTCTCCTTTCCCGTATGGGCCATTAAGGCCCAATACAAATTCCCGTAACTCCCCGGTACTCTCGAAAATACCCGAATCACTCGGAACCTTTCCGATGTCCGAATATAGTCGTCCAATATATCGATATTTACGTCTCGACCATTCCGAACTCCTTCGGTACATCAAAACACATAAACTCATAATATAACCGTCATCGAACTTTAAGCGTGCGGACCCTACGGGTCCGAGAACTATGTAGACATGACCGAGACACGTCTCCGGTCAATAACCTATAGCGGAACCTGGATGCTCATATTGGCTCCTACATATTCTACGAAGATCTTTATCGGTCAAACCGCATAACAACATACGTTGTTCCCTTTGTCATCGATATGTTACTTGCCCAAGATTCGATCGTCGGTATCTCAATACCTAGTTCAATCTCGTTACCAGCAAGTCTCTTTACTCGTTCCGTAATACATCATCCCACAACTAACTCATTAGTTGCAATGCTTGCAAAGCTTATAGTGATGTGCATTACCGTGTGGGCCCAGAGATACCTCTCCGACAATCGGAGTGACAAATCCTAATCTCGAAATACGCCAACCCAACAAGTACCTTTGGAGACACCTGTAGAGCACCTTTATAATCACCCAGTTACGTTGTGACGTTTGGTAGCACACAAAGTGTTCCTCCGGTAAACGGGAGTTGCATAATCTCATAGTCATAGGAACATGTATAAGTCATGAAGAAAGCAATAGCAACAAACTAAACGATCAAGTGCTATGCTAACGGAATGGGTCAAGTCAATCACATCATTCTCTAATGATGTGACCCCGTTAATCAAATGACAACTCATGTCTATGGCTAGGAAACTTAACCATCTTTGATTCAACGAGCTAGTCAAGTAGAGGCATACTAGTGACACTCTGTTTGTCTATGTATTCACACATGTATTATGTTTCCAGTTAATACAATTCTAGCATGAATAATAAACATTTATCATGATATAAGGAAATAAATAATAACTTTATTATTGCCTCTAGGGCATATTTCCTTTCAGTCTCCCACTTGCACTAGAGTCAATAATCTAGTTCGCATCGCCATGTGATTTAACACCAATAGTTCATATCACCATGTGATTAACACCCATAGTTCACATCATCATGTGACCAACACCCAAAGGGTTTACTAGAGTCAACAATCTAGTTCACATTGCTATGTGATTAATACCCAAAGAGTACTAAGGTGTGATCATGTTTTTCTTGTGAGAGAAGTTTAGTCAACGGGTCTGCCACATTCAGATCCATAAGTATTTTGCAAATTTCTATGTCAACAATGCTCTGCATGGAGCTACTCTAGCTAATTGCTCCCACTTTCAATATGTATCCAGATTGAGATTTAGAGTCATCTGGATCAGTGTCAAAATTTGCATCGACGTAACCCTTTACGACGAACCTTTTGTCACTTCCATAATCGAGAAACATATCCTTATTCCACTAAGGATAATTTTGACCAATGTCCAGTGATCTACTCCTAGATCACTATTGTACTCCTTTGCCAAACTCAGGGCAGGGTATACAATAGGTCTGGTACACAGCATGGCATGCTTTATAGAACCTATGGCTGAGGCATAGGGAATGACTTTCATTCTCTCTCTCTCTCTCTATCTTCTATCGTGGTCGGGTTTTGAGTTTTACTCAACTTCACACCTTGTAACACAGGCAAGAACTCCTTCTTTGACTGTTCCATTTTGAACTACTTCAAAATCTTGTCAAGGTATGTACTCATTGAAAAACTTATCAAGCGTCTTGATCTATCTCTATAGATCTTGATACTCAATATGTAAGCAGCTTCACCGAGGTCTTTATTTGAAAAAACTCCTTTCAAACATTCCTTTATGCTTTGCAAAATAATTCTACATCATCTCCGATCAACAATATGTCATACATATACTTATCAGAAATGCTATAGTGCTCCCACTCACTTTCTTGTAAATATAGGCTTCACCGCAAGTCTGTATAAAACTATATGCTTTGATCAACTTATCAAAGCGTATATTCCAACTCCGAGATGCTTGCACCAGTCCATAGATGGATCGCTGGAGCTTGCATATTTTGTTAGTACCTTTAGGATTGACAAAACCTTCTGGTTGCATCATATACAACTCTTCTTTAATAAATCTATTAAGGAATGCAGTTTTGTTTATCCATTTGCCAGATTTCATAAAATGCGGCAATAGCTAACATGATTCGGACAGACTTAAGCATAGATACGAGTGAGAAACTCGCATCGTAGTCAACACCTTGAACTTGTCGAAAACCTTTTTGCGACAATTCTAGCTTTGTAGATAGTAACACTACTATCAGCGTCCGTCTTCCTCTTGAAGATCCATTTAATCTCAATGGCTCGCCGATCAATGGGCAAGTCAATCAAAGTCCGTACTTTGTTCTCATACATGGATCTCATCTCAGATTTCATGGCCTCAAGCCATTTCGCGGAATCTGGGCTCATCATCGCTTCCTCATAGTTCGTAGGCTCGTCATGGCCAAGTAACATGACCTCCAGAATAGGATTACCATACCACTCTGGTGCGGATCTCACTCTGGTTTACCTACGAGGTTCGGTAGTAACTTGATCTGAAGTTACATGATCATCATCATTAGCTTCCTCACTAATTGGTGTAGTAGTCACAGGAACAGATTTCTGTGATGAACTACTTTCCAATAAGGGAGCAGGTACAGTTATCTCATCAAGTTCTACTTTCCTCCCACTCACTTCTTTCGAGAGAAACTCCTTCTCTAGAAAGGATCCATTCTCAGCAATGAATAACTTGCCTTCGGATGTGTGATAGAAGGTGTACCCAACATTTTCTTTTGGGTATCCTATGAAGATGCACTTCTCCGATTTGGGTTTGAGCTTATCAGGTTGAAAACTTTTCCACATAAGCATTGCAACCTCAAACTTTAAGAAACAACAACTTTGGTTTCTTGCCAAACCACAGTTCATACGGTGTCGCCTCAACGGATTTAGATAGTGCCCTTTTTAACGTGAATGCAGCTGTCTCTAATGCATAACCCCAAAACTATAGTGATTAATCGGTAAGAAACATCATAGATTGCACTATATCCAATAATAGTATGGTTATGATGTTCGGACACACCATTATGCTGTGGTGTTCCAGGTGGCATGATTTTGTGAAACTATTCCACATTGTTTTAATTGAAGACCAAACTCGTAACTCAAATATTTGTCTCTGCGATCAGATCGTAGAAACTTTATTTTCTTGTCACGATGATTTTCCACTTCACTCTGAAGTTCTTTGAACTTTTCAAATGTTTCAGACTTATGTTTTATCAAGTAGATATACCCATATCTGCTCAAATCATCTGTGAAGGTTAGAAAATAACGATACTTGCCGTGAGCCTTAACACTCATCGGACCGCATACATCAGTATGTATTATTTCCAATAAGTCAGTTGCTCACTCCATTGTTCCGGAGAACGGAGTCTTAGTCATCTTGTCCATGAGGCATGGTTCGCTAGCATCAAGTGATTCATAATCAAGTGATTCCAAAAGTCCATCAGCATGGAGTTTCTTCATGCGCTTTACACCAATATGACCTAAACGACAGTGCCACAAATAAGTTGCATTATCATTATTAACTTTGCATCTTTTGGTTTCAATATTATGAATATGTGTATCATTACGATCGAGATCCAACGAACCATTTTCATTGGGTGTGTAACCATATATGTAAACAGAACAACAAATTATTCTCTTACTTAAATGAATAACCGTATTGCAATAAACATGATCAAATCATATTCATGCTCAATGCAAACACCAAATAACACTTATTTAGGTTCAACACTAATCCCGAAAGTATAGGGAGTGTGCAATGATGATCATATCAATCTTGGAACCACTTCCAACACACATCGTCACTTCACCCTTAACAAGTCTCTGTTCATTCTGCAACTCCCGTTTCGAGTTACTACTCTTAGCAACTGAACCAGTATCAAATACTGAGGGGTTGCTATAAACACTAGTAAAGTACACATCAATTACATGTATATCAAATATAGCATTGTTTACTTTGCCATCCTTCTTATCCGCTAAATACTTGGGGCAGTTCCGCTTCCAGTGACCAGTCCCTTTGCAGTAGAAGCACTTAGTATCAGGCTTAGGACTAGACTTGGGCTTCTTCACTTGAGCAACAACTTGCTTGCCGTTCTTCTTGAAGTTCCCCTTCTTCCCTTTGCACTTTTCTTGAAACTAGTGGTCTTGTCTACCATCAACACTTGATATTTTTCTTGATTTCTACCTTCGTTGATTTCAGCATTACGAAGAGCTTGGGAATCGTTTCCGTTATCCCTTGCATATCATAGTTCATCACGAAGTTCTACTAACTTGGTGATGGTGACTAGATAATTCTATCAATCACTATCTTATCTGGAAGATTAATTCCCACTTGATTCAAGCGATTGTAGTACCTAGACAATCTGAGCACATGCTCACTGCTTGAGCTATTCTCCTCCATCTTTTAGCTATAGAACTTGTTGGAGACTTCATATCTCTCAACTCGGGTATTTGCTTGAAATATTAACTTCAACTCCTGGAACATCTCATATGGTCCATGACATTCAAAACGTCTTTGAAGTCCCGATTCTAAGCCGTTAAGCATGGTGCACTAAACTATCAAGTAGTCATCATATTGAGCTTGCCAAACGTTCATAACGTCTGCATCTACTCCTGCAATAGGTCTGTCACCTAGCGGTGCATCAAAGACATAATTCTTCTGTGCAGCAATGAGGATAATCCTCAGATCATGGATCCAATCCGCATCATTGCTACTAACATTTTTCAACATAATTTTTCTCTAGGAACACAATAAACTGGGAGCAACATCGTGAGCTATTGATCTACAACATAGATATGCTAATACTACCAGGACTAAGTTCATGATAAATTAAAGTTCAATCAATCATATCACTTAAGAACTCCCACTTAGACAAACATCCCTCTAATCTTCTAAGTGATCACGTGATCCATATCAACTAAACCATGTCCGATCATCATGTGAGATGGAGTAGTTTCAATGGTGAACATCACTATGTTGATCATATCTACTATATGATTCACGCTCGACCTTTCGGTCTCCATGTTCCGAGGCCATATCTGTTATATGCTAGGCTCATCAAGTTTAACCTGAGTATTCCGCGTGTGCAACTATTTTGCACCCGCTGTATTTGAACGTAGAGCCTACCACACCCGATCATCACGTGGTGTCTCAACACGAAGAACTTTCGCAACGGTGCATACTCAGGGAGAACACTTATACTTTGATAATTTAGTGAGGGATCATCTTATAATGCTACCGTCAATCAAAGCAAGATAAGATGCATAAAAGATAAACATCACATGCAATCAATATAAGTGATATGATATGGCCATCATCATCTTGTGCTTGTCATCTCCATCTTCGAAGCACCGTCATGATCACCATCGTCACCGGCGCGACACCTTGATCTCCATCGTAGCATCATTGTCGTCTCGCCAATCTTATGCTTCCACGACTATCGCTACCACTTAGTGATAAAGTAAAGCATTACAGCGCGATTGTATTGCATACAATAAAGCGACAACCATATGGCTCCTGCCAGTTGCCGATAACTCGGTTACAAAACATGATCATCTCATACAATAAAATTTAGCATCATGTCTTGACCATATCACATCACAACATGCCCTGCAAAAACAAGTTAGACGTCCTCTACTTTGTTGGTGCAAGTTCTACGTGGCTGCTACAGGCTTAGCAAGAACCGTTCTTACCTACGCATCAAAACCACAACAATAGTTTGTCAAGTTGGTGCTGTTTTAACCTTCGCAAGGACCGGGCGTAGCCACACTTGGTTCAACTAAAGTTGGAGAAACTGACACCCGCCAGCCACCTGTGTGCAAAGCATGTCGGTAGAACCAGTCTCGCGTAAGCGTACGCGTAATGTCGGTCCGGGCCACTTCATCCAACAATACCGCCGAACCAAAGTATGACATGATGGTAAGCAGTATGACCTATATCTCCCACAACTCACTTGTGTTCTACTCGTGCACAACATCAACGCATAAAACCTGGGCTCGGATGCCACTGTTGGGGAATGCAGTAATTTCAAAAAATTTCCTACGCACACGCAAGATCATGGTGATGCATAGCAACGAGAGGGGAGAGTGTTGTCCACGTAACCTCGTAGACCGAAAGCGGAAGCGTTAGCACAACGCGGTTGATGTAGTCGTACGTCTTCATGATCCGACCGATCAAGTACCGAACGCACGGAACCTCCGAGTTCTGCACACGTTCAACTCGATGACGTCCCTCGAACTCCGATCCAGCCGAGTGTTGAGGGAGAGTTTCGTCAGCACGACGGCGTGGTGACGATGGTGAAGTTCTATCGACGCAGGGCTTCGCCTAAGCACTGCTACGATATGACCGAGGTGGATTATGGTGGAGGGGGGTACCGCACACGGCTAAGAGATCCAAGGGATCAATTGTTGTGTCTTTGGGGTGCCCCTACCCCCGTATATAAAGGAGTGGAGGAGGGGAAGGGCCGGCCCTCTCTATGGCGCGCCCTAGGGGAGTCCTACTCCCACCGGGAGTAGGATTCCCCCTTTCCTAGTAGAACTAGGAGCCCTTCCAAGTATTAGGAGTAGGAGGGAAGGAAAGGGAAGGGAAAAGGAGAAGGAAGGAAGGCCCCCCCCTAGTCCAATTCGGACCAGCCCATGGGGAGGGGTGCGGCCACCTTTTGAGGCCTTTCTCTCCTTTCCCGTATGGCCCATTAAGGCCCAATACGAATTCCCGTAACTCCCCGGTACTCCCGAAATACCTGAATCACTCGGAACCTTTCTAATGTCCGAATATAGTCGTCTAGTATATCAATCTTTACGTCTCGACCATTTCGAGACTCCTCGTCATGTCCCCGATCTCATTCGGGACTCCGAACTCCTTCGGTACATCAAAACACATAAACTCATAATATAACCGTCATCGAACTTTAAGCGTGCGGACCCTATGGGTTCGAGAACTATGTAGACATGACCGAGACACGTCTCCGGTCAATAACCAATAGCGGAACCTGAATGCTCATATTGGCTCCTACATATTCTACGAAGATCTTTATCGGTCAAACCGCATAACAACATACGTTGTTCCCTTTGTCATCAGTATGTTACTTGCCCGAGATTTGATCGTCGGTATCTCAATACCTAGTTCAATCTCGTTACCGGCAAGTCTCTTTACTTGTTCCGTAATACATCATCCCACAACTAACTCATTAGTTATGCTTGCAAGGCTTATAGTGATGTGCATTACCGAGTGGGCCCAGAGATACCTCTCCGACAATCGGAGTGACAAATCCTAATCTCGAAATATGCCAACCCAACAAGTACCTTCAGAGACACCTGTAGAGAACCTTTATAATCACCCAGTTACGTTGTGACGTTTGGTAGCACACAAAGTGTTCCTCCGGTAAACGGGAGTTGCATAATCTCATAGTCATAGGAACATGTATAAGTCATGAAGAAAGCAATAACAAGAAACTAAATGATCAAGTGCTATGCTAATGGAATGGGTCAAGTCAATCACATCATTCTCTAATGATGTGACCCCGTTAATCAAATGACAACTCATGTCTATGGCTAGGAAACTTAACCATCTTTGATTCAACGAGCTAGTCAAGTAGAGGCATACTAGTGACACTCTGTTTGTCTATGTATTCACACATGTATTATGTTTCCGGTTAATACAATTCTAGCATGAATAATAAACATTTATCATGATATAAGGAAATAAATAATAACTTTATTATTGCCTCTAGGGCATATTTCCTTTCACGCTTTACCTAGAACAAGTATGAAACTAGAAGTACTTTGTAGGTGTTGTTGGATAAGTTTGCAAGATAATAAAGAGTACGTAAATAAAAAGTAGGGGTTGTTTAGATAAAGAAACAATAAAGTAAATATAGCGAGTGTGGAAAATGGTGGTAGGAGTTGCGAAATTGCCCCTTAAGCAATTGACTACTTTACTAGACCGATAGCAAGTATTATGTGGGAGAGGCCACTGCTAGCATGTCATCCCTGACTTGGAATTCTATGCACTTATGATTGTAACTATTAGCAAGCATCTGCAACTACTAACGTTCATTAAGGTAAAACCCAACCATAGCATTAAGATATATTGATCCCCCTTCAATCCCGTATGCATCAATTTGTATGCTAGGTTGAAGCTTCTGTCACTCTTGCCCTCCAATACATAGTCCTATCAACATACAACTAACCCTAGGGTGTGATCCACGCGCGCAATCATATGATGGGCACCAAAGGACAGCAACATAACCACAAGCAAATTAAATCAATCATAGCAATTCATCAACCACCGATAGGACAATGAAAATCTACTCAGACATCATAGGATGGCAACACATCATTGGATACTAATATGAAGCATAAAGCACCATGTTCAAGTAGAGGGTACAGCGGGTTGCGGGAGAGTGGACCGCTGTAGATAGAGGGGGGAAGGTGATGGAGATGTTGGTGAAGATGGCGGAGGTGTTGGTGTAGATTGCGGTGATGATGATGGCCCCCGGTGGCACTCCGGTGCCACCGGCAGCAAGGGGGAGAGAGCCCCCCTCCTTCTTCTTCTTCCTTGACCTCCTCCCTAGATGGGAGAAGGGTTTCCCCTCTGGTCCATGGCCTCCATGGCACGGGAGGGCGAGAGCCCCTCCGAGATTGGATCTGTCTCTCTGTCTCTCTTTGTTTCTGCGTTCTCAGATTCTTCCCTTTCACCGTTTCTTATATTCCCGGAGATCCGTAACTCCAATTGGGCTGAAATTTTAACATGATCTCTATCCGTAAATTAGCTTTCTTGCAGCGAAAGAAGGGCATCAACCGCCTTACGGGGTGGGCACGAGGGTCAGGGGCGCACCTACCTCCCTAGGGCATGCCCCCCTACCTCGTAGGCCCCTCGAGCATCGTCTCGTGTGGATTCTTCTTCCCAAAAATCATATATATTCCAAAAAAATCTCCATCAGTTTTTATTCTGTTTGGACTCTGTTTGATATGGATATTCTGCGAAACAAAAAACATGGAACAAACAGGAACTGACACTGGGCACTGGATCAATATGTTAGTCCCAAAAATAGTATAAAAAGTTGCCAAAAGTATATGAAAGTTGCATATCATTGGCATGGAACAATCAAAAATTATAGATTCGACGGAGACGTATCAAGGCCACTAATTAATATGATTCCTTATTGTGATTAGCTAGCTAGTTCTACGTTTGCCACTAATATATCCATCTGTCATGTTTGAATAATAATTGCCATGTTGTAAATATTTGCAGAAACTATGGAGCACCCCTGAGACGAAGCAACAGAAGCGGTGTTGGGGGACATAATCGCAGCCGGAAGTGATGCCGTCATGTTGTTTCTCAATGAAACCGATGGTCTAGAAGGACAGGGTGAAGAAGCAGGCTACGGTGATCGAACAATGGAGGAGGAAGGACATGATTATGATGGCTCCGGTGACCGAATGCCGGTGGAAGAAGGAGACCTTGATGACGGCTTCGATGACCGAATGCCGGTGGAAGAAGGACACCGTGATGACGGCTCCGGTGACTGAACGGAGTCTGGCCAGGTATATATATTAATTATGCATGTGCTGACTATAGCTAATTGATGCATTAATTGTTTTTGGTATGTACACATATTAATTAATAACTCCCGTCTTTCTTCTTTTTTCTAGCCCTCTGGATCGAGCACAACTTCGGTAAAGAGACGAGGCCCGAAGAAAAAGTTGCGCTCGGATGAAAGGTTTGAGATCACAGCAATCGCGCGATGGCCAACCGATTGAACCCATCGGAGAAAGGAAGCATTTGCTGCTCAGTGTGGGGTTCTTGTTAGGGACAAGATCCCGATCAGCATCCACCAATGGTATAAGCCGGCTAAAGATGACCCTGAGGTGTCTTATGTCAATGATATGCAGAAAGATGATCTTTGGACCGCGCTGAAGGCAAATTTCACCCTACCGCCAGAGGAGGATCCGGAGAAGCCAGTTAAAGAGCAATTGATCAAGTCTCATGCTCTTAAGAAGATGGCAGACCTATTCAGGAGGTGAAAGAATGAGCTGAAAACAACGTTTGTCGACAAAGAAGGGACACCAGAATTCACCGGTCGGTATGAGAAGATCAGAGATCAGTGGGATGAATTTGTGGCCCACAAGACATCGGACAAGAGTAAGAAGATGTCAGCGACAAACAAGAAAAATGCTGCAAACAAGAAGCTTCACCATCGCACGGGGTCAGGTGGCTACCTCAAAGCCCGTCCGTTGTGGGCCAAGGCTGAGAATGACCTGCTTGATAAAGGGGTCGAACCAGAGACATTGAACTGGCCAGAACGTTGCCGGACTTGGTTCTTCGGGGTTGGTGGAACCTTGGACCCTGTATCAGGGAAGTGCCGTTGGACGAACGGGCAACTGCGAATACTCGTCACGAAGCTTCGGCAGTCTATCGATGCAGCGCAGCAAGGGACGTTCGTTCCAGACATAGTGAACGGCGAGCTCACAATGGCCCTCGGGAATCTTGAGCACCCTGGACGGACACGAGGTATGCCAGGCTCCGTTCCGTGGAAGGCTGGGTTTCCGGACACAGGCGGTTACAAATGCCAGGAGATGAGGAAAAAAGTGGAGCAGACCCAAATGCAGGCGCTGCACGCAAGGGTACAAGCGATAGAGGAACGAGAAGCACATCGCAGCAAGCGACCTGCCGAAGCTTCCCCCGAAGCTACCCCGCCATCCCAGCGGAGAAGTAGCGTGGCTTCCACCGAGCTGCTTCAGCTGGAGCCTGTCTTCACGGCTCACTACTGGAATTAGCTTATTTGCCGTCTGCTCATTCTTTGCTGTCCGCTTGCTGATCCTTGCCGTCAGCCACAAGAAAACGGACGACAAAGATGTGGCTGATGGCAAACAAAGTCTTTGCCATCAGCCCATTCTTTGCCGTCCGCTGGCTGACGACAAAGAATCTTTGCCGTCCACTAGCAGACGGCAAAGAGGTGGGTGGGTCCTATTATTGTTTAACCAACTCAAGCCCACCGGCCCCACCTCTTTGCCGTTTGCAAGCGGACGACAAAGAGGCGGGTACGTTAACGGCCGTCCCGTCCCCTCTCTTCTCTCCACACTCTCATTCCTCCCCGCCCACACCCGCGCCGCCGCCGCCGACCCCGTCTGTTGTAGCTGGCCGCCCCGCCGCCTCGCACCCCTCCCCTGCGGCCCCCCGACCTCCACCGCACCCCCGCCGCCCCTTCCACATCGCCCCGCTCCCCGCCCCCTCCCCTCCGTCGCCATCCCCCACCCACACCGGCAACGCCCCGTCTGCCGTAGCCGGCCGCCCCGCACCCCTCCCCAACCTCCACCGTGGCCCCGCCTCCTCTTCTACGTCGGGCAGCCGCGCCGCGCCGCGCCCATCCCCGCCCCATCCCGCCGTGGCCGTCCCTACCCCGTCCCGCCGCGGTCGTCCCCGCCCTGTCCCGCCGCGGCCGTCCCCGCCCCGTCGCCGTCCCCACCCCGTCCCGCCGCGGCCGTCCGGCCTCCCCCTCCACCGGGTCGCCGCCTCCTCCAGCGGCCGCCACAGCCGTCCAGCCTCCCCCTCCACCAGGTGAGCTCCTCCCCCTTTTTTTGTTTAATTAGTTTCTTTTTGTTTCTTTTAGTTTAGTTTCTGTTTTAGTTATAGTTTAGTTTTAGTTTTAGTTTAGTTTATTTTATTTTAGATTAGTTTTAGTTTAGTTTATTTTAGATTAGTTTTAGTTTTAGTTTATTTTAGATTAGTTTTAGTTTTAGTTTAGAAGAAGAAGTAGAAGGAGGAGGGAGGAACAGGAGGAGGGAGAAGAAGAAATATGAAAAGAAGAAGAAGAGGAAAAAGGAGAAGAAGAAGAAGAAGAAGAAGAGGAAGAAGAAGAAGAAGAAGAAGAAGAGGAGGAGGAGGAGGAGGAGGAGGGGGGAGGGGGAGGAGAAGAAGAAGAAGAAGAAGAAGAAGAAGAAGAAGAAAGAGGAGAGGAGGAGAAGAAGAACAAGAAGAGAAGAAGAAAAGGAAAAAAGAGACCCCGACCCGATCCCCACACTCGATCGACACCCCGACACCTCGGCATGACACCCCGACCCCCGACCCCCTGACACCACACCCTGACCCCGACCCGACCGCGACCAACCGACACCCTGACACCACACCCCGACCCCGAGCCCGACACCCTGACACACACCCCGACCCCGACACCCCGACACCCTGACACCACACCCCGACCCCGACCCCGACCACCGACACCCCGACACCTGACACCCCGACCACCGACACCCTGACACCACACCTACCCTCACCCCCGACCCCCGACACCACACTCCGACCCCGACCCTGACACCCTGACACCTCAACCCCGACACCCCGACATCCAGACACCACACCCCGACCCCATATATATTTGTGTTGATCGGGTGTATTTTTATTATGGTCATGATTATGATACACTTAAATTATATACATATTATTATGTTCATGTCAGGTATCCAAATTTTTTATGTTGTACTAATTTCGTTTACTTTTTGTGATTGCAGGTGTTGACATGATGGTGGGCAAGGGTCCAGAGCGTTCGATCCTCCAGCGAGCGCTACTGGGAGGGGTGGTTCCATTATTCCAGCCCAGCCCCTGCGGAGAGCGCTGCTAGACAGTATGCACACAACTGCGGCGGGTGCTTCTTCTTCGGCTGGGAGAGGTCGGGGGAGGATGAAGAAGCCTGCTAGAGGTGGACGTGGCAGCGGGAGAGGTAGGAAGGTTGTTACGCCTTTGTCGCCGCCACCCTCAGCTGATTCACCCGACCACAGGAGTGCTCCGTCTAACGTTGACCCGTCTCGGACTCCGGTCCATGAGCCGCCGGTCACTGATCCTTCCCCCGACCAGACTCGGGTCGCCAATTCTTCGCCCCACGTGAGTCCGGTCCCAGAGTCTTTGTCACAAAAGACTCCGGTCACGGGGTGTTCGGCCCACGAGACTCCGGAGGCTAGTGGCTCGGAGGATGGTAGCGAGGACACCTTTTCAGATGATAGCTACAGCAACGACGAGCTGGTTGAGAAGGGCAAGAAGGTCTACAAGCGTGGTGCTACAAAGCTCCCGCTCGTGCCGACGACCCCCGACCAGAGGTGGTTGATTGCGCCTAAAGGGTTGAAGTAAGTGCATTTACTATTTTTTAACCTTTTGCCTTCATGTTCCTTCAAATTAATATCTAATACGTTGGCCTTGTCATACTGCAGGGGCTGGGTACGCCCCAGTGGTTCCCGTAGGCCCAACCAGGTCCTTGGTGTGCTTTGCCGGCAGCACTTCCCTGGGTGGGCCACATTGCCCGGTGAGGGTCAGGTTCCACAGCTTGCACTGACCTGGGACCGTTGCCTCGGCCCCGCCGGAGGAGAGGGTCGACGGTGTCTTGTGCGAGACGGTGTCCGACATTGTGTTCTGTTGGTTTTGGGTAATTTCTCCTTTACAGAATTAAAAATCAACACTACCTAGTGATTGTACTAATTAGTGTTGTCTTGTTTGATTGCAGACCTTCTACAGGGTTTCAGAGGGAGAGCAGGAGGCCGCGTGTATGGTTGTCGAAAACGAGTGCAAGCGCCTACTTCAGAACTTAAGGCACGAGGCTCGGGTGCAGGCCGTTCGAGACTACTATGCCTCGAAGGGTATTAGGAGGGGCAAGGAGAAGTGTCGCGGCAAGTTTTTGAGTAAGGAGAAGTACATGCAGGTAATTACCTATTCTTAAGGCCTTGAACTTAGTTTTCTTGATTTGATTCGTAGGCGTAGTGCTGAAATTTCTCTTGACTCACTTAGGTGCCCCCAAGATGGTGTGTGGATAAGATGGACTGTTGGGAGGCGTTGTTGGATGCATGGTGCTCTCCCCAATGGAAAGTCGAACACCAAAGGGCCAAGGATAAGTGCGACCAAATGGAAGGTGTGCCACACCATCAAGGGAGCTCCAACCTGTTTGAGTACGGGGATAACCGGGTATGTGGTTTGCTACATGATTCATGCAATTCATTCTTCATGCTAGCATTTATCCCTTCCAAAATGACTTAATATGCTATAGTTAGCTATAAAATGACATAATAACCTTGGATAGCTCAATAATTACATAATTAGCATAATTTGGTCAAAAATGGTATAATAATCTTGGTTACCTCGAAAATGACCTAAACTTAGCTTATTTTCCTCGAAAATGACATAATAACCTTTCTTAGCTCCAAAATGACCTATTTACATAGCAATATCATTCTTCATGCTAGCTTGAGCCCTTAACTAATATTCTGTTCCTCTCTCTCAGGCACACTACCACAAGAAGCCCGTGCCAGGTCTGTTCGACCTCTATGGCATGGCCCATATGGCCCCGTACAAGAAGGCCAAGCCATTCACAGAGTCTGACCTAGATGATCCAGAGAGCTTCACCAACAAGACCTCCCACCACAAGCACAAGCTTGTGAGGTACAGAGACGAGGGGAAGGCGAGGAAAGGGGAGGACTTCAACCCGAGCCAGGATCCTTTTGATACAGAGCTGGTGATGATATCTGGTGGCGGGAGGTCCCATGGCTCTCAAGCCATTGGTGATGGAATGATACGTTGTCCTAAGACTCTCCCGCAGATCAAGAAGCGCTTGAGTAGCTCTGATCCTGAGATAACGCCTCGTGCACGGCCCGCGGAGATCGCCATGGCAGTTAGTTATACGGACTTTCTCACCTTTCCTCCATTACATTGTGTGTGCATCCGTCGATGATTACAATGCTAACAGGGAGTGGTGTGTTGCAGGCTATTGTTGAGAAAGAGAGATTGAAGACGAAGGAGCTTGTGGAGGAGGCAAAAAGGGAGGCAAAAAAGGAGATGGAGGAGAAGACGTCTAAGCTGTTGGAGGAGGAGAGGAACCAGAACGACATCGCTAACCGGGCCCTATACGAGATCATCGTGGTACGTTTCTCATGCACATTAGCCCAATCATGCACGTAATGTTCGCATTACTATATAATATGACTGACTCGTGAGAACCAAATGTGCAGACCATGTGCGAGAAAAATGATCAGGCCCCTCCGCCGATGCCCCAGATTGCTCCGGCGAACACGGTGAGTTTGATTTAAATGATCGTTGCTTACTACTATTCACATTTCAGTTTGTGAACTTGCTAACGAGACATTATTGGAAATGATCTTTGGTGCAGCATGGCTCCCGACAAGCATCGACCACTCCTTCTACCAATGCCGAAACCCCGGCCGGTCCTTCACCTCCGTCTGGCACTGGCGCAGCCCCGACCATTCCTACACCTCCGTCATAACTGTATTTTTCTTCTTATTTAGCGTGTTTAGTCCATTTATGACATAATTTAGCCTATTTAGTCCACAAATGACATAATAAGATGAAGAAAATCAAGGAATAGGAAGGAAAGAAGGAATAGGAAGAAAAGAAGAAGAAGAAGGAGGAGGAGGAGGAGGAGGAGGAGAAGAACTTCTTCTCCTCCTCCTCCTCCTCCTCCCCCTTCTTCTTCTTCTTCTTCTTCTTCTAGTTTTCTTCTTCTTCTCCTTATTCTCCAAAATGAAGTTAGCTCTAAGTTATATAAAAAATGGCATAATATGCTTAGTTAGGTCAAAAATGGCATAATTAGCTAGGTAAGCTCATAAATGGAATTGTTCTTCTTATTTAGCCTATTTAGTCCATTTATGACATAATTTAGCCTATTTAGTCCACAAATGACATAATAAGATGAAGAAAATCAAGGAAGAGGAAGAAAAGAAGAAGAAGAAGAAGAAGAAGAAGAAGAAGAAGAAGAAGAAGAAGAAGAAAGAAGAAGAAGAAGAAAAGAAGAAGAAGTTCTTCTTCTAGTCTTCTTCTTCTTCATTTTGGAGAAGAAGAAAACTAGAAGAAGAAGAAGAAGAAGTCTTCTTCTTCTTCTTCTTCTAGTTTTCTTCTTCTCCAAAATGAAGTTAGCTCTAAGTTATATCAAAAATGGCATAATATGCTTAGTTCACTCAAAAATGGCACAATTAGCTAGGTTAGCTCCATTTTACCTAAGTATGCTTACTTCTTCTTCTTCTTCTTCTTCATTTTCTTCTTCTTCTGATTCTAGTCTTCTTCTTCTAACTTTCTTGTTTCCCATTTTGCAGATTTAATTCACTATATGGAACCTTGCATGGACGGAGTGCTTGTTTCCCTTTTCTTTTTTTCGTTCGTATCGATAAAAAATGTGGAACTTTGTTATATGGATGCATGCATGGAACAATGTGTTGGATGAACATTGTGATGTTACTGTAATATGTATGGATGGAACTATGTTTCTTATTATGTATGTATGTATGTATGTTGTCCTGGATGGAGCTATGTGTTGGATACATCATATGTCTACTGTGCATGTGAAAAAAAATATATATATATATATATATGTATATCTGTGTGTGAATTCCTGTGAAATTAAATGGATTCAAATAAAAACAGGAGGTATGTAGCCTCTTTGCCGTCTACTAGCAGACGGCGAAGCTCTTTGTCGTCTGCTAGCGGACGGCAAAGAGGACACGTGGCAGCTAACTGTAAAACCTAGGAAACACTGGCTGCCTATTTGGTCACTTTGCCGTCTGCTGGCAGACGACAAAGATTCAAATCACTTTGCTGTCCGCTGGCAGACGGCATAGCTGGCCACGTGGCAGCTCCCTAGTACTGCCTAGCTGAGCTCTTTGCCGTCTGTCAGCAGACGGCAAGCTTTGACTCTTTGCCGTCCGCTGGCACATGACAAAGAGTGCCGTTAACCCCCTAATGGCACTCACACCACCGCACCGCCATCAATTGTCGTTGCTGTCTGCTGGCCTCGGATGGCGGGCGGCAAAATCATTTGTCATCCGTTTCCAGGAAGCGGACGGCAAAGAATGACTTTGCTGGCACGTGTTCAGACGGACAGTTTGTCGTCTGCTGGCAGACGGTAAAGACGTTTGCCGTTCGTGATCCATGCCTTTGCCGTCCGCCATGGCGGATGGCAAAGAAGCTGATTCCAGTAGTGGCTCCTGCTAGCTACCCCGTGGACTTAATCATGGAGTCTCAACATTGCTACCTTATGACGCAATGGATGAAATTGAAAGTCAAGGCGGTTGTTGGCTCTATTGCACCTCCTGAACCTGGCGCAACTTTTCACTACCGGCCGATTCCAGAAGGATATGCTAGGGTGATGATGGATGAAATAACTGACGGATTTGAGGACCTCGAGCTTGACCATCCTACGGGTGAAGGGGAGACTCGGCTGGGTTATTCTCTGAAGACTCCATGCCTATGGCGGAAAGAGCTCATCAACCTTCCGAACTGGACGCCTCCACCTCCTCCTCCTCCGGCGAGTTAGGGCACTCCACCTCCTCCTCTGCCTCCTCCTCTGGCGAGTGATCAGGGCACTCAGCCTCCTTCTCCGGCGCATGGCGGCACTCCGCCTCCTTCTCCGCCTGCGCTGGCGCGCCCGAGCAGCCAACCTCCTCCTGATCCGCCTCACCAGCAAGGGCGGAAGAGACCCGCCGCCGCTCTGGCTGCTCCGGCGCGTCGTAGTCCTTCTCCTCCGCCTCGTAAGCAACGAAAGAATACAGCCGCAGCCGCTCCGTCTGCTCCGGCGTCTAGCAGTACAGCCAGAGGCAGGAGGCAGTACAGATTCGGTCCATCTCTCAAGCCTCTAGAGAAGTTACCATACGAGAGGACCACGGAGGAAAACGCGAAGATCGTGGAAACCGAAGTGAAGGACTTTTTTTGATGGGATGAAAGAAAAGAAACATCCACCTCCGGAGGAGAAGATATATTCGGTGAAATTAAAGCGCACAATCGATGCCCTGAGGAAACCACCAAAGTCTCCGCCAAAAACAAACTATGAGCGCATTACTGAAAAGGTATATATCGAAGCGGAGCGGTCGGGAAGTACTATCGGTGATCGAAGGTTAGCAGAATGACGATCTGGGAAAAAAACTGCCCAGCTCGGCAAACAAGTGAACCAATCGTGCCCCCCACTCAAGGTATCTAGCGATATCGTCGCTAATGATCAAAGGATGGTGCCCGGTTATACCAATCTTGATGATTACCTGCCCGACGATGTACATTATGAATTCTTGGAGGTGGACTAACACAAATACCATTACGGGAAGCCTCCCGTCAAAGATGAAAAATCTCTAACAAGATGATGCGAAGATTGCATGATTGGTATATGAAAACCTGTAGAGAGTCTAGGGGACGGATACTTTGACGCTGAGAGTTAAAGAGGAGCACGACATCGTTGGAATTGATCTGTTGTCTATTTCATTTGAGGAGTTCTTCCAGTTTTTCAATCAAAAGGCCCTCGATAAATTAACGGTCACTTGCTACTGTCTGTAAGTACTACTTCTGTCATTAAGTCTCTATATATAGCTCAGCTCTTTCATTGCATGTATTTATAATTATCCTCACTATATTATGCAGATTGAAGATCGTCGAGTGCAGAAAAGCAGAAATATATGATATTGGGTTCATTAACACAAATCTCATAGATGAATATGTTGTTAAAAAAATGCCAAAGAAGCCGAGGCCAACTTTCTCAAATCGTTGGTAATAAATCAAAACAAAGACAAAATACTTTTCCTTACAACTTCAAGTGAGCGTTACTATGTTGTGCATATTCGGTTTCCCTTATTACCCGAGGTTATAGTAATGTAATTAATTGATAAGTTATGCATGCGTGCGCAGCTTTCACTATATTCTCCTGGAGATTAAGCTTGAGCAGGGACTAGTAATCGTCTTAGACTTGAGACAAAAAGATCCCGAGACCTATGCGGACATGACTAAAATTCTCAACAAGTAAGTTCAATCGATCATTATCGCACCATATCGGCAATTTTTTGTTCATTTCCTGATATCTCAAGTAATAAGTATTATCTTTGTCTTGCAGGGTTTGGAAAAAGTTCACCGCAGAAGCTTCGGGACTGCCAAAGGAGCTGCGATATACATACCCGAAAGTAAGTACTACTAGCTAGCTACTTCCGCACATCTCCCGTTGATTCTAGCTACTTTCATCGATGCCATTTATAATGCTTCATTATCAGTTTGATTGACCTCTATTTCTCATAAAGTGCTTGTGGCAGGAACAAGGAAATGATTTCTGTGGATACTACGTCTGCGAGTTCATCTACAACACGACTTGCAAAAATAAGCGGGCTACTCTCAAAGACAATTTGATGTGCATAAGCAATAATATTCACAACTTCATTTTATTACACCATCATTTCTGTTGAGTTTCATTCATATATATGTATTAACCCCCTTCTTCAAATTAGACGTGTGGCAGATGCGGAATGAACTCCTACCAGAAGATCGCATGAAAGCAATTCAAGAGGAATTGGCGGGATTCTTTGTTGACCACGTCATTAATAAAGCCGGAGAATACCATGTTGAAGCTGAGTTTTTATATAATTAGGGAAGATTATATTGTAAGGGATCTTAATATTGTATATATGTAGCCAGTAGCGTCGGATAGATATACGAAAACTTGTTGTTCGCGCAATCTCTCGGAGAAGGAGAGGTTGATATCACTTCTCTCGGTATGCATGACTAACTTCTGTACTTAATGGTTTCCTTCATTTGCTTACTAGCTAGCGTGTCGAGGACCTGTCTATACATATAGTACGTAGCGTCGACCAAGCACGGAGATAAGAGAGGACACTTCTCTCTATTAATTAATTAGCTACCTAACCCAATATGTGAAACACCTTAATTAACCATACAAACCCCCAAATCCCCCCCCCCTTCAGAAAAAAAACAAAAACCCTAGCCCCTGAAAAGCTGACGCGTGGATGCCTTTAGGTCCCGGTTGGTGCCACCAACCGGGACCAAAGGCCCTCCTGCCTGGGCTCGCCGCAGCGGTCACATGGAGGCCCATCTATCCTGGTTCGTATAAGAACCGGGACTAAAGGCCAAGGGCTTTATTAACGATCCTTTAGTCCCGGTTCCTAAATCGGGACAGATGGGCCTTACGAACCGGGACAAATGATCCTTTTTCTACTAGTGTATGTTGGCACATCTTGTTTTAGGTGATGAGAGGATGCATGGGGCTAATGTGATTTTGCAGGTTGGTTGCTGCCGATTAATTTGAGAAATTGTTGACCCAATCAAAAAGATGCATCAAATTCAAAATTGAATGCCTCAACCGAATGAGAGAGCTACTTGAGAAATCATTGACCCGGTCAAAATCGGGAACCAAATCAAAAATTGACCACCTCAATTGAATGAGAGGGCTCCAAAATTAGGAAGCATAGTGAATTAGGAGATTCAGAGAAAAAAAAGTGTTACAAGGACTGATGTGTTTTTCTGAATGGTGAGAGGGTGCACAAGATTGATGTCTTTTACAGTCTGATTGTTGCAGATTAATTTGAGAAATCGTTGATCCAGTCAAAATCATGGTCAAATTTAAAATTGGATACCTCGATTGAATGCGAGAGGTTATCAAGAAATCACAGACTCGATTATATAAAATCGTGATTTAAACCCAAAACTAATAAACACCTCAGTTGAATGGAAGGGCTTGAAGATTAGAAAACACAATGACAGTCGAGAATTTTAATAGCAGAAGTCGCCTAGACATGCAGTGTCTGACAGTTCAAAGTTGAGGCTGATGGTGTTTGCACCGCTGAAGTTCTGAATAAATTTCCAGAAGTGTCGGCACATTCCGTCGTCTGTACCAACTTGAGCAGCTGGAACTTGGAAGCTCAAATCTACCCGCGCCATGTCCGGCGGCCGTAATTTGAACGATAGTGACCGGGGAGGCCCCTTGTAGGCGAAGCATCGCAGCAGCGGAGCGTCGAGCTCCATGGTGTTCTCCCCTTGACGGCCCCAGCACTTGAAATCTACTAACACGAGGCTGGTGACCTTGGGGCAGCGGAGATGGAGGGAGCGTACAGCTGGGGGGGTCCGCCATGTGTCGTAAACTGATGTGGACGCCGTCGAGCTGCAGAGTTGCGAGCAGAGGCGCGGCGTCGATGGCGCCCTGGAGTACATGGAGCGACACGCAGCACAGGTGCAGCCGTAGCTCCACCAGCCGCGGGAACGACCCGCGAGGGCCCCACTCACGGACCTTCTCTGCCCACTGGCTGAGGTGCAGCACGCGGAGGGCCGGCGACGACGACAGGTAGGGGGTGGTAAGAAAGTACATGAGCTCTTGGTAGCGCGGCCCGAAGAAGAGCCCGAGACGGAATTCCTCGAGGTGGCGGGACGCCGGGCGGTGGAGCATGGCCTCGAGGTGTTCGGACATATCGCGCAGCCCCTCGTGCATGTCGTCGTAGTAGAAGGTGGACAGATGGGAGTCCCATGGGTCGTCCGCTCCTTCCACGTACCAGAAGGTGAGCTTCGTCACCGGGAAACCGCCGCCGTCGGTTGCGGCGAGAGCATTATTGGCGTCGCACACAATGGCAAGGCGCCTGAAATAGCTGTCCAGGTGGTCGTAGGAGCGTGAGTCGAGATTGACGGTGCCGGAGGAGAGCCAGAGCGAGCGCCACCGCCGCGCGAGCGCGCTGGTGATAGCGCCCTCCCTTGCCAGCATGAAGCGGAGGATGCACCGTAGCAGGTCATCGAGGAGGTCGGACAGGCGGTCGTCGCCGGCCATCGTTGATCGACCGATGGAGGCCGCCAAGCAACGCCAACTTCTCGTCTTTGTTGATATATATGCCCTAGATATTACTCGTTTTGTGGAACCGGGTCTTCTATTCCCATGTTTATTCTATGAACGTGCGCTACCTCCATGGTATCCCCAAGCTAGAAAATAAACCGAGTTTGAGTTTGAGTACAACAGATGTATGCACTTTTGCAACGTAGTCACGTGTTTCTAGATAGAGGAAAATATATTTGACGTTTGTAATTTTTATTTTGAACTAGCAATCAATCATGGCATGATTGAAAAAGAAGTTAATTTGTCACCTATTTTTCGATAAAGGGTGCTTTATTACTTAGGGTTTATATATCATTTATGCCACTAGTTGTGTCCCACTACTCAGTTTTACAATTAGAAATTTCAATTGCTCGAAAATGCCATCTCTTCGTTAGGCGCATCCTCACAAATGCCACACGACACTATTATCGTTAGCTCAAAGCCCGTTTATCATGTTATAATGACCGGAATACCCATGGGCCAACGTGTCAGCTCTCCCTCTATCCCACTAGCTACGACAAAGTGTGGGTCTCACTCGATCCCCAAAAACATTCATATTTTCCTCTAAAATTATTCGCTTGCTTACTCCTGATATATGGGGCCCACATTTATTATTGTGAGACACAGAGAGCTGACATGTGGATCTAGGGGTATTTTATTCATATAACATGGTCAACGAGTTTGTCCTGATGATAACGCTGTCTAATTGCATTTTTGAGCAAACATCTAATGAAACAATGACATTTTTAGGTATCTAATGATATTTTGGAGCAAGCATCTCATGGAACGATGGCATTTTTTAGCAATTGCAAGTTCCGATGGCAAGAGTAGTGAAGCACAACTAATAGCATAAATGATAAAACCCTGCATAATTAAGATGCACGCAACCAAAGCTATCTATTTATAAATCAATGTTGATTATTCTTTGTAAATTGGCCTCAATGTATGATGTACGTAGAGTTTTAGACCGCCATTACAATTTCCAACATGTGAGATTGAGCAGTTGGAGGTTGCCCAGCCGCGCCACCTTTTGGCGGGGATCGTGCCAGGTCGTCATAGAGGTCGAGGAAGACAATCTACAAGGCGTTGCTGAACTCCGGCG
Organism: Triticum urartu; assembly: GCF_056163025.1. Classification (NCBI taxonomy): domain Eukaryota; kingdom Viridiplantae; phylum Streptophyta; class Magnoliopsida; order Poales; family Poaceae; genus Triticum; species Triticum urartu. Next base: position 56,629,129 of record NC_141877.1, on the reverse strand, counting down.
GACCTTGCCCTTGATCACGCCTTCGAGGATGCCAATGGCAAGGTCGAGGTACCGGAGTTTGGTGACAGGATATGCTATCCCTGAAGAGGTAGCTGGAGCAGATTGAGAAGAAACATCCGAAAGTGTCTAACTTAGAGAGAACATTGTGAGAGAATTATGACGAGTTTTAGGTACGCCTTCATGACACCCAGAACATGGCGGCTAGGGTTACACATCCAGCCAGAAATAGTACAAGATGATGGTATCTACCCTCCCAGATCATATACATGGCTCTTATAGCCTTACATCAGGTGAAAACTAGATGGAAACACACTAAAAAGTAGATGGAGCTACACTATCTCTTGTCGGAATTCAAATAGTGACTGACTGACAGCCGAGCCTTGCTGGTCGTTGGATGCACGGTCGATGTGGGAGAGCTGTATGACTCTATCAACAAAGCGCTAAGTCGATGTCCGATCCTCATCGGACGGCTGAGCGAAGTTGGAGATGGCGCACACTGAGAAGTGTCTTGTTTCTTCAGTTATGAACAGTAAAAGTGTCGCAATCTTCAGTATTCTTCAGTCTGGGGCCTGATAGTTGGTGAGGTTGCCGAGCTCCTGTGAGATGTCACGGTGCCATCTTCCATATCCAGCCCAGGTTTGAAGAATTTGCACAAGAGGAAGAAGGCTGACCTGCGGGACCAACAGAGAAGGAGTTCCGGCTGACGTCGAACATCCGGAGGCGTTGGAGGAGAGGTTGAACACCACCAGCACTGGCAGCCGGAGAGCTCGCCGCTCTGGTTCCTCTAGGCTAGATCACTCCCGTCGACAAAGCCGGCGGCCTTCTAGTATGCGAGCGCGCCAGCGGGTCGACGAACTCAGCTTTGAGAGCCAACAGCACAACCCACTCGTCGCCGACGGCCGCACGCGCAGCCATTGCCGCCGCTGGACAAGATGACAACTATTAGAATCAACTGCACAAGAAAAAAATTCCGTATAAAAAAGACCAATTCTGTTCTTTGCTGCTTTAGTGTTGTGCCATTGTCTGTACAGTGTCCTCTCTGCTCTGCTATGTTTCTACTAGTTTGGCTTGCACTCATGGGATCTTTTTTTTTTCTTTCGGAAAAGAGGTTGAAACTCTTCTCCTCTGCATCAATCGATGCATATAACCATCTTTAGTAATTATTCAACAATAGTCTGACCCGAACCCACACATCTAGAACCGGGGTCATCGCCGATTCGCCAGCAATGACGTATCAGGAGCCGACACCCGGTGCAGCCAATCTAAAGCCTACACTGCATGCACACGTTTTAGAAGCCGCCACCACTATCGAACCACTGACCCATCTCCAGGAAGGAGATCCGCAACATCCTTACCAGGCCGGCCATCCGTCGATGCTGCCAAGGTGTCAAATAACGCCCACGCCCTGCACTCGTCCATCCAGACATGACGATGATGAAATGGAGAGAAGATTGCATGATTTCTTCTAAGTAGGAGGATTATGTGCCACTAAACTAAACCTCCTTGCCATTTTCTTGACATGTGCAGTATGTGTTTGTGTTGTGCCAGAACACCTCACTGGGTGAGCAAATGTGAGGTGTTTGGAGCCAGAGGAAGAAAATATGACATAAAACAGGGCAATTCCTTTGCCGGGAAAGAAGATTAATTGAGTTAAGTTAACCCAAGGGGAGGCATGTCCTGTGTACAGATAAAACAAAAAGTGCAATGCCAAGGGTAACCCACTTTTGAGAAACACACAATTTAGGCGCCTGTGGTTTGTGCCGCTTCTGGATCTCGGAGGTGCTCATAGGGGTAGTGTGTGCGTGCATTCATAGGGTTGGATTTTTGTGCGTGTATGTGAGCATCTGCGTTTGTACCGTGTTCAGAAGAAACACACAATTTAGTTGTCGTTATGAAGCTTAGAGAGATATACTACCTCTATCCTAGTTTATTAGTCCTTCTGGTAGTTTGGGTCAAACTTTGACCATTGATTTAATTATAAAAAATAAGTTATATACCCTAAAAATAGTATCATTGGAAACTCTCTCTCCTGATGTGGTCATCGAATGTATTGAGAAAAAGTGACGGATGAGATGAACAATGTGTTATGCGTTCCATTCTTAGAGAAGGAGATTTCAGACGCGTTTTTTCAGATAGGGCCATTAAAAGCCCTCGGAACAGATGGATTTCCAGCGCGGTTTTATCAGCGTAATTGGACGATATTGAAACAGGAAATTGTTGCGGCAGTAATGGAGTTTTTTGTTACTGGAGTGATGCCTAATGGTGTTAATGACACGGCCATCGTCTTGATCCCTAAAGTTCAATTCCCAAAAGAACTAAAGGATTTTAGACCAATTAGTCTGTGTAATGTGATTTATAAGATTGTTTCAAAATGCTTGGGTAACCGACTACGCCCTATTTTGTCTGAACTTATTTCGGAAAATCAGAGTGCATTTATTCCAGGGAGGCTCATTACAGATAATTCTATCATAGCATTTGAATGCTTGGATTTCATTCAGGAGGTTGGAGCCAGTTCACCGGCTTTTTGCGCATACAAACTAGACCTATCAAAGGCCTACGACCGGGTGGACTGGATTTTTCTCGAGAAGGCTCTTAGTAAATGGGGATTCTCACAGCAGTGGATTTCTTGGATTATGGCGTGTGTCACATCGGTAAAATATTCAGTAAAGTTGAATGGAAAATATTGGAGCCCTTCATCCCCTCCCGCGGCCTCCGACAAGGTGATCCCTTGTCTCCGTTTCTTTTCCTCTTTGTTGCTGATGCTTTGTCTTTGTTGGTCAACAAGGCTATTTCGGAGGAGGGGCTGGTAGGAGTGAAAGTATGTCGGCGAGCACCTATGATCTCTCATCTGTTATTCGCAGATGATTCATTGTTGTTCTTTCACGCATCTGAGCAGCAAACAACTATTGTAAAAGGTTTGTTGAGCACTTATGCACGAGCTACGGGACAACTCATAAACCCCTCAAAGTGTTCCATCCTCTTCTCTAGTAATTGCAATGAGATGGTGTCGGTGGAGGTTCAACGTATTCTGGAGATAACAAGTGAAGCTTTCGAACCCAAATATTTAGGGTTGCCGGTCTCGGAAGGGAGAATGCATAAGGGGAGGTTTGAAACTACTCAAGAAAGATTAAAGAAGAGACTAGTTGATTGGAGCGAGCGGTTTTTGTTCTCTGGTAATAAGGAAATATTAATTAAATCAGTGGCACAAGCAATACCTATATATATTATGAGTGTTTTTCGTTTACCTGTATCGGTTTGTGACGATCTTACTAAGTTGATGAGGCAGTATTGGTGGGGTATCGAAAGAGGCAAAAGGAAGATGGCTTGGCTAAGTTGGGATAAACTGAGGCTGCCGAAGAGTAAGGGTGGCATGGGTTTCAGGGATATGCGCGCTTTTAACCAAGCATTGCTAGCCAAGCAAGCTTGGAGACTGATTGAGTTCCGTGATAGTCTATGTGCACGCATATTAAAAGCTTAATATTATCCTCATGACAACATCTTGGATACAATATTTACTGGAAATTCGTCTGCAGTTTGGAAGGGTATTGCGCATGGACTAGAGCTTGTTAAGAGGGGTATTATTTGGAGGATTGGGGACGGTGCATCGGTGAGGACATGGAGGGATCCATGGATTCCTCGACGATATGACTTTCGTCCTATCACCCCTAAAAGGAATTGCCGGTTTAACCGAGTGTCCGATTTTTTGGACTCAAATGGAGCGTGGATGGTGGATCGGATCGAGGAGCACTTCTGGCCGATGGATGTTATAGAGATTCTGAAAATTTGTACCTCTCCAAGGAATAGACAAGACTCTATTGGCTGGTTTCCTGAACCTCACGGTATTTTCACGGTTAAATCGGCGTACAAGCTAGCTACAGAATCACACGATGATATTCATGCTGGTGGCGCTAGCAGTAACAGGCCGGACGGCGACCGGACAATTTGGAATTCTATATGGAAGTCTCGGGTACCTCTAAAGATGCGCATATTAGCATGGAAGGCGGCGAGCGGGGCATTAGCTACTAATTTGGGCAAGGTTCAACATCATATACCAGCACACAGTTCTTGTCCGGTATGTGGCAAGGAGAAAGAGACTAGTTTTCATGCCCTTATAACATGCATGCATGCTCGGCAAGTCTGGGAAGGTCTACGCAAGATTTGGCCATTGCCTGATGATGCACTACTAATTGATTCAGGGAAGGATTGGCTCTTGCAACTGCTATTAAAGTGTTCAGAACATACTAGGGACTTGGTGATTATGACCATTTGGCGAATATGGCAGCTATGGAATGACATGATGCATGGAAAGGGTGAGACCCCGGTTCATGCTACAGTTGACTATTTGGATAGCTATTACAAGTCGCTTCATTTAGCAAGAAATTTTACTACGGAAGAAATAATAAAAGGGAAGATGCCAATTTCGGAGGAAGGTCGTGTGGTGAGTAGTAAACGGTTGTCAACACCTGTACCATGGCCTCGGCCTCCAGCCGGTTGGGTAGCCCTTTCTGTTGATGGTTCTTTTTCGAGCCAGGACGGGCGCGCTTCTGCTGGAATGGTACTGCAGAACGATGATGGTTCTATGATCTTTGCGGCTTATAGGTACATCTTTCATTGTAATGACGCCCTTGAAGCGGTAATGCATGCAATTATACAAGGCATGGATTTGGCCATCCAACATTCAGATAAGCCGGTGATGGTCCAATCGGATTCTTCAACTGCATTGGCAACTCTTACCGGTGACACACTATCCAGATCAGCCTATGGTCATCTTGACGCTGAGATTAAAGCTCACTTGGATGTTAGGGAGTTTGTTCTTTGTAAAATTGGTAGAGAGCAGAATAGGGTAGCACATCTCTTGGCACATTATAGCCGTACCGAGTGTTGTACTACGGAATGGTTGAACTCAAGTCCTCCATATTGTGAGGAGCAGTTGGCTTGGGATTGTAACCCTATACTTTTGGAATAAAACTCCCTTTCACCCCGCGAAAAAAACAATGTAAGTTTTATGACATAACTTATAATTTGTTAGTCAAATTTATGGTCAAAGTTGGGAACAAAATACGAACGGGGCCAATAAACCCGGATGGAGGTAGTACATGTTTTTTGGGATTAGAGCACTAAATCAACTGCGTGAGTGTGTTACACAAGTTAAGGGATAATGAATGCATTGTAATCTTAAAAATGGTTCAAAGTATTATTAAACTCAAGCTAGTTCAAATGTGTCATTAAACTCAATCTTATCTAAATTACATGTTTCATGTCCATAAAAATCTTTAGTACATCATCATCACCTTAAAATATCTTGCTCGGTAAATTCAACTAAAGAAATATTTAATAACCATCATTCATAGAATTTTGAACATATATATTCTTCGTTATGTTCGGAAGAACACCCTTGCAATGTTCAACCACCAAAATCAGGAACAACACTAGTTTGGCAAGAAGTGCATCTACTTGTAAATATAGAATAATTTTTGTTTCGTTTCAACACCTTGACTAAATAGCTAAATATACTGTTTGTAGTCTCCTTAAAGATATAATCTCTTTTGTCATTTATAATGTTATCAAGTTGAAAAATAAGACCTCTCAAATACACATTTTAGACATCATCATCATAAAAATCATAGAAAATATAAGCTATTTGTTCATATTAGACTAAACTAAATGCAACATATAACGTTTATATTAAGTAGTATTTTTTTGCGAACTATTTGTGCGGACCATAATATAAATTCATGTTTAAAAATCCATTAAAAATATGAAAAGAATGATATAGTGTTTGTTGACATATTAGGCAAGACTAAATTAAACATGTAATATTTAGATAAACTACTATTTTTATTTTGTGAATTGTTTGTAGGGGGGCATATGGGGAAATGATCCAATCTTATTAGTTTAAACGTAATGCTTTTTGTGGCCATGTCACTTGTGCCTGATGATGCTCAGAATGGATCAGTCGACGGGAGAAAGAAAAGACAATCAAGCTAGAAACATGTTACTAAGTAGATAAGTAGGGAAAAAGGGCCATTTGCAGTGGTAAAACTGGTCAGAGTTGTCAGTATGACATATAAAATTGTCAGCCTATAGTAACCTCATACTCAGGTCACTCCTTTCAAATACAACAGCTTGTGTTTGTGCTTCACAAACCAGTAGTGCTTTGTAATATTTCGTCAGAAGATACTGGTGGGACTATGTTTCCAAACCTACGCTACTAGCAATGCTGGCCGAGTCTAAGCTCACCGACGTCCGCACTGTAATGAGCAGAATTCAACGTCTTCATCACCACTAACCTCACAACAGCCCGGTCTAGCACAGTGGTGTGTTGCAGTGTCTCTGACGACTCCTTGGAGGTAAAGCAAACTGCGATTTATGGGATAGTAGACTTCTCTGTTTATGTTCCACACTTATAAATAAATAATTTTGCAGTATTAAGATTAGTAAAGCTAATGTATATTATCCACAATACCAATGAATAAATCCAATGTAACATATGTACCTGCACACCATTACCAAAACCATCAGGTAGTTGTGTAGCTACTGCAAGCGGCCATCCTTCCAAATGGCGGACTAGCTACTGCGGCGGCGACATTCCGATGTTCGCCATGGTGAGCAGCATGCTCAGGGCAGGAAGAGGATCCAAACACCCAACGACAGAACCTACACAGTCAATCAGGAAGGTGAACCGGATGCCCAAGCTGAGGTAGGGAGCAATGGGTGTTCCTGGTCTTCGTGGTACAACTGCACCACACACAACCGCTTCCCCTCCGAATATCATTGGGCGGAAGGATCACTGCAACCCAGTTCATCCTATGGGCAGGCAGTCTCTGTATTCCACGCAAGCAGTAGCCGCAACCCATTGTGTCTTCAGCCCGCAAAGCAGCCATGCCATTAACATCTCTAACCTACGGCAAGACCAACGAAATCAATCTTAGAAAAATGTATGATCGCTTGCCAAACACCCCTACCATAGCCCCGTTCCCATCGTGCATTGATCAAGAACCAAAAAGATAAAGAAAGAAGGCAAGAAACTCTGAAATTTCTTCAGATGTGTCATTTCTTCACGTAAGCTAGAAGATAACGCAGCAGTGCAACGATGTTAAGGGGGCGGAACATGAGTTGAAGACCAGCTCAAGAGAATTGAAACTAAGCAGAACAACCCCTTCCTTCCAAAACCCTGTTGTTATTCCCAAGAAAATTTCTTTACAGAACCAAGAAGTCGAGTTTTTTTTCTCAAGAAACAATAGATTCTTTGTCCAGAGTTAGGGACAATGGCTACTATTATATATTTATAACAGAAGTCAATCAAGATATCACATTCATCCACACAGGCTAAAAATATATACTAAGTTGATTTGGATTATAACAGTTGAGACTAAAAGATCTAAACGTTACGTACAACAGTGATGTGTACATTTTTTAACATACTAGACGATGCCCCGCACGTTGTTGCGGGAATATTTTGCAATACATTTCTAAGATATTAATAATTTTATGGAAATAAGAATATTCGGAGAAATAATATGTGAGCTAAAACTAAAAATACATATTGTTATTTGTCTTAGATTATTGTATTTTTGCAAAATATTTACTAAATATATCATGCATGTTTGCATGTTGAAGTTAATCTTTTCCTATGACTCATTGAATGTTGAAGTGGGTCTTTTCTAATGCATGTTGCTTGATGAGGTGTCATGCTTGCATGTTGAGAGAAATAGGTTAGTGGGGGCTAGCTATTTAGATATAGAAGTTTTGCAATACATTTCTAAGATATTAATAATTTTATGGAAATAAGAATATTCGAAGAAATAATATGTGAGCTAAAACTAAAAATACATATTGTTATTTGTGTTAGATTATTGTATTTTTGCAAAATATTTACTAAATATATCATGCATGTTTGCATGTTGAAGTTAATCTTTTCCTATGACTCATTGAATGTTGAAGTGGGTCTTTTCTAATGCATGTTGCTTGATGAGGTGTCATGCTTGTATGTTGAGAGAAATAGGTTAGTGGGGCCTAGCTATTTAGATATAGAAGATGACACATAAGATAAAAAAGAAGAGCTACGCCATGTATTTATTGTCTAGGAGAAAAAGATATATGTGTCCAGCACGAGCAGAACGAATTAATTGTACGCCCAGCCGAGGGTAGCTAATTGGGGACTGAGATCAAGTGACATGCGCTACGGTGACATGCACGGTGACATGCGGCTCAAATTCAAATTTAAACATTGCGAAAAAATCTAAAAAAATTCATACATGTTCACAGCACATATTAAGATAACCCATAAAAATTTCAGATCAAAATTCGAAACATACATCAAGAAACGAAAAAGAGAAACTCAGATTTCTCTTTTTCGTTTCTCGATGTATGTTTCGAATTTTGATCTGAAACTTTTATGGGTTATCTTAGTATGTGCTGTGAACATGCATGATTTTTTCAAAAAAAAATCGTAATGTTTAAATTTGAATTTGAACCGCATGTCACCGTGCATGTCACCATAGCGCATGTCACCTGATCCCTGTCTGCTAATTGGCTTGGTGATTGCACGATCCATCCGATTTTCTACGAGGATAAAATAGTAAGAGCAGCCCGATTCTGGATCATGAAGGTGCCTACATTGGCTGGACTCTTTTTTTATGTGGTCCAAGTGTTGAAGCGTAGCTCGGGAGGCACTAGAATAATAGAAAAATTGAACTAAGAGCATCTCCACTTGTTCGGCCCCTAGGGGTCAGAAATAGCGCAGCTCTAGGACACGCCGGCTGAAATTTTGGCTTGAGGGCGATTGAGTTCTAGCCGCCGCCCCCAGGTCGCCCCCAAGCGCCGATATTTGGCCCACTTTCAGCGCAAATTGGCCCACTTTTCAGTCCATTCTCGGTGCAAAATGGCCCACTATCGGCACAAATGTAGCAATTTCGGCCCGTATTCGGCATGATTCGGCGTGCTTTGACATAAATTCAACAGAAACTATTTTTTATCACATAGATCATCACAGAAAATCAAAAGAAATCAAATAGTTCAATATAAATTGTATAGTTCAACAAATAGTTTAACAAATAAAAACTCATATTTCATCACACGTCGAGTTAGGCGTTGCCCTTGAGCCTCCATAGGTGCTCCATCAAATCATGCTGCAGTTGCTGATGCACCTGTAGGTCTCGGATCTCCTGACGCATATTGAGGAAGGCAATCCAGGTTGCTGGTAGCTGGTGATCAACTTGAACAAGAGGACCCTGCCTGTAATATGGTTTAGTGTCAAACACTGGTTCTTCCTGCTCGCTTTGATCATGTTGTGCAAGATGACACAACAAGTCATGATCTCCCACATTTGATCTTTCGACCGGGTCTGAGCGGGGTACCGGACAACAACAAATCGAGATTGGAGCACACCAAATGCCCGCTCGACATCCTTCCTGCAAGCCTCCTGAACCTTCGCAAAGTCGGAGTTCTTGCCTCCTGGCACATGGTTTGAGATAATCTTCACAAATGTGGACCACCTCGGATTGATGCCATCTTCTAGGTAATATCCCTTGTTGTAGTGTCACCCATTGACCTCGAAGTTCATCGGAGGAGAATAACCTTCAACAATCTTGACAAAGACAAGGGAGCACTGTACGTTAATGTCATTGTGAGTTTCTGGCATACCAAAGAAGGAGTGCCAAATCCAGAGGTCCTGTGTGGCCACTGATACGTCCATTTTGCATCATGCTTTTATATCGATATTTATTGCATTATGGGTTTTTATTACACATTATGTCACAATACTTATGCCTATTCTCTCTTATTTTACAAGGTTTGCATGAAGAGGGAGAATGCCGGCAGCTGGGATTCTGGGCTGGAAAAAGAGCACATATTAGATACCTATTCTGCACAGCTCCAAAAGTCCTGAAACTTCACGGAGGTTATTTCTAGAATATATAAAAAAGACTGAGCGAAAGAAGTTCCAGACGGGGCCATACCCTGGCCATGAGGGTGGGGGCGCGCCCTGGCCCTCCGATGCCCATCTTCTGCTATATGAGGTATTTCGTCGAGGAAAAAAATAAGCAAGCTTACGGGACGAAACTCCGCCGCCACGAGGCGGAACCTTGGCGGAACCAATCTAGGGCTCCGGCGGAGCTGTTCTGCCGGGGAACTACCCTCCGAGAGGGGGAAATCGTCACCATCGTCATCACCAACGACCCTCTCATCGGGAGGGGGTCAATCTCCATCAACATCTTCACTAGCACCATCTCCTCTCAAACCCTAGTACATCTCTTGTATCCAATCTTTGTATCCAAACCTCAGATTGGTACCTGTGGGTTGCTAGTAGTGTTGATTACTCCCTGTAGTTGATGCTAGTTGGTTTACTTGGTGGAATATTATATGTTCAGATCCATTATGCATATTAATACCCCTCTGATTATGAACATGAATATGCTTTGTGAGTAGTTACGTTTGTTCTTGAGGACATGGGAGAAGTCTTGCTATTAGTAGTCATGTGAATTTGGTATTCGTTTGATATTTTGATGAGATGTATGTTGTCATCCCTCTAGTGGTGTCATGTGAACGTCGACTACATGACACTTCACCGTTGTTTGGGCCCAGAGGGAGGCATTGGGAAGTAATAAGTAGATGATGGGTTGCTAGAGTGACAGAAGCTTAAACCCTAGTTTATGTGTTGCTTCGTAAGGGGCTGATTTGGATCCATATGTTTCATGCTATGGTTAGGTTTACCTTAATACTTCCGTTGTAGTTGCGGATGCTTGCAATAGGAGTTAATCATAAGTGGGATGCTTGTCCAAGTAAGGACAGTACCCAAGCACCGGTCCACCCACATATCAAATTATCAAAGTACCGAACACGAATCATATGATCGTGATGAAAACTAGCTTGATAATAATTCCCATGTGTCCTCGGGAGCGCTTTACTTCATATAAGAGTTTGTCCAGGCTTGTCCTTTGCTATAAAAAGGATTGGGCCATCTTGCTGCACCTTATTTACTTTTATTGCTTGCTACTCGTTACAAATTACCTTATCACGAAACTATCTGTTACCGATAATTTCAGTGCTTGCAGAGAATACCTTGCTGAAAACTGCTTATCATTTCCTTCTGCTCCTCGTTGGGTTCGACACTCTTACTTATTGAAAAGCTACGATAGATCCCCTACACTTGTGGGTCATCAAGACTCTTTTCTGGCGCCGTTGCCAGGGAGTGAAGCGCCTTTGGTAGGTGGAATTTGGTAAGGCAAAATTTATATAGTGTGCTGAAATTTAATGTCACTTGTTACTATGGAAAGTAATCCTTTGAGGGGCTTGTTCGGGGTAACTTCACCCCGACCGGTAGAGAAAATAGTTGCTCCTCAACTTACTGGACCTATTGAAAATGAAAATGTTTACTTTGAAATTCCTTCGGGTATGATAGAGAAACTGCTAGCTAATCCTTTTGTAGGAGATGGAACATTACATCCCGACTTACACTTAATCTATGTGGATGAAGTTTGTGGATTATTTAAGCTTGCAGGTATGCCCGATGATGTTATCAAGAAGAAGGTCTTCCCTTTATCTTTGAAGGGAGATGCATTGACATGGTATAGGCTATGTGATGATATGGGCTCTTGGGACTACAAACGGTTGAAATTGGAATTCCATCAGAAGTTTTATCCTATGCATCTTGTTCATCGTGATCGTAATTATATATATAATTTTTGGCCTCACGAAAGAGAAAGCATCGCCTCAAGATTGGGGGAGGCTTAAGTTAATGTTATATTCATGCCCCAATCATGAGCTCTCAAGAGAAATGATTATTCAAAACTTTTTTGCTCGGCTTTCTGACAACAATCGCTCCATGCTCGATACTTCTTGTCCTGGTTCCTTTATGATGAAGACTATTGAATTCAAATGGAATTTTTTGGAGAGAATTAAACGCAACTCTGAAGATTGGAATCTCGACGAAGGTAAGGAGTCAGGTATAACACCTAAGTTTGATTGTGTTAAATCTTTTATGGATACCGATGTTTTCCGTAAATTTAGCACTAAATATGGACTTGACTCTGAGATAGTAGCTTCTTTCTGTGAATCCTTTGCTACTCGTGTTGATCTCCCTAAGGAGAAGTGGTTTAATTATAACCCTCCCATTGAAGTAAAAGTAGTTGAACCTATTAAAGTTGAAGAAAAGATTATCACTTATAATGATCCTATTGTTCCTACTGCTTATGTTGAGAAACCACCTTTCCCTGTTAGAATAAAGGATCATGCTAAAGCTTAAATTGTGTTTCATAAAAGTAATATTAGAACTTATACACCCCCTGAGCTAATGTTGAACCTAATATTTATATTGTTAAAGATCTCTTGGGTGATAATATTGATGGGCATGTTATTTACTTTTGTGATGAGAGTGCTAAAATTGCTAAACCTGGTGCTAAAGATAAACATAGACATGTGGTAGGCATGGCTGTTATTTCTGTTAAAATAGGAGATCATTGTTATCATGGCTTGTGTGATATGGGTGCTAGTGCCAGTGCAATACCTATTTCCTTATAGAAAGAAATTATGCATGATATTGCACCAGCTGAGATAGAAGATATCGATGTTACCATTAAGCTTGCTAATAGAGATAGTGCTACCTCTTGAGCACTGCGTTGGTTTTCCTCGAAAAGGAAGGGATGATGCAGCAAAGTAGCATAAGTATTTCCCTCAGTTTTTGAGAACCAAGGTATCAATCCAGTAGGAGGCTACGCGCGAGTCCCTCGCACCTGCACAAAACAAATAAATCCTCGCAACCAACACGATAAGGGGTTGTCAATCCCTACACGGCCACTTACGAGAGTGAGATCTGATAGATATGATAAGATAATTTTTTTTGGGTATTTTTATGATAAAGATGCAAAGTAAAATAAAACAAAAGTAAAAAAGCAAAGGAAATAACTAAGTATTGGGAGATTAATATGATGAAGATAGACCCGGGGGTCATAGGTTTCACTAGTGGCTTCTCTCGAGAGCATAAGTATTCTACGGTGGGTGAACGAATTATTGTTGAGCAATTGACAGAATTGAGCATAGTTATGAGAATATCTAGGTATGATCATGTATATAGGCATCACGTCCGAGACAAGTAGACCGACTCTTGCCTGCATCTACTACTATTACTCCACTCATCGACCGCTATCTAGCATGCATCTAGAGTATTAAGTTCATGAAAACAGAGTAACGCCTTAAGCAAGATGACATGATGTCGAGGGATAAACTCATGCAATATGATAAAAATCCCATCTTGTTATCCTCGATGGCAACAATACAATACGTGCTTTGCTTCCCCTACTGTCACTGGGAAAGGACACCGCAAGATTGAACCCAAAGCTAAGCACTTCTCCCTTTGCAAGAAAGATCAATCTAGTAGGCCAAACCAAACTGATAATTTGAAGAGACTTGCAAGGATAACCAATCATACATAAAAGAATTCAGAGAAGATTCAAATATTGTTCATAGATAGACTTGATCATAAACCCACAATTCATCGGTCTCAACAAACACACCACAAAAAGAAAATTACATCGAATAGATCTCCACAAGGGAGGGGGAGAACGCTGTATTGAGATCCAAAAAGAGAGAAGAAGCCATCTAGCTAATAACTATGGACCGTAGGTCTGAGGTGAACTACTCACACTTCATCGGAGGGGCTATGGTGTTGATGTAGAAGCCCTGCGTGATCGATGCCCCCTCCGGCGGAGCTCCGGAACAGGCCAAGATGAGATCTCGTGGATACAGAAAGTTGTGGTGGTGGAATTAGGGTTTTGGCTCCGTATCTGATCGTTTGGGGGTACGTAGGTATATATAGGAGGAAGGAGTACATCCATGGAGCAACAGGGGGCCCACGAGGGTGGAGGGCGCGGCTGGGGGGGTAGGCGCGCCCCCTACCTCGTGGCCTCCTCCTTTGTTTCTTGACGCAGGGTCCAAGTCTCATGGGTCTTGTTCGTTGAGAAAATCACGTTCCCGAAGGTTTCATTCCGTTTGGACTCCGTTTGATATTCCTTTTCTTCGAAACCCTAAAATAGGCAAAAAAACAACAATTCTGGGCTGGGCCTCCGGTTAATAGGTTAGTCCCAAAAATAATATAAAAGTGGATAATAAAGCCCAATAATGTCCAAAATAGTAGATAATATAGCATGGAGCAATCAAAAATTATAGATACGTTGGAGACGTATCAGATACTATTTCACCAATTGGGATTGTTAGAGATGTTGAAGTCTTGTGTGGAAAGGTTAAATATCCTACCGATTTTCTTGTTCTTGGTTCCCCACAAGATAGTTTTTGTCCCATCATATTTGGTAGACCCTTCTTGAATACTGTTAATGCTAAGATAGACTGCAATAAGGATATTGTTTCTGTTGGTTTAGGGGATATGTCTCATGAGTTTAATTTTGCTAAATTTAGTAGACAACCCCGTGAGATTTGCTAGCGTCCGGGAGAATAAATAAGGTCATTTAGTAAGTTCATAACAATTTATGTAAAGCAAGGGGCAAAGCTTCTACGACAGCTTCCCCCTCATTGCCATCGTCGGCCTTCCCCAGCTCCCCTCCTTCGTCGCTTCTGGCTAAGCATCTTTCGGCGGAGGAAAGGAGGCGACTAGTCGCTTCTGGCGAAGCAGCGAGTTCATGAGCAAGTGAATGAACGAGGGTAGATGACTCAATAGGCAGGGCCTAGAACCTCTAAAGAGGGTGTGACCGATCACCAGATCACGATCAAGAAGAGTCAAAGCTGTCTTACTAGCGCGAGCAATCATCCAACTTAGGAACGAACCCGGGGTTGCTCTCGCAAAAAGATTGTACTAAAGAAAGCTAGAAAGCTCAATTCCAAGCTTTAAACCTCTGGTCCACGGGTCGGTGAACGAATGGGTTTTGGGAAATAGAGAACATGGACTCGATTGAACAAAGGTGGCACCGGAATCTCGATCTTGAAGAAAGCATAACTAATGTCATTTTAAGAGAAAGATGGCACTATGGATTGAAGGTAGCTTTTTCTCCACACTAGGAAATGTTCTGCTGACAGCAGTGCCCCACAACATTCAGCTTCGAAGAGGGTCTGTTTTTCTGTATAGAAAAGATTACAAGGTTCACACCTTTTGCTTTCTGCCGTTTCTCGGGCCCAGTGTCAGTGAGATGCAAGAATGACGTGTGAGTTAGTGGGGGTGCTTGCTGGTAGGAAATATTCAGGCCCTTTTCACCCGCGACGCGATACCGGAGATACAGAGAAGACTGGATGTGAACACGGGCGGACATTGGCTATGTATGGGGCACTCACTAATCACTATTAGCAGGAAACAACTAGCAGAAAGAAAGATGAACGCACTTTCACTCCTTGCTCTTCAGCACGTACTCACACGAGGGACTCTCAAATCTCTATTTCAGACCATAATCTTTCGATCCCTTTACCGAAGTGATTGATAGCAGGGCTAAAAAATCATAGGGCTTCTTCTATTTTTAGTGTGAACTCACTTCTATTCTATATCAAGATAGGGGCTTCAGTACTTGGCTGACCGCCCGGTGGAAGACCTATTCACCCACCCGCCAGTTCGAATAGCCGGTTTCCTCCCCTTCCGCTCAAGCTAAAGGTTCTGGGCTACGGCTTCCGGTTCCGTATTCCGATTCGTCTTCGGATAGCATTAGAAAATCCCTTTCATGCCTTGCCAATACAACTATTATCTTTTTTATGGTTATGCCGGCGATGATAGGTGGATTTGTTAATTGGTTTGTTCCGAAAACAAATGTCTCCAGACACTTATTGAATTTAAACCAACCTTAGAAAACTAAAAAGTCGAAAACTTCTTGATGGCACCATCATCTCATTACCTTATTTTTTCCCTTCGACTTCGGCTATGACCAATGCCCCACCTAGCTGAATAGGCGTAACAAAGCTACCTGAAAAAGGCAAGGTGCACCTTAGATTGAAATCGACAAATTGCGTTGAAGGTCATAATCTGGAAACTATTCCAACATAGAAGGGTTCTACGCTAGGAATCAAACTAGACGAGCACTTCTCAAGTGCCAGCTAGGAAACTGTCTGTACTGTAAACCAACCTTGTCCCCACCCGTAGAGAACTTTTAGTAGATGGAAGCGAGCTCCCTAGTCCTATTCGACCCATTGGTGGGGATATAGGCCGATACGTCTCCAGCTTGTGTTTCAATCACGGGTAACGCAGTCGAGCTACCTGCACCTGTCTGGTCCGATCGTTTAGCGGCTCTTTCTAAGAGACGGGAATGTAAATAGAAAACATCCCCTGGGAAAGCCTCACGGCCTGGTGGTCGGCGTAACAATAAGCAGAAGAAAGACCTAATTATATAAAAACACGACCATTCAAGCTAAAGATCAGAGGATCCGTAATAGGACTCTCATAGACTTGCCGGGAAATAGAAAATTTGGAATCGGCTTTTCTTTTGCGCTAAAAAAAACTTGAGCAAAAATGAAGATTGACATTCGTCAATTTACCGGATCTATCCTCTTCTACTAACTTTACAAAATGGAAGGGAAAATGTGAAGACCAAAGATGTCAACTACTAAGCATAGTCAATTGCAAATCGGCCGGTTGGTTTGCTTCTCTCCAAGTCAGAGACTTCTGCCTCAGACTCATATCCATAAAGATATTCTCTCGCTTTCTAGCTGTACCCTTCTTCACACCCACAACGGAGGTTAGAGATTTCCCGTTATCAACATTGTCCAGGCAGGACTCTATTTTTAGAATGCTCGGAGTTGGACCCCAACTGGAACAGGAACGTTGTCTCTTGATTTCTTCTTTGAATTCAGGTATCAATTCAATTATGATATGAAGAAAAGAGAGAAAGAATTAGTTCCACCAAAGGAACCCCAGTGAAATGCCTTCCTGGCTATCAAGCATTTTGCATTGCTCAAAGCCTAGAATCTTGCATGATTGGATTGTATAGAAGGATAAGAAGGATTTAAAAATGCCTTCTTTTTTTCTTAAAACAAAAGAAGAAAGAGAGTGGGATGGGATGAAAGTAAACGCAAAGAGCTGATTCGATCAAAGAACCTCGCAGCTTTAGTGCAACGATGAAGAATTACCTAGTAAGGATGAAATTATTGGTCTTGCTTCTATTGTTGTGCCTCCTAATGATCCTTTAAAACAATATTTGCTTAACCATGAAAACGATATGTTCATGAATGAAAGAAGGAAAATAGATGAAGTATTCTTTAAATAGGGACCTATTCTGAAACACAACTTTCCTATTGAAATCCTAGGGGATCCTCCTCCACCCAAGGGTGATCCCGTTTTTGAGCTTAAACCATTACCTGATACTCTTACATATGCTTATCTTGATGAAAAGAAGATATATCATGTTATTATTAGTGCTAACCTTTCAGAGAAGGAGGAAGAGAAATTATTGAAAACTCTGAAGAAGCACCGTGCTGCTATTGGATATACTCTTGATGATCTTAAGGGCATTATTGCCACTCTATGTCAACACAAAATAAATTTGGAGAAAGACGCCAAACCAGTTATTGATCACCAACGACGGCTGAATCCTAAGATGAAAGAAGTGGTAAGAAAGGAAATATTAAAGCTCCTTGAGGCAGGTATAATTTATCCCGTTGCTGATAGTCAGTGGGTAAGTCATGTCCATTGTGTCCTTAAGAAGGTAGGTATTACCGTTGTTCCTAATGATAAAGATGAATTGATTCCACAAAGAATTATTACAGGTTATAGGATGGTAATTGATTTCCGCAAATTAAATAAGGCTACTAAAAAAGATCATTACCCCTTACCTTTTATTGATCAAATGCTAGAAAGATTATCCAAACATACACATTTTTGCTTTCTAGATGGTTACTCTGGCTTCTCTCAAATACCTGTGTCAGCTGATGATCAAGCAAAGACCACTTTTACTTGCCCTTTCGGTACTTTTGCTTATAGACGTATGCCTTTTGGTTTATGTAATGCACCTGCTACATTTCAAAGATGCATGATGGCTATATTCTCTGACTTTTGTGGAAAGATTTGTGAGGTTTTCATGGACGATTTCTCCGTTTATGGATCCTCTTTTGTTGATTGCTTGAGCAACCTTGATCGAGTTTTGCAGAGATGTGAAGAAACTAATCTTGTCTTGAACTGGGAGAAGTGCCACTTTATGGTTAATGAAGGTATTGTCTTCGGGCATAAAATTTCTGAAAGAGGCATTGAAGTTGATAAAGCTAAAGTCGATGCTATTGAAAAGATGTCGTGTCCTAAGGACATCAAAGTTATAAGAAGTTTCCTAGGTCACGCCGGTTTTTATAGGAGGTTCATTAAGGACTTCTCAAAAATTTCTCGGCCTCTGACTAATCTATTACAAAAAGATATTCCTTTTGTCTTTGATGATGATTGTGTAGAAGTATTTGAAATACTTAAGAAAGCATTGATTTCTACACCTATTGTTCAGCCACCTGATTGGAATTTACCCTTTGAAATTATGTGTGATGCTAGTGATTATGTTGTAGGGGCTGTTCTAGGACAAAGAGTTGATAAGAAATTAAATGTTATCCAATATGCTAGTAAAACCCTAGACGGTGCCCAAAGAAATTATGCTACTACTGAAAAGGAATTCTTAGCAATTGTATTTCCTTGTGATAAGTTCAGACCTTATATTGTTGATTCTAAAGTAACTATTGACACTGATCATGCTACTATTAAATATCTTATGGAAAAGAAAGATACTAAACCTAGACTTATTAGATGGGTTCTCTTGCTACAAGAATTTGAGTTGCATATTATTGATAGGAAGGGAGCTGAGAACCCCGTTGCAGACAACTTGTCTAGGTTAGAGAATGTTCTTGATGACCCACTACCTATTGATGATAGCTTTCCTGATGAACAATTAAATGTCATAAATGCTTCTCGTACTGCTCCATGGTATGCTGATTATGCTAATTATACTGTTGCTAAATTTATACCACCTAGTTTCACATACCAGCAAAAGAAAAAGTTCTTCTATGATTTGAGACATTACTTTTGGGATGACCCACATCTTTATAAAGAAGGAGTAGATGGTATTATTAGACGTTGTGTACTGCTACCTATTTTAGCACTGTGTTGGTTTTCCCCGAAGAGGAAGGGATGATGCAGCAAAGTAACGTAAGTATTTCCCTTAGTTTTTGAGAACCAATGTATCAATCCAGTAGGAGGCTACGCGCGAGTCCCTCACACCTGCACAAAACAAATAAATCCTCGCAACCAACGCAAATAGGGGTTGTCAATCCCTATAGGGCCACTTAAGAGAGTGAGATATGATAGATATGATAAGATAATATTTTTGGTATTTTTATGATAAAGATGCAAAGTAAAATAAAGGCAAAGTAAATAACTAAGTAGTAGGAGATTGATATGATAAAGATAGACCCGGGGGCCATAGGTTTCACTAGGGGATTCTCTCGAGAGCATAAGTATTCTACGGTGGGTGAACAAATTACTGTTGAGCAATTGACAGAATTGAGCATAGTTATGAGAATATCTAGGTACGATCATGTATATAGGCATCAGGTCCGAGACAAGTAAACCGACTCCTGCCTGCATCTACTAGTATTACTCCACTCATCGACCGCTATCCAGCATGCATCTAGAGTATTAAGTTAAAAACAGAGTAACGCCTTAAGCAAGATGACATGATGTAGAGGGATAGAATCATGCAATATGAAGAAAACCCCATCTTGTTATCCTCGATGGCAACAATACAATACGTGCCTTGCTGCCCTTACTGTCACCGGGAAAGGACACCGTAAGATTGAACCCAAAGCTAAGCACTTCTCCCATTGCAAGAAATATCAATCTAGTAGGCCAAACCAAGCTGATAATTCGAAGAGACTTGCAAAGACAACCAATCATACATAAAAGAATTTAGAGAAGATTCAAATATTATTCATAGATAGACTTGATCATAAACCCACAATTTATCGGTCCCAACAAACACACCGCAAAAAGAATATTACATCGAATAGATCCCCACAAGAGAGGGGGAGAACATTGTATTGAGATCCAAAAAGAGAGAAGAAGCCATCTAGCTACTAACTATGGACCCGTAGGTCTGAGGTAAACTACTCACACTTCATCGGAGAGGCTATGGTGTTGATGTAGAAGCCCTCCGTGATCGATGCCCCCTCCGGCGGAGCTCCGGAACAGGTCCCAAGATGGGATCTCATGGATACAGAAAGTTACGGCGGTGGAATTAGGGTTTTGGCTCCGTATCTGATCGTTTGGGGGTACGTGGGTATATATAGGAGGAAGAAGTACGTCGGTGGAGCAACAGGGGGCCCACGAGGGTGGAGGGTGCACCCCCTACCTCGGGGCCTCCTGTTACGTGTCTTGACGTAGGGTCGAAGTCTCCTGGGTTGTATTCGATGAGAAAATCACGTTCCCGAAGGTTTCATTCCGTTTGGACTCCGTTTGATATTCCTTTTCTTTGAAACCCTAAAACAGGCAAAAAAACAGCAATTCTGGGCTGGACCTCCGGTTAATAGGTTAGTCCCAAAAATAATATAAAAGTGGCTAATAAAGCCCAATAATGTCCAAAACAGTAGATAATATAGCATGGAGCAATCAAAAATTATAGATACGTTGGAGACGTATCATGTACCTGAGCATGAACAGGAACAGGAAGAGATCCTACGCAAGTGTCACTCCGAAGCCTATGGAGGACACCATGTTGGAGATAGAACCGCACACAAGGTATTGCAATCCGGTTTTTATTGGCCCACTCTCTTCAAGGATGCCCGTAAGTTTGTCTTGTCTTGTGATGAACGCCAAAGAATTGGTAATATTAGTGGACGTCAAGAAATTCCTATGAATTATTCACTTGTTATTGAACCATTTGATGTTTGGGGCTTTGATTATATGGGACCTTTTCCTTCCTCTAATGGGTATACACATATTTTAGTTGTTGTTGATTACGTTACTAAGTGGGTAGAAGCTATTCCAACTATTAGTGCTGATCATAACACCTCTATTAAGATGCTTAAAGAAGTTATTTCCCGAGGTTTGGAGTCCCTAGATATTTAATGACTGATGTTGGTTCACACTTTATTCATGGTGCCTTTCGTAAAATGCTTGCTAAGTATGATGTTAATCATAGAATTGCATCTCCTTATCACCCACAGTCTAGTGGTCAAGTAGAATTGAGTAATAGAGAGCCCAAATTAATTTTGCAAAAGACTGTTAATCTAGAAAGAATTGTTCCAAGAAACTTGATGATGCATTATGGGCCTATAGAACTGCATATAAACATCCTATGGGTATGTCTCCGTATAAAATGGTTTATGGTAAAGCATGTCACTTACCTCTTGAATTAGAACATAAGGCATATTGGGCTATTAAAGAGCTCAACTATGACTTCAAACTTGCTGGTGAGAAGAGGCTTTTTGAAATTAGCTCACTTGATGAATGGAGAACCCAGGCTTATGAAAATGCCAAGCTGTTTAAACAAAAAGTTAAAAGATGGCATGATAAAAGGATACAAAAGCGTGAGTTTAATGTAGGTGACTATGTATTGCTATACAACTCTTGTTTAAGATTTTTTGCAGGCAAACTTCTCCCCAAATGGGAAGGTCCTTACGTTATCGAGGAGGTCTATCGTTCCGGTGCCATAAAAATCAACAACTTCGAAGGCACAAATCCGAAGGTGGCGAACGGTCAAAGAATCAAACATTTTATCTCAGGTAATCCCATAAATGTTGAAACTAATGTTATTGAAACCATAACCCCAGAGGAATACATAAGGGACACTTTCCGGAATGTTTCAGACTCCGAAAAGGAATAGGTACGTGGTACGATAAGTAAACCGACTCCAAAACAGTTCTAATGGCAATATTTCTTCATTTTGGAATATTTAAGAAAATAGGAAAATAAGAAGCAGTCCGGGAAGGACACAAGGCTTCCACGAGGGTGGGAGGCGCGCCCCCTACCTCGTGGGCACCTCATGTGCTCTCCGGACTCCGTTTTCTTGCTCGATACTTCTTTTGGTCAGTAAAAATTCATTATATAATCTCCCGAAGATTTTGACCTCCGTATCACGCAATTATCCCCTGTTCTTGTTTCGAGTTGTTTCTGCCGCAGATTAGCGCAAGATGTCTTCTCAAGAGTCATTCGGGGAGAGTCGGGTGTCTCATCGGACACCAGGTCCAGGGGCAAACAGCGATGCCTATCACTTTGGGCCCTCAACGGAGGAAGAGATGGAAGCTGACTTGAAAAGGATAGATGCCATGGAGGAGGACCAAGAAGTTACTTCTCGTTTCCGGGCAGGATTCATGATGGGGGAACTACAGAGCTCAGCTATTCCAAACTCAGTCATCCCTTCCAATGTTAGATTTCTTTCTTATGAAAA
The DNA here is from genome assembly GCF_056163025.1 of Triticum urartu. Lineage (NCBI taxonomy): Eukaryota > Viridiplantae > Streptophyta > Magnoliopsida > Poales > Poaceae > Triticum > Triticum urartu. The sequence continues at coordinate 56,606,792 of NC_141877.1, read as the reverse complement.
TATGAAAAAGAGTATTACTTGTTCTCCCGCAGCTATGCAACATCCTTGGGTGAAAGGAGCTTTAGCCGTCACTGGCAAGCTCCGTAAGGAAATAATGAACCTCAAGCAGCAAGTCAATAAGCTCAAGGAAGAGAATCGTATCTTGAGGGGCATCATTGCCAAGAATATCACATCACCACCCCCGAAGAAGGAGACATAATCACACGGGTATGGGCACTCCCCTTGGCGACTGCCAAGCTTGGGAGAGTGCCCCGGTATCGTATCACCATCACTTTTATCTTTACCGTTTTTCTTAGTTCGATCCTTTTGATAATATCTTGATCTACTAGAATAAAGTTTTAGTATGATCTAGTTGTGAGTTTTGCTTTATGATCTTTCTATATAATCGAGTCCGTGAGATATATATATATATATAATAAAGTTTAGTGTTGAGTCAAGGGCCTGATTATTTTGCTATGATCTTGAGGGAATAAAATAAAAAGAGAAGAAATAAAAAGAAATAAAGAGATCATATGGATCTTATGGAGAGTAATGAGCTCACATATAAAGAGTATGATGAATAAAAGTTGTTGAGAGTTGAAAAACATAGTTTTGGTCATCGTTGCAATTAATAGGAAGTAATAAAGAAAGAGAGGTTCACATATAAATATACTATCTTGGACATCTTTTATGATTGTGAGCACTCATTAAAGTATTACACGCTAAGAGTTGACGTTGGACAAGGAAGACAATGTAATGGGTTATGTTTTCTTATATCTGAGATAAATTATATTGGCATAGATCATCCAACGTGTTGAGCTTGCCTTTCCCTCTCTTGCTAGCCAATTTCTCTGCACCAAGTAGAGATACTACTTGTGCTTCCAAATATCCCTAAACCCAGTTTTGCCATGAGAGTCCACCATACCTACCTATGGATTGAGTAAGATCCTTCAAGTAAGTTGTCATCGGTGCATGCAATAAAAATTGCCTTCTGAATATGTATGATTTATTAATGCGGAGAAAATAAGCTTTATACGATATTGTGATATGGAAGAAATAAAAGCGACGGACTGCATAATAAAGGTCCATATCACAAGTGGCAATATAAAGTGGCGTTCTTTTGCATTAAGATTTTGTGCATCCAACCATAAAAGTGCATGACAACCTCTTCTTCCCTCTGCGAAGGGCCTATCTTTTACTTTTATCTTCTACCTTACATAAGAGTCATGGTGATCTTCACCTTTCCTTTTTACATTTTATCCTTTGGCAAGCACAATGTGTTGGAAAGATCCTTATATATATATAGCTAATTGGATGTGAGTCTTTTGAACTATTATTGTTGACATTACCCTTGAGGTAAAATGTTGGGAGGCAAAACTATAAGCCCCAATCTTTCTCTGTGTCCGATTAAAACTTCATACCCATAAATATTGCGTGAGTGTTAGCAATTGTGAAAGACTAAAAGATGATTGAGTATGTAGACTTGCTGAAAAGCTCTTATATTGACTCTTTCCTATGTTATGATAAATTGCAATTGCCTCAATGACTGAGATTAGAGTTTGTTGGTTCTCAATGAAGTTTATGATTCATACTTGAAATTGTGATTGAATTGTTACTTTAGTATAAGAGATCATATGACAATATATATATAGAGAGAGAGAGTAACATTATTCTAATCCCGGGATTAGAATAGTTATTTGGATCACGACACACCCTATAAGGCCCAATCAGTTGCTCCCGAACTTGCCGAAGGAAAAAAACCACCAGCCCACGAACTGCCCAGATCGTCATGGAGCGCCCACCCCGATCCCCCGCCCCCCCCCCCCCCCGCGCGCCGCCCGCTCTGGATCCCCCGCCGCCGCGCCTCCCGCGCCGCCGCCTCCCTCCCTACCCCGCGCCACGGTCGGGCTCCCTCCAAACAACCGCTACAACCGGACCTCGCCATCGCCGGACGCCGCTGGTCCGGCAACCACCGACGCCGACAAGATACCCAGAGCGCGCATCGGATCCCGCCTAACCGCCGGTCCCCGCGACCCAGGTGGCCGGCGGAGCGGTCAAGCTGCTGCCCCTGCGGGAAGCCCGCGTCGGATCCCGCCTCTCCCCATGTGCGCCGGTGTCCACCGCTAGCCCCCAAGCGCGCCGCCCAGGGGCCCCATCCCCAGACACCATCCTTCGTTGTTGGCGCACCATGGACGTTTTCCTCTTCTGCCTGGAAATTCTTCTCCAACCTCTTGCCTCGCCATCTTGGCGTTCCTCTTGCTAGCCTGCCCGTCCTGCAGATTCAGCTGGAACATGCCTTGGCCTGCTGGAAGTGGCCTCGACCTGCAGCTGGGCGCCCACCGCCACAGGTGTCTACCACCTACAGCCGGCGCTGCATGCCCAGGCCGTTCAACTTTGACATAGTAGGCCGTTCAACTCTGCCCGTGCTCCTTTGGGATGATTTGATAAAAGTTCATTTTGCAAAACTTCACTAGTTCATACAGCAAAACTAATTTGTTTGCAGCCATTGCCTCCTCCAAAGCCAAGCTATTATACAAAAAAAGCGGTGATCTTCTCATGAGCACTGCCCCAACAGGAACATCTCTCAACTACTATAGTACCTTAGTGTGGAATTTATGTAGAGAACAAGTTCTTATTCTATGCTCTGTACATGCTTGTTTACATTGTCAATGAGAACGAATACTTTTGTTCTTCAGCTTGTTTTGAGGATGTTTGATTGTTATTTATTTTTTGCAAGTTCAAAACTCCAAGTTGTGTATCAGTATAGTTACTTAGCTATATTGTTCTTGTAGGCACATATTTGAAGAGTTAAATAAAATGGAAAAGGAATGCATCAGTATAGCTACTTAGCAGAAAATGGTCAAAGAGTATGTTGCTTCGTTGGTTTTTTGTCTGCTTGTATTTGAAAAATTACATCAAAGAAAATTCAGCAACTTGTGTACGTATGAGGACAACGTGGGAACAATGTTCTGTCCACCATATGTTTTTCCCAATGAGTTTGTTTGTCTTCCATTTTGTATGTTAGGAAAATTGATGCCAGAATTTTTTGTCTTAGAAAGAAGTTCAAATAAATAGACAGGAGAAGGTCACATGTGTGTAACAGGAAAAAGTTTGTGGTTTGAAGGAGGACTGAAGTTCAGCGAGATGTGGATATGAAGGTTCAGAGATGTTTTTTAGTATATTCAGACATGTTTTTCCTCTCTTGTTTTTTATTTCTTAACTTATTCATAATTGATTAGATAACTTCTAAGGCAACATGTGGTTGTCTAAAAAACTTATGGACTCTTGTGTGTACGTAAAACATTTTGATCAGTATACGCTTTAGTTTATGATTCTTTCTTTCCACTATCACTCAAACTTGGTGTTCCTAAAAAAATATGGTGCACCTCCCGTTTGCTGAGTCTTCGTGCCCACAATCTTGTGGTTAAATGACCTTTGTGAAATGTGATGATTCTTCGTACACTAGTTTGTTCAAAAGGAAAAATAATATTCAGATGTCTACATCAAAACTCTAGTGCATAAAGCAGATTTTTTGTGTTTATCTCTGAAAAATTGCCCACTGTTGCAGGCCGGCTTTGCCTGCTGCAACAAAAAATAATTATATGTTTTTGCCTAGTTTAGTCAGTTGTTGGAACCAAAAAAGGGGGCTGAAGGTCAAAATGTTTTATTCGTGAAGGTCAAAAGTATGTTAAGTATATTTTCTGGAACACTGACACTCTTTGTACATCATGTTGTCAAGTTATTCACACTTGCATTTTCCATAACAGAAAAAGAAAAGATAGGGTGTTTTAACTTAGTAACCCGCCCCAGCCGACACACCACACTTCCTTCTCTGGCTGGTGTGTATTTAGATAAATGGTTGCTAGAAGTTCAAGCGCTCGGTGAGGAAAAGTTCAAAAAATTCTTGTGAGAGGTTCACCGTGTATTTAGATGTCCAAAATACGTTAAAAATGTTGTTTTTTGGGTTTTAAAATAATCTCTCAAACAAGAGAGAAGTTCAAAATGATAATAATCAGAAGTTCACGTACTGCATGGTGTGTGTTTCGTATAATAAAAGTACAATAAAGTAAAATAGAGTGAAGTTCAAACAGACATACCCCAGAAGTTCAACTACTTCACACAGTGCAAAAAAACAGCACGTCAAAAACAGAGTGAGGTTCAAACAGACATGCCCGTGAAGTTCAACTACTTCACGCAGTGCATTTCCATTCGCGATGAACGCAGAAATCATGATCTTGCCATTTTCTAATTTACCTAAAAACTACAGGAATATCATTTGTGTAAGTTTCAAGTCCTCGGTCGGAGAAAGTTAAAAAATTATTGTGAGAGGGGTTTGTACAAAAGAAATATCATTTGTGTAACACTGACGATGGATGAGAAAATTACAAATGAAAATACGTCACAGAAGTTCAACTGAAAACAACAGGAAGTTCAATCACTACAGTGGATGAATTTCAGATGAAAAACTTTTAAAATTGTCGCGAATATGAAAAAACGATCAACACAGGAAAGTTAAGTGCTTACAGCAGCTTTCCACTGGTATATCACTTGCTCAATTTCGGTGAGTGGATGGAGAGTTACGAGAAGTGGATGGAGACCTACGAGCAAAAAAATCACGTGAAAAACAGAGTGAAGTTCAGGTACACGCGCCGAGAAGTTCAGTTTCTTCACGCGGTGCATTTTCGAAGAATCTGTTTCACGATATAGGCAGAACGCATGATCCCGCCGTTTTCGAAATTACTTGAAAACGGCTAAGAATCAGAGAAAACCATCAACATGAAAAAGTTTCGCATTTTCCGTAGCTTTTCAACGGTATATTATTTGCCCAATTCCGATAAAGTTTCTAGACATTATGGCGAAAATAGGTTTTTCGCCATTTTCGAAACTGACTTAAAACCGTAAAGAATTGGGAGAAACAATACATACAAAAAAGTTTCGCATTGGTTCAAGATTTCCAACGCCATATCATTTGCTACATTTGGACGCACGGTTAAAAAATTAGCTCGAAAATACGAACTCGGTAGGACTTGGAGCATTTTCTAAATTACTCTTAAACCATTCAAAATTAGAAAAAAACTTTCAAGATGAAAAAGTAGCGCATTTTCATAAGCTTTCCAACGCCATATCATATGCCTCCATTGGATTAGCCGTTTAGAAATGACATTGAAAAAAAACGAACTCAGCTGTTCGGTTTATTAAATTTTACGTTTTTTTCAAATTACTCTTTAACCATAGGGAATTAGAGAAAACTTTCAACATGTGGAAGGAGCGGTTTTGCAGCAGCTTTCCAACGCCATATTATATGCCTCATTCCGATAAACGGTTTACAAATGCGATCGAAAATACGATTCACGTTTTTCGTGTGAAGAAAAAACGGTTTTCAAAACTGCTCTTAAACCGCTTACATTTTGCCAAAAATTTAACTTGGGTCATGATACTGATGTCCATAGCTATCCAACGGTATATCGCAAGCCCCATTTGGACACCTTTTAGCTGAAGTTCAACCTAGTACTCGGGGAAGGTCAGGCGCGTTACTCGGGAAGTTCATGTTGTGATCAGAATATTATTCTGATCCCGTGATCAGAATATATATATATATATATGTTGATGTTCTTGGAATGATCATGATGCCCTCCTGTCCGTATTTTATTTTTTATCGACACCTGTATCTCTAAACATGTGGACATATTTTTGATTTCGGCTTTCGCTTGAGGACAAGCGAGATCTAAGCTTGGGGGAGTTGATATGTCCATTTTGCATCATGCTTTTATATCGATATTTATTGCATTATGGGCTGTTATTACACATTATGTCACAATACTTATGCCTATTCTCTCTTATTTTACAAAGTTTGCATGAAGAGGGAGAATGCCGGCAGCTGGGATTCTGGGCTGGAAAAAGAGCGCATATTAGAGACCTATTCTGCACAGCTCCAAAAGTCCTGAAACTTCACGGAGGTTATTTCCAGAATATATAAAAAATACTAAGTGCAAGAAGTTCCAGAGGGGGGCCACACCCTGGCCACGAGGGTGGGGGCGCGCCCCCTGCCTCGTGGGCCCCCTGGTGGCCCTCCGATGCCCATCTTCTGCTATACGAGGTCTTTCGTCGAGGAAAAAATAATAAGTAAGCTTACAGGACGAAACTCCGCCACCACGAGGCGGAACCTTGGCGGAACCAATCTAGGGCTCCGGCGGAGCTGTTCTGCCGGGAAAACTTCCCTCCGGGAGGGGGAAATCATCACCATCGTCATCACCAACGATCCTCTCATTGGGAGGGGGTCAATCTCCATCAACTTCTTCATCAGCACCATCTCCTCTCAAACCCTAGTTCATCTCTTGTATCCAATATTTGTATCCAAATCTCAGATTGGTACCTGTGGGTTGCTAGTAGTGTTGATTACTCCTTGTAGTTGATGCTAGTTGGTTTACTTGATGAAAGATTATATGTTCAGATCCATTATGCATATTGATACCCCTTTGATTATGAACATGAATATGCTTTGTGAGTAGTTACGTTTGTTCCTGAGGAGATGGGAGAAGTCTTGCTATTAGTAGTCATGTGAATTTGATATTCGTTCGATATTTTGATGAGATGTATGTTGTCATCCTTCTAGTGGTGTGATGTGAACATCGACTACATGACACTTCACCATTGTTTGTGCCTAGAGGGAGGCATTGGGAAGTAATAAGTAGATGATGGGTTGCTAGAGTGACACAAGCTTAAACCCTAGTTTATGCGTTGCTTCATAAGGGGCTGATTTGGATCCATATGTTTCATGCTATGGTTAGGTTTACCTTAATACTTCCGTTGTAGTTGCGGATGCTTGCAATAGGAGTTAATCATAAGTGGGATGCTTGTCCAAGTAAGGACAGTACCCAAGCACCGGTCCACCCACATATCAAATTATCAAAGTACCGAACGCGAATCATATGATCGTGATGAAATCTAGCTTGACGATAATTCCCATGTGTCCTCGGGGGCACTTTACTTCATATAAGAGTTTGTCCAGACTTGTCCTTTGCTACAAAAAGGATTGGGCCATCTTGCTGCACCTTATTTACTTTTATTGCTTGCTACTCGTTACAAATTACCTTATCACAAAACTAGCTGTTACCGATAATTTCAGTGCTTGCAGAGAATACCTTACTGAAAACTGCATATCATTTCCTTCTGCTCCTCGTTGGGTTCGAAACTCTTACTTATTGAAAAGCTACGATAGATCCCCTACACTTGTGGGTCATCAGCCACTGCCTCAAGTACCACACTGCAACTGCCTTTGGCGCCATTGTACATCCCCTGCCAAGCAAATGGAGAGTTATTTCATTTCCAATGCATGCAGTCGATGCTTCCAAGCATCCCAGGAAATCCTCTTGTTGCATTCTGTGCTAGGATCTGAGCAGTGTCTTCAGCCTTGGGTGATCACAAGTATTGCGGTCCAAACACTGCCACCATTGCCCTGCAGAACTTGTAGAAACACGCAATGGTCGTGGACTCAGCCATGCGCCCATAGTCATTGAGTGAATCACCGGGAGCTCCGTATGCAAGCATCCTCATAGTTGTCGTGCACTTATGGATTGAGGTGAATCCAAGTGTGCCGGTGCAATCCTTCTTGCACTTGAAGTAGCTGTCGAACTCCTAGATGGAATTCATAATCCCGAGGAAAAGCTTTCGGCTCATCCTATAACGGCGCCGAAATACTTTGTCGCCGTGCAGTGGACCGTCGGCGAAGTAGTCGGAGTAAAGCAAGCAATAGCCTTCTAGTCGATGCTGATTCTGTACTTTCAACCGCCCCGGCACCGAGCCACCTTGCCGCAACTTTGTGTTGCTCGCGAGCAGGCCGGCCAGGGCGGCGAGTACCATGAGATGCTCTTTGTCCTGGACGTCGGCATCGGCTTCCTCCTTCAGCAACGTCGCGGGCGCCTCCTCGTTGTCTAAGTCCATCACCGAGCAGACAAATCACGGAACACCTGGCGGGCATGGTGAGCACACCCACCGGTATCCCACCCTGCGCGTTCGGAGCGCCGGAAAACTCGCCCAGGAAGGTGGTGGAGAGGTTGCCGCGATGAAACCCTCTCTTTTCCGGCGGGGAATGGCCTATCTAGTAGTGGGGGGGGGGGGGGGGGTTGAGCGGCGCCAAGATCGGCGAGGCGGCGGGAGGGCGTGCGGGGGGTAGGGGTGCGAATATGGACGTGCAATATGACTTTTCGCCTGACAGTGTGGCCCAGACGCGGTTTTCCCTTCCGCCGGAGCCCCCAAGCGCCCCCCCCTCCCCCAGTGCGCTGGGTTCGGCCTGGGATCGTCGGGCCCAAAAACGGGCCGAACCGGCGGATTTCGGCGTCTTGGAGGTGCAACTGGGGGGGGGGGGTTCGTCACCGGCGCGAAAAAAATGTCATTCTGAGAGCCTGTTGAGGACACGGCCGGAGATGCTCTAAGAAGGAAGTTGTCCAATCCGGCATAACCCAATCTGGGCTGCCATTCTTTCTGGTAACATTATATGTCAGGACATCTATATAAAGATACTGAGCTCCCATGATTTGAAGCGCTCTGGTGCATCATAGTTTGTGGGGTCGTTGTGGGACCCGCATGTAAAATTGTCTGTTGCTTAGTTTCATTTTCCCTCCTCTTTTTATTTTCTTACAGGTATTAATTATGAGCGCTTATTGATATTTGCGAACATTAAAAATAAAATAAAATAATAATTTATATTTTTAGCTTCATTAATATTTATTACATTCGTGAGTATTTTGAAGTTCACAGGTATTTTTAAAGTTTGCGAACATTTTTAAAATCTAAAACTTGTTTAATTTGCAAATGTTTTTTAATCCATGAATATATTTTAAACTCATAAACATTTTCTACAATTCATGGTTTTGTGAATTCACAATTTTTTTAAAAAATCCTTGAACATATTTTAACTAAACTAACATATTTATTTTAAAAAAATAGTCCATTTTTCTGAGCGAGCAGTGGAGCGAGTGGAAAAAAGCTAATCGACTGAGAGGAATAGGGAGTCATACTAAGCGAGCGAGAACTCGTGGGCCGATCCATATGAGTGTTATAGCAGCAATTTCATGATTTTAGCGTGGATAGGACCTCTCAAGAGGTTCAAACGACCATCACCAACTAGCACCGAGACCGACACGTGTAAAGACACCACAACTGACAGACCAAAAAACTTCATTCTCCTCTAGAAAATATTGTCTCCAACAAAAACCGGACATGATATACAAATGAAAAAACACCTTCATAATGTAATTAAAACACAAGACAACATTGATATAATCCAAATAAAACAACCGACTACAGCACTCTACTAGATATAAAAGAATTAATCCCATGAGTGAAGAATGGCGCGGCGAAGCGCGCGTTAGCATCTAGTCAACATTGATGTCAGGATAGTCCTTTCTCATTGCGGCCCTTATTTCAAGGAAGAATATCTCAGTAGTTTTCACTACCAAAAATAGGAACTAGATAAAGGTCGGGCTTCAGTAAATAACATATAAAAGGGGAGTCAAGATACCATGCCATAAAATGCTCACCCTGATTGAGATCCATCCATGTACATGCATGAGATAGTCAATTAGCTATGTCTTGACCCATCAAATCACTATGGATAAAAACATTCACGTGTGATGAGTTTTTTTAATGGGATAGAAAATTCACGTGTGATGAGCTGTGGGAGGCTCCGCAGAAATCGCCATATTATCATCTGTTGAGAGAGATGAGAGTGTTGAGTACTTTCTTCCAGAGATTCCAGAGATTCTTTACGATCAAACATGCTAGCGCCAAATGAATAAAGAGCCAACTGATGTTTTAGCTTAAAAAAATTTGATGTAGACATGCGTGATTGCCATTGATTAATGCTCCGCTGCAAGCTCTCGGCCTGAGCGAAGCAGAGACTGTTTAACGCGAGCTCCTATTTTCCAAATCTTGTACGGCGCCTTCTGCGTCACTTACCGTGTATTTGGTACACGGCGCTTGAAGATGTGCGAAATGGGCAGACCCATCTAAGGTTGTAGGCTTGTAGCAGGAGAAGCTGGTGCCAGTTTTGGGAAGCTGCTGGTAGCTTCCGGTTGCTTTTTTCCTTCTTCTTTTTTTGTTTAGGTATTTTGCATATTTTTGTTTGAATTTTTTGTTTTTCTTTATCTATTTATTTTTATTTTTGTAAATGCGTAAAACTTTTCAATTTGATTTTCTTTCAAATTCGTGAACTTTTTTTCAAATTTCATGATTTTTCCAAAAAAAATAACTTATCTCGTTTCATTAATTTTTTCAAACCCATATACTTTTTTCAATTTTGATGAACCTTTTTGCAAAATCCGCAAACCATTTTCCAAACCCCATGGACTTTTTCCTGAACTGCTAATTCATATTCATGAACTTTTTTGCACATCTATGAACATTTTTCAAACCCAAGGGTCTATTTCATTTTTCTTCAAAATTACCAAATCCAATTAAGAAAAATTCAAATGATTAACCGATCAAAGGTTGAATGTTCAACCATCGACCGAGCCGCAGGTCAATGGACCGATCGTGCAATGTGAGCGACCATCGGCTTTTGTTGAGCCAAGCCTAGTCGATTAATGAGTGAGCGCCAGGGAAGTTTACCGACGCTAAAGAGGAGATTTCCTCCTACGGCAAAAAGAGCAGCGGCACACACATGGGTGGCCGACTAGGCTGACCCATAAGTAGGCGCCACACAGGACACTGCAACAAAGGTTTTTTGGCACCACGGCATGGTTTTTTCCACTGTAGTGGTCGAGTTCAGTATAACATTCCATCTACTGTATCAAACTGACCATAGAAAATTCATTTTTTGGTCTACTTTTTTTTTTCTTCGAATGGTTTATGGAAAATGTGAACATTTTTTGAAATTCCCAAACATCAGTTGAGAACCTGAACATCCTCCCAACTTGCGACCAAAATTTTAAACAGGAACATTTTATGAAATTATGAACAAAAAAATAAAATTGCACATGTTTTGAAATTTAAAAAAAATTAATAACAAAACATTTTTAAAATTTCAAATATTTTTAGGAAACACAATTTTTTTGAATTTATGATTTCTTTTAAATGAAACATTTTATGAAATTCAGAACAATTTTCGAAGAACATGATTTTTTCTAAACATGAACATTTTTTAATTTTTAAACAGTTTTTTGTTCTGAAATACGCATGTGTGTGTATCATCTATTAAAGATAGAAAAGATAAAAGACTAGGTAGGCCAAATACAATTACACGATCACCCAAAGATTACACACGGCTAAATACCCACTCAACGCATCTAGAAAAGATGCACACTAATCACTCCTAAGGAGACCCGTGGAAATCCAAGCAACTCCTCCTTGTTTGATGTTGGGGATTGCCGCCATGGCCGAAGGGCTTGCTCCGACGATGTTCCAGTGTTTTCATAGTTTCCCAAATTATTAAGGTGGCAATGGACCTCATATTTCTCCGATCTTGCCGAGGTGCATCGATGGAGATACACCAGGCAAGTATATTGTCATTGGCCGTGGGGGTCGAGCTAGGCCTTCCCCAGGCGGAAAGAGTTGCATACCATACTTGCCTAGCCATAGCACATGTTAGGAGTAGGTGGTTGATTGTCTCCTGATCCTGATCACACATAGCCACATAGGGCACTTGGGGCTGGTGCGATAGCCGACGGCGTGCAAACCTTCCTTAGGTCCAGCAGCGATTTCGCACGACCAGCCAGGTGAAGATTTAACATGTAAGCGGTGCGTGCGACTTCCACTTGAACTTTCTTGCAGGTGCCACTTCTCTTCCTAGAAATTTTCCGTTGTAAGCTGATCTAAGAGAACGTGTCATCAGGCTCCCATGCCCATATAAGGACATCATTGACCCGACGTGATAGCTGCATTGCGCTGACTCTGGACCATAGCAGCATGCAAAAGAAAAATAAACTTGAAAAGAGAAAAACAAAAAATGAAAGTAAAGTATAGTAAAAAAAGAAGCAGGAAAAATAAAAAATAAAACTAGGAAAACCCGGTTTAGGAGCCTTCTAGGAGGTTCCTAAAATCGGTCAGGATTTTCTAGAAGGTTCCCAAAACCGAATCTATAAAACGCACCGCTTGCGGCTAAAATGGCCATCTTAGTCGCTCGCTGGCTCCCGTGTTCGTCGCTGCGGCAGTTTGCCGCAATGAGCGACAAACAGCGATGTTTGACACCCGCATGTGTCGGGGATTGAATCTTTTGCCCCACTTTACATAGTGTTTGATGATTTGCCCCATGCTTGTCTCAATGGCAAGTGGTCCCGGCCCACCCGTCATTCTGGGGGGGGGGGGGGGCAAATGATCAATGTTGGAAGAAAAGTGGGGCAAATGATCCAATTTCTTCAGATGTCAAATACTGCTTTTACCATTTTCTTTGCATCCGCTCTTAATCGACCATGCTTTCCTGCACATCACATAAAATTAAATGTACTTAGGATTGATCTAGTGCAGTTGCAATAGTTCGGCGCCTGGTATATCATGCTGTAGCCAGCTCTATTTTTCTTTCTTTTCAATGCAATTGATGGTTCAATTTAGTTCGTCGTTACGGCCTAAAATCAATGTTTAGTAATAAAATTTAGTGATTGTCGTAAACTTGATTTTGTGGTTGCAGGTTTATTGTCTGTCTTGGGTGGTCATTGTAGCAGTAGTGTGTACACTGGACAGCCTTCAGCCAACGTCGTTTACCTCCGACTCGCCGGCCAACCGCCGTGGTTTACCTCATGTCTTGTTGGACCGCTGGACAGCGCAGTCATCTAAGTCTGTCTCACCGCGCAGCCACCGCCGTCTAATTCTGCCTCGTCGTTAATTGTGTGCTAGCAATTCCTCCCGAGAACTTGTTAGGTTATTCTAACTCGGCAATCTATCCATGATCTTGTTTATTGTATATGGATTTTTTTTAGTGATTTTCATTTTATTTTTCATGGCGCTACCATGACTTATTTCATTTTTAGGTATAATTGTTGAACATTTTTATTTATTTTTCCCTAATGGTCATGGCGTGAGAGAAGGCCACTAGCGGGGTGGGGATGTTCACAGCTTTGGGCGTTGCACTGAGGAAGTATTTATCAGAAGGAAAATTCAAATTCTAAAGCATTTTCGGTCAAAATTTGTTGACAATTTTTATATAAAAATTCTTGAAATTTCAAACTACCCTATATCCAATCTGGGAAAGTTTCTAGAAGTTTTGGCGAATAGAAAAAGATAGAAGCAATATTCAAATTCAGGACCATTTTGGCTCAAAATTTGCCCAAAAAACAAGATTTTATAAAACAAAATCCACGCTATTCTTAGCTCATTCAATCCGGGAAAGTTTCAAGAAGTTTTGCCGAACAGAAAAAAAAACTAGAAGCAAAATTAACATCAAGAGCATATTGGCTCAAAATTTGGCAAGAAAAAAGTTATCAGAAAATCCTTAAAAATCCACACTACCCTTATATTTAGTCTAGGAAGGTTTCAAGAAGTTCTCTCGAACAGGAAAAAAACTAAAAGCAAAATTCGGATTCAGGAGCATTTTTTGGCTCAAAAATTGGGTATCTTTCTATGCTGGTTGTGCGTCTGATGGCTCTTAGTGATACTTGTGGACCAAAACGACCCATAATGGTAGTTGTGGGTTGGAATGACCTGTGGTGGTAGTTGTGTGTTGGGACTATCTGTCAAGGTAGTTGATGGCCCGGATGACCCGTTGTGGATCCACACATCCTAAAATGGTAGTTGTGGGTCCGTATAACCCCTATTGATAGTTCTATGTTGGTAGTATATGTAAGGGTAGTTGAGAGTCCGTATGTCCCATAGTACTAGTTATGATGACCCATAATGCTAGCCGTGGATCCAGATTATCCATATTAGTAGTCGTGGGTTTGGACGACCCATAGTACTAGTAGTAGGATCGAATGACTCATGGTGCTAGTTGTGGGTCAGTATGGCCCATTGTGCTAGTCGTGGTCTGGAGACCCGTATCAGTAGTTGTTAGTCTGCATGGCCCATAGTGCTAGTCGTGGTTCGGACGACTTGTTGTGGTAGTTGTGTGTCAGGGCTATCTATAGTGTTAGTAGAGGGACCACACAAATCAGGGGGAGACTAGTATAGGATCAGCCCTTTAGGTGAGATTGTAGGATCAACCTAAAATTTTTATATTTAGACAATCCAAAAACTTCTTAAAATAATTTACAGCATACTCGCCGGTTATGTCTACAACTCCAAAAAAAAATCATCTCAAAACTCGAACTACGATTAGAGATTTGAAAAAGACAAATTCGACTATGAATAGCGTCGGCCCTTGGGTGAACAGTTTTTGACACTATTCAGATATGATTTTCTCTTTTTTGGTCCTCTAAGTGTAGTTCGAATTAGGAGCTGAAACCTTTTGAACTTGTACATCAAAGATGGATGAGTGTCTCCAATTTTTTGCATAATTTTTGAACATGTTTTGTATCTTCAGAAAGATGATTTCATTGATCCCACATAAGGGCAGATTCTATACAAGTCTTCCCCCACAAACCATAGTGGACTTGTGTATCAGGACAACCATTAAAGGTACTTGCGGGTTCAGACTACCCATACTGGTAGTCCCGCGTTCAAACGAACCATGGTGCTAGTAGTGGCATCACACGGGTCACAGTGATAATTATGAAATTGAACGACTCATAATGCTAGTTGTGGGATCAGACGACCCATAGTGCTAGTTGTGGGATTGGGCAACCCATCATGGTGCTTATGGACTTAGACGACTGATAATGCTAAGTTTTGGGTTCAGCTGACCATAGTATTAGTTGGGGGATCAACGACTCATAGTGTTAGTTGTGAGTCCAGACAAGCCATAGTATTAATTGTGGGTTCGGATGACCCATGGTATTATTAGTGTGATCGGCCCCAAATAGTGGTCTTACTCGTCCGGGCCCACTACTATCAAACTTAGTCGTACGGGCCCACAAGTATCGATTTTAGTCGCTCGAACCCGCAATTATTGGTGTTACTCGGTTAGGCTCACTACAATCGATCTTGTCCGGACTTAAGTACCAGTCTTACTCGTTCATGCTCGCTACTATCTGTAACACCCCGGTGTAATGATGCTACAGTAATCCCTGAGATCAAGCTAATCATTTTGCCATAACAGTGCTGGGTCACTTTGATCAATATTCCATTTCTAATTCCAGTTCAATTTAATTTGATTTTAGTGTGAAATTCAAAAAGTGCTCAAAATGAAAACAAAAATGTTCATCATGTGACAAATAATCACTTGTTAATATTGGTGGTGAGCTAACATTTTTGCATAATGTGTAATTGCCCCAAGATAATTAAAACAGTGCTTAAAAACATTTGTTTAAATTTTTTTTAATTTATAAACATGCTAAACTACTTTATTTTGGTGCCAAGTTAATTATAGCACTGAGCTATGTTAGATTACTAAATTAGGTGCAAGGGTTGTATTTTATAAAGCTATTTTCTTTATGAAAATAAAGGAAAGTAGAAATTCATAAAAAGAAAAAAAAGAAAGCAAGGAGAAAAAGGCGAGAGAGAGAGGTGCTCCTGCCCCTCTGAGGCCAAGCCCACCTGGGCCGGCCCAACTCCCTCTCACCCAGGCCAGCCCACCTACCACTCCCCCCTGTCGTCTTCCCCCCTCCCCACTATGCGAGCGACCGCGACCGCGCGCGCGTCTCCATCGGACCCGCCTCGCCGGCGACGCGCGGGCGAGGGGATAAGGCCTGCGCCTCCTCAGCTCCTCGATCCCCGCCTCCACTTGCACCAGAGCCACCCCTCCTCGCTCTCCCTCTCCCTCGCTCTCTCTTCCCCTCCGCCCGAGCTCCTCCGAGCAGGCTCGTCGCCGTCTGCCGCTCGCAGACGCGGCCACCGTCGACCCCGCGACTAGCTGAGAAGCTCGGAAGCTCCGCCAGCCTCTCCCTCTTCTCCTGGATCTCGCAGGCGAAGCCGGGGAGGCCCGCATCGACGGCAGCTGCCGATCCCCTTTTCGGCCACCGTGCGCCGTCGCCGTTCAACCTCGGCGTCGTCCTGCGCTACTAAGCTCCTGAAGGCCTCCGTGTGCCGCTCGGTGAGCACCTCCCTCTCCTCACCCTACTCCCTTGTCGTTTCCCGTGCCCGTAGGCCATCGTTGCCACCCTGGCCGAACTCGTCGCCGCTGCCGAGCCTCTCTGTCTCGGCCACCACCGGCTAAGCTCACTTTCGAGCACGGCTTCGTGCCCGTAGCGCTGCCAGGAGGCCTCCCAGCCGTCCGTGCCTCCCCCCGTACCTGTTAGCGCGATCCCCGTCCGCGCTCGAAGCCGCCGTCGCCGCCTTTGCTCATCGCCGACGCCTCAGCCGGCCACCTCCGCCCGTTCCAACGCTGTAGATCGACGCGCGGAGGAGTACCCGTTCGAATGCAGGCAAAACTGCGCGAAACAGTGTCCCGTAGCACCATCCTCATCGTCGCCCGAGCGCGACCGCCGCCCTCGCTGCTCGTCGGCGCCGCTCCGGCCAACTCCGGCGACGCCACCGCCCCTAGTCAACGCGCCTTCATGTGCTCGTTCGAACGCGCCTAGCCGCACCTCTTCCCGTGCCCCGTAGCGATTTTCCGGCGAAGTCCGGCGATGCTCCGTCGCGTTGAGCTCGCCGAAGCCATCTCCGGCGCCGCCACCGACGTGGCACACCTGGGGCCCGCCCCTGGGTCACTGCCAGCGGGGCCTAGGGACCCTAGTTGACTGGGTTGACCAGTCAACCCTGCTGACTGGGCAACCCCCAGCCACTGACTAGTGGGGCCTACCCCCCTAATTAACAGGAGTTAATTAAGTTAGTTTAGTTAACCTAAATAGTGACTGACAGGTGGGCCTAGGTTCTTATATAGTTAATTTAGTTTAATTTAAACCACTGTTGGCCCCACTGTGTGTGACATGTGGGTCCCACTGGACCCACTGGTCAGGTTTGACCTGGTCAGTCGCTCTGTTGACTACTGAGGTCATCGAGACGTCATGCTGACGTCATATTCCTTTTCTGTTAAATAATGATTCTAGAAAATACTTTAATCTTTAGAAATTCGTAGGAATTAAATCATAGCTCGGATGAAAATGTTTTCTATATGATAGTTGCTCAGAAAAATCCCACGAATCCGAATGCGCGGTCCATTAACCTGTCACATGCCCTTAGCATGCTGAACATGGAACCGTCCCCTCTCTTTCATCTGTCCGGAATTCGTCTAACGCCGGGGATTCATCCTCGGATGTTTATCCCCTCCGTATGCAACGTGTAGTACTACGTTAGGACAACCCTAGCTCTACATGTCGTCATGTAATGCTTAGTGATGCATCTGTTGGCTCTATATTTACTGTTTCTTCCCCCTCTTCTCTCCGGTAGACCCTGAGACCGTTGTTG
This sequence comes from Triticum urartu, assembly GCF_056163025.1. Taxonomy (NCBI): domain Eukaryota; kingdom Viridiplantae; phylum Streptophyta; class Magnoliopsida; order Poales; family Poaceae; genus Triticum; species Triticum urartu. Next base: position 56,589,443 of record NC_141877.1, on the reverse strand, counting down.
ATGCCCCTGTGATCGACTACGTCGACGACGACACTTCTTCTTTTTCAGCAGAGCTTCCAGGCAAGCAAACCCCCCTTGAGCATTCTGATATCGCCCATTTCTTTCCTTCTTATGCTTGCATTAGAACTGCTATTGCTTTATGTATGATACTACTCTGATGCATAGCCCGTTTTTGTTACCTGCTTTCATACCTTACCTACTTATTCTAAACTGCTTAGTATAGGTTGGTTAGAGATCCATCAGTGACCCCCATCTTGTCCCAGTTGCCCCGCTTTATGTTCGATGACTCGATCAACGTGATCGACGTCCAGGCCCTGACACCGCACATCACCCCCCCTAGTTGTACGAGTCTGCAGAGTTACCATCGAGTGCCGAGGGTGGAACCTCTTACATCACTCCTGATGAGATATTTGTAGTGTAGCTATTCGGTCGTGGTCATCGAGGGTCATTTCCACTTTAACCACTTCTGATACGGCTCTATCGTGCAACCCCTCAAGTGTGAACCTCGAGGGTGGATCCTCTTACGTTCACCTTGATGATTACATCGAGTGGAATTCATCAGGGGTGATTCCTCGGGTTTTCCCTCGATGTTTGGACACAGATATACTTGGACTTTACAACTGTTACTTGAAAAGGCGGGTCGACCCGTAGGGGTACCCGTGAGTGATGTGGAGATGGGTTGACCTGGAGGGAGCTCGCGAGATAATTACGAGGCGTGGCTAGGCATTCCTAGCCCTTGCCGCAAGTCCTCGAGACGGGGCGACGGGGTCACATCTTTCGTGAGTCTCTGCTCGTGACCGCACTACCAACACACTAACGATTTGGATATTTGATCCAAGGGGCCTCTGGCCTGATAGCACTAACCATCACGTGGGCATAGTATGGGCGTTTTGCATCGTATGCATCAGCCGAAGCTTAATAGACGTCATGCGATTGAGCGGCGCGCGCCGGGTTGGACTGGTAAGCACCTGCCTTTTTAATGAGGTAGCTAGGTCTGATCATCGGCCGACCACGCAACATGTAGGAGTTCCCGGGGCGATGGCCCAAGACCCCTGGGGGCATAGGTTTAGTCTGGCGTGCTTGACCTCTCTATTAAGCCTAGGTCGGGTTGCGGCGTATTGTTTGGCCGAGGCCGGGCATGACCCAGGAAAATGTGTCCAGCCGGAGTTAATCGAGCGTGGTGGGTAAGTTGGTGCACCCCTTGTCGGTGTCAAAACCGGCGGATCTCGGGTAGGGGGTCCCGAACTGTGCGTCTAAGGTGGATGGTAACAAGAGGCAGGGGACATGATGTTTTACCCAGGTTCGGGCCCTCTTGATGGAGGTAAAACCCTACGTCCTGCTTGATTAATATTGATGATATGGGTAGTACAAGAGTAGATCTACCACGAGATCGGAGAGGCTAAACCCTAGAAGCTAGCCTATGGTATGATTGTATGTATATGATCTATCGACTAGCCTGGCCTCGGTTTATATAATGCACCAGAGGCCTAGGATAACAAGAGTCCTAGCCGAATACGCCGGTGGGGAGGAGTCCTTGTCTTGATCCCCAAGTCTTGTGGAATCTTCCTTGTATGCGGCAGCTGTCCGAACTGGCCCATGAGTATACAGCCATGGGGGTCCTCGGCCCAATCTAACAGATCGGGAGATAATGTGGTGAGTACCCCCTAGTCCAGGACACAATCAGTAGCCCCCTGAACCGGTCTTCAAGTTAGGGACGCTCCTCGATTCTTCCGAACTGTTCTTCATCTTCGGTCATCGGTCTTGAAAACTGGTTCAACAAATCTTCTCATCTTCGATCTTGAGGATCGCCGAAATGCATTCGACGAGTTTACATGTCGGGTATCCGAGGAGCCCCTTTAAGTTTCCGGCCTTTATCAATGCCTTGTTATTTTTATGCCACGCCTCGGGTTTGAAGTTGTTCCCAGGTGGCAGCGTCCTCTTGCGTCTGAGCTCCAACGCCGGACTACATTCGAGGTATCTTTTGCAGCCGAGCACCAACGCCGGACCACTTCCCAGCTCTAACTCCGGAATGTATCCGAGCTCCAACGCCGGAATATGTATCCGAGCTCCAACGCCGGACTATGTATCCGAGCTCCAACGTCGAGCTGTATCCGAGCTCCAACGCCGGACTGTATCCGAGGTGTCGTAAATCACCTTGGTTCAAAGAAGTTTGAAGGAGTTTAGCCGAGCTTAATGCCGGAAATGCCCTCTATGGAGCCAACCACTAGCGCCCGAGCTTTATGCCGGACTGCTTCCGAGGTGGTGCACCACCCCGAATGTGGGCTGATTTTTGTCAATATTTTTGATTGGTGCAATTTTATTCTCTGCCGAGATATATAGCCAGTAGCCCTCAAGGTGGGTATCGGTCTAAAACCCGAGATGCACATGAAGGATGACATAAGACCGCTGATCCCAGTAGCCGCTGAGACTCAGGTTGATTTGCAAAATCGGTCTGAGGATCAAGTCCTAGCTCGGCAGAATACTTCGGGACACAAAAAGCGGCGTGCCCAGTCCTCGAGACTCAGGTTGGGTGCGGCCGACCAGCCTGAGGATCAAAATCTCCTCGGAAATTGTATTACACTTAAAATTTTCTGCATTGGACAGGCAATGCAGTAGCCCCCGAGACACTGGTCGGGTGGCAACACCAGATCAGAGGATCGATGTGCCCCTTTAATATTTGTAAATAATAAGCCCGAAGCCCAGTAGCCCCCGAGCCTTAATGCGGGCACGGGTGGCCGAATTAAGGATCGATATCCATAGTAAAATCACAAGTAATTTACGTCATTAATGCTCGGATCCGCATTGTACAAAACTTTGTTGACCGACCATCGGCTTCCACCTCCTCGGCCAGTAGCCGAGGAGTGTTTGTCCTACTTTATAAAGCCTTTATGAGGGCAAAGATTTACGACAAACAAGGCAAACTGACCATACGGTTTTATAAACAAAGGTACGCAGAGAGATATGTTATATTACTGTTTAACAGAAGAAATGTCTTCCAAAGAAAATAATCCCGCTATGGGTTCCTTTCTTTGGGTTGTCATGCTAAGCATGATCATGAAACCTCAGCTCGAATGTAAGAGCAAAATATCGAGGATTTAGTTTGGGAGGCCAGTTAATAGCCCCCGGTAGTGTTCGGCGACAGTCGACGTCAAGCCGTAAACACTTCGTCCATTGTTATGAATGGCCCGTCATTTAACAACATCATCGGATCGCTGACCGGTTTACGCTTATTGTGACAGTCAGTTTTCGGCTTTCTCCACTGAGGTGCTTAACCATGTGAGCTGGAAGCACAATTGCAGTGGTTCTCCCTTTGCACACTTAGCCAAACAAAGCGGAACGTAGAAGGCAAGCGCAGGAGCCGGGCAACCCAACTATTGACCGAAGACACAATTCGAAACCGATGCATATATAGCAATATCCGAGAATGTTTTTGTTGAATCTCTAAAGGTGTTCGGCGTTGCACTGCGAGACTTGTGCTGAAAACACACAAATAGTTTAAGTGCCACAAGATTGGAAAACCAAAAAACGTCAGTAAAAACTTGACGTTTGAACAAGATCAAGTGTTCGGTGCCAATCCGAAAATTGGCCTTAGAAAAAAAGTGCTTCTGTCGTGCTTTAACATGACACATCCTATCTCAAGACTTCAAGCGGGTCAGCCTACGGCTTCAACCTCCTATCCTGAAGGCGGAGTACTTCTCGTTAGGCCAGCTTAGCAAACTAAAATCTAGCGGCTTTGAGAGAGAAATTAGGCTCCCCGGCTAGTGACCACACACTCGTGTCGAAAAAAGGAGTGATAAATAATAATAAAAAAACTTTGCAACGACTAAGAAGAAGAACACTTATTATAAAATGGCTAAAATAAACTTAAGAGCCCCCAAGTGACTTGAGTAAAAGAATGATTTCATGTACCGAAGTACTTATATCATATCTATGTTCAACCGAACTTTAAACACGTCTTAACCAACTGTCGGCTTCTCCCTCTTCGGTCAAGGACCGAAAAGTGTTATGTACTCCATCTGTCGAGAATATCGACAGTGTTTCCAATAACCAGGCAATCAGGCCATAAGGCTGTAACAGACAAAGCGCGCTCAGGGAACTTATGCTATATTACTGCAAAGTGTAAGAAGCATCTTCGAAGAAAATAGTATCCCCACCGATACCTTTCTTCGGTGCTCATTGTTATTATGAGACTTGTGCAATAGATTTTTTGTACTCATGAGTTCCGTTGTGTGCCGACCCTCATTGAAAACAATAAGAGCGCTAGCTTTCGGCTTCACCCAGTCTGAGGTCCGGCTCGGGTGACCCGATCATGACAATCGCAGAGGTGCTCCCTTTACTCCCTAGCCGAACAATCGGGAACGTAGGGGTAAACACAGGAGCGAGGCAACCCAGCTTGCAAATCGCTTAAGTCAATATGGTGCATATTGTGGCGTAATACACGAACAAGGAACGAAGCCGTACAAGTATAATCATATGCAAGAGGAAAAGCTTCATAAAGGAAGCCCCCAAGTAAACGGGGTATTTGAATTTATGCGTCACAAACAAAGTTTGGACAAGGAAATTTTTTACAAGCAACTTTTTTCCAAAAAAGTATAATGCTTGGTCGAACCAAACACAAGTTAGAAATTAAAGCTTTGAGCATGAAAGCGACTTAGCTGGTTAATGTGTTCGGTATTGATGACGCGGTCTGAGCTTGATGCAGGGCAAGGTTCCATCCCCCAAGCCGGTCCCGAGGTGGCGGAGCGGAGAGCTCGACACGCCGAAGTGGTGACATAGCACGGTCAATGCAGACCAGCAGAGTGACACCGAAGTCCCCGGATCATTTTCCTGTGCACAAAAAATAGTGCAAACCGGAGATAATGGTAATAATGATAATTAAAAAAATCGTTGCATAATAAATAATTTATGCAAAGTGAGTAATAAAAGAAATATGGCCTGGCGCCGAAGTCAATGTCGATGCAGGGCGTCGGTGTGATGCGGTAAAGGCGTGGCAAAGCCTGAATTCACAGGTCGGTCCGAGTTCCGGATGCGGCATTCACCGGACTATGTACGGAGACTGACTGAACCACAATGATACCGTCGTTAATGCGGCCACCATTTGATAGACCTGTGTACATATGATGGACAAGTCAGAGTAATAATTCCTTGAGAAAAATGAACCCAAACAAGCAAAAAATACTGGGATTAATAGCACCTGGTTTATTTGTTGTAGCAATCCGAAGGAAGGTGATTCCCAAAATTGGGACTCGATCCGCACACCCATTGCCTGATGGGCGATAAAACGACGGCATGGCAATGCTGGCAAAGGTTGGCTCGCCGAGGCAAAGCCCTTGGTCCAGCTAACGTGACGGAGCTGGTCAGCTAATGACGCCGAAGTGTCCGGAATAGGTTGATGAAGATATGGCGAAGCCCCCGGTCCAGCCGAGATGTCGAAGCCTCGATGTCAGCCGATGAGTCGAAGTAGGTCGGCGTGATGGACACTAGCTTGAAGAAGCAATAGTGCGGCCCTGCCGATGCAGGTCGTGACATGGTCGATGTCGGCTTGATGAAGCGACCGTGCGGCGATGCCAGTATGCCTGCTTCGTGTAATCCGTGGGGCGGCGATGTTGATGATGATTTATCCTTCGCGATGCCGTACTCTTGTTCGGCTTGCCGAGATGATAATCAGGTCGGCAGCCGTGGAGCAATATTGCCGGACTGGTTTGACACCAGCATGATGTTGAAGATCATGTTCAAAAGATCTTAAAGTTAGTGGGATGTGTTCGGGAACAAAACACAATACCCCATACAAAACTTTCTTCAAAAGGGATATCCGAAATGCCGTTCATAAAAAAGACGAACTCGGGTCGGACTCGTTTTCGTGCAGAAAACAGATCTGAAAAGTGATGCACTAATTGGAAGGTTTCCGGAGTTTGAACGGTCGGATCGAGCTGAAATTTTGAGAGGTGGTAGATATAGGAATTACGCAGCCGATCAATGGTTGGATCTTCCAAAGGACGTCCGAGTTAGAAGCTGGACACCATGCCCTAAACTCATCCAGATTCCCGTCCAGATTTGACAGGGCTCCGGTATATCGTGGATTGCCAGAGATTCTTTCATCGGAACTCGACGAAATTTTCCAGGGTTGTTGTAGACTCAATTCCGCACAATTCCACCAAAGCGATCGTTAAAAAGACACTTGAGGAGGCGGTGGCGGCAGACACAAATTTGTTGTCCAGAAAAACAGCACGGTCGCCCGAGGGCAATGTTGACGTTGAGCCCCCGGGCTCCCTAGATGATTCCCCCATGATGTTAATAGAGATCGGAGTTGATGTTTATAAAGGCCCTCATCCGAACATGACGATTGAAGGTAGGGTGCAGTCCTTGGTCAAACCAAGGTGACCAGTCGAGCTGGTGACGAAGATGCCGAAGTCGCAGTTGATCTGCAGGCGAGCCATCAACCTTTTGCCGAACACATAGTGGAACTCTCAATGAAAGCACCAATGTCGGTGTCAAAACCGGCGGATCTCGGGTAGGGGGTCCTGAACTGTGCGTCTAAGGTGGATGGTAACAGGAGGCAGGGGACACGATGTTTTACCCAGGTTCGGGCCCTCTTGATGGAGGTAAAACCCTACGTCCTGCTTGATTAATATTGATGATATGGGTAGTACAAGAGTAGATCTACCACGAGATCGGAGAGGCTAAACCCTAGAAGCTAGCCTATGGTATGATTGTATGTATATGATCTATCGACTAGCCTGGCCTTGGTTTTTATAATGCACCAGAGGCCTAGGATAACAAGAGTCCTAGCCGAATACGCCGGTGGGGAGGAGTCCTTGTCTTGATCCCCAAGTCTTGTGGAATCTTCCTTGTATGCGGCAACTGTCCAAACTGGCCCATGAGTATACGGCCATGGGGGTTCTCGGCCCAATCTAACAGATCGGGAGATGATGTGGTGAGTACCCCCTTGTCCAGTACACCGTCACCCCTGCAGGGAAGGAAACATCTATCGGTAGCCTATCCTACGGTAACGGACACTTGGAGTTGTATCCCGATTGATACAACTAGAACTGGATACTTGAGGTGATAACTGGATATTATGGCTCTGGGATTGCTTTCTCGCAGGGAGTCGAGAAAAGATCTCTGGCCGAGGTTGATAACTACTACTACTACTGCTACTGCTACTGCTACTGCTACTGCTACTGCTACTGCTACTGCTACTGCTACTGCTACTGCTACTGCTACTGCTACTGCTCCTGCTGCTCCTGCTGCTCCTGCTGCTCCTGCTCCTGCTCCTGCTCCTGCTCCTGCTGCTCCTGCTGCTGCTGCTGCTGCTCCTACTACTACTACTACTACTACTACTACTACTACTACTACTACTACTACTACTACTACTACTACTACTACTACTACTACTACTACTTTACATTATGTTGATTTGTACTCTTCTAAATGCTGCAAGATGCTTGAAGATGCTAGTCTTCGATAGGCTAGGCTTTCCCCTTCTCTTCTGGCATTCTGCAGTTTAGTCCACAGATACAGCTCATTTCCTTTGATACACATGCATACTTAGTTTAGATCTGATGTAAGTCTTGGAAGTACTTTGGATGAGTACTCACGGTTGCTTTGCTACCTCTTTTTCCCTATACCCGATTGTTGCGACCAGATGACGGATCCAGGAGCGAGACGACACCATTGATGACTACTACTACCCCGAGGGTGCCTACTGATGAGGACATAGACCTCCTACTGCTACTGCTACTCCTCCTGCTCCTGCTCCTGCTCCTGCTCCTGCTCCTGCTCCTGCTCCTGCTCCTGCTCCTGCTCCTGCTGCTGCTGCTACTACTACTACTTTACATTATGTTGATTTGTACTCTTCTAAATGCTGCAAGATGCTTGAAGATGCTAGTCTTCGATAGGCTAGGCTTTCCCCTTCTCTTCTGGCATTCTGCAGTTTAGTCCACAGATACAGCTCATTTCCTTTGATACACATGCATACTTAGTTTAGATCTGATGTAAGTCTTGGAAGTACTTTGGATGAGTACTCACGGTTGCTTTGCTACCTCTTTTTCCCTATACCCGATTGTTGCGACCAGATGACGGATCTAGGAGCGAGACGACACCATTGATGACTACTACTACCCCGAGGGTGCCTACTGATGAGGACATAGACCTAGGGTAGGGTAATAGGCCTGACCTATACGTCCTACCTAAGGTCCTTGTCTTAGAAGCAAATACGTTCAAGAGTAAACAAGGTGGACCCAATAAAGGCGTCGAGTGCAATCCACTCGACCTACCATTCACTCGAAGACTACTTCTTCTTTGAGTGTACAACTCCTCCATAGCTAGGATCTTGCCTCTACATTCGTACCCCCCATTCTACTGTCAGACTTAGAACCACGACAGTTGGCGCCCACCTTGGGGCAGGTGTCTTAGCGACTTGTTGGAGAAGTTGCGATTTTCTAATCCCCATCAACATGGTTTCAGGCGGAGGTTTGGCCGAGGGCCGCAAAATCCGTCTCGGCGCGCTCGTATTCATCGCCGACGACTCCACTTGGCTCCAAGAGGCGCCACTTCACGTCGAGGCGCTCCCCGTCCGCGGGGCAACGCACTTTCGCGCGTGCGTCCGTGGCGTCCTCCTACGGTAGCCGTCGACTCAGTATTGGTCGCCTCCTGTGCTGACCTCCCTCCCTGCAGCCCGCCGGAGCAAACGTTCCGGTCGATCGAGGCTTCAGCGGTGGGTGAGGCATGCGGTGGCTCGCCAGTCGGCCACCCCCAAGTCACGGCAATCGAGCCCGATGAAACTCTCTACGGCCTGTTCGACTGGCTCCGTAGAGACTGCATCCGAGTGCGACAGCAGCGACCCCGCGGCGGAAGTTTTGATGGTCAATGGACCACGCAGTCCTCCTGGCTTCACCCGTGAAGACGGAGGCGATGGGGGCGGCGATCTGTCGCGTGTTCATGAAGAGTACCGCCCCGAACCCCTCTCTTTGAAGTGGAGGGAAGAACTTCGCCGCCGGAACATGGATGCGCTTCACACTCCTATCGTTGGAGAAACTCCTGAGGCCCAGGCCTTGGAGGAGGCGCGCCTGGCCAACTTGGTTGAGCGCACTCGACTGGACAAGCTCCAGCACGCACTCGACGAGCGTGCTCGACAGCGTATCCCCGAGTCCAGTCAACGCCATCTTTTTGCACCTCCGACTCAGGTATACTGAACTCTGATCCAGAATCTCGCAGCTGTGGCCCGAATAGCGGAGTCAATTCAACCTTCCCAGTTAGAAGCTGGTCGAGGTTTGGTGCAGATCCGGGCTTTGCTCCGAGCAGCGGGAGAGCAGAATACAACAGTATCTCAGTCGCGGAATATGATCCATAGCAGATTCGTGGTTGCAGACACAGTCCAGTCGGCTCACAACCCGAGATCGCCCCCGAGGCATGAGGGGCGTGGGGACCGGCGAGATCAGTACAGAAACCGCGAGCAGTATGATCACCGACTCGATCATGATGATCGTCGTCGAGTGCCCACGCCTCCCCCAAGGAGTGGGTCATACGTGCCTCGGCAGCATGATGACAGACGTCCTCACAATGGTGGGCGAAGGAGTCCAGTCGACCCTAGGGAACCGGGATTTGATGCGAGATCTATTCTCGTTCAGAGTCTGGTCGACAGAAATAGAGCTCATAGAGAAGGCCACGACAGAGATTTTCCAACCAGCAGCAGAGTGCCTGTCTCAGGTCCAGAGTGCTTCAGCCGAGCCATCAGGGCTGCGGTGATTCCTCCCAACTTCAGGTTGGCGACTGGAGTCAGTAAGTTCACTAGTGAGTCCAAGCCTGACACTTGGCTTGAGGATTACCGAGTGGCTGTACAGATTGGTGGTGGCAACGATGAAGTTGCCATGAAGCATCTCCCTTTGATGTTAGAGGGCTCGGCCAGAGTGTGGTTGAATCAGTTAGCGCCTGGTAGTATTTATACTTGGGAAGATCTTGCCCGAGTATTTGTCAGAACATTTGAAGGTACTTGCAAACGGCCAGCAGGGCTGACAGAATTACAGTGTTGCGTTCAGAAACCGAATGAAACTCTGAGAGATTATATCCAGAGATGGATCACATTACACCATACAGTGGAGAATGTGTCAGATCACCAAGCAATTTGTGCCTTCAAAGAAGGCGTTAAGTATCAGGAATTTAATCTGAAATTCGGTCGGATAGGAGATATGACTCTGACTCGGATGATGGAGATTGCCACCAAATACGCCAATGGTGAAGAGGAAGACCGACTCCGGAGTGGCAAGCACAAAACAGTCGCCCACGAAACCGGAGGAGGGAACTCCAGTCGAAAGCAGAAGTGCAAAGCCGAGCCAGCTGCTCCTGGATAAGCCTTAGCCGTGACTCAGGGAAAGTTCAAAGGGAAACTCAAAGGACCGTGGAACCCCAAGAAAGTAAAAGATCAAGATGGAAATGATGTGCTAGATTTACCATGCCACATTCACACCAAGAAAGTTGAAGAGGGTAATTTCATTTACCCGAAGCATACTACTCGACAGTGTCAACTCCTAATCCAGCAATTCCGAGAGAAACGGCCCAAGGAAAAGGAGAAGGAAGCAGAAAAAGTTGAGGATGAGGAAGAGGACGATGATGGTTACCCCCACGTCAATTCCACTCTGATGATTTTCGCTGATGTTGAGAGTAAGAGTCGACTGAAAGTCATCAATAGAGAAGTGAACATGGTCGCTCCGGTGACACCCAGTTATTTGAAGTGGTCTCAGACTGCCATTACATTCGACCAGTCCGATCACCCAGCGCACATAGCCACCCCTGGGAGGCAAGCGCTGGTGGTCGACCCAGTAGTCGAAGGCACTTGATTGACTAAGATTCTGATGGATGGTGGCAGTGGTCTGAATATACTATATGCAGAGACGTTGAAAGGAATGGGCATTCCGATGTCCAGACTCAGTGAAAGCAATATGAGTTTCCATGGAGTTATTCCTGGCAAGAAGGCTGCGTCACTCGGCCAGATCGCCCTTGATGTAGTTTTCGGTGATTCCAAGAATTACCGCAAAGAAAAGTTGACATTTGAACTTGTCGATTTCCAGAGTGCTTATCATGCTATTCTGGGCAGGCCAGCTTATGCACGTTTTATGGCTCGGCCATGTTACGTGTACCTCAAATTGAAGGTGCCTGGTCCTAAAGGGGTGATCACTATCACTGGCAATCGAAAGAAGGCAGAAGAGTGCTTCCAGAAGGGCTCAAAGATCGCCGATACACAGATGGCAGTAGTGGAATTGCAGGAGTATCAAAAAATGCAGATCTGAGTGATTTGTTGCAAGCTAAGAAGCCTGCCACAGATTCAGCATTCCAGTCGTCTGGTGAAACGAAGCCGATTCATATTCACCCAACGGATCCCAATGCTGCTCCGACTCATATTTCAACAACACTCGACTCCAAATAGGAAGAAGCGCTCATCCGGTTCCTCCGTGAGAACTGGGACATCTTTGCATGGAAACCTTCTGACATGCCGGGTGTTCCCAGGGGACTGGCTGAGCATCATTTGCGAGTCGACCCAAAAGTGAAACCAGTCAAAGAACATCTTCGACGGTCCACCGTACAGAAGAGAAAGGCAATCGGTGAAGAAGTGGCTCGGCTTCTAGCAGCTGAGTTTATCCGAGAGATTTATCACTCCGAGTGGTTAGCTAATGTTGTCATGGTCCCAAAGAAGGACGACTCACTTCACATGTGCATTGACTTCAAACATATCAATCGGGCCTACCCGAAAGATCACTTTCCTGTCCCTCGCATTGACCAAATAGTCGACTCGACTGCGGGGTGTGAGCGTTTGTCCTTTTTGGACGCTTATTCCGGGTATCATCAGATCCGTCTGTATGGACCCGATGAGATAAAAACAGCTTTCATCACCCCATTTGGGTGCTTCTGTTATGTCACTATGTCATTCGGCTTGAAGAACGCTGGAGCCACATTCATGCGGATGATTCAGAAGTGTTTACTCACTCAGATCAGTCGGAATGTGGAAGCATACATGGATGACATTATGGTCAAGTCACATAAAGGTTCCTACCTACTGGCTGACCTTGCTGAAACCTTTGCCAACCTCAAAAGGTATGATATCAAGCTTAATCCATCAAAGTGCATGTTTGGAGTTCCAGGCGGAAAATTACTCGGTTTTCTCATTTCCAAACGAGGGATCGACGCAAACCCAGAGAAAGTGGGTGCCATACTCCGGATGAAACGCCCTGTGCGTGTACATGATGTCCAGAAGCTTACTGGTTGTTTGGTCACCCTAAGTCGATTCATTTCTCGCCTCGGTGAAAAGGCCCTGCCTCTTTACCGACTGATGAAGAAGTCAGATAAGTTCGAGTGGACTCCTGAAGCTGATGCAGCATTTGCAGAGCTTAAAGCCCTACTTTCCACCCAGCCGGTGCTTGCTGCTCCAATCAGCAAAGATCCTTTACTGCTTTACATTGCAGCCACTGGACAAGTCGTCGGTACAGTACTTACGGTCGAGAGGAAAGAAGAAGGAAAAGCTTACAAAGTTCAGCGCCCAGTATACTATGTCTCTGAAGTTTTGACTCCATCAAAGCAAAGATATCCACATTATCATAAACTTGTTTATGGGATTTATATGACCACGAAGAAGGTTGCACATTACTTCTCTGACCACTCCATTACAGTCGTCAGCGACGCTCCATTATCAGAGCTTCTGAACAACAGAGATGCAACTGGATGAGTGGCAAAGTGGGTGATTGAACTCCTTCCCTTAGATATCAAGTTCGAGGCAAAGAAAGCTATCAAGTCCCAAGCAATAGCGGATTTTCTCACCGAGTGGATCGAACAGCAACTGCCGACTCAAGTTCACTCGGAGCACTGGACCATGTTCTTTGATGGTTCCAAGATGTTGAATGGTTCCAGTGCTAGGGTGGTACTGGTATCCCCCGAGGAGACAAGCTCAGATATGTCCTCCAGATTCACTTTGATTACTCCAATAACGAAGCAGAATATGAAGCACTCTTGTATGGGTTACGTATGGCCATCTCACTCGGCGTCCGTCGCCTCATGGTCTAGGGCAACTCAGATTTAGTAGTCAATCAAGTGATGAAGGAGTGGGACGTCAGAAGCCCAGCCATGACCGGCTACTACAACGCGGTGAGGAAGTTGGAAAAGAAGTTTGAGGGGTTAGAGCTCCATCATATACCCCGACTGGAAAATCAAGCAGCCGATGATTTAGCAAACATAGGCTCCAAGAGAGAAGCCATTCCCAGTAATGTGTTCCTGGAGCATATTCATGCACCTTTAGTTCAAGAAGATCCCTTCACTAAAGAGGCCCCCACAGCCAAAGAGTGTTGGGGAACGTAGCAGAAATTCAAAATTTTCCTACGTGTCACCAAGATCTATCTATGGAGAAACCAGCAACGAGGGGAAGGAGAGTGCATCTACATACCCTTGTAGATCGCTAAGCGGAAGCGTTCAAGAGAACGGGGTTGAAGGAGTCGTACTCATCGTGATCCAAATCACCGGAGATCCTAGTGCCGAACAGACGGCACCTCCGCGTTCAATACACGTACAACCCGGTGACGTCTCCCATGCCTTGATCCAGCAAGGAGAGAGGGAGAGGTTAAGGAAGACTCCATCCAGCAGCAGCACAACGGCGTGGTGGTGGTGGAGGAGCGTGGTGATCCAGCAGAGCTTCGCCAAGCACCGCGAGATATGAGGAGAAAGAGAGGTAGGGCTGCGCCAGGGAGATTGAATCGTGTCTCTGGCAGCCCAAAACCTCAAGTATATATAGGGGGATGGGAGGGGCTGCGCCCCACCTAGGTTTCCACCCCTAGGGGTGGCGGCCAGCCCTAGATCCCATCTAGGGGCGCGGCCAAGGGGGGAGAGAGGGGGGCGCACCACTAGGTGGGCCTTAGGCCCATCTGAGCCTAGGGTTTGCCCCTTCCACTCTCCCTTGCGCCTTGGGCCTTGGTGGGGGGGGGGGCACCAGCCCACCTGGGGCTGGTCCCCTCCCACACTTGGCCCATGCAGCCCTCCGGGGCTGGTGGCCCCACTTGGTAGACCTCCGGGACTCTCCCGGTGGTCCCGGTACATTACCGATAAAACCCGAAACTTTTCCGGCGACCAAAATAGGACTTCCCATATATAAATCTTTACCTTCGGACCATTCCGGAACTCCTCGTGACGTCCGAGATCTCATCCGGGACTCTGAACAACATTCGGTAACCACATATATCTATTCCCTATAACCCTAGCGTCATCGAACCTTAAGTGTGTAGACCCTACGGGTTCGGGAGACATGCAGACATGACCGAGATGACTCTCCGGTCAATAACCAACAGCGGGATCTGGACACCCATGCTGGCTCCCACATGCTCCACGATGATCTCATCGGATGAACCATGATGTCAAGGACTTAATCAATCCCGTATACAATTCCCTTTGTCTAGTGGTACGATACTTGCCTGAGATTCGATCGTCGGTATCCCGATACCTTGTTCAATATCGTTACCGGCAAGTCTCTTTACTCGTTCCGTAACACATCATCCCGTGATCAACTCCTTGGTCACATTGTGCACATTATGGTGATGTCCTACTGAGTGGGCCCAGAGATACCTCTCCGTTTACATGGAGTGACAAATCCCAGTCTCGATTCGTGCCAACCCAACAGACACTTTCGGAGATACCTGTAGTGTACCTTTATAGCCACCCGGTTACGTTGTGATGTTTGGCACGCCCAAAGCACTCCTACGGTATCTGGGAGTTGCACAATCTCATGGTCTAAGGAAATGATACTTGACATTATAAAAGCTTTAGCATACGAACTACACGATCTTTGTGCTAGGCTTAGGATTGGGTCTTGTCCATCACATCATTCTCCTAATGATGTGATCCCGTTATCAGCGACATCCAATGTCCATGGTCAGGAAACCGTAACCATCTATTGATCAACGAGCTAGTCAACTAGAGGCTTACTAGGGACATGGTGTTGTCTATGTATCCACACATGTATCTGAGTTTCCTATCAATACAATTCTAGCATGGATAATAAACGATTATCATGAACAAGGAAATATAATAATAACCAATTTATTATTGCCTCTAGGGCATATTTCCAACAGTCTCCCATTTGCACTAGAGTCAATAATCCAGTTCTCATCGATATGTGATTAACACTCAAGGTCACATCCCCATGTGACTAACACCCAAAGAATTCTGGGTTTGATCATGTTATGCTTGTGAGAGAGGTTTCAGTCAACGGGTCTGCAACATTCAGATCCGTATGTACTTTGCAAATTTCTATGTCATCTTGTAGATGCAACTACTATGCTACATTTGGAGCCATTTCAAATAACTGTTCTACTTGGAGCTATTCTAAATTGTTGCTCCATTATACATATCTGGTATCTCTACTCAGAGCTATCCGGATAGGTGTTAAGCTTGCATCGACGTAACTCTTTACGTCGAACTCTTTATCACCTCCATAACCGAGAAACATATCCTTATTCCTCTAAGGATAATTTAGACCGCTATCTGGTGATCTACTCCTAGATTACCTTTGTACCCTCTTGCCAGATATGTGGCAAGGCACACATCAGGTGCGGTACTCAGCATGGCACACCGCATAGAGCCTATGACAAAAGCATAGGGGACGACCTTCGTCCTTCCTCTTTCTTCTACCGTGGTCATGCTTTAAGTCTTAACTTCATACCTTACAACTCAGGCAAGAACTCCTTCTTTGACTGATCCATCTTGAACACCTTCAAGATCATGTCAAGGTATGTGCTCATTTGAAAGTACCATTAAGTGTTTTGATCTATCCTTATAGATCTTGATGCTCAATGTTCAAGTAGCTTAATCTAGGCTTTCCATTGAAAAACACTTTCCAAATAACCCTATATGCTTTCCAGAAATTCTACGTCATTTCTGATCAACAATATGTCAACAACATATATTCATCAGAAATTCTATAGTGCTCCCACTCACTTCTTTGGAAATACAAGTTTCTCATAAACTTTGTATACACCCAAAATCTTTGATCATCTCATCAAAGCATACATTCCAACTCCGAGATGCTTAATCCAGTCCTTAGAAGGATTGCTAGAGGTTTGCATACTTATTAGCATCTTTCAGGATTGACAAAACCTTCCTGTTGTATCACATACAACCTTTCCTCAAGAAAATCGTCGAGGAAACAATGTTTGACATCCTATCTGCAAGATTTCATAAATAATTCCAACAGACTCTTAGCATCGCTATGAGTGAGAAAGTCTCATCGTAGTCAACTCCTTGAACTTGTCGGAAAACATCTTAACGACAAGTCGAGCTTTCTTAATGGTGACATTTACCATCATTGTCCGTCTTCCTTTTAAAAATCCATCTGTACTCAACAGCCTTACGACCATCGAGCCGTTCTGCCAAAGTATACACTTTGTTTTCATACATGGATCCTCTCTCGGATTTTATGGCCTCGAGCCATTTATCGGAATCCGGGCCCACCATCGCTTCTCCATAGCTCGTAGGTTCATTGTTGTCTAGCAATATGACTTCCAAGACAGGATTACGTACCACTCTGAAGTAGTACGCATCCTTGTCATCGAGGTTTGGGAGTGACTTGATCCGAAGTCTCATGATCAATATCATAAGCTTCCACTTCAATTGGTGTAGGTGCCACAGGAACAACTCTTTGTGCCCTGCTATACACTAGTTGAAGTGACGGTTCAATAACCTCATCAAGTCTCCACCATCCTCCCACTCAATTCCTTCGAGAAAGGACCCGATTCTAGAAACAATCCCTTATTGCTTTCGGATCTGAGACAGGAGGTATACCCAACTGTTTTGGGTGTCCTATGAAGATGCATCTATCCGCTTTGGGTTTGAGCTTATCAGCCTGAAACTTTTTCACATAAGCGTTGCAACCCCAAACTTTTAAGAAATGACAGCTTAGGTTTCTCTAAACCATAGTTCATACGGTGTCATCTCATCGGAATTACGTGGTGCCCTATTTAAAGTGAATGTGGTTGTCTCTAATGCCTAACCCATAAACTATCGTGGTAATTCGATAAGAGACATCATGGTATGCATCATATCCAATAGGGTGTAGTTATGATGTTCGGACACACCATCACACTATGGTGTTCCAGGCTGTATTAGTTGTGAAACAATTTCCACAATATCTTAATTCTGTGCCAAACTCGTAATTCAAATATTCATCTCTATGATCATATCATGGATATTTTATCCTCTTGTCACGACGATCTTTCAACTTCACCTTGAAATTACTTGAACCTTTCAATAATTCAGACTCGTGATTCATCAAGTAAATATACTCAACATCTACTCAAATCATTTGTGAAGTAAGAACATAACGATATCCACTACACGCCTCACCACTCATTGGACTGCACACATCAAAATGTATTACTTCCAACAAGTTGCTTTCTAGTTCCATTTTACTGAAAACGAGGCTTTCAGTCATCTTGCCCATGTGGTATGATTTGCATGTCTCAGGTGATTCAAAATCAAGTGAGTCCAAACGGTCCATTTGCATGGAGTTTCTTCATGCATATACACCAATAGACATGGTTCGCATGTCTCAAGCTTTTTCAAAACGAGTGAGCCCAAAGATCCATCAACATGGAGTTTCTTCATGCGTTTTATACCGATATGACTTACGTGGCAGTGCCACAAGTAGGTGGTACTATCATTACTATCTTATATCTTTTTGGCATGAACATGTGTATCACTACGATCGAGATTCAATAAACCATTCATTTTAGGTGCAAGACCATTGAAGGCATTATTCAAATAAACAGAGTAACCATTATTCTCCTTGAATGAATAACCGTATTGTGACAGACATAATCCAATCATGTCTATGCTCAACGCAAGCACCAATCTCGATGGTAGAGGGAGCGTGCGATGCTTGATCACATCAAGCTTGGGAAAAACTTCCAACACATATCGCCAACTCACCTTTAGCTAGTCTCCGTTTACTCCGTAGCCTTTTATTTCGAGTTTACTAACATTTAGCAACCGAACCGGTATCTAATACCATTGTGCTACTAGGAGTACTAGTAAAGTACACATTAACACAATGTATATCCAATATACTTCTATCGACCTTGCCAGCCTTCTCATCTACCAAGTATCTAGGGTAATTCTGCTCCAGTGGCTATTCCCCTTATTACAGAAGCACTTAGTCTCGGGTTTGGGTTCAACCTTGGGTTTCTTCACTAGAGCAGCAGCTGATTTTCCGTTTCATGAAGTATCCCTTTTTGCCCTTGCCCTTCTTGAAACTAGTGGTTTCACCAACCATCAACAATTGATGCTCCTTCTTGATTTCTACTTTTGTGGTGTCAAACATCGCGAATATCTCAAGGATCATCATATATGTCCTTGATATATTATAGTTCATCACAAAGCTCTAGCAGCTTGGTGGTAATGAGTTCGGAGAAACATCACTATCTCATCTGGAAGATCAACTCCCACTCAATTCAAATGATTGTTGTACTCAGACAATCTGAGCACAAGCTCAACAATTGAGCTTTTCTCCCTTAGTTTGCATGCTAAGAAAATTGTCGGAGGTCTTATACCTCTTGACGTGGGCACGAGCCTGAAATCCCAATTTCAGCCCTCGAAACATCTCATATGTTTCGCGACGTTTCAAAACGTCTTCGGTGCCTCAACTCTAAACCATTTAACTGAACTATCACGTAGTTATCAAAATATGTATGTCAGATGTTCGCAACATCCACAGACGACGTTCGAGGTTCAGCACACGGAGCGGTGCATTAAGGACACAAGCCTTCTATGAAGCAATGAGGACAATCCTCAGTTTACGGACCTAGTCCGCATAATTGCTACTATCAACTTTCAACTAAATTTTCTCCAGGAACATATCTAAACAGTAGAACTGAAGCGCGAGCCACGACATAATTTGCGAAGACCTTTTGACTATGTTCAGGATAATTAAGTTCATCTTATGAACTCCCACTCAGATAGACATCCCTCTAGTCATCTAAGTGATTACATGATCCGAGTCAACTAGGCCGTGTCCGATCATCACGTGAGACGGACTAGTCATCATCGGTGAACATCTTCATGTTGATCGTATCTTCTATACGACTCATGTTTGACCTTTCGGTCTTCCGTGTTCCGAGGCCATGTCTGTACATGCTAGGCTCGTCAAGTCAACCTAAGTGTTTCGCATGTGTCTGGAGGCCATGTCTGTACATGCTAGGCTCGTCAACACCCATTGTATTCGAACGTTAGAATCTATCACACCCGATCATCACGTGGTGCTTCGAAACAACGAACTGTCGCAACGGTGCACAGTTAGGGGGAACACTTTCTTGAAATTTTAATGAGGGATCACCTTATTTACTACCGTCGTTCTAAGAAAATAAGATGCAAAAACATGATAAACATCACATGCAATCAAAAAGTGACATGATATGGCCAATATCATTTTGCTCCTTTTGATCTCCATCTTCGGGGCTCCATGATCATCGTTGTCACCGGCATGACACCATGATCTCCATCATCATGATCTCCATCATCGTGTCTTCATGAAGTTGTCTCGCCAACTATTACATCTACTACTATAGCTAACGGTTAGCAATAAAGTAAAGTAATTACATGACGTTTATGTTGACACGCAGGTCATAAATAAATTAAGACAACTCCTATGGCTCCTGCCGGCTGTCATACTCATCGACATGCAAGTCGTGATTCCTATTACAAGAACATGATCATCTCATACATCACATATATCATTCATCACATCCTTTGGCCATATCACATCACATAGCATACCCTGCAAAAACAAGTTAGACGTCCTCTAATTGTTGTTTGCATGTTTTACGTGGCTACTATGGGTTTCTAGCAAGAACGTTTCTTACCTACGCAAAAACCACAACATGATATGCCAATTGCTATTTACCCTTCATAAGGACCCTTTTCATCGAATCCGATCTGACTAGAGTGGGAGAGACAGACACCCGCTAGCCACCTTATGCAACTAGTGCATGTCAGTCGGTGGAACCAGTCTCACGTAAGAGTACGTGTAAGGTCGGTCCGGGCCGCTTCATCCCACAATGCCGCCGAATCAAGATTGGACTAGTAACGGTAAGCATATTGAACAAAATCAACGCCCACAACTATGTGTTCTACTCGTGCATAGTAACTACGCATAGACCTAGCTCATGATGCCACTGTTGGGGAACGTAGCAGAAATTCAAAATTTTCCTACGTGTCACCAAGATCTATCTATGGAGAAACCAGCAACGAGGGGAAGGAGAGTGCATCTACATACCCTTGTAGATCGCTAAGCGGAAGCGTTCAAGAGAACGGGGTTGAAGGAGTCGTACTCGTCGTGATCCAAATCACCGGAGATCCTAGTGCCGAACAGACGGCACCTCCGCGTTCAACACACGTACAGCCCGGTGACGTCTCCCATGCCTTGATCCAGCAAGGAGAGAGGGAGAGGTTGAGGAAGACTCCATCCAGCAGCAGCACAATGGCGTGGTGGTGGTGGAGGAGCGTGGTGATCCAGCAGAGCTTCGCCAAGCACCGCGAGATATGAGGAGAAAGAGAGGTAGGGCTGCGCCAAGGAGATTGAATCGTGTCTCTGGCAGCCCAGAACCTCAAGTATATATAGGGGGAGGGGAGGGGCTGCGCCCCACCTAGGTTTCCACCCCTAGGGGTGGCGGCCAGCCCTAGATCCCATCTAGGGGGGCGGCCAAGGGGGGAGAGAGGGGGGCCCACCACTAGGTGGGCCTTAGGCCCATCTGAGCCTAGGGTTTGCCCCCTTCCACTCTCCCTTGCGCCTTGGACCTTGGTGGGGGGCGCACTAGCCCACCTGGGGCTGGTCCCCTCCCACACTTGGCCCATGCAGCCCTCCGGGGCTGGTGGCCCCACTTGGTGGACCTCCGGGACCCTTCCGATGGTCCCGGTACATTACCGATAAAACCCGAAACTTTTCCGGCGACCAAAACAGGACTTCCCATATATAAATCTTTACCTCCGGACCATTTCGGAACTCCTCGTGACGTCCGGGATCTCATCCGGGACTCCGAACAACATTCGGTAACCACGTATATCTATTCCCTATAACCCTAGCATCATCGAACCTTAAGTGTGTAGACCCTACGGGTTCGGGAGACATGCAGACATGACCGAGATGACTCTCCGGTCAATAACCAACAGCAGGATCTGGATACCCATGCTGGCTCCCACATGCTCCACGATGATCTCATCAGATGAACCACGATGTCAAGGACTTAATCAATCCCGTATACAATTCCCTTTGTCTAGTGGTACGATACTTGCCCGAGATTCGATCGTCGGTATCCCGATACCTTGTTCAATCTCGTTACCGGCAAGTCTCTTTACTCGTTCTGTAACACATCATCCCGTGATCAACTCCTTGGTCACATTGTGCACATTATGATGATGTCCTACCGAGTGGGCCCAGAGATACCTCTCCGTTTACACGGAGTGACAAATCCCAGTCTCGATTCGTGCCAACCCAACAGACACTTTCGGAGATACCTGTAGTGTACCTTTATAGCCACCCAGTTACATTGTGATGTTTGGCACACCCAAAGCACTCCTACGGTATCCGGGAGTTGCACAATCTCATGGTCTAAGGAAATGATACTTGACATTAGAAAAGCTTTAGCATACGAACTACATGATCTTGTGCTAGGCTTAGAATTGGGTCTTGTCCATCACATCATTCTCCTAATGATGTGATCCCGTTATCAACGACATCCAATGTCCATGGTCAGGAAACCATAACCATCTATTGATCAACGAGCTAGTCAACTAGAGGCTTACTAGGGACATGGTGTTGTCTATGTATCCACACATGTATCTGAGTTTCCTATCAATACAATTCTAGCATGGATAATAAACGATTATCATGAACAAGGAAATATAATAATAACCAATTTATTATTGCCTCTAGGGCATATTTCCAACAAAGAGTGCCACCGATCCGACTGAAGTCGAGATTCCAGCCGTGGTCGACCTAACCATGGATATTTTGGTTATTACTCCCGACTAGACAGTGCCGTACATTGCGTATATCCTTAGGAAGGAACTCCCATAGGATGAAGAAGAGGCTCGACAGATCATCCGTCGATCCAAAGCCTTTACTGTGATAAGAGGACAACTGTTCAGGGAAAGTGTAACCGGAGTCAGCCAGAAATGCATAACCCCGGAAGAAGGTCTAGCGATCCTCAACGACATCCACTCGGGGACCTGTGGCCACCATGCGTCCTCTAGGACCATTGTGGCTAAAGCATACCGAGCTGGATTTTATTGGCCACGAGCAAATGAAATGGCGAAAGATATAGTCGACAGATGTGAAGGCTGCCAGTTTTACTCCAATATGCCCCACAAACCTGCGTCAGCCCTAAAGACCATTCCACTCGTCTGGCCCTTTGTTGTTTGGGGATTAGATATGGTTGGACCGCTGAGGATTGGTAGGAGCGGCTTCACTCACGTGCTTGTAGCAGTCGACAAGTTTACCAAGTGGATTGAAGCCAAGCCTATCAAGAATCTAGAAGCTAGTACTGCCGTTAGCTTCATTAGAGAATTGACGTTCAGATACGGAGTTCCACACAGCATCATCACTGACAATGGATCAAACTTCGATTCAGATGAGTTCAGAGCCTTCTGCGCCTCCCAAGGCACACGAGTCGACTATGCTTCAGTCGCCCATCCCCAGTCGAATGGACAAGCAGAGAGAGAAAATGGCCTGATTCTCAAAGGATTGAAACCCCGACTGATGCGAGACCTCAAGCATGCAGAGGGCACCTGGGTTGATGAACTTCCATCAGTTCTTTGGGGATTGAGGACAACTCCCAATCGGTCGACTGGCCGAACTCCATTCTTCTTGGTCTATGGAGCTGAAGTTGTTCTACCGAGTGACTTGCTTCATAATGCACCATGAGTCGAGCTCTTCTTTGAAGATGAAGAAGAACAAGCTCGGCAGGACGCAGTCGACCTCCTAGAGGAGGAAAGAGAGATGGCCTTGATCCAGTCGACCATTTATCAGTAAGACTTGCGTCGATTCCACGCCAGAAATGTGAAAGGTCGAGCCTTTCAAGAGGGAGACTTGGTTCTTCGAGTGGATCAGCAGAAACCACACAAGCTCGCTCCTGCTTGTGAAGGCCCCTTCATTGTCACCAGAGTGCTCCACAACGGAGCATACCACCTTTACAATGTCGAGCATAAGAAGGACGAGCCACGGGCTTGGAATGCGGAGTTGCTCCGCCCCTTTTACACTTAAGTACTCATTCGAATAAAATGTAATAAGAAATACCTTTGTAATTTGCTTATCAAAGACATGAGCTTTACAGTCCTCTTAAACGATTGTTGTTGCTTTTATTTGCGTCTGAAATCCCCCAGTGGGTGACTTAGCTGCGAATCCGTTTCGCCTAAGTTTAAAAGAAAATCCTACCGAGTGGTGAGCAAGCCTCCCACTTGGAGGCTTAGCTGCGAATCCGTTTCGCCTAAGTTTAAAAATCCTACTGAGTGGTGAGCAACCCTCCCACTCGGGGGCTTAGCTGCAGTCCAGTACTCGCCTAAGTTTAAAAAATCCTACCGAGTGGTGAGCAACCCTCCCACTCGGGGGCTTAACTGCAGTCCAGTACTCGCCTAAGTTTAAAAAATCCTACCGAGTGGTGAGCAACCCTCCCACTCGGGGGCTTAGCTACAGTCCAGTACTCGCCTAAGTTTGTAAAATCCTACCGAGTGTGAGCAACCCTCCCAGTCGGAGGCTTAGCTACAGTCCAGTACTCGCCTAAGGTTAAAAAATCCTACCGAGCGGGGGCTTAGCTGCAGTCCAGTACTCGCCTAAGTTTAAAAAATCCTACCGAGTGGTGAGCGACCCTCTCACTCGAGGGTTTAGCTGCAGTCCAGTACTCGCCTAAGGTTTAAAGTCCATCCTTATCTGCAAGGACGACGAGGTGCAGGTCGACTGCAACCTTCTCCTTCGGAACTGCGCCACAAATACAACGTGCGCTCCATCACCATCCGCAAGGACGATGAGGTGCAGGTCGACTACAACCTTCTCCTTTGGAGCTGCGCCAGAAATACAACGTGCGCTCCATCCCCATCTGAAAGGACGACGAGGTACAGGTCGACTACAACCTTCTCTTTTGGAGCCGCGCCACAAATACAACGTGCGCTCCATCCCCATCCGCAAGGACAACAAGGTGTAGGTCGACTGCAACCTTCTCCTTTGAAGTTGCGCCACAAATACAACGTGCGCTCCATCCCCATCTGCAAGGTTAACGAGGTGCAGGTCGACTACAACCTTCTCTTTTGGAGCCGCGCCACAAATACAACGTGCGCTCCATCCCCATCCGCAAGGACGACGAGGTGTAGGTCGACTGCAACCTTCTGCTTAGGAGCTGCGCCAGAAGTACAACGTACGCTCCATCCCTATCTGCAAGGGCGACGAGGTGCAGGTCCACCGCGACCTTCTTCTCCGAGCTACGCCACAAATACAACATGTGCTCCATCCCTATCCGCAGGGACGACGAGGCGCTGGTCGATTGAAGTCTCCACTTCAGGGCTACATCTCAAAGAGCAAATTCCACGCGGAGGCAAATACAAGAATATTCAGAAATAAACAGATAGATCCTAAAAGTTCCAGGCGACAGATCAAAAGTATTCGAGCATCAAGCCCGACGGAGTTTAACGGTTACACAATCACTCGGCATTTCGAGGCAAATAAAGGTGGAGCATAATGTTTTTCGGTCACGCGTCAGGAGAAGGACTGGCTGGGTCGCAGAAACTGTCAAGATCTATGTTGTCTGCAATACGAGTGGCGGCTTCAAGGAAAGTGTCCATGAAGGACTGGAAAGTGTGTCTCTTGGTGTTAGCAACCTTAAGTTCCGCTAGCTTGTCTTCTTTGACGTCTTTGCAGTGCACTCAGACCAGGGACAACGCTACATCAGCGCCACAGCGAGCGGATGACTTCTTCCATTCTTGCACTCGATCGGGGATTTGATTCAGTCGAGCCATCAGGGACTCGAGATCTTGGGACAGTTCCGCCTGAGGCCAGTGTTCAGCATCAACCTGAGTCATCGCCGCTTTCAGGCGGGCAAGATAAGTAACCGCGCTGTCCATGCGAGATTCCAACCGCAGCACATTCATCGCAACATCATCCTTGACTGGATAGTTTATGGGGTCAAGACCCGTCTCGACCCACCCACTTTCCACTTCAAAGTCTTGATAAAACTCTGCATAGTCGAGTGAATGGTGCGTCCACGATATAATTAGACTTGACAGTCGACAAAAACAAGTCAGTCAATCATCAGTACCTTCAAGGTTTAAGACCAGCTTTGCAGCAAGCTGGCCCAGATAAGACTCCAACTCGCCCTTCTTAACTTTGAGGCTCCCAAGCTCGTCAGTCAGCTTGTCCTTGTCCTTCTTCAGTCGCTCGACCTCCCGATTGGCATCAGAAACAGCACTCTTCAGTTTGGAATTCTCTTCTTCTAGCTTGTCGACCGAAGCAAGCTTCTTATCGGCAAGCGCAATTTTCTCTCGCGCTTCCTTCTGTGCAGCAGCAAGATCTAGATCCTTCTTCTCCAAAGCCTGCTTCATTTTCTCTAAAGAAATAACATTCTTCAGACGGGCTTGGAGTTGACGGTTTTCACTACGTACATCTGCTCGAGTGGAGTCACTCGGTTCAAAAATAAACAGAAAGGAAAAGTACCAGCAACAGTAAGATAAACAGTTCATGATCGGTTACCTCCCATGGCAGCTACTTCATTGCGAGCAGTCTTGAGATTCTTTTTGGCCAGTTCCAGATCAAGGTTGAGGCTGATTTGTTGCTGGTTCAGTGTAGAGAGTTGAGCACCGAGATCACAAGATTTTTGCAGCCAACGCATAAGACTTGTCAGTCGACTGAAATGGAAGACATCACTGCGACAGCTACTCCAAGACTACCATCAAAAAAAAGAAGAGAGGTTCAGATTCTTAGACCACAATCGACTGCCCGCGGTCAACTATAGTCTCGGGGACTACACCCAGTGGGTGCACTTAGCGTGCCCCCACTGGTTTTAATTCCACTCGGCATTGTCCGCCCAGCGCGAGTTGTAAAAAAGAAAGTTCAGATTCTCAGACCACACTCGACTGCCCGCGGTCAACTATGGTCTCGAGGACTACACCCAGTGGGTGCACTCAGAGTGCCCCCACTAGTTCAAAGATTCAGCTTGAGTCGATCCAAAGTGACTTATACAATTTCAAAACAGCCACACCCCAGTGGGTGATCAGACGAGAAATATGAGTAACTAACCTGGACATTGGTTTGTAGAGCAGCTCCGGCGGTGAAGGCCACCTGGCTGGCCTCATGCACCACTTTCATTTGCTCCATCACAAGATTTAACTGAAGAAGAGCTTCCTTGGCAGTAGTCGATGGGTCGTCCGGAGTCTGATACGTAGTAAAAAGCAATGCTGGCAGAGCAGTCGAAGCAGCTGCAGGATCTGAAGTGTGGAGTTGTATTGGTGCAACAGAAGTCTGAGCAGCTGATCCTGATGGACAACCAGTCGACAACGGGACAGCGAAGGTGACGTTGGTTCGAGCCGGATCTGTCGATTGCTCGACTGCCGCCCCAGGCGTCACGGTCGACTGAAGAACCTGGACCTCAGGCGCTTTCCCGCCCAGTTCCTTGTCTTTCCTCCTCCTCCCCCTCAGCGGCACTTCTTCTTCATCATCCGGGAGCACAACAACGTCCCGTGGAACTGCAATAAACAAAGAAAGTCATACGGATATCTGACAAACAATCCAGTCATCCAAATAAATTCGAATCGAGCAGACTTACTGGCTTTGGAGGTAGCTATGTAGTCGGTTTCCTCGTCGACCGGATTCTTGTCAATGTCCATGTCAGTCGCAGCTGAGGTCGGGCTGTAAAGGTTCATCATCCACTCGGTCAGAACAAAAAAGTCAGTCGGAACAAGAAAATACAGGAAGAACACTTACCCAGAAGCAACAGGAACGTCCATCTTGATTCTAGGCAAGGACTTCCGAGCCTTCGAAGGATTGACCCTGGGCTGCTTCGTGACCTTCTCAGCCAATTCTGGAGTCGGAGACCGAGCGCGTTTTTGAGATGGAGCACTCTATGCCACAGCTTTACCGCGCCTGCCCATGGGATCATGGTGTTGCTTGGATCGACGTTCAGAACGAGGCGGTGAGTCAGCTACTTCCTCATCGCCCGACTCATCACTCTCATCTTCATCATCGTCGGCTGGTGACTCCCACTCGCTGCTCTCCTCCGCACTGTCCTCGCCCTCTTGGTCTTGCTCCAGAACTTGTTCACCATTGGGCATTGAATACATCTCCGTGTAAATCTACAAAACAAGGAGCCACTACAAGTCAGTCGGATCAACAAACAGTCGGAAAACACGTCTAAAAGCTCAGTTGAAATGGCCAAACCTTGTCTGGTTGGTTTATGTCGCTGAAAGGGTTGACTCTCCTGGCGCCCCTGGGGTTGTCCTTGTTCCCGGTGATACCCCTCAGCCACTCGGCCACTGTTTTGGCTGCCACCTCCTCTGGATGAACCCGAGCGGTGTCACCAGCCCCGGAGTACATCCACATGGAGTGGTCACGAGCTTGGAGTGGTTGGATGCGCCGACTGAGGAACACCTCTAGTAGATCCATGCTAGTGACACCTTGGTTGATCAACTGAACCACTCTCTCAACGAGCATGCCTGTCTCCGCCTTCTCCGCGGCAGTCACTTTCAACGAAGATGGAGTTTGAACACGATCAAAAGAGAAAGGGGGAAGTCCAGTCGACTGGCCTGGCGTCACGATGTCCTGGCAGTAGAACCAGGTCGACTGCCAGCCCCTGACCGACTCCGGAAGAGTCATCGAGGGAAAAGAACTTCTTTTCCTCTTCTGAATACCCAGACCCCCACACATCTGGATAACATGGGTTTTCTCGTCGTTCGAGTTCGCTTTCTTCACTGTTTGGGAGTAGATGGTAAAGATGTGCTTGAAAAGACCCCAGTGCGGTCGACACCCCAAGAAATTCTCGCACATGGATACGAACGCGGCAAGATACGTGATGGTGTTGGGAGTAAAATGATGGAGTTGGGCCCCAAAGAAATTCAAGAAACCCCGAAAGAAGGGGTGTGGAGGAAGCGAGAAGCCGCGATCGACATGAGTAGCGAGCAGAACGCACTCACCCGGTCGCGATTGCGGTTCCGTTTCCCCCTCCGGCAGCCGCGCAGACTCGTGGACGGTCAGCCCTAACTCGGCCATATCGTCCAAGTCCTCCTGTCGAAGCCAAGATCGGATCCAATCTCCCTGGATCCAACTTGACGGCAGCCCCGAGCGCAATGAAGACCCCCGATTCGTCTTCCTGCTTTTCGCCGCCCCCGTCACCTTCTTCGCGCGTTCCAGCGCCGCCGTTCTCTCCTTCCCCATGGCGGCGGAGCGGTGGCGTCGAGAATGGAGAAGCCGGATGGGGTGAAGGAGCAAGAGGAAGAAGAAGGAGAATGGGCACGCACAGTGCGGACGCCTCGTTCTTGCCACTTTTAAAGGCCTACTTCCGAGTGGCTGACGCGTGGGTCCGGGTGATCCTGTCAAATCCCTCAAACAGTCATGCACGGGATACGTGGTGAAAAAGGTGGCACGGAAATCGAAACACCCTGTCTATCCACTCCGCTTACCACGGCACGTTCCGTCTGGCGCGCTCCTACCGAAATTTCGAATCCCGCGAAATTCGGGATCCTTGGCAACTGATCACGCCAAAGATTTCGCATCAAAGATGACACTCGACAAGCGACATTATAAAAACCAATCGGTAATTGCTGAATCGATCAAGGCGACTAAAACGAAGCCGAAAGTTCCAACACTGGCCTCCATTCAGAGGTGAATTCTTGAGAAAGGCAAGAGTCAAGGCAAGATCAACTTCAACCTTCTTTTCACTCGGACCTCAATCCATTCGGGGGCTAATGATGAGGACATAGACCTAGGGTAGGGTAATAGGCCTGACCTATACGTCCTACCTAAGGTCCTTGTCTTAGAAGCAAAGAAGTTCAAGAGTAAACAAGGTGGACCCAATAAAGGCGTCGAGTGCAATCCACTCGACCTACCATTCACTCGGAGACTACTTCTTCTTTGAGTCACTCGACTATTCAACCACTCGACCATGTAAAAGACCACTCGACGTACAAGAAGACCTAAAGCCGTTCTACAATGCAACGGTCGGGCATTTACTCGTATATTTAATGATCATTTGTAGCACTTTATTAGAGACGTTACATGTAACTCTCTCTTTCTTTATGAACATTGAACCCTGTGTAACGGAGGGGAGCTGGGGTCCTGGCGCACTCTATATAAGCCCCCCTCCTCTTGGACAAGGGTTCGCACCTCCTATAACTCACCCGCATATAATCCAGTCGACCGCCTCCGGGCTCCGAGACGTAGGGTTGTTACTTCCTCCGAGAAGGGCCTGAACTCGTAAAACTCGCATGTACAACTCCTCCATAGCTAGGATCTTGCCTCTACATTCCTACCCCCATTCTACTGTCATACTTAGAACCACGACACCTACTACTACGTGATGGCCGCTGACGACCTGGAGTAGTTAGGAGGCTCCCAGGCAGGAGGCCTTGCCTGTTCGATCGTTGTTGCTTTTGTGCTAGCCTTCTTAAGCCAGACTTGTTTAACTTATGTCTGTATTCAGATATTGTTGCTTCCGCTGACTCTTGTGTATTCGAGCTTATGTATTCCAGCCCTCGAGGCAACTGGCTTGTAATATAAAGCTTGTATTATTTTATTTTGTGTCTAGAGTTGTGTTGTGATATCTTCCCGTGAGTCCTTAATCTTGATCGTACACATTTGCGTGTATGATTAGTGTACGATTGAATCGAGGGCGTCATACTATCCATCCTATTCGTCCGGCCCACAAGTATCGATCGTAGTCGTCCAGACTCACAAGTACCGGTTTTACTCATTCGGGCTCGCTATTATCGATCTTACTAGTTCAAGCACACTACTTTTAATCTTAATCATCCAGAACCACAAGTATCGATCTTAATCGTTCAGAACCACAAACATCTCGGCGCGCGTCCGAAGGTGTCCTCTCCATCCTATGATCAGATGGGGCCGAAGCGATAGCCGCGGCCACCACGGGCCATGCTGCTAGTTTGAAGCGGCAATACCAGGGAGAAGGTTGGGAGTAGCCATGGCAGATCACACAGCCGCCATGATAGAAGGAGGCCAGCAGGGCGACCCGGTTGCCAGTGTTTGTCATGGCAAAACTGTTGAAAAAGTTTAAAAGTTTTAGGAGTGCTGATCTATTTACAGTTAGCCTGTGATAAACGGTTCTCAGATTTCATACTCAAAATTAGCCTGACTTCAACTGAATTTTAGGCCTAAACAAAAAGAGATAGCATCTTCACTATCGTTGAACAGCAAATCAGAGAAACTAGATATACAAACAAAACTTTATTAACTAAATATTAATGAACACATCTAGATAGCACATGCAGATTTTTTTTAAGTCAGACAGAAATTTCATTAGCTGTCATTCATTGAAATTCTGTCATTTACATAAATTGGTCCTCACAATCTAGGGTTACTCATTATACCAGGAGAAACCTACATAATGTTTGTCTGATTTTGCTGGAACATGAGTTGCTTCCTTACAAGACATATTTACATAACGAATGCTACACTCTTCATCTTGTTGATGAACTATGCATGACATCGCAGCTTGAAAGTAACAAACATGGAAGAGACTTTTGTCCAGGGTGAGACAATATTAATCTTTGCGTTGCCATTATTTACATCACCAAGGTTTCCGCTAACACCAACAATTCCTGACAGCTAAGGTACTGGACAGTGATTAATCAAATGTTAATAGTCACCACTTCCACTGAATGAAATAGATTGACACTGGAAAGAAAACAACGAATATGAGAACAGGGGAGCGGCATCGAGCAAAAGAAAAACATAATTGGAGACGTACCTATGTTGTCTAGCACTCTAGCTGCCGGCCCCACTCCCGATATCCCGTGTCGGACGAGGGGTAGGCGGGGGACGGAGGAGATGACGAAGGACAAGGGAACGCAGGTGCTGCCGAGCGAGAACCAACGAATCGAGCGTATGTATCGGCCCTCACAAAAAAAATAGGAGTCAACTCCCTTTCACAACCTTATGACGGATTTATCATTTCACAAACTAGTTGGTCACATTTAAATTTTGTAACGGTCCCATCACTACATGTAATTTCTGGTAATTTCAATTTCGTAACTTCTCGTAACTCTTATTTTTTTACCATCAGATTAGAGTGGATGGACGGCTCCTAAAATCGCCAATCACCGTACCAGTTGTCAATATATAAATAATTGATGTATTACATATATGTTACAATTAATTTATTCTAAGGATATATATTGGTACAATTAATGTATTCTAAGTAATATATAAATAATTAATGTATTATATATATACAGGTTACAATTAATGTATTCTAAGTATATTGGCACAATTAATGTATTCTAAGTAATATATAAATAATTAATGTATTATATATATACAGGTTACAATTAATGTATTCTAAGTATATTGGCACAATTAATGTATTCTAAGGAATATATAAATAAGTAATGTATTATATATAAGTCACAATTAATATATTCTAAGGATATATATTGGCACAATTAATGTATCCTAAGCAATATATAAATAATTAATGTATTATATACGTAGACTATGTATTCTGAGTATATATATTGGAACAAATAATATATTCTAAGTAATCACTTATATTGATAGACATATTCTTGGAGGTGGTTCATTGTATCCCAAAATTGAATCTCCTCCCTCCCCCCGCCCCTCTCTCTCTCTCTCCATATATAGATGCAAACAGTGTGTAGATAGAGTAAGCATATTGCAGTGTGCTCCCGTCAGAAAACATACATACACAATTACCAAGGAAGTATTTGCAATTTCAATTGCATCGTCTTAATGGCCAAGCGCACCGGCCTTGCTCATGCAGCCACGCTGCTCTGGCTGTTGCTTCTCATGTGCTTTGCTATCCATGTACATTGTGAGTCACGTCCTGGGTTACTAGTAATTCCCCTTTCTCACATAATGAATCATGGTGCTAATATTATAATCACCTCAAAATGATACAATTGAAAAAGAGTTTAACCCTCGTCTCTACAAACTACTATGCCCTACTCGTGCATTTTTGTCTTTACAAATAATTCTAGTTTGTTCTCTAGTTGATTGGACACTACAACAAAGGTTCTCCGTGGTTATTCCTGTTCCATTTTATGTTTGTATACACGTGTTCCTAGATCCATAATCGTCATTCAGTTTGGTAATCAACATATACTGATGGATATTAACTGTTGATATATATTTTTTTGTCGTGTAGGCCGAATCATGGAAGACAAAGTAAGCAAGAAGATTAATATATCACATGGATTATGCGTGCATAAGGGTTGGACGTGCGAAAGTCTATTCAATTGCGACTGTTGTTTACTAAGCAACATCTGCTATACTTCAATGGCCTTATGCATGGAAGCGTGCAAATAAAATACATATTCTTCTTCAGCCACGTTGGCGACGCCGGCCCATCCTCCGTTGCCTTCCCATACACTATGATCAGTTTTGTGTTGTTACAAGTGATCACGTTGATGTGTCGACCGGTGCACAATTTGGAAATAAAGAACAACATTGTTATTTATTTATTAAAATTCAACTGCTTACCGTAATCATCATCATATATACTCCCTCCGTTCCGAATTACTTGTCGCAGGTATGGATGTATCTAGATGTATTTTAGTTCTAGATACATCCATTTCTGCGACAAGTAATTTAGAACGGAGGGAGTACTAGGCATTATCAGTTTGAGAAGCCAGTGTCCAAATACTATATGTTACATATGTCGTGTGTTATAATATATGCACAATTTCGGTAGTGGTAAAGAGTGTCGGGCAACCGGCCCAACTCGAACCCGATTCCCTCGTCATCCTCTGGTGTGACCACGTGCGCTTGTCCCATTCTCTCTGTAGGCCGACAACTGTTGACCAACCCCCTCCTCCTATGCTGCCTATGCATTTTGGGCCAGCCAAACTAGTGGGATCACACTTTCGCTTTTGTGAAGGTTCTAAAACCTTCCCAAACATTTTTCTCTTTTATATTTTCATGTTTGTTTTCCTTTTCTTTTGGGGTTTTTATTTTCTTTTTATTCTTATGTTTATATTATATTTTCTTTTTTGTTTTTCATTTCCTGACTTTTTTTGAATCATGAACATTTTTTGTTCATTGAATTGATTTTTTTTCATCAAATTGAAAAAATGTTCACCAATTCAATATTTTGTTTGCTTGTTAGTTTGCCACAATTATTGCTTGCTAGACACATCTTTTGAGAGGGACATGCATTTATCATGATTTGTTAGAATACTCTATGTGCTTCACTTATATCTTCTCAACAAGGCAGTTGCTCTTGTGCTTCACTTATACTACTTCGTAGAGAACGGCGGTGGTTATATTTTATAAAAATGATTGCACTCTCATGCTTCACTTAAAGAGTCTATTTGATAGGAAGTGGCGATGAGCACGGGTTATAAGACTAGTCCAAAAAAGATAGGTATTTAAGAGTGGTATAAAAAAACTTTCATGTACATCACTAAATATGAAACACATGTTTTAATTATATTGTTGTTGTAATATGAAATGGTATGAGTTCATGATCATTGGCTAGTAAGAATATAAATATTAAAGCTTGTTATTAACTACTCATTTAAGTGTCTGACATGGTATGACGGGGATGCACGAGCATTTTTATGTCTCATTGAGATCCTTGAGTGCTGTTATAATCGGGGGCGCGCAATGGTTAACTCCTAGCAACCTTCTCTGCAAGGGCATGCGAGTAGTACTTTGCTTTGAGGGCTAATAAAACTTTCACAATAAGTATATGAATTCTTTATGACTAACGTGAGTCCATGGATAATACTTTGCTTTGATGGTTAACTCCTAGCAATCTCCTCCCTTATATCTTCCTCAAAACAGCCATCGTACCTACCTATCATGTCATTTTCCTAGCCATTTCGAGATATATTGCCATGCAACTTCCCCCGTTCCGCGCGTTTTATGACATGTGTGTTCATCATCATATTGCCTTGCATGATCATATAGAGCTAACATGATATTTGTGGCAAAGCCACCGTTTATCATTGTTATACATGTTATGATAGATCATTGCACATCCTGACACACCGGCAGAGGCATTCATATATAGTCATATTGTTTCAGTTTATCGAGTTGTAACATCGAGTTGCAAGTAAATAAAAGTGTGATGATCATCATTATTAGAACACTATCCCAGTGAGGAAAAGGATGATGAGACAATGAATCCCCCGCAAGTCGGGATGAGACTCCGGATTTAATAAAAAAAGGTCAAAATAGCCCAACAAAAAATGAAAGAAAAAGAGAGAAGGGGCAATGCTACTATCCTTTTACCACACTAGTGTTTCAGAGTAGCACCATATTTTTCATATAAAGAGTCTCCTGAGTTATCACTTTCATATACTCGTTGAAATTTTTTATTATAGAATTTGGCTTGTATATTCCAATGATGAGCTTCCTTAAATGTTCGAGTCTTCATGAGCAAGCAACTTGGCCTGTAAGAGTTAGCTGCTAAACATATACGCATGGATCCATTGTTTTCCATCTGATGAGGTCTTCATATTTGGCACACTATGATTAATTTTGTAATGCACATATATGTCGAAAAATAATTGGAATTTAGCTACCATTTGTTCAATTGCAATTATTGCGGAATCAGATGAATGTTTTTCCTATGGACACTATTTGTTCAATTGCATATTGTGGTGAATTTTCTTTTTGCATGCCGATTCAAATGGGATATTTTTGCTTTAACATGACAATTGCTCCGCACACAGTTGAGTGTGTGCGATTCACATCAGAAAGCATACGTCAATCATAGCGGAACCGCCGGTGATACGCAGCAGATCACAGACGATTTGCAGCACTACTACGTGTGCGTAGGGCTCCGGATACATTATCGCACACGAGAGCTCAGAATAAACCGTGCCCAATGTAAAATATAATCCCAGTCCTAAATTTTTCAGAAAAAGTGTGGGATCCCAAACGAAAAGCACACATCACTCTTATCGCAACCGTCGGTGATACACAACAAATCACAAACGGTCTGCAGCACTTGTATGTGTGCGAAGGGGCTCTAGAACCGTTTGTGATAGAACATTATCACACACGGTAATTGTTCGGAAATGTGTGCGATGGAGTCATGCATGGCAGACGAGTTCCACAGAAAACTCGTGTGCGATGGGGCACATATCGCACACAGTTCATATGTTGGCACGTGTGCCATATATACTGCTCCCCAAACGGTTCATTACGACACATCATTTGATTTCACTGCGTCATTAGAAACGTTTAATCACCGATCTCACACGTGTGAAAGAATTTAGTGTGTGTTGCATCGCATACAATTACATTTGGCAAGGCCTCTGCATCATGGCTCCCTATCCCGATGGTTTTTGGGTCGTGTGAGAAGGACCCTTCCCCCTATCGCACACACTCACTAGGCGACGGTTCAAAATACCGTCACGGAAAGGGGTTAAAAACCGTTTGTATAGCAGCTCGTTGTATCAGTGATTGAAAGATAATAATAATAATGCATGGGTTGAGTGGAATGATAACCTCCAGCCCCTGATTTTTTATTATTTCGAGAGTCTTTTCAATTCGGACACAGGGTTGATCGATGAAGCTTTGTTGGATATAGTCAAACATGTGGTTACGGGGCCAATGAATGACCTTCTAACTGCTCCATATACGCGGGAAGAAGTAAAGAGAACCCTATTTCAAGTAGGTGATATGAAGGCCCCCGGCTCTGATGGTCTTCATGCTATATTTTTTAAAACATTTTTGGCATATCATTGGAGAGGAGCTTACAAATGAAGTGCTCGAAGCGATAAACAACAGAAAGATCCCAAATGGGTGGAATGCCACTAATGTGGTGTTAATACCGAAGGTGGACAGTCCAGAGGTTACTTCATAGTTTAGGCCCATCAGTCTATGTAATGTGGTCTACAAGATAATTTTGAAGATGGTGGCTAATAGACTGAAAAAAATTCCTACCTGAGGTGATTTCCCCTAGACAGTGCTTTTGTACCAGGTAGGTTAATTACTGATAATGTGTTGGTCGCTTATGAATGCTTTCATTCCATAAAGAAGCGAACACATGGCTCAAATGGTATTTATGCGGTTAAGCTGGACATGCTGAAAGCATATGACAGAGTAGAATGGGAATTCACGAGGCAACTGATGATGAGGATGGGGTTTCATGCACAATGGATTGAGCTTATCATGGAGTGTGTCTCCTCTGTCAAATATCAGATCAAATTTAATGATACAGAGACAGATAAATTTACACCAACTAGGGGCCTAAGACAGGGTGACCCCCTATCTCCTTATCCTTTTTTGATCTGTTCTGAAGGATTATCAAGCATGTTGACTCACGAAGAAGAAATTGGTGGTATTGAAGGAATAAAGGTGTCAAGGAATGCCCCCTTGATATATCACCTTTTGTTTGCAGATGTCTCTTTGATCCTCATGAGAGCTACGGTACAAAATCCAAGTACGTTGAGAGGGTCCTAGATACATATTATGAGAGTTCAGGGCAACATGTAAGTACACCCAAATCTAGTATCTTCTTCAGTCCTAATACCAGAGTAAATGAAAGGGAGAATGTATGTGGAATGTTAAATATACTAACAGAAGCTTTGTCTGACAGGTACTTGGGGCTACCAACTATTGTCGGGGTTGATCGTAGTGACTGTTTTCAACATCTTGTTGATACAGTATGTCAGAGACTGAAGGAGTGGAAGGGAAAATTTCTATCAGTTCAAGGTGAAGAAATACTTTTAAAGGCAGTAGCTCAGGCAATTCCATCATATGATATGTCTATTTTTAAGTTACCAGAAGGGATATGCAAATCAATCACTGATGAAATATTGAGCTTTTGGTGGGGTGATGGAGAGGAGACAAGGAAATGCATTGGTTTGCATGGTGGAAGATGTGTGTACCAAAGAAGGAAGGTATGGGATTTAGAGATCTTCATAGCTTTACCTTTCTATGTTAGCAAAGCAGTGTTGGCGACTGATCCAGAATCCTAACTCTTTGTGTGCATGTGTTCTAAGTGCAAAATACTATCCTAATGGTAATGTTCTAAAAGCTGGCCCAAAGAAAGGCTCCTCGTTTACATGGCAAAGTTTGATTGCTGGGATACAAACTTTCAAGAGGGAATGTATTTGGCGAGTGGGCACTGGTTCATAGATTAGCATTGGGATGACCCATGGATCCCATCAAGTCCAACAAGGAAGATTATCTGGAATCATGTTGTAAAAGGTTCAAGAGATAATTGACCCTCATACAGGTCAGCGGGATGAAGCACTAATTCAGAGTGTGTTCTCGTCAGTTGATGTACGCAGAATATTACAAATCCCACTACATGTTGAAGCACTAGAAGATTTTGTGGCATGGCACTATACAAAGTCTGGAACCTTCTTAGTATGCTTGGCGTATCACTTAGAATTTGACCATTAGTTCGGTCGCCACTATGCAAATTTGAACAGTGCAGGGAGTGCTCAACTTAGCGGGGTTTGGAAGGAGCTATGGCATCTTCGGTTACCGAGAAAGATCAAGCATTTTGGTTGGAAAGTACTTAAGGGAGTACTACCATGCTACGGTGTACTCGCGGGCAGATACCCTTGATCCCGCAATGCCCGATATGCAAAATTGGTTTGGAGGACATTCAACATTGTTTGTTCACATTTTGATCCGCGCGCCTGTATACGATAACACATAATATTCCCACTGCTGAGCTCATCCTGGTGGCCATGTGGTCTATATGGTGGCAAAGGAGGCAAGTTGCGAAGGGGGAGACTGTTCCAACTCCAGAGCAATCGGCCATCTCAATTCGTGTACTTGCTACCAATTTTGTTCGTGCAAATACACCAAACCAGCCCATCCGCAAGAATGATCAAGTGTGGAAGAAGCCAAGCATGGGAGATATAAAAGTGAACGTTGATGCATCATTTCATGAGGAGAACCTCAGTGGAGCTTGTGGTTTTTGCCCGTGACGATGAGGGAAAATTTCTGGGAGCGGCAACACTAGCATTACCTGATGTCTTAAGCGCGGGATCAGCTGAGCTAATGACCATCTGTTCTAGACTATACCGGGCAGCGAATCTGGGATGCACAAATCTCATCATCGAGTCTGAATATGTATGAACGCTTTGAAATCTATATCTGACCCGGATGCGTACATGGGAGTGGACGCGCGTTCCTGTGGTGGCAGAGTGCTCGCTCTTGGCAATGGAGTTTGCGAGCATTAGCTATGAGTTTTGTAGCGGAGAGGCAAATATGCTAGCAGATGGATTAGCAAAGCATTGTTTTAGCAACAGTACTTCTGAAGTTTGGGAGACTTTCGTCCCTGACTTTATTCTTCACAACTATGTAAATGACCTTGCTAATATACGAGGAATAAAGTTACTACGATAAAAAAATGACGCAGAAGATGAGGTAATAATAAACAAAAATTAAGGAGAAAGAGCATACATACCACCATGCATAGCGAAGTTTTCAATAGCTGGAGAGGAAAATCATCAAGAGGATCAGTCAAGCTACTGTACCTAGGTAGTGGGTAGCCCATGAAAACTCCGACTGTTGATCCCTTGCCCATGACCCACATAAACACGGAGAGAACTGCCCTCGACCGATAAAGACGTGCGAGATGCAAGAGTACTGAGCACTGGACACGCACACCGCCGCCGCCGATGGATGGATGGACCCGCCGGATCTTTTGCTAGCTTCTCAAGAGCTTGATCCACACGCACGTCTTTCTCATGCGACATGCATGCATGTCTCCAAACATAGCCGCCAAAGCTGAACATGTCAAACATGCTTACATGCTCCGTGTTGAGCTGGGCTTGACATGGACGTGACGCTCATCCCTTGGGGAAACTGGCTCCACACGGCCGGACAGCCCGATCGCCCAAGATCTCGAAAATCTTCTCCGAACAGTGACCCGCAAGCGCACCGGGTCGTATCGTTTCAGCTCACACGCCGACGATCGATCATGATCATGACCCGCCCTGCTGCGCTAAGTGAACCTTGCTTTGGACCGCCGAGTACGCGCATACAACGAATAATGATCTCTGGGTGTGTTTCCCAGGTGGCGGGAAGACGACGGCGATGATGATGCGTGTGTAATGTTGCTAGTTAGGTCGTACTTATATGAGAGGTGAGAGCCATTACCTGTCGCTGTCTGTTGATCCAGTCTCCCGGGGAGTGATACTGATATATATCCATCCAGTTCAGTCAAATCAACAGCACAATATGCTGCTGCCAGGCTGCTACAACTGTAGTGGTGTACTTCTGAAGTTCTGATTCTGAACCCACCCAGCTTGGCTTGATATAAAAAGCCCACCCTGCTGCCCAGTTGCAACTCGCCGCTCCATCCATCCTGCTGCACGTTAACCGCTCGGCTTAATTGGAGGGGGAGAGACAGAGTTGCAGGTGTGTGCTGATCAGAACAGATCAGGTCAGCTGGAGGTTGATCTGAAGGCTCTGCACTAATAGTAGTAGTAGTAGTATCTCACCAACTGCAGCAACATTCAGAAGCAGCTAGTTCATCAGGTGCATGTTACTTCTGTGTCCTACCAGAGTGTATATTACCTAACTATACCTGTTTAGCTACAACTATCTGCTGCCTTTTCTGGCCTTTCTAATTCTTGGTGTGCTGCTCACATGTCAAATGGATATGCTATTTTATCATCATATTCTCTTTGCAGTGAGTGAGCGAGTGTGTCTCATACTGAGGAACGATGAACCAGTTCGCCCCGGCAGATTGGACCGGTAACATGGGAGACGCCCTGCCGCCGTTAAGGTCCGTCCTCATCACCGCTGGATTCATCTTCTTTTTTCTTGGATCGGCAACATGGGAGCTCTGGAATCCATGACTGATTCTTGCATGTGGCGTGTTGCTGCAGCGGCGAAGACGACGGCCTCGTCGAGCTGCTGTGGTGCAGCGGCCACGTCGTCATGCAGAGCCAGGCGCCGCCAAGGCCGGCGGTGCCCGAGCAGGAGGCGGCGCCGTGGTTCCAGTACCCCGTCGTCGATGAAGACGACTACTCCGTCGAGAGGGACCTCTTCTCGGAGATCTTCGGCGGAATGCCGGCGGATGGCGCAGGCAGGCCGTGCAAAGAGGAGGATAAGGAGCGAGGCGCCGCGGACGCGGTGACCGCGCTCCGAAGCGGGGTGATGCCGCCGCCGCTGCTGACGGATAAAGCAGGGTTGCACGGCGACGGCCCGCGCGACTCGCCGGCGTCAGAGGCCGGCGAGTCCTCGGTGGTCACGATGGGTTCCAGGAGGGTCTGCGGCGGGAGCAACCAGGCCCAGACGCCCCACGTCTCGGATACCGCCGACGACGACAGCGTGCTGCTGCCGCGGAGCGGCAGGGAAGCCAGGGACGCTAGGTCCTACCACAGCGCGTCGGCGACGTTGACCACGTCGTCGACGTGGTCGAGGCCTTCCGGCGCCAGCAAGCGGAAGCAGAGCGAGGGCCCCAGTGAGGCTATGCAGGACGTGGAGTCGGACTCCGCCGACGTGACGTGCGAGACGGCGCAGAAGCCGACTACAGCCAAACGGCGGCGCGCCGCCCAAGTGCACAACCTCTCGGAGAGGGTACGTGATCAATACCTTCGACTTACTTCGAGTTTCCTTGACTCTTGGCCGCCATTGCTGACTCTGTTCTGCGTGATGGATGCAGAGGAGAAGGGACAGGATCAACGAGAAGATGAGGGCCCTGCAAGAACTCGTACCCCACTGCAACAAAGTATGTACAGCTTCGAATACGATCTTAAATATAATTCTTAGCAATTGCGATCGATCTGATCATCTCGTTCTTGGCATCGAATTCTTCCACCAGACGGACAAGGCGTCGATGTTGGACGAGGCGATCGAGTACCTCAAATCGCTGCAGCTGCAGCTGCAGGTGATGTGGGCTATGGGCGGCCGCATGACGCTGGCGCCGGCGCCGGTGATGTTCCCGGCGGGCGCCCACCAGTACATGCAGCGGATGGCCGCCATTAGTTCCCGGATGCCGCCATTCACGACCTGCGTATACAGTTCAAATGACCCAGAAATGACCCAGACACTTTCTTCGTGATCGCTTTACTTTGTTCAGAGAAGTTCGGTGTACTGTATTTTATATAAAAAAAATCGTATTTAGGAGTTTGACAAGTCAACCTAATCCTTTTATTTTGAAATGTAAGGCGTGTTTTGACTATTTAAACTCATGTTTTAACCAACATGTGAATCATGTTATTATGAATCAGTATCATCAGATTCACATTTGAAAGTAGTTCTTGTGGTTATCACGGTGTAACTATTAATGAAATAATGTGCATGAAATTTATGCTCAAAGTCCAGTTGGGAAACCAACATATGCCTTGTTGTTCCAAATTGATGGGAGTACTATTTTCCTTTTATCGACGGCATTATGCATATTTACACATTAATTTATAAAGAGGTCTGTTTAAAACTCACCTAGATGAGATTTCTTTACCCCCCGCAAAAAAAAGGTCCATCTAAAACTCACCTAGATGAGATTCTTTTTTTTTTGCAAAAATGATCAGATCTAGATGAGACTTTGACAGGTCAGCTAAGTGATGTCATCTCTTTTGTGTGGTCTCATTTTCCTTCTTATCAAAAATTTCTTTTACCTTATTTTTTGTTTCATGTATGTTTGTTTTTATTTGCTGTAGGTGTGTTGTTTTTGTCCGTGGATTGATGTAATCTTTTGTGTGTTCCATTGGGTTGTTGCGCTTTTATTATTTTGTATTTGAGCATTTTCAATTCTGTTGAATTTGTTCTGGCTGTTGGGCTTTGCTTTGTGTTGTGATTTTTGTCAAGTTTAGCCAAAAGAAAATGCACACTATACTTACACAAAATTGGATTAAAAAACATAGGAAAAATATAAACATAATAGATGGAAAATATCAGAAAACAAAATCATGCCAAGTCAAAAAAAATATGAAAAAAAGAATTTAGAATATCATGGTAGCATGTTTTGTTGTCAGAGTTGTAGTCACGTTGATGGTGCGCAAGTTGCAATGGAGGGCAACACTTGCAGTTGCATGTCTAGCGGCGGACATGCAACTATCCCGGTGATGATCGTAGTTTGAGGAGTTCATGTATTCACTAAGTGTTAATGCTTTGGTCCGGTACTCTATTAAAAGGAGGCCTTAATATCCCTTAGTTTCCAATAGGACCCCGCTGCCACGAGAGGATAGGACAAAAGATGTCATGCAAGTTCTTTTCCATAAGCATGTATGACTATATTCGGAATACATGCCTACATTACATTGATGAACTGGAGCTAGTTCTGTGTCACCCTATGTTATAACTGTTGCATGAGGAATCGCATCCGACATAATTATCCATCACTGATCCATTGCCTACGAGCTTTTCATATATTGATCTTTGCTTATTTACTTTTCCATTGCTACTGTTACAATCACTATAAAACCAAAATTATTACTTTTGCTACCGTTACCGCTACTATCATACTATTTTGCTACTAAATACTTTGCTGCAGATATTAAGTTTTCCAGGTGTGGTTGAATTGACAACTCAAATGCTAATACTTGAGAATATTCTTTGGCTCCCCTTATGTCGAATCAATAAATTTGGGTTGAATACTCTACCCTCGAAAACTGTTGCGATCCCCTATGCTTGCAGTTGTAGTCAGGGCCAACACTTGCAGTCGTGTGTCTAGTAGGGGATACGCAACTGCCCAACCCACAACAAAATGCCACACCTGCAACACCAGCACCTAAACAACCCAAATTGTTATCGCTTTGAGAGCGTCCAATT
Source organism: Triticum urartu (assembly GCF_056163025.1). Lineage (NCBI taxonomy): Eukaryota > Viridiplantae > Streptophyta > Magnoliopsida > Poales > Poaceae > Triticum > Triticum urartu. Next base: position 56,546,494 of record NC_141877.1, on the reverse strand, counting down.
GCAGTCAGGGCCAGCACTTGCGGTTGTGTTTCTAGTGTCGGATATGCAATTGTCCACCCTTCGATAAAATGTCACTTGCACAACCCCGCGCCCAAACAACCCCACTTGCATTCTAGTTGAGGGTGTGCAGTTCTAGTCAGCGCCAACACTTGGAGTTGCATGTCTAGTGTCGGACTTACAACTACCCACCCCTCAACAAAATGCCAGTTGTGCAACCCCCGCACCCAAACACCTCAGTTACAATTGCGTCGAGTAGTCGGGACCAACACTTGCAGTTGTGTATATAATGATGGACATTTAACTAGGTCTGAGGTTGTCATGATGGATAAGCAATTGGGCCGGGTAGGGACGATTTGCATGTCGATAATGGACATGCAACTAATTCGAGCAAATTATGTATCGAGGGTGAACATAGAACTAGATCAAATGACGTAGTTGCGTGGGTCACAGATGTGCAACCGGTGGTGGCTCTTCTGGCAAAGCCATCAACAAAATAAAAAACTGATGAAAATATTCTTCAAAAAACGTGACTATAAATCAAAGAATTGTGGGTTCTTCCATCGAAAATGGCATCCAAACTATCTAGTCATATAATTATAAAATGACTGATGGAGCAAGGACAACTTACACAGATAGAAGGTTTCTCCTACTACTATTTTACCGTCTGAAACAGAAAAAGAGAAACAGGATCAACATATGCAAAAAAACATAGCCGACTCCTCCCTTGCAGCCTACCATCTGTTCCCCAGATGCTTCTCTCTTCGTACAAAATGGGAGCAACTAATTAAGGGGTACTTGATACATATCCAACGTATCTATAATTTTTGATTGTTTCATGCTATTAGCATACCACTTTTTGATATTTTTGCATCAATTTATATTATTTCTATTTGAACTAACCTATTAATCCAACACCAATGGTCAGTTCCTGTTTTATATTGTTTTTGGTTTTTAGGTGCAAAATTCACGGAGCCAGAATGAACTGGTTTTTTTATGAATTGTTTATGGGAATTATCAAAAATGGCGAATAAATAAACGCAAGGTAGTGCTCGAGGGGCCTACATGGCCATCCCACGCGCCCTGGCCTCTGGGCGTGCCGAGGGGCGTGTGGGTCCTCCTTAGGTCGGCTGGACCCCTTCTTTCGCAGCAACAAAGCTAATTTTATGGGGGGGTGATCACCTTAAAATTTTAGCCCTACCAGAGTTGCAAGTATTTGGGCTATAAAAATGGTGTTCGACCAGAAAACAATACTGAAAACAGAGAAGAAAATAGAGAGAAAAGGATGAGGAGATCCAAAGATCCAATCTCAAAGGGGCTCTCGCTCCTCCGGGAGCCATGGTGGCCAAGGAGCAAAGGGGGGAACCTCTCCCCATCTAGGGTGGAGGCCATGGAGGAAGAAGCCAGAGGGAGGGGGGCTCTCCCACATCTCTCTCTCCCGGTGGTGCCGGAGTGCCGCCGGGGGAACCATCATCGCGACGATCGTCTTCATCAATATCGTCGCGTTCGCCAACATCTCCATCACCTTCCTCACCTCTTTTCAGCGGTCCACTCTCCCTCTACCCGCTATAATCCCTTGCTTGAACATGGTGTTTTGGAGGCTATTGGTTATTATTATGATGATTTCTTGCATCTTCTTTGTGTATTCGTAGATAATTGTTGTGTTATGGGTAAATTGGTGAATTTTTATGATTTGTTTGAGTTTCTTATGGTTATATTACTAGCTTTTGGTGCCAATCATATGAGCGCATGTGTGGGTCACACCATAGGGTTAGTTGTATGTTGATAAGACTATGCATATGGGGGCAGGAGTGACTAAACCTCGCTAGACCATGGAAATTGATGCATATGGGATTGAAGGGGGGGGTCAATATATCTTAATGCTATTGTTGAGTTTTACCTTCATGAACTTAATAGTAGTTGAGGATGCTTGCTAATAGTTTCAGTCATAATTATATAAAATTCCAAGTAAGGGAAAGTATGTGAGCATAGGCTTTTCCACATATAAACTTGCAATGATGATCAGTTTAGTAACTTAGCTGATTGCAGAGACATAAAAACATGAGGAGTTAGACTACCGACTTAGGAGATAGTCAAAATAAGTTGGTGTTTTGCGGTTTTTGCATGTTTATGATTAAAAAAGAGCGAAAATACAAAGTTATATCATGCTACGGAAGTTGGAGAGTGTTACGTGGCCATAGTAGGATCCTTTACAAAATTTAAAGTGAGACAACATTTCAAAATTTGAAACATAGGAGAATAGGCATGAGTAAGTTGACTACACAATATCATGGATCCGCTATGATGACAAGTTCTATTTACCGCATTATAATTGGATTTCTTTCACTCTCTTATAATGTAATATATAATTAGAAGAATTTGAAGCAAATATGCCCTAGAGGCAATAATAAAGTTGTTATTTATATTTCCTTATATCATGATAAATGTTTATTATTCATGCTAGAATTGTATTAACCAGAAACTTAGTACATGTGTGAATACATAGACAAAACTAAGTGTCCGTAGTATGCCTCTACTTGACTAGCTCGTTAATCAAAGATGGTTAAGTTTCCTAGCCATAGACATGTGTTGTCATTTGATGAACGGGATCACATCATTAGAGAATGATGTGATGGACAAGACCCATCAGTTAGCTTAGCACTATGATCGTTTAGTTTATTGGTATTGTTTCTTCATAACTTATACATGTTTCCTCTGACTATGAGATTATGCAACTCCCGAATACCGGAGGAACACCTTGTGTGCTATCAAACATCACAACGTAACTGGATGATTATCAAGATGCTCTACAGGTGTCTCTGATGGTGTTTGTTGAGTTGGCATAGATCGAGATTAGGATTTGTCACTCCGTGTATCGGAGAGGTATTTCTGGGCCCTCTCGGTAATGCACATCACTATGAGCCTTGCAAGCAATGTGACAAATGAGTTAGTCACGGGATGATGCATTATGGGACGAGTAAAGAGACTTGCCGGTAACGAGATTGAACTAGGTATGGTGATACCGACGATCGATCTCGGGCAAGTAGCATACCGATGACAAAGGGAACAACGTATGCTGTTATGCGGTTTGACCGATAAAGATCTTCGTAGAATATGTAGGAGCCAATATGAGCATCCAGGTTCCGCTATTGGTTATTGACCGGAGATGTGTCTCGATCATGTATACATAGTTCTCGAACCCGTAGGGTCCGCACGCTTAACGTTCGATGACGATTTTTATTATGAGTTATGTGATTTGATGTACCAAAGGTTGTTCGTGGTCCCGGATGAGATCACGGACATGACAAGGAGTCTCGAAATGGTCGAGAGGTAAAGATTCATATTTTGGAAGGCTATATTCAGACATCAGAAAACTTCCGAGTGATTCGGGTATTTTTCGGTGAACCGGGGAGTTATGGTAATTAACTGGGGGAAGTATTGGGCCTTATTGGGCTTTAGTGGAAAGGAGAGAAGGGCCATAAGGGGAGGCAGCGCGCCCCCCATGGGCTAGTTGGAAGTGGATTAGGAGGGGCGGCGCCCCCCTCTTTCCTTCTCCCTCTCCTCCTCCTTCCCTCTGTCCACCTCTTGGAAAAGGAAGGAGACTCCAACTAGGATTGGGAATCCTAGTTGGACTCCCCCCTATAGGCGCGCCCTCACGGAGTACAGAATTATGGGGTCCTCGGGTGTCCGGGCTTTGTGATATGGGCCGGACTAATGGGCCATGGAGATACAAGACGGAAGACTTTCCCCGTGTCCGGATGGGACTCTCCTTGGCGTGGAAGGTAAGCTTAGCGTGCGAATATGAAGATTCCTTTCTCTGTAAACCGACTCTGTACAAACCCTAGTCCCTTCTGGTGTCTATATAAACCGGAGGGTTTAGTCCATAGAGGTGGTCATAATCATAATCATATAGGCTAGATATCTTGGGTTTAGCCATTACGATCTTGTGGTAGATCAACTCTTGTAACCCCTATACTCATCAAAGTCAATCAAGCAGGACGTAGGATATTACCTCCATTAAGAGGGCCATAACCTGGGTAAACATCGTGTCCCCTGTCCCCTGTTACCTTCGATCCTTAGACGCACAGTTCGGGGCCCCCTACCCGAGATCTGTCAGTTTTGACACCTACATTGGTGCTTCCATTCTGAGTTCCACTGTGTCATCGTCGAAAGGCTCGATGGCTCCATCAATCATTTACAACAATGCTGTCATGAAGGAGATTTTTCTCCCGGACGAGATATTTGTATTTGGCGGCTTCGCACTGCGTGCCAACTCGGTTGGCCACCTGGAGTAGATCGACAGCTACGCCCCTGGTCACCAGATCAGTTTTGGAAATCTGAACTATGTCACTGATATCCGAGGAGACTTGATCTTCCAAGGGTTCGCGGCCTCAACCACCGCTCCGGCCTTAGATCCAGAGCATGTCATCGGGTCCAAAGATGGGAGTCTAGAGACCGCCGGGCTCTTTGTGACCTTAGAGCTCAACACCGAGAGAATAGCGTCTCCGGCAATCATTGCAAGGCCGGACTCTTCTCCGTATACTACTTCCGAACCCTGGAGGTCCGCATCATGCGAGCTCGGCCCAGAAACTTCCGACCCCGTCCAAACCCCGCTCTTAAACGAGGCTCTGGACTTAATGCGATCCCTCATCATCACAAAGGAACCGCTTCTGAATCACGCCTAGCCCAGACTAGGGGCTAGAAATAGGGAATTTTACTTCCCACCCACCACCAACTTCATAGCCACTGCCGAGGACCTAACCGACATCCTTGATGACGCCTCCGAAGACATCGACCGTATGGACAACGATGCCGGAGAGGAGCAGGCCCAAAACCCGCCGGTCATCGGACGTTGGACGACCACCTCCTCGTATGACGTATACATGGTGGATACTGATACGTCTCCGTCGTATCTATAATTTTTGATTGTTCCATGCCAATATTATTCAACTTTCATATACTTTTGGAAACTTTTTATACTATTTTTTGGGACTAACATATTGATCCAGTGCCCAGTGCCAGTTCCTGTTTGTTGCATGTTTTTTGTTTCGTAGAATATCCATATCAAACGGAGTCCAAACGGAATAAAAACTGGCCGAGATTTTTTTGGAATATATATGATTTTTGGGAAGAAGAATCCACGCGAGACGATGCTCGAGGGGCCCACGAGGTAGGGGTGCGCGCCCCTGTCCCTCGTGGCCATCCCGTAAGGCAGTTGATGCCCTTCTTTCGCCACAAGAAAGCTAATATCCGGATAGAGATCGTGTTAAAATTTCAGCCCAATCGGAGTTACGAATCTCCGGGAATATAAGAAACGGTGAAAGGGAAGAATCTGAGAACGTAGAAACAGAGAGAGACAGAGAGACAGATCCAATCTCGGAGGGGCTCTCGCCCCTCCCACGCCATGGAGACCATGGACCATAGGGGAAACCCTTCTCCCATCTAGGGAGAAGGTCAAGGAAGAAGAAGGAGGAGGGGGATCTCTCCCCCTCCCTTCCGATGGCGCCGGAACGCCACCGGGGGCCATCATCATCACCGCGATCTACACCAACACCTCCGCCATCTTCATCGACATCTCCATCACCTTCCCCCCTCTATCTACAGCGGTCCACTCTCCCGCAACCCGCTGTACCCTCTACTTGAACATGGTGCTTTATGCTTCATATTATTATCCAATGATGTGTTGCCATCCTATGATGTCTGAGTAGATTTTCGTTGTCCTATCAGTGGTTGATGAATTGCTATGATTGATTTAATTTGCTTGTGGTTATGTTGCTGTACTTTGGTGCCCATCATATGATTGCGTGCGTGGATCACACCCTAGGGTTAGTTGTATGTTGATAGGACTATGTATTGGAGGGCAAGAGTGACAGAAGCTTCAACCTAGCATCGAAATTGATGCATACGGGATTGAAGGGGGACCAATATATCTTAATGCTATGGTTGGGTTTTACCTTAATGAACATTAGTAGTTGCGGATGCTTGCTAATAGTTCCAATCATAAGTGCATAGAATTCCAAGTCAGGGATTACATGGTAACAGTGGCCTCTCCCACATAATACTTGCTATCGGTCTAGTAAAGTAGTCAATTGCTTAGGGGCAATTTCGCAACTCCTACCACCACTTGTCCACACTCGCTATATTTACTTTATTGTTTCTTAACCTAAACAACCCCTACTTTTTATTTACGTACTCTTTATTATCTTGCAAACCTATCCAACAACACCTACAAAGTACTTCTAGTTTCATACTTGTTCTAGGTAAAGTGAACGTCAAGCTTGCGTAGAGTTGTATCGGTGGTCGATAGAACTTGAGGGGATATTTGTTCTACCTTTAGCTCCTCGTTGGGTTAGACACTCTTACTTATCGAAAACTGTTGCGATCCCCTATACTTGTGGGTTATCAGATACACCTAAAAATGACGACGGCGATGATGAGAAAAACCCAGTTGAGGACGAACCTCCTGAGATACCCCCGAAATGTTGATGTCAGTGGCGCCGCTCTAAATCGCGTCGTGGTAAGAACAGCAATACCGGCACCGAAGACAATGATACTCCGGAGAATGCTGAAGACCAAAAAGACCCCATCGAACCAACATTCGAACAAGATGATCGGGAGGACGAGCAAGTTGACCCTGACGAACAAACAGGGAACAACGACTCGAAGGACAACAACTATCTGCCGCTCTCCGTGGACGATGTAAGCCTTGGCGACAAAGATTTTATCGTGCCAGAGGAACCCCTCGAACAAGAGCGCTTCAATAGCCGGCTAATAGCCATGGCTAGAAGCCTAAAAAATAAATAGCAGAAGCTTCAAGCCGACTGAGGGAGTCCTGGATTAGGGGGTGTTCGGATAGCCGAACTATACCTTCAGCTGGACTCCTGGACTATGAAGATACAAGCTTGAAGACCCCGTCCCGTGTCCGGAAGGGACTTTCCTTAGCGTGGAAGGCAAGCTTGGCGATACAGATGTTCAGATCTCCTACCATTATAACCGACTCTATGTAACCCTAACCCTCTTCGGTGTCTATATAAACCAGAGGGTTTTAGTCCGTAGGAAAACACACATATCAACAATCATACCGTAGGCTAGCTTCTAGGGTTTAGCCTCTCTGATCTCGTGGTAGATCTACTCTTGTACTACCCATATCATCAATATTAATCAAGCAAGACGTAGGGTTTTACCTCCATCGAGAGGGCCCAAACCTGGGTAAAACTTCGTGTCCCTTGCCTCCTGTTACCATCCGGCCTAGACGCACAGTTCGGGACCCCCTACCCAAGATCCGCCGGTTTTGACACCGACATTGGTGCTTTCATTGAGAGTTCCTCTGTGTCGTCGCCGTCAGGCTCGATGGCTCCTACGATCATCGATAGCGACGCAGTCCAGGGTGAGACCTTCCTCCCCGGACAGATCTTCGTATTTGGCGGCTTCGCACTGCGGGCCAATTCACTTGGCCACCTGGAGCAGATCGAAAGCTACGCCCCTGGCCGTCAGGTCAGATTTTGAAGTTTAAACTATACGGCTGACATCCGCGGGGACTTGATCCTCAACGGATTCGAGCCACTGCCGAGCGCGCCGCACTGTCCCGACGAGCATGATCTAGCTCTGCCGCCGAACAGTGCCCTAGAGGCCGCACCCGCATCGGCTTCGATCCTTAATTCGGAGCCAACTGCGCCGATCGAGGATGGGCGGTTGGACGCCGCCTCGGGGGCTGTGGTCCCAACGACGATTGAGCCGAACACCAGCCCCACACTCCGCGAGACTCATGACTCCAAGGAGCCGGACTCCTTTCCGGACTCCGAACCTTCCGCGCCCCGGCCAATCGAATCCGATTCGGCGCCGATCATGGAGTTTACTGTCGCGGACATCTTTCAGCACTCGCCTTTTGGCGATATTCTGAAGTCACTAAAGTCTTGCTCTTTATCAGGAGAGCCCTGGCCGGATTGCGGCCAGCAAGGTGGGGATTCGGACGATGAAGAAATTCAAAACCGACCCACCACCCACTTCGTAGCCACTATCGACGACTTAACCGACAAGCTCGACTTCGATTCCGACGACATTGACGGTATGGACGCCGATGAAGGAGACGATGAAGAACCAGCGCCTATTGAGCCCTGGAGCGCCACCTCGTCATACGACGTATACATGGTGGACGCACCAAAAGATGACGACGAAGAGCGGAAGGACGCACCGAAGGATTGTTCCCTCGAAAAGCAGTCAAAGCGGCGACGCAAGCGCCGCCCCAAATCCCGCCTCGACAGAAATAGCGATCACACAGACCCAGCGCTGGAGCAGGGCGAACCGCTGCTGGACAACGGCAATCCGGATAATCAAACCGAACAAACAAACCCTATCAAGGATAATGGTCCGGACGACATAACACCGGACAGGCACCCGGAGCAGCAGAACGCCCGTAAAAGGCTTGTTGCCACCGCGAGGAGCCTCAAAAAGCAGAAGCGAAGGCTCAAGGCCGTGCAAGACACACTCCAGTTCAGATGGAGCAAAATACCCAAAGCGGAAGCTGCTACCCGAATTCGATGAGGAGGCCGCAGACCCCCCACAACCAAATATCAAAGCAGCCACCTGGTCGGATAGACGACCCCTCTACCAACACAGAGCGGCATACAACGCTGCTCACAATACGACACGCGACCCAGGTGAGGGTTCGCACCCAAAGGACAACGCAACAAGATCCATCTATGGACCACGCAAGCGCCCCCCAACATACAATGCAACACAACAAATATCCGAACAACGCGGTACACCCAGCTACAGGGGTGCCGCACACCCTCTATGTTTCACCGACGAGGTGCTGGACCATGAATTTCCAGAGGGATTCAAACCCGTAAACATAGAGGCATACGATGGAACAACAGACCCCGGGGTTTGGATTGAGGACTATATCCTTCATATCCATATGGCTCGAGGAGATGATCTCCATGCCATCAAATACTTACCCCTCAAGCTCAAAGGGCCAGCTCGTCACTGGCTCAAAGGCCTCCCTGAAAGCTCCATTGGAAGTTGGGAAGAGCTCGAAGACGCCTTTCGGGCAAATTTTCAAGGGACTTATGTCTGACCTCTGGATGCGGATGATCTGAGTCATATAACTCAGCAGCCCGGAGAGTCAGCCCCAAAGCTTTGGAATAGGTTTCTTACTAAAAAGAACCAGATTGTCGACTGTCCGGACACCGAAGCCTTAGCGGCTTTCAAGCATAGCGTCCGTGACGAATGGCTCGCCAGACACCTCGGCCAAAATAAGCCGAGAACGATGGCCGCATTAACAAACCTCATGACCCGCTTTTGCACGGGTGAGGACAGCTGGCTAGCCAGATGCAGCACCAGCGACCCCAGTACATCGGAAGTTAGAGATGGAAACGGGAAATCACGGCGCAACAGCAATAACAAACGCCGGAATACAGAAGACAACACGAAGGGCACGGCAGTAAATGCCGGATTCAAAAGCTCTCGGCCAGGTCAAAAGCCGCCCACTAAAGGCACCAGGGATGAACTGTCCAGCCTCAACAAAATTCTGGACCAAGTATGTCAGATCCACAGTACCCCGGGTAAACCTGCTAATCATACCCACAGAGAATGTTGGGTCTTCAAGCAGTCCGGCAAGCTCAACGCCGTACACAAGGGGGAGGACACACCAAGTGAAGACGAGGACGAACCCCCCAAGCAAGACACTTGGGAACAAAAGAAATTCCCACCAAAAGTCAAAACAGTAAACGTACTACACATGATCAAGGGAAAAAACAATGCGGCACCCCCAGGAAAATATACCCAAGTGCCTGTCACCGCGAAGTCCTGCCAATGGTCGTCTCAACCGATCATTTTCGACCATCGCGATTACTCATCAAGTATCCGACACGCAAGATGGGCTGCCTTGGTATTAGACCCAGTAATCGGTGGATATCACTTCACACGAGTCTTGATGGACGGCAGCAGCAGCCTAAACCTAATATACCAGGATACAATCCGCGGGATGGGGTTAGACCCAACACAAATTCGCCATAGCAATACTACCTTTAAAGGAGTAACGCCAAGCCCAGGGGCTCGTTGTACGGGTTCCCTCCTACTACAAGTTATATTCGGCTCCCCCAATAACTTCCGTCGTGAGCATTTAACTTTCCACATCGCTCCATTTCAAAGTGGCTATCAAGCACTGCTCGGACGCAAAGCTTTCGCTCTCTTTAATGCAATACCACACTACGCCTCCCTCACACTCAAGATGCCCGGTCCACGTGACATCATTACAGTGCACGGAGATATCAAGCGCTCTCTGCGCGCCGAAGAGAGTGAGGCGGCCTTGGCAGCCGAACATTAAAGACGTCCGGACCAGCGATCGAGTCCGGCGCCGCTATTTACACCGAATAAGTGATCACACCCCTATTCGTCAATACAGGGGGCTCAACGCGCGTAGACAAGTGGCAATTTCTTATCATCTTCAATTATACATGGTTTCTTTAAAAACTATCTTTTTGCACGACAACTCTTTCACTTAACTTCCTCTCTTTTACAGACGATCATCGTGCTACACCCGTCCAGGATACGGCACAACGGAGACACAGGTGCAGACGTGCAGCAGGGACCCGCTTAAAAGATTCTTTTTAGATTAAGACCCTGCGTAAACCTTTTTTACTATCTCTTGTTGATACATATCCACCATTGTGAAGGATGCTGACGTCTTGGCATGTGGCCATGCCAGAACAATGCACGTACCTGGACACAAGGGGCTTCTTACAAAGGCCATTATTTAGGCCCGGTTTATACCACAAAGACCGAATACCTTAGGGAGTGTTCGGCGTCGCGAGTTTGGCCCTATATGCATCAGCTCCGAATCATTGTCTTTGGTCAAATGTTGGGTTTGCCCGGCTCCTGTGTTTTGGTGCCTTACGTTCCGCTTTACCGGCTAAGGTAGCACCAGGAGAACTACTGCGATTGTGCCCTGGTTCATCCGGACGAGCACCTCAGTAGAGAAAGCCAAAAACTGTCTGTCATGATATAGCGTGAGACTGGTCAACCAGTCGATGACCTATGGGAATGTTAGAATTCCTCCGCCTTAACGAAGGGCCGTTTTTCGGCCAGGCATATACGCACCCTGAGATCGGGAGAGTGCGGAGCCACCAGGGGCTATCTAGTAGCCCCACTGTCAAACTCCTATGGCTAAGTGAAAGTGTTAAAGCATTATAGTCCGGTTGCCTCGCTCGCTCCACTATCACCTCCTTAATAGGACCAAGACGTTGGGTTAAGTGTGAACGCGTGTTTTTGCTAGCACCTCCACATTATATGCATGGGGGTTGAAGCCGACGACTGCAATCTTTCAGGCTATACACACGTATACAAAAACGGCCGCCCAGGAGGCATCATATTACTTTCAGGCAAAAGTATAAAAATAGCCTTATAAAACTCTATAAAAGCATTTTGCGTACAATGCGATTACATATCACTCAAACATAATATTTTTTGAGCACTGGGTCTCTACCAAACGGGCACCCTCAAGAACTTCTTCAAAGTAGTGCTCAGCAGCCTTTCGACCTATGGCCGAATCCCGCGCTGCAACATTGGTAGCATCCATCTCCGCCCAGTATGCCTTGACACGGGCAAAGGCCATCCGTGCGCCCTCTATGCACGCCGACCTCTTCATCGCATCAATGTGCGGCATCACATCGAGTAAGTGCTGCACCAAGCTAAAATAGTTGTTCGGTTTTGACCCTTCCGGCCATAACTGATCCACAACAAACCTCATGGAGAGTCCGGACAACCTATTTAGTTCGGCCCATTCGGCTAATTGGTCAGTCAATGAAAGTGGACGCTCGGGAGTATGGAATTGTGTCCAAAACAGCTGGTCTACTCCACGGTCCGTCTGACCTTGGAAGTACTTGGCCGCATCGGCAGCGCTCGACGCCAAATCCATATACACATCCTCCGAGCTCCACAGCCGATCCAGGGGGGCATACCATGGATCTCCGAACTTCCTCCGCAACATAAAGGATTTCCCAGCTACAATATCCTCGGCTTCCCGCAGCTCCTCCTTCTTTGCCCTCATAGCAGAGCGGAGGTCCTTTCTCGTCGCAGCAGCCTTCTCAAGGTTCGATGTCTTCGCCTGGTTTTTGAAGGAAATATGCCCTAGAGGCAATAATAAAGTTATTATTTATTTCCTTATATCATGATAAATGTTTATTATTCATGCTAGAATTGTATTAACCGGAAACATAATACATGTGTGAATACATAGACAAACAGAGTGTCACTAGTATGCCTCTACTTGACTAGCTCGTTAATCAAAGATGGTTATGTTTCCTAACCATAGACAAAGAAGTTGTTATTTGATTAACGGGATCACATCATTAGTTGAATGATCTGATTGACATGACCCATTCCATTAGCTTAGCACTCGATCGTTTAGTATGTTGTTGTTGCTTTCTTCATGACTTATACATGTTCCTATGACTATGAGATTATGCAACTCCCGTTTGCCAGAGGAACACTTTGTGTGCTACCAAACGTCACAACGTAACTGGGTGATTATAAAGGAGCTCTACAGGTGTCTCCAAAGGTACATGTTGGGTTGGTGTATTTCGAGATTAGGATTTGTCACTCTGATTGTCGGAGAGGTATCTCTGGGCCCTCTCGGTAATGCACATCACATAAGCCTTGCAAGCATTACAACTAATGTGTTAGTTGTGAGATGATGTATTACGGAACGAATAAAGAGACTTGCCGGTAACGAGATTGAACTAGGTATTGGATACCGACGATCGAATCTCGGGCAAGTAACATACCGATGACAAAGGGAACAACGTATGTTGTTATGCGGTCTGACCGATAAAGATCTTGGTAGAATATGTAGGAGCCAATATGGGCATCTAGGTCCCGTTATTGGTTATTGACCAGAGACATGTCTTGGTCATGTCTACATTGTTCTCGAACCGTAGGGTCCGCACGCTTAACGTTACGATGACAGTTATTATGAGTTTATGCATTTTGATGTACCGAAGTTGGTTCGGAGTCCCGAATATGATCACGGACATGACGAGGAGTCTCGAAATGGTCGAGACATAAAAATTGATATATTGGACGACTATATTCGGACACCGGAAGCGTTCCGGGGAAGTTTCGGATAAAACCGGAGCACCGGGGGGTTACCGGAACCCCCCGGGGTGTTAATGGGCCTCATGGGCCTAATGTGGAGAAGAGGAAGGGGCTGCCAAGGCAGGCCGCGCGCCCCCTCTCCCCCTAGTCCGAATTGGACAAGGAGGGAGGGGCGGCGCCCCCCCTTTCCTTCTCTCCTTCCCTCTCTCCTACTTGGACAAGGAAAGGGAGGGGAGTCCTACTCCCGGTAGGAGTAGGACTCCTCCTGCGCGCCTCCTCTAGGGCCGGCCGCACCCCCCCTTGGATCCTTTATATACGGAGGCAGGGGGCACCCTAGGACACACAAGTTGATCTTCGTGATCGTTCCTTAGCCGTGTGCGGTGCCCCCCTCCACCATATTCCACCTCGGTCATATCGTTGTAGTGCTTAGGCGAAGCTCTGCGTCGGTAGAACATCATCATCATCACCACGCCGTTGTGCCGACAGAACTCATCCCCGAAGCATTGCTGGATCGGAGCCCGGGGAGCGTCATCGAGCTGTACGTGTGCTAAGAACTCGGAGGTGCCGGAGTGACGGTGCTTGGATCGGTCGGATCGGGAAGACGTACGACTACTTCCTCTACGTTGTGTCAACGCTTCCGTTGTCGATCTACAAGGTTACGTAGATCATACTCTCCCCTCTCGTTGCTATGCATCACCATGATCTTGCGTGTGCGTAGGAATTTTTTTGAAATTACTACGTTCCCCAACAGTGGCATCCGAGCCTAGGTTTTATGGTTTGATGTTATTTGCACGAGTAGAACACAAGTGAGTTGTGGGCGATATAAGTCATACTGCTTACCAGCATGTCATACTTTAGTTCGGCGGTATTGTTGGACGAAGCGGCATGGACCAACATTACGCGTACGCTTACGCGAGACCGGTTCTCCCGACGTGCTTTGCACAGAGGTGGCTTGCGGGTGACAGTTTCTCCAACTTTAGTTGAACCGAGTGTGGCTACGCCCGGTCCTTGCGAAGGTTAAAACAGCACCAACTTGACAAACTATCGTTGTGGTTTTGATGCGTAGGTAAGGTTGGTTCTTGCTTAAGCCCGTAGCAGCCACGTAAAACTTGCAACAACAAAGTAGAGGACGTCTAACTTGTTTTTGCAGGGCATGTTGTGATGTGATATGGTCAAGACATGATGCTAAATTTTATTGTATGAGATGATCATGTTTTGTAACCGAGTTATCGGCAACTGGCAGGAGCCATATGGTTGTCGCTTTATTGTATGCAATGCAATCGCCCTGTATTGCTTTACTTTATTACTAAGCGGTAGCGATAGTCGTAGAAGCATAAGATTGGCGAGACGGCAACGATGCTACGATGGAGATCAAGGTGTCGCGCCGGTGACGATGGTGATCATGACGGTGCTTCGAAGATGGAGATCACAAGCACAAGATGATGATGGCCATATCATATCACTTATATTGATTGCATGTGATGTTTATCTTTTATGCATCTTATCTTGCTTTGTTTGACGGTAGCATTATAAGATGATCTCTCACTAATTATCAAGAAGTGTTCTCCCTGAGTATGCACCGTTGCGAAAGTTCTTCGTGCTGAGACACCACGTGATGATCGGGTGTGATGGGCTCTACGTTCAAATACAACGGGTGCAAAACAGTTGCACACACGGAATACTCAGGTTATACTTGACGAGCCAAGCATATACAGATATGGCCTCGGGACACGGAGACCGAAAGGTCGAGCGTGAATCATATAGTAGATATGATCAACATAGTGATGTTCACCGATGAAACTACTCCATCTCACATGATGATCGGACATGGTTTAGTTGATTTGGATCACGTAATCACTTAGAGGATTAGAGGGATGTCTATCTAAGTGGGAGTTCTTTAAGTAAATTAATTGAACCTAAATTTATCATGAAACTTAGTACCTGATAGTATCTTGCTTGTTTATGTTTGATTGTAGATAGATGGCTCGTGCTGTTGTTCCGTTGAATTTTAATGCGTTCCTTGAGAAAGCAAAGTTGAAAGATGATGGTAGCAATTACACGGACTGGGTCCGTAACTTGAGGATTATCCTCATTGCTGCACAAAAGAATTACGTCCTGGAAGCACCGCTGGGTGCCAGGCCTGCTGCTGGAGCAACACCAGATGTTATGAACGTCTGGCAGAGCAAAGCTGATGACTACTCGATAGTTCAGTGTGCCATGCTTTACGGCTTAGAATCGGGACTTCAACGACGTTTTGAACGTCATGGAGCATATGAGATGTTTGAGGAGTTGAAGTTAATATTTCAAGCAAATGCCTAGATTGAGAGATATGAAGTCTCCAATAAGTTCTATAGCTGCAAGATGGAGGAGAACAGTTCTGTCAGTGAGCATATACTCAAAATGTCTAGGTATAATAATCACTTGATTCAATTGGGAGTTAATCTTCCAGATGATTGCGTCATTGACAGAATTCTCCAATCACTGCCACCAAGCTACAAGAGCTTCGTGATGAACTATAATATGCAAGGGATGAATAAGACTATTCCCGAGCTCTTCGCAATGCTGAAAGCTGCGGAGGTAGAAATCAAAAAGGAGCATCAAGTGTTGATGGTCAACAAGACCACTAGTTTCAAGAAAAAGGGCAAAGGGAAGAAGAAAGGGAACTTCAAGAAGAACGGCAAGCAAGTTGCTGCTCAAGAGAAGAAACCCAAGTCTGGACCTAAGCCTGAAACTGAGTGTTTCTACTGCAAGCAGACTGGTCACTGGAAGCGGAACTGCCCCAAGTATTTGGCGGATAAGAAGGATGGCAAGGTGAACAAAGGTATATACGATATACATGTTATTGATGTGTACCTTACTAATGCTCGCAGTAGCACCTGGGTATTTGATACTGATTCTGTTGCTAATATTTGCAACTCGAAACAGGGACTACGGATTAAGCGAAGATTGGCTAAGGACGAGGTGATGATGCGCGTGGGAAACGGTTCCAAAGTCGCTGTGATCGCGGTCGGCACGCTTCCTCAACATCTACCTTCGGGATTAGTATTAGACCTAAATAATTGTTATTTGGAGCCAGCGTTGAGCATGAACATTATATCTGGATCTTGTTTAATGCGAGACAGTAATTCATTTAAATCAGAGAATAATGGTTGTTCTATTTATATGAGTAATATCTTTTATGGTCGTGCACCCTTGAAGAGTGGTCTATTCTTATTGAATCTCGATAGTAGTGATACAAATATTCATAATGTTGAAGCCAAAAGATGCAGAGTTGATAATGATGGTGTAACTTATTTGTGGCACTGCCGTTTAGGTCATATCGGTGTAAAGCGCATGAAGAAACTCCATACTGATGGACTTTTGGAACCACTTGATTATGAATCACTTGGTACTTGCGAACCGTGCCTCATGGGCAAGATGACTAAAACACCGTTCTCCGGTACTATGGAGAGAGCAACAGATTTATTGGAAATCATACATATAGATGTATGTGGTCCGATGAATATTGAGGCTCATGGCGGATATCGTTATTTTCTCACCTTCACAGATGACTTAAGCAGATATGGGTATATCTACTTAATGAAACATAAGTCTGAAACATTTGAACAGTTCAAAGAACTTCAGAGTGAAGTTGAAAATCATCGTAACAAGAAAATAAAGTTTCTACAATCTGATCGTGGAGGAGAATATTTGAGTTACGAGTTTGGTGTACATTTGAAGCAATGCGGAATAGTTTCGCAACTCACGCCACCTGGAACACCACAGCGTAATGGTGTGTCCGAACGTCGTAATCGTACTTTACTAGATATGGTGCGATCTATGATGTCTCTTACTGATTTACCGCTATCATTTTGGGGATACGCTCTAGAGATGGCCGCATTCACGTTAAATAGGGCACCATCAAAATCTGTTGAGACGACGCCTTATGAACTATGGTTTGGCAAGAAACCAAAATTGTCGTTTCTGAAAGTTTGGGGCTGCGATGCTTATGTGAAAAAGCTTCAACCTGATAAGCTCGAACCCAAATCGGAGAAATGTGTCTTCATAGGATATCCAAAGGAAACTATTGGATACATCTTCTATCACAGATCCGAAGGCAAGACTTTTGTTGCTAAATTCGGAAACTTTCTGGAGAAGGAGTTTCTCTCGAAAGAAGTGAGTGGGAGGAAAGTAGAACTTGACGAGGTAACTATACCTGCTCCCTTATTGGAAAGTAGTGCATCACAGAAAACTGTTTCAGTGACACCTACACCAGTTAGTGAGGAAGCTAATGATGATGATCATGAAACTTCAAAACAAGATACTACTGAACCTCGTAGATCAACCAGAGTGAGATCCGCGCTAGAGTGGTACGGTTATCCTGTTCTGGAAGTCATGCTACTAGATCATGATGAACCTACGAACTATGAAGAAGCGATGGTGAGCCCAGATTCCGCAAAATGGCTTGAAGCCATGAAATCTGAGATGGGATCCATGTATGAGAACAAAGTATGGACTTTGGTTGACTTGCCCGATGATCAGCAAGCAATTGAGAATAAATGGATCTTCAAGAAGAAGATTGACACCGATGGTAATATTACTGTCTATAAAGCTCGACTTGTCGCAAAAGGTTTTCGGCAAGTTCAAGGGATTGACTACGATGAGACCTTCTCACCCGTAGCGATGCTTAAGTCTGTCCGAATCATGTTAGCAATTGCCGCATTTTATGATTATGAAATTTGGCAGATGGATGTAAAAACTGCATTCCTAAATGGATTTCTGGAAGAAGAGTTGTATATGATGCAACCAGAAGGTTTTGTCAATCCAAAGGGAGCTAACAAAGTGTGCAAGCTCCAGCAATCCATTTATGGACTGGTGCAAGCCTCTCGGAGTTGGAATAAACGCTTTGATAGTGTGATCAAAGCATTTGGTTTTATATAGACTTTTGGAGAAGCCTGTATTTATAAGAAAGTGAGTGGGAGCTTTGTAGCATTTCTGATATTATATGTGGATGACATATTACTGATTGGAAATGATATAGAATTTCTGGATAGCATAAAGGGATACTTGAATAAGAGTTTTTCAATGAAAGACCTTGGTGAAGCTGCTTACATATTAGGCATTAAGATCTATAGAGATAGATCAAGACGCTTAATTGGACTTTCACAAAGCACATACCTTGACAAAGTTTTGAAAAAGTTCAAAATGGATCAAGAAAAGAAAGGGTTCTTGCCTGTGTTACAAGGTGTGAAATTGAGTAAGACTCAAAGCCCGACCACTGCAGAAGATAGAGAGAAAATGAAAGATGTTCCCTATGCTTCAGCCATAGGCTCTATCATGTATGCAATGTTGTGTACCAGACCTGATGTGTGCCTTGCTATAAGTCTAGCAGGTAGGTACCAAAGTAATCCAGGAGTGGATCACTGGACAGCGGTCAAGAACATCCTGAAATACCTGAAAAGGACTAAGGATATGTTTCTCATATATGGAGGTGACAAAGAGCTCATCGTAAAAGGTTACGTTGATGTAAGCTTTGACACTGATCCGGACGATTCTATATCGCAAACCGGATACGTGTTTACATTAAACGGTGGAGCTGTCAGTTGGTGCAGTTCTAAACAAAGCGTCATAGCGGGATCTACATGTGAAGCGGAGTACATAGCTGCTTCGGAAGCAGCAAATGAAGGAGTCTGGATGAAGGAGTTCATATCCGATCTAGGTGTTATACCTAGTGCATCGGGTCCAATGAAAATCTTTTGTGACAATACTGGTGCAATTGCCTTGGCAAACGAATCCGGATTTCACAAGAGAACCAAGCACATCAAGAGACGCTTCAATTCCATCCGGGATCTAGTCCAGGTGGGAGACATAGAGATTTGCAAGATACATACGGATCTGAATGTAGCATACCCGTTGACTAAGCCTCTTCCACGAGCAAAACATGATCATCACCAAGACTCCATGGGTGTTAGAATCATTACTGTGTAATCTAGATTATTGACTCTAGTGCAAGTGGGAGACTGAAGGAAATATGCCCTAGAGGCAATAATAAAGTTATTATTTATTTCCTTATATCATGATAAATGTTTATTATTCATGCTAGAATTGTATTAACCGGAAACATAATACATGTGTGAATACATAGACAAACAGAGTGTCACTAGTATGCCTCTACTTGACTAGCTCGTTAATCAAAGATGGTTATGTTTCCTAACCATAGACAAAGAAGTTGTTATTTGATTAACAGGATCACATCATTAGTTGAATGATCTGATTGACATGACCCATTCCATTAGCTTAGCACCCGATCGTTTAGTATGTTGCTATTGCTTTCTTCATGACTTATACATGTTCCTATGACTATGAGATTATGCAACTCCCGTTTGCCAGAGGAACACTTTGTGTGCTACCAAACGTCACAATGTAACTGGGTGATTATAAAGGAGCTCTACAGGTGTCTCCAAAGGTACATGTTGGGTTGGCGTATTTCGAGATTAGGATTTGTCACTCCGATTGTCGGAGAGGTATCTCTGGGCCATCTCGGTAATGCACATCACATAAGCCTTGCAAGCATTACAACTAATGTGTTAGTTGTGAGATGATGTATTACGGAACGAGTAAAGAGACTTGCCGGTAACGAGATTGAACTAGGTATTGGATACCGACGATCGAATCTCGGGCAAGTAACATACCGATGACAAAGGGAACAACGTATGTTGTTATGCGGTCTGACCGATAAAGATCTTCGTAGAATATGTAGGAGCCAATATGGGCATCCAGGTCCCGCTATTGGTTATTGACTGGAGACGTGTCTCGGTCATGTCTACATTGTTCTCGAACCGTAGGGTCCGCACGCTTAACGTTACGATGACAGTTATTATGAGTTTATGCATTTTGATGTACCAAAGTTGGTTCGGATTCCCGGATATGATCACGGACATGACGAGGAGTCTCGAAATGGTCGAGACATAAAAATTGATATATTGGACGACTATATTCGGACACCGGAAGCGTTCCGGGGAAGTTTCGGATAAAATCGGAGCACCAGGGGGTTACCGGAACCCCCCGGGAGGTTAATGGGCCTCATGGGCCTAAAGTGGAGAAGAGGAAGGGGCTTCCAAGGCAGGCCACGTGCCCCCTCTCCCCCTAGTCCGAATTGGACAAGGAGGGAGGGGCGGCGCCCCCCCTTTCCTTCTCTACTTCCCTCTCTCCTACTTGGACAAGGAAAGGGAGGGGAGTCCTACTCCCGGTAGGAGTAGGACTCCTCCTGCGCGCCTCCTCTAGGGCCGGCCGCACCCCCCCCTTGGATCCTTTATATACGGAGGCAGGGGGAACCCTAGGACACACAAGTTGATCTTCGTGATCGTTCCTTAGCCGTGTGCGGTGCCCCCCTCCACCATATTCCACCTCGGTCATATCGTTGTAGTGCTTAGGTGAAGCCCTGCGTCGGTAGAACATCATCATCGTCACCACGCTGTTGTGCTGACGGAACTCATCCCCGAAGCTTTGCTGGATCGGAGCCCGGGGAGCGTCATCGAGCTGTACGTGTGCTAAGAACTCGGAGGTGCCGGAGTGACGGTGCTTGGATCGGTCGGATCGGGAAGACGTACGACTACTTCCTCTACGTTGTGTCAACGCTTCCGTTGTCGATCTACAAGGTTACGTAGATCATACTCTCCCCTCTCGTTGCTATGCATCACCATGATCTTGCGTGTGCGTAGGAATTTTTTTGAAATTACTACGTTCCCCAACAGTGGCATCCGAGCCTAGGTTTTATGGTTTGATGTTATTTGCACGAGTAGAACACAAGTGAGTTGTGGGCGATATAAGTCATACTGCTTACCAGCATGTCATACTTTGGTTCGGCGGTATTGTTGGACGAAGCGGCCCGGACCAACATTACGCGTACGCTTACGCGAGACCGGTTCTCCCGACGTGCTTTGCACAGTGGTGGCTTGCGGGTGACAGTTTCTCCAACTTTAGTTGAACCGAGTGTGGCTACGCCCGGTCCTTGCGAAGGTTAAAACAGCACCAACTTGACAAACTATCGTTGTGGTTTTGATGCGTAGGTAAGGTTGGTTCTTGCTTAAGCCCGTAGCAGCCACGTAAAACTTGCAACAACAAAGTAGAGGACGTCTAACTTGTTTTTGCAGGGCATGTTGTGATGTGATATGGTCAAGACATGATGCTAAATTTTATTATATGAGATGATCATGTTTTGTAACCGAGTTATCGGCAACTGGCAGGAGCCATATGGTTGTCGCTTTATTGTATGCAATGCAATCGCCCTGTATTGCTTTACTTTATCACTAAGCGGTAGCGATAGTCGTAGAAGCATAAGATTGGCGAGACGGCAACGATGCTACGATGGAGATCAAGGTGTCGCGCCGGTGACGATGGTGATCATGACGGTGCTTCGAAGATGGAGATCACAAGCACAAGATGATGATGGCCATATCATATCACTTATATTGATTGCATGTGATGTTTATCTTTTATGCATCTTATCTTGCTTTGTTTGACGGTAGCATTATAAGATGATCTCTCACTAATTATCAAGAAGTGTTCTCCCTGAGTATGCACCGTTGCGAAAGTTCTTCGTGCTGAGACACCACGTGATGATCGGGTGTGATAGGCTCTACGTTCAAATACAACGGGTGCAAAACAGTTGCACACGCGGAATACTCAGGTTATACTTGACGAGCCAAGCATATACAGATATGGCCTTGGAACACGGAGACCGAAAGGTCGAGCGTGAATCATATAGTAGATATGATCAACATAGTGATGTTCACCAATGAAACTACTCCATCTCACGTGATTATCGGACATGGTTTAGTTGATTTGGATCACGTAACCCGGAGGAAGGCCTCGCACACAACAATAAATGTCATGATATGAAGAAAGGAGTCTGGAGCTAGATCATGGAAATCTAGCCCGTAGTAAAACATCAAGCCCCTGACAAAAGGATCCAATGCAAGGCCTAGACCTCGGAGGAAGTGGGAGACGAACACGACGCTCTCGTTGGGTTCGGGGGAGGGGACGGCCTGCCCCCATGGAGGCAGCCGATGCAGAATCTCGGCGGTCAGATATCTGGCCTCCCTCAACTTTTTGACGTCTTCTTCCGTGACGGAAGAAGGCACCCATCGGCCTTGAAGGCTAGATCCGGACATGACTGAAGGTTCGGAGCACCTGACCTGAACTTCGGGTGTTTGAGCTTGAGGTGGGGGAAGGATTCGATTGAGCACAGGAGGGAAAAATAAAAGGCCTCGTCCCTTTATAAAGAGGGTGGATATCGAGCGTCCTCCCCGTGTCCGTTTGGACTTGCCTATGATCTAGGAGTGCTAGAAGCGGTTGGGTTACCCATGCCCGTATTGATGAGAATCCAGGAATAAGGGGACACAATCTCTGCTTTAACAAGACGTGCCAAGGAAACCGCCTCGCATAACGCGCTAAGATGGGACAGTAAAACAGTTCGAATAAAAGCTTGGCCGTGGTGTGATGTCACACTACGGAGTACGTCAGCAGATTAGATTTGTGTAAATATTATTCTCTCTATGGCAATATGTGGAAAATGATTTTGCAAAGCCGGACACTATCTTTGTGTTCAAAATCTTCTATGAAGTACTTGGAGGAGGAACCCACCTTGCAATGCCGAAGACAATCTGCGCACCGGACTCATCGTCATTGAAGCCTGGTTCAGGGGCTACTGAGGGAGTCCTGGATTAGGGGGTGTTCGGATAGCTGAACTATACCTTCAGCTGGACTTCTGGACTATGAAGATACAAGATTGAAGACTCCGTCCCGTGTCCGGAAGGGACTTTCCTTGGCGTGGAAGGCAAGCTTGGCGATACGGATGTTCATATCTCCTACCATTATAACCGAGTCTATGTAACCCTAACCCTCTCCGGTGTCTATATAAACTGGAAGGTTTTAGTCCGTAGGACAACACACACATCAACAATCATACCATAGGCTAGCTTCTAGGGTTTAGCCTCTCTGATCTCGTGGTAGATCTACTCTTGTACTACCCATATCATCAATATTAATCAAGCAGGACGTAGGGTTTTACCTCCATCGAGAAGGCCCGAACCTGGGTAAAACTTCGTGTCCCTTGCCTCCTGTTACCATCCGGCCTAGACGCACAGTTCAGGACCCCCTACCCGAGATCCGCCGGTTTTGACACCGACACCGACCAAGATCTGCTCAACGACAGATGGACTAACGTCCTGGCAGCCGAAGAATGCGGCCTTGAACGCCCAGCAAAGAGTTACCCAAAGCGTAAGCTGCTACCCCAATTCGACGATGAGGCGTTGGAGCCCATACCACCCGTGCATAATGCGGCTGACGTACCCGATAGACCACCACGTGGCTGAGACAGAGCGGCAACCCAAGTCGAACACCAGCCTGCACCACCTCACCGTAAAAGCAGAGAAACAACAGCTCGGGGATACATATACGACCTATGACAAGGCCTGGAAAATAGGGCAGGTCAGACCAGGTCAATCTACGGAACGCGGGGGCATGCTCCGGCACGAGAGGCGGCTATCAAGCCTGGTGCGATAAACACAACCAACCCCGGGCTAAAAACCGCATACAGACTCCATCCGAACTGCATCATGACATGGCCCGATACAGAGGCGCCGCACCCCCCCTATGCTTCACTGATGAGGTAATGGAGCACGAGTTCCCTGAAGGGTTTAAACCCGTGAACATCGAGTCATACGACAGCACAACAGATCCTGCAGTATGGATTGAATATTTTCTTCTCCACATTCACATGTCTCACGGTGATGATCTACACGCCATCAAATACCTTCGCCTAAAACTTAAGGGGCCAGCTAGGCACTGGTTAAACAGCCTCCCAGAAAACTCTATTGGAAGCTGGGAAGACCTAAAAAATGCCTTTAGAGACAACTTTCAAGGCACTTATGTCTGGCCTCCGGATGCCGATGACCTCAATCATATAGTCCAACATCCCGGAGAGTCGGCCAGGAAATTCTGGACCAGGTTCCTAATTAAAAAGAACCAGATTGTCGACTGTCCGGACGGCGAAGCCCTAGGGCCCTTCAAACATAGAATCCGCGACGAATGGCTTGCCCGACACCTCGGCCAAGAAAAGCCGAAGTCCATGGCAGCCCTTACAACGCTAATGACCCGCTTCTGCGCGGGCGAGGATAGATGGCTAGCCTATAGCGGTAACAATACTAGCGACCCCGGCACTTTCGAAGTCCGAAAAGGCAACGGAATGCCCCGACACAACAAACATAAGCGTCGGAGCAACAATGATGATACAGAGAATACGGCAGTCAACTCCGGATTCAGTGGCTCCAAATCTAGTCAACGGATGAAGCCATTCAAACGAAACAAAAACGGTTCATCAAGCCTGGACCGAATACTTGATAGACCCTGCCAGATCCACGACACTCGTGATAACCATGCCAACCGTACCAACAGAAGCTGTTGGGTCTTCAAACAGGCCGGCAAGTTAAATGCCGAACATAAGGAGAAAAGATCGCCCAGTGAGGATGACAACGAGGAACCTCGCGCACCGAAAACAAGGGTTCAGAAGAAATCCCCCCCCCCCGAAGTCAAAACGGTGAACATGATATACGTCACATATCCCCAAGAGGGAGCGCAAGCGCGCGCTAAGGGACGTCTATGCGATAGAGCCAGTCGCCCCAAAATTCAACCCATGGTCGGCCTGTCCGATCACCTTCGATCGCAGGGACCATCCGACCAGTATCCGTCACGGAGGTTTGGCCGCATTAGTCCTCGATCCAATCATTGATGGATTCCACCTTACGCGAGTCCTCATGGACGGCGGCAGCAGCCTTAAACTGCTCTATCAGGACATAGTTCGCAAGATGGGCATTGATCCGTCAAGAATCAAGCCCACTAAAACTACCTTTAAAGGAGTGATACCCGGCGTAGAGGCCCGCTGCACGGGCTCAATCACATTGGAAGTGGTCTTTGACTCGTTGGACAACTTCTACAGTGAAGACTTGATATTCGATATCGTCCCCTTCCGCAGTGGCTACCACGTACTGCTCGGATGAACCGCGTTCGCTCATTTCAATGCAGTCCCGCACTACACCTATCTCAAACTCAAGTTTCTCGGACCATGCGGTGTTACAACAGTGAATGGAAACATGGAACGCTCCCTCCGCACTGAGGAGCACACCACGGCCCTGGCAGCGGAAGTACAGGGTGGCCTCATCAAGCCAGCTATTACGTCGGCGGCCAAGTCCTCGGGCACTATCAAACGAGTTCGGACTACCCCACCGTACGACAGTCCAGCTCATCATGGGCTCGATTAGCAATTCGGACTCCATCTCATCCCCTACCGAATTGTGGCATATGTACCATGCGTACATAATTACGCACTAAAAATACCATGGGAAAGGATGGAGGCATAATAAGGACAATGTCTGCAATACGGCTAGACCCTATCAGGACACTTACATTTCCTTTTTCTTTTCTTCTTATTTTTCCAGGTCCTTAAAACCCACACCACCCTTTTGACAGTGCCAAAGCCTCTTTCCGTGGCCTATTATGAAAATATCGGTTGATGTTCGTGTCGAAGGACAATATACCAAGGAGAAAAGAAGCATAGACGTGTGCCAGAGTACCTAAAGGATCTTTAAAGATCACGTTGTCTGCTTTTGGGATGCATGCATAGCTTCCCCTTGTGTTCGGCATGTAAAATAGCACTGTTGCTTATTGCACTATTTGTATCAATACGTTTTGACGTATCAATCTGACTACAATGGAAACAGTTTTTAGCCCCAAACCTACGTGGCGTTGGCTTATCTCTTAACATATGTTTCCATGTTTTTGTCCAATTGTCATGTACGCCTTGGTACGACCTAAATTGCCAGGGGCTTTATTAAGCCGCGTACATCTTTTAAATACTAAAACAAAGTCCGAACACTTTCATAGTGCAATTCAGCGTCCCGAATATAGCATTATATGCATTAGCTCCGAATCATGTCTTTGGTCAATAGTTGGGTTGCCCGGCTCCTGTGCTTGCTACCTTATGTTCTGTCTGATCGGCTAGGGTAGTAAAGGGAGAACTACTGCGATTGTGTTTCTGGTTCACCCGGGCAAACACCTCAGTAGAGAAAGCCGAAAACTGACTGTCATGATGTGGCGAGAGCTGGTCAGCTATTCGGTGACTAAGTATAAATCTCTTGCGATTTTTTCCGCATTATGCGATACGCTGGCCTCCACCCAGCCGGGCATTCACATCACCCAAGTTCGGATAATCGAACAATACTAGGGGCTGCGCCCGCACTCCCATTATAAAACTCCTATGGCTAAGTGAGGGCGATAAAGCTGTATAGTCTGATTGCCTGGTTCGCCGCACTAACACCTCCGTCACGGACTAGTACATTGGGTCAAGTGTGTTTAAGTGTTATCCCGAACACCCCCGTACTACCTACGTGGGGGCTGAAGCCGACGACTAGCCAACTCTCAGATATCATAAACAGCCGCACGGGAGGAGATATTTTAAAGTAAAATAAGCAACATATCATACATAAGCCTTGTTCATGATACATGATTGGACAACATAGATACATTCATTAAAAAATGATGTCCTTCGTACATTGGCCTTCTACATGCGGGATCCTTTCAGGACATCATCAAAGTACCACTCCGGTGTGCGGTGCTCTTTGCCAGTGGGCGGTCCCTCTGTTGCAAGCTTGACGGCGTCCATCTTCGCCCATTGCACCTTGACATGGGCGAAGGCCATCCACGCACCTTCAATACAAACCGACCGTTTCACGGCATCAAGCCGAGGGCAGGCGCTGACCTGCCGCTTGACGAGACCGAAGTAGCTACTGGGCATGGGTTCGACAGGCCAAAGACGGATTATCAAATCCCTCATGGCCAATTCAGCCACACTGTGCAGTTCAGTCCATTGCTTCAGCTGATCGCTGAGGGGCACATGATGCTCTGGCACAAGGTACTGCGACTAGAACAGCTTCTCCGTTGAGCTCCCCTCTTCAGCCCGGAAGAACTCCGCGGCATCAGCAACACTCCGGGTAGGTCCGCAAACACTCCTGGAGAACTCCAAATCCGGGTTAGAAAGATATACCTTTTCTTCACAAATTTGCTCTGCATGTTAAAGGCCTTACCCACCGCAATTTGCTTTGCCTCTTGGATCTCCCGGATAGCGCTTTGGGCTTCGGCCCAGGCTTCCTGTGCACTTTGGAGTGCCTTAGCAAGTTTGGAGTTCTGCTCCAAACTCTTGCGCTCTAAGGATTCACATTTGCCTATGGCATCCTTGAGCTCTTGTTGGACTTCCTCCACCCGCGATTCATGTTTAAGGCGGGAGGCTCATTCCTCCTCCGCCTCCTTCTTGGCCTCGGTCAGTGCACTCTTGAGGGCCTCGACCCCAGACGTGTCAGCTGCAAACATAATTATCAAACTCATTGAGATACTACATCATAGCTGGCATCGTTTTAGAGGTGCTTTGGTATTACATACCTTGCTTTCTTCTAACTTCCTCCTTAACTCGAATGCTTCAGCGGCATGGGCAACCGACGCCTGTTTTGCAGCCTGTTTGTTCAAACAGATATGTATGTTAACCTCCTGCATGAGTTATTAGATCCTCTCTTCGGTTCTTCTTTCCGAACACCGAATAGAGTCTCAGGGGCTACTATCTATACACATGCATTCTTTTTATAGAGTTAAAAGATACTGCAAAGCACATACCTCAAAGCCTCTTAAAAGGCTAGTGTAGGCTTCGCTCAGTCCGCTTTTCGCGGAGTGAACCTTTTCAATCACCATACCCATAAGGGTACGATATTCTGCCACAATGATGGCGCCCTGAAGCGCTCTCATCAGAGTGTCCGGCGCCTCCGCATTGACAGAGGACGCCGGTGTTGTAGTTGTGCACCCTTCCGGTAAAGAGGGTTGCTCCTCTGTCTCCAGAACCGTGTGAGTTCCGGAATGACATTTGATTGGGGGCCAAACTGGACATGGCCCCCGTCTCCAGTCTCCATGGGGGTCGGTTCCCCCAAGTTCTCGACAGCCGAGGTGTCACCCTTCGGCACCATCTTGGCAGCCTCCGGTACCTCTCCCTGTTCCGGAAGGGTCCTTTAGGAGGACACCTCGGTGTTCTCCGCAGCAGTGGGGGAGGAAGCTGGTGGAGGCGAATCGCTCTCCATCATGTTCAGACCCAGCGAATTCCCGAAAGAGGGGGATCGCTGTGGGAGGACCTTAACCGGACTGCAACATACAATTTAAATGCATTACAACTATAAGCCAGAAAAGCCGTACATATATATACCTTTGAGTACTTATGACCGGCCACGGGCTTCGGCCTGGGGCACCACTCGTCGGCATCCGATTCGGAGTCATCCATAATGGACGTCCTCTCTTTTTTGGACGCCTCTTCCTCTAGATCGGCGGAGGCTGCCCTTTTCTTCTTCTCCCCCTTAGGGGGGGAGTTGCTCTCTTCCTCCTCCTCTTCCTCTTTGTCAGGGGAGGAGAGGGTTCCGGTGTCCTCGGACACTATGTCCAAAGCACCCTTACGGCGGAGGCCGCTCTTGGCCTCCTTGCCCTTCTCCTTGGCTTTCTTTTCCAGCGCCTGGTACGGTGCTGGGACCAGCATCCTCGTCAATAGAGGATTAGCTAGACCTTCGGGCAGTGGAGCCGGACAGTGAATCCGGTCCGCTTTCTTCATCCAGCCCTGCAAAAGTAAATAGAGGGTTTAGTGTGCTCCTTGGATCCGCAAAGTAAGGTTATCAAAGAACTTACGGGGGTCGCAACATGGGTGCTGTCGTAGCCGAGGTCTTCGGTTGTCTCCGACCATGACTTCTGGGTCTTGAAGAGCAGCTTCCACATGTCTTGGTGTTTCGTGCTAAAGAACCGCTGCAGGGTCCGGGGACCAGCCGAGTTGAACTTCCACATGGGCTCTTGACGCACCTGATAGGGGAGAATCCAACGGAAGAGCATCACCTGGATCACGCTGGTGACACTGGTATTTTTATCTACCATGCTCTTGATGTTGGGGAACGTAGTAATTTCAAAAAAAGTCCTACGCACACGCAAGATCATGGTGATGGATAGCAATGAGAGAGGAGAGTGTTGTCTACGTACCCTCGTAGACCGGCAACGGAAGCGTTGACACAACATAGAGGAAGTAGTCGTACGTCTTCCCGATCCGACCAATCCAAGTACCGAACGTACGGCACCTCCGAGTTCTGCACACGTTCAACTCGGTGACGTCCCTCGAGCTCCGATCCAGCAAAGTGTTGAGGGAGAGTTTCGACAGCACGATGGCGTGATGACGGTGATGATGTTCTACCGACGCAGGGCTTTGCCTAAGCACCGCTACGATATGACCGAGGTGGAATATGGTGGAAGGGGGCACCGCACACGGCTAAGGAACGATCACGAAGATCAACTTGTGTGTCATGGGGTGCCCCCTTGCCCCCGTATATAAAGGAGGGAGAGGGGGAGGTGCGGCCGGCCCAAGGGGTGTGCCTAGAGGAGTACTACTCCCATCGGGAGTAGGACTCCCCCCTCCTGCCTTGTTGGAAAAGGAAGGGGGAAGGGAGAAAGAGGAAAGGGGGGTGCCGCCCCCCTTCCTTGTCCTATTCGGACTAGGGGGGGAGGGGGCGTGCAGCCTGCCCTGGCCGGCCCTCCTCTTCTCCCTTAGGGCCCATGTAGGCCCAATAACCCCCGGGGGGTTTCCGGTAACCCCCCGGTACTCCGGTAAAATCCCGATTTCACCCGGAACGTTTCCGATATCCAAATATAGGCTTCCAATATATCAATCTTTATGTCTCGACCATTTCGAGACTCCTCGTCATGTCCGTGATCACATCCGGGACACCGAACAACCTTCGGTACATCAAAACACAAAAACCCTAATTACGATCGTCACCAAACTTTAAGCGTGCGGACCCTACGGATTCGAGAACTATGTAGACATGATCGAGACACGTCTCCGGTCAATAACCAATAGCGGAACCTGGATGCTCATATTGCCTCCTACATATTCTATGAAGATCTTTATCGGTCAGACCGCATAACAATATACGTTGTTCCCTTTGTCATCGGTATGTTACTTGCCCGAGATTCGATCGTCGGTATCTCAATACCTAGTTCAATCTCGTTACCGGCAAGTCTCTTTACTCGTTCCGTAATACATCATCCCGCAACTAACTTATTAGTTGCAATGCTTGAAAGGCTTGAGTGATGTGCATTACCGAGAGGGCCCAGAGATACCTCTCCGACAATCGGAGTGACAAATCCTAATCTCGAAATACGCCAACCCAACAAATACCTTCGGAGACACCTGTAGAGCACCTTTATAATCACCCAGTTAGGTAGTGACATTTGGTAGCACACAAAGTGTTCCTCCGATAAATGGGAGTTGCATAATCTCATAGTCATAGGAACATATATAAGTTATGAAGAAAGCAATAGCAACAAACTAAACGATCAAGTGCTAAGCTAATGGAATGGGTCAATTCAATCACATCATTCTCCTAATGATGTGATCCCGTTACCCAAATAACAACTCATGTCTATGGTTAGGAAACATAACCATCTTTGATCAACGAGCTAGTCAAGTAGAGGCATACTAGTGACACTCTGTTTGTCTATGTATTCACACATGTATTATGTTTCCGGTAAATACAATTCTAGTATGAATAATAAACATTTATCATGATACAAGGAAATAAATAATAACTTTATTATTGCCTCTAGGGCATATTTCCTTCACTTGATTCGCTTCTGCAGCACCGTTACCTCGTCAGACGACGCCCAGTCTGGCCCCTTGTTGAGCCAGGATGCCAGCCGCATTGGGGGTCCGGACTTGAACTCCGCAAGAGCAGCCCATGTGGAGTCACGGCGCTTTGTGACATAGAACCACCCCTGCTTCCAACCCTTCATGGTCTCCACGAAGGTGCCCTGGGGCCAAGTGACATTGGGTAGTTTGCTCACCATAGTGCCACCGCAATCCGCGTGCTGGCCATCCACCACTTTCGGCTTCACATTGAAGACCTTGAGCCATAGGCCGAAGTGGGGGGAAATGCGGAGGAATGCCTCGCATACGACGATAAACGCCGAAATGTTGAGGAAAGAATTTGGGGCTAGATCGTGGAAATCTAGCCCATAGTAAAACATGAGGCCGTGGACGAAAGGATGAAGGGGAAACCCCAATCCGCAAAGAAAATGATGGATGAACACTACCCTCTTGCTGGGCTTTGGAGTGGGGGTGATCTGCTTTTTGGCTGGAAGCCTGTGGGCGATCTCCTTGGCCAGATACCTGCTACCTCTTGAGCATGCGTTGGTTTTCCCTTGAAGAGGAAAGGGTGATGCAGAAAAGTAGCGTAAGTATTTCCCTCAGTTTTTGAGAACCAAGGTATCAATCCAGTAGGAGACTACACGCAAGTCGCCTAGTACTTGCAGAAACAATGAAGAACCTTGCAACCAACGCAATAAAGGGGTTGTCAATCCCTTCATGGACACTTGCAAAAGTGAGATCTGATAAAGATAATAATATAAATATTTTTGGTATTTTTGTTGTATAGATTGAAAAGTAAAGACTGCAAAATAAATAGTAAACTAGAATTGTAAATCGGAAACTTATATGATGTAAAGTAGACCCGGGGGCCATAGGTTTCACTAGTGGCTTCTCTCAAGATAGCATATATTACGGTGGGTGAACAAATTACTGTCGAGCAATTGATATAAAAGCGCATAGTTATGAAAATATCTAGGCATGATCATGAACATAGGCATCACATCCATGTTAAGTAGACCGAAACGATTCTGCATCTACTACTATTACTCCACATATTGACCGCTATCCAGCATGCATCTAGAGTATTAAGTTCATAAGAACAGAGTAGCGCATTAGGCAAGATGACATGATGTAGAGGGATAAACTCAAGCAATATGATATAAACCCCATCTTTTATCCTCGATGGCAATAATATAATACGTGTCGGTTCCCTTTCTGTCAATGGGATCGAGCACCGCAAGATTGAACCCAAAGCTAAGCACTTCTCCCATTGCAAGAAAGATCAATCTAGTAGGCCAAACTAAACCAAAAATTCGAAGAGACTTGCAAAGATATCAAATCATGCATATAAGAATTCAAAGAAGAATCAAATATTGTTCATAGATAATCTTGATCATAAACCCACAATTCATCGGATCTCGGCAAACACACCGCAAAAAGTATTACATCAAATAGATCTCCAAGAACATCGAGGATAACTTTGTATTGAGAACCAAAGAGAGAGAACAAGCCATCTAGCTAATAACTATGGACCCGAAGGTCTGTGGTAAACTACTCACACATCATCGGAGAGGCTGTGGTGTTGATGTAGAAGCCCTCCGTGATCGAATCCCCCTCCGGCAGATCACCGAAAAAGGTCCCCAGATGGGATCTCACGGGTACAGAAGGTTGCGGTGGTGGAAAAGTGGTTTCGTGGCTCCCCTAGATGTTTTTAGGGTATAAGAGTATATATAGACGAAAGAAGTAGGTCGGTGGAGCTCCGTGGGGCCCACGAGGGTGGGGGCACGCCTACCCCCCTGGGCGTGCCTCCCTACCTCGTGGCCGCCTTGTTGCTTCCTTGACCTCCACTCCAAGTCTCCTGGATTGTGTTTGTTCCAAAAACATCCTCGCGAAGGTCTCGTTCCGTTTGGATTCTGTTTGATATTCCTTTCCTGCGAAACACTGAAATAGGCAAAAACAACAATTTGCACTGGGCCTTTGGTTAATAGGTTAGTCCCAAAAATAATATAGAAGTGCATATTAAGGACCATTAAACATCCAAAACAGATAATATAATAGCATGGAACAATCAAAAATTATAAATACGTTGGAGACGTATCAAGCATCCCCAAGCTTAATTCCTGCTCGTCCTCGAGTAGGTAAATGATAAAAACAGAATTTTTGATGTGGAATGCTACCTAACATAATTTTCAATGTAATTTTCTTTATTGTGGCATGAATATTCAGATCCGAAAGTTCAAGAGAAAAGTTTAATGTTGACATAATGTCACACCCTAGCTAGTTCAAGCATTAGAATGTGCATCATGTCTAAATTCTTCTTAAATTTGAATTGGGGAAGACAGAACCCCCAACACCCCCTGGAAACAACTAGGGTTTACTAAAATTATTTTCAATGAACCTGAAATGCCCTTCTAAAAAGTTCACCCTCTTTGTCTTAGGTTAGAACCTCTGGCAAAATTGGTGCACAATTTTCTAGGTCAACAGAAGGTCATTGAATTAAATCATAAGTATTTGAATTTGGGCATTTAAATGCTATAAAATAATTTAAATGCTCAAATAATTCTGGGAGTAAATGTTTCCTGTTGGAAATAATCTAAACAGAGGCCACATTTATGTTCAGGATTTTTGGAAATGTTCTAGTATTTTCAATAAAGTTAAACAGTTGCAGTTTAATAGAAAACAGAAACTAAATCAAAAAAAGGAGAAAGAAGCCCACCTGGGCCTTACCTGGCTCGGCCCAGCCTACTGGCTCGGCCAGTTACCCCCTACCTCGCGCCAGGAGGCAGGGGCGCGTGCTCGCCGCGCGCTGGCCACGCGCCGGCCACCTCCTGCTTCTGCCGACGCCGGGAGACGCCCAGAGGACGCCACGCGACCCCCACGTCTCCCTCTCATCCTCTCTCACTCTCCCCCTCGTCTCCCTCATCCTCTCCCGCGATGGCCAAGCGCGTCCCTCGCCGCCGATCGCCGTAGTTGCCACCACAGGCACTCCCTCGCCCCTCCGACGAGCCCATTAGCTCCGCCTCGACTCCCTCGTCCTCCCCACCGAGCCACGCATCGCCGGAGGCCCTGCATCGCCGCCTTCGCCCTCGTCTTCCACCTCGGGCACCCGAGCCATCTCCGGTCGATTCGCCGCCGCCAGGACCTCCCCGAGCTCGCTGACCCCCTCTCCGACCCCGCTGTGAGCTCCTCTTCCTCTTCCCCTAGCTCCCGTGCTTGTTTGGCCCCTGTAGCCGCCGTTTCCACCGCACCCGAGAGCTCCCCGCCGCCGGCCATGGCGCCGTCATGGCCAGAGCCACTGTGGCTCGAAGCCAAGCTCGCAGTTGTGCTCAGTGCAGCACCAGGAACCCGTAGCCACCACCAGCTCCTTCTCCCGTGCACCGTAGCCTCGAAACCGTCCTCACCCGACTCCGGCGACCGCCAAGCTCGTCGCCGGCGACGTTTCCGGCCACCCCGAGCCCAACTACCACCACCAAACGTCGCGGCTCGTTCCCAGCTATCCGTAGATGGTCTCCGCCATCGATTTGGTCGCCTGAGGGCGTTTTCCGAAGCCCTCCGCCGTCTCGGCCTCGCCGGCGACTCAACGCCGGCGGGATTAGCCCTGTTGACCGGTGGTTTGACCACTGATGTGGACTGGGTGGGCCCAGGTTGACTCCTTTGAGTCAATGACAAGTGGGCCCCCCTCTGCTAATTATCCAGATTAGTTTCTAACTAAAATTAGTTAGTTTAATTAGTATAGTCACTGACTAGTGGGCCCTGCCCAGTAATTAGGCTAACTAAACGTAGTTAGTGCACTGAGAGGCTGACAGAAGGGACCCACCAGTCAGGTTTGACCCGGGCTGGCGCCTTTGACCTGCTGAGGTCAGCATGATGCAATGCTGACGGAGTAATGCATTTTCTGGATTTATTTTTATACAGGAAATTCCAGAAAATAGTTCAAACTTCAAAAATTCATAGAAATTCAACCGTAACTCCAAATGAAATAATTTATATATGAAAAATTATCAGAAAAATTCAATCTATCCATCTGTAATGGTTTCATGCATGACAAAACAAGTTTACCTTGCTGTTTAGGCAGAATAAGGTAATGCACTATAAATGCCATGTTTAATGAGCTAATATTTGAATCTTTGATTCAAATGAGTTCATTTCTTTCTGTTATAGCTTGCATTAGGCCAAGACACATTCATATTGCCATGCCATAGCATGCATCATATTGTTGCATATCGTCATGTGTTGATTGTGTTCCGACGTGTTCTTCGTGGTAGGTTCTGCCTCCGAGAATATTCACGAGTATCCAACTGAAGGGCAGTATCCCACTACCACTCCATCAGGCAAGCAACCATTGATCATTCCAATACAAACCCATGTTCTCGCTAATGCTCCTGTTTACTGCATTAAGACAACGCGATTCAAATTGTTGTGTGCTACGGTAGTTGAACCCTTATCCTCTGCATGACCTGTCATTGCCACAGTAACTAGATGAAACCCACTAGCATGTGTAGGAGTTGATTGAGCCATGTATGTGATTCCTACCTTTCTATGTCTGCTATGCTTAGAGTTGTGTCAGGTCTGGTTCATCTGGGTGATGGGCTGGAGTGAAATGCTTATGTCGGTAATGTGAGGAATGTGTTGAACATGCTTTGGTAAAGGAATCGATGAGAGGCCATGTAGGAGTACATGGTGGGTTGTTTCATTGAGGCCGCCCCTAAGAACTGAGATCTGTATGCGTGATTTAAGATTCAGCTACTACCACACATTGGGCCCTGAAATATGACCCCGCTCGACTTACTGACCCCTCTAGCCTCTGTCCAGGAGTTGCAACTAGTTTCTGGTGTTTGTAGGACATGTGTTGGCGGCCGTGCGTAGCGCTGACCCTAGGGGTGGGCTATGATGCGGTAGATACACCGTGGCCGGGTATGCCGGGCGCCCGTTTGGCGTCTCGGGACCCTGTACACATCGTTTGGGGCCGTTGAGGACACCTCGGCCAGATTTCCTTGCGGATGGAACCTGAATAGGCGATAAACCTGGACTAGAGACTTGTGAGGTTAGTCAGGTCATGGTCTACCCCCACGTCAGTTTTTGCTTGAAGTCTGCCGAGCACATGTCGTGTGCAGACGCTAAGTGGTGGAAACATGTGTGACGAAGTACACTCCTGCAGGGTATAAAACTATTCGAATAGCCGCGTCCGCGGTAAAGGACTACTTGGTTGCCTATACAGTTCATAGACAAGTTAATGGACACTACTAAAAGACTCAAGATAAGTGTGAGTACCGAGGGTGGCCCTCTCGTAGGATGACGAGGGAGGATCCCCGGTGGAGTATTGTGTTGGTGAGTAGTGGACTCGTGTGCGAAAACTATTTTACTGGTGAAGTTCCGTAGGATAGCTTAGCCAAGAGTCAAAGCTGGCTTGCTGCATTAACCCCGCCACCTTCTTGAGAATAAGCATGTATAGTAGGTTCTGATGTAAGACTTGCTGAGTACCTTTGTACTCATGTTTGCTTAATTACTGTTTCAGACGACACTGCCCACTCCGATGGGTTCTACGTAGACCTTGACGTCGACGAGTGACTAGCCACCCAGGTGGTGATCCTGGCCATGGAGGGCCTTATGTAGATAGACAGGCTTTGAGAAGCCTTCTTCTTTCTAGAGTCTTTACTCATACTAGTTGCTTCCGCATGTGCTTGTATGATTGTATGACTTGAGTGTCGGGTCATGTGACCCCTATCTGTATGACATGTTATGTATGGCTCTCTGGAGCCTTTAAATAAAGTACTTGAGTTGTAGAGTTTTGTTGTGATTCCATGTTGTATGTACTCATATCGGGCATATTGTGTGTATGATTGAAATGCTTGGTATGAGTGGGATCCGACAATCTAGTTGTTTATCCTTGGCAGCCTTTCTTATGGGGAAATGTAGTCTAGTGTTCCTCGAGCCATAGTAGTCCGCTACAGCCCGGTTCACCGGAGTCCTGCTAGCCCAGCACTACTGTTCAGGACACTTGACTGGCCGGCATGTGTTTCACTTTGTTCCTATGTCTGTCCCTTCGGGGAAATGTCATGCGGTGATTTCCGGAGTCCTGCCTAGCCTACTACAGCCCGGGTCCCCCGGAGTCCTGTTAGCCCAGTGCTACAGCCCGGAATCACTCGCTGATGACCGACATGCTCGATGTGATACATGTATGCCTGTCTCCATAGCCCTGTGCCGCTTTGGGTTCACGACTAGCCATGTCGGCCCGGGTTCCCTGTCATATGGATGCTAGCGACACTATCATATCCGTGAGCCAAAAGGCGCAAACGGTCCCGGGCCATGGTAAGGCGACACCCGTGGGATACCGTGCGTGAGGCCGCAAAGTGATATGAGGTGTTACCGGCTAGATCGGTGTGACTTGGAATCGGGGTCCTGACAGCGTTGGCATCAGAGCCGGACTGCCTGTAGGTTCGTTGAGCCAAACTGGTCGATGTCGAGTCTAGAAATGCTTTAGTTATATGTAGGAGAATTGATTGTGGAAGGGAACGTAAGGCTCTTTTACTCCTTTACCCTATGCTTCTGATCTGAGTCATTCTCTTCTCATTCAACGTGGGTTAAGGACTAGGCTCTCTCCTTCTATCAGGTTCACGTGTTACTAATCCGTAGTAGCTTATAGGATTGATGCTACAAGCCCCAGTTCAGTTTCTACTATTCTAGTATGTTGCTAATTGGATCAGAATCTTGATATGATGTTGTTGAGTGGTATTCCGAACTGTTGTGGATGTCTCAAATCTTTTTCTGAGCATTTACAGTTGTTATGCTGTCCAATTTTCCCTAGGAATTCTGATGTCTTTGCATTGTGGTTGTGCTTTCATATGGCCAACCATGCTCAAAACCAAGTGGTTCGCCTGACCCGGTGCCTCGACGTGCCCGGTCATACTGCTATGTTAGTCCGGGTCATGATCGAGACGGGTTACCGTTGGTATCCCGAATACACCGTCGAAGAGCAGTTCTGCGATTTTAATCAAAGCCAATATCTCTGTACCGTCAGGATATTTCCTTCTTATCCTGGATCTACCGAGCCCCTTCACTGTTCCTACGGACTTGGGGTTACTGTTGAGATGGCTGTGCAGGATGCTGCCTATTCCATGATGACCATCTTGCGAGTCCGGACTGGCCTGCTTCGGAACACTGATTTCCGTTACATGCCAGCTTCACTTCTGGGAGCGCAAGGGTATCTTCAGGCTATCTATGCTGACTCCACTCAGGAGGACTCATTAACTCGTACCACTGCCGAGATGCTCGAAGATAAGGACCGAGAGAATCGGGCCTTGAGGCTGGAGCTTTTCAATACCCGTGCTGATCATTGGGCCACATTGACTCGGTTTGCACCTGCGGTGCAAGCTGGATGTATGGATACAAGGGATCTGTATCCTGTGAGATCAGCTCTGCCGGACATGGTGGATTGGCGTGATGTGGGAGGCGTCACCCCACCCCGTGGTCCCCGCAGGCCATCGTTTGTTAGTCCAAGACCTCATCCTAGCCCCTATGGTCCACAGGCTCCTCAGGACTGTCTATTCCCGGATGGTCACGTTGAACTTCCAGGCTATGGAGGTGACTTCTATGAGAACTACTATGGAGCTGTCTGAGTTAGTAGTAGTACCATTAGTATTGTAGTAGTTGTATCTCCACTGTCCTGCGATACTTGTGGAATATGACTTTGTGTGTAATCAAATCCGGAGGTGTAGACAAATAATGTATAGGAGCTTGGAATGCCTCCGATGAGATGTAATGTCTTTCATCATAGTTGTACTGTAGCCTGGGCTTGTACTAAACTATGTATGATATGTATGACCGTTGGTATATATATGGAAGTTTTATACTACCATGACATACGGATGAACATCTCTGCATTCCGTGTTATCCATTACATTCTGCACTTCCTTGCTAAGTTTGAGCCATCCTTATCTAAACCATTATCTTGTTTTCTCCTAGGATGGTCAACACCCGCAGCAACCCTGATGCCTCGGAGCAGGGGGAAGCCAGTGCAGCTAGGGGTGAAAATCTGCCTCACCCGCCTTCTCTGGCTGAAGTAATGCTGGAGGCGGAAAGAAACAAGCGAGAGACTAACCGCCTGCTGGAGCGGATTGAGCAGAACACTGCACGCCACCCGCGAAATGACCTGGTGTCAATCAATGACTTTATCAAGCTGTACCCACCAAAGTTTAACCATTCCGTCGAGCCCCTCGACGCGGATGACTGGCTTCGCAGCATCACCCACAAGCTACGTTCTGCCAACGTAGCCGAAGCCGACAAGGTTACCTATGCTTCCTATCACCTCGAAGGCCCTGCTAGCCTTTGGTGGGAAAACTTCGAAGCTATGCGCCCGGTCGGCCAAATCACTACTTGGGCTGAATTCAGTGAGGCTTTCCGTGAGCATCACATTCCGGAAGGTCTCATGGATCGCAAGAGGGAGGAGTTCTGCAACTTCACCCAAGGAAGATTGACTGTGGATGCCTATAGTCGTGAATTTGGGAATCTGGCACGCTATGCCCCTGAAGAGGTATCTACTGACGCTAAGAAGCAGGCAAGGTTCCGCAAGGGACTTAGCCCTGAGCTTCGCCGCGATCTTCGTCTACACGAGTGCACCTCCTTTCAGAAGTTGGTCAACAAAGCCATCAGTGCTGAGACAGGCCAGAGTGATTATGATGCTTCACGCAAGCACTCCCGTGACTTTGGCTCTTCATCCGGCTCTGGAACTCAGAAGCGCCGGGTGTGGATTCCAAGCACAACACTGCCACCCAGGTTCATTCCGAGGCCATCCTTTGAGGCGCCTCGTCCCAACCAGCAATATGCACCGCACAAGCCCTATGGTGGCCCCGCTGCTAATGCTGCTCCACGCCCCAATGTGGTGACATGCTTTAAGTGTGGAGAGCCGGGTCACTATAGCCGAGAGTGTCCCCAGACCAACAACCCCAATCAAACTGGAAAGTCCGTTGGTCGTGGTAAGCCCGCGGGAAAAACATTCTACGCCAAGCCGGCCACCACTGTACGTGGCCATGTCAACTATGTTTCAGCCGAGGAGGCTCATGAGGATCCCAACGTCGTCCTTGGTACGCTTCTTGTTAACTGCCATCCGGCATATGTTCTTTTCGATACTGGAGCATCTCATTCATTCATATCCGAGAACTATGCTCGATTGCACAACACGACATTCTGTGACATGCCCTCTACCATGGAAATTCAAACTCCTGGCTCTAGATGGCAAACTTCTAGAGTAAGACATGGGAACGAAATTCTTGTCGATAGACTTGTCTTCCTTGCATCCTTAATAGCTCTTAAGTCCTCGGACATAAACATCATCTTGGGTATGGACTGGATGTCAGCCCATTATGCTAAGATCGACTGTGTCACTAGAACCGTTCAACTTACTCACCCATCGGGCAAGACAGTCAATGTCTTAACTCGAGTGGCCAAGCACCAGCTTTACTCCTTAAATGCCAACCCCCTTCCAGACCTTGAGGATGTTCCGGTAGTCCGAGACTTTCCGGATGTCTTTCCAGAAGAACTGCTAGGTGTTCCACCTGACA
The DNA here is from genome assembly GCF_056163025.1 of Triticum urartu. NCBI lineage: Eukaryota > Viridiplantae > Streptophyta > Magnoliopsida > Poales > Poaceae > Triticum > Triticum urartu. Next base: position 56,506,096 of record NC_141877.1, on the reverse strand, counting down.
GGGATGTTGAGTTTGTGATAGACCTTGTTCCAGGAACCGTTCCAATTTCTAGAAGACCCTACAAGATGGCACCCTTAGAACTAGTCGAGCTTAAGAACCAACTCGATGAGTCCTTGAAAAAGGGTTTCATCTGTCCTAGTTCCTCTCCTTGGGCTTGCCCCATCCTCTTCGTCAAGAAGAAGGATGGAACGGATCGAATGGTTGTGGACTACCGCCCTGTCAACCTGGTCACCATCAAGAACAAATACCCTCTTCCCAGGATCAATGATCTGTATGATCAGCTCGCTGGATCCTCAGTATTTTCCAAGATGGATTTGAGGTTGGGCTACCATCAAATCAAAATCAGAAACGGGGACATTCCCAAAACGGCCTTTGTTACTCGTTATGGCCAATACGAGTACACCGTCATGTCCTTCGGTTTAACCAATGCCCCAGCCACCTTCTCGCGGTTAATGAACTCGGTTTTCATGGAGTACTTGGATAAATTCGTCGTAGTATACCTCGATGACATACTCATCTACTCCAAGAATGAAGAGGAACATGTCGAACATCTAAGGCTGGTATTGATGAAAATTCGAGAGCATCGCCTTTACGCCAAATTCTCCAAGTGTGAATTTTGGTTGCCAGAAGTGACCTATCTAGGCCATGTAATCTCTGGCAAGGGTATTGCTGTCAATCCCGAGCGAGTTCAAGCCGTCCTTGATTGGACTCCACCTGAGACGGTTAAGCAAGTTCGGAGTTTCCTTGGCTTAGCGAGCTATTGCCGCCGCTTCGTCGAGAATTTCTCCAAGGTTGCTAAACCTCTAACTGAACTCCTCAAGAAAGATAAAAAGTTCGAGTGGACTCCACAGTGCGAGTTCAGCTTTCAGGAACTGAAAAGACACCTGACATCTGCTCCCGTACTGGTACCACCAGATTTCTCCAAGGACTTTATTATCTATTGCGACGCCTCGCGACAAGGACTAGGTTGCATACTCATGCAAGATTGTCAGGTGATTGCCTATGCTTCACGACAATTACACCCACATGAGGAAAATTATCCCACACATGATCTAGAGCTTGCAGCTGTAGTCCATGCACTTAAAACCTGGCGACATTACCTTCTCGGTAATCGTTGCGAGATCTTCACCGATCACAAAAGTTTGAAATATATCTTCACCCAACCAGATTTGAATCTCAGGCAAAGACGTTGGGTCGAGTTGATCTCGGATTACGACTTAGGAATAACTTACACCCCGGGCAAAGCCAATGTCATGGCTGATGCACTAAGTCGTAAGTCCTATTGTAACAACCTGATGTTACAACAAAGTCAACCACTTCTCCATGAGGAATTTCGTAAGCTTAATCTTCACATTGTTCCTTGGGGATTCCTATCCACCCTGGCGGCGAAACCTACCCTCATGGATCAAATCATAGCTGCCCAGAAGCGTGATAAGGGCATATCTCGGATTAAGGAAAACATTGCTAGCGGAGTTGCTAAATGTTTTTCCATGGATAAGTGGGGTGCTGTCTTCTTTGAGAACCGTTTGGTGGTTCCCAAGAAACACCATCTACGCCAGTTGATCCTTAAGGAAGCTCATGAATCCCCTCTCACCATTCATCCCGGTAGCACTAAAATGTATCTAGACCTACGCCAGAGGTTTTGGTGGACTAGGATGAAGAGAGAAATCGCTCAATACATTGCTAATTGCGACGTTTTTCGTCGTGTTAAAGCAGAGCATCAATGGCCTACTGGCACCCTTCAACCTTTGGCTATTCCTGAATGGAAATGGGATAAAATCAGTATGGATTTCATCACCGGGTTTCCCAGGACCAGGAGAGGGAATAATGCCATCTTCGTCGTGATCGACCGACTTTCCAAAGTAGCCCACTTTCTACCTGTTCGTGAGAGTATCATCGCTAGCCAGCTAGCCGATTTATACATCTCCCGAATAGTGTCCCTTCATGGTGTTCCATTGGAAATTAACTCAGACCGTGGGAGTCTCTTCACCTCTCGATTTTGGGAAAGTTTCCAAAATGCTATGGGAACTCGTCTCTCTTTTAGTACCGCCTTCCATCCTCAATCAAGTGGTCAAGTAGAGCGAGTCAATCAAATTCTGGAAGATATGCTCCGAGCTTCTGTTATCTCGTTCGGAATGAGTTGGGAGAAATGCCTTCCATTCGCGGAGTTTGCTTATAACAATAGTTATCAAGCTAGCTTGGGCAAAGCTCCTTTCGAAGTTCTTTATGGACGAAAATGTCGAACGCCTCTTAACTGGTCAGAAACCGGGGAAAGACAACTCTTTGGCCCGGATATGATTCAGGAAGCAGAAGAGCAGGTTCGCGAAATCCGTGAGAAATTGAAAACAGCCCAATCTCGTCAAAAGAGTCAATATGATTGTAAACATAAGCCTGTGACTTATGAAGTCGACGAGAAGGCCTACCTTCGGGTTACTCCATTAAAGGGAACCCATCGTTTCGGTATCAAAGGCAAATTGGCTCCTCGTTACATTGGACCCTTTCGTATTCTTGCCAAACGAGGAGAAGTTGCCTACCAATTGGAACTACCTCCGCATCTTCCCAGAGTTCACGATGTCTTCCACGTTTCACAACTCAGGCGTTGCTTCGCGGATCCTATCCGTGGAGTGGACCACGAAACGCTTGATCTACAAGACAATCTCCCTTATCGGGAATATCCCGTTCGTATCCTTGATCAAGCCGAGCGTACCACTCGACGTCATAATATCAAGTTTCTCAAGGTTTAATGGTCACACCATTCCGAGGAAGAAGCCACTTGGGAAAGGGAGGATCGTCTTCGACTCAAGTACCCCACCTTCTTTCCAGAAGATCCTAAATCTCGGGACGAGATTCTTTTGAGTGGGGGTGACTTGTCACACCCTAGCTAGTTCAAGCATTAGAATGTGCATCATGTCTAAATTCTTCTTAAATTTGAATTGGGGAAGACAGAACCCCCAACACCCCCCCTAGAAACAACTAGGGTTTACTAAAATTATTTTCAATGAACCTGAAATGCCCTTCTAAAAAGTTCACCCTCTTTGTCTTAGGTTAGAACCTCTGGCAAAATTGGTGCACAATTTTCTAGGTCAACAGAAGGTCATTGAATTAAATCATAAGTATTTGAATTTGGGCATTTAAATGCTATAAAATAATTTAAATGCTCAAATAATTCTGGGAGTAAATGTTTCCTGTTGGAAATAATCTAAACAGAGGCCACATTTATTTTCAGGATTTTTGGAAATGTTCTAGTATTTTAAATAAAGCAAAATAGTTGTAGTTTAATAGAAAACAGAAACTAAATCAAAAAAAGGAGAAAGAAGCCCACCTGGGCCTTACCTGGCTCGGCCCAGCCTACTGGCTCGGCCAGTCACCCCCTACCTCGCGCCAGGAGGCAGGGGGGCGTGCTCGCACGCGCCGGCCACGCGTCGGCCACCTCCTGCTTCTGCCGACGCCGGGAGACGCCCAGAGGACGCCACGCGACCCCCACGTCTCCCTCTCATCCTCTCTCACTCTCCCCCTCGTCTCCCTCATCCTCTCCCGCGATGGCCGAGCGCGTCCCTCGCCGCCGATCGCCGTAGTTGCCACCACAGCCACTCCCTCGCCCCTCCGACGAGCCCATTAGCTCCGCCTCAACTCCCTCGTCCTCCCCACCGAGCCACGCATCGCCGGAGGCCCTGCATCGCCGCCTTCGCCCTCGTCTTCAACCTCGGGCACCCGAGCCATCTCCGGTCGATTCGCTGCCGCCAGGACCTCCCCGAGCTCGCTGACCCCCTCTCCGACCCCGCTGTGAGCTCCTCTTCCTCTTCCCCTAGCTCCCGTGCTCGTTTGGCCCCTGTAGCCGCCGTTTCCACCGCACCCGAGAGCTCCCCGCCGCCGGCCATGGCGCCGTCATGGCCAGAGCCACTGTGGCTCGAAGCCAAGCTCGCAGTTGTGCTCAGTGCAGCACCAGGAACCCGTAGCCACCACCAGCTCCTTCTCCCGTGCACCGTAGCCTTGAAACCGTCCTCACCCGACTCCGGCGACCGCCAAGCTCGTCGCCGGCGACGTTTCCGGCCACCCCGAGCCCAACTACCACCACCAAACGCCGCGGTTCGTTCCCAGCTATCCGTAGATGGTCTCCACCGTCGATTTGGTCGCCTGAGGGCGTTTTCCGAAGCCCTCCGCCGTCTCGGCCTCGCCGGCGACTCAACTCCGGCGGGATTAGCCCTGTTGACCGGTGGTTTGACCACTGACGTGGACTGGGTGGACCCAGGTTGACTCCTTTGAGTCAATGACAAGTGGGCCCCCCCTCTGCTAATTATCCAGATTAGTTTCTAACTAAAATTAGTTAGTTTAATTAGTATAGTCACTGACTAGTGGGCCCTGCCCAGTAATTAGGCTAACTAAACGTAGTTAGTGCACTGAGAGGCTGACAGAAGGGGCCCACCAGTCAGGTTTGACCTGGGCTGGCGCCTTTGACCTGCTGAGGTCAGCATGACGCAATGCTGACGCAGTAATGCATTTTCTGGATTTATTTTTATACAGGAAATTCCAGAAAATAGTTCAAACTTCAAAAATTCATAGAAATTCAACCATAACTCCAAATGAAATAATTTATATATGAAAAATTATCAGAAAAATTCAATATATCCATGTGTAATGGTTTCATGCATGACAAAACAAGTTTACCTTGCTGTTTAGGCAGAATAAGGTAATGCACTATAAATGCCATGTTTAATGAGCTAATATTTGAATCTTTGATTCAAATGAGTTCATTTCTTTCTGTTATAGCTTGCATTAGGCCAAGACACATTCATATTGCCATGCCATAGCATGCATCATATTGTTGCATATCGTGATGTGTTGATTGTATTCCGACGTGTTCTTCGTGGTAGGTTCTGCCTCCGAGGATATTCACGAGTATCCAACTGAAGGGCAGTATCCCACTACCACTCCATCATGCAAGCAACCATTGATCATTCCAATACAAACCCATGTTCTCGCTTCTGCTCCTGTTTACTGCATTAAGACAACGCGATTCAAACTGCTGTGTGCTACGGTAGTTGAACCCTTATCCTCTGCATGACCTGTCATTGCCACAGTAACTAGATGAAACCCACTAGCATGTGTAGGAGTTGATTGAGCCATGTATGTGATTCCTACCTTGCTATGCCTGCTATGCTTAGAGTTGTGTCGGGTCTGGTTCATCTGGGTGATGGGCTGGAGTGAAATGCTTATGTCGGTAATGTGACGAATGTGTTGAACATGCTTTGGTAATGGAATCGATGAGAGGCCATGTAGGAGTACATGGTGGGTTGTTTCATTGAGGCCGCCCCTAAGAACTGAGATCTGTATGCGTGATTTAAGATTCAGCTACTACCACACATTGGGCCCTGAAATATGACCACGCTCGACTTACTGACCCCTCTCGCCTCTGTTCAGGAGTTGCAACTAGTTTCTGGTGTTTGTAGGACATGTGTTGGCGGCCGTGCGTAGCGCTGACCCTAGGGGTGGGCTATGATGCGGTAGATACACCGTGGCCGGGTATGCCGGGCGCCCGTTTGGCGTCTCGGGACCCTGTACACATCGTTTGGGGCCATTGAGGACACCCCGGCCGGATTTCCTTGCGGATGGAACCTGAATAAGCGATAAACCTAGACTAGAGACTTGTGAGGTTAGTCAGGTCGTGGTCTACACCCACGTCGGTTTTCGCTTGAATTCTGCCGAGCACATGTCGTGTGCAGACGCTAAGTGGTGGAAACATGTGTGACGAAGTACACCCCTGCAGGGTATAAAACTATTCGAATAGCCGCGTCCGCGGTAAAGGACTACTTGGTTGCCTATACAGTTCATAGACAAGTTAATGGACACTACTAAAAGACTCAAGATAAGTGTGAGTACCGAGGATGGCCCTCTCATAGGATGACGAGGGAGGATCCCCGGTGGAGTATTGTGTTGGTGAGTAGTGGACTCGTGTGCGAAAACTATTTTACTGGTGAAGTTCCGTAGGATAGCTTAGCCAAGAGTCAAAGCTAGCTTACTGCATTAACCCCACCACCTTCTTGAGAATAAGCATGTATAGTAGGTTCTGATGTAAGACTTGCTGAGTACCTTTGTACTCATGTTTGCTTAATTACTGTTTCAGACGACACTGCCCACTCCGATGGGTTCTACGTAGACCTTGACGTCGACGAGTGACTAGCCACCCAGGTGGTGATCCTGGCCATGGAGGGCCTTATGTAGATAGACAGGCTTCGAGAAGCCTTCTTCTTTCTAGAGTCAGTACTCAGACTAGTTGCTTCCGCATGTGCTTGTATGATTGTATGACTTGAGTGTCGGGTCATGTGACCCCTATCTGTATGACATGTTATGTATGGCTCTCTGGAGCCTTTAAATAAAGTACTTGAGTTGTAGAGTTTTGTTGTGATGCCATGTTGTATGTACTCATATCGGGCATATTGTGTGTATGATTGAAATGCTTGGTATGAGTGGGATCCGACAATCTAGTTGTTTATCCTTGGCAGCCTTTCTTATGGGGAAATGTAGTCTAGTGTTCCTCGAGCCATAGTAGTCCGCTACAGCCCGGTTCACCAGAGTCCTGCTAGCCCAGCACTACTGTTCAGGACACTTGACTGGCCGGCATGTGTTTCACTTCGTTCCTATGTCTGTCCCTTCGGGGAAATGTCACGCGATGATTTCCGGAGTCCTGCCTAGCCTGCTACAGCCCGGGTCCCCCGGAGTCCTGTTAGCCCAGTGCTACAGCCCGGAATCACTCGCTGATGACCGACATGCTCGATGTGATACATGTATGCCTGTCTCCATAGGTCTGTGCCGCTTTGGGTTCACGACTAGCCATGTCGGCCCGGGTTCCCTGTCATATGGATGCTAGCGACACTATCATATACGTGAGCCAAAAGGCGCAAACGGTCCCGGGCCATGGTAAGGCGACACCCGTGGGATACCGTGCGTGAGGCCGCAAAGTGATATGAGGTGTTACCGGCTAGATCGGTGTGACTTGGAATCGGGGTCCTGACACATAAAAACAATAGTACTTCAAGCATACTAACCAAGCAATTATGTCTTCTCAAAATAACATGGCCAAAGAAAGTTGTCCCTACAAAATCATATAGTCTGGCTATGCTCTATCTTCATCACACAAAATATTTAAATCATGCACAACCCCGATGACAAGCCAAGCAATTGTTTCATACTTTTGATGTTCTCAAACTTTTTCAATCTTCAAACAATACATGAGCATGAGCCATGGATATATCACTATAGGTGGAATAGAATGGTGGTTGTGGAGAAAACAAAATGGAGAAGATAGTCTCACATCAACTAGGCGTATCAACGGGCTATGGAGATGCCCATCAATACATATTAATATGAGTGAGTAGGGATTGCCATGCAACAAATGCACTAGAGCTATAAATGTATGAAAGCTCAACAAAAGAAACTAAGTGGGTGTGCATCCAACTTTCTTGCTCACGAAGACCTTGGGCATTTTGAGGAAGCCCATCATTGGAATATACAAGCCAAGTTCTATAATGAAAAATTCCCACTAGTATATGGAAGTGACAACATAAGAGACTCTTTATCATGAAGATCATGGTGCTACTTCGAAGCACAAGTGTGGAAAAAGGATAGTAGCATTGCCCCTTCTCTCATTTTCTCTCTTTTTTTATTTGGGCCTTTTCTCTTTTTTTTGCCTTTTTTTTTATTTTTTTCGTCCGGGGTCTCATTCGACTTGTGGGGGAATCATAGTCTCCATCATCCTTTCCTCACCGGGCCAATGCTCTAATAATGATGATCATCACACTTTTATTTACTTACAACTCAAGAATTACAACTCGATACTTAGAACAAAATATGACTATGTGAATGCCTCTGGCGGTGTACCGGGATGTGCAATGAATCAACAGTGATATGTATGAAAAATTATGAACGGTGGCTTTGCCACAAATACGATGTCAACTACATGATCACGCAAAGCAATATGACAATGATGGAGCGTGTCATAATAAACGAAATGGTGGACAGTTGCATGGCAATATATCTCGGAATGGCTATGAAAATGCCATAATAGGTAGGTATGGTGGCTGTTTTGAGGAAGGTAAATGGTGGGTTTATCATACGGCGAAAGTTGCGCGGTACTAGAGAGGCTAGTAATGGTGGCAGGGTGCGAGTGCGTATAATCCATGGACTCAACATTAGTCATAAAGAACTCACATACTTATTGCCAAAAATCTATTAGTTATCAAAAGGAAGTATTACGCGCATGCTCCTAGGGGGATAGATTGGTAGGAAAATACCATCGCTCATCCCCGACCGCCACTCATATGGAAGACAATCAAAAAATAAATCATGCTCCGACTTCATCACATAACGGTTCGCCATACGTGCATGCTACGAGAATCACAAACTTTAACACAAGTATCTCTCAAATTCACAACTACTCAACTAGCATGACTCTAATATCACCATCTTCATATCTCAAAACAATCATAAAGAATCAAACTTCTCATAGTATTCAATGCACTTTTATATGAAAGTTTTTTTTATTATACCCATCTTGGATGCCTATCATATTAAGACTAATTTTATAGCCAAAGTAAATTACCATGCTCTTCTAAAGGACTCTCAAAATAATATAAGTGAAGCATGAGAGATCAATAATTTCTATAAAATAAAACCACCGCCGTGCTCTAAAAAGGTATAAGTGAAGCACTAGAGCAAAATTTATCTAGCTCAAAAGATATAAGTGAAGCACATAGAGTATTCTAACAAATTCCGATTCATGTGTATCTCTCCAAAAGGTGTGTACAGCAAGGATGATTGTGTTAAACTAAAAAGCAAAGTCTCAAATCATACAAGACGCTCCAAGCAAAACGCATATCATGTGATGAATAAAAATATAGCCTCAAGTAAAGTTACCGATAGACAAAGACGAAAGAGGTGATGCCTTCTGGGGCATCCCCAAGCTTAGGCTTTTGGTTGAAATTGAATTTTACCTTGGGGTGCCTTTGGAATCTCCAAGCTTAGGCTCTTGCCACTCCTTGTTCCAAAATCCATCAAATCTTTACCCGAAAACTTGAAAACTTCACAACACAAAACTCAACAGAAAATCTCATGAGCTTCGTTAGTATAAGAAAACAAACCACCACTTTTAAGGTACTGTAATGAACTCATTCTTTATTTATATTGGTGTTAAACCTACTGTATTCCAACTTCTCTATGGTTCATACCCCCGATACTAGCCATAGATTCATCAAAATAAGCAAACAACACACGAAAAACAGAATCTGTCAAAAACAGAACAATCTGTAGCAATCTGTAGGTTTGGAATACTTTTGTAACTTCAAAAATCCTGAGAAATTAGGACGTACTAAATAATTTTATGTTGATCTACTACAGTTGGAATTGGTATTTTATTGCTCTCTGGTAAAAAATGAAAATTATTCTCGTGAGCGCATACTTTCTGTTTTTTTCAGCAAGATCAAATAACAATCACCCAAGAAGATCCTAAAGGCTTTACTTGGCACAAACACTAACTAAAACATAAAAAAACACAATCATAACAGAGGACATATGAATTATTTATTACTAAACAGGAACAAAAGGCAAGGAACAAAAATAAAATTGGGTTGCCTCCCAACAAGCGCTATCGTTTAACCCCCCTAGCTAGGCATAAAAACAAGAATAGATCTAGGTATTGTCATCTTTGGTATGCAATTCTTCAACTGAACACTTATAACCCTTAGGAGGTTCTTTGTTTTTGCAAATGATCAAACTCCTAGGTAGGAAATCAAGAAATTCATTTGTAGCAAAAGGTTCCTTAATGATATCTAAAAATTTGGGGTGAACACTTATTGACTTGAGATCTTCATTTTTCTTACTAGAAGATTCACCCTTATTTTTAGGAACATAGATAAATTTGGCAACTTTGGTAGGAGGGGTATTTGAGGTGTTTTTAACGGCAGAAAAAGCGGACCCCAAGTTGGTAATAATTTCTTCGAGTTTATCAATTCTTGTGGAATCTTGATCTATCTTTTCATTGACTGTGGGTTCCTTTTCCTTAAGATTTTTCAGAGTAACTCCTACCTTAGATCCATATTGGGTAATTTGGTTGTGGATCTTTTTATCCAAATTTTCAATTAACTCTAGAGTGGAAATTTTATTTTCAATAATATCAAGCCTTTGCATCACATGTTCCAAAGTTAAAATAGTTCCATTGACCAAAAGAGGTGGTGGGCCTAACAAATCTGTCGTAGCATTATAAGAAACAAAAGTATGGCTTCCCAATAAATTACCTCCGGTGATGGTGTCAAGAACATATCTATACCAAGGAGTGATGCCTACGTAAATATTGCAAAGAAGAACGGAAGTAGATTGCTTTTTAATAGATCTATTTTGAGCATTGCAAATTCTATACCAAGCATCTTTTAAGTTTTCTCCCTCCCTTTGTTTAAAATTAAGAACTTCATTACCGGGAGTGTTAACAATGATAGGAGAACTAGCCATGAGGGCAAATAAACGATCTAACACGCGGACACACAAGAGGCAAGCGAAAATAAGCGAACGGAAAAGGGCGAATAAAACTGCAAAGGTGAAGTGGGGGAGAGGAAAACGAGAGGCAAATGGAAAATAATGTAATGCGAGGGATAAGAGTTTGTGATGGGTACTTGGTATGTCTTGACTTGGCGTAGATCTCCCCGGCAACAGCGCCAGAAATCCTTCTTGCTACCTCTTGAGGATGCATTGCTTTTACCTTGAAGAGGAAAGGGTGATGCAGCAAAGTAGCGTAAGTATTTCCCTCAGTTTTGAGAACCAAGGTATCAATCCAGTAGGAGACTACATGCAAGTCACCTAGTACCTGCACAAACAATCAAGAATCTTGCAACCAACACGATAAAGGGGTTCTCAATCCCTTCACGGCCACTTGCAAAAGTGAGATCTGATAAAGATAATAAGATAAATATTTTTGGTATTTTTGTTGTATAGATTGAAAAGTAAAGATTGCGAAATAAATAGTAAACTAGAATTGTAAATCGGAAACTTATATGATGTAAAGTAGACCCGGGGGCCATAGGTTTCACTAGTGGCTTCTCTCAAGATAGCATATATTACGGTGGGTGAACAAATTACTGTCGAGCAATTGATATAAAAGCGCATAGTTATGAAAATATCTAGGCATGATCATGAACATAGGCATCACATCCATGTTAAGTAGACCGAAACGATTCTGCATCTACTACTATTACTCCACATATTGACCGCTATCCAGCATGCATCTAGAGTATTAAGTTCATAAGAACAGAGTAGCGCATTAGGCAAGATGACATGATGTAGAGGGATAAACTCAAGCAATATGATATAAACCCCATCTTTTATCCTCGATGGCAATAATATAATACGTGTCGGTTCCCTTTCTGTCAATGGGATCGAGCACTGCAAGATTGAACCCAAAGCTAAGCACTTCTCCCATTGCAAGAAAGATCAATCTAGTAGGCCAAACTAAACCAAAAATTCGAAGAGACTTGCAAAGATATCAAATCATGCATATAAGAATTCAAAGAAGAATCAAATATTGTTCATAGATAATCTTGATCATAAACCCACAATTCATCGGATCTCGGCAAACACACCGCAAAAAGTATTACATCAAATAGATCTCCAAGAACATCGAGGATAACTTTGTATTGAGAACCAAAGAGAGAGAAGAAGCCATCTAGCTAATAACTATGGACCCGAAGGTCTGTGGTAAACTACTCACACATCATCGGAGAGGCTGTGGTGTTGATGTAGAAGCCCTCCATGATCGAATCCCCCTCCGGCAGATCACCGAAAAAGGTCCCCAGATGGGATCTCACGGGTACAGAAGGTTGCGGCGGTGGAAAAGTGGTTTCGTGGCTCCCCTAGATGTTTTTAGGGTATAAGAGTATATATAGGCGAAAGAAGTAGGTCGGTGGAGCTCTATGGGGCCCACGAGGGTGGGGGCACGCCTACCTACCTCGTGGACGCCTCGTTTCTTCCTTAACCTCCACTGCAGGTCTCTTGGATTGCGTTTGTTCCAAAAAATATCCTCACGAAGGTTTCGTTCCTTTTGATATTCCTTTTCTGTGAAACACTGAAATAGGAAGAAAAACAGCAATTTGCACTGGGCCTTTGGTTAATAGGTTAGTCCCAAAAATAATATAAAAGTGCGTATTAAGGCCCATTAAACATCCAAAACAGATAATATAATAACATGGAACAATCAAAAATTATAGATACGTTGGAGACGTATCAATACCCCGCTTCCCGGAGTTCCTTGATGTTTTTCTCCGTGACGGAGGAGGCCATCCACTTGCCCCGCGCACCGGATCCGGACATGGCTGGAGTACTTTCTGGGAACGAAGTGGATTGAAGCTTGAGCGTTGGAGCTTGAGAGCGGATGGACTGAGGAAGGGGAATGCGTGGGGTAAAAGGGGGGGAATCTTATCTCCTTATAAAGGTAGATAATATCATGCGTCCCCCACGAGCCTTAAAGCTCACCAATTTCCAAGGGGTCATGCAAAACGGCATGGTTGGGTTTCCCAAACCCATATTGATGAGAATCCCGTAATAAGGGGGCACGATCTCTGTTCTGACAAGACGTGTCGTCGGTGGTTGCATCTCAAAACGTGAAATGGGAGGCCGAAAAGCGGTTTGAAATAATGGTCGGACGTAACGTCTCGCCAGTAAAATCTTCGGAGGACAGGACTTATTCGTGTTCTGACCTTGTAATTCAGAGGTATGGCTGTTGTACAGAACCAGATATAGTACTGGCGATCAACTACTTTTAAGTATTCTGAGGAGGAACCCTTCTTGCAATGCCGAAGACAATCTGCGCGCCGGACACATCGTCATTGAAAACTGGTTAATGGGCTACTGAGGGAGTCCAGCATTATGGGGTCCTTGGGCGTCCGGGCTATGTGATAAGGGCCGGACTAATGGGCCATGGAGATACAAGATGGAAGACTTTCCCCGTGTTCGGATGGGACTCTCCTTGGTGTGGAAGGAAAGCTTAGCGTGCGAATATGAAGATTCCTTTCTCTGTAAACCGGCTATGTACAAACCCTAGTCCCCTCCGGTGTCTATATAAGTCGGAGGGTTTAGTCCGTAGAGGCGGTCATAATCATAATAATATAGGCTGACATCTAGGGTTTAGCCATTACGATCTCATGGTAGATCAACTCTTGTAACCCCTATACTCATCAAAGTCAATCAAGCAGGACGTAGGGTATTACCTCCATTGAGAGGGCCCGAACCTGGGTAAACATCGTGTCCCCTGTCTCTTGTTACCTTCGATCCTTAGACGCACAGTTCGGGACCCCCTACCCGAGATCTGCCGGTTTTGACACTGAAACGCCCCTCCTAGGACGGCCTCCTCCTCCTTCGTCCTTTATATACGGGGGAGGGGGCACTGAGGGAGTCCTGGACTAAGGGGTCCTCGGGCGTCTGGCCTGTTATCTATGGGCCGGACTGATGGGCTGTGAAGACATGAAGGCCGAAGACTGCACCGTGTACGGATTGGACTCTACTTGGTGTGGAAGGCAAGCTTGCCGACCGAAGATTCCTTCTCATGTAACTGACTCCATGTAAACCCTAGATCCCCTCAGTGTCTATATAAACCAAAGGGGATAGTCCGAAAAGGACACCACATATACTCATTACCATACCCATATAGGCTAGACTTCTAGGGTTTAGCCATTGCGATTTCGGGGTAGGTCCACTCTTGTAACACTGATATTCATCAATATCAATCGAGCAGGACGTAGGGTTTTACCTCCATAGAGAGGGCCCGAACCTGGGTAAACATCGTGTCCCCCGTCTCCTGTTACCATCGATCCTAGACGCACAGTTCGGGACCCCCTACCCATGGTGCTTTCATTGAGAGTTCCACTGTGCCATCGACAGAAGGCTCGATGGCCCCTTCGATCATCAGTAACGACGTTGTCTAGGGAGAAACCTTCCTCCCCGGACAGATCTTCGTATTCGGCGGCTTCGTACTGCGGGCCAACTCGTTTGGCCATCTGGAGCAGATCGAAAACTACGCCCCTAGCCATCAGGTCAGATTCAGAAGCTTGAATTACGTCGCGGACATCCGAGGAGATTTGATCTTCGACGGATTCGAGACCGCGGCAACCGCTCCCCATTGCCTCGATGAACATGGCCTAAACCTGTCATCGGGCCGCATCCAGGAGATAGCTCCTATAGAAGCTATGGCATTAAATCCCGAGCAGGTCAAGTCGCCCGAAGATGGGAAGCTCGACCCCGTCACGGGGGCTACCGATTCAACGGCGCTGGAGCCGCACGCAGATCCTACTTCATACGGTATCCACATCAACGGAACCTCGGACTCGCCTCCGTCGCCGAACTCCAAACCCTGCGAGCCCACGTATACCGAACTGGATCGGTTATCGATCTTCAAGTTCAGCGCCGCAGATGTCTTCCAACACTCACCCATGGGTGACATGCTAAAATCGCTAAAAACCCTATCCCTGGCAGACGACCCGTCACCGAACTATGTTCGGTTCGAACTTTCGGCAGACAATGGAGAATTTTGTTTCCCACCCGCCACCCACTTCATAGCCACTGTTGAAAACCCAACCAACATGCCCGACCCCCGCCTCGAAGACATCGATGGTGTGGACGACGATGAGGGGCTCGACACAGAGCTTACTACCCGCTCGACACAGGATGACCACTTCCTGGTATGACGTGTGTATGATAGACACACCTCACGCCGCTCCCGACGATGACAAGGAGGATCCGATCGAGAATAAACCACTTGGCACACAGCCCGGACGCCGGCGCCCTAGATCACATCGCCCAAGAGAAAACACTGCTAGCACCAGATAAGACGATACCTCGGACAACAAGGGCTCTGTGGAGATAGAATCTGATCAGGAGGAACAGGAAGGCGGGCAAGATAGCTCTGATGAACAGACCACATATGGGGACTCGGAGGACAGCAATTATCTCCCACCCTCCGAGGAAGAGGAGATCCTCGGCAACGAGGATTTTACCATGCCCAAGGAACCTCTCGAGCATGAGCGCTTCAAATGCCGGCTTATAGCCACTGCAAGGAGCCTACGAAGGAAGCATCTGCAGCTTCAAGCAAGCCAAGACTTGCTCAATGATAAATGGACCGAGGTCTTGGCCGCCGAAGAATACGGCCTTAGCAGCCCAGACAAAAGGCACCCCAAGAGCAGATGGCTCCCTCAACACGATGGCAGGGCGATGGAGCCCATACCACCATCGAATAATGCGGCGGGGCGATCACAGTTCGGTCCAGACAAAGCAGCAGCCCAAGCAGAGCACCATACCAACCCATCCGGCACGGAGGGTAGAGCAGGACGCATAAGATCGATGCACAGATCACGAAGACATACCCCGACCGACGATGATGGTCGCCTATCCGGACACTACAGAGCTGACCACACCCGGTCCGAGCACCGTAAACGGAGCCCGCCGGAGGTACTTCATAGTGTGGCCCAAGATAGAGGAGCCGCACACCCCCTCTGCTTCACGAACGAAGTAATGGAACACGAATTTCCAGACGGGTTTAAACCCATTAACATCGAATCATACGATGGGACAACAGACCCTGCGGTATGGATCAAGAATTATCTCCTCCATATTCACATGGCCCACGGAGACGACCTCCACGCCATTAAAATACCTACCTTTCAAGCTCAAAGGGCCAGCTCGGTACTGGCTAAACAGTTTGCAGAAAATTCTATTGGCAACTGGGAAGATTTGGAAGACGCCTTTCGAGACAACTTCTAGGGAACATATGTCCGGCCATTATGCGCCGATGACTTAAGTCACATTGTCCAGGAGCCCGGTGAGTCAGCTAGGGAGCTCTGGACCAGGTTCTCAGTCAAAAAGAACCAAATTGTCGACTGTCCGAACGCAGAATCCCTTGCGGCCTTCAAACACAGCGTCCGGGATGAATGGCTCGCATGTCACCTCGGCCAGGAAGGACCCAAATCCATGACAGCCCTCACCGCTCTAATGAACCGCTTCTGCGCGGGAGAAGACAACTGGCTTGCTTGTAAAAGCAACGACGCCAGCGGCCTGGGCACTTCCGAAATCCGAGATGGCAACGGCAAGCCACGACGAACCAAACATAACAACATACGCGACACAGCGGTGAATGCCGGATTTCACAATCCGAAGCCCGGTCAATGGAAGAAGCCACTAAAGGCAAACCAGGATGGGCCATGCACCCTTGACAGGATATTGGACGACCTTGTCATTTCACGGTCACCCTGATAGGCCAGCTAATCATACCAACTGTAACTGTTGGGTCTTCAAGCAGGCAGGCAAGCTTTACGCTGATCACAAGGGGAGGAGGCCACCGGGCGCAAAGACGACAGATCGGCTTGCCAGCAGAACACCAGAGGCCAGAAAAAGTTCCCCTCTGACGTTCGACCACTCCCAGAGCACAAATAGCAGTTCTGCTTCCGCCACCCACCTACTGTATGGGCGAAATTTGCATCACGCGCACATCACTACGCACTCAAGATACCATGGGCATCGGTGGAAGCACAACACGGACAACCCTACAAGCATTACCGTAACGTTTTTTTATTCTCATTTTTTCTGTATCATGTTTAAAGAACAGGTGAACAACTGGAAAGCATCTACAGCAGACTCTATCGGAGTTCGGATCCATACACTCACCTAAGGGGTTACCTCCATTAAGGATCCCCCTCCCCGAGGATGGGCTACGCAGACGTGCGACAGGAGGTCCAAAATTACCTTTTGTAGACTGCACTCTTTATTCCGAGCCTGTACTATGCCCCTTTTCCTCTGATCCCGACCACGAGCATGTCAAATAGCCGGGTCTGTGGTTTCTCTTTATATATATATACATAAGTTTATCATTGACACATCGCTCCATTCTCAGTAAGCCTCACCCGAGCCAAACTCTCATACCCTTTCAACAATAAAGTACGGCCTCAACGGCTGCTTTGCAGATGCACCATGGCACACCCTGCCAGGGGCTCGGCATGGGAACGAATGAGTTGCCAGTAAAAGTCCGAACAACTCTATAGCGTACTTCGGCGTCGCAAGTTTTGCCTTATACGCATCAGCTCCGAATCATTGTCTTGGGTCAATAGTTGGTTGCCCGGCTCCTGTGTTGGCTACCCTACGTTCCGCTCTATCGGCTAGGGTAGTAAAGGGAGAACTACTGCGATTGTGC
This sequence comes from Triticum urartu, assembly GCF_056163025.1. Taxonomy (NCBI): domain Eukaryota; kingdom Viridiplantae; phylum Streptophyta; class Magnoliopsida; order Poales; family Poaceae; genus Triticum; species Triticum urartu. Next base: position 56,488,884 of record NC_141877.1, on the reverse strand, counting down.
CCTAGCCTAGACCGGATGAGCACCTCAGTAGAGAAAGCCGAAAACTGACTGTCATGATGCGGCGAGAGCTGGTCAACCACTTGACGACTTATTGGAATCTCTAGCGATTCTCCGTGTAATACAAGGGATCTTTTTCAGATCAGATATGTAAGGCACCACACGCCGCATACACATCAGGGGCTATGTCGTAGCCCCACCATAAAACTCCTATGGTTAAGTGAAAGTGTTAACGCCTTATAGTCCAATTGCCTGGTTCGCCGCATTATCACCTCCTTCATGGACCAAGACGTTGGATAAAGAGTGATTAAATGCTTTTCCGAACACCCCCGTACTTCCTACGAGGGGGCTGAAGCCGACGACTGGAAAACTTTCAGATTATATTAGAACGACCGCACAGGAGGAATTCAAGCTTTTTGAGAAAACATAAATAGATTAACTATAAAGTTGTCTTTTACAATCATCATACACTTCACTCGAACATTATGTTCTTCGAGCATTGGCCCTCAATCAAGCGGGTGGCCTCCAGGACGTCTTCAAAATAATGCTCTGGTTGCGGATGGTCCTCACCTTTGGGCAGACCCTTCGTCGTGACATCGATGGCCTTCATCTTCCCCTAGAATGTCTTGACTCGGGCAAGGGACATCTGTGCACCTTCAATGCACGCCGATCGCTTCATAGCATCGATGCGCAGCACTACATCGACAAGCTTCTGCACCAAACCAAAATAGCTATTCGGCGCAGGCTCGGTCGGCCATAGCCGGACTATAACATCCTTCATGGTAGCGCCAGATACCCTATGAAGTTTGGCCCATTGGGACATCTGTTCATTGAGCAGCAGCGGATGCTTTAACACACCAAACTGTGACCAAAAAAGCTTCTCCGTTGCATATCCAGCTTGCCCTTGGTAATACCGCGCTGCATTGGAAGAACTCTTCGGCAAGTCCAAATACTCGTCCAAAGAACTCCACACTTGGTTCAGCTGAGCATAGTCCGGGTCACCGAACTTAGTCTGTAGCAGAAAAGGATTTCCAGCCAATATCTCTTTCGCCTGCCGAACCTCCTCACGGAGTGCTCTGGACTCTGATCGCGCTTCTCTCGCCTCCTGTCGGGCCTTGTCCAGTTCAGCCGTTAAGGCTTTATTCTCCTTCTAAAGAAATTCGCAGCGGCCAGTAGCATTCTCCAAAGTGAGTGTCATCGTGGATATCTTCTCCTCGCCCTGGCATCGCGCAACTTGTTCGGCCTTCAGTTTAACCGATGCTCCTTTAGAAGCAGCATCACTAAACTGGGCCTGCTCCTTGGCCCAGATTAGCTCCGCCCGAAGAGCCTCCACGGTGGCAGCACCATCTGCATTTCATGCACATTTCATATAAAGCTCTTTCCCGCGTCAAGCACACTGGTGTAAAGAATGCTCGAAATACATACCTTGCGATTCGTCAAGACGCCTGTTGATCAATGCAACATCATCCTCCACAATATCCAGCTTTCGCTGCAGTTCGGCCACTTCCGTATTCCGGGCAGCCACAGGAGGGGAAGCAGCCTGTATTTCAAATTAAACCAAGGTTAATACCTGAGCATATCTCTTTGATCCTCCGATCGCTCCCTTCGGAAGACAATCCGAGTCTCGGGGGCTACTGCATATACAACAGGTGCATTCTGTCAATGAAATTCAATTGACAAAGCTACATCACAAACCTCAAAACCTCTTAGAAGGCTCGTGAAGGCCTCGTTCAATCCACTCTTCACGGATAGAACCCTTTCGACCACAATAACCGTCAATTAACGGTGCTCTTCTGAAATGGACGCTCATCGTAGCATGTCTGTCAATATTTCCGGCGCTCCTGGGTCTTTGGAAACCACCGCCGGATTACGACATTCCAGTGAAGGAACCCGCTTGCTTGCCTCCAGAACCGTCTCCGGCTGTAAAATAGACGGTTCGGGGACGCCAGTATCGATCCCGGAACCTCGAGTGACGGAGGCACCACCTTCGAGCGCCCTTCGGGACGATACCTCGATATCATCTCCTCTGTTGGGCGATGAGGCCGGAGGAGGCGTGTCACTCTCCATCATCTCCAGAAGAAGATCTCCCGAGGAGGAGGACGATTGAGAAACACGAGGCGTTAACCTGCGTGGATGAACATACGATCACTTCACTAGTGGGAAAAGAATGAGATACGTTCAAAGTACCCCAGCTTCACTTACGGTTTGCCTCGAGGTTCATCCTCGTCATCAAGCTCTACGGCAACCTCACTCGCCCAGCCCAAGCCGCTCGACGATGGCTTTTTTACTCTCTTGGAAGGCTTCCCCTCCTGATCTTGGGAAGCAGCCCTTTTCTTGCCATGGAGGACTCCCTCTGCACCCTTGCCCTTGGGCAAAAGGATTTCGGTTTCCCCGAACGCAACCACTTGGTACGGTGCCAGAATCAGCATTCTCGTCAGCAGGGTAGTCGCAGGGTCTTCGGGAAGACGCGCCGGACACCAGATTAGCACCGCTTTCTTTATCCAGTCCTGAACAGGGATGGGTTGTTCAATATCTCATTAAAAGATGCTCGAATGAAAGGTGCTCGACTACTTACCGAAGTAGTTTGACGATTGCAGTCAAGGCCCACATCTTCGGTAGTGTCCGGCCATTGCCCTCATTCCCCAAAATACAATTTCCACATTCCTTCATGTGTAGTGCCAAAGAAGTGATGTAGGGTCCGCCGCCCTTCCGGGTTAAACTCCCACATACGAAGAGGCCGCCGCTGACATGGCAGGATCCGGCGGACCAGCATTACTTGGACAACGTTCACAAGTTCGATGCCCTTCTCGGTAAGGCTTCGGATGCGACTTTGCAGAGTCTGCACTTCATCGATGGATCCCCAGTCCAATCCCTTATTGACCCACGAAGCGAGCTGAGTTGGAGGGCCAGGTCAGAACGCAGGTGTGGCCGCCCACTTGGGGCCCCGCGGCTCGTTGATATAAAACCACCCCTGCTGCCATAAGTCGGAAGATTTGGCGAAAGATCCTTCGGGCCAAACCGCGTCGGCCAGCTTGCCTATTGTGATGCTGCCTTACTTGGTCTGCTCCTTCTCTGCCACCTGCGTCCTCACATCAAAGGTCTTGAGCCACAAACCGAAGTGTGGAGGAGTCCGAAGTAAGGCCTCACACGTGACGATAAATGTCGAGATGAGGAGAAAAGAGTCCGGGGCCAGATCGCGAAAATCTAACCCATAGTAGAACATGAGCCCCCGGAAAAAGGGGTTAAGCGCGAACCCTAGCCCGTGAAGGAAGTGGGATACAAATACTACCCTCTCGCTAGATCTGGGGGTCGGTATAACTTGCCCTTGTGCCGGAAGCTGATGAAAGGTTTCTGAGGTCAGATACCTCGCTATGCGGAGCTTCGCAATATCCTCCTCTGTGACAGAAGAAGCCACCCACCGGCCCTGATGGCTGGATCCGAACATGACTAGGGTTGGTGGCGATTGGAGCCCGAGGGTTGGAACTTGGGGTGGCTGGGGTTGAGGAAGAAGCAAGCGCAAGGAAAGAAAACGAGACTGGGTCTCTATATAAAGGCCCCAAGTATTGGGCGTCTCCCCCAGGGTCTCTAAGCTTACCTATTACCAAGGAGTTGTACCCAGGGGACGGTTGGGTTACCCACGCCTGCGTTAATGAAAATCCCGTAAATAAAGGGACATGATCTCTGCCTTGACAAGACGTGCCAGTAAAATCGCACCCCGAGACGTGGGGCGGCTTGCTAACCGACGGTTGGAAATAGCAACCGGGCAGGCATGATATGATGTCATGAACAGTTACCAACAAGTTGGGCTCGTGGGGTATTATATTCTCTGCCATTATATACACAGGTCCGGATATACTTACTTCGTCCGAAGACAATTCTGGAATTCAAAAGGAGGGAACCCGCCTTGCAAGGCCGAAGACAAAATCTGCGCACCGGACTCCTCGTCATTGAAGCCAGGTTCAGGGGCTATTGAGGGAGTCCTGGACTAAGGGGTCCTCGGGCGTCCGGCCTGTTATCTATGGGCCAGACTGATGGGCTATGAAGACATGAAGGCCGAAGACTGCACCATGTCCGGATTGGACTCTACTTGGCGTGGAAGGCAAGCTTGGCGACCGAAGATTCCTTCTCATGTAACCGACTCCATGTAAACCCTAGATCCCCTCGGTGTCTATATAAACCGAAGGGGATAGTCCGAAAAGGACACCACATATACTCATTACCATACCCATATAGGCTAGACTTCTAGGGTTTAGCCATTACGATCTCGTGGTAGATCCACTCTTGTAACACTGATATTCATCAATATCAATCGAGCAGGACGTAGGGTTTTACCTCCATAGAGAGGGCCCGAACCTGGTAAACATTGTGTCCCCCGTCTCCTGTTACCATCGATCCTAGACGCACAGTTCGGGACCCCCTACCCGAGATCTGCCAGTTTTGACACCGACAGGCACCCCAAAGACACACCAAAGTTTCTCTTAGCCGTATGCGGTGCCCCCCTCCATAGTTAAACACCTCGGTCATATCATCGTAGTGCTTAGGAGAAGCCCTACGCCGGTGAACTTCATCATCACCATCACCACGCTGTCGTGCTAACGAAACTCTCCCTCGACCTCAACTAGATCAAGAATTCAAGGGACGTCACCGAGCTGAACGTGTGCAGATCGCGGAGGTGCCGTACGTTCAGTACTTGGATTGGTTGGATCGCCAAGACGTTCGACTACATCAACCGCGTTACTAAACGCTTCCGCTTTTGGTCTACAAGGGTACGTAGACACACTATCCCCTCTCATTGATATGCATCTCCTAGATAGATCTTGCGTGATCGTAGGAATTTTTTTGAAATACTGCGTTCCCCGACAGGGGCATCTGAGCCAGGTCTACTCGTAGATGTTATATGCATGAGTAGAACACAAAGAGTTGTGGGCAAAATAGTCATACTACTTACCAGCATCTCATACTTTGATTCGGCGGTATTGTTGGATGAAGCGGCCCAAACCGACATTACATGACCGCCTTCATGAGACAGGTTCTATCGTCGTGCTTCGCACACATGTGGCTAGCACTACTAGAAATCCCCAGATTTCCGACGGTGAAATTTAATAGCCGAGGGGCCGTCGACTATTTTAATAATAACCGACGGTAGCATTAATGACCGACGGTTATCCTCTACTCATAGTTATAGCTAGCTATAACCGACGGTAGAGTAAAAATACCTGACGGTGAAATTCCAACCCTCGGCTATCCAATGTAATGCCCGATGGGTCTTACAAATACCTAACGGGTTTGGCTCTACCGACAGTTATCTAATTTAATACCCGACGGTGAAGTGTAAAAACCAACGGTACAAAAACAACTCTCGGCCATGAGTGAAGATGGCCGACGGGACATGCGATACTCTCGGATATTTGACAAGATACGTGAGGGGCAATACCAATAACCGATGGTGAACGTTCACTGTTGGCGATATGTTTCAGTGGACAATGGGAATAAACATATTGATCGATCGACGCTTTTTCCCACGTCATTGAATTGTGAAGAAGTTTATTAGATTCTAACACATGCATGGCTAGTGGATGTAATGGTTGTCGAGTTAAACCATTGATTAATGCGTAGAATGTGTATTTCTACACCAATTTTACAGATGGCGAAGACCAACATATGTGGTATTTTTTAGGCCGACTAATTATGTGTTTTGACATTTTTCGAGGCAGACAGTCTTTTATGTCTAGGCCTACAAGAGTAGGTCATCTCTTGGGACCAACGACTGGAGGAGGGCAGTGCGACTTGGGCGTGGTTGGTGGCGGCAGCCATGTGTGGTCTGGATCCCGGGGCGCGGCCGGTGAGGCCCAAATCGTCCTCAGTTGCACATCACTGAGATGCCCATGTCCAAGGAGGAGTTGCTTCGGCAGTCTGATGGCTTTGACTATGGTTCCTGCTCGGTTCAGAGATGGTGAAGAATGTGTTTGGGATCCTTCCTAAATGGCTCATCCGGCATGGCGCGGTGGGGTGGCAGCCCTCCCTCCAAGCTCTAGTGGTGGTGCACTGGCTAGAGCATCAGGACTTCGCGGTGGGTGGTCGCTGGATCTGGGCCGCTAGATTTGGGGCTTTGAAGGTGGTCTGGCAGATGCGCACTTGTCAGTTGGAGTCTCTTGGGGCGGATCTGGGTGAAGATCTTGTCTTCGGCCAGTGGCCGAAGCAGGGGATGGCGACTTATTGACTCCGTTTCCTTCTTGAAGGCATTATCGTGGTGAAGTTCCCAACTTCTCCCGCTACCTCCGGTGGAAATCCTTGATCAGTTGATCGGATGATGGCAGCGCTCTTGTGTCGTTATCCCCTTTTGATCGTCATTCTTGGAGGTATGCAGCGGCTCGAGGGATGAGTGGAACGTTTCTGCGATGGAGTGGCGTTATAGGTGATGCATCGATGGTGTGGAGTCTCGGCGGCGTGGCGCAGAAGGCTCTCAGTGGAGGTTGTGTCAGGCTGGACGAGCGTAAGGAGGTGGCGTTGTCTGGCGTCGTGGCAGCATTCACGACAAGCCTGGCAAGGTCAATGTGTCAGTACCTGTTCTAAAGATGGATCGGTGGAAGCCGGTGGTGGCAGTCTCTTGAGCGTGTGTAAGCGGTGCCCACTGAGAGTCCGCTTGACCAGTTTGTGTCCCCGACTTGATGTTGGGAGGCTTGGTTTACTCCTTCGATTTTAGATGTTGGGTTTTGGTGTGATGTCTGGGCATGCGACCCTGACGATGTGCACCTTTATCAAGTTGATAGGAGTATCGACGGATGTTGCCAGCAAAGTGGCTTCAGACTTATTGATGTATTACTTTGTAAGATTTCAATGAGCAATTAGTAAAATAGATGTGTGCATCACCCGATGCAGAGGCCGGGGTCATCCTTTTTTTTAAAAAAAAATGCACTTTGGCAGCCCCATCCACCTATTATTGAGTTGGATGTATTTTGGCAGCCCCAATGAATAATTAGTAAAATAGATGTATTTCAATGTGTATTCGTAAGTGTGTCTTTTCTCAGGTATACATTTTTAAGTATTTTTTTTTACGTCGCATTTTTAAGTGTTGTCAAGATGCCCGGGTGAAAGTTTCAATCCACACACGCGAAGATTTTTTTTTAAAAAAAGACACGCGCGCGAAAAGAAAAAAAACATTGAAATAGCTCACGCAGCACGAAGCCACGATCTCAACTTCCTCTAACCACTCCCTGGGCCGTCGTGAACCACGCCACCGCCCAGCTTAGCCTCATCCATTCCACATCACCTATGGCCGGGGAGCCTTGAGCCGTTCTCCGCCCAGATCCCGTCTCTCAGCCGTTCTGGCAGCGGCCGACAGCACTCGGCAAGTTACGGTGCTAGGTCAGTGCCTCCTTTATCTGTCTCCCCTGGACTTCCTCTCTCACCTCGCCTTAATCTCTTATTTTTATTTTCTTCGTGCAGCAAAGTACGGCGAGCGGTGGTGGCGGGAAACGGCGAGTGGCTGCGCATGGTGTTGTGGGAGTGGTGGTGGTGGCGGCAAACGGCGAGCGGCGGCGGCACGGGCTGATGGGCTAGCGGGGGCTGGGGTCCAGGGCTGATGGCCGAGCGGCGGGGCGTGCTAATGAGCGACCGGCGCCGTGGGCTGATGTTCTGCGCTGATCAGTTCTCTAGCGAACAGCCGCCCGAGGCAAGGTCTTCTCCCCACCTAGCCAGAAGTTTGATCCTTCCGAAGAGGTACCGTATCACCATAATGAAATCCCATCCATCTCCTTTTTTTTAATTCATACATGCTGGAGTACATATGTTGCCATTCATCTGGATTTTTCTACGAATCATTGTCTGAGCAGATCGCTCGTTTCAAAAATTGTCCAAGCAGATCCCGTCCACCAGTGAGATCGCCAAATTCTGGTAGTTGTACGTACCACCTCTTTGGTTCCATCGTACCAATTACTCGCCAGTAATAATACTAGTACTTATCTGCAATCTAAGGTTCAACCCAAGATAATCTAGTCTGATTGATTCTGAATGTCAAATCCTTGCTAGCTAGGATGTCAAATATGTACGAGTCACAGAACTATGCTGGCAAAACAACTACGTACAAACAAGGGAATAGTACTAGCTTAGCTTCGTACTACTTGTTCCCTAGAAGATATTCTTGGATCTTGTGCGTGTGTTATGTTTGTTGGGCTGGTGCATACCGAGACATGTGTGTGTAGGTCGGGGGGGGGGGGGGGGGGGGGGAGATAGAAGGGGGAAACACATCAATTGTGTGCAAAACAATACAGTCGTTTTATTTTTCTTGTTCATGTTGACTTTTCAGTTTCTATTCGCAAGATGTATGGTTGAAAAAGGATTGAAATATTGGTGTGACACTAATAATTCTTACTAAGATGTGATTTCTATATGAATGTGATGATTCCTGAACAAGTAAGTTTGTTCCCTCTAGCTCAATTAAATTCCAGCCCATTATATCATTGTTCATCTCTCTTATAACTTCTTAGGTATTGGGAAGTAATATTGGAGATAAATCGAGTTGTGATAATGCTTGTGATACTAATAATGACGATGGTATCTATGGCAATATGGGAGATTATATATATGGTGAGGAACCTTATGATCAGTACGACGATAATGGTGATGAGTCTGATGATCTTCGAGTCATGCAACAAAGTAAAGTTATGAAGTTCATCGACAATTAGCTTATGCGAAATGCTTGGACCATTATATCTTAGTTACCATTTTGTTTTGCATTGGACACTTCTTAGATGCATCACTATGGTCATTGTAATATTGATTCAACTCATTAGACATGTTATACTTTTTGATGTTATGCTGAATATAATATATTTTCTTTGGTCATTTGTAGTTGTGTGATTATGAGATGTATTTGAAACGCCAATATTTTGAAATACTATCATCATGAATCACAATTTCTTGGTATACAACAACCCTCAATGCAAGCAATTTGTAAGGGTGACATATTTCCTATGGTGCAACAAACATCTTGGGTAAGCAATATATCCACGGGAACTTCAAAACGTTGGTGAATTTATCAATTGATGGTGCTGGCAACCTCTCAACTAAAAGAATCCCCGAAGGGTTCTATGGACCCTGGGTAATCATACTAACTGACGGTTTGCCACACCTCTCGATTACAAATAACCTTGATAGTCAAATATACCGTCGACTATTAAGAAAATTGACGGGAAGCAATAACCGCAGGAAAATCAATATCCTACGGGGAACCGTCGGCTATAAGCGTCGTCCAACTTCTGATGACCAAATTATGTCTAACGGTTCACCGTCGGCCTATTACCGTAGGAAACAATTTTATCTGACGGTACTGTCGGCTATAAGTGTAACACATCAATTGTGTGCAAAACAATACAGTCGTTTTATTTTTCTTGTTCATGTTGACTTTTCAGTTTCTATTCGCAAGATGTATGGTTGAAAAAGGATTGAAATATTGGTGTGACACTAATAATTCTTACTAAGATGTGATTTCTATATGAATGTGATGATTCCTGAACAAGTAAGTTTGTTCCCTCTAGCTCAATTAAATTCCAGCCCATTATATCATTGTTCATCTCTCTTATAACTTCTTAGGTATTGGGAAGTAATATTGGAGATAAATCGAGTTGTGATAATGCTTGTGATACTAATAATGACGATGGTATCTATGGCAATATGGGAGATTATATATATGGTGAGGAACCTTATGATCAGTACGACGATAATGGTGATGAGTCTGATGATCTTCGAGTCATGCAACAAAGTAAAGTTATGAAGTTCATCGACAATTAGCTTATGCGAAATGCTTGGACCATTATATCTTAGTTACCATTTTGTTTTGCATTGGACACTTCTTAGATGCATCACTATGGTCATTGTAATATTGATTCAACTCATTAGACATGTTATACTTTTTGATGTTATGCTGAATATAATATATTTTCTTTGGTCATTTGTAGTTGTGTGATTATGAGATGTATTTGAAACGCCAATATTTTGAAATACTATCATCATGAATCACAATTTCTTGGTATACAACAACCCTCAATGCAAGCAATTTGTAAGGGTGACATATTTCCTATGGTGCAACAAACATCTTGGGTAAGCAATATATCCACGGGAACTTCAAAACGTTGGTGAATTTATCAATTGATGGTGCTGGCAACCTCTCAACTAAAAGAATCCCCGAAGGGTTCTATGGACCCTGGGTAATCATACTAACTGACGGTTTGCCACACCTCTCGATTACAAATAACCTTGATAGTCAAATATACCGTCGACTATTAAGAAAATTGACGGGAAGCAATAACCGCAGGAAAATCAATATCCTACGGGGAACCGTCGGCTATAAGCGTCGTCCAACTTCTGATGACCAAATTATGTCTAACGGTTCACCGTCGGCCTATTACCGTAGGAAACAATTTTATCTGACGGTACTGTCGGCTATAAGTGTAATGGCCGACGAAGGAAGGCCGACGGGAGATGGCTGACAGTGACCCGTCGGTCATTAGAGTATCCAACGGTGAAGTTAGATATCCGACAGTGATTGGACCCTCGGCTATAATGGAAAATCTAGTAGTGTAGTGGGTGTCTGTTTCTCCAGCTTTAGTTGAATCGAGTTTGACTACGCCCGGTCCTTGTTGAAGGTTAAAACAACACACTTGACGAAAAATCGTTGTGGTTTTGATGCATAGGTAAGAACGGTTCTTGCTAGCAGCCTGTAGCAGCCACATAAAACTTGCAACAACAAAGTAGAGGACGTCTAACTTGTTTTTCTAGGGCTTGATGTGATGTGATATGGTCAAGACGTGATGATATATAAATTGTTGTATGACATGATCATGTTTTGAACAGTTATCGGCAACTGGAGGAGCCATATGGTTGTCGCTTTATTGTATGAAATGCAATCGCCATGTAATTGCTTTACTTTATCACTAAGCGGTAGCGATAGTCGTGGAAGCAATAGTTGGCAAGACGACAACGATGCTACGATGGAGATCAAGGTGTCAAGCCGGTGACAATGGTGATCATGACGGTGCTTTGGAGATGGAGATCAAAGGCACAAGATGATGATGGCCATATCATATCACTTATATGGATTGCATGTGATGTTTATCCTTTATGCATCTTATTTTGCTTAGTACGGCGCTAGCATTATAAGATGATCTCTCACTAAATTTCAAGGTACAAGTGTTCTCCCTGAGTATACACCGTTGCTACAGTTCATCGTGCCGAGACACCAGGTGATGATCGGGTGTGATAAGATCTACGTTCACATATAACGGATGCAAGCCAGTTTTGCACACGTAGAATACTCGGGTTAAACTTGACGAGCCTAGCATATGCAGATATAGCCTCGGAACACTGAGACCGAAAGGTCGAGCGTGAATCATATAGTAGATATGATCAACATAGTGATGTTCACCATTGAAAACTACTCCATCTCATGTGATGATCGGACATGGTTTAATTGATATGGATCACGTGATCACTTAGATGATTAGAGAGATGTCTATCTAAGTGGGAGTTCTTAAGTAATATGATTAATTGAACTTAAATTTATCATGAACTTAGTCCTTATAGTATTTGCATATCTATTTGTAGATCAATTGCTCGCATATAGCTTCCCCATTTTATTTATGATATGTTCATAGAGAAAACTATGTTGAAAGATGTTAGTAGCAATGATGCGGACTAGCTCTGTGATTTGAGGATTATCCTCATTACTGCATAGAAGAATTATGTCCTTGATGCACCGCTAGGTGACTGATACGTCTCCAACGTATCTATAATTTTTTGTTGTTCCATGCTATTATATTATCTATTTTGGATGCTTAATGGGCTTTAATATGCACTTTTATATTATTTCTGGGGACTAACCTATAACCGAAGGCCCAGTGCAAATTGCAGTTTTTTGCCTATTTCAGTGTTCCGCAGAAAAGGAATATCAAACAGAATCCAAACGAAACAAAACCTTCGTAAGGATCTTTTTTTGGAACAAACGCAATCCAGGAGACTTGGAGTGGAGGTCAAGGAAGCAACGAGGCGACCACGAGGTAGGGAGGCGCGCCCCCACCCTCGTGGGCCCCACGAAGCTCCACCGACCCACTTCTTTCGCCTATATATACTCTAATACCCTAAAAACATCCAGGGGAGACACGAAACCACTTTTCCACCGCCGCAACCTTCTGTACCCGTGAGATCCCATCTAGAGACCTTTTATGGCGACTTGCCGGAGGGGGATTCGATCACGGAGGGCTTCTACATCAACACCATAGCCTCTCTGATCATGTGTGAGTAGTTTACCACAGACCTTCGGGTCCATAGTTATTAGCTAGATGGCTTCTTCTCTCTCTTTGGTTCTCAATACAAAGTTCTCCTTGATGTTCTTGGAGATCTATTCGATGTAATACTTTTTGCGGTGTGTTTGCCGAGATCCGATGAATTGTGGGTTTATGATCAAGATTATCTATGAACAATATTTGATTCTTCTCTGAATTCTTATATGCATGATTTGATATCTTTGCAAGTCTCTTCGAATTTTCGGTTTAGTTTGGCCTACTAGATTGATCTTTCTTGCCATGGGAGAAGTGCTTAGCTTTGGGTTCGATCTTGTGGTGCTCGATCCCAGTGACAGAAAGGGAACCGACACGTATTGTACTGTTGCCATCGAGGATACAAAGATGGGGTTTATATCATATGGCTTGAGTTTATCCCTCTACATCATGTCATCTTGCCTAATGCGTTACTCTGTTCTTATGAACTTAATACTCTAGATGCATGCTGGATAGCGGTCGATGTGTGGAGTAATAGTAGTAGATGCAGAATCGTTTCGGTCTACTTGATACGAACGTGATGCCTATGTTTATGATCATGCCTAGATATTCTCATAACTATGCGCTTTTCTATCAATTGCTCGACAGTAATTTGTTCACCCACCGTAATATATGCTATCTTGAGAGAAGCCACTGGTGAAACATATGCCCCCGGGTCTATTTTACATCATATTAGTTTCCCGTCAACTTGCCAATTTCTGTCGCCGTTTATTTTGCAATCTTTACTTTCCAATCTATATAACAAAAATATCAAAAATATTTATCTTATTATATTTATTAGATCTCACTTTTGCAAGTGGTCATGAAGGGATTGACAACCCCTTTACCGTGTTGGTTGCAATGTTCTTGATTGTTTGTGCAGGTACTAGGCGATTTGCGTGTAGTTGCTACCTCTTGAGCACTGTGTTGGTTTTCCCTTGAAGAGGAAAGGGTGATGCAGCAAAGTAGCGTAAGTATTTCCCTCAGTTTTTGAGAACCAAGGTATCAATCCAGTAGGAGGCTACGCGCGAGTCCCTCGCACCTGCACAAAACAAATAAATCCTCGCAACCAACGCGATAAGGGGTTGTCAATCCCTACACGGTCACTTATGAGAGTGAGATCTGATAGATATGATAAGATAATATTTTTGGTATTTTTATGATAAAGATGCAAAGTAAAATAAAAGGCAATGAAAATAACTAAGTATTAGAAGATTAATATGATAGAAGATAGACCCGGGGGCCGTAGGTTTCACTAGTGGATTCTCTCAAGAGCATAAGTATTTTACGGTGGGTGAACAAATTACTGTTGAGCAATTGACAGAATTGAGCATAGTTATGAGAATATCTAGTTATGATCATGTATATAGGAATCACGTCCAAGACAAGTAGACCGACTCCTGCCTGCATCTACTACTATTACTCCACACATCGACCGCTATCCAGCATGCATCTAGAGTATTAAGTTCAAGAGAATAGAGTAACGTTTTAAGCAAGATGACATGATGTAGAGGGATAAATTCATGCAATATGATAAAAACCCCCATCTTGTTATCCTCGATGGAAACAATACAATACGTGCCTTGCTGCCCCTACTGTCACTGGGAAAGGATACCGCAAGATTCAACCCAAAGCTAAGCACTTCTCCCATTGCAAGAAAGATCAATCTAGTAGGCCAAACCAAACTGATAATTCGAAGAGACTTGCAAAGATAACCAATCATACATAAAAGAATTCAGAGAAGATTCAAATATTGTTCATAGATAAACTTGATCATAAACCCACAATTCATTGGTCTCAACAAACACACCGCAAAAGAAGATTACATCGAATAGATCTCCACAAGAGAGGGGGAGAACTTTGTATTGAGATCCAAAAAGAGAGAAGAAGCCATCTAGCTAATAACTATGGACCCGTAGGTCTGAGGTAAACTACTCACACTTCGTCGGAGAGGCTATGGTGTTGATGTAGAAGCCCTCCATGATCGATGCCCCCTCCGGCGAAGCTCCGGAACAGGCCCCAAGATGGGATCTCGTGGATACAGAAAGTTACGGCGGTGGAATTAGGGTTTTGGCTCCGTATTTGATCGTTTGGGGGTACCTAGGTATATATAGGAGGAAGAAGTACGTCGGTGGAGCAACTGGGGGCCCACGAGGGTGGAGGGCGTGCCTGGAGGGGTAGGCGCGCCCCCCTACCTCGTGGCCTCCCTGTTGGTTGCTTGACGTAGGGTCCAAGTCTCCTGGATCTTTTGTTCATTCCAAAAATCACGTTCCCGATGGTTTCATTCCGTTTGGACTCCTTTTGATAATCCTTTTCTTTGAAACCCTAAAATAGGCAAAAAAACAGCAATTCTGGGCTGGGCCTCTGGTTAATAGGTTAGTCCCAAAAATAATATAAAAGTGTATAATAAAGCCCAATAATGTCCAAAACAGTAGATAATATAGCATGGAGCAATAAAAATTATAGATACGTTGGAGACGTATCAGTAGTCTCCTACTGGATTGATACCTTGGTTCTCAAAAACCGAGGGAAATACTTACGCTACTTTGCTGCATCACCCTTTCCTCTTCAAGGGAAAACCAACGCATGCTCAAGAGGTAGCAGTGACGGACCTATTGCAGGAGCAGATGCAGACATTATGAACGTTCGGCAAGCTTGGTATGGTGACTACCTGATAGTTTAGTGTGCCATGCTTTACGGCTTAGAACCGGGACTTCAAAAACGTTTTGAACGTCACGGAGCATATGAGATGTTCCAAGAGTTGAAATTGGTATTTCAGACTCATGCCCGAGTCGAGAGGTATGAGACCTCTGACAAGTATTTTTGCCTAAAGATGGAGGATAATAGCTCAACCAGTGAGCATGTGCTCAGAATGTCTGAGTACTACAATCGCTCGAATCAAGTGGGAGTTAATCTTCCAGATAAGATAGTGATTGACAGAGTTCTCTAGTCACTATCGCCAAGTTACTGGAACTTCGTGATTAACTATAATGTGCAAGGGATGAAGAAAATGATTCCCGAGCTCTTCGTGATACTGAAATCAACGAAGGTAGAAATCAAGAAAAGCATCAAATGTTGACGGTTGACAAGACCACTAGTTTCAAGTAAAAGGGCATGGGAAAGAAAGGGAACTTCAAGAAGAATGGCAAACAAGTTGTCACTCCCATGAAGAAATTGAGTGCTTCTACTGCAAAGGAAATGGTCACTAGAAGCGGAACTGCCCCAAATACTGGGCAGATAA
Source organism: Triticum urartu (assembly GCF_056163025.1). Classification (NCBI taxonomy): domain Eukaryota; kingdom Viridiplantae; phylum Streptophyta; class Magnoliopsida; order Poales; family Poaceae; genus Triticum; species Triticum urartu. The sequence continues at coordinate 56,473,335 of NC_141877.1, read as the reverse complement.
GAAGGATGGCAAAGTGAACAAAAGTATATATGATATACATGTTATTGATGTGTACTTTAATAGTATTCATAGTAGCACCTGGGTAGTTGATACTGGTTCAGTTGCTATGATTAGTAACTCGAAACAGGAGTTATAAAATGAACAAAGACTAGTTGAGGGCGAGGTGATGATGTGTGTTGGAAGTGATTCCAAAGGTTGATAAGATCACCATCGCACACTCCCTTTACCTTCAGGATTAGTGTTGAACCTAAAATAAATGTTATTTGTTGTTTGCGTTGAGCATAATATGATTGGATCATGTTTACTGCAATACGGTTATTCATTAAGTCAAAGAATAATTGGTGTTCTATTTACATGAATAAAACCTTCTATGGTCATACACTTGATATAAATGGTTTATTGAATCTCGATCGTAATGATACACATATTCATAATATTGATGCCAAAAGATGCAAAGTTGATAATGATAGTGCAACATATTTGTGGCATTGCCGTTTAGGTCATATTGGTGTAAAGCGCATGAAGAAACTCCATGCGGATGGATTTTTGGAATCACTTGATTATGAATCATTTGATGCTTGTGAACCATGCCTCATGGGCAAGATGACTAAGACTCCGTTCTCCGGAACAATGGAGCGAACCACTGACTTATTGGAAATAATACATATTGATGTATACGGTCCGATGAGTATTAAGGCTCGCATCGGGTATCGTTATTTTTTGACTTTCACAGATGATTTGAGTAGATATGAGTATATCTACTTAATGAAACACAAGTTTGAAACATTTGAAAAGTTCAAAGAATTTCGTAGTGAAGTGGAAAATCATCGTAACAAGAAAATAAAGTTTCTACGATCTGATCGCGGAGACGAATATTTGAGCTATGAGTTTGGTCTTCATTTGAAACAATGTGGAATCGTTTCGCAACTCACGCCACCTGGAACACCATAGCGTAATGGTGTGTCCGAATGTCGTAATAGTACTTTATTAGATATGGTGCAATCTATGATGTCTCTTACCGATTTACCACTATTGTTTTGGGGTTATGCATTAGAGACAGATGCATTCATGTTAAATAGGGCACCATCTAAATCCGTTGAGATGACACCCTATGAACTATGGTTTGGCAAGAAACCTAAGTTGTCGTTTCTTAAAGTTTGGGGCTGCGATGCTTATGTGAAAAAGCATAAACCTGATAAGCTCGAACCCAAATTGGAGAAATTTGTCTTCATAGGATACCAAAAGGAGACTGTTGGGTACCCTTCTATCACAAATCCGAAGGCAAGATATTCGTTGCTAAGAATGGATCCTTTCTATAGAAGGAGTTTCTCTCGAAAGAAGTGAGTGGGAGGAAAGTAGAACTTGATGATGTAATTGTACCTTCTCTCGAATTGGAAAGTAGCTCATCACTGAAATCAGTTCCAGTGATGCCTACACCAATTAGTGAGGAAGTTAATGATGATGATCATGAAACTTCAGATCAAGTTACTAACGAACCTCGTAGGTCAACTAGAGTACGATCCGCACCAGAGTGGTACGGTAATCCTGTTCTGGAAGTCATGTTGCTAGACCATGATGAACCTACGAACTATGAGGAAGCGATGATGGGCCCAGATTTCGAGAGATGGCTTGAGACCATGAAATCTGAGATAGAATCCATGTATGAGAACAAAGTGTGGACTTTGGTGGACTTGCCTAATGATCGGCAAGCCATTGAGAATAAATGGATCTTCAACAGGAAGACAAACGCTGATAGTAGTGTTACTATCTATGAAAGTGCGTTATATCGACTAGAGGGGGGTGAATAGGCGATTTTTATGAAATTCTTCACTAAGGAATTTGCTGGTGAGGAAATTCCTTAGCGAAGAACTACTAGCAGCGGAATAAGTACTCAAAAGTATGCATAACAGAATACAAGCATAGTCATCATGATGAAATGAAGACAGGCACATAGTATAGGAAGCGTAAGCACAGGATAACTCAGGATGAAGACAAACAGACTGAAGAAATTGAACTGAGGAAATTGAGAAAGTCTTCAATCAAAGTCTTCAAACACAGATATGAACAAACACACAACACAGTTATGAGGAAATGAAAGAGTTGAGGGAATAGAACCAGTAAGCTTGGTGAAGACAATGATTTGGTAGATCAGTTCCAACTGCTCTCTTAGTTGTACGTCTGGTTGGAGCGGCTGAGTATTTAAACTCGAGGACACACAGTCCCAGACACCCAGTCAAGGACACTTAGTCCAAGACACCCAGTCCTCACCGTATTCTCCTTGAACTAAGGTCACACAGACCTCGTCCAATCACTCGTGGTAAGTCTTCAGGCGACTTCCAAACCTTCACAAACTTGGTCACTCGGCGATCCACAATTCCTCTTGGATGATCTAGACCATGACGCCTAACCGTCCGGAAGAAGCACAGTCTTCAAAGGTAACAAGCGTCGGATACACGCAGGATCAATCTCTTCAGTGATGCTCAATCACTTGGGGTTTGTAGGTGTTTGGGTTTTGGGTTTTTCCTCACTTGATGATTTTCGCTCAAAGTCCTCAGAGGATGGGTTGCTCTCAAGTGACAAGTGTCAGTTTCTCTTGGAGCAGCCAACCAGCTAGTGGTTGTAGGGGGCGGCTATTTATAGCCTAGGGAGCAGCCCGCCATGATAAGACATAAATGCCCTTCAATGATATGACCGTTAGGTGGATAGATATTTTGGGACAGCTGGCGCATAGCACAGCAACGGTCGGAATTTTGAGTAGCAAAATCCTCAGGGCTATCATGTTCCTCACTGTGTAGGCAATCCGCACTGGCGAATTCCTAACTCCTCTGTCAGGACAAATTCCTCAGAGACCAGAAGAACTTCGTCTCTGTCACTGAAGAAATTGACTGAACTATATGAGATTTCCAATGGCTTCACTCGAAGGGATTGGTAGATGTAGGATTTTGAGTTGAGCATCACATGGAAATTTTTCCTTAGTATTTCCTCGACCCCCTTTAACAGTATGGTGTTTCCTATGACTCAAGAAAGAGAAAAACAAAACTATGAAAACAAAAGTCTTCAAGCTTCATATTCCTCGCATGAATATCAAGTCTTCACGGACACACCAATTTCTTCACTTTCAAAGTCTTCATGAAAGTCTTCAGAAATACCAAAATCTTTAGTCAAAGATATTCATTTTTAGGGGTCGACTTTTCCTGTAAATATCAAACTCCTCATAGACTTATAGACCTGTGTACACTCACAAACGCATTAGTCCCTTAACCTATAAGTCTTCAATACGCCAAAATCACTAAGGGGCACTAGATGCACTTACAATCTCCCCCTTTTTGGTGATTGATGACAATATAGGTTAAGTTTTCAACGGGGATAAACATATGAAGTGTAACTACTAATATTGAGGAATTTGATTGCAAGATATAGAAGAACTCCCCCTGAAGATGTGCATAGTGAGGAATTTTCCTTTGAAGCAATGCACACTTGAAGAGTTGAATCATGGAGATCTCCCCCTATATCTTGTAATTCATACACGCATTTAACATATAACATGAAGAATTTGAAATGCATGATGAAATATGGTGCCTGATGAAATTCAACATGCGTGCAATAATAGTAACGAGGAATAAGCATGCAGAATAGTGCATCAAAAGTATCAAAGCACCATCGGGTTTAAGATTACAACTCGATCCAATAAAGTTTCAGAAGAACGAGAGTTGTAACTTAGCAAATAAAAAACGCCCATATAGTAGACCCGCTTGAAGAGTAACTCATATTTATCCCCCTTTGTCATCGAATGACCAAAAGGATCGAAAATGAGGACTAACGCCCCTGAAGATAATTAGGTTGATGAAGGAGCGCCAGCATTGTTGGGGTCGTTTGTTGATGTAGGGCCTGCTGCAGTGTCGTCCAAATCTTCGTGTTCATCAGTGTCGCGCGATGAAGAAAATGAGCTGGCCACCAGAGAAGGAACCTGGACCTTCTTGAATTTCTTCGGTGGAGGTGCAGACCAGTCAAAATCTTCTTTGAGACCCATGTTCTTCAGATCTTCTTCACCATACAGATGTGACAGGATTGCCCAGGTGTGACCGAAGACTTGATGGAGGTAGTAGTGGTTTTTCTTCACTGCATTGTGTGTGGCAGTCATGTTGTGAAGAAGTGAACCAAACTGACGCTTAACCCATTTGTGATTTCGATCCACCTTCTGGTGAACACTAAGCAGAAGTTCTCGGTCAGTCATCACGCGCGGAGCAGTGGCTTGAGGAGTGGACTTAGGTGCATTGGCAGAGTCATGTGTGGCAGAGTCATCATTGGTGGAATAAGATGCAACTTTGCGAAACTGACCATCCAATGGACGAATGCCTTCATCTATTACAGCTGGTGCCTTGCCCTTTCCATCAACTGAGGAATATGTCTGCTTGAGGACTTCAATTGGAGGTAAGTAGCTGAGGTGATTCTGGAAATCAGCTTTGTAGTTGAGTGAAGACCTTGTCCTGAGGAATCTCATAATCCAAGGTGCATAAGGCTTCAGCTCAAACGGAGACAGTGCAACATTGGCCATAGTCCTCATGAAGAAATCGTGATAATTGACAGGAATGCCATGAACGATGTTGAATACCAGATTCTTCATGATGCCAATAATTTCCTCATCAGATGAGTCGTGGCCTTTGATGGGACTGATTGTCCTCGTAAGAATACGATAGACAGTTCTGGGCACGTACAGCAATTCCTTCACAAGGAATTTGGTTCTTGGTGCTTGACCTGGCTTCAAAGGTTTCATCAGCACCTGCATGTAATGATGTGTGAGCTCAGGTTCACTGTAGATGCAGCGAGCTTCTTCAAGGGGAGGACTGAGTGGTAGAGCACGAAGCAATTCAGAGGCTGGTGCAGTGTGGTGAGTGTTTTCAGACATCCAGTCCAGCACCCATGAATTCACATCTTCAGCATCTCCGGTGATGTGCAGCATTGCATAGAATTGAAGAATCAGTTCTTCATTCCAATCGCAGATGTTAGAGCAAAAGTTGAGCAGTCCAGCATCGTAAAGAACACTGAGGACTGGTGCGAAGCACGGCAGAGATTCCATATCCACGTGAGGAATATGCTCATGGTAGAAGATTTTCTCCTTGTTGAACAACACTGAGGAATAGAAATTTGCTTGACTGGCAGTCCAGAAACGCCTCTTCCTAATGCGAGCAGAGTCATATGGGTTGTAATCTTCGAAGAATACGTGCTCGCCGAAGAAATCATCAGCCTTGAACTTTTGCTTGCATGAGAAAGGATCATTTGGCTTCGGCAGAGGAGTGTCAGTGAGTTGCATCACGACCTTAGGAATCTCAATCGCAGGTTCTTCAGGCTGAGGAATTTCTGGTTCCTCCTCAGTGGCAGTCTGCGTCGTTGGTTGTTCAGCAGCAGCAGTTTCTTCAGCGCTAGTGGCTGGAATTTCCTCATGGACAGATGCAATGGGATGAGTTTCTTCAGAGCCCATGTGAACAGTTTGTGTGGGGGACTGAGGAATTTGCTGTAGAGGGGTGAACATTGGAGAGTTTGGATGCTGACTTTCCCAGAATTCATCACTGATTACGGGTGTGGAGCAGCCAATGTCCACATTTTCATCTTCCATTTCTTCAACGCCAGCCTCCTCAGCTGTGAACTGAGGCATAGGCGAGGAGATGATAGGTGTTGAAGGGATCGCATCCACTTCAATTTCTTCATCCAACGGTTCAGACGAAGCAGCAGAAGGAGTTTCTTCATCAGATCCGCTAGGGATCAGATATTCTTCATCAAAAGGAACAAGGTCCTTTGATGGCCTGGTTGAGATGGGAACATCATCAATCGGATTTGCAAACGAACTTGTCATAGGCTTCATTTTCTTCGGAGCTGAAGAATCTGAAGTAGCTGATGCTTTCCTTTTCTTCACTGCAGCACGCTCTACAGCCTTGGTCTTCTTCACATCTGATGCAGATGGAAGGATTAGAGTTGAAGTTGGTGCAGGAGCAGCTGAGGAATCTGGTTGATTTTCTTCAGGCACAATTGATGCAGTTGCCCTGAGTTCTTCAGTTTCTTCAGGCACACCACTAGTGGGTGCCCTAGCAGTTTCTTCAGTGGCTGGACTGCAATCATCAGCCCTGGAACTCACATTATCTTCAGCAGCCTGATTGTCATCAGCGGTGCTGGCATTTTCTTTAGTAGGCTGAGCAGATGCTTCAGCCTGAGGAATTTCCTGTTGCGTTGGGGCTGCAACATTGGAAGTGAAGTTATCCGCAAGTTTCACAAAATGAACCTTGGCTCCAAGCCAATCAGCGCGATATGCTTCAAAGTCATCACTGAGTTTCTTAATCTCAGTCTGAATAGTGACAAGTTCTTCAGTTGTCATAGAGACAACGTTTTTCTTCAGATAGCGCTCTTTCTTGTACTGCGCTTTCTTGATCTGCCTAGCCTTCTCAAATTTCCACTTTTCTTCTTGAATGAAGTGGGTGAGCATGTGACTCTGGCCAGGAGTCAGCTTGAAGTCAGGAAAGGGAGTGTTGGGGTCCTTGTGCCAATCATCAATGTAGTCGAGGATCAGCTTGGGATCCAAAAGCAGTGGCACTTCTGATCCTTTGGCTCTAGCGACCCTGACTTGCCTGTCTCTGATGATTTCTGCAAGTTCATCATCATCAGCTTCGTCTTCATCAGACGACACTTGGAAAGCGACTTGCTTCTTTTGAGGACTTGGGCAAGGACCTCGTCCAGCATTGGCCTTTGTCTTCAGCGGTGAGGGGCCAGCTGAGGAATTTGGTGCAGCTGAGGAACTAGCTGAGACACCCGAGGCAATGGAGATGCCGGCAGTCCTTTGGCACGAGGCGAGATGCACAGGTGCTGAGGATTTAGGCGGAACAGCTGAAGGCTTTGGCGGAGGAGCTGAGGACTTGGGAGGAACAGGAGCAGCATGAGGAATTGGCCGTGAGGGCTTTGATGATTCTGGTCGTGAGGGCATTGCTGTGGAACTTGGCCTGCGCGCAGGCTTCTTAGACATAGCCTTCTTTGGCTTGACAGCAGAGGCCTCAGCGGAGGCAGCAGCAGCAGCAAAGTCTTCATTGAATTTCCTCACTGCTTCTTTGGCTTGCTAAGCCAACTTGGCTTGGCGCTTGGCCCATTCATCAGGATAGTCCTCACCGCGCTTGAGGCTGGTGGGATCAGCGATTTGGCCAGGTGCCAATGGAGCTCTTGGGCATGGAGGATTGAGTGCGAATTTCTTCATATACTTAGGAGTGACATATCTGTACTCCCTCCATTCTCTTGCCCATCTCCTCTCTATCTTCTGAATGCGCACTTTGCGCTCATTCTTGGTTTCCTCAGTAGGTGTGCAATACCCATCATATATTTCATCAGGGATCTCAAACGCTGTATTTACCTCTGGCCTCTTTCCTCCCTTCTGTGGCCTTTTACCATCAACCATTTTCTTCAGTTGAGGAATTTGAACAATCAAATTCTCTGAAGAAGTATGCAACTTTTCTTGGAGGAATGCTGCAAATGAGTTAAGTTGATGAGAACCTAGTGATTCAGCAGCTGACATGTGTACCTGTGAACAGAGTATAATTGCGAGGAATTTGGAGAGGTCATATGCGTTCTCAGAAGGTTTTTCAAAAAGAACAAGTTTGAGGAATTTGACCAGATGAGTCTTGAAGATTTTCACTAAGCGTTCTTTGTCTTAGGTTCCAGAGTTGTATAGATCGAAGATCCACACAATTGAGGAATCTTGAAGAAAAATGATGCTTAGAGAAACGAATCAAGAACAGATGACTTGTGAGGTGTTCAGTGTGTGAAGATATGAAGAAAAACACATTTGAAGATTTTGTTGATAATCATTCGAATCAATGAGCGCAATAAAAGTAACTTTTAATTACCCTAAACGAAGAACACGACGAACTGGAGTGAGGAGATGTGAAGTTCGTCTGTGCAGATCTTCCACGCCCTAACTTGGCGGAGGAAGACGACTACGGCGGCGGCGGAGTGAAGATTTCCGCGGTCGGCGCGAGTACGTCGGCGACGAAGTCGAGGCAGTGAACTGGAGCGAGGAGATGTGAAGTTCGTCTGTGCAGATCTTCCACGCCCTAACTTGGCGGAGGAAGACGACTACGGTGGCGGCGGAGTGAAGATTTCCGCGGTCGGCGCGAGTACGTCGGCGATGAGGTCGAGGCAGTGAAGCTCTTCCTCACCGGCGGCGATGAAGTAGCGGCGGCGCTAGGGTTTGAGAAGCTCGAGCTGGAGAGAGAGGTCGAGCGGAGTAAAAAAAGTGAGGAAGGGAAGGAGGGGTATTTATAGCCACGGTGAAAAACTGCTCGCCCGAAGAAATTGGACGAACGTGCCCCTGACCCTTCTCATTCGCATGACATGTGTCACCCACGTAGTGAGAGGTGGAGATCGTGTTAGATCGTGGGTGAGTGGATAAGTGTATCGTGGGATGCGGAATGGTTTGAGCGGCAAAGCCGAAAATTTAGATAAGATAGGTTTTAAAGTTCCGTTTGCAATTTCTTCAGCTGACAAGGACACAGTGAAGATTTTGAACGAGTTTCAAATAGAACGCACATGAAGAATTTGTGAACAGATTGGGTTGAGTATAGCATAGAGGGGAAGGGTCCGATCACATTCACTTAGCAGAAAACCAACTTGAAGAAATAGCAATAAGTGAATGCTGTAGAGGACATAAACTCATATATATATATATATATCCAATGAAGAAAAACGACGGAACCAGTGAAGACTATGCAAAGTTGAAGAATATGAATAATTTGAGGAATTTCAACTTTTGGTGGTGGCGTGACCCACCGTATAAGAATGATGATTTCAGACACCGCGTACAATTATCGTAGGGTTCTGGGAATCAAATTATTCATTAATTTCTTCACACTAAGAGTGTCATTCTTCATTGATTGAAGAAAAACGTTTCTTCATGTGTTGCACATCTAAGTCATCAATTTTGCATAGGTGTTAGGATGAGTGTCCTTTTTAAAGAACATTCAAAGATTCTAGGATATTTAGCTCACACCGCAACTTGCTAAATCTCTTCTCATCCAAGGGCTTTGTGAAGATATCAGCTAGCTGTTCTTCAGTCTTCACATGCTCAATAGAAATGTCGCCTTTCAACACATTATCACGAAGAAAATGATGACGAATCTGGATGTGCTTTGTCTTCGAGTGCTGAACTGGGTTGTGAGCAATCTTGATGGCACTCTCATTGTCCAGAAGAGAGGCACATTCTTCATGTTGACGCCGTAGTCCTTGGGAGTTTACTTCATCCATAGCAATTGGGCACAGCAAGAACCAGCGGCAATGTACTCAGCTTCAGCAGTAGATAGTGATACGCAGTTCTGTTTCTTCGAGGACCAACAGACCAAAGATCGTCCGAGGAAATGACATGTACCAGATGTTGACTTGCGATCCACATGATCACCAGCATAGTCAGAATCAGAATATCCAACAAGATCAAAAGCCGAGCCCTTGGGGTACCATAATCCAAGTGTTGGTGTGTGAGCTAGATATCGAAGAATATGCTTCACAGCCTTATGGTGTGATTCCTTCGGTGTAGCTTGAAATCGGGCACACATGCAAACACTAAGCATTATATCTGGCCTAGATGCACATAAGTACAATAAGGAACCTATCATGGAGCGGTATACCTTATGATTGAAGTCAATACCATTTTCATCAGTGCACAGATGGCCATTTGTGGGCATAGGAATTTTGACACCTTTGCAATCTTGCATGCCGAATTTCCTCAGTACATCCTTGAGGTATTTCTCCTGAGATATGAATATGCCATTGTGTTGTTGACGAATTTGAAGACCTAAGAAGAATTTCAACTCTCCCATCCTAGACATTTGATATTCTTCACTCATTATATAGGCAAATTCATCACTATAACGTTGGTCAGTACAGCCAAAGATAATATCATCAACATATATTTGGCACACAAACAATTCACCATCATAAGATTTAGTGAAAAGAGTAGGGTCGAGTGAACCAAGTTTGAAGCCTTTCTTCATGAGGAGTTCCTTCAAGGTATCATACCAAGCCCGTGGGGCCTGCTTGAGGCCATAGAGGGCCTTGTTGAGTCTAAAGACTTTGTCAGGATTCTTTGGATCTTTAAAACCTGGGGGTTGAGCAACATATACTTCTACCTCAAGCTTACCATTGAGGAATGCACTTTTCACATCCATTTGATATAAAGTGATATCATGATGGTTAGCATAAGCAAGTAATATGCGAATAGCCTCAAGTCTAGCAACAGGTGCAGAAGTTTCATCGAAATCAATTCCTTCAACCTGTGTGTAGCCTTGAGCTACAAGCTGTGCCGTATTCCTCACCACAAGGCCATTTTCATCTTGCTTGTTGCGGTAGATCCACTTTGTGCCGATGATATTGTGCTTGCAAGGATCTGGACGTTTGACCAGTTCCTAGACATTGTTGAGCTCGAACTGATGTAATTCTTCTTGCATGGCCTGAATCCACTCAGACTCCAGAAATGCTTCATCTACCTTAGTGGGCTCTATAATAGAGACAAAAGCATAGTGCCCACAAAAGTTAGACAAATGTGAAGCTTTTGAGCGTGTGAGAGGACCTGGCGCTTTGATGTCATTGATGATCTTTTCAACTTGCACTTCTTTTGCAATGCGAGGATGAGCTGGTTGCCATTGAAGAATTTGATCAGCGTTTTCTTCAGCATTTTCTTCAGGTGCATTAGCTCGACGTTCTTCATGTTCTGGAATGAATTCTTCAGCAGATTCTTCAGTGGGAATGACATCCTCAGTAGCCTTGAACTTGATAGTTTCCTCAGGTGTCTGTTGATGATGTGGCACGCAGTATCAATTGCCTCAGTCCAGAACCGACGAGGCGTTTTGTATTCATCAAGCATAGTGCGAGCCATCTCAGCAAGAGTCATGTTCTTGCGCTCCACGACGCCGTTCTGCTGAGGAGTATAAGGAGAAAATAACTCATGAGTAATACCAAGTTCATCAAGATAGTCATCGAGACAAGAATTCTTGAACTTGGTGCCATTGTCACTTCTGATGTGCTTGATCTTCACACCAAAGTTGGTTGAATCCCTCGAGGAAAATCGTTTGAATACTTCCTGCACTTCATGTTTGTAAGTAACAAGGTGTACCCATGTGTAATGAGAGTAATCATGAACAATAACAAAGCCATATTGAGATGCTTCATTTGAAATAGCAGAATAATGATTAGGACCAAAGAGATCCATGTGAAGCAATTCAAATGGGCGAGTGGTGGTCATGATAGTCTTCGCTGGATGCTTGTCCTTCGTCATCTTCCCAGCTTCACAGGCTCCGCATAGGTGATCCTTGAGGAATTTTACATTCTCAATGCCAATGACATGCTTCTTCTTAACAAGCTTGTGCAAATTCCTCATGCCTGCATGACCAAGTCGTCGATGCCAGAGCCAGCCTTCTGAAGCTTTTGCAAGTAAGCACACGGCTGGTTGTGGTCCTGTAGAGAAATAAACAATATACAGGTCTCCTCTCCTAAAGCCTTCGAAGACTTTGGAATTGTCAGCTTCCATAACCACAACACAACGGTACTTGCCAAAGACAACAACCATATCAAGATCACAAAGCATTGAGACAGACATAAGGTTGTATCCTAAGGACTCAACAAGCATGACTTTGTCCATGTGTTGATCCTTTGTGATCGCAACCTTACCTAGACCCAATACCTGACTTTTGTCTTTGTCAGCAAAGATGATATGCTTCAGATGTGACGGAGATAATGGAGCATCCATCAATAGATTCTTTTCACCAGTCATGTGGTTTGTACATCCACTATCGAGGACCCACTCAGTGGCTTTGGGTTGATCATCCTGCAGATGAATTAGTGCAGCTTACAAACTCATATACTTCATCAGTGAAGAATATGAAATCAATTCATCAGATCAATTTCATCAAGTAAAAGAACTGATAAAGCAATATGAGGATGTGAGAAATGAAAGTTCATTTCTTCCTGATTAGCCTGCATCCTATCAGGCATGCTCAGGTCTCCAGCAAATTCTTCAGACGATTACGTGCGTCTGGAGACCTGACCCTGCAGAAGAGATTAGTTCTTTTTCTTCACCACCCATATCTGAAGGGGTGGCAAAGAGTTCATCATTCTGCGAGCTCCATACGAGAAGGATGGCATAGAGGCCAGTCCATTTCGTTTCACATAAGAGGGGTTAGAGTAAGCATAAGAGTATGCAGAGAAATTCTTCGAGGACTTATGGACATAATGATTTGAAGAATAATGCACATATCCATAATCCTTAGATCTTCCATGCGAAACAGACGGGTTAGCACGATGATGTTCATATGAGGACTTTGATCCATATGAGGAATTTGGTCCATATGAAGAATTTGATCTGGGGTTCCTATTCTTCACAGGTGGCGTCATGATGACATTCACCTGAAGATTTTCAAGGCATCTTTTGGGAACCCATATTTTCTTCATAGGGGAGCCGTTCCTGCAGTTAGTGCCAACATATCTACCAATTACTTCACCATTCTGATTTTTGAATAGCTTATAGTTGGAGTTAATTGACTCATCATCAGAATGAGGAGATTCACATGCAAATCCAGATAAGTTAGATGGATCAACTGGAGGTCCCTTTGCAGCAACCCATGTAGTTTTTGGGTACTGCTCAGGCTTCCAATATGTACCATCAACATTGAGTTTCCTCTCAAAGGTGATACCCTCTTTCCTAGGGTTCCTGTTGAGGATCTGCTTTTTAAGCACATCACAAAGAGCCTGATGCCCTTTGAGGCTTTTGTACATGCCTGTCGTGTATAATTCCTTCAGCCCTGCATCGTCAGTGATACTAGCAATGTCCTCAGATGAGGAATTAGTGATAGTAGAGGCATGTGAAGAATTTGAAACATTAGCAGCATTTGAACATTCAGGTGAAGAATTAGCAGATTCACGTTCAATGCACTTCAAGCATGGAGGAACAAATTCTTCCTGAGAAGCGCTGATTTGTTGAGCAAGTAATGAATCGTGCTCCTTCTGAAGATCTTCATAACTCACTCTTAGCTTCTCAAGGTCTTGCTTTCTTTGAAGAAATTCATAAGAAAGCTTCTCATGATCCGATAAGAGAGTGTTATGATGACTTTGAAGTTTGTCAAGCTTGGACTGAAGTCTCTAAAGATTTTCAGTCAAAGTTTCAGTGCGATCCATTTCTTCACCCAACATATCATCACTTTTATTTAGCATGTTTTGAACCTCTTCTAAAGCCCTTTGTTGTTTTATAGCAATCTTAGCAAGTTTAGAATAGCCGGGCTTAAGGTTTTCATCAGATTCATTCTCACTTGATTCAGAGGAGGTATATTTGAGTACCTTGGCACCCTTTGCCATGAAGCAATAGGTGGGAGCGTAGTCATCATCGCTTTCATCAGCCTTGTTGGTGAGGTCATTTTCTTCAGTGTTGAAGATAGACTTGCTGAAGAATGCAGTAGCAAGAGCTAGGCTCGCCACTCCGGATTCGGACTCCTTAGATGTCCCTTCTTCCTCATTTTCTTTAGATTCAGCCTCAGAGTCCATTTCCTTGCCAATGAATGCCCTAGCCTTCTTGGAGCTGCTCTTCTTGTGATATGAAGACTTTGAGGATTTTGATGATGAAGATTTTGTGGATTTCTTCTTTTTCTTCGCATCATCAGAACGGTAATCCTTGTATTTCTTCTTCTTTGATTCCTTTTCCCACTGAGGACAATCTTGAATGAAATGTCCAAGTTTCTTGCACTTGTGACAGAACCTCTTCTTGTAGTCACTGGGTGAGGAATCATTGCTCCTTGAGGATCTTCCAAGGCGACCACGTCTTGAGAACTTTTGAAACTTCTTCACGAGCAGAGCCAGATCATGGCTCAGTTCTTCAGGATCACCAAGGCTGCTACCGGAGTCTTCATCTTCGGACTCAGATACTGCCTTGGCCTTCAGTGCACATGTTCTGCCATAGCTTGAACCATAGAGATCTCTCTTTTCAGCAAGTTGGAACTCATGAGTATTTAGCCTCTCAAGAATATCAGCGGGATCAAGTGACTTGTAATCAGCACGTTCTTGTATCATCAATGCTAGAGTGTCAAATGAGGAATCAAGCGATCTCAGCAATTTCTTCACCACCTCATGGTCGGTGATGTCAGTGGCACCAAGTGCTTGAAGCTCATTTGAGATGCCAGTGAGGCGATCGAAGGTTTGTTGAACATTTTCATTGTCGAGTCTTTTGAAGCGGTTGAAGAGATTGCGAAGAACATCAACTCGAGAGTCACGCTGAGTTGAGACTCCTTCATTCACTTTGGACAACCTATCCCAGATAAGCTTTGCTGTCTCCAAAGCACTCACTCTGCCGTACTGTCCTTTGCTCAGATGGCCACATATGATATTCTTCGCTTGAGAGTCGAGTTGCTTGAATCTCTTCACATCAGCAGCATTCAGAGAAGGTGTGACTGAGGGAACACCATTTTCCACAACATACGAGAGATCGTTATCAATTGCTTCAAGATGCATTCGCATCTTATTCTTCCAGTAGGGGTAGTCTGTCCCATCGAAGGTAGGACACCCAGCAGAGACCTTGATCATACCTGCGGTCGACATAACTAAAACTCCAGGTGGTTAAACCAAAATCACACAGAACAAGGGAGTACCTTGCTCTGATACCAATTGAAAGTGCGTTATATCGACTAGAGGGGGGTGAATAGGCGATTTTTATGAAATTCTTCACTGAGGAATTTGCCGGTGAGGAAATTCCTTAGCGAAGAACTACTAGCAGCGGAATAAGTACTCAAAAGTATACATAACAGAATACAAGCATAGTCATCATGATGAAATGAAGACAGGCACAGAGTACAGGAAGCGTAAGCACATGATAACTCGGGATGAAGACAAACAGACTGAAGAAATTGAACTGAGGAAATTGAGAAAGTCTTCAGTCAAAGTCTTCAAACACATATATGAACAAACACACAACACAGTTATGAGGAAATGAAAGAGTTGAGGGAATAGAACCAGTAAGCTTGGTGAAGACAATGATTTGGTAGACCAGTTCCAACTGCTGTCTCAGTTATACGTATGGTTGGAGCGGCTGAGTATTTAAACTCGAGGACACACAGTCCCGGACACCCAGTCAAGGACACTTAGTCCAAGACACCCAGTCCTCACCGTATTATCCTTGAACTAAGGTCACACAGACCTCGTCCAATCACTCGTGGTAAGTCTTCAGGTGACTTCCAAACCTTCACAAACTTGGTCACTCGGCGATCCACAATTCCTCTTGGATGCTCTAGACCATGACGCCTAACCGTCTGGAAGAAGCACAGTCTTCAAAGGTAACAAGCGTCGAATCCACGCAGGATCAATCTCTTCAGTGATGCTCAATCACTTGGGGTTTGTAGGTGTTTGGGTTTTGGGTTTTTCCTCACTTGATAATTTTCGCTCAAAGTCCTCAGAGGATGGGTTGCTCTCAAATGACAAGTGTCAGTTTCACTTGGAGCAGCCAACCAGCTAGTGGTTGTAGGGGGCGGCTATTTATAGCCTAGGGAGCAGCCCGACATGATAAGACATAAATGCCCTTCAATGATATGACCGTTAGGTGGATAGATATTTTGGGACAGATGGCGCATAGCACAGCAATGGTCGGAATTTTGAGTAGCAAAATCCTCAGGGCTATCATGTTCCTCACTGTGTAGGCAATCCGCACTGGTGAATTCCTAACTCCTTAGTCAGGACAAATTCCTCAGAGACCAGAAGAACTCCGTCTCTGTCACTGAAGAAATTGACTGAACTGTATGAGATTTCCAATGGCTTCACTCGAAGGGATTGGTAGATGTAGGATTTTGAGTTGAGCATCACATGGAAATTTTTCCTTAGTATTTCCTCGACCCCCTTTAACAGTACGGTGTTTCCTATGACTCAAGAAAGAGAAAAACAAAACTATGAAAACAAAAGTCTTCAAGCTTCATATTCCTTGCATGAATATCAAGTCTTCACGGACACACCAATTTCTTCACTTTCAAAGTCTTCATGAAAGTCTTCAGAAATACCAAAATCTTCAGTCGAAGATATTCATTTTCAGGGGTCGACTTTTCCTGTAAATATCAAACTCCGCATAGACTTATAGACCTGTGTACACTCACAAACGCATTAGTCCCTTAACCTATAAGTCTTCAATACACCAAAATCACTAAGGGGCACTAGATGCACTTACAATCTACAAAGCTCAAATTGTTGAAAAAGGTTTTTGACAAGTTCAAGGTGTTGACTACGATGAGATTTTATCACTCGTATCGATGCTTAAAGTCTGTCCGAATCATGTTAGCAATTGCCACATTTTATGAAATCTGACAAATGGATGTCAAAACTGCATTCCTTAATAGATTTATTAAAGAAGAGTTGTATATGATACAACCAGAAGGTTATGTCAAAGGTGCTAACAAAATGTGCAAGCTCCAGTGATCCATCTATGGACTGGTGCAAGCATCTCGGAGTTGGAATATATGCTTTGATGAGTTGATCAAAGCATATAGTTTTTACAGACTTGCGGTGAAGCCTGTATTTACAAAAAAAGTGAGTAGGAGCACTACATCCTTTCTGATAAGTATATGTGAATGACATATTGTTGATGGAAATGATGTAGAATTTTCTAGAAAGCATAAAGGAGTGTTTAAAAGGAGTTTTTCAAAGAAATACCTCGGTGAAGCTGCTTACATATTGGGCATCAAGATCTATAGAGATAGATCAAGACGCTTGATAAGATTTTTCAAGGAGTACATACCTTTATAAGATTTTTGAAGTAGTTCAAAATGGAACCGTCAAAGAAGGATTTCTTGCCTGTATTGCAAGGTGTAAAGTTGAGTAAGACTCAAAACACGACCACACCAGAAAATAGAAAGAGAATGAAAGTCATTCCCTATGCCTCAGCCATAGGTTCTATAAAGTATGCTATGTTATATACCAAACCTATTGTGTACCTTGCCATGAATTTGGCAAGGGGGTACAATATTGATCCAGGAGTGGATCACTGGACAACGGTCAAAATTATCCTTAGAAGACTAAGGAAATATTTCTTGGTTATGGAGGTGATAAAGAGTTCGTCGTAAAGAGCTACATCGATGCAAGCTTTTGCACCGATCCGGATGACTCTGAGTCTCAATCTAGATACATACTGAAAGTGGGAGTAATTAGCTAGAGTAGCTCCGTGCAGAGCATTGTAAACGTAGAAAATTTGCAAAATACATAAGGCTCTGAATGTGGCACCCGTTGACTAAACTTCTCTCACAAGCAAAACATGATCACACCTTAGTACTCTTTGGGTGTTAATCACATTGCGATGTGAACTAGATTATTGACTCTAGTAAAACCCTTTGAGTGTTAGTCACATGGAGATGTGAACTAATCACATAAAGATGTGAACTATTGGTGTAAAATCACATGACGATGTGAACTAGATTATTGCTTCTAGTGCAAGTGGGAGACTGGAGGAAATATGCCCTAGAGGCAATAATAAAGTTGTTATTTATATTTCCTTATATCATGATAAATGTTTATTATTCATGCTAGAATTGTATTAACCGGAAACTTAGTACATGTGTGAATACATAGACAAAACTAAGTGTCCCTAGTATGCCTATACTTGACTAGCTCGTTAATCAAAGATGGTTAAGTTTCCTAGCCATAGACATGTGTTGTCATTTGATGAATGGGATCACATCATTAGAGAATGATGTGATGGACAAGACCCATCCGTTATCTTAGCACTATGATCGTTTAGTTTATTGCTATTGCTTTCTTCATAACTTATACATGTTCCTCTGACTATGAGATTATGCAACTCCCGAATACCAGAGGAACACCTTGTGTGCTATCAAATGTCACAACGTAACTGGGTGATTATAAAGATGCTCTACAGGTGTCTCTGATGGTGTTTGTTGAGTTGGCATAGATCGAGATTAGGATTTGTCACTCTGTGTATCGGAGAGCTGTCTTTGGGCCCTCTCGATGATGCACATCACTATGAGCCTTGCAAGTAATGTGACTAATGAGTTAGTCACGGGATGATGCATTACGGAATGAGTAAAGAGACTTACCGGTAACGAGACTGAACTAGGTATGGTGATATCGACGATCGAATCTCGGGCAAGTAGCATACCAATGACAAAGGGAACAACGTATGCTGTTATACGGTTTGACCGATAAAGATCTTCGTAGAATATGTAGGAGCCAATATGGGCATCTAGGTTCCACTATTGGTTATTGACCGGAGATGTGTCTCGATCATGTCTACATAGTTCTCGAACCCGTAGGGTCTGCACGCTTAACGTTCGATGATGATTTGTATTATGAGCTATGTGATTTGATGTACCGAAGGTTGTTCAGAGTCCCGGATGAGATCACGGACATGACGAGGAGTCTCGAAATGGTCGAGAGGTAAAGATTCATATATTGAAAGGCTATATTCGAATATTGAAATAGTTTCGAGTGATTCGGTTATTTTTTTTGGAGAACCGGGGAGTTACGGGAATTCACCGGGGGAAGTATTGGGCCTTATTGGGATTTAGTGGAAATGAGAGAAGGCCCACAAGGGGAGGCAGCCCGCCTCCCATTGGTTGGTCCGAATTGGACTAGAAGGGGGCGGTGCCCCCCCCCCTCTTTCCTTCTCCCTCTCCTCCTCCTTCCCTGTCTCCACCTCTTGGAAAAGGAAGGGGACTCCAACTAGGATTGGGAATCCTAGTTGGACTCCCCCTATAGGCGCGCCCCTCCTAGGCCGGCCTCCTCCTCCTCCCTCCTTTATATACAGGGGAGAGGGGCACCCCAAAGACACACCAAAGTTTCTCTTAGCCGTGTGTGGTGCCCCCCTCCATAGTTAAACTCCTCAGTCATATTGTCGTAGTGCTTAGGCAAAGCCCTGCGCCGGTGAACTTCATCATCACCGTCACCACGCCGCCGTGCTGACGAAACTCTCCCTCGACCTCAACTAGATCAAGAGTTCGAGGGACGTCACCGAGCTGAACGTGTGCAGATCGTGGAGGTGCCGTACATTCGGTACTTGGATCGGTTGGATCGCGATGACGTTCGACTACATCAACCGCGTTACTAAACGCTTCCGCTTTTGGTCTACGTGGGTACGTAGACACACTCTCCCCTCTCGTTGCTATGCATCTGCTAGATAGATCTTGCGTGATCGTAGGAATTTTTTTGAAATACTGCGTTCCCCAACAGAATTTGTTAGGAAGAGAAACTAAAACCATGAGCACGATTTTGGGTGAAATCATATTTCTGCATTTGTTACTTAAGTTTTTTGTACAAGAGTGTAGTTCTCACATAAAAGTAATAGTGTACTCCCTCCGTCCCATAATGTAAAACGTTTTTTTGACACTTGTGTAGTGTCAAAAAACGTCTTACATTATGGGACGGAGGGAGTATTTTTTTTATTCATGTCAGGCATGACATGGGACGAAAAGTAGATTTGTTTATTTAAGTTTCTTAGAAGGTTTATAGTCCACATGTGGATAGATGTATATTTATTTATTCTGTTATTGGTCTCACATATGAACTCATCACGAACTCCAACCTTTATAAGTAGAAAAGATTGTATTATATTGTACTATTACTTAAGCAATACCTAATTTTTATGTTTATGTTCTTTGTTATCTTGCAAAGCTATCTCTTTATACCCGCAACGTGGTTTTATTTCTTGTTTTTAGATAAAGCAAACGCTCGGTATATGTAGGGTTGTATCAGTGGTAGTTAGGACATGAGAGAATATTGATCTTTCATATAGCTCTTTGTGGATTCAACACTTTATACTTACCACGTCCATCATTGAAAAGTGATATGACAATTCCTTGCACCTAGGGATTATCAGTACCCCTAGGAGGGATCCGCTAAATGTCACTTTTTTGTCTGGGAGCGCATCACCCAAGGCCACCATATGTCATGCAATGGTGTACCATCAGGATTTTGGTTTTTTTCTGCACGCATTTTTTGATTTTATTTAGGTTTTTTGTATTGTGAGTTTTGTTGGTTTTCCGATTTTCACTTGATTTTTCCTAGGTTTTGGCAGGGTTTTTTCTTCGATTTTTTTAGAAGTAATGCTCTTCCGCGAGAAGCACAACATGTGCTTTTGCTATGCTTTCACAAGAAGCACAACTATACTTTCTCAAAAAGGGAAAAACATAGTTATGATTCAGCGAGAAGCACAACTTTGCTTTCCGAAAGAGAAAAGCACGGCCTCTGCTTCATGAAAAGAAAAGAAAAACACAATTTGTGCTTCCTGAAAAGGGAAAAGCACAACCTGTGCTTCCACGAGAAGCATAACTGTGCTTCCTGAAAAGAAAAAAACACAGTGTGTGCTTCTACGAGAAGCACAACTGTGCTTTCCGAAAAAAGAAGGGTAAGCATAGTTTTTCTTCCAAGAAAGTGAAAAATACAACTATGCTTCTTGGTTCTTGTTTTTTTTTGCTCTTTTTTTCTTCTAATTCCCAGCTTTTTTGTTTTAGAAAAAAAACACCGGAGCCTATTAACATGTGATCTAGTTTAAATATTAGTTATTTCATGAAAATAAAAACAATTATACACTCCAGCCTGCATCAACTTAGAAAAAATGGTCCAGCACGCAGGGGAGAAAAGGACAAAAACACAAAAGCGGTCCATTAATCTAAGGCATAGGAGTTAGATGTGATGAGAATTAGCAAAATATATTAAATAATGAGTTAGATGTGATGAGAATTAGCAAAATATATTAAATAATGAGTTAGATGTGATGAGAATTAGCAAAATAGTGGTGCAGAAAATATATATATTAAATAGTGCACAGAGAAACCATCTAATGATTGGCTGGATAAAGAATATGCTCCTCAAGCTAAGGTAAAAGTGATGTTCAACTATCATGTTAGCTAGCTATACAAATATTTTCTTTTTATTTTATTTGGATATGAATGGGGACAATAAATGTACTTCTCTTTGAATCTTATAACTTATAAGTATCTTTCTTCGATGTTGTATTTACATTCAGCCCTCTTGCATTCACGGTATAACTTATATTACCCTTTTTTTGTCTCCCTTTGATGTTTGTGTGTACATTTAGTTGTTGCTTTATCGTGCGACCAATATTACATTCTTCTTTGTTACTTAAATGGCAAGTGTTAGACGTTATAGTTTACTGCAATATGTGCAATATTTTTTCTGCTTCTAATCGACTGTTTCATTTTAGGTTATTGTTCACCTATTGGATGGCACAACCGTCGATAGTCAACTGATATACTTTAGCAAACATTATGACATCGCCTTCTTTGAGACTACGGGAGGTTTACACTTGCAGAGTTTACCATTGGAAGGTAACTCGAAGTTCAGCAATGAAACACTTGTGTTAGTTGCTAGGGATGCAAATCTAGATTTAATCTACAAAGAAGCCAAGCTGGCATCTGTAGGCCCTTGTGAATTCCAACACAATCATTATAAGTTCATCACCTGTTCAATTCCTAACAAGGTAATTATATTTGTTCTTTTGTATTATTCTTACCTAATCCAAGTTATCAAATAAGTGTGCCTCTAAATGTAGTGTGGAGCTGCAGGTGGACTGTTGGATTTTAATGGGAAAATTGTAGGGTTAGTATCCTACACATTTCCTCTTGTTGCGTTTATTCCAAGCTATCTTATAACGAAGTGTTCAACATTGTTGAGAAAATTTGGGTAAGATTTTTTACTTTATTAAGTTTCAGTGCTGAAACGATTCGTTATATGATGCTTTCTCTGGATGTCAATAGTGCTATCTTCTAATGTGGCACGCGCTTATGTTGATGCATCGCCTCGATCGTCAACTGATGCATACAAACCAAACAGCTCAACTAGGACTAGGACTCTGCTTTGGGTAAGCTAGAACGATCAGAAGAAAGTGTCAGTGATGCTTTCTTTATATCATGCTTTCTTTGGATTACATCAGAAGAGAGCATGTCACACTTATGTCTTCACTGATTAGAAGATAGCATTACTCTGCTTTGACATAACTAAAAGAGCATTACATCCCCTTGATCATCAACGGATGCATACAAATCGAACAGACTACGACCTGTCCTACTCAACTCGGACTAGGACTCTGCTTTGACCTTTACAGAGCCGACTCATGTCCTTATTTCTCTAATCAAGCTAGACTGTTGTGCGCATAGTAAGCCATGATGTGAATGCTTGGAGCTTCAAAGGTAGTAGCGGCGCGATACGGGAGGACGAGTTCATCCTCTGCATCCAGGTGTCGTGATTAGCAAGTTGAGAGAGATAACAGGGGATAGGTTAGAGAAATTAGAGGGATAGGGATTAGCGATAGGAAGATGGAGGGTTTATTTCTGCTTGGCCCAAAAGACACGAAATGCATACCCTCTTATATGAGAACCAGCACTTGATGCATACAAACCGAATAGACTAGAATGTAGTACTCAACTTGGGACCCTGCTTGGTGGGCAAGTACCTTTTTTTTTGCCAGGTTTGGTGGGCAAGTACCTGCGACAACGCCACTCCAAACCGCCAAGCCAAGGCGTCCCTCACCATGCTTGTTTCGTGGACTGTCTGGAACGAGCGAAACGCAAGGGTCTTCAAGCACAGGAGCGCTCCTCCAACTATATTGCTTGCCTCCATCGAGACCGAGGCCAACCTTTGGGTCATCGCAGGTGCCAAAAAATTAGGGTCCATTATTTTGCGAGAGTGATCTCATGCCGTGTATTGTGTGACTTGTAACAAACTCTATTATCTCTTATTTAATGGATAAGGCAAAGCTTTTGTCTCCGTTTCCAAAAAAACTCGGGACCCTGTTTTGACTCTAGTCACGTCCCTGTTTGTTTAATCAGGCTAGACTGATGTAGTAACCGTATGGGCTCTACTAACGCCACAACACCGGCCTATGGACCGGCCCTGACCAATGATGGAGAAATTTTGAAAGAGGCAAGGCGAGGTGAGACGGTAAGGGTAGTTGCACAACTTTAATATGGCATAGAGAAGCGGTGTGACACTAAATCTGTTGGTTTGTGCCGATTCAACCTTATGCTAACAACGTGGTTTCATATTTTGATAAACATTTGGTTCAAATTACAACTATGGTAGAAATATATGGTCCTGAATGCTTAGAGCTTCAAAGGTAGTAGCGGTGCGATACGGGAGGACGAGTTCATCCTCTGCATCCAGGTGGCCTGATTGGCAAGTTGAGAGAGACAACGGGGGATAGGTTAGAGAATTTAGAGGGATAGGGATTAGCGATAGGAAGATGGAGGGTTTATTTCTGCTTGGCCCAAAAGACACAAAATGCATACCCTCTTATATGAGAACCAGCACTTGATGCATATAAACCGAATAGACTAGAATGCACTCCCTCCATTTCCAAATATAAGCCCTTCTAGAGATTTTAATATGGATTACATACAGAGCAAAATGAGCGTATGTAGTCCATATTAAAATCTCTAAAAGGGCTTATATTTAGAAACGGAGGTAGTAGTACTCAACTCGGGACCCTGCTTTGACTCTTACTCAGTCACGTACTCACATTCCTGTTTGTTTAATCCGGCTAGACTGATGTAGTAACCAAATGGGTTCTACTAATGCCACAACACCGGCCTGAAAGAGGCAAGGCGAGGCGAGATGGTAAGGGTAGTTGCACAACTTTAATCTGGCATAGAGGTGCGGGGTGACACTAAAGCTGTTGGTTTGTGCCGATTCAACCTTATGCTAACAACGTGGTTTCATATTTCGGAAAACATTTGGTTCAAATTACAACAATGGTAGAAATGTATGGTCCTGAATGCAATATACCCTGTTTCAAGTACATTTGTTGATTTAGTGACGATTGTTTGGCAGGAAAATTGTGCGACCCCAGCTTGGACTAAAGCTAAAGACGTTGGACTTATTAGGCAGGTCGCGTATTGAGCAGTTGTCACATAATTTTAACATCTCCTCTGGTCTTATAGTAAGAGAGGTATACAAAGTTATTGACCTATTGGTTAATAGTCTCTTAGTAATTCTTATATTATGTTATATAACTCTTTTGAAATCTTTTCAGGTTTCAGCAGAATGTGTCGCTTAGAGGCTTGGCATTAGAGTGGGGGACGTTATTTTATCATGCCAAGGAGAGAGTGTTTCAAGTATAGCTCAGGTAATGATTGTACTTCTATATGTATTAATCCTGTTGTGTTTATTTATATGGTCCTGACAGTTTGTTTCAGTTCGAAGATATACTGCTACGTGTTGGTGAGGAACATCTTGAGAAGAGCAATGATCTTAGGTGCAAAGTTGATGTGCAGGTAAAATGCCATGTACTCTAGACCCCCCCCCCACCACCACCACCACACACACACACACAAAAGGGTTAAGGCTCATTTCACAGTTGCTGAATTATTCTATATTCTTGTTAACTTGCTATAGAAAAGAATTCACAAGTCTATTACTATGTTTTGTAAATTAAATTAATACATAGGTAAATTCTGTTAACTAATGGTTCCCTCTTGCCTTACATCCTCTACGGTCCAAAACTCCAAATATAGCCAAGCCTCCAGAATATCAAAAGTAGTGCAATACAAAGGAATTACCACAATCCACCTCAATGCTAAACGGAGCCTTTAAAAACGAGGCAGAGGGTTCTACCTTGATTTAAAAGCTTAACGAAGATGGACACTTACATGCGTACTCACTGAAAGCTTAAGGGACTCCTGATTCACATGATTTCAAAAATATGCAAATACGATAGGATTGCATGTGCAAAACAATCTGCAGAATTGGGTGTTTAATCACAGTAATAGGTAAAACACAGAAATCATGGTCAAAATAAAGTCAAAGCATATCCAAAGGTAAGCTAAGGTAATATTATGCTACTTATGACCTTTGCTTTGTTCTTTGTGCATAGGAATGTAAAAAAGTGGATTGTAGAATCCCTTTTTTTTCCTATGAAACCCAATCCAAGGGGGGAAAAACTTCATTTTTCCTATGGTCTATTCATTTAAATCAAACTGATGAATAGTGTCACCATAGAAAATATTCCTAATTTCCTATGTTTTCCCTTATTTTCCTTTCAATCTAAGAGATCCTAAGTTCAAATCAAAATTTCGTAGAGATTAAAAGGCAACAAACAATGTTTGAACGGTCTAAGACAAGCAATTAATGTTTGTCGCTTTGGTAGTGCGGCAAGTACCTACTGTGGTCTCGAACTGTGTTGGTTGCTTGTAGCGGTGCCATGTAAGCGAAAATCTTATGGTCACTGACAAATATTTATTTGTGCCCACACAGGTGCCATGCCACCATGCCCTGACTAGCCATGTGGCCCTCCAGTGAGGGGCATGCTTCACACCATAAGTATGATGGCTGATATTCTATGCATTGTGCCTACGTAGGTGACTAGGTGACATATGTGCCCCTATCTAGAGATGTGACCATGAAGTGATGGTGGTGCTTCATAGCATGCACTTACCACCCCTACAACCAGTGGCGGAGCTTGGGCCAAAATTCTAGAGGGGCAATAGGCTTAGGGGGGCTAAATTATGAGGCTTGGCCTTATTTTCCTGTACTTATGGCCCAAATACCTAGGGGTAGTGACAGATTTCTTCATGGGCTGGGGGGCGGTGGCCCAGGTTGCACTCCATGAAGCTCCGACACTGCCTACAACCAAACAACCCTTCACAACCATACACATTATATCCCACTTCTATGTGAAGGTGTTGATGTTTTATCACTTACGCTTAAAATAATTGAAGACCTGACATGGAGCTAAACTCCCGCATAGCAGCACACACGAGCTTTGGGTGTTGAGTATCAAGATATTTTAGGTCTTATTTCAGCAATATCTTAAAAAATGTGTTTGGCATCATAGGTCGGAGTATTTAATACTCGCAAATGTACAAGGAAACTTGTTACTTTGAAAGTGAAGTTATCTGATGGGGTTGAAGTCTTCCGCTAAGGTAATGGATCCCCCTTTCTGTATCATCGTACTACATACCTTCCTTTGTGTATCAAAATGAGAATGATGATCCAAATTCCTAACCTTGATAACTGAGGAAAACTCAACTAGGAGCCTTTGTCTATCTCCTCTGATATTTAGCATTGTAGCTTACTATATGAAACCTTCATTCTAGTTTCATGCTTAAATTCTTTGAGGTGTGGCAGATGTTTCCTCTTCAATCGGATCACGCAGAGATAGACAATACAATAGTATTCTGCAGATGTTTCAGTTCTAAAGTTTCCAAGTACTCTTCGTATACAGTAAATTTTCATATACTATTCTATTCAGTGTGCTAGTTGAACCAAGTGAAATGATGGTTATTCTCCATCCTGATATGAACTTCACAGGCACATAGACATATTATGTGGAAAAAAAGTCTAATCATTAACAGATGGGCGGAAGTATTGTATGAAAGCAAATAAAAATTGCACAGAGAATGATATTGTTCACCCAGCATGGTTGTGCAGCCTATATCGTTATGATAGAATACTCTTTCTTCAATGTTGCCCTCTAATTTAGTTATGTTCTTAAATGTAGTCGAGGTACCTCATCGTGTTCTATGGATTTATTGGGATAGAATACCCTTAACAATATTTTCGTAATTCTATATCATTATAATATATAATGCCCTTCTTGTATGGCAAGTTTCAAACACAGAAACTTAGCCGGCAAGTTTCGGAGCATAGAACTTAGGAGTTAAAGGGAGATATGATAAAAAAGAAATGAAAGGCAAGTTTCATAGAACGTAACTTAAGAAAACAAGATCTAATAGGTTACCACTAAGAATAAGATCAAATGGAAGAAGAACAACTGTGGGTGGAACAATGTAATTCCAGTGGTATATGTAACTAATTAAGTCACAATAGGACGAGGATTATGTGTGAGATGGCATAATCTGCCATACCATATTAAGGACTTGCAATAAAGAGACGATAAATTTGTAGTCGAAAGAACCATGCACCAGGACTACCCCAAACCTAGCAGGTGGGGCACGCACCTACAGAAATGTCTGCAGTCGTCTATGTGTGTCGTGATCCGAAAACTTGTTTCCACTTATATTGGATGAAAAATAGATGAAAATTAGTTATCATGTGAATACAACGCAATATACTTGTGCTAATACTTTGTGTAACCGTTCTTATATGTTGCTTTTCTATATGTTTTGTCCGTTTTCACCATGTGTTATCAGCCAGTGCTTTCCGTTCATTCGAGTTCTTATCCATTGTTAATGTTATCATTCGTCTACCTTGGTCGATGTGGTGCACTATCACGATGCAGTACTCTTGTCTTTCTTGTCATATGCCTCCTTCCGTTCGCTCCTTTCATTGTCTTTTTCCTCAACTCGTTTTCATTCATCCAATTCTTCCCGTTCTGTCTCCCCCCCCCCCCCCACACACACACATTCACAGTCGGTGCTTTTGTTCGTTTGGGTTTTTATCAATTGTTCATGTTCACTTTCTTCTTCATTGGTCGATGTGGTGCACTATCTTGATGCAATACTCTTTTCTTTCCTGTCATATGCTTCCTTCCTTCCGCTCCTTTCACCGTCTTCTTTCTCAACTCGCTTTACATTCGTCCAACTATTATCCTCTTCCTATTCTTCTGTCAGATTGACATCGGGTTGCATACGATAATTAAGGTTCTTATCCGAGGGATGGCCTTGGAGCGCGGTAGTCATGAAAGTCAGAACGATGTCAAGCTAGAAAGGGGAGGAAGGAGCAACAGAAATCGGTGTAAGCTTCGACATTGGCAAGACATCCGGGTAGGGTGACACTGGCAACACCATTGTGGTGGAGAAGAGGAGGAGATTTCCTAAGGTTTTGATTTTTGTTTGTCATTCCCGTTCAAGGAACACACACACCTCCTCTTTGACCGGGAACGTCCACTTTTGGCACTTCATTTGCGCTCTCCTCAAATGAGACTTTGACGTCCCTTCTACGGTTGAAGAAAAAGAGGCAATTTTACACTCATTTTGTAACCAAACGAAATATTTAATCCAATTCAAAATAAAATACAAGGCACATTTTGTTTTTTAGAAGTAACAATTTCTTAGTATTCTTCCTATTTGATTATAAAATAAAACTATCTACTACTCCTACTTATGAGTGTTTTTTAAAAGCGATATTTATAATTACATCGTTCATGCACCCCGCTATCACCTCGCACCACACCGAGGTGTCCCTCATCAAGTTCGTGCACAAGGCGCATGTCGACGAGGTACAAGCGAAGGTCGGGATCAAGGTCCATAACACCTTGTTTCAGATTCAGCATTGGTGGCCCCTCTCTCGCGTGCCTTCGCCGTGGCCATGTCCTTTTGCGTGCTCCTGAAGATGGAGAACGTGATGGCGTATGCCTGGACTCTGCATGTTGTCGATTGCATCATCGGCCGCCGCTGCTCCTTCGTCTGCCTGGAGCGGCGCTCAGCGTTTATGGAGTCGACCGAGACCCTGGATGTGTGGATTTGGACTACCAACTATAGCGCCAGCCTGAAGGTTATCTGGCTCACCTTCATGAGTAGGTTGCTCATGGTCCATGCCTCCGAGATCCTGGTCACAGACTACTGCCCACTAGTAGAAAAAGGGTCAAATGTGAAGCATATTAGTGCCGGTTTGAATTTGAGTCGGCACTAATGTGACCATTAGCGCCGGTTCCAATGGCTAGGCGGGCGGGCATCATTAGTACCGGTTCGTGGGAAACCTTTAGTACCGGTTCATGCCATGAACCGGTACTAATGAGGCCAGTGCGGCTGTGGTCAGGCTGGGGCCCCCATGAAGACCTTTAGTACCGGTTCATGGCATGAACCGGTACTAGAGTTTCTTAGTAAGCTGATTTTTAGTCCCACCTCGCCAAGAGAGAGGCAGTATGAGCGGTTTATAAGCCATGAGTGCAGAGACAATGACAACGAGACGCAATGCTCACTTGCACGTTGATTAGCTTCAAGCCTTTCGGAATAGTATAGATTGCACTGACCTATGTACAGTGCAGTCTACACTATTCCAAAAGGCTTGAAGCAAATTAACCAGCATTGCACCTCTTTTTTATTTTTAATAACTTATATGAACTTCGGACTTCTTTTGTGTTCAGTATGCAGCATTCAAAGCGACGTCATCAATTTCCAACATGTTCTGACATCATTTGTTGTTTTTTGGTCATTTACCTAATTGTTTAGAGAGCTAAATGACCGTGAAATTGAAAATCACTACAAAATGAATTCTGAAAATGTTGAAACTTGGCATGGTATCATCATTTCACCCGCATAGCATGTGCGAAAAAGTAGAGAGGGTCACGGCAAAAACTGGACGCACTTCGTGTACAAACTGGACAAACTCTTTCGGAGTATCAGGGTTTCAGACGAGAACTCATCTGTTACACGGGCACTTCAATGTTTTTTAAACTTATTTGAACTCCGGACTTCTTTTGTGTTCAGTATGCAGCATTCAAAGCGACGTCATCAATTTCCAACATGTTCTGACATCATTTATTGTTTTCGGTCATTTACCTAATTGTTTAGAGAGCTAAATGACCGCGAAATTGAAAATCACTACAAAATGAATTCTGAAAATGTTGAAACTTGGCATGGTATCATCATTTCACCCGCAGCATGTGCGAAAGAGTAGAGAGGGTCACGGCAAAAACTGGACGCACTTCGTGTACAAACTGGACAAACTCTTTTGGAGTATCAGGGTTTCGGACGAGAACTCATCTGTCACACGGGCACTTCAATGTTTTTTAAACTTATTTGAACTCCGGACTTTTTTGTGTTTAGTATGCAGCATTCAAAGCAACGTCATCAATTTCCAACATGTTCTGACATCATTTGTTGTTTTTCGGTCATTGACCTAATTGTTTAGAGAGCTAAATGACCGTGAAATTGAAAATCACTATAAAATGAACTCTGAAAATGTTAAAACTTCGCATGGTATCATCATTTCACCCGCATAGCATGTGCGAAAAAGTAGAGAGGGTCACGGCAAAAACTGGACGCACTTCGTGTACAAACTGGACAAACTCTTTCGGAGTATCAGGGTTTCGGACGAGAACTCATCTGTTACACGGGCACTTCAATATTTTTTAAACTTATTTGAACTCCGGACTTCTTTTGTGTTTAGTATGCAGCATTCAAAGCAACGTCATCAATTTCCAACATGTTCTGACATCATTTGTTGTTTTTTGGTCATTTACCTAATTGTTTAGAGAGCTAAATGACCGTGAAATTAAAATCACTACAAAATAAACTCTGAAAATGTTGAAACTTGGCATGGTATCATCATTTCACCCGCATAGCATGTGCGAAAGAGTAGAGAGGGTCACGGCAAAAACTGGACGCACTTCGTGTACAAACTGGACAAACTCTTTCGGAGTATCAGGGTTTCGGACGAGAACTCGTCTGTTACACGGCACTTCAATGTTTTTAAACTTATTTGAACTCCGGACTTCTTTTGTGTTCAGTATGCAGCATTCAAAGTGACGTCATCAATTTCCAACATGTCCTGACATCATTTGTTGTTTTTCGGTCATTTACCTAATTGTTTAGAGAGCTAAATGACCGCGAAATTGAAAATCACTACAAAATGAACTCTGGAAATGTTGAAACTTGGCATGGTATCATCATTTCACCCGCATAGCATGTGCGAAAGAGTAGAGAGGGTCATGGCAAAAACTGGACGCACTTCGTGTACAAACTGGACAAACTCTTTCGGAGTATCAGGGTTTCGGACGAGAACTCATCTGTTACACGGGCACTTCAATGTTTTTTAAACTTATTTGAACTTCGGACTTCTTTTGTGTTCAGTATGCAGCATTCAAAGCGACGTCATCAATTTCCAAAATGTTCTGACATCATTTTTTGTTTTTTGGTCATTTACCTAATTGTTTAGAGAGCTAAATGACCGTGAAATTGAAAATCACTACAAAATGAATTCTGAAAATGTTGAAACTTGCAATGGTATTATCATTTCAGAGTATCAGAGTAGAGAGGGTCAGAAAAAAACTACTCAGAAATAAATAGAAGAAAATAAATAAAGCAGAAAAGAAAAAAACTATATAAAAAATTACTCAAAAACAAATAGAAGAAAATAAATAATTCAGAAAAAACTATATAAAAAATTACTCAAAAATAAATAGAAGAAAATAAATAATGCAGAAAAGAAAAAACTATATAAAAAAATTGTTGGGGCGCTGCCCAGTGGGCCTGCCAGACCTAGAGTGTGCAAATGCAGGCCCAGAAGGGCCAGCAGACTCACAGGGCAGCGCGCCCTAGTTAGGCCCAGAAGACAGATATATAGAGAAGCTCGAAGGAGCAGCCGCGGCTGGGTTTATAAATCAGTGCGGCTTCCCTTCGCTCGGCGAGTTGGGACTAAACATTATGCACCGCCTGTGGCAGCGCACAACCATTAGTACCGGTTGGAGCCATTGGGCCTTTAGTACCGGTTCGTGGCACGAACCGGTAATAAAGGGGTCGTTTTCCGCCCCTTGGCCTGGCGAAAATTGGCCTTTAGTATCGGTTGGTGGCTCCAACCGGTACTAAAGACCCCTCCTATATATATGGCACTTACGAAAAAATCAGTTTCATCGATCACCACTTCTTCTCGATCCAACTTCTTCGCTGCGCCCGTCGCCCATCGCGCGCCGCCCTCGCCGCCCCCGCCGCCCGTCGTCGCCCCCGCCACCCGTCACCGCCGTCGCCCCCGCCACCCGTCATCGTCGTCACCGCCATCGCCCCCGCCGCCCGCCGCCGCCGCCTCGCCTGCCGCCCGTCCCCGTCGCATCGCCCGCCGCCGCCCGTACGCCGCCGCCCCCCGCTCGTACACACACACACACATTGTTTTTACTTATTTTCTATTTTCTGTTGTTTAGATTAATGTTAGATAAATTACGTAGATAATAATGTTAGAATGTTAATGTTAGATGAATTATATGGAAAAGATGTTAAATATTAATGTCAATTTTACATGAATTAGAACAATTTGAACTAGTTGAATTAGTATAGCTAGATATTAATTAGGGATATATATGAGATTTGAACTAGTTGAATTAATATAACTAGTTTATTTTTAGTATGAAAATTAATAGAACAAGTTTATTTTTAGTAAGAAAATTTAGGTATATGAGATTTGATGATCTAATCAAAATATTACTATATAGAACTATCTACTTTATTTTAGTAAGAAATTAATAAAACTAGTTTATTTTTAGTAAATGCTTAGTTGAATTAATAGAACTAGTTTATTTAGTTGAATTAATAGAACTAGTAAGTGTTTAATGTTTCACCTATATATGAACATATGTTATATATTAATGTCAAATGTTAGATGAATTAGATATAAATTATATGTTAGATATATATTTAATTTAGTTATATGAGATTTTATTATCTAATTAACATTTTATTATATAGAACTAGCTACCTTATTTTTAGTAAGAAAATTAATAGAACTAGTTTAGTTGAATTAATTAGTTGAACTAGTTAGTTGAATTAGTTCAATTAATTAGGTATATTTTTCGTAAGTACTTAGTTGAATTAGTTCAATTAATTAGTTGAACTAGTTGAATTAACAGAATTAGTTGAATTAATAGAACTAATAAGTGTTTAATGTTTCACCTATGAACATAGAAATGTCGTCTGACGACGAACACGATTTCATTATGTGCGAATACTGCGAAGACCAGCGCGGCCTGTGCGGCAGAAATTTTCTAGTTAATGATAGACGCTTCAGCATCAAGCTGGATGAGAACTTCGAAGTGGATACAGTAAGTCACAACGACAAGTCTTTTTTCGTAATTAAGCATGACTTATGCTTCATTTGCTTCAACTTTTAATTTTAATTTTTCACTATTCTACTAGCGTATCCCTTGCCATGCAAAATTTTTTGTCTTGGATAAGATAGGTTTCAGTCCTAACGAAACTATGGAGGTAAAAAGAGTTTACTTGAAGACCGAGCATGGTTATACCTTCAACGTCAAATTATACAATGTAGACACATACACCTATTTTGAATGCAAAACTTGGCAATCACTATGCATGTAACGCCCCCGATTTGACCGTACACTAATCATACACGCAAACGTGTACGATCAAGATCAGGGACTCACGGGAAGATATCATAACACAACTCTACAAATAAAATAAGTCATACAAGCATCATATTACAAGCCAGGGGCCTCGAGGGCTCGAATACAAGAGCTCGATCATAGACGAGTCAGCGGAAGCAACAATATCTGAGTACAGACATAAGTTAAATAAGATTGCCTTAAGAAGGCTAGCACAAACTGGGATACAGATCGAAAGAGGCGCAGGCCTCCTGCCTGGGATCCTCCTAAACCACTCCTGGTCGTCGTCAGCGGGCTGCACGTAGTAGTAGGCACCTCCCGAGTAGTAGTAGTCGTCGTCGACGGTGGCGTCTGGCTCCTGGACTCCAACGTCTGGTCGCAGCAATCGGGTAGAAGGGAAAGGGGAAAAGAGGGAGAAAGCAACCGTGAGTACTCATCCAAAGTACTCGCAAGCAAGGAGCTACACTACATATGTATGCATTGGTATCAACTGGAATAAGGCTATCATATGTGGACTGAACTGCAGAATGCCGGGATAAGAGGGGGATAGCTAGTCCTTTCGAAGACTACGCTTCTGGTAACCTCCATCTTGCAGCAGGAGAAGAGAGTAGATGGTAAGTTCACCCAGTAACATCGCATAGCATAATCATAACCGATAATCCTCCCCTCGTCGCCCTATGAGAGAGCGATCACCGGTTGTATCTGGCACTTGGAAGGGTGTGTTTTATTAAGTATCCGGTTCTAGTTGTCATAAGGTCAAGGTACAACTCCAAGTCGTCCTGTTACCGAAGATCACGGCTATTCGAATAGATTAACTTCCCTGCAGGGGTGCACCACATAACCCAACACGCTCGATCCCATTTGGTCGGACACACTTTCCTGGGTCATGCCCGGCCTCGGAAGATCAACACATCGCAGCCCCACCCAGACCAACAGAGAGGTCAGCACGTCGGTCTAAACCTAAGCGCCCAGGGGTCTGGGCCCATCGCCCTTGCACGTTGCGTGGGCGGCCGGAAGCAGACCTAGCCTAGCAGGCGTTCCAGTCCAATCCGGCGCGCGCCGCTCAGTTGCTGACATCACGAAGGCTTCGGCTGATACCACGACGTCGAGTGCCCATAACTGTCCCCGCGTAGATGGTTAGTGCGTATAGGCCAGTAGCCAGACTCAGATCAAATACCAAGATCTCGTTAAACGTGTTATTTTGAAATAACCGCGAACGCCGACCAGGGCCAGGCCCACCTCTCTCCTAGGTGGTCTCAACCTGCCCTGTCGCTTCGCCACAAAGATCCACTCAGAGGGCCGTCGGGACAAACGTCCTTTCAGACCCAATCCGTGGATCACTCGCGGGTACTCCTACGAGCCGACCCGTCTTTAGTCACCTCA
Organism: Triticum urartu; assembly: GCF_056163025.1. Taxonomy (NCBI): domain Eukaryota; kingdom Viridiplantae; phylum Streptophyta; class Magnoliopsida; order Poales; family Poaceae; genus Triticum; species Triticum urartu. The sequence continues at coordinate 56,438,930 of NC_141877.1, read as the reverse complement.
AGTATCATATATTATGTATATAAGTATATACCCGTGACCACCTCCCGAGTGATCACGGCCCGGTAGTATAGCCTGGCAGACGGACAAGAATGTAGGGCTACTGATGATAAACTAGCATCCTATACTAAGCATTAGGATTGCAGGTAAAGGTAACAACAGTAGTAGCAAGGACAGGCTATGCATCAGGATAGGATTAATGAAAAGCAGTAACATGCTACTCTACTCTAATGCAAGCAGTAGAGAGAAGGATAGGCGATATCTGGTGATCAAAGGGGGGCTTGCCTGGTTGCTCTGGCAAGAGAGAGGGGTCGTCAACACCATAGTCGAACTAGGGTCGCCGGCAGTCTCGGGGTCTACCGGAAAAGAGTAACGGAGGGGGAATGCAATAAATAATAGAGCAATCAAAGTATCACAAAGCATAACAAGACAATACGCGGTGCTAGAGGTGACCTAACGCGGTATGAGATGATACCGGTGAAGGGGGAAACATCCGGGAAAATATCCCCGGTGTTTCGTGTTTTCGGACAAATGAATCGGAGGGGGAAAGTTACGTGTTCGCTATGCTAGGGATGTGTGGCGGACGAATGGGCTGCGTATTCGGATTTGTCTCGTCGTTCTGAGCAACTTTCATGTACAAAGTTTTTTCATCGGAGTTACAGTTAATTTTCTATGATTTTCCAAAGTTTTAAATATTTTTTGAAATTTCTGGATTTATTATATTTAGTTTAATCCGAATTGACCCAGTCAATTTGACTAGTCAAAAAGGCATGTGTGGCCCACATGTCATAGACTATTTATCTAACCAATTTAAATAAATCTAATTTATTTAATCAGGGCCTACATGTCATCTACTACTAGACTAACTTAGCACTAATTAAGACCTACTAGTAGTACTAATCTAAGTAAGGGCCGGCCATTACTCGGCAGTGGCGGAGCCAGGATTTTCGACATGGGTATGCGAAGTCAAAAAATATATTTTTGATGTACAATAATGCAAGACATAAAAAAATGTACCCCCCCCCCCCCCCAATCCCAAAAGTACTGCCTTTGATTTAGTACAGCTTTAGTATAAATTTTGAGACCAAGGGAGTAGACAATAATACCAATTAAACTATAATTTTTTCTTTGTAGCAAATGTGTCTTCAGTGATTTGGTTACATTGCAGAACAAGAAGAATCACAATAACATAACAAAAGCGAGAAATGATTGTGTCTTCCTTTTCTTTCATGAAAAAATTGTGCTCACAATTAACCAAGCAATCATTTAAATATTATTCCCCGTTTTGTCTCTTAACTTATTCTTCACATAAGGAACCAAAATAATGATCTATTCTCGATTGGTAGTTTGGAGAAATCAAGATTAATGAAAAATGGATAGAACTCTAACCAACCACGATCAGATGATCGAGGCATTTAGCACACTGATGTTGGCAACTTTGCCTTTGCTTTGCTGGATGCCCGATGCGCCGTGTGCCTGGGTCGCTGTGAACTATGGAGGAATGGTGATTGGGGAGACAATCTACCGACGGCAGCCTAATCCACGACGGACGACGGCGCCCTCATCCGGGTACAGCAATTAGGCGATGCCCGGTTTTGCGATTGGAACTTGGAACCGCACACCTCGGCTGGCTCCTAATCTCCTCGACTTGGGGTTAATCGGCCAGCGGCAAGCCCTTAAGGCCCAATAGATAGTAGAGTACCAGCCTAATTATTATGTTGGCCCCAGGTGGCAGCCGGATTGTTTTCTGCTTCGTTTGTCTCCAGCGCTGTACGTAACTGATGGCCATACACTATATAAATGCATATATGAGCATATATACTGAAACTTTTCTGTATAAAATATTGGGTATGCATTGCATACCCTTGGATTAGGCTAGCTCCGCCCCTGTTACTCGGCATAGCCCAGCCGGCCACACGCACGGCGCGCACACACCACGCTGTACAAGGCACACACAACACACAGACACACACGCACATAGCTAGGAGTTAATTCTGTTATCTGAACATAGCATTTTGTGATTTTTATATGATAAAATGGAGTTTGGTCCAATGGGATAAAATGGAGTTTGTCGAGTATACTACCTACTCATATTTTATTCAGTCATTTTACCGGTTGTTCAACCACAGATTAGGGTCTGTCTAGGAGGTTAGTCAATGTAAAAATTGAAAGCTAGCTAGCAGTACAGTAAGCAGCAGCAGTATTAGCGTAGAAGCAGGGCAAGAGCTTCAGCAGAAGCAGCTCAGGCAGGCGCAGGGGCGCGCGCGGGACGGCAAGCAGGGCCGGCACGGCTAGGTGCGTGCGCGGGTGTGCAAGGCAGCGAGCGGCCGCCGGAGGCAACAGCGGCAGCAGGCCACCGCGGGAGGCCCGGAGCTGCGGCAGACGCGACTGCTCGCGCGCGAGGCACCGCAGTAGCAGCGCGTAGCAGCAAGCGGTCGGCGAGCGAGGCAGAGCAAGCAGCAGGCAGGCAGTGGCGATGCGGGCTGTGCGGCTGGGTGTGGGGCGCGCGTGTGCGTGCGGGTAGGCGGCAGCGGCTCGGCCGGGCGTGCCGGCGAGCGGGGCATTAGAGGCACCAGCAATAACTGCAGCGCGGGGCGAGGAGGAGCGCAGTGCGGGGCGGCGAGCACTTGCGCCTGGGCGCGTGGGGGGCCTGTACGAGGTGCGGCCGATGTAGTGGGACGGACGACGCGGGTGGTCGGGGCGACGGCGTCTACAGCTACGGGCGACTGAAGACGACGCAAGGGAGGGGAGGGAGCAGGAGCTCACCGGGCGGCTCACGAAGGCCGGCGACAGGTTAGTAGCAGCAGAGTGGCCGAAATCGACGGAGTTCGCCGGCGACCCGAGGAGGAGGAAAGGCGTCGTGGGGCTCGATGCAGCGCTCCCCGGCTCGGGCTCGTGGTCGAGGAAGACGTAGCGGAGGCGGGCGGAGCTCGTGGACTCGACGGAGAGGCAAGAGGAGGCCGGCGGCTACGCGAATGTCGGCGACACAGCCATGGCAGCGCTCGGGCGCCGGTCCAGATCGAGAAAAGGGAGCGAGGGGAGAGGAGAGGGGGAACTGGGAAACTAGGGCGGGCTGCCTGTTGGCAGCTGGGCCACTTGGCCCAGGGTAGTGGGGAGGGGCCTTTTGTTTTTTCCTGTTTTTGGTTTATTAATTTTTCTTTTTACAAATTTCATGTTTTATTTAATCTCCACACTATTTGGGTTAATTAAAATACAAAACTACTTTCTAAATTAGTACTATTACTGATACCTCAGCCACAAAAAGTTTGGTACTCAAATAAAATAGTTCAACGTTTTAGAATTTTTTTAAAAGGCATTTAACTAATTGTTTAAGCCATTGTTTTAGTTATTTTAAGGCATTTAAAACTTTTATAAAAATATGGTTTCTTCACTAATAACACTTATGAATTATTTTCCCCGGTTTGCACATTTTAGTTTTGACATTTGAAAACTTTTATTTTTGACTTAAACTTCAAATTTGAATTTGAACCGTTTTGAATCCAGACGAGATTAGCAATAGTAGCCTGATGACATGGCACCATTAGAAGGGGATTACTGTAGCTTAATTATTCGGGCGTCACAATGCAAGACTTATGCATTTGAGCCTGATATGGTTATCACCTTTAATATTCGTCCGGATGATGGTACTGAAGGTAATAGAGACATCTGTGTCGATGTACAGATGCCTCCAATTCTACCATTATGTGAGTTTCTCAACCATATTTATGTCTTCGATGTGAGATTATTTGAACCAGTTGAATAATTAATAGATCTCAATTTATATTGACAGCTTATTTCCAATCAAGCAAACATGTCCGGCGCTTGGTAGACAGGACCGTCCACTGTCCCGGGGCTGAACTAAACTACGAGGAGACAAGTCATTATGTTTCATGGCTTGAGGATCTTGATGCTGTCAAGACAAATTTCTTTTCTGCACTTAGAAATGTTAGTACTCAAAACGTGCGACCAATAGTGTTCGTACTAAACTACGGTCACATATATTTAGGAAAGATGGTAAGATTTCTACTATTTCTCCTCAGTGCATCTTTTGCATACATTATTTTTTTAAGCTAAATTCATTGCTAAGTATGTTACTATACGATGTTCTTCAACAGGGACTCTCGATGAATGTTGTGCCTGATTGGATCGAGACTAAAGATACCATGAATATTGTTAGCTTACGGCCAAGATATCCTACAATGCACTTTAGTGCATTCAGGATTTCTAATAGCGAGGAATGCTTAATAGTAAAAGACTGGAGCAAAATTGTGAACGATCACAGAGAAGTACTAGGGGGCAGCAATCAGAAGCGCAACCCACGATTAGGAGACATGTTCATCTGCATGCTCCAATATGATGAATCAGCAAAGCTATACATGTTCTATGCTATTTTACCTGAGAGAGAGCAGCACGAGTGATTAATTAGCTAGTTCATGCTCTTAGTACTTGTCCTCTCATGTCCGTGTTCTTCATCCTAAACTTAATCTCAAAGAGTGATTTGCTTTTGTGGTGTTATGAACGTTTATAATATCATTACCATGTTGAACTCGATGATATCTTTGCTATGGCAGACGCAACCTACACAAAGAACTATCACCCAATTAGTCTGCTCCACGGCCTATCAAAGATTTTCTCCAAGCTCATGGCTAACAGACATGCCCCTATTATTGACGACATTATCTTCACAAGCCAAAGTGCTTTCATTAAGAAAAGATGCATCCACAACAACTTCGTATTCGTGCAATACCTCGTCAAAGAGCTCCACCAATCTAAGACACCAAGTTTTTTTCTCAAGCTTGGACATCTCAAACGTTTTTGACTTAGTCAATTGGGCCTACCTCCAGGAGGTGATGGATCATATTGGCTTTGGCCCGTGCCAGCGTGACTGGATCTACTTGTACTCAATTTTTTGGACCTCACGCGTCCTCCTCAACGGCAGTCGAGGCCCCGTTTCGCCCATAGAAGGTGTCTTCAGCAAGGGGATCCGCTATCACCCATGCTCTTTATCTTGGCCATCGACCCTCCCTCCACCACCTCATCAGGCTTGCAGCGGACTTAGACATCCTCATGCCTGTCAAGGCGAGGGTGGCGTGATGTAGGATCTCACTCTACGTTGATGATGCCAGCATCTTCGCCAACCCCGGCAAGGTCGAGCTCACAAGAATAAAATATATTCTCGACTGCTTCGGAAATGCTTCTGGCTTGATCTCCAACCTCCTGAAGCCTACGGTTTTCCCCATCTGCTGTGAGGGCATTGACCTTCAAGACCCGCTCACCATTTTCCAGGCCAAGATCTACTCATTTCTGGGTCAGCATCTAGGCATCCCCCTTCACTTCCGCCGGCTTCGTAAGGTCCACCCGCAACCACTTGCTGAAAAGATTGGTGGAAAGCTTCCTGGCTAGAAGGGTAAAAACATTGTCAGAGCACGGAGAGTCACGCCCGCGAAGACGACCCTTACTTCCATCGCCATCTTTCACATGACAGTCATCCCTTGGCCAAAGTGGGCTAGTGCCAAGGTCAACCAGATCTCTAAGGGCTTCATTTTGTGTGGTGATGACATCAAGACTGCGGGTGGCGGTCATTTGCTTGTAAACTAGAAGAGGTTCTGCCGCCCTAAGGCATTTTGGGGCTTGGCAATCGTGGACATGGATCGCTTTGGTAGGACGTTAAGGCTTCATTGGCTTTGGCTGCAATGGAATGACCATGATCGGCCGTGGTCCGGGTCCCAGCTCCTAGCTCCCATGTGGTGCATCTGATGTAGCCCTCTTCAGAGCATCCACTGCTATCAACATCGACGATGGGGCATACGGCTACATTCTGTCATGACAACTGGTCTGGTTATGGTGATTTGTGCCCTCAGTGCCCAGGCCTATTTGACATTGCCACCCAAAAGAACATATCGGTACATATCAACCTCCATAATGACAACGAGATCAGTTCGGCGGCTAGGCTGAGCCGCCCTGGCCAACTGCGGGAGTTCATTGACCTAGCAACTATCGTCACCTCCACAACTCTGTACCCACTTACACAGGACTCCATCTCCTGTACCTGTCATCAAAGTGGGGAATACTCGTCAAGTTTGGCCTACCAGGTGCAAATCATGGGCTCGCATCTGAAGTTCTCAACCGACAAAATCTAGAAGGCACACGCGGGGCCAAAGTGTAGATTGTTCTTCTAGCCCATCCTTCATAACAAGATCCTCACGGCTGATCGTCTTGCCAGGAAGGCCTGGCAGCATTACCTTGTGTGCCAGCTTTTTCTTAGTGCCCTCAAGACTGCATCTCACCTCTGCAAAGACTGCCCTTTCACTATAACAGCCCGTGGCCTGGTGCTCAGCTGGGTGGATGACCAGCCAACCTTTGGCGGCCCCGTGGTTGAATTCCCCTCAATGGACTCCAGGTGGGAGGGAGGGAGGGCTCAAAGATAACGACAACCCACAAAGAAAGTGTCGGAGCGGTGTCCTCATCTGCATCATGTGAAATGCCTCGAAAGAAAGAAACCGACGCATTTTCAACGGCATGAGATTGACTTGCGTTGAGGTGGCCCACCTCACCTTCGAGGAGATTGCGCGGTGAGATTTAACTTTTCGACTGAGAGCTATTTAAAATCACGAGTAGACCGTGGTAATTGTTTTTTGTTGGTTTTCCGGCTTGTACTCCTTTAAACATGATATACAATATGTACATATTTTCCTTCTAATGGAAATGTAACGCTCCTGCCAATTCCAAAAAAAAATTACATCGTTTTCTGCACAGCTTCAAAGAAGAAGGAAGCAGAGGAACGCCACCATGGCGAGGAACACCCACATCTGCCGCAACCTGCGCGCCACCCGCCTCTGCTGGCGCGCCATCCTCCAGCCCTCGCCGTCGCGGTACAACGACGGCGGTGGCGGCCTCCCAGTCCCACCGCCCCTCGTCGCCCATGGGAGTAGCACCGCCAGCGCGATGCCGCCGAGCAAGCGCTCCTCGTTGGAGCAGTCCAGGCCATTGATCCCAATATTCTCGTAGTAGTAGAAGTTGCCGCCGTCGTGCAAGTCCGCACCCTGAAGGCGCTCCTCCACGTTCGGCCCCGGCACCGGCGAACGACGCGGTACCCGACAGACGCTGCCTCCTCTGCCTCCGGCGGGGCTTAGGGTGGCGGCGCGAGCGCGGCCGTAGAGCGGCACGAGGTGGTCCTCGGAGACGGCGGCCTTGCAGACGGGGCAGCGCGCGGAGGGCGAGGCGCGGGACTTGGACTTGGAGGAGGTGGTGAGCCAGCGGAAGATGCAGGGCCAGCAGTAGAGGTGGCCGCACAGCGTCACCACCGGCTCCGACGCCGTCTCCAGGCAGATGCTGCAGTCCCAGCACGCCGCCGTCGCGCCGCCAGGTACTCCGACGGTGCCATCACCGATGCCATGCTGCAGCTTGTCGGCCGGCCGGCATTTCTCCATGGTCAGCTCCATCATTAGATCACAACCTGAGTACCAGAAACAGATCGACCTTGTCAGAGAACGATGAAGGGAAGGCAAACCAATCTCCTTCAGATCAGCACACATACAGATTCGCAGTTGAGGATCGCCTTCGGTTCTTCTTCCTCTTGCGTGTATACGTGTGCTGGGGTCTGCTTTTCATATATAGCACGTCCTCCCTCCTTGCGAGTTCATGTGTATCTTTCTTGCTTGATGTGGCACTGTCACTGTCGTGGCATGTGTCCACCGAACGCCTAGTTGTTGGATAATTGGATATGAACGATGATGAGAGTTGCAGCGGCGGCAGCTAGGGTCCAAAGTTGTGGATATGCTGGATGATGTGGCAGCTGGAGTTTTCCTTCAAAAGAACCTCGAGCATATCTTTCCTCTCATCCATCCATGCAGCGCATGAATGGACGGACGATGCTCTTGTATGCACGCATGACGCCCGTGTTTGATTGCTTCTTTTGTTTGCTTGTATAAGAGCATCTACAGCCGTCCGCCTCTGCGCGCGTGCGGACGGCCTAATCACTGACTGATAAAAAAAATCAGACGGGCTCCTCATACCGGCCTTAAACGACTGGGCTAACTGATATCCTCATATCTAAACCAAATCTGAACGGACAAGGGGAGGCCTAGGTGCGTCGGTCATGTCTAACTAGACAGGTGGATCCTATCCCAAATTGCATAAAAAAGGCCTAGTCCACCAAAACCACCGCCCTCCTCTCATGTATGTCCATCATTTCCCGCATCCGAACAGTCGTCATCATCCACCCTTCTCCCCCATCTGCCACCTTAGATGTCGCCAGCCCGTCCCCAACTGCCGCCATGGATGCAGCCTCGGCCTCGTCCGCGGGGCTGCCGTCCTTGGCTCCGGCCTGCAAGCCGGAGAACATTGCTCGAAGGGACCGGTGAAGGAGGCAACATGAGAGAGGAGCAACGGCATCGCAAGGAGTTCGTTTGTGGACCTCAAGTAGGAATTGTCCCCTCCGCCGCGCTCGCCCCCTGAACCCCGTCCATCCAGCCGCCAACATGGAAGGTCTCATTCGTCCCACCCGAGGCAGAGATCGATCCCACGGTCGATTGGGCCATTCCGGATGGTTTTTGGGCGACACAAACGCCGATGGACAAGGTTTGTCACTTGTTGCAGCTCCAATGGGCGCGGACAAGCACCGGCTGTGGCGGCGCCCGGACTGCCCACCTCATGTTCGACGAAATGACACAACAAGACACGGTATATTTTTTCCTCCTCTCCGGTCAATACCTTGTATTCTCTGTCGGACATGATCAATTAGTTGCATACACATTAGGTTCTTTGCAATCATGATAATTTTAGCAAAATATCATGTCGGACATGATCAATGAGAATCAAGAAACTACCCAAAAGGACTATGGATTGGGGGATCCAAATTGTCCGACCTTTGAAGTTAGTGGAACATCAAACCCCAACAAGAAAAGAAAGGCAAAGGTAGCCAAGGCAAGAAGTCCGGCATTCTCATCCATCCATGCAGTGCAAGAACGGACGCATGACACACGTGTTTGATTGCTTGTAAAAGCATCTACAGCTTGTCGCCTCAAATGGGCCTCCAACGTCCTGGTGGACGGCTCAATCACTGACCGGTAAAAAAACGACCCAAGCAGGCTTCTCATACCGGCCTAAAATGACCGGGTTGACCGCCACCCTCATATTTAGCCCAAATTTAGGACAGATGAAGGAAGCTCCGGATCTGTCTGTCACGTCTGACGACGAATCCTATTTGGCGTGCAGGTCGCCAGTAAGGGACCGCGCGCATACCCCCCCCCCCTTCCCCCTAGCTATTTTTTTGCATTGGTCGGCCTAGATTTTCTGGTTTTGGGAAAGTTCTTTTAAGTGACCGCGCGCGTCCGTCCTCCCCCCCCCCCCCCCCAACCGGTTCTTTGTTTTTCTTTATATTTTATGTCAGTTCTTTCTTCCATTTTCTTTTTTCTTTTATGTTGCTTTTTCAGTTTTCTTTTTTGTTTTCCTTTTTCATTTTTATTCTTTGACTTCTCAACTCATGGAAATATTTTAAATTTGTGAACATTTTCAGAAATCATTATTTGTCTTGCATCATGAACAAATTTCAAATTCATGAACATTTTTTCCAAATCATGAACATATTTTTCACAAATTCATGAACATTTTTTCCAAATCATGAACATATTTTTCACAAATTCGTGAACATTTTTTGAAAGCGCAAAAATTTTCTAAAATCGTGAAAAAAATTGAATCATGAACAGTTATTAAATTCACAAACATTTCTTTCAAAATCTTGAACATATTTTTACAAATTCGTGAGCATTTTTTATTCAAGAACAATTTTCAGACATCATGAACATTCTCTTCAACTATGAACTTTTTTAAATTTGCGAACACTTGTTTTTAAATTGTGAACTTTTTTTAAATCATAAACGTTTTTAAAATTTCATGAACATTTTTTACAAATTTGTGAACATTCTCTTAAACCCTGAACATTTTTTGAAAATTTTGTTTTGAAATCATGAACATTTTTTAAAATCACGAATGTTTTCAGAATTTCTGAACATTTTTTTGAAATCATAAACTTTTTTGAATTCATGAACATTTTTTTGAAATCACGAACATGTTTTGAATCCACAAATATTTATTGATTTCTTAATTTTTTTTAAATGCACATTTTTAAAATCTTGGAACTTTTTGTAACACTGAATTATTTAAACATATAACATAACAGAAAAAGAAAACGGAATGAAAAAGAAATCAAAATTAAAAAAAAAGCGCTCAGACATGGACCGGCCCAAACGGGTGCATTGGGGGAGTGAGGGTTGTGCGCTACCGCTCGTCCGAGCGCGTACTGCACCGTATAGGAGCTCCAACGTCTGACCAGACAGGTGGAGCCTACCCCAAATTACTCCAAAATGACATAGTCCACCAACCTTACCGCCCTACTCTCGCGTCCGTCCACCATTTCCCACATCCGAGCACTCGTCGTCATCCACCATTCTCCCCCGTCTTCGCCGCCGGCCCCCATCCCTCGCCCTAGATGTCGTCCAGGCCATCCCCAACCACCGCCACGGACACAACCTCGGCCTCGTGCGTGGGGCTGCCATCCTTGGCTCCGGCCTGCAAGCCGGAGAACATCGCCCGAAGCGACCGGCAAAGGAGGCAACATGAGAGGGATGTGGCGGTGTCGTCCACTGCGCATGGGCCCCTGAACCCTATCCATCCAGCCACCGACAAGGAAGGCCTCGTTCGTCCCACTCTAGGGAGAGGTCAACCCCACGGCCGACTGGGCCATTCCGGATGGTTTTTCGTCAACACATGCGCCGGTGGACAATGTGGGTCACTCGCCGCAGCTCTAACGGGCACGGATAAGCACGGGTAGTGGCAGCGCCCGGCTACCCACATCCTCTTCGATGAAATGACACAACAGAGCTCTGTATATTTTTCCTCCTCTCCGGCCAATACCTTGCATTCTCTATCGGACATGATCAATTAGTTGCATACACCGTTAGTTTCTTTGCGATCATGACAATTTTAGGACAATATCATGTTGGACATGATCAATGACAATCAAGAAACTACCAAAATGGACTATGGATTGGGGGAATCCAAATTGTCCGACGTTTGAAGTTGGTGGAACATCAAACCCCAACAATAAGAGAAAGCCAAAGGTAGCCAAGGCAAGAGGTCCGACATTCACAACGTTTGAGGATATATTGTTGTCAAAGCTTGTTTGGCCACAAGCATGGACTCTGTATGTGGCACGGAGAAAAAGGGCAATAAGTATTGTGAGAAGATCTACAAGCATTGTCATGAGCCGCATCCTATCGTGACCACACACAATGTGGCATCTCGCCAACATCGATGGGGGTCATTCAAGGGGAAGTGAACCGGTATGTTGGCCGGCCTCAAAGTGCGATGGAAGTGGCAACCAATGTAGGTTCAATTGCTTCATTTTTTTACATCATTTGAATTTCTTATTTGCATCGTCATATAGTTATTGTTTGCTACACGATGATGGCGGCCACTATGTACCAACAAACGGAGAAGAAGCCATTCGGTTTTGGCCATTGTTGGGTGATTGGATGGGAAACCAATGTGGACAACACTTGTTGAAAAACTCAAGGCCCACAACAGGAAAAATGATGGCTCAAGCTCCCATCAGTCAATTGGGTTGGATGAAAAAGAGAAAAAAGTTGTAGGGAAGAATGAAAAAGCCACGTGCCAATGAATAACCGGCAAGTGATGGGGAACAAGTGGGAGAAGGGGAGGATCTCTCGTGACACCGCGGCGACAAAAATGTCCACCACATGGACGGGCACTTTTGACACAGGGGAGACCAAGAAAGAGGAGAGGTACAAACACAAGTTGGATGCGGGAAAAGAAAGGATGGATCAGGACCGACAAAGCGTGAACAACGAGTTGACAATTGAGAGGGAGAAGATAGAGCTGGATAAGAAACATGTGTGTCTCAAATGGGAGATAGAGAAGTTCCAAACTTTTGGATCAATAGAGATTGAGGAGGAGAGTTTGCAACTTGCTTCAAACACGAATGATTCGAGGATAATTTTGGCGGACGCAAGCCTCTTGGACGCACAAGGAAAGATATGACTCGCCAGGAGGAAGAAGGAGATTAACCAACGAGTGTGAGGCGATGAGGGCGGCGATGGCAGCAGCGGAGCAGGCCGCATGGACGGCGTCGGAGCACGCAACACGAATGGAGGCGGAGGAGGCGGTGGAGGAGGTGGCACGGATGTCGTTTGGCCAGTGATCCGTCCAGCAATTGATCTGTCATCCTCGGACTTGAATTTCTTTTCTTTTTCTTTTTTGCCATGCCCGGATTGTTAAACTATAATTTATTTTGCTATTGAATTATGATGAATTTGTGCTATATAATTCATGTGCACGGTCTGACATCTGGCCCCAGGTATTTGCACGCCTCCAAGAACTCCAAACACACTAGATCGTTCGCATCACCCTAGTTTCGGCCGAAACATTCCCAGGCCCAGGCCCCAGGTAGCTAGTTGCTGCATTGGGGACCCTCCTACTTGGTAATAAAAACGGTAAAGATAATTATGGATAAAAACGCACAAACCATTCCGAGCTCCAGGCCCATGTGCGAGGCGGGACGCCTCATGTTTAAAAAAAAAACAGGATTTTAAAAAAAGTTCCATTTTTTTAAATATGGATTTTGAACAAATGCCCAATCATAGATGTTCACCGATCAAAAAATGTTTGAGATTTCGAATACATGTTTGTGTATTCAAAAAATATTTATGGTTTCAAAAACTATTCATAATTATCTTTGAGATGTTCACAGAATTCAAAAAAACGTGAATTTTAAAAATTGTTTCCCAATTTCAGAAAATGTTCTCCAATTAAAAAATCATGTGTTCTAAAAAACTACAAAATTTCCAAATATGTTTATGTTTGTGAATTTGAAAAAAATTCACAGTTTATAAAACAGTTTTTGCGAATTTATAAAAGACGTTGAATAATTTCAAAAATATTCTTAATTTAAAAAAATCACAAATTCAAAAAATACTTATGAGTATAAAAAATATTTACAAATTTAAAGGATGTCCGTAGAATACAAAAGAAAAGGGAAAAACAAAGGAAAATGAAAATAAAAGAAAAAAGAAATGCAAAAAAAGGAAACCCGTTTCAGGGAAGGTTCAACAACGAACCTTCCCAAAACCAGTGAGAAAGAAACCCGAAAATGGGCCTGACCATACAGATACCAGGCTATCAGCGACCTACGTGTCAAACTTGAACCAAGCAGCGCCTGGTGGGCGAAAAAACATCTAAAAAAGTGTCTCTCTGTGAATCAAAATCGCAACCTCACACTCGTCTTCGAGTTTGGCCAACCGGTATACCTAGGGCACGTTTGGTTACCTGCACCATTTTTTGCCCTTTTTCTTACTTGTCTCAGTTGAGGCTGGCCGAGCAAATGCAGACCAAAAACCAACATCTGCACTTAGTTTGGTTGCTTACATGTTCTCTCCCTGCATCGTAACGAAGCCTCTACGCATCGTGTTTGGTTGCTCGCATTGTATGTGGTCAGATGAGTGCACGTTGTTTGGTTGCTTGCACGGAATATGATTAAGACTTAATAGCTACCCATAACACGCAGTGTTACACTAGAGTGCCTCGGCGACAACGGTAGGCGGTGGTTGCGGCGCTGCGTTCGACACGATGAGCATGGAGTCGCGGGCGAGCGACCTCATCGTCGGTGTAGTGAACTATTTGCTAGCGCCACCGCCGCAGAGAAAGTACGTGTGGAGTAACGAATAGAAGGGCGTTGAGGCAGAGGATGATGAAGAAAAGATGCAGTGTGCCCGTCATGGCGGCGTCAGTGTAGTAGGACGGGGAGGAGGAGGCCGAAAAGAACGACGATAATGACAGGGCTAGTGTAGTAGGACACGGAGAAGCAGGCCGAGAAGAACGACGACGACGACGACACCATTGTAGTAGGACGCGAGCGAGAAGGTCAAGAGGAACGACGTCAGTGATGGCTTCAGTGTAGCAGAATATGGGAGACGACACAGAAAGGAACGACGACCGAGCGAGTGTAGTAGGACGTGGGAGAGGAGGTTGAGAGGAACGACACTGACGGTGGCGCTAATGCAACAATACGCATGAGGGAACGACGATGACGGCGACACCATTGTAGTAGGACGTGAGCGAGAAGGCGAGATGAACGACGCCGGTGATGGCTTCAATGTAGCAGGACATGAGAAAGGAGGCCGAGAGGAGGCGGTGGCGCTAGTGTAACAGCACGCGGGAAAGGAGGCTGAGAGGAGTGACGCCGGCGGTGACGCATGTGTAGCAGGATAGAGGAGAGGAGATCGAGCTTAAGGAGTGTCATTAACACAAATCACACATATGCGTATATACTTCACAAGGACGATGTCGGATTTAATCATCTACGATTGTCGAAACAGAAAATGTCCAACACGAAAGTTGTGCGAAACTGTAAGGTAAAGCTACTGATCAAAGAAGAATTCAAACGGTCGACCGTGCGCGAAGAATTTGACAAAATTCATCAAAAATAGCTTCAAACATGAACACAAAATTAAACATTTACGGTCGACGAAACTATGAATAGATCACAAAAATAAAACCATAATATCGATGCGCATCTTTTTCATGTAGAGCTTATCTTAAATTGATGCATCGTTGTGTGTATTAAAAAAGACCTAAGAAAAGAGATTAGAGAAGGAGCTGACTGGAGATGGAAGAAGAAACAATGTACACAGTGTATACTGCTCGCATGCTCTCATGCAAGACAGCCCATCATGTGCGCTCCAAGAGGGCTCGCCTCAGCCTGATCCAGTAGAAACAACCGATTTGAGTGTTCCTCCGTAGCACGTTGAGAGGTGCTTTGAGTTTCGTACGGGTCAATTTTTTCATGTGACCTAGGTAACCAAACAATTCTAAAACATCCCGCTCGGACTTGGTTGGGCTTAATGCAATCAACCAAATGCGTCCTTATTGGCTGTTAGTGATTCACTTCCACACGAGTTGATCAGCGTAGCAGCGCTACATATTGTATAGTCCCTTGCTTAGATTTTTGAATTATTTGAAAACATTAATGAAAAGCATGAATGTATGGAAAAAAATGTGAACAAATTTGGAAAGTTGATGAACATGCATACAAAAGTTGGCCAATGTAAAAAAGGTTCTTGTATTCAAATAAGTTCATGAATTCAGAAATAAAAGTTCATGAAATGGGAAAAAAAGTGGACTAATTTTTTAAAAATTCACAACAATGAAAAACGACCATGAGTTTGGAAAAAGCTCATAGATTTGAAGAAATTCATCAAATTTGAAAAAGTTCACTGAACTTGAAAAGGTGCATCAGATTTGAAAAGGATCTCATCAAATTTGAAAATTCTTCATCAAATTTGAAAAAAGTTCATTGAAGTTGAAAAATACTTCATCAATTTTAAAAAAAGTTCATTGAATTTGAAAAAAATCTTGAATTCAAAAAGAGTTCATCAAATTGGAAAAGAGGTTCACGAATTTTGAAAGCGCGCATTAAAGAAAAACAAAAGGAAGAAACAGAAAAAGATAAGAAAAAAAGTTCAAAAAAACGAACTAAAGAACAAGAGAAAAAGAGAACAATCAGTCAACCAGCGAGGTGTAGCCTGGTGGCTGGAATGAAGCTCTTTTCACGAATTGGTTGTCGATTCAAAACCCCTTTCCCGCGCCATTTTTGTGTTTGTAAAACTACTATATGGGCCGGCCCAGCGCGCACCCATTTGCAGAATACACATTAACAGGCGCTTAGAGCGCCAAATAGAATTCGCCCAGTGCCGCACCCGCCCACATTGGATATTTTTTTCCACGCCCGAAACAACGCATCTTCGGGCCCTCCAAACCAACATCGAAGCTGAGCTATACACTATTATTAGATTCTAAAAAAAACTACTTTTTTTTTGCGAAGTAAAGGAGTTTTATTACTCAGGGATAGCGTTACAATCAAGAGGCCACAAATCCTCGATACAAGATGGAGCCAAGGTCAACCACAGGGCAGTGGTACTCTCCGTGCGGCTATAATTGGCAACTTGGAGGGCTGCTTGTTGATTCTAATGGCGACTTTCTTGGGATGATCCATCGCCATGATCATGACGCGTCTGAAACATGGGCCGTGCCGCTGCCGTCGCTCCGTCAACACTTAATGCATTTTGGGATACTCACGTATGTTTTCCATGCCTGAGTTCGTGTATGCCTGTTTTGCTGTGTTACAGGGAAGGAGAGGATTCAGATGATGCAGGTGAGCTCTTCTTGTATTTTTGCATATCATTTTTGTCATTTCTGAAACTGATAACATAGATATCTTTCCTTCTCATACTTCACAACTGCAAAATATGTTTTTCATCGTCTCCATTTTAGGTACTAGCTCAAGTGGTGGTACCAAAAGCAACAGACATAAATATTCATTGCCTTCAGGTGTATACAGCGTAGTGCCTTCAGGTGTGAATCATCTGCAAAAACACTGAATGTTACTCCTACCTATTAAGCATTGTACCAGAAAAGTAATTGTGTGGACATTGATCACCCCGTTGCATCAGGGTTTATGAGAACAATCAACTGGCTCAAATCCGTCGGCTATCCCACACCGCCACCACTCATGCTCGAAAGTAAGCAGTCCGTTGCTGTCGATATTTGCTGACTTTTTTTTCTCCAATTGTACAACTAATTATAGCTATGGTTTCGATATCAACTTGTATTTACATGTTCCTTTGACCAGTGGACGGGAAATTGCTTAACACATTTGAAGATGATTTTGGTGAAGTAACTGCTTGGGAAGGCACAATCTCTGTTGGCGCTCTGCAGAGTATGTCTGGCATGGCCTCCCTAAGAACGTTTTCACAAATATGTCCCGGCGTGTTGTCTCTGTTGTTTCATTCAAAGGTGATCTCACAGTTATATGATGTGTTGCTGACTACTTTTTCCTACTGCTACTAGTATCTGATCCTCACCAACTGATGATGATTTATAGTTATGATGTGTAGGAAAAAATATGTTCTTTGCATGCACGGGCTTGCTTATAAGCTGGCACGAGTGCACGCGCAAACGCAAGCGTGTGCGCGCGCGCTCGGTCATTTTGACTTCGGCCAGTTTGGTTAGATCTCGCGATGGTGAAGACAAGATTGATGAGAACATGAGGGTTGGTGCTCCTAATCGTTTTTTCTTGGCTTTTAAGTTACATTATGGTTAATAGGGCTCACTCTGTCATTGTGTCCTTGCAGATTGAGGTATTTCTCCCACCGAATCAGCGCGCCAATGGGACATTGCAATTGTATCATTTAAATTATAACATTGCTATCATCAGCGTTGAAAGGCATTTCCTTTCTGCTCGTCCGGAAAATATTTTCTTTACAGTACAAAAGCCATTTAAAGAAGTAGTAGCTATAGGGCGTGATGCTGATGAGGGATTATTGTTGGCCGGGTGAAGTGACTGACGAGCCTCGCGAGGAGCCAAGTGAACTTGACTGCAGAGACCTTCAGTTGTCCACTTGTAAAATTAAAAAGGTACACTTGTGATTATTTGTTCTTTCATTTTTATATATTGTTGCATCAGAATCTATCTGACCTTACTATTCTTAAAGGAATAAACTATCTAAAATTTCTCCTTAATTTAGTATATTAAAACGCATATTGTAAACAGCTATATATGTCTTCGGCATTGCTTAACTTCTCCCTGTAAGGCTGTAACCTAACTCGGTCTTGCATTTTCATATACTAGGTTGGTATTGGAGGTCCCCTTATTAGTTCTGCTGATGGGAGTCTTGTTGGCATGAATTTTTATGATAATACCGACAAAACCCCTTTCCTGCCAAGGAGTAAAATTATGGATATCTTAAAAGGGGGTTGATCTTCCATCGCAAAGGTATTCTCCTTTCTGGTTATGTCTCCATGGTAACTTAGTTATGCCATCTATGTTATGCAACGAGAACTTACATTTAAAACATATGTTGGACAACAGAGGATTGAGCTGTCCCGTGAACATGATGGATGAAGCAGCAGTGAAGACAAATAGGTATTCTTCTACCTATTCTTTCTCAGGGCCAAGTATTTAATGCCTTCTTAGCAAGTGGCTGTGGAAGCTCTCATTGGAGAATGACGCTATGTGGGCTCAAATCCTTCGCAGCAAGTACCTCCAGACAAAAACTTTGTCCCAGGTCACTGTCAGGCCGACCGATTCGCCTTTCTGGAAAGGCTTGATGAAAGTCAAACAGTCGTTGTTTAATAGGACGAAGTTTGTTATTGGAAACGGCACGAGTACACGTTTCTGGAAGGATACTTGGCTCGGCGAGACACCCTTGGCCATCCAATATCCGTCGTTATACTGTATTGCGCAACGACGTGAGGTGTTCGTTGCACCGGTCTTTCAATCGATCCCCCTTAATATTCAGTTCCGACGAACGCTAGCGGGCAATCGTTGGGAACAATGGCTCCATCTAGTTAGGAGACTGATGGAAGTCCAGCTTTCACATCAACACGATGAATTACGCTGGAAACTGACTAAATCTGGAGTATTTACGGTTAAATCAATGTATGTTGATGTTATTAACTCAAACTCCATCCCTACGTCCAAGCATGTTTGGGATGTCAAAGTTCCTTTGAAAATAAAAGTGTTTATGTGGTTTGTCCATAAACAAGTTATTTTAACTAAGGACAACCCCATGAAGCGTAATTGGACAGGACCTACTAGGTGTAGTTTCTGTGATCGGGATGAGACTATCAAACATCTCTTTTTTTATTGCCCGTTAGCCAAGGTACTTTGGCAGACGATCCACATTGCTTTTAGTATCAATCCACCGAATTCTGTTTATGCGTTATTTGGGGCATGGCTTAATGGAATTGAGCATAACTTAGCGAGACATATTCGGGTTGGAGTTTGTGCTTTGCTGTGGACTATCTGGACTTGCAGAAATGATTTGGTTTTTAACAGACTATCATGTATACATTTTTTGCAGGTCATATTCTGAACTACGGCACTGATCCGTTCGTGGTCGCCACTCACCCAGACGGAGGCCAGGGAGCATTTGGTTACTGGGTCTTTCCGATGGGAGATGGTAGCTCGGGATATTTTCAACCGGTTTGGATGGCGGTCATGTAATAGGATAGGCACTTAGATTTCCTATCTATTTTTTAGCCAGCCGGTTGTGGCGTCTTTTCTCGGCTAGCTAGTGTTTCTAGCCCCTTTTTGGCTCTGTGTGAGCTGTCTGTACTTTATTATTATTTGGAGACCTTTGAAACCATGTTAACACTACTTTTTTTGGTTAATAAGAGGGCCGTATGCATCTCTCTGATGCAGAGGCCGGGGAATCACCCCTTTTCCAAAAAAAAATGAGCTTACATCATGAATCTGCTTATAACTGGACAATAGGTGGCCCGTGCTGGAAGCATATTGGTATCATCCTCTATTCGATGAAGATTTGGATCCATATCCTGTCCTCGTTGGAAGGGTGCTCCAGTAGATATGATCGTGTTGTGGAAGTATTTAACACGGTGATCCAATAGATATGGATCATGTGGTTTCAATGGTATAATAGGTGGCATGAGCCTTATGCACAACGGTGTCATCCTCTATTTGACGAGGATTGAGACTTACTGGTATCATCCTCTATTTGATGAGGGTTTACATCCATTTCTCCCTCGTGTTGGAAAGGTGCTCCAATAGATCTTTTTTTTAGAAAAAGAGGATGACCTCCGGCCTCTGCATCTGGAAGATGCATACGGCCACTTTATTGATTATTCTCGAGGACCTTACAAAATATTACAAACAATATATCTGAATCCATCATCTTGGCAACATATGTCGCTACTCCTATCCATATGATGAAGGGATACTAGCTGGGCCACTACCCAAACCACTCACCTAAGCCTAACATCAAAAGCCGGAAGTCCCAGCCGAGCCACATACCGGGTCTGGGGCACAATCTGGTCAGACGCACTCGTGTGTCGTCGCCGCCATCTTTCACAGGTCCGTCTTCAGATCATATTGAGGCTTCTACCTTGTCTGGCCACTCTACCATCGACGTCACTATGACGCCAGACAGCTACCTCCTCCTGCGCGAGTCCATCTCCGCGCATCGGACGCCGAGCCTCCACAGCGCCATGCCGCCGATCTCCGCCGCCATCAATGTGTGAGATGAAGTACCGCTCCACCATCCCCCTAGCCATCACTTGCTCCAAAACGATGCCCCCGGGAGGGAAAGCTATAAAACGCCATCATCTTCCGATCCGGAAGATCCAGATCTAGGGTTTCCCCCGGAACAACCCAAGCCTGATGACGCAGACTGCAACGACGATGCCTCGACAAGGGAACAACATCTAAGACGCCGTCATCGTCCGCCATGACCGTAGTCGGCGCGATTTTCATCGGCAGTTGCTCCGCCAGACGTGCACCGCCGACGTCGCTGGTCCCTTGAACCGGAGTAAACTCCAAAACGATGCCCTAAAGAGGGACTACGACGCAAAATCGCCGTCATCGCTCGATCCCAAGGAGATCTAGGGTTTCCCCCGGAGATGCCCGCGCTGTCAAGGATCAGACAAGGGTAGAATCCCGGCGGATCTGCCTAGCTGCCAACGAGTCGCACCCGCCACCGTGCCGACGGCAGACCAGCGATCAAGGCCCATGCTTGGACATAGATCCGGCCGCGCCGCCGTGACCCGATCCGGTCACGCCGCCGCCGTCCCTGGCGACCGCGACGCACCAGATCGCGAGGCCTCCTGCCGCAGGAAAGCGAAGTCGCTGGGGCGCCGCCACCACCCGTCGTGGCGTCCGGCCCGCCGCCCCGCTCCAGCCCGGGGGCGCCGGCCCGTGCCAGCCCCACGCGAGCGAGAGGGCCCGAGTCCCCGCCGCCGCCGGCGACAACCAGGCTTCGCCTGGCTGCGCCCTTGGGCGGCAGCGAGGGAGGAGGAGGAGGAGTGGGGGAGGGCCGGCGGACGGGATCCGGGGGCCTCCCGGCCGCCCACGCGGGGGGCGACTCCAGGTGCTCCAATAGATGCGATCATGTTGTTGAAGAATATTGTTGTTCTCGTTCTGCTAACTTTGTTACGATTAGAGTACGAAGTTCAAGTACTCATGTACAAAAGAGAAAATAAAAAGCACTACCGGCAAAAATAGGAATATGTGTCTATACACATAGCCTGTCGTTGAACTGCCATTCAAACCAGTTGTACGTATCATGTACTACCATCACTTATTGGTTGCACCCATAGTCATAAGCTTCCGCACTTTCGCATGGTGTAATAAGGACCATATATGGAACCATCCTATAGCTCGGTAGATAATCTGCAAAACATTGTGTACCACCGTCCCGACAATTCCATAAAACCCAAAGCAATGCACTAGCTCCCACACGAATGTGTGCCTTGGTCTTGGGCTCTACCCCACCCAACGAGTTGCCAAACATATTTGATAAACTAGTAGGCGACGCGGGTTAGAAACCACATGAATCGTATGGCACAATAACTTAGCAACTGGACAAGGAAAAAAATGATGTATTGTTTTCTCCTTATCATACAGAACAACTTTGACCATTAATTTGCCCCCCCCCTAGGGCGACTCGGGCGGCCAGAAACCTAGCCGCTGCCACAAACTCCCTCCTCCCCTCCCTCCGCCGCCGCCGGAAGACGCCGCCGGGCTAAGCCCGGGGGCCGATGACGGTGGCGGGGGATCTCCTCTCTCACGCGTCTCTGGGGTGGGGCGGACCCCAAGGCGTGTGGTGGCGCGACCGATCTGGGATCTGCGGCGCGGCGGATGGCGGCAGGCGGCGGGAGGCCGGCCCGTCCTCGGACGGTGACGGCTTGGCGCGGCGGAGGCTAGGATTGCGGGCGCTGCGGATGGCCCTTCGGGCGGCGGCTGCGGTTGGCGGCCGCCGGCTTGGCTACGGTGGCGTGCATGCTGTCTTCAGATCGACGGCGGCGGCGTGGAGGGCCTGGTGGTCTCATCAGCGGCACCACCGATCAGATCTGTTCTGACCGGTGCAGCCGGCAGTGGTGGTCATCTCTTCCGTCAGAGGTGGTCGGCCTGAGGCTGGGTGTTCGGATCTTGGGATCCATCATCTGGCACCAGCTGCGAGTCGGGGAGACGTAGTTGCCGGTGAAAACCGAGCCGACGACGGGCGATGGCAGCGTTCCACGTCGTTACCTTGATGAAGGCATCGTCATGTGACCTCCGTTGACCCACTCGTATTGCTCTAGGGGAAACCCTAGGATCCGGTGTTCCAGACCGGACGATGGTGGCACTGCGGTGTCGTTTCTCTCTTGGGAGCGTCGTTTTATGGAGCAGCGCTGGAAGTCAGAGGCAGGAGGTGGAGCGGCTTCGTCTTGCACGGAGCTTCGGTGGAGATGTCAAGTCATGCCTGACCGACAGGTGCTACGCTTGGTCATGCCTGGTCGGTAGGTGCTACGCACGACAGATCCTCCAAGGGCTTTAAGCTGTGTCGGCTGGTGGTACGTGGCAGCATGGCACTGAGGTGTATTAGTGGCGATCGCGACGTGTACAGCTGTTTGCGCGCAGGGAGGAGGTGCCGTTGGGCGCCGTGGTGACGTCGACGATAGTTGGACCGAGCAAGGTTGATGCATCGGTGCAGTTCTGAAGATGGAGCGGTGGCAGTTGGCGACGGCGGCCTTTGAGAGCACGCCGGACCAGTGTGTGTCCCAGACCCGTCAAGTGGCTAGGTTGGGGTCTCAGGTCTTAGATGTTAGGCTTGGCTGCGATCTGTTTGGTATTAGGCCCAGGCTATCTGCGCCGCTTCATCAACTGGATAGGTGTAGCGACAGTTTGTTGCTTAGACGGCGGCTTTAGTTTTATTGTTGTATGACTTCGTAAGGTCTTGTGAGAATAATTAATAAAGCAGAGGGTTATCCTCCTTTTCTAATTTTTTTGACTAATTAAATATAAAGTATATATCATAAAAATCACATGATGGGAATCCTCTTTCCAATACAAATCCAAGAATATATATTGCTATTATGTATAAGCCATATTTTATTAATAATATAGTTGGTCAAAATTTGGCTCAGAAAACGAGGGAGCAGAGATGACAAAATTACAATGATTGATAAGATGGTCTTATCTTAGATCTTGCATCTAATTAAAAGATGACAAAAAAAATGTATACAATGGATCATTTCTTAGCCTTATCTTCATAACTAGTTATTCCTAAAAATATGGTGACACATATTGTGCTAAGATATCTTCTCTTGTCTTATCTTAAATAAGAGAAGACAAACTTTTTGTTATAAGTTTTCTTTTCTCCACCTCATCATTTATCCGATATGGCATTCTTAAAATAGCACCGTTGTAGATGCCCTAATAACCGCAAAAGGAGAAAGTGGGCTAATATGAGGGAAGGATCGGTCTCCCTGCCGTGATCCGTTCTTGCAATTATCCACGTATCGGGTCAAGCATGAGCAAAAGCCGCGACATCATAGTACGGACACCAGAGAAGTCCAGTAGAACGAATTGAAATCCTTGCAAAAAGCCAATTTATAACTAGACGACTGTTACCTTATGGGTTGTAATAGGAATTAGTCTGTGATATAGTTTTTTTCCGTTTCGACCATACGTTTGACAACTTTTTGTTGACCGACTTATAAATAATAATTTACCAGGCAGGATAAAAAATCTGAAGATTTTTTTAGGGGCTTGCCAACACTCTATTGATTAATGTTTTTTTGCGGGGACTTTATTGATCAAAGTTGATGTTCATAGGGATATAAGCTGGGTCATGGAGATTAAGAAGATGGAAGGGAAAGCTGAGATGCAACCATGCTGACTGGGAATTACCGGAAAGCTCGGTTTGGGAGGAGGCTAGGCCTGGACTGAGGTGGGCCGGCTGATGCTGGACCATTTAAGCACGCCCCAGGTCCAAGCCTAGAAAGAAAGAAAGAAAGAAAAATCTAAATTCTAACACAGCTAGCTAAAAAAGGTGCAGAAATGCAACAAACAGAGAATGTGCAGTACATGCGAAATGCAAGACAATGCATGCGCATGTCTCTTCCTGCTCACGATTCTGCTTTTGTTTTGCGAGATACTCATTTTTCTGCTGACGAATTGAAAAATCAACATCTGCAGCTCCATGTGCCACCCGAATTTCTTTAAACGAAAAGTGCACATAAATATCCCGCGCCTACTACGAGATCTGGGAAAAAGGAGGGCTCATCCGTGTAATCATCCAGCTTATCCAAAACAAGGACACACTGCTACAGACCAATGAAGATCAGCATGGGCATCATCTCTCCGACTCCCCCCCTAATGATTTACCCCTTGGCACCAACCAACTAATCATCTCTCTCTCTCTCTAAGCCTTCTCGATGCAGGGTTCCTGAAAAGCATCTTGTAGATAGATAATTTGTAATACGATGATCTATTGATGGGGTGCTGATGCACGCATATATATAATACAAGGGAAGGCCTCTACCTCAACTATACAAGACTAGGAGGTGGGCCACAACTCCAAATACACGTGCAATACAAAGTATATACTCAACACATCCCCCCGCAGTCGAAGCGTCACCGGAGACACAGAGACTGGACTGAAACTCCTCGAAGACGGGAGTAGGCAATCCCTTAGTCATCACATCAGCAAACTGTTGCGTCGTCGGCACGTGGAGAACCCGAACACGTAAAAGGGCAACCTACTCGTGCACGAAGTGAATATCGAGCTCAATATGCTTCGTCCGTCGATGGTGCACCGGGTCGGCGGAGAGGTAGACCGCGCTGACGTTATCGCAGTAGACAAGAGTGGCTTTGTGAATATCACAAAGCAACTCCTGGAGCAGCTGACGTATCCAAGAGCATTCGGCCACGGCATTGGCCACGGCGCGATACTCTGCCTCGGCGCTGGAACGGGAGACCGTGGGCTGCCGCTCCGATGACCAAGAGATAAACGAGGGCCCAAGGTAGACGCAGTAGCCTGACGTAGAGCGTCGCATGTCGGGGCAGCCAGCCCAGTCGGTATCCGAGTAGGCCACGAGATCGATGGAAGCGGAGGCCGTCAGGGTGAGTCCAAGGACATAGTGCCGCGTATGTAAGGAGAATATGCTTCACCAGAGTCTAGTGAGAGCCACGTGGGGCGTGCATATGGAGGCACACATGCTGAACAGCATACTGCAGGTCGGGCGAGTGAGCGTCAAGTACTGTAAAGCACCGACGATAGAGCGATAAAACGCTTCATCGGACATGAGAGACCCCTCCAGAGCAGAGACCTTTGCCTTCGTGTCGACGGGGGTGGGCGCCGGCTTGCGGTTAAGCATACCGGCACGCTCAAGAAGCTCGTGGGCGTACTTCTGCTGATGCGGAAAGAAACCGTCAGCCCGGCGGATCACCTCGATGCCGAGAAAATAGTGCAGGGGCCCCAAGTCCTTGAGGGCGAACTCATCACGAAGACGAGCAGTGAGCCACTGAAGGAGATCGGGGGCGGACGCCGTGAGGATGATGTCGTCGACGTAGAGCAGCAGATATGCAGTGTCAGCTCCCTGATGATACACAAAGAGTGAGGCATCGGAGCGAGTGGACCAAAAGCCCAGAGACTGCAGGAAGACTGTGATACGCTGGTACCAAGCACGAGGCGCCTGCTTCAACCCGTAAAGAGAGCGGGAGAGCAAGCACACGAAGTCCGGGTGCTCGGCGTCGACGAAATCAGTAGGCTGCTCACAGAACACATGCTCGGCGAGATGACCATGCAAGAAGGTGTTGGAAACGTCCAACTGATGCACAGGCCAGGCGCGCGAGACCGCCAGCGGAAGGACGGCACGGATCGTGCCCGGTTTCACAACCAGGGCGAAGGTGTCGGTGAAGTCCACGCCCGCGCGTTGCCGAGAACCACGAACCACCCATCGAGCCTTGTAGCGCTCGAGAGAACTGTCTGAGCGAGTCTTGTGGCGAAACACCCACTTGCCAGAGATGATGTTGGCACGGAGGGGTCGCGGAACAAGATGCCAGGTGCGGTTGCGCTATAGGGCGTCGAACTCCTCCTGCATCGCAGCCAGCCATGGGGATCCCGAAGGGTGGCACGAGCGGAGGTGGGGATGGGTGATGGCGTCGAAGTCGAGGCAGCGCACACATACTCGTCGAAGGAGTAGCACGTGCTCGGCCGATGCACACCTGCACGGGCACGGGTGACCGGGCCGGCAAGGGCAGCGGGCGCCGCGGCAGCGGGGGTCGTGGCCACAACGGGGGCGCCCACAGTGGCGGGGGCCGCGGTGTCAGGGGCAGGGCCCGCGGTAGAAGGAGCCGCGACGGCGCCAGCCAAGCCAGCAATGGAGGAGGTGGCGGGTGAAGTCGAAGTCGAGCCCGCTGCAGGAGTGGCGGCGCCGTCCCGGGGGACAGGCGGTGTGCCTACTGGCTCGACCTCATGGGAGGGAGCCAGGGACCCGAGGGCCCGATCGAACTCAACCTTGGGTGAGGGAGTCGAGAACCCGGGAGGGGCGGCGGAAGGCGCCGAGCCGAGGTGGCCGCCGGGGGGGCACCACGCATCGCGCCAGGTAGGTGGCGCGGGGGCCGGAGGCGAAGGAGCCACGGCCGGAGGAACCTAAAAAAAAGGGAACACCGTCTCGACGAAGTACACGTGCCTCGAGGTGTACACACGATGAGTGACAGGATCATAGCACTGGTAACCTTTGGTGTTGGGAGGGTAGCCAAGGAAAATGCATGGGACGGAACGGGGTGCAAGTTTGTGTGGCGTGGTGGACGCGGTGCTAGGGTAACAAAGACACCCAAAGATGCGAAGACCATCATAGGACGGTGGTGTACCGAAAAGAAGGTGGCAAGGAGCTTAGTTTCACCGAGGACGACACGGACGAATGTTGACTAAGAGAGAGGCGGTGGCGAGGGCATCAGGCCAGAACCGAGCGGGCACGTTAGCGTGAAAAAGCAACGTGCAAACGCAGTCATTAAGAGTGCGGAGAATGCGCTCGACGCGGCCGTTCTGTTGTGAAGTGTAGGGGCAAGTCATACGGAAGGTGGTGCCGTGAGAGGCGAGAAGTGAGCGAAGAGCGACGTTGTCAAACTCTTTTCTGTTGTCAGTTTGGAGTGCAAGTATGGGGCGACCGAACTGAGTGATGACATAGAAATAAAAGACGGTGAGTGTGGCTAAAGCATCGGATTTACGACGAAGAGGAAAAGTCCACACATAATGAGAATAATCATCTAAAATCATCAAATAGTATAGATAGCTCGTGTTACTCGCAACGGGAGACGTCAAAACATCACTATGAATCAACTGGAACAGAAAAGTGGAAACTGAAGTAGACGCACTAAAGGGAAAACGAACATGCTTGCCCAAATTACAAGCCTTACAAGTATGCTCGTCGAGCTTAGTACATGAGAAAGAAAAACTCCTAAAAATCTGACGCAAAATGGCGGGGTTGGGGTGGCCCAAGCGAGCATGCCAAAGATCGACGCCGGTGAAGAGGGTGACGGGTGTGGAAGTGGAGGCGCTGGCGTGCACAGGGTAAAGCTTGTCAGGGCTATCACATCGGTGAAGCATCATCCGGGTACGGGCGTCCTTCATAGAAAAACCAACACCGTCAAATTCCACAGTAAGAGGATTCTCACGAGTAAGACAACAAACGGAGACTAAGTTAGTGACTAAATCAGGTGAAACGAGAACATTAGACATAGTGATATGTGTAGAATTAGAAGGAAAACTAGTGCTACCGACATGGGTGATGGGTAAAGAGGAACCGTTGCCAAGGGTGATACGAGTAGGGGTGTGAATTGGAGTGGAGGAGGAAAGGTTACCGGAATGGGTTGTCATGTGCGCAGTAGCACCCGAGTCCATGTACCAGTCGCCTCCGCCACCATAGTTGCTCGATGATGGCGCCGAGTGGAGGACGGCCAGGAGGGCAGGGTCCCACGGTGCAGGTGCCAACGGCAGCGGCAGCTGGCCCCCATAGGGCGGCGCCTGGGCGGGCGCGCCATAGCCACCGAGGGGTGGCGGCACGAGCGGGGCACCGTAGGGCTGATAGGGGGCGGCGAACGCCTGGTGGCCCGTTGGATGGGAGCCAAGGAGACCCGGTGCAGGAGCCTGCGGGACGGGCATGTGATAGGCGTAGACGACGCCCGTCCACGGGTTCGGCCTAGCGGCCCACGGCCAAGGCGACTACTAGACGTGGGGTGCCCCCCCCCCCCGCGCGCCCTGTGCCTGCTGCTGCTGCGGCTGCTGATGGCAGCGGCCCCCGCCACCCCGCCGGTTGCGCCGGTCCCCGCCACCTTGCGGCTGCTGGGGAGGCGCCGGGGGCGCGGGCGGAGCGGGCGGCAGCGGGTAGTAGCCGGCGGGTGCTGGCGGGGGGCGGGCGGAGGAGCAGGGCCGCCGCGGGTGGTACCGGCGGCGAGAGCGGTGTGCTGGACCCGCTGCTTCAGCTTCATCATCCGGCGCTCCTCAAGTTTGAGGTACGCGACGACGCGCTGGAAAGTGGGTTGCGACAGCAGGGTGAGGTTGGACGCCGTGTTGTCGAAGTTCTCATTGAGCCCGGCGGTGAGGATGCTCATCATGAGGTCGTCAGAGACCTTAGCAACGATATCGCGAAGCTCGTCGGCGAGCATCTTGAGCCTCATGCAGTACTCGTCGATGGTGGAGTTGTCCTGGTGACAGCCGAAGAACTCCTGCTGCAAGAAAACAAGGCGCTGGAGTTTGTTGTAGGTGAATAGCGCGTTGATCTTGGTCCACACGGTGCAGGCGCCATCGTCCTCGGCGACGACCGTGTGGAAGATGTGCTTCGAGACCGTCTGATAGAACCAACGGATGATCGTGGCCTCGATGGCGGACCACTCCGGGTCGTCGCGCATGTACGCGCTGTCCACGAAACCATCGATATGCTCGGTGAGATAGTACTCGCGGAAGACAAGATTGAAGTAGGTCTTCCACGCGTAATACAATGTGTTGAAGCTATCAGTATGGATAGGGACCCGAGCCTCAATATTGAGGTCACGGATGACGGCGGCGGAGGGCTAGGGGCCAGCAAACGGGTTGGATGAGTGCTTAGTTTGTAGGCTAGAAGAACCGTCGGAGGTCTTATACCTCTTGACGTGGGCACGAGCTTGAAATCCCAATTTCAGCCCTCAAAACATCTCATATGGTTCGCGACGTTTCAAAACGTTTTTGGTGCCTCAACTCTAAACCGTTTAACTGAACTATCATGTAGTTATCAAAATGTGTATGTCAGATGTTCGCAACATCCACAGACAACGTTCGAGGTTCAGCACACTGAGCGGTGCATTAAGGACATAAGCCTTCTATGAAGCAATGAGGACAATCCTCAGTTTACGGACCTAGTCCGCATAATTGCTACTATCAACTTTCAACTAATTTTTTCTCTAGGAACATATCTAAACAGTAGAACTGAAAACGCGAGCTAGGACATAATTTGCAAAATCCTTTTTGACTATGTTCAGGATAATTAAGTTCATCTTATGAACTCCCACTTAGATAGACATCCCTCTAGTCATCTAAGTGATTACATGATCCGAGTCAACTAGGCCGTGTCCGATCTGTGCGTGAGACGGACTAGTCAACGTCGGTGAACATCTTCATGTTGATCGTATCTTCTATACGACTCATGCTCGACCTTTCGGTCTTCTGTGTTCCGAGGCCATGTCTGTACATGCTAGGCTCGTCAAGTTAACCCTAAGTGTTTTTGCATGTGTAAAACTGTCTTACACCCGTTGTATGTGAACGTAAGGATCCATCACACCCGATTAACACGTGGTGCTTAGAAACGACGAACTGTAGCAACGGTGCACAGTTAGGGGAGAACACTTCTTGAAATTGTTGTAAGGGATCATCTTATTTACTACCGTCGTTCTAAGCAAATAAGATGTATAAACATGATAAACATCACATGCAATCAAATAATAGTGACATGATATGGCCAATATCATATAGCTCCTTTGATCTCCATCTTGGGGCTCCATGATCATCTATTACAAGAACATGATCAATCATACATCACATATATCATTCATCACATCCTTTTGGCCATATCACATCACATAGCATACCCTGCAAAAACAAGTTAGACGTCCTCTAATTGTTGTTTGCATGTTTTACGTGGCTGCTATGGGTTTCTAGCAAGAACGTTTCTTACCTACGCAAAACCACAACGTGGTATGCCAATTGCTATTTACCCTTCATAAGGACCCTATTCATCGAATCCGATCCGACTAAAGTGGGAGAGACAGACACCCGCTAGCCACCTTATGCAACTAGTGCATGTCAGTCGGTGGAACCTGTCTCATGTAAGAGTACGTGTAAGGTCGGTCCGGGCCGCTTCATCCCACGATGCCGCCGAATCAAGATAAGACTAGTAACGGCAAGCATATTGAACAAAATCAACGCCCACAACTACTTTGTGTTCTACTCGTGCATAGTAACTACGCATAGACTTAGCTCATGATGCCACTGTTGGGGAAC
Source organism: Triticum urartu (assembly GCF_056163025.1). Classification (NCBI taxonomy): domain Eukaryota; kingdom Viridiplantae; phylum Streptophyta; class Magnoliopsida; order Poales; family Poaceae; genus Triticum; species Triticum urartu. The sequence goes on along the minus strand of NC_141877.1, from coordinate 56,408,541 downwards.
GTAGCAGAAATTCAAAATTTTCCTACGTGTCACCAAGATCTATCTATGGAGAGACTAGCAACGAGGGGAAGGAGAGTGCATCTACATACCCTTGTAGATCGCTAAGCGGAAGCGTTCAAGTGAACGGGGTTGATGGAGTCGTACTCGTCGTGATTCAAATCACCGATGATCCTAGTGCCGAACGGACAGCACCTCCGCGTTCAACACACGTACGGAACGGAGACGTCTCCCACGCCTTGATCCAGCAAGGAGGAGGGAGAGGTTGATGGAGATCCAGCAGCACGACGGCGTGGTGGAAGTAGCGGGATTCCAACAGGGCTTCGCGAAGCGCTGCGGGAGGAGGGAGATGTGTCACGGGAGGGGAAGGGAGGCGCCAGGCCTTAGATTTGTTTGCTCCTCCTTTTCCCCACTATATATTGGGCCAAGGGAGAAGGGGGGGGGCGCAGCCCTTGACCCTTCCTCCAAGGAAGGGTGCGGCCAAGGGGGGGGAGGAGTCCATCCTCCCCAAGGCACCTCGGAGGTGCCTTCCCCTTTTAGGACTCTCCCCTTTTTTTCTCTCTTGGCGCATGGGCCTCTTGGGGCTGGTGCCCTTGGCCCATATAGGCCAAGGCACACCCCCTACAGCCCATGTGGCCCCCGGGGCAGGTGGACCCACCCGGTGGACCCCCGGGAACCTTCCGGTGGTCCCGGTACAATACTGATGACCCCGAAACTTGTCCCGATGGCCGAAATAGCACTTCCTATATATAATTCTTTACCTCCGGACCATTCCGGAACTCCTTGTGACGTCCGGGATCTCATCCGGGACTCCGAACAACTTTCGGGTTACCGCATACTAATATCTCTATAACCCTAGCGTCACCGAACCTTAAGTGTGTAGACCCTACGGGTTCGGGAGACATGCAGACATGACCGAGATGTTCTCCGATCAATAACCAACAGCGGGATCTGGATACCCATGTTGGCTCCCACATGTTCCACGATGATCTCATCGGATGAACCACGATGTCAAGGACTTAATCAATCCCGTATACAATTCCCTTTGTCTATCGGTATGTTACTTGCCCGAGATTCGATCGTCGGAATCCAATACCTAGTTCAATCTCGTTACCGGCAAGTCTCTTTACTCGTTCCGTAACACATCATCCCGTGATCAACTCCTTGGTCACATTGCGCATATGATGATGTCCTACCGAGTGGGCCCAGAGATACCTCTCCGCTTACACGGAGTGACAAATCCCAGTCTCGATTCGTGCCAACCCAACAGACACTTTCGGAGATACCTGTAATGCACCTTTATAGTCACCCAGTTACGTTGTGACGTTTGATACACCCAAAGCACTCCTACGGTATCCGGGAGTTGCACAATCTCATGGTCTAAGGAAATGATACTTGACATTAGAAAAGCTTTAGCATACGAACTACATGATCTAGTGCTATGCTTAGGATTGGGTCTTGTCCATCACATCATTCTCCTAATGATGTGATCCCGTTATCAACGACATCCAATGTCCATGGTTAGAAAACCATAACCATCTATTGATCAACGAGCTAGTCAACTAGAGGCTCACTAGGGACATGGTGTTGTCTATGTATCCACACATGTATCTGAGTTTCCTATCAATACAATTATAGCATGGATAATAAACGATTATCATGAACAAGGAAATATAATAATAACCAATTTATTATTGCCTCTAGGGCATATTTCCAACAGCTATCAGTATGGATAGGGACCCGAGCCTCAATATTGAGGTCACGGATGACGGCGGCGGAGGGCTAGGGGCCAGCAAACGGGTTGGATGAGTGCTTAGTTGAGGAGCCAGGGGAGGATGGCCACGACATGACAGTAGCGTGCGGGTGCGAAGGGGCGGCTAGGGTTAGGTTTTGGGGAAGTAGGGAGGAGGCGGCAGCTGCGGCTAGTGTGCGGCTGCGGGACAACGATGCGGCCTGCGGGCGGCTCGGCTGGGAGGCGATGGGTGAGGCGCGCGGCAGGGAGCAACGCAGCACGCGGGGCAGCGTAGGCAGCGTAGCGCGCGGGGCAGCTTAGCGCGAGGGTGTGTGGGACAGCGGAAGACAAGCACGAGCGGCGGCTGCGCAGGGTAGGAGGGAGAGGGGCGCGGCCGCGGCAGGTGCGGTGGTGGAGGCGCAGCGGCGGCGGCGGCTGACCCTAGGGTTAGACCGAAAAGGATGATACCATGTAGACAGATAATTTGCAATACGATAATCTATTGATAGGATGCTGGTGCACGCATATATATAATACAAGGGAAGGCCTCTATCTCAACTATACAAGACTAGGAGGTGTGCCACAACTCCAAATACACGTGCAATTCAAAATATATACTCAACACCTCTATCTGCATTGATCGCCAACAGTCGGGTTGTATCCGCGACATTTGGCTCTCTCAGGTACTCAGGGCCAAACACTGCCACCCTGGCCTTGCCGAACTTATACATGGATGCGAGACATGTGGACTCACTCATGTAGACGTACTCATCCACAAGATCATCCGGGAATTCCGTATGCAAGTATACGAATAGCTGCAGCGCCTTTCTGATAAGAGGAGAAGCCAACTTTTCCAAGGGCATGCTCCTTGCACTCAAAGTAATCATCATATGCTACCACTCACTCCCGAATACGATTGAACACATGTCTCGCCATCCGGAAGTGGTGCCGAGAAGGATGGGGTTTGAATAGCGGGGACGTGCACTGAAAGTAGTCGACAAAGAGTAGGCAATGGCCGCTCTCTTTGTTGCGATTCAACACCGGAACATGGCCCGGGATTGATCATGTGAACCTCGGCTGCTGCCTAGCAATGTGGTCATTGAAAGCCAAAGATACAACCACAAGTTCATCATCGTCTGATGAACAAATGAAGTTGTTGAAAAAATATTCATGCCCACTATCCATTGTATCATGCGGGCAAAGCGTCAAACACCTTACGGTTGTGATGAAGATGCGGCCGATGAAGAGCACCTACGCCCTAGTACAGGCAGCAGGCCTATCGAAGCGGAGACGAGGGCGGCAGACGGCCTTGGAGCGCTAGGCGAATGGTATTGGAGGTGATGGACGACGCCGGCGGCCGTGGTTTTTCTAGCACCGGCAGCAACGAGAAGAGGGCACAAACGCCGGCAAGTTAACGGCTCGTTCTGATGGCAGTTGGTCCTCATGTGAGCGGTGATAGTGGCGCGTCGACCGCTCGTTCTGACAGCAGTTGTAGTCACAGTGGTCTCAAAATTTTGATGTAATTCTTATTATGTTTGAGATGCTTTGTACTCGCGGTAAATTTTAATAGTAATAGATATGATCTTTCGCAAGAGAAAATATCAATCAAGATATATAAAAAATTGAAGTCGGAAAGAATTTGGTTCTAAATAAAAATAAACCGCTTGAGTATTTACCCGAAAGCTCGGTTAGGCCTCGACTGAGGTGGGCCTACTGTTGCTGGATCATTTGATGAGGCCACCCTCGGCAAGTGCCAGTGCCCCAGGTCCAGCCTGAAAATTTTCCCAAAAAAAAAAGGTCCAGCCTGAAAAAAACTTCTAAAAACAAACTAGCTCCTAATTTTGCTCCCAAAAAAACATAGCTCCTGATTTATTTATTTATTTATTTATTTTGCAGAAACGCAACAAACGGAATGTACACGCGAGATGCAAAACAATGCATGCGCATGTCTCTTCCTGCTCATGAAAAATCAACATCCGCAGCTCCATGTGCCACCAGAATTTGTTTAAACGAAAAGTGCACATGAATATCTTTGCACCCATTACGAGATCTGCAAAAAAGCAGGGCTGATCCGTGTAATCATCCAGCTTATCCAAACCAAAACACACACTGCCACTCCTTCCGTTCGGAAATACTTGTCTTAAAAATGGTTGTATCTTACAAACCAACGAAGATCAACACGGGCATCATCTCTCACACCCTCTCTAATGATTTTCCCCTTTGACACCAACCAACTAATCATCTCTCCGCCTCTCTCTAATGATAAATGATTGACCACCCACCCACCCAGCCAAGGCGACCACTGACTCGCCATTTCCTTTGGTTGGCCTGGCCTGTGGCGCATGAGACGCGGGGTGGTGGACGCCCCTGTTGGTTGATGCCAAAACGGCCAGCGGAGGAGGGGTCCCTGGCTGGCAGGTGGGCCCGGGAGGGGGTCGCGCACCTTTGCTGTTGTTGCTGCTGCTGGGCAGACCCGTCGCCTGCCATTGGAACAGTTGGCAGTTACTGTTGCCGGATGCCAGCCATGGTGATGGTGTCGTGCATGGACGTTATTGAGATTTCGGTGGATCGGGTGACGCCATGCACGCAATGCATGGATGCATGAACCTGGCTTTGAGGGACGCTGAATAGTCACGAGGCAGGCCCCGCGTCGCTCCCAGGAGGGGCAACTCCGGCGAAACCCTAGCGTAGACGCCACCCATCCCCCCTCTGATCCTGCTCCCCCGCCACTGTCGAAGAACGCCTTCGGTCGAAGGCCGCGAGGCTGACGGCGGTGGAGGGTCCTCATCCTCCGCACGCGGCTTATGGCGGTGGGGTCCCCATCCTTTTTATCGCGTTGCGGGGTCTCCGGTTGGAGATTCACGGCGGCCCTGAACGGCGTGGTTCTCTTGGAGGAGATGGGCGCCGGCGCGGCGGCCACGCATTTCTCCGGCGACCTCGGCTGCCGCGAGGGCGGCACGGCGTTTGGTTCGGGGGGAGGGGGGCTCGATGAGGCTCAGCTACTCATCTCCGCGAGGTGCGGGTGGTGGCAGCGGTGCTCGCTGAGATCTCTGGTCTACTATTGGAGCCGGGGGGTGTGGCGCGGTCCTTGGGGTTCTTTTTGCTCTAAGATGGTGTTCTGCTGGTTGTCGGCCTTCATGGATCTGGCCGTTGACGAGTTCTGAAATGCCCCGCCGGAGATCTTCATCAGATGGGATTCGGTCGTGTGACGCGAAGCTTCGTTGTTTGCTGACATTATGGTACATGTCAGTATTTTCGATTTCCATGATGAAGACAATGGCGGAGAACGTCATGGTGGCTGAGATTAGGGCCGTGTAATGGCGGATCAAGTCTTCGTGATGATGGAAACTTTGCTTGGCGATTCGTGACTCTTAGCAGTGGCATTGGCAAGTGGGGACGACAGCACAGGCGGAGTACATAGTCTTATATATCAGGAAACCGAAGGTCTGGCCTTAACTGGTTATGCCTAACAGTGCCTTAATTGGTTTTGGGAGCGTGGATCTTCTACAGGGTGAAAATGTAAAATTAGAAGACCGGATCTAGTCGAATCCACCGGAAACAAACGTCGACCGAATCATACGCGATCCGTCGGAGACAAACCTCCACACGCCTTCCGAAGACGCTTGAAACGTCATCGGGACGAGGACTAGGCTGGGAGGACCTTATTTCATTTTCAAGAAGCAGTTGTCGTCTCGTCTTCTTGAACATGACACAAACCCTAACAAAACTAAAAAAACAGAAATAGAGCCCTCGCGTTGGCAAAGACCGGGATCCATCGTGCCTCCATGGTCCAAGGACCATAGGAGACGAGGCGAACCGACGACGACACCGACGAGAGGCATGAAAACCCTAGATGAGAGTTCGCACGATGTCACCCACACTCCTAATTGGAATAATCGAATAAGGTGGTACTAACAAGTCAGAGAACCACGAACCAACCTGTGGTTGCATGGTTAGAGGGGAGTGGTATCTTCAACCCACCAGGGTTCAGGTCCTGACGACGATGCGCCTACGATGACTTCGTAAATCTCAAGATGATATGCCGGCTCAGTCTTTCAAAGGTGCTCATAAAGATAGGGTATGTGTGTTTATAGGGGTGATTGTATGTGTTAAAAAAACAAGCGAGAGAACCAAAGTGTGTGAACAGGTGCAAGCGCATCGGTAAAAAAAAGTACAAGCCGATTCGTACACTTGTCGATGGGTGCCACAGTGCCCTCCGGCCGTACGCGCTGGGAAAGTCGGGGCTCGCCACAGTGTCACAAACGTCGTCCTATGCGGTGTTGATCCGACCGACCGATGATGCATGTGCGCGTGCGCTGTTGAGAGGAAGAAACGGACACGGGAGGCGGCGGCATGTACGTACGTACTACAGCATCATGTGTTGAGCTGTTGCTGCTGGCGGGCGGCCAGTCAGCCTTGCACGTAGTAGTAGTGGTAGTACATCCGGTTGAATGTTTGGGTCCGGGTCCAAGCGCCGGTGGCCGCTGCCCCGTCAGATCAGGTGGGTAGGTTTCCGTGGCAGACGTACCGGACGAGCACTGCCGCCGAGTGCTGAGCCGAGACACGACACGTGACAGGCGGACGGCATGCATGCACGCCGCGAGCAGGCACGGCGCGAACCCGATCCCGTCCGTCCGTCCGTCCGTGCCGGCCGGCGCCGGCGCCGGTGCCGCCGCCGTACGCGTGTGCTGCGGAAGCTTTTGAACGCGACCAAGAGGAATTCATCCACCGAGTTGATCTCCCGTACGAGTTGGCTGGCACGAATAAAACATTAACCCACTCCACACGTGACAGGTTCGGCATAACAGCATACTATGTAAAAACGATATGCACTCGTTGGTACTTGGTACCCTCCTATTACCTAATGATATGTGATATAAAACTGATATACATTATCTGAAGTTGATTCGTAAGAAGATTACCTGCTGGTTTCGCCAGATCTGGCTGCTTCTGCGTCGTCTCCACCATTTGATTCTACAACCACGGGGGATTTGAGGTTAAGGTCGAGGTTGGTAGGACGAGGGTATGCGGCGAGGGACCGTAGGGAAGAGGGGGCGGGCGCCGGTACCAAGCCTTTCTGGAATGGACAAATTTCAGGAGGACCGGCGAGTGTGGCCCTGTGGAGAGGGAGGAGACGACCTGTTTCGGGGGAGGATGGGTGGGGCTCGAATGGACAAATTCCATCGTGCCCAATCCTAAAAGCGAGAACCAAAACGCTTAACTTTTATATAGACACGCATGACACGTTTATTACATATGCGCGGGCAAACAACAAAGGACACATCACATAGGCGTCGATGACCTGCCACGCTAATTGGCAGGCAGCACAGCCGAGGGCATGACATGCCAAATTGGCAGGCGGCATGGTCGACAGCCTGACATGCCAAGTTGACAGGCGGATGGAGGAATTACCGTGCCTAATTGGCTAGCGGCACTGCCGATGTACCGCCACACCAAATAGACAGGCGTACTGATTATTTTGAAACGCCAAACCCTAAGGCGAATCATAGGTGGAACACGCCAAACAGATAGTCGTGTTCAGTTCTCATCATTGACGCATATCACCTAGACGTTTTAGGTGTAGATCAGATTACTCAAGTAGGACAGCGAATGTACTGATGCGAGGATGCTCGATGTTGCAAGAAGGCCATATATTCTAGCGGGAATTGTGCCCTTTCATCCGGCGCGTCCTACCGACGCCACCCTGCGGGCGTGACCGACAACCGTGGACCATGACTGGTCAAAGCCACCTTAGAGGGCGGCGTGTCAATGTGCAAGCGAGAGAGTGTGAGACGCTTATCAATCAAACGCGAAAGGGGGTTAGTGCATCTCCAACGACAACCCGCAAAAAACCTCCCGCGTCTGTTCGCGGATAAGGGGGACCAGTTCGCGGACATGGATGTGGGAGGACGCCATCCAAGCAAAGCCGCATACATTCGACCTTTCGGGTTTTTTCCTAGTCCGCATGATCAAGTAGCCTCATGCAAAGGATACATACGTTCAAATAGCCGCATGCAACAAAAGTTCAAATTTTAAAAAGTTCAAATATTACATCTCAACATTGTTGTCCCCTTTCACCGCTCACCCATGCTCAATCAGATTTTTCCTCGGCTGCTCGTGAGTTGATCGATGCCGAATTTGTTGATGCATTTGAATAAACTCCTCAAATGTGGCTGGATTCTGGTCTGGAAGTTGGATAGGATCACTCATGTTCTCCAACTTCCAGAGTTGTTGCAGCATCGTCACGCTCATCCTCGACGATCATGTTATGCATGATCACATAACATGTCATCACCTCTCACAAGGTCTCTGGATCCCATTGTTTTGCAGGTCCACAGACAACTGCAAATCAGGCCTGCATAACTCCAAATGCTCTCTCGGCATCCTTTCTAGTGAGCCTTTTTTATGGCCAACTGGGTTTGAGATGGTGCTGACAAAGATAGCCCATGGAGGCTAGATACCATCAACCAGATAGTAGCCCATATTGTACTCATGTCCATTGACAATATAGTGGCAAGGAGGAGCTTCTCCTTTAATCAGCCTCCCAAACAACGACAATCGTTGCAGCACATTGATGTCATTGTGAGACCCGGGCATGCCAAAGGAAGCGTGCCAAATCCAAAGATCCTATGATGCAACTGCTTCAAGAATGATGGTGGGCTTGTTAACATGACCATGATATTGCCCTTGTAAAACCTTCGGGCAGTTCTTCCATTTCCAATGCATGCAGTCAAGAGATCAAAGCAAACATGGCCACCCTCTTACTTCTGAGATTGCCAGGAGCTTGTCCGTGTCTGCCACAGTTGGTTCTCTCAGGTACCGAGGTCCGGACACCTCGACCACGGCAGTTGCAAACCTGACCATGGCATCTCCGCATGTGCTCTCAGACATCCGTAGGTACTCATCCCACGAATTAGCGCTTGTGCCATATGCAAGCATCCGGAGTGCGGCCATGCACTTCTGGTAATCAGAGAAGCCAATCGTTCCCATGGTATCCTTCTTCAGGATGAAGTAGTCATCGTAGGACCGGACGCCATGATACAAACGATCGAAGACAGTCTTGCGCATCCGAAAACGCCGGCGAAAATGGTCAGCGAATAGTGCATCAGGGGCAAAGTAGTCGACCATCAGTGTCAAATGCCTGCGCGCGTTGTTGTTGTTGAGCACTGAATGACCCTTGATCCAGCCCTTGAAATTGAGAACATGCTCCTCCGCATGCTCCACGTCTTTAAGGATCGCCTGCATCATCATCGTCGCATCGGAGTACTCCTCCTCGTTCGACGAGCCGTCGGACGACTCAACATACTGCTCGTATATGTACTCAAGAAGGGACAACTGTAAAGCTCCGGCGATTCATCGAACAGTTGCTGGGCATGATAGAGGATGGTACCTGGGGGACGGTCGGAGGACAGGGGGTTGAACCGAGAAAGGGCCCTGCTGGATCGCCGAAGGTGATGGAGATGCAGATTTCGGCATGGGTGTGGCGTGGTGGCCGGGGTGGTGGAGCGGCGGCGACGCAAGAGAGAAAGAAAGGAAGGAGAGAAAAAGGGAGGATGGAGTCGCGGGGTTGTGGAAGGGTTTTGGGTGGGCCTAGTGTGTCCGATTCGTACGTTTCACGTGTCCAGACTTCCGTAAAACTCCCTCAGTTTTGTCTTCATTTTTGCGGGAGGAATCACCTCCGGACCGCCTCGCGGACCGGTACAGACCCGCCTTGGATGGCTTCAGCGATCCGAACGATTGCGGAAGATTTACGTGTCGATCTTGAAGATGCCAACGAAATAAGTTGGTCAGTGGGCGACAAAAAACCCTCCAGAGGTCATTTAGTAAAAATAATACTGTACCATGTTGAGCTGTTGTTGGCACTTGGCAGTCAGCCTTGCACGTAGTAGTAGTACATCCGGTTGAATGTTTGGATCCAGGTCCAAGCACCGGTGGCCGCTGCTCCGTCAGATCAGGTGGGGGACAAACGTACCGGAGCACCGAGCCGAGACATGACACATGACAGGCGGACGGCATGCATGCATGCACGAAGCACGGCGCGGACCGATCCCGTCCGTCCGTGCCGGCCGGCGCCGGTGCCGCCGCCGTACGCGCGTGCTCCGGTAACTTGTGAACGCGAGGAGTTCATCCATCCATCCATCCATTGACGAGTCTGCAGAAATCGGCGGAAGCAGCGGCACATGGAACGGAAAGGCGGGAATCAATGAGGAGGCGGCGGAGGAGGAAGAAGATGGCCTCGGCCAATCGGGAGGCTGTCGCCAGCCAGCCAGATCGGCGACTCCATAGACCATGGCGGCACATGCGTCACGTCTGCGTGCCAGTCCAGCAGCCCGACACTGGCACCGACCGACCCCATGCATGTGGCTCCCCGGCACGTTGTCCTCGCCGACTACGCCGTGGTAGGAGAGTATGTATCCCGAACGAACATAGGATGGAAGATTCAGACAACCTTTTAATTTAGTTTAGTTTAGTTTAGTTTAACCTGTTTGATTGATCTTGTCCTAGACTACTGCTGCTCCGGTTCCGGCCGGCCGGCGTTGGATTGGGTGTGTGATGAGTGATGAGCCGATGAATCATTGCGTTGCAGCTAGGAGTAGTATTGTTGCAGTCATGGCGCCGACGGGCAGCTTTACTTACTCATCGATCAATCAATGGATTGCGCTGCATGGCGACGACGGTCTCTACCGACCCAGCTAGCCGGAGGCCCATGGCACATGCCGCTATGATCGATCTGAACTGGACCCCCACCACTAACGCAAGTGCAGTGCAGATGGATCCATCGCCGGCCGGGCGGGGCCGCCGCGCACCACGACCGGTCTCCTCCCCGACTCACTTCCATCCTTTCCCTCAGTTCCCTCCCTCCGTCCGTCCATCCATCCATCCTCTCCGGCGCCATCCGCCGCACCAGGGTACGGCGAGGTGGTTTGGAAGAAGCCCGTACGTGCTTGACTCGTGCAAGTGGTTCCTGTCACGCGCGGCCTGGAAAGGAGCAACGCGTGCCTCGTACTTTGCTCAAACCCCAGCGGAAGCGTACGCACCACAACTCAACTTTTCAGTTTCCACTTTCTCAGCACCACAGACAAACAAACAAGCCGGCAACGGAACACGACGCGAATGGGAAAAGCCCCGAATTCCGATGCGTACGCTGTCTTCAACATAACCTCATCATCATCATCATCACAACCACCATCAGTACTTCCTCACGCACTAGAAAAAGTATAGAAGAACTCGCCGGATCACTGCTACCTCGCATGTATTTACATCCCAGATTCAAGGTACTACTTGTCCTCACGCAAGAGATTCAGGCGTACTCCGTCAGATTCAAGCTTAATTTTCGAACAAAAATACCTAATTAAGCGTCGTCATCCAAAAACAGCAGGATTAATACGGCTCGTCCGAGCTCATCAATGGCGGTGTGGTGGTGGTGGTGTATGTTCCATGATGATGGTGATGATGATTCTCCCGAGGAGGACAGACGGACACGGACGTTAATGCGAGGAGGATGGCGGCGGCGGTGGTGCGGCGGCCTCCTTCTTGGCCACCTTGCCCTGCTTCTTGGCGGCGGCGTGGGCGGCGGCGGCGGTGGACGCGGACGACGGGGAGAAGAGCCGGTCGATGCCGAACACGGACACGGACTTGCGGCAGACGGGCACGTTCAGCACCGGCGTCACGCGCACGTGCGCCGAGTAGGACCGCTCCATGCCGCTGCCGCCGGACCCGGACCGGTGGCGCCGCCCGCCCGCCAGGCTGCTCGGGCTGCTGGAGCTGCGGCCCAGCCCGTTGAACACCACCTTGCCGGCCGCGTTCAGGCGCGGGCTGTCGGCGGCCACGGCGGAGGGGGGAGGCGGAGGAGGCGGGGGCGGCGGTGGCGGCGCGGCCGCCTGCGCCGCCGTGAGCCGGATCTTGGGCGGGAGCTGGTGCTGCGACGTGCTGACGGGAGGCGCCGCGGTCGGCGATGGAGTTGGGGCCGATGCGGGTGCCGGCGCGGGCTCGTTGGGGTCGCGGAGGAGCGGGAGGCTCAGCGACGGCTCCTGCTCGGGCGGCTTCGGCCCGCGGCGGAGGAGGCGGCGGAGCGGCTGCTTGGTCTCCGTGGACGACGAGGAGGAGGAAGACGAGGACGCCTGCTGCTTCCGCATCCGGAGCAGGTCCCTCCACCTCCTGGCCGGGACCTTGGGCTCCTCCGCCGCCTGCTCCGCCTCCACCGCCGCATCCTTCGTCTCCTCCTCCGCCCTCGGCGTCTCGGGCTGCTGCTGCTGCTGCGCTGTCGCCGCCGGGGCCAGCGGAGGCCGCGTGGCCACCGCCACCTCTGCCGAACAACCACTCGAAGACGGGAGGCGGAGCGGCACGAGCTTGCCCCCGGAGAAGAGCTCGTCGGCGGGGAGCATGGTGGACACGGCGGAGCAGCCGGCGAGCAGGAACTCGAAGTCGTTGCTGGCCTTGCCCGTTCCCGCACCCCCCGCGGCGGCGCACCCGGCGGCGTCCTCGAGGCTGAAGGAGACGCGCGGGCCGAGCCACTGCATGGCGGCGGACGGCGGGGGCGGGGGCGGCGGCGGCGGCGGGGCTGGGGGGCGCGACGCCGCGGCGGAGGCCATGGATCGGGTCGAGGCGCGGGACGCGGTGCCCCGTTCGCTCCTCGAGGCGGCGGCGGCGCGCGTGCGTCGGGATGGGAGCCGCGGGCGAGTTGTCTTCTCTTCTTGTTGGTTGGGCTTGGCGGAGGAAGGGCGCGGAAGGGAACAAAATAGAGGAGTTGAGGAGGGTGGCAGAGTAGAGTATGGCAGTGGTAGCTGTGCGTGCGTGAGGCGTGTCTTGGGAAAGGCGATGTGGCGCAGTCGCCGTCTTGATTAGAGTTGTTTTCGTTGGGGGCCGTGCGGTGGACTTGTGGGGGGGCCTTGGGGTTGGGTGTGCCATATGAATGTGTGGACTTGTTTGCTTGCTGGTTCATCACTCGCTTTTATTCAATCGTCAATTTTTCTTTCTGAATGCTGGTAGGAGGGCTACCACCAAATTCATTGATCAGCAGGGGAGGGTGCATCAAGTGAGTGCGCTGCAAAATGGCAAAGCACCCGAAGAAATGGATGCAAAAACGGGGAAAAAAGGATTGCGGCAACCACTCAGCCAGCGTCAAAGGGGATCCCCGCTCCGGCCATGTTCCACATACGTATTTCACCATGAACATGCCATCATCCAGCGCCGCATGCTGAAAAATGCGTCTGTTGCGTTTGTCCCAAATTTCCTAGCATATCAAGAAAGTTTTGATTGTCTGCATGAGGTTCAATCAGGCCCACACGAAAAGGAAAACAGACTGTTTGGTTGGCTGCATACACTGTTGGACCTGTATAGCACGGAACTTAAAGTATCTCTAGGTCTGCCTCGCTGAAAACGCTCAGATCGACAGTTTCTTGCGAGCTGGCCGAGGCGAGCGCAAGCGAGCGGGCTCTTGCACAGGTGGAGACGGGAGGGATGCGAGGTGATTACTTGAGGTCTTCTTCAACCTCCTCTAGTAAGCTTCTCTCTAATCTCCTCTCCTCCTTGTCCCTCTGATCTACATAACGGTGCTTCGATTCGAGGTAATCTCTACACGAAAAAGATGCACCTTGATGCTACGGTTCCATTTAGGCGATCGGTTTGTAGTTTCTCGGCTAGAAGTTCTTTATTTCGTGTTTCCGTTTGGAGCTATTCTGGACAAATTTTGTCAAATTCGCCGCGCACGATCGATCGTTTGAAATTTTCTTTGACCAGCAGCCTAATCTCGCAGTTTCACACAAAATTCGTGTTGTAAGTTTTTGGTTTCGACGATCGTAGCTTCATCTCTCCTTGAACAGCAGTCTAGTGCACTCACGCCACCATGTCGAGCTCCTCTGTCCTCTGCTCAGAGCCCTCCTATTCGTCCCTCTCGACGCCGACGCCCTTCCCCTTGATCTCCTTGCCCGCGTCCTACTACACTAGAGTCGTTTCCGGCGTCGCTCATCTCGGCCTACTCTCTGTCGTCCTCCTACCGCACTGACGCTGCAATGGCGCGCACACTGCTTTCTTGTGTCCTCTGCCTCCGTACACACTGCACTTCGCCGCGCCACCAACGGGATCAATCATCTCAGCCATGTTCCACATACGTATTTCACCGTGAACATGCCATCATCCAGCGTCGTATGCTGGAAAATGCGTCTGTTGCGTTCATCCCAAATTTCCCAGGACATTAAGGGCGTTTTGGTTGCTTGCATGAGGCTCAGCCAGGCCCGCACGGAAAGGAAACAGGCTGTTTGGTTGGTTGTATATACTGTTCGGCCTGTATAGCACGGAACTTAAAGCACCTCTAGATCTGCCTCACTTAAAACGTTCAGATCAACAGTTTCTTGCGAGCCAGGCCGAGGCGAGCGCAAGCAAGCGGACTCTTGCACAAGTGGAGACACGAGGGATGCGAGGTGATTACATGAGGTCTTCTTCAACCTCTAGTAAGCTTCTCTCGAATCTCCACTCTTCCTTGTCCCTTTGATCTACACAACTGTGCTTCGATTCGAGGTAAGCTCTACAGGTAAAAGATGCACCTCGATGCTACGGTTCCATTCAGGTGATCGGTTTGTAGTTTTGTCGTCCGGAAGTTCTTTATTTCGTGTTCCCGTTTGGGGCTATTATGGATAAATTTTGTCAAATTTGTCGCGCACGACCGATCGTTTGAAATTTCCTTTGACCAGCAGCCTAATCTCGCAGTTTCGCACTAAATTCGTGTTGTAAGTTTTTGGTTTCGATGATCGTGGCTTTATCTCTCCTTGAACAGCAGGCTAGTGCACTCATGCTGCCATGTCGAGCTCCTATGTCCTCTGCTTAGAGCCCTCCTATTCGTCCCTCTCGACGCCGACGCGCTTCCCTTTGATCTCCTTGCCCACGTCCTACTACACTAAAATCGTTTCCGGCGTCGCTCATCTCGGCCTACTCTCTGTCGTCCTCTGATACGTCTCCAATGTATCTACAATTTTTGATTGTTCCATACTATTATATTATCAACCTTAGATGTTTTATATGCATTTATATGCTGTTTTATATGATTTTGAGGACTAACCTATTAACCTAGAGCCCAGTGTCAGTTTTTGTTTTTTCCTTATTTTTGAGTATCGCAGAAAAGGAAAACCAAACCGAGTCCAATCGACCTGAAACTTCACGGAATTTATTTTTGGACCAGAAGAAGGACACGAAGTAAAAGAGTTGGGCCAGAAGAGTCCTGGGCTGCCCACGAGGGTGGGGGCTCGCCCACCCCCCCGGGCGCGCCTCCCTACCTCATGGACAGCCCGGAGACCCCCCTGCCTTGTTCCCAACTCCAACACCTTTTATATAACCCAAAACTTCCAGAAAGAAACCTAGATCGGGAGTTCCGCCGCCAGAAGTCTCTGTAGCCACCGAAAACCAATCTAGACCCGTTCCGGCACCCTATCGGAGGGGGGAATCCCTCTCCGGTGGCCATCTTCATCATCCCGGCGCTCTCCATAACGCCATGGGGCTGAGGGTATGTACCA
Source organism: Triticum urartu (assembly GCF_056163025.1). Taxonomy (NCBI): domain Eukaryota; kingdom Viridiplantae; phylum Streptophyta; class Magnoliopsida; order Poales; family Poaceae; genus Triticum; species Triticum urartu. The sequence goes on along the minus strand of NC_141877.1, from coordinate 56,393,307 downwards.
GTAGCTATGTGTTTGATCTCTTTCTCGTGTTCTTGAGGTGTTACGTGTTGGGGAACGTAGTAATTTCAAAAAAATTCCTACGCACACGCAAGATCATGGTGATGCATAGCAACAGAGGGGAGAGTGTTGTCCACGTACCCTCGTAGATCGTTAAGCGGAAGCATTATAACAACGCGGTTGATGTAGTCGTACGTCTTCACGATCGACCGATCCTCAGCACTGAATGTACGGCACCTCCGCATTCAGCACACATTCAGCTCGGTGACGTCCCGCGAACTCACGATCTAGTAGAGCTCGGGGAAGAGTTTCGTCAGCACGACGGCGTGGTGACGATGTTGATGAAGCTACCGTCGTAGGGCTTCGCCTAAGCACCGCTACGATATAACCGAGGTGGATTATGGTGGAGGGGGGCACCGCGGTCGGCGATGGAGTTGGGGCCGATGCGGGTGCCGGCGCGGGCTCGTTGGGGTCGCGGAGGAGCGGGAGGCTCAGCGACGGCTCCTGCGAGGGCTACCACCAAATTCATTGATCAGCAGGGGAGGCTGCATCAAGTATTCAAGTGAGTGCGCTGGAAAATGGCAAAGCACCCAAAGAAATGGATGCAAAAACGGGGAAAAAAGGATTGCGGCGACTACTCAGACTAGCCACAATGGGTAATTACATAGAGTAATAACATGAGCATGTTAGTACTACTACTCTATGTTACTACCTCTATAGTGGAGAGTAATATATGTGTGGTAACATGCAACACCTCATTTATTAGGCTATAGACTCATCTTGCCTTGATATGTGTGAGCTTACTCATACGAGTATAAGACTACCCACATAGATGGTAACATCACACTTATCTAGACAAAATAACATGCCCATGTTAGTACTACTACTCCATGTTACTACCTCTATAGTGGGGTGTAACATATGTGTGATAACATGCAACACTTCATTTATTAGGCTATAGACTCATCTTGTCTTGATATGTGTGAGCTTACTCATACGAGTAAGACTACCCACAATGGGAGTAACATAGATGGTAACATCACACTTATCTAGACAAAATAGATGATGCGGCATGTAATTAATGAAGAAAGAGAGGCATGTGGTAACATAGCTAGTTACTGTAACATCACACATATCAAGAAAAGATGAGTCTACAACATAATAAATGAAGTGATGCATGGCACAACACATATGTTACTACCCACTCTGGAGGTAATAACATATGCATGTTACTCCCCACTGTAACTGGCTATGTTATCACATGTCTCTTTTTTTTCATTTATCGCTTGCTAGATCATTTATTTTATCTAGATATGTGTGATATTACTACCTATATTGCTTCCACTGTGGGTAGTCTCAGCCAGGGTCAAAGGGGATCCCCGCTCGCCAAAGGCGGCTGTCCAAAGGAAGAAGCGGCATTTAGCTAGCGCCCAGCCCGACCAAATTAGCTTGTATCCTTCCAGAGTTGTGGCGCCTGCAAACTGTAGATGGTAAGCCAAGCTCGCCGAGTAGATGCCTGAGGCGTTAAATCGCCAAGAGATGGTGTCTGATCGTCCCACAGTGAGAGTAATGGCGTTTTATGTGGGAGGCGAGCAGGGTGAGTTCCTCAATCATCATGGGTGACAAGCCAAGTATCATCGCGCAACGCGTCATGCATAGACCTGTTTTTTCCTAACGGAGATCTTGAACAGGCTCGGGGCGATGATGTTCGGACAAAGCCCACGCAGCCATCGGTCATGCCAAAATGTAGCAAGGCGTCCATCTCCAACGGTGATCGAAGTTTCCATGGAGAACGAGGCCCGGTCCGTATCATCACAAAGTAGCAGCGTTCCCACCCACGGCCTCGGCAGCTGCTACCTCTTGAGCTTGCGTTGGCTGTTTCTTTGAAGAGGAAAGGGTGATGTAGCAAAGTAGAATAAGTATTTTCTTCAGTTTTGAGAACCAAGGTATCAATCCAGTAGGAGACAACGCACAAGCCACCGAATATCTGCACAAACAAACACCAACTTGCACCCAACGCGATAAAGGGGTTGTCAATCCCCTCACAGTTATTTGCAAAGTGGGATTTGATATAGATGAATAAACGATATAGTAATATTTTTGGTATTTTTGGTTTATGGAACGGAAGGTAAAATATTGCAAAGAAAATAAATAATGTTAGGGAACGTAGTAAAGAGTGTTAGCAATCATAGAAGATTATATGATGGTTGAGTATGTGGACTTGCCTAAAGGCTCTGACACGTGTCTCTTCCTGAAAAGATGATGAATTTTAGTTGCAAAGTTGACTGGGAATATAGTTTGTTGGTTTCTAATAGAGTTTTTGCTTTATACTTCGATAGTGTGATGAACTATTACTTATTCATGAGAAGTGTATGATAAAAGTTCTATGATAAAATTCCTATGTTTAATTTTGTTGCTGTTATAATAATCAATATGATGCTTATATGTCCGTATTTTGTTTTTATCGACACCTCTCTCTCAAAGCATGTGGACATGTTTTTCGATTTCGGTTTTCGCTTGAGGACAAGCGAGGTCTAAGCTTGGGGGAGTTGATACGTCCATTTTGCATCATGTTTTCTTACTATTATTTATAATGTTTTTATCCATAATAATGCTTTTTGGAGTAATTCTAATGCCTTTTTCTCTCTTAATTTGCAAGGTACACACCAAGGGGAAGAATTCTGGCAGCTGGGAATCTGGACCTAAAAACGCTGCATCAGGCTACCTATTCTGCACAACTTCAAATGAGCTGAAACTTCACGAGGATTTTCTATGGAATATATAAGAATTATTGGAGCCAATACCTACCAGAGGGGGGCCACCAGGTGGGCACAACTCACTTGGGCGCGCCACGGCCCCTGGCGTGCCCTGGGGGGTTGTGGCCTCCTCGGCCCACCTCTGGTGCCCATCTTTTGGTATATAAGTCATTTGACCTAGAAAAAATAGCAGGAGGACTTTCGGGACGAAGCGCTGCTTCCTCGAGGCGGAACTTGGGCATGAGCACTTTTGCACTCCGGCGGAGCGATCCGCTGGGGGAACTTCCCTCCCAGAGGGGGAAATCATCGTCATCATCATCACCAACAACTCTCCCATCTTGGGGAGGTCAATCTCCATCAACATCTTCAATAGCACCATCCTCCCAAACCCTAGTTTATCTCTTGTGTTCAATCTTGTTACCGGAACTATAGATTGGTACTTGTGGGTGACTAGTAGTGTTGATTACATCTTGTAGTTGATTACTATATGGTTTACTTGGTGGAAGATTATATGTTCAGATCTAATATGCTATTTAATACCCCTCCGATATTGAGCATGATTATTATTTATGAGTAGTTGCCTTTGTTCTTGAGGTCACGGGAGAAATCATCTTGCAAGTAATCATGTGAATTTGTAAGACTTGTTCCATAAGTTGATCTCGATGGATCCTTTGTGTATCCAAAGTCTGACCTTTGCTTGACGACCATATCAATGATATCTCAAAGCATGTCTGTGGTACTCCGATCTTCGATAAGAACATTTAAAGCACCATACTAAAATTTCTTTATCAATTATCCAAGCACAGTTGTATGGGTAATGTTACGAAATTCCTCTCCCCTTACCTAAATGGTTTTCTACTTTCTATCATGTCAGGGATATCATGCTCTGCTTGTCCTTGTAGAGGATATACCCCTGAAATATGTGTATCAATACATTTTCCTTTCCATTGTTCTGTTTAATATGATGATCACATTTTCCTTTTCATTATTTTGTTTAACCTTTCTTGTGATATATATGACCTAATCAGTAATATTCTTCTGCTTATGTAAACACCTTGGTGTACAACCATGTCAGTAAGACCCTGTTGCTATTGTTGATAATATTCCGGTAACTGCCGATGGACGAGAACTTTGCCTATTGGTCCACCTCGTCTTAATGAGCAGGGAAATGGTTCTCTTTGTCCCTCGCCCTTGGTACCGATGTTATTGCCGACATAGCTGACCATCTATTCTCCGACATGCCTTGCTATCATGTTTGTGCAAGATGACATTGCCCTTCCTACTTTTTAACCCACATGGTGGGCCCATAACCCACAAGTCCACATGATCGAAACCTGACTCTCCTGTACACCCCTGTTTGCCATAGTTATTCCTCGTGTTTGACCGGGTCACCTTCCTAGAGATGATCTATTCTGGTATCAGACACAATACTTATTGTCGTTGCACTAAACCCCTTTTCAGTACCTGTTACAGGCAGCGAATAATTTCCTATGCGCTTGAAACTTCTATTTTGCACCTTCTTACTTTGCTCTCGATATTTTCTTAAGTTTCAATTTGAGAGTTACTTTCCACCACCTTCCCCGATGTTATTGAGCAAATAGTCAACCTTGCAGAGGTCCGTTCTCTTAGAATACCCACCCTTTATTCTTTTGTAAGTATGATGGAGTTCCCGAAGAAAGGATGTGTACTACATCATCATGACCTGAAGCAGACAAATGAAGACATCGACGTAATGGATCAACCTCTCCGAGAAGAGCAATCAAGACCGAGAAGATTCGTTAGAATTCCGTAACCAGATCTTTCCTCCTTACTCCACCTCTTAAAATCTCGGGACAAGATTTCTTGTAGTGGAGGAGATTTGTAACACCCCGAGAGTCATGCTACATTAACTCCACACTAATGATGCCATGCCATCATAATTATTTTTTGCTAATCCTCACTTTCTTACAAACCAAACTCAAGTCCAAATTCTAATGCCAAGTGAAATAATTTTTTTATAAATCAGGAAATTAAAAATGTTCATTAGGTTCAAAATTTTCACTACATGATTGTCTTGCATTAACAATTTTTTTTGGAGATGTTCATAATGCCCCTAGACTTTATAACAGTGGACGAACCATTAAGTAATTGACCTTTTCAATTTTTAAAAATAGTTAAACAATCCCAATATAAATTGAAACTGTTTGGGCAACCCCCAAGTATTGCATTGTAATTATGTGCAAATGTACATGCTCAACAAAATTCATTTGAGAGTTGAAACTAATTAAAAACAGAAGCTAATACTTGAAAATAGAAAATAAAAGAGAAAAGCCCTACTCTATTGTGCACTTAGGCCTACTGCCAATAGTGCTGGCCCAGCCCACCGCCACCGTCGTCTCCTTCCTCTGTTCACCAAGGGTGCGCTGGAGGCAGCGCATGCGTCCGTGCCGCGGATGGCCACACGGCGGCCATCCACCGCATCCCCGGTGCGTATTAGGTCACCCTCGACACCCCCGGAACCCTAACCCCCTCATTTTCTTCCTCCTCGAGCCGCTCCACTCGATTCGCTCGATCTCGAACGCCATCGCCACCACTGTCTCATCGCTGTCGTGGACAACGTCCTCCTTGCCGACCAGGAGGACGCCAAAAGGAGCGTCGTCATCGCCTTCGTCGGCTACACCACTGGATTGGGGCGGAGGAGCTGCAGCAATGGCGCCCACACCCGTTTCCCCTGGTCAGAATCTGCCTCGGCCATGGCCTCAAACCACCGTCGATCGACCCCCACCGACCCCTCGACCTTACCAGCGACCCCTCTATGAGCCCTACTCCCCTTCCCCTCTCTCTCCCATGTGAATCCGTCGCCGTAACCACCCTAGAATCCTTCCGAGGCCACGCTCGCGGTCGCCGTCCCCTGCTCCCCTGACCGCGCCGCCTGCGCGAGCACTTGCCCCACCCGCACACCTCCATGCTCGGTCGCCCCACGCTCGGTTCCCGCAGGCACGCCATGGCCGCGAGCACGTCGCGACCCCGCCCCTGCGCTTGCCAACGTGCGCTCGCAGCTGCCCGCACAGCCACTTCCGCATGAGCACACCCTCTGCTCCTTCTCGCTGCTATTGCGCCATGCTCGCCCCGCCGTGCTGCCCCAGTGCTGCTGCTGCCCTGCGCGGCCGCGGCCGCGCGCTGCTCTGCCTGCTGCTGCTTGCGGCAGTACCACCGCCGCTGCATCGCCGTCTCGCCGCTGCGCCATAACCGCCCGCGTCCTCGCCGTCCCGGCATTGAGCGCCGACAGCCACGCCCCAACCACCCCCTCGTCGCCAGCTTCGTCCCCCCCGCTCACTCCCGCTCGCGGCTGCGCTGGCCAGTCGGCCTCATCGCGCCCTGGCCTCGGCCAGTGGCTGCGTGCGGGCTGTGGCCACCGGCCACTACCGCTGGGCCTGGTCCAATATTTGGGGGCTAATCCCCATTAACTTAACCCCCACCTAATTAGTCTTTGGTCCAATGACAGGTGGACCCTGCTGCCTAAAAGAACAATTAAAATCATCTAAAAAAGCAAAGAGAATGACACATGGGACCCACTACACTATTCACCCTTTAACCAGTCAGATGTTGACTGGGTCAACTCAGTCAACATGCCCCACATGTCAGCCTCTGTAGACCCTGTTGTGTACACTTCACTGTGTGCACATAGCATTTGTCTATTAATTTTGAATTAATAATAATTCCAGAATTTTGAAATATCTATTAAAACTCTGAAAAATAATATAAAATGTGGTGACTAAAGTCGGCTCGGCTTGTAGAGTACCCGCAAGTGATTCCGATGTGGGGGCTGAAGGGGCAGGTGGTTCCATCCAGGTAGTGGTGGGCCTGGGTTCCCGACGGCCCCCGACTGTTACTTTGTGGCGGAGCAACAGGGTAGGTTGAGACCACCTAGGAGAGAGGTGGGCCTGGCCCTGGTTGACGTTCGCGGTTACTTTAAAATAACATGCTTAACGAGATCTTGGTATTTGATCCGAGTCTGGCCACTGGCCTATACGCACTAACCAACTATGCGGGAACAGTTATGGGCACTCGACGTCATGTGTCGAAGTAATGGGCCACGGGTAGGCTAACCCGATGCCCATAACCTTTCAAGACATTGGGGCTGACCGCGCCCCTCAGGATGCCAAGGTAAAGAGCCGCCTTCTGGAAGCCGGCTGAAGAAATAGCCGGCTGCCCGTAAACGGCCGAGTCTAGAAGGCGAGGTCGAGACAAGCCGACTCCTGCCAGGCGGCTTCTAGAGAAGACGGCTCCGAGGAGCAGGCCCACGGCCCCTTCGAAGCCCACATCAAGGGGGACGGGACAGGGGATGGCTACAATGCAGCCCATCCCCTCCCCTACCTAAGGGCTGGCGCGGCCACAGTGCGCTGTACCAACGAGGAGCCCCGCCCGGCGTGGCACTGTTGCCATGCCAGCCCTGACATCACCACAGGCAGGCGGAGTCCTGCTCCAGCGAGAGTCCAGAAGACGGCGAAGAGCCCTACCAATTGGACCCGATGGGAGTCGGCCCCTAGGAGTCGGCCTGCTCCTCCCACGGGCCCCACACGCCATTAACCAGACAAGACGAGGAGTGGCTACAGTAATCGCCCGCAATGACGGTGGTGCTGTAGCCATGATCCTTCGACCAATCCTGCGTCATTAGAAGCGCGGCTACAGTGATCAGCAGCCGGCAAGACCCCCAAGCGGCGGGTACGGCCTGTCGGCTCCGTACCAGACCAGTCGGCGGGGCCCCCCAATCGGCGGGCCCCAGCAGTCGGCGGAGAAGTCGGTGGCCGAAGAGACTGACGGCTGGGCCTCCGCCCAGTCATATTACCCTTGTACCCCTGGGGGGTAGGCCTATATAAACCCCCCAGGGCACCCATGCAAAGGGTTCGGACCCATTAGAACCAGACCAGAGATATAGGAAGGAGAAAGCTAGCCTTGCCTTCTCCTACCTCCAACATACAGCTCGAGGAGCACCCTTGTACTCACTTTGCCTTAGTGATCATGCGGAGACCCCGCAGAGCAGGACTAGGGATGTTATCTCCTAGGAGAGCCCCGAACCTGGGTAAAGTACGCCGGTGTTCGTGTCTACGCCTAATCCCGCTTCCGGGCACCGGTGACGTTCTACTCGCTCCCACCATGATAAGCCATCCTTTGGCATATGTCGCACCCAACCCCCGACATTTGGCGCCCACCATGGGGCGAGGTGCACCGTTGTCTGGAGACCTGTTCTGGACAGGAACCCTTTTTCTCCCTAGAGAGCGCAGCCAGCCCGGCACGTCAGACGGAGTCTGCGCCGATGCGCTGCTTGCCGCGGAAATCGCCTGCGCGGCCAGTTGCCTCGCCGATCTTGTCGGCGAGGTCCGCCTCTCGGACGAGCCCGCATCCGACGCGGGTACAGGCGGCCCCGAGAGCCTCCTCGCGGGCCTCCTCGACCAACTCCACGTCGCCAGCGAGCCTCCCGTGGACTTGGAGTCCGTAGGCTCCACCGACCCGATGCTGGATGACTCCGACACCACGTCGCTCGACGCGTTCCCAACCAACATGGTGGTCTACGACGAGCCGCTCCCACACGCGGAGAGCGGCGAAAGCACCGTCACGGAGGTACTTGTCATCGGTCACGGCGAGCACTCCGGCAGAAGTGCTCGCGACCCGCTTGATGCGGCACTGCAAGACCTGACCGCGCCCATTCCCGAAGACGCCGACGCCGAGATGCTGGAGGCGCGCCGCCTTCAGCTTGTCGAAGGCGCCAAGAAGCTGGCCAGCATGAGAAGCCTGTCGGAGGCCTATCAGCGCGAGATGGACCGCGCTGTGGGCGGCACGCTGGCTCCCGCTGGGCCCAGCCGCCTTGGCGTGGTACAACAGCGCGGCGAGGCCATCGCCAACCTGTTCGGGGCAGATCGCCCCGTCTACGCTACGCCGGCGGAAAACATCCGAGCTGCCCAAGCGGCAGCAGACGAGCTAGCCAAGTTCGAGGGCGAAGAGCGTCGCCTGATGGCGGAGCGTGTCCAGCGGCTCCTCAACGCGGCTGCCGAGCAGAACGAGGCCGGCTGCCGCACCGATGCGCTACATCGGCAGAATGACGACCTGCATCCCCACCGAGACCAAGGCGTGACATCTCGGATGCCGACTAGTGGCGTCCGCGGAAGAAAAGACAAGGAGTCGGCTGCCAGCCGCAGTCGGACTCGCATCACCATAGAGCGCGACCAAGATGGCCGCCCAAGAGCAGTGGAACGACGGGACGACTGTCCGCCTCCTCCCCCTCACAGGGAAAGGCGAGTCTCCCCACCGCCTGTTGACCACCCAACACTCGGCGACCGCCTTGGCCGCCGAGAGGGAGTCGGAGAGAATGATGCCCGCCACTGGATCGACCGTCTCCACCAATCCCTGGCGCTTGAAGAAGAAGATGAGTTGGGTACGCCGTGTTTCGGCCCCCGCATTCGAGACGAGCCCTTCCCCAGAGGGTTCATGCTCCCAAGGGACACGCCCAAATACACCGGCTCTGTGAAGCCGGAAGATTGGTTGGTTGACTACTCCACAGCTGTCAGCATAGCAAACGGCAACAAGCGTGTTGCCGCGAAGTATGTTCCGCTCATGCTCCAGGGCACGGCCCGAACTTGGCTGAACAACTTGAAGCCCCACAACATCAACAGTTGGGTCGACTTCACCGATGCCTTCGTCCGCAACTTCACCAGCACATACAAGCGGCCTCCCAAACCTCACCAGCTTTCCTTGTGCATGCAAGGCCCCAACGAGTCGACTCGCGACTACCTCACGCGCTGGGCCGAGCTCCATAACTCCTACAAGGGCGTGCACGAGGTGCAGGCCATCAAATACTTCACCGCCGGGTGCCGGGAGGGCACCCTCCTCAAGCACAAGCTCCTCTGCGACGAGCCAGAGACCCTCGACGAGCTGCTGATCATAGCAGACAAATATGCCACGGCCAACTCCTCCATGAAGGCAGAGATCCAAGTTAATGCGACTGGCAAGGTGGCTCCTCAGGCTCCTCGAACCCCGGCTGGAGACGCCAGTCGGCGTCAACAACAGAACGACCACAAGTGCAAGGCCACGCAGCCGGCAGGAGGCGACAGTCGAAGACCAGCAGCCGGAAGGGCAGCCTCTGCCCAAACGACAGAAGGGCAGCAAGCCCAACTGGTTGCCAGCTTTCTCATATGAGCAGACTTTGGATGCTCCCAGCAAATTCCATAGTGGTGCGAAGCCGTCCAACCACACCACTCGGAAGTGCCATTGGCTCACTAGGATCGCCAAAGGAGACGGCCTCATGCCTCCCCTGCCTGCCAGGCAGCCGCCTCCTCCCCCGCCCCAGCAGCCGGCGGTCAGACCAGTCGGCGCGATACAAGATGAATACCCAGAAGAGCATGGAGCCTATGTCATCTTCACTAGTGTGGCCGATGAGCAGGCGGCTGCAGCAACAAGAAGTAAATGCGGTAGCATCAGAGACCCCAGAGTTCATGCATTGGTCTGAAAAGCCCATCAGCTGGAGCAGAGCTGACCACCCGGAGGTGATGCCCAAACCCGGCTCCTATGCCCTGGTTTTGGACGCCACCTTTGCCACGGACAAGCGAGCTGCTCGCTTCTCCCGAGTCCTGATAGACGGCGGCAGCAGCATCAACATCCTGTACAAGGATACCATGGAGAAATTAGGAATTAGACAGAGGCAGCTTTAGTCCAGCCGGACAGTATTCCATGGCATAGTTCTTGGCCTTTCCTGCTCACCAATCAGCAAGATTCTGATAGACGTCCTCTTTGGAGACAAAGATCATTTCCGCCGAGAGTAAGTGTGGTTTGAAGTGGTGGACCATGAGAGCCCATACCATGCATTACTTGGCCGGCCTGCCCTGGCCAAGTTCATGCTTGTCCCCCACTATGCCTACCTCAAGATGAAGATGCCGAGTTCCAAGGGGATTCTGACCATAGCTGGCGACCACAAGAAGTCGTCCGCCTGCGCAGCAGAGAGCAGTCGATTGGTTGAGTCCCTCGTGATCGCAGCTGAGAAGCGGCTCCTTGACCAGGTTGTGGCGATGGCAAGCAAGCAGCCAAAGATGTCGCCCGATCCCAAGGAGTCAGAAGTTGAGGGCTCGTTCAAGCCGGGCAAAGAAACAAAGAAGATACCCTTGGACCCAGAGCACCCGGAGAGGTATGCTGTCATAGGTACAAACCTCGACAGCAAATAGGAAGGCGAGCTCGTTGATTTCCTCTGTGAGAATCGGGACATCTTTGCATGGTCCCCCAAAGACATGCCAGGTGTCCCGACGGATTTCGCCGAGCACAAATTACATGTCCGGTCTGATGCCAAGCCAGTCAGGCAGCCCTTGCGCCGCCTGTCAGAAGAGAAGAGAAGAGTCGTCGGAGAAGAAATTGCTCGGTTGCTGGCAGCCGACTTCATCATGGAAGTGTTCTTTCCAGAATGGTTGGCCAACCCGGTCCTTGTGCTGAAGAAGAACAAGTAGTGGCGTATGTGTATTGATTACACCAGCCCCAACAAAGCATGCCCGAAGGACCCGTTTGCTTTGCCAAGAATCAACCAAGTAATAGACTCCACAGCCGGATGCGAGTTGTTGAGTTTTTTGGATGCATATTCAGGATACCACCAGATCAAGTTGAACCCGGCTGACAGACTAAAGACCGCCTTCATCACGCCATTTGGAGCCTTCTGCTACTTGACTATGACGTTCGGCTTGAGGAATGCCGGCGCCACCTTTCAACGTTGCATGCAGAAGTGCCTCCTCAAGCAACTCGGCAGAAACACCCACGTTTACGTGGACGATGTGGTGGTGAAGATGGAGAAGCATGGAACGCTGCTAGAAGACCTCAAGGAGACCTTTGAGAACTTGCGTCGATTTCAAATCAAGCTCAACCCAGAGAAATGCATCTTCGGAGTACCAGCCGGCCAGCTTCTTGGCTTCCTGGTCTCCGAACGCGGCATAGAATGCAACCCTGTGAAGATCAAGGCCATTGAGAGGATGGAAGTACCCAGCCGGCTGCTGGACGTACAGAAGTTCACCGACTGTTTGGCATCCATCAGCCGATTCATCAGTCGGCTGGGCGAGAAGGCTCTCCCCCTATACCAACTCATGAAGAAGACCACTTTTTTCGAGTGGAACCACAAGGCGGACGAAGCTTTTCTCCAGTTGAAGAAGATGTTGGCTACTCCACCTGTCCTGGCGGCTCGGACTCCTAAGGAGCCCATGCTCCTATACATCGCCGCCACCAGCCGAGTGGTCAGCACAGTCATCGTGGTAGAGCGCAAGGAGGAAGGCAAAGCCCTACTAGTCCAGAGACCGGTATATTATTTGAGTGAAGTACTGTCGACCTCCAAGCAAAACTACCCCCACTACCAGAAGATGTGCTACAGCGTGCACTTTGCCGCCAAAAAATTGAAACCGTACTTTCAAGAGCATCCAATCACTATGGTCTGCACAACTCCACTGGCCGAGATCATTGGAAGCCGAGATGCTTCGGGCTGAGTGGCTAAATGGGCCATAGATCTGGCCCCCTACACCATCTACTACCAGCCTCGCACCGCCATCAAGTCACAAGCGCTGGCCGACTTCCTCGTCGACTGGGCCGAGACTCAGTACTTGCTGCCAGCGCCCGACTCCACCCATTGGTGGATGCATTTTGACGGCTCCAAAATGCGCACCGGCTTGGGAGCCGGCATCGTCCTCACCTCTCCCAAAGGCGACAAGCTCAAATATGTGCTGCAAATCCACTTTGCCGCCTCCAACAACGTCGCCGAATACGAGGCACTCATTCACGGGCTCCGGCTTGCCAAAGAGCTCGACATTCGCCAGATCCTGTGCTATGGGGACTCCGACTTGGTGGTCCAGCAGTCGTCAGGCAACTTGGACGCCAAAGATGCAAACATGGCAAGCTACCGCTTCCTCGTACAACAACTCAGTGGATATTTTGAGGGATGCGAGTTTCTCCATGTACCAAGAAACGACAACGACCAAGCAGACGCCCTGGCACGAATCGACTCCACCCGTCAAGCAATACCAACCGGCGTCGCCCTTCAGCGCCTTCTCAAACTGTCTGTCAAGCCATCACCAGAGTCAGATTCTATCTTCGTGCTGGCTCCTCCTGAAGCAGTCGGATCCGACTTGAGAGCTCAATCAGCCGGCACGGGAGTTCTGACGGACGGCCCGGGGGTCGCAGCAGTCGCACCCGGCCCGGGGACTTCAGAACCCGACCCGGGGACTGCAGCGACTAGCCCGGGGACTTCAGAACTCGGCCCGAGGACTGCACCAATCGACCTGGGGACTTCATCGACACAGCAAGTGGCTGCCGACTCCAACCCGCCGCCTCCCGGCCCAGCCGCCCTTGTCCAAGTTGCAGTCCTGACAGTTGCAGAAGTCGCAGCACCTTCATGGGCCCAGCCCATCCTCAATTTTTTGGTGAACAAAGAGCTACCAACTGATGAGATCTCGGCCCGGCAAGTGCAACATCGGGTAGCAGCCTACACCATTGTCAACAGAGAACTCGTGAGGCGCAGTGTCATTGGTGTCTACCAGCGCTGCATGGAGCCGGAGCAAGGCCAAGCGATTCTCAAAGACATCCATCAAGGCGAGTGTGGCCACCACACGGCTTCAAGAGCACTCGTCGCCAAAGCCTTCCGCCATGGTTTCTTCTGGCCAACTGGTCTTGAAGACGCCAAGGAATTGGTCCAAAAATGCAAAGGGTGCCAGAAGTTTCGTTCCAAGCCACATCAGCCGGCTTCTGCACTCAAGACTATTCCCATTGCCTAGCCCTTTGCTGTCTGGGGCCTGGACATGGTGGGACCATTCAAAACAGCGCGAGGCGTCATGACCCATCTGCTTGTCGTGGTGGACAAGTTCACCAAGTGGATAGAGTCCAAACCAATCAAGAAGCTGAACGGTCCGACTGTTGTGACTTTCATCTCCGACATCACCATCAGATACGGCATACCGCACAACATCATCACCGACAACGGCACAAACTTTGCCAAAGGCGCCTTGGCCCGTTTCTGCGCGATGCAGGGCATCAGACTAGACTTAGCGTCCGTTGCCCATCCGCAGTCAAACGGACAAGTAGAGCGAGCAAACGGCCTCATCTTGTCCGGCATCAAGCCTCGACTGGTCGAGCCTCTGGAGCGTTCGGCCGGCTGTTGGCTCGACGAGCTGCCGGCCGTCCTCTGGAGCCTGCGCACAACTCTAAACAAGTCAACCGGCTTCACGCCCTTCTTCCTCGTCTACAGTGCCGAAGCTGTCATCCCAACGGACATAGAGTTCGACTCCCCTCGAGTCACCATGTACACCAAAGAGGAGGTAGAAGAAGCACGTCAAGATGGTGTCGATCTGCTGGAAGAGGTCCGGCTGTTGGCACTCAGTCGGTCCAGCATCTACCAGCAGAGCCTGCGCCGGTATTATAACCGCAAGGTCAAGCCAAGATCTTTCCAAGAGGGAGACCTTGTGCTCTGGCTGATCCAGCGAACAGCCGGTCAGCACAAGCTCTTAGCGCCTTGGGAAGGCCCCTTCATCATCAGCAAAGTGCTAGGAAACGACTCCTACTACCCGATCGACGCTTAGAAGCCTCGAGCACGCAAGAGGGACGACTCCGCCAAGGAGACGAAACGGCCGTGGAACACAAACCTCCTTCGAAGATTTTACAGTTAAAGCAGTATGTACCACGCTACCTTTTGTATTAAATATGAAGACTCCGGGTCCCCCGAGACGAGCTCGGGGACTACCCTCTTTTATCTATATGATAAGAACTATGCCCACACGTATGTTATTTCTTATGCCGCTTGGCACCAGGTCCGACTAGTCGGCCCGGGGACTTGCCGCCTTGCACTACGAAATGCTTCCTGCAGCCAGACAAGTAATGTGTGGCACCTAAGCCGTCTCCTGCCAAAAGCCGCAGCTCGTAGAGCGACTGGACGGTGGGCAGGAGTAAGGTAGAAAGGGTGCCCATATGAAAAATGGCTAAGGACACAAGCATGGGCATAGTCTAAGCCGGCTTCCCGCCTCTTACGACCGACTGTTGAGCAGCCGGCTCGCCGTGTTCTACTTAACTTGCCAAAGAACTCTAAACGGCTAAGTACTTGCCTTCCCAAAAGAAGCTAAGTACTTGATCCAGCAACAGTTCGCAGAGCGACTGTCTGACTGGCAAGACGGCAACCAAGGGAAGGTGGCAAAGGAAAAAAAAGCCAAAGAGCAACATGCAAGAAGAGATAGAACTTAGAATATATTTACATAGCAAAGGCCTTTGGCCAATCTGCAAACAGAAGTTCAAGATACACCCCGCGGGTGGAATTGTGCAAAATTAACAAAGTTCATCGAGACCGATAAGCAGGTATAAACAAAGGTAAAGTGGCAGCCTAGGAAGCAGCAGGCGGGCTTGGTGGAACGGCAGAATCGGCGGCGCCGACTGGTGGAGCGGTCGGTTGGGCAGTCTCCGCTTGGTCGCCTCCAGTGGTAGCCGACTCGGTTGGGCGTGGCTCATTGTTGGAGGCGTGGTCGAGCTGAGGCTGGCCGTCCGCTCCGACCTCCGGCGCCTCCCCTTCGCCTTCCTCCTCTGCCCCGCCTTCTTCCTCGTCACTGGAGTCGATCACCTCCGCTGAATCCTCGCCGTCAGCCGGATTCATCCCGAACCATTCCGGCGGCGCCTCGTCGCCATTCTCAGCCCGCTCCGAGACGAAGACGCTGGTGTTGGTGTACTCGGCAATCGATGCCGCACGCTTGACGAGGTCATCTTCCATGACCGCCAACTCCGCCTGTGCTTCTTGCCGGAACATGGCTAGCTGGGCTAGACTCAGCCCAGGATACCACGCCTTGACAAACTCTAAGGCCCGGCGCGCTCCAGCCTGGGCCGAAGAGCCCTTCCAGGCCTCAAGGCGGCCAGCCGCTACCTCCAGCCAGTCGGCAGTCCGACTTGGGGTGCGCGGTGCCTGCATGTCCGGCCACAGGGCGGTGATCGCCTGGGCGCCGACACGTTGAAGCCGGCGCAGCATCCGGTGAGCCGGCCGAAGACGAGCATCAATGCTCAGGATCTGCTCGTTAAGGGTTCGGGGGGAGTCAACAGCGATCTTCGCGCCATCCGCCCTTCGCCCTTCACGATCAGCCTCGATGGCCTGGTTGGCGGCGTTGGAGTGGACAGGGAAGAAGTCTGCCAGGACAGGTAGGCAAAGAGCCAAATTAGAGATTAGAAGCCGGCTCGACCAACAGCCGGCAGCTCAAAGAAGAAAAGTGAGGAGAGGCTCACCGTCGACAAGATCCTCGATCTCATGGAAGCCGGAGGACAGCATCGCCTCCTTGTCGGTCCAGGAGGAGCGCTCGGACGCGAATTTGGCAAGGAGGGCGGTCTCCTTGTCCTCCGCCTCTTTCTGGGCCTTCTTGAGCAGCTCCTTCTGTTCCGCCAGCTGCGTGACCAGCCGGTTGCGCTCCTCAACCAGCTGACCGCACTCCTCCTCCTTGGTGCACAGGGCAGTGTTGGCCTTGCCCAGCTACTGCTGCAGGGCGGCGTTGGCCTCTGCAGAAGAAAGAGGAGAATAAGGTGTTAGTTGCCAACAAGGAAGAAAATTCGCCGAGGAGATCCGGCCCGACTGCTCAGCAGTCGGCCCGAATCTCGGGGACTACAGCCCGCGGGCGTGCCAGCACGCCCTCGCGAAGAAAAAGTCATCTACCGAAAAAGAATAGTCGCCGGGGAGATCCGGCCCGACTGCTTGGCAGTCGGCCCGAATCTCGGGGACTACAACCCGCGGGTGCGCCAGCGCGCCCCAGCAGAGAAGGAAGAGGACTCACTCCGGCTTTCCGACAAGTCGGCGGTCCGCTTGGCCAGCTCCTCGACGTTGGCGTTGAAGGTGGTCACGCGAAGATTGTGGTAGTCCTGTGACAAAATTTCAGACAAGTGTTAGTACTTGGAACTCGCCGATCAGAGTTCTGAGCTGCCTGCTCAGCAGCCAGCCCGAAACTTGGGGACTGCACCCAGTGGGTGCGCTGGCGCGCCCCCACCAAGAAGAACAAGAAACAGAGACAAAGAAGAAGGGAACGTACCCGGATGGCTTCTCGCGATGCTAGATACGCCTTGGTGCAGTTCTTGATGGCATCGCCCTCGGCTCGGATCTTGGCTTGGATGTCCAGAAGCGCCCGGTTCAATGGGCCTGTCCCGCTTCCCCGCACCCACCCAGTGGGTGCGGCGCTCGTCGCCTCGGTGTCCGGGATCATGGAGCTCGCGGCGCCGGTCTCCAGAGGGCACGACGCCGAAGCCGCCTTCGCGAGATGGCGACGCGTAGGCGTGTCGACCTGGAGAACTAGACCCGCCACAACCTCGTCTTCACTCGGCGGCACCGGCGGGTCCGCCCGCTGCTCGCCTTGCGCGCTCCCAGATGGCGGCGGTGGCGGCACGATCACGTCCAGCATGGCGGTGTCGCCGCCATCCCTCTCCATGACCGGGTTCTCGCCGCCGGCCTCCGCAGTCTGCGCCGTGAACTCCGGGGGTGGCGGCGCAGAGTTCAGAGGAATAACCAAAACCGCCGACTGGCGGTGCGCGGCTTCTTTAGCTCGCTTCTTCGCCGCGTCGGCGGCCTCGGCCTCCGCCAGTCTCTTCTAGGCGGCGGCCTCCGCCTTCTCAGCCTCCGCCTTCTTCAGGCGGGTGGCTTCCCGCTCTTCACGCACCTCTTGTGCGTTCTGCTCTGTCGCCTCCCGGAGGTCGGCGGCAGGGTCAATCCGCCGAGTGGTGGCGGAAGTCTCCGCCGACCCCACGATGGAGGTGGCAGCAACCTTGTCAGGAGAGAGGGGAGCCCTGGACCCAAGGGTGACAAGCAAGCAAACTCAGACAAGATCAACAAAAGAAAAAATTAAAGCGCAAGAATGGTAGCACTTATGCGAAGACCAACAGCGGCTTTGTAAGTGCATCTAGTGCCACCCCTAGTTGATTTTGGAGTATTGACGACAAACCTAGTTGAGGGACTAATGTGTTTGTGAGAATTGCAGGATAACATAGGTAGAAGTCCCTCATTGATTCGGTTTTCCTACCAGAGATGACCCCTAAAAATGTATGAAGACATTGAAGTCAAAGGTGGCATGTGAAGACATTCACATTGAAGACTATGACAAGAGAAGACATCGAGTGAAGACTATGGAGCGCGAAGACTTAGCAGTTTCGTCGTTCTGTGTTTTTCTTTGTTGAGTCATAGGAACCACCGTACTGTTAAGTGGGGTCCAAGAGAACCAGTCAGAATGACTGAAGTGATGCTTAACCAAAATCCTATGTCTTCGAGTGAAGACTATGAGAGCAAATCTTGTCCAGAGTTGGATAAGTCAGCTTTGCTTGTAGCCCAAGTAAAGTTGCCGTGTGTGTTTGAAATCTGACCGTTGGAACACGTGTCAGTTCCTTAGTGACCCAGGGTCATTTCGGACAAATCAGGTCGGGTTGCCTAGTGGCTATAAATAGCTCACCCCCTACAACCATAAACGGTTGGCTGCTTAGAGTTAGTGTACGGCTTTTGTTGTTTGAGAGCAACCCACCTCGAAGCCTTTGAGAGAGAATTCCTTGAGAGGATAAAGCCCTAACCACCCAGAGCCAAAGAGTGTTAGGCATCACTTAAGTCTTCTTGTCTGTGTGATCTGAAGACTTATTACACTTGAGGACTGTGAATCCTCCAGTCGGTTAGGCGTCGCGTTCTGAGCATCCAAGAGTCATTATGGATCGCCGGTGAACGAAGTCTGTGAAGGTTTGGAATTCTACCTTGAAGACTTACCAGAGTGATTGGGCGAGGTCTGTGTGACCTTAGCTCAAGGGGAATACGGTGAGGACTAAGTGTTCTGAGCTGCGTGTTCAGGACTAAGTGTCCGGGACTGAGTGTCCTCAGGTTTAAATACCTATCCGCCCTAACCAGACGTACAACTGTCACCGCAGTTGGAACTGGTCTACCAAACCTTTGTCTTCATCACACACACTGGTTCTATCCTTCCCATTTCTTTATTTACAGTTGGCTCTTGTGAAGTCAGTGCCTATTTGTATTATCTATTTGTCTTCACAATGTACCTGATCCTTACTGCCTAGCTGCTATTAGTCATTGTAGTTTCACTTCATTGAACACTTGACTATGGTCTGCCTAGTGTAGTCTATCTTCCGCTGCATGGTAATAGGTTCATTTCTATCATTTGTCTTCGAAACTTCCATGTATTGAAGACTTTCATAAAAATCGCCTATTCACCCCCCTCTAGTCGATATAACACACTTTCAGGCTTCTTCACTTCCTTGCAGAAGCGGTGGGCCTTTGCGGCCGCTTCGTCCCGCTTGGTCGCCGCGGACGAGCCCTTGGGCTTCTTCGGCCGGCTGCCGAACATGCTCGGCGCGGCCCTGCGCTTGTTCGCGCCGCCTTGGGCGTCCGGCGTGGCAGAAGAGCTCGCGCCGGGCTGGTCGGCTCTTGGCTGGTGGTGTGGGGCAACCTCCTCCGCGTCATCGTCAGGCTAGTCCTCGAAACTGGCCCCAAGCCTCGGGCCGCCCACTTTGCTGCTTCCTCCCTCGGCGTCGTCCTCCAAGGCCACCGCCCCCAAGTCGGGGTCATCAACGTCGCTCTCTGCTTGGTCGGGGAGGAATTTGCGGGCCGGCCCCATGGTGTCGGCTGCCGGATGGAGGAGGGGGTTCTGACCAAAGTCGATTGGTTAGATTGGACAAGACGGACTCGGCGGCAAAGGAGTCAAAGAAAAAGAAAAAGAAACAACTCACCATGGGCGGAGGGTTGGCGCGTGAATACGGCTCCTTGCCCAACTGCCACTCTCCCATGAGCTCGCAGTTCGCAAGGTAGTTCACCATGTGGGCTACCTCCATGTGAGGCATCTCCTTAGTGCACAGACGACTCGAGTCCCGATGCCCGCTCATCTGGCAAATCATGTGGGGGCGACTTTGGAGTGGGAGCACTCGGCACGCTACAAAGGCAGCCTGCAAATCCGGCCTGGTCAGGCCCTCCGACTGCATCAGCACTCGGAGTCGCGCGATGGCACCGGCTCCTGCGAGCGTCAGCGTCCTGGCCCTACGACCAGTTGGGCTGCCTCCTAGCCGGCGGGCCGGCCATGTAGGCGGCAGATTGACCCAGTCTCCCTCCATGAAGACGCTCTTCATGTAGAAGTACGACCGCTGCCACATCTTCACCGACTTTATCAGCCGGATGGGGGGAAACGGGTTGTCGGCCCCCGACCTCCGCACGGCGATGAACGCGCCGCACTGAGCCGGCACGCCTGTGGCTTGGGTGCCGAGCTTGGAGTAGAAGAACTCCCCCCAGAGCTCGATGGTGGGGAGAACGATGAGGAAGCCTTCGCACAAGGCGACGAAGGCGGACAGCAGCACCACCGTGTTGGGGGTGAGGTGGTGCGGCTGGAGACCGTAGAATTCGAGAAAGGCGCGGAAGAAGCCGCTCACCGAAAGGCCAAGGCCGCGTAGGCAGTGCGAGCGGAAGATGACCCGCTCGCCCTCCTCCGGCGCCGGTGAGATTTCCTTATTCGGCGCAAGGTGTACCCTCATGAAGTCCTTGCCAGGCAGCCGCCGTGTCATGCGGAGGAAATCAATGTGATCATCGTGGACCTCCGAACCGTCCCAGGTGCCGGAGTGCGCCGCGGGGGGTGTGGTGGCGGAAGAAGATCTCATCGGGAACAGATCACCGCGGCGCTCAGCGTAGCTTGGGGCGCGGCGACGAGAGGAAGAAGAGGAGGAAGCAGTGAGGAGGAGTGGCGCGCGTGCTCCGCCGCCCCCTCCTCCCCCTACTTATAGACCAGTGGACTGCGAAGCTGAGGGGGCGGGTGTGGGATTTACTGCGCCCACTACCCCACGCCCCCACGTTTATCGCGCAAAGTTACTGCACGCAGTAACTCCGTGGGAATCTCAACCGTCCACCCCGGCCGCAGCTGATCCGCTCACATGCCGAGGCATGGTAGTGGCGGGCCCTGCCTGTAGGCGTGACCCGTCGCGTGCGTGGGTGGGCAGACTGGCCCGGCCGCTCGTCGCCACGTGACAGGCCCGAAACGGGCGGCGGCCTAGAAGCTTAGCTAGCATGCCACTTGGATCCCGCCGAGGCGTTCAAAATTTTTGGACAAGTCAGATTGGGCGAGTCCAACTCCTGCCAGTCGTCCCAGCAGAAGTCGAACGAAGTTTCGCCTCCAGCACTCGGAGAAAGGAAACTGCTGAGGCTCCTCGACCAGTCGCCCGTGGCGCCTCACCAGCTTCGGGGACTAATGTCGGATTAATGGGCCACGGGTAGGCTAACCCGATGCCCATAACCTTTCAAGACATCGGGGCTGACTGCGCCCCTCAGGATGCCAAGGTAAAGAGCCGCCTTCTGGAAGCCGGCTGAAGAAATAGTCGGCTGCCCGTAGACGGCCGAGTCTAGAAGGAGAGGTCGAGACAAGCCGGCTCCTGCCAGGCGGCTTCCAGAGAAGCCGGCTCCAAGGAGCCGGCCCGCGGCCCCTTCGAAGCCCACATCAAGGGGGACGGGACAGGGGATGGCTACAGTGCAGCCCATCCCCTCCCCTTCCTAAGGGCTGGCACGGCCACAGTGCGCTGTACCAATGAGGAGCCCCGCCCGGCGCGGCACTGTTGCCATGCCAGCCCTAACATCACCACAGGCAAGCAGACTCCTGCTCCCAAGACGGCCTATCTGTATGGCCCAAGGACGACGTGCCCCACCAATCAGCGAGAGTCCAGAAGACAGCGAAGAGCCCTACCAATCGGACCCGATGGGAGTCGACCCCTAGGAGTCGGCCTGCTCCTCCCACGGGCCCCACGCGCCATTAACCAGACAAGACGGGGAGTGGCTACAATAATCGCGTGCAATGACGGCGGTGTTGTAGCCATGATCCTTCGACCAAGCCTGCGTCATTAGAAGCACGGCTACAGTGATCAGCAGCCGGCAAGACCCCCAAGAGGCGCGTACAGCCTGTCGGCTCCGTACCAGACCAGTCGGCGGGGCCCCCCAATCGGTGGGCCCCAGCAGTCGGCTGAGTAGTCGGCGGTCGAAGAGACTGACGGCTGGGCCTGTGCCCAGTCATATTACCCTTGTACCCCTGGGGGGTAGGCCTATATAAACCCCCCAGGGCACCCATGCAAAGGGTTCAGACCCATTAGAACTAGACCAAAGATATAGGAAGGAGAAAGCTAGCCTTGCCTTCTCCTACCTCCAGCATACAGCTCAAGGAGCACCCTTGTACTCACTTTGCCTTAGTGATCACGCGGAGACCCCACAGAGCAGGACTAGGGGTGTTATCTCCTAGGAGAGCCCCGAACCTGGGTAAAGTACGCCGGCGTTCGTGTCTACGCCTAATCCCGCTTCCGGACACCGGCGACGTTCTACTTGCTCCCACCATGATAAGCCATCCTTTGGCATATGTCGCACCCAACCCCCGACATCGTGGTATCAGACGAAGCCTTCTTGACGTCAGCGACTGAGCGGCGCGCGCCGGGTTGGACCGCGTAACGCAACTTCCTTTGTAATGGTGGTTGCTAGGTCAGCTCACGGGCCGCCCACACAACGTGCAGGTGTGCAATGGGCGATGGGCCCAGACCCCTATGCCATAGGATTTACACCTGCATGTTGACCTCTCTGTTGTGCCTAGGTAGGGCTGCGTCGTGTTGATCTTCCGAGGCCGGGCATGACCCGGGAAAGTGTGTCCGGCCAAAGGGGATCGAGCGTGTTGGGAAATGTGGTGCACCCCTGCAGGGAAGTTTATCTATTCGAATAGCCGTGTCCCTCGGTAAAAGGACGACCCAGAGTTCTACCTCGACTTTATGACAACTAGAACCGGATACTTAGTAAAACACACCCTTCCAAGTGCCAGATACAACCCGGTGATCGCTCTCTCACAGGGCGACGAGGAGAGGATCGCCGGGTAGGATTATGCTTGCTACCTCTTGAGCACTGTGTTGGTTTTCCCTTGAAGAGGAAAGGGTGATGCAGCAAAGTAGCGTAAGTATTTCCCTCAGTTTTTGAGAACCAAGGTATCAATCCAGTAGGAGGCCACACACAAGTCCCTCGTACCTACACAAACAAATAAGAACCTCGCAACCAACGCGATAAAGGTGTTGTCAATCCCTTCATGGTCACTTACGAGAGTCAGATCTGATAGAGATGATAAGATAATATTTTTGGTATTTTTATGATAAAGATTAAAAGTAAATATTGCAAAATAAAAGATAATAGAAATAGCTTGTTAACGGAAGATAAATATAATGGAGAATAGACCCGGGGGCCATAGGTTTCATAGTGGATTCTTCAAGATAGCATAAGTATTATGGTGGGTGAACAAATTACTGTCGAGCAATTGATAGAAAAGTGAATAATTATGAGAATATCTAGGCATGATCATGTATATAGGCATCACGTCCGTGACAAGTAGACCGACTCCAGCCTGCATCTACTACTATTACTCCACACATCGACCGCTATCCAGCATGCATCCAGAGTATTAAGTTCATAAGAACAGAGTAACACATTAGGTAAGATGACATGATGTAGATGGATAAACTCAAGCAATATGATATAAACCCCATCTTTTTATCCTCGATGGAAACAATACAATACGTATCATTTCCCTTTCTGTCACTGGGATCGAGCACCGCAAGATTGAACCCAAAGCTAAGCACTTCTCCCATTGCAAGAACGATCAATCTAGTAGGCCAAACCAAACTGATAATTCAAAGAGACTTGCAAAGATAACCAATCATACATAAAAGATTTCAGAGAAGAATCAAATATTGTTCATACATAGATTTGATCATAAACCCACAATTCATGGGATCTCGACAAACACACCGCAAAAAGAGTTACATCGAATAGATCTCCAAGAAGATCGAGGAGAACTTTGTATTGAGATTCAAAGAGAGAGAAGAAGCCATCTAGCCAATAACTATGGACCCGAAGGTCTGTGTCGGTGTCAAAACCGGCGGATCTCTGGTAGGGGGTCCCGAACTGTGCGTCTAAGGTCGATGGTAACAGGAGACAAGGGACACAATGCTTACCCAGGTCCGGGCCCTCTCTATGGAGGTAATACCCTACGTCCTGCTTGATTGATATTGATGAATATGAGTATTACAAGAGTTGACCTACCTTGAGATCGTAATGGCTAAACCCTAGAGGTCTAGCTTGTATGGCTATGATAATGAGTATATCCTATCCGGACTAAGTCCTCCGGTTTATATAGACACCGAAAGGATCTAGGGTTACACAAGGTCAGTTACAAAGAAAGGAATCTACATATTCGGTCGCCAAGCTTGCCTTCCACGCCATGGAGAGTCCCGTCCAGACACGGCTGGAGTCTTCGGTCTTCGTATCTTCACAGCCCATCAGTCTGGCCCATGACTAACAGGCCGGACGCTCGAGGACCCCTTAGTCCAGGACTCCCTCAGTAGCCCCTGAACCTGGCTTCAATGACAAGGTATCCGGCGCGTAGTGTTGTCTTCGGCATTGCAAGGCGGGGTCCTCCTTCCGAATTCTAGAATAGTCTTCGAACGAATTGATCGTGTCCGGACCTGTAACACACACCACACACAACCATAGAGAGAATATAATAATAAATGAGTCAAATCCACTGACAACTTTTACAACATCACATCACGTCCATCCGGTCATAATTTCGAACCGTTTTTGCCTGTCGCTCCATGTTTCGAGACGCGGTTGCCATTGGCATGTCTTTGTCAATGCAGAGATCGTGTCCCCTTATTACGAGATTCTCATCAATACGGGTGTGGGCAACCCAACCGTGTCGTTTACACAGCCCTTGGGAGCATGCAAATTTTGAGGCGAGTGGCATTCAATATTCACTGCCCTTATAAGGAGATAAGATTCCGCCTTCTTCCACCACGCCTTCTTCCTGCCTTTGCACTCTTGAGCTCCAGCGCCCAAGTTCTCATCTGCTTCCTACTCGAGAAAGCACTCAACCATGTCCGGATCCGAAGGTCAAGGCAAGTGGATGGCCTCCTCCTTCAAGGAGGAGGACATCGCCAAGCTTCGGGCGGCAAGGTACCTGGCAAAGGAAATTGCCCACCGTCTTCCAGCCCAAGGCAAATCATTCCCACGCTGAAGCCCGACGAGAGGGTAGTGTTCCTCCCCCATTTCTTCGGCGGGCTAGGGTTTCCACTCCACCCCTTCGTCTGCGGGATAATGTTCTACTACGGGATAGACTTCCACGATCTATCCCCGAACTCCTTCCTCAATATCTCGATGTTCATTGTCGTGTGCGAGTCCTTCCTCCGCATCCAACCCCACTTCGGGCTGTGGCTCAAAACCTTTAACGTGAAGCCCAAGGTGGTGGATGGACAGCATGCAGAGTGCGGGGGCGCCATGGTGAGCAAGCTCACCAATGTCTCTTGGCCAAAAGGCACATTCGTGGAGTCTGTCAAGGAATGATAGAAACAATGGTTCTACATCACCAAACCCCGCGGCGCCACCTGGGCTGCGGCTGCCGCATTCAACTCCGGCGCTCCCGTGTGACTCACCTCCTGGGTCGAGAAGAGCCCGAACTGGTGTTCGTCAGACGAGCTGATTGCGCTGCAAATGCGCATTCAAAGCATGATCGATAGGGACATGAAGCTCATCGACATAATTCAAGTGATGCTGGTGCGTAGGATCCTCCCCTGCCAGAGCCGAAACCGCCCTCTATGGGATTTCAACCCGAAGAAGCACCGCACCTTGGAAAGGCCCTTCGAAACAGCTCACGAAGACGCCTGGAAGTTGCTCTTCAAGGGCAACGAGATACCGCCGGCCACAGACTCGGATCGTGGCCACAACATAAATCACCTCCCCAACGAGGTATGTTATTTTCAAAACATCCCCTACTTGCTTGTTTCAAGGGTGATATCTAAGCTTTTATTATCATTGCTTTCTCAGTACTGGTTGAAGAAGGCGAAGCAGATCCGGTGTCCGGCTCCCCTGCCTGAAGAACCAGTCATCCCATGCTTAGCGAAGATGCTGTAGCCGGCGCCTTATAAGGCACCAGAAAAGAAGGCCACATGAAAGGCCAAGGGGGTCTGGAGTGGCCCCCGCTGCAAGGGTGCTTTGGACGTGACGTCCGAAGACAAGACCCGTTCCCCTGCCGCCGAAGACGACGAGGATGAGGAGGAGGAAAACGACTCTCCCCCTGATGGGGGGAGGAAGAAGAAGGCAACCTCCACAACTCTGGAGGCGGACGCGCCCAAGAAGGGGAAGGGCTTTGTCGGTGTCAAAACCGGCGGATCTCGGGTAGGGGGTCCCGAACTGTGCGTTTAAGGCGGATGGTAACAGGAGGTAGGGAACACGATGTTTTACCCAGGTTCGGGCCCTCTTGATGGAGGTAAAACCCTACGTCCTGCTTGATTTATTCTTGATGATATGGGTATTACAAGAGTTGATCTACCACGAGATCGGAGAGGCTAAACCCTAAAAGCTAGCCTATGGTATGATTGTCTGTTGTCCTACGGACTAAAACCCTCCGGTTTATATAGACATCGAAGGGGGCTAGGGTTACACAAGGTCAGTTACAAAGGAGGAGATATCCATATCCGTACTGCCTAGCTTGCCTTCCACGCCAAGTAGAGTCCCATCCGGACACGAGACGAAGTCTTCAATCTTGTATCTTCATAGTCCAACAGTCCAGCCAAAGGATAGAGTCCGGCTATCCGGAGACCCCCTAATCCCGGACTCCCTCAGTAGCCCCTGAACCAGGCTTCAATGACGACGAGTCTGGCGCACAGTGTTGTCTTCGACATTGCAAGGCTACCACAGAAGAGTTCAAATAAAGGATAGTGTCTAACCCTGCAAAATAAATTCCACATACCACCATAGAGAGAATAATATTTCCACAAATCTAATCTGCTGGCACGTTTAGGCAACATGACATAATGCCATGGCTCGGCGATTATTCGAACCGTTTTTCTTTAACTAGCCCCGCACATAACGCGAGGCAGTTTCTTGACACGTCTTGTCAAAGCAGAGATCGTGGTGTGGGTAACCCAACCATGCCTAGGACTCCCAGATTTTAGGCAAGTCCCAAACGGCTACGGGGAGGACGCTTGAAATTCACCCTCTTTATAAAGGGACAAGGCTTTTACTTTTTTCCTCCCATGCTCAATCAAATCCTTCCCCCTCCTCGAGTTCTAATACCCAAAGCCTAGGTCAGGTGCTTCGGATCTTCAATCATGTCTGGATCCAGCCTCCAGGGCCGGTGGATGCCCTCCTCCGTCACGGAAGAGGATATCAAGAAGTTGAGAGAGGCAAGATACCTGACCGCCGAAGTCTCACATCGGCTGCCCGCCCGAGGGCAGGTCGTCCCTACTCCTGAACCCAATGAAGACATCGTGTTCATCTCCCACTTCCTCCGAGGACTAGGCCTCGCTCTAGATCCCTTTGTAAGGGGTTTGATGTTCTATTACGGGCTTGATTTCCATGATCTAGCCCCGGATTCCTTTCTCCACATATTGGAATTTATTGTCGTATGTGAGGCCTTCCTCCGCATTACCCCTCACTTCGGCCTATGGCTCAAGACCTTTGATGTGAAGCCGAAGACGGTCAAAGGGCAGTATGCAGCGTGCAGAGGCGCATTGATAAGCAAGATTGCAGGAGCTCCGTGGCCAAAAGGGTCCTTTCCAGAGGTGTCCGGTTTATGGCAACAGGAGTGGTTCTACATCACCGCCCCTAGAAGTGCCAAGTGGGTAGCTTCCCCCGCCTTTCGCTCGGGCCCTCCACCATAACTGATGTCATGGATCAGCAGGGGGCTGAGCTGGGGTCCAGCCAAGGATGTGCCCATATTGCAGAGCCGCATCCGAGATCTCTTCAAGGGAGATTTTAGTTTGGTTATGGTAGTGCAAGTCATGCTGGTTCGTCGAGTCCAGCCATGCAAACGCCGGCCCCTCCGCTTATGGGAATTCAACCCAGAAGGACTGCGCGCTAATCAAAATTTCCTCGGCCTGACGCATGAGGAGATGTATAAATCATTCTTCGGACCTCAAATAGAGTGTCCGGATACTACCGAGGACGTGGGCCTGAGCAGCA
This sequence comes from Triticum urartu, assembly GCF_056163025.1. Classification (NCBI taxonomy): domain Eukaryota; kingdom Viridiplantae; phylum Streptophyta; class Magnoliopsida; order Poales; family Poaceae; genus Triticum; species Triticum urartu. The sequence goes on along the minus strand of NC_141877.1, from coordinate 56,365,557 downwards.
ACCGCACCACCGACCAAGTAAGTAATCCTCTAGCCGAACACACCATCTTTCATTTATCATGACATCATTTTGAGAAATCGCCCTTCGACTAGGATTGGCTAGCAAAGGCGAAGATGATTCGGTGTTCGGCCCCCCTTCCTGAGGGTTTGGACAATCCGGTACTGGAAAAGATGCTTGAGCTAGCACCTTGCCTGGAGCCCTCAAAGGAAGATAAAGGGGGGAATAATGAGGGCGAAAGCGAGCCCCCATCGCTACCAATTCCAACCGAGGGAATGAGCGCCTTCGTGAAGGAGGATAACCAAGGGGAAGATTCTGATCTTCTCTCGCACCAGGGAAGGAAGAGGACTGCCTCTGAGGATCCAGAAACCAAGGCTTCCAAACGGGAGAAGAAGTCTCCAACAGAGGGTCCTGCCTTGGGGGGTGCTCTTGCCGCACAAAGTCCGCGCGGAGATCAGCCCTCTAACGAGCCGTAAGTGATAAAAAAACTTAATAGTAAAGATATTCTACCTTATTTCCGAGGAAAATAACCGAAGCATTTATCTTGCAGGTCGGATCTTAGCCCTTCTCAACTGAGCTCGTCTTCAGGGGACCTTCTTCCGGACATGATGGAGAGCGAAACGCCTCCCCCGGACTCCCCCGCTCAAGAAGTGGGCGACTGTCGGTGTCAAAACCAGCGGATCTCGGGTAGGGGGTCCCGAACTGTGCGTCTAGGCCGGATGGTAACAGGAGACAGGGGACACGAAGTTTTACCCAAGTTCGGGCCCTCTTGATGGAGGTAAAACCCTATGTCCTGCTTGATTAATATTGATGATATGGGTAGTACAAGAGTAGATCTACCACGAGATCGAAGAGGCTAAACCCTAGAAGCTAGCCTAAGGTATGATTGTTGTTGTGTATGTTGTCCTACGGACTAAAACCCTCCGGTTCATATAGACACCGGAGAGGGTTAGGGTTACACAAAGTCGGTTACAATGGTAGGAGATCTGCATATCCGTATCGCCAAGCTTGCCTTCCATGCCAAGGAAAGTCCCTTCCAGACACGGGACGAAGTCTTCAATCTTGTATCTTCATAGTCCAGGAGTCCGGCTGAAGGTATAGTCCGGCCATCCGGACACCCCCTAATCCAGGACTCCCTCAGTAGCCCCTGAACCAGGCTTCAATGACAACGAGTCTGGCGCGCAGATTGTCTTCGGCATTGCAAGGCGGGTTCCTCCTCCAAGTATTTCATAGAAGATTTTGAACACAAAGATAGTGTCCGGCTCTGCAAAATAAGTTTCCACATATTGCCATAGAGAGAATAATATTTACACCAATCTAATCTGCTGACGTATTCTGTAGGGTGACACACCACGGCCAAGCCTTTATCCGAGTCATTTCATTATCCCACCTCAGCGCGTCATGCGAGGTGGTTTCCTTGGCACGTCTTGTTAAAACAGAGATCGTGTCCCCTTATCCTGGGATTCTCATCAATATGGGCGTGGGTAACCCAACCGCGCCATTGATTACGGCGCTTGGAGATAAGCGAGTTTTACCAGGCTGGTGGGGACATGTAGTTGCGTCCACCCATATAAGGGGATAAGGATCCACCTTTTCACCTATGCCTTCTTCCTCCTTCGCCTATCCATTCTTGCGCACTCGAGCTCCAGCGCCCAAGTCCGCACTCCCCACCTCAACCTTCTCCAGCCATGTCTGGAGCGGGAGGCAAGTGGATGGTCTCCTCCGTCACGGAGGGACACATCAAAAAGCTGAGGAAGGCCGGATACCTTTCTAACGACATCGCGTACCGGCTTCCCGAAAAGGGGCAGCTCATCCCCACCCCTAGGCCCCATGAGAGGGTGGTGTTCCTCCCCCATTTCCTCCACAGACCGGGCTTCCCTCTCCACCCATTTGTCCGGGGGCTCATGTTCTACTACGGCCTGGATTTCCATGATCTGGCCCCAAACTTTGTCCTCAACATCTCGGCGTTTATCGTCGTGTGCGAGGCTTTCCTCCGCATCCGCCCCCATTTCGGCCTATGGCTCAAGACTTCCAATGTCAAGCCGAAGGTGGTGCGCGGCAACCAGGCGGAGTGCGGAGGCGCCATGGTGGGCAAGATGGCCAACGTCCTATGGCTCGAGGGCTCCTTTCTGGAGACCCTGAAGGGGTGGCAATCGGGGTGGTTTTACATCACCGAGCCGCGCGACGCCGAATGGGTCGCACCCCCCAAGTTTCGATCCGGCCCCCTATGCGGCTCACCTCCTGGAAGGAGATGGCCCTGTCGTGGGGTAAGAAAGGAGAGCTGACCGGACTCCAAACATGCATCCAAACCCTGGTGGACAAGAAGCTCAAACTTGTCAACGTAGTCCAGGTTATGCTCATCCGCCTGATCCTCCCGTGTCAACAACGGGCTTTCAACCTGTGGGAGTTCGACCCAGCGCGGCACCAAACTCTGAGCAGGCTCTTCGACACGACGTACAAAGATGCCTGGAAGGTGCTTTTCAAGGGCGTCAAGGCCCCCGCATCCGCTACCGAGGATCGCGGATTCAGTACGCAGCGTCACGCTCATGCGGTAAGTTGTTTTTTCCTTTTACAGGGTATCAGTTTTTCATAGTTTGACTCCATGCGGCATCTAAGCTCCCTTACCTTTAACAGGACTGGCAGGTGACATCCGGACAAATCAACTATCCGGCTCCTTTGCCCGAAGGCCCAGCGGACGCTCGCTTGGCGAAGCTGCTGGTTCCGGCACCCTATATGGTGTCGGAGAAGAAGGCCGCGAAAAAGGCCACGGGGACTCGAAAGAGTGCCCGGTGCCAGGAGGTGTCGGATCCATCATCCGACGGTTCCGAGGCGCATTCCTCCCGTGAAGACGAGGAGGAAGAAGAAGAGACCTCTCCCCCTCCAGCGGGAGGAGAGAAGAAAAGGAAGGCCGCCCTCTCTGGGGAGGCCGGAGGGTCCAAGAAGGGGAAAACCCTTCCTCCGGACTACTCCACCGACGCCGACGACGGCGGAGAGGAGTGGCAGCCCAGGGCCAAGCCCCTGGCAAAATCGTAAGTATCCGGATACCAGAGTAATTCATAGTATTCGTTTATTGCACAACTTTCCCTTACGTCGAATATGTTTATGCAGCCCACCCAAAGACCGGCTCGACGCGTCGTCGAGCGGTTCACTGGACTCGTCGGATGTGAACTTGCTTCTGACGGCTTCCTCCCCCCGCCCTACGGACGACACCGAAGTGTTGTCCCAACAGGTTCCAAGCCGGGAGGAGGTGGTCCTGGAGGCGCCGCAAGGCGACCTCCCGGACTCCAGGAGTAAAGGGGATGAGACCCCCAGGGCTCCAAGTCCTGCTCTAGGCCGGACACCGCTCCGGAACCTTCAAAGGTTCCAGAGTCCGGCGGGGGACCTCCTTCCAAGAGGAGCAAGCCCACCGTGCCAGTGACCCCCGTCCAAACGGAGGGGCCGGACAATCTGTTGGAGGCGCTCCAAGGCGCCTCCATCGAAGAGGAGCACCACATCATTATGAGTGCGGTGGTCCAGAAGGTTCAGTCCGCCAAGAGAGGACTGACTGAAGCTTGTACTAGCCTTTTAACAGGCTTTGAGGTAAGTAAAGAATGTGTAAATAATATTACCGCATAGACAGTAGCCCCTGATGCTTTGTTTGGCGTTCCGGAAGAAAAGCCGAATAGAGGATCAAATAAAATTCGCAGGAGTCTAACAAAAATGAGTCAATATGCGTATGCAGGCTTCTCTGCTTGCGTCCGCCGCACTGACTGCGGAAGTGGACACGCTAAAGCAGAACCTCGAGCGGTCCGAGCAAGAGCTCGGGCGTGCCAAGAAGCAGCTCGAGGACAATGAAGGTAAGAAATACCTTGTTTTTAAATATATATAAAAAGGTGCAATTGCAAAAATGAAAGGATTATCATGGCTATTGTAGGGGCCACGTCTGAGGTGGTGACCCTTAAGCAAGCGCTGGTCGAGGCCGAGAAGAGGGCGGCCACGGAGCGCACCGAGCGGGAGAAGTATGAGGCCGAGGTTGGCAAGGTACGGCAAGAGCTCCAGGCTCTCATGGAAAAACATGAGAGTTTGGAGCTTGACTCAAAGACGCGAGCGTCCGAGCTCGCGGTGGCTATTGAAAATGCCAAGTCTGCCAAGGCTGAATCCCAGAAGACCCTCCAGGAGTTGGATGAGGTGAAGAAGATAGCGGCGGGTAAGGCATTCTTTATGTAAAGCAAACACATAAACGTGAGTTACTTGTTACTTACCCGAATCCGGAGCTCTCCAGGAGCATTCACAGATCTTCCCCAGAGTGTGTCTGATGCCGCTGCATTCTATCGAGCCGAGGAGGGCAGCTCGATAGAGAAGGTGTTCTGGTCTCAATATTATGAGTCCGGACACCCCGTGCCCCTGAGCGACTAGCTGAAGCAACTGGTCGAGCTCAACAAGGCGGCCGAACAGGCCATGAAGGGCCTCATTGTTCGGCTGTGGCCTGGAGGGGCTCTGCCTGGGAGCTATTTTGGGCTGGTGCGGCGGCTGGTGGAGGCCTGTCCAAGGCTCGAAGTCATCAAGCGCTCCGTCTGCATTGAAGGTGCCCGTAGGGCCCTTGCCCGTGCTAAGGTGCACTGAGGCAAGCTGGATGCTGAGAAGCTTGTGAAGGACGGGCCACCGCCGGGGAAAGAGCATCGCAAGCCCGAGAATTACTATAAGGATGTCCTGAAGGGTGCCTGCCTTGTGTCGGATGAATGTTCTATGGATGTAATTTTTGAGTGAAATTTGCTTGTTTTGTCTTGTGCGCTGAAAACTTGTTCACATGCGCTAAGCAATGCTGTTGGAATTTAAAATATTACCTTCTGTGTGGCTGTTTATCAATTCTGAGAGATGGCGAGTCGTCGGCTTCTGTCCCCGTGCCGCTAGTGCTGGGGTGTTCGGGGATAAACCTGAGCGCTCTTTTCCCCATGTTTGGGTCCTTCGAGGGAGGCGCTCAGCCCAACGAACAAGGCAATCGGACTATAATGCGTGAACACTCTCACTTAGCCATAGAATTCTATAATTTTAAATTTCGGCGAAGCCCCTGGTATTCGGAAGACCGAGTTCGGGGCGCTATCCACGCCTTGGCCGGACAGAGCCGGCTCCTCGCCCTAAGCGGCATAAGTCTTTAGGGACTCGAAAAACCTCTCGAACAGCGACCAGCTCTCGCTTCATCATGACAGTCAGTTTTAGCTTTCTCCACTGAGGTGCTCGACCCAGCTCAACTGGGGCACAATCGCAGTGGTTCTCCTAGTGCTACCTTAGCCGATATAGCGGAACGTAAGGCACCAAAACATAGGAGCCGGGCAAACCCAACTATTGACCCAAGACATGATTCGGAGCCGATGCATATAATGCTATAAGTTCGGGGTGCCACACTTGTTAAAGTGTTCGGACTTCTCACACCATATTGAGGGGTACTAAAGCCCCTGGCGTATTTTGGCCGTACCAACGTGTACGGGTGCAACATGTCGTGAAGGAACATATATAAAGAAAAAAGGTAATGCAAAAATAGACGAAAGCTATGCATTGTTTATTAAAAAGGGCTGCGATCAAAGCAGAACGATACAAATAATGCGATAAGTGAAAGGTTGGACTAGTTAACATGTCCGTTCCAGGGGCAAGCTGCGGAATATTATGCGGAACAGGTATACTGCTCGTGATAGAGACCACCTGGGAGTTTCGTAATGCGGCGTGGCTTGTCTGCTTCCCTGGTTCTTGCATTGTTTGTGCGGTAATTGAACTGCCGAACAGGCCTTCCGAAGGATGGAGTCCTGAAAGTAAGAGAAAATTAAAAAATCGGCAGCCCCTGGTACGGTTTAAGCCATGTTTCGGGCGTGCCGTGATGGTGCCCCTCCCCCTATACCCATGGTATCTCTAGAGCGTAGTTATGTACGCGAAGTACTGGCGTCGCCTTTTTGCGAGGGTTGGGGTTGGGGCCGCATTGCTACGCCTGCTCGGATCGTGCCAGGCGGTCTTGTTGTAGGTTACTCCGGGCGTGCTTGACGGTGTCCGGTCGTTTAGTGGCCGGACTGGAGAACTGCCTGGAGAGGCTGCTTTGTACTTCCGCTGCAAGGGCCGCCGTGTGCTCCTCCGTTCGGAGGGAGCGTTCGGTGTTTCCATTGACCGTAATTACTCCTCGAGGGCCTGGCATCTTGAGCTTAAGGTATGCGTAGTGCGGTACCGCATTGAACTTGGTGAATGCGGTTCGCCCGAGCAGTGCGTGATAACCACTGCAGAACGGGACTATGTCGAAGATTAACTCCTCGCTTCGGAAATTATCCGGAGATCCGAAGACCACTTCAAGTGTGACTGAGCCTGTACAGTTGGCCTCTACACCTGGTATTACGCCTTTAAAGGTCGTTTTGGTGGGCTTAATCCTCGAGGGATCTATGCCCATTTTCCGCACTGTATCCTGGTAAAGCAGGTTTAGGCTGCTGCCGCCGTCCATAAGGACCCTAGTGAGATGAAATCCGTCAATAATTGGGTCTAGAACCAATGCGGCGAATCCGCCATGACGGATGCTAGTGGGATGGTCCCTTCGATCAAAGGTGATCGGGCAGGAGGACCATGGGTTGAACTTTGGGGCGACTGGCTCTACCGCGTATACTTCCCTTAACGCGCGCTTCCGCTCCCTTTTGGGGACGTGGGTTGCGTATATCTTGTTCACCGTCCGCACTTGTGGGGGAAAACCCTTCTGTCCACTATTGTTCGGCGGCCGGGGTCCTCGTCGTCATCGCTATGCAGCCCCTTGACTTCATTTTCGGTGTTTAACTTGCCTGCCTGCTTGAACACCCAACAATCCCTGTTGGTGTGATTGGCCGGCTTTTCGGGGGTGCCATATATCTGGCACAAGCGGTCGAGTATTCGGTCCAAACTGGACAGCCCCCTAGGATTCCTTTTGAATGGCTTTTTCCGCTGACCAGATTTAGAGCCTCTGAATCCGGTATTAACTGCAGTATCCTCAGCATTGTCGCTGTTAATGCGGCGCTTCTGCTTGTTGCGACGTGACCTGCCACTACTGTCCTTGGTGTCCAAATTACCAGGGTTCTTGGTCATATTGTTGCTACAAGCAAGCCAGCTGTCTTCTCCCTCGCAAAAGCGGGTCATGAGTGTCGTGGGTACTGCCATAGATTTCAGCTTTTCCTGTCCAAGGTGCCGGGCCAGCCACTCATCACGGATATTGTGCCTAAAGGCTGCTAGGGCCTCAGCGTCCGGACAGTTGACTATTTGATTTTTCTTTGTTACGAACCGTGTCCAGAATTGCCTGGCCGATTCCTCTGGCTGCTGAATTACGTGACTTAGGTCATCGGCGTCTGGGGGTCGCACATAAGTGCCCTAGAAATTGTCGAGGAATGCGGCTTCCAGGTCCTCCGAACAACTGATTGATCCTGTTGGCAAGCTGTTAAGCCAATGCCGAGCTGGTCCTTTGAGCTTGAGTGGGAGGTATTTGATGGCGTGGAAATCATCGCCGCAGGCCATGTGGATATGAAGGAGATAATCCTCGATCCATACCGTAGGATCTGTTGTGCCATCATATGATTCGATGTTTACGGGTTTGAAACCCTCGGGGATTTGATGATCCATTATTTCGTCTGTGGAGCATAGTGGGTGTGCGGCGCCTCTGTACTGGGCAATATCATGACGTAGCTCCAATGAGCTTTGTCTACTGTGTTCGGCCCTGCCGAATTTGTGGCCGGCGTGACGGTTACCATCTCGAGCCATGGGGCGCCCCCGCGATCCGTAGATCGATCTTGTTTGCCTTGCCTTGTCCTCCAACATATCTCGTAAGTCCGGCGCATATTCCCGTGCCTTGGTACGGGGTGCGGCTTGAGTGGAGGGCCGAGAGGCCTCTCTGTCGTGGCCACGAGGTGGCCGGTCGGCCACATCAAGTGCTTCCTCCTCTAATCGGGGTAGCAACCTACGCTTTGGGTAGCTCTTGGAGGGGTGTTCGAGTTTATGCTCTTGGCCGCAAGGACTTCAGTCCATCTGTCGACTAGCAAATCTTGATCAGCTCTAAGCTGTTGCTGTTTTTTCTTGAGGCTTCGTGCCGTGGCCATAAGCCTGCGTTGAAAACGCTCTTGCTCGACGGGATCCTCTGGCATGACGAATTCGTCGTCGTCGAGGCTTGCCTCGTCTTCGGAGGGAGGCATATAATTATCGTCCTCGACCTCTCTGTCTGCCGCTCCCTCATGAGGGCTGGTTTCTCCATCCTCCTGTGCTAAATCTTGCTGGAGGGGGTTTTCTTCGGCACTTTCTGGAGTATTATTATCTCCCGTGCTGGAATCACCGTATTTTTTTGGCGGGATTTTGAGCGGCGCCGCTGACGCCGGCGCCTAGGCTGTTTCTTGGAGGGGTCATCCTCCGCTGTTCCATCGCCATCTCCTTCTTTTGGGGTGTCCACCATGTAAATGTCATATGACGAGGTGGCTTTCCAGGGCCTCGTAGGCGCTGGTTCATCATCATCTCCTTCATCGGCGTCCATACCGTCGATGTCTTCGGAGTCGGAGTCGAGCATGTCGGTTAAGTCGTCGACAGTGGCTACAAAGTGGGTGGTGGGTGGGCTTTGAATTTCTTCATCGTCCGTACCCCAACCTTGCTGACTGTAGTCCAGCCAGGGCTCTCCTAATAAAGAGAGAGACTTCAGTGTCTTCAGGATATCGCCGAAAGGCGAGTGCTGAAAGATGTCCACGGCAGTAAACTCCATGATAGGCGCCCAATCGGATTCGATCGGCAGGGGCGCGGAGGGTTCAGAGTCCGAGAGGAGTCCGGTTCCTTGGAGTCACGAGTCTCGCAGAGTACGGGGCTGGTGTTCGGCTCAATCGTCATTGGGACCACAGCCCCCGAGGTGGCGTCCAACCGCCCATCCTCGATCGGCGCAGTTGGCTCCGAATTAAGGGTCGAAGCTGATGCGGGTGCGGCCTCCAGGGCACTGTTCGGCGGCAGAGCTAGATCATGCTCGTCGGGACAGTGCGGTGCGCTCGACAGTGGCTCGAATCCGTCGAAGATCAAGTCCCCGCGGATGTCAGCCATGTAGTTTAAACTTCCAAATCTGACCTGACGGCCAGGGGCGTAGCTTTCGATCTGGTCCAGACGGCCAAGTGAATTGGCCCGCAGTGCGAAGCCGCCGAAGACGAAGATCTGTCCGGGGAGGAAGGTCTCACCCTGGACTGCATCGCTATTGATGATCGTAGGAGCCATCGAGCCTGACGGTGACGACATAGAGGAACTCTCAATGAAAGCACCAATGTCGGTGTCAAAACCGGCGGATCTCGGGTAGGGGGCCCCGAACTGTGCGTCTAGGCCGGATGGTAACAGGAGACAAGGGTCACGAAGTTTTGCCCAGGTTCGGGCCCTCTTGATGGAGGTAAAACCTTACGTCCTGCTTGATTAATATTGATGATATAGGTAGTACAAGAGTAGATCTACCACGAGATCGAAGAGGCTAAACCCTAGAAGCTAGCCTAAGGTATGATTGTTGTTGTGTATGTTGTCCTACAGACTAAAACCCTCTGGTTTATATAGACACCGGAGAGGGTTAGGGTTACACAAAGTCGGTTACAATGGTAGGAGATCTGCATATCCGTATCGCCAAGCTTGCCTTCCACGCCAAGGAAAGTCCCTTCCGGACACGGGACGAAGTCTTCAATCTTGTATCTTCATAGTCCAGGAGTCCGGCTGAAGGTATAGTCCGGCCATCCGGACACCCCCTAATCCAGGACTCCCTCAGCAACCTTGAAGTGTTGTCGCGGGGGGCCTCTCCGGATCCGCTGAGGCCAGAAGATAATCCTATAGTCGCCCGAAGTCCCCAGCATCCGGCTCTTGAAGAGGGCAAACAAAAGAGTCCGACGCCGTCTGGTATGCGGTCGGACGCACTGGGGGATCTGCTGAAGCGAGTGACCATCTCGGAAGAACACCGTACGTTGATGAGTACGGTGATGGAAATGATTTCGTCCGCCGAAAGCGGGTTGCATGACACCTTTATGAGTCTACTAACGGGCTTTGAGGTACGTAAAATGATATACCTTTGTAATAGTACCGCAACTTTTTTAGGTGTGCCCTGTGTAGATAGTAGCCCCTGAGACTCTGGTTTTCACCGAGAACGGTGGCAAGCAGAGGATCGTAGTCCCAGGTAATAACCATACCGTTTTAATGTGTAGGTAGTGGAAGCTCCGGTGGCTAGCCGGACTCATGAGTTTGCCGAACTAAAGCGGCAACTGGATGCGGCGGATGCTGACATCGAGCTTGCTAACAAGAGGCTTGACGAGGCACAGGGTAAGTGATATTTTCCGATGAATGTCACATAGTAAGAGCAGCATGATGCCAGTATCTTTAATATTTTGTGACTGCAGATGGAGCTGCCACCATGGAAACCCTTCGGGCGGAACTTGCCCGAGCCAAAGAACAAGCAAGGAGTAGTAATGCAGCTGCTTTGAAGGCGGCCGAAGAGTTGAGAGCCGAGAAGGCCACGCATTGCGAGAGCAAAGAGAAAATGGCCAAGATGGCTGTAAAGTTAAAAAACAGTGCCGACCGTTGTCAGTTCCTTGAGGAAGAAAACCGAGCCAAGGCGACGGACCTTGAAAAGGCCACGATGGCGACCAAAGACACCCGTTCTGCCAAGAGAGCGAAGAAGGAGGAACTGCATGAAGCCTATGATATTGTGGCCGGGAAGCCCTTTTTGCTACGGAGGAAGTTTGGAGATCCGCGGTATGCCCCTCTGGATTGGTTGTGGAGTTCGGCAGACGCATATATGGACTTGGCGACGAGAGCTGTTGATGCGGCCGAATACTTCCGAGATCAAACAGATCGGGAAGTGGACAAGTTGTTCTAGTCGTAGTTCAACGTCCAGAGCGTCCGCTTCCAGTGACCGATCAGCTAGCTGAATGGGCCGAACTCAATAGGTTGTCCGGACTTGCCATGAGGTCCGTCATAGATCATCTGTGGCCGGAAAGACCGAAGCCGAACAGTTATTTCAGCTTAGTGCAGCAGTTCCTTGGTGCGGTGCCGCGCATCAATGCGATGAAGAGGTCGGCGTGCATAGAAGGCTCGCGAATGGCCCTTGCCCGTGTCAAAGCATACTGGGCGGAAATGGATGCTACCACTGTTGCGGTGCAGGGTTCAGCCATAGGCCGAGTGGCTGCCGAGCACTATTTTGAAGAAGTTCTTGAGGGTGCTCGTTTGATAGAGGCCCAATGCTCGAAGAATATTATGTTTGAGTGACATGTATTCCCATTGTAAAAACAATGTTTTATTGAATTTATCAAGGCTGTATTTATACTTGTGCCCAAAAGTATTGTGATGCCTCCTGTGCGGTCGTTTATGTATACACGTATATAACCTGAAAGATTGCAGTCATCGGCTTCAGCCCCCATGCATATAATGTGGGGGTGTTCGCAGAAGACGCGTATTCACACTTAATCCAACGTCTTGGTCCTAATAAGGAGGTGATAGCGCAGCGAACTAGGCAACCGGACTATAATGCTTTAACACTTTCACTTAGCCATAGGATTTTGACAGTGGGGCTACTATATAGCCCATGGTGGCTCCGCACTCACCCGAATTCGGGGTGCGTACATGCCCGGCCGGGAAACGGCCCTTCGTTAAGGCGGAGGAATTCTAAGATGCCGATAGGTCATCGAGTGGTCGACCAGTCTCGTGCTATATCATGACAGTCAGTTTTCGGCTTTCTCTAGTGAGGTGCTCGTCCGGATGAACCAGGGCCCAATCGCAGTAGTTCTCCTGGTGTCGCCTTAGCCGATAGAGCGGAACGTAAGGCAGCAAAACACAGGAGCCGGGCAAACCCAACATTTGACCAAAGACATGATTCGGAGCTGATGCATATAAGGCCAAACTCGCGACGCCGAACACTCCCTAAGGTATTCGGTCTTTATGGTGTAAACCGGGCCTAATCAGTGCCCTTTGTAAGAAGCCCCTAGTGTCCAGGTACGTGCATTGTTCTGGCGTGGCCACATGCCAAGACGTTAGCATCCTTCTCAATTGTACTGAGAATCCGAGGGATGTGTATCAACAAGAGACAGTAAAAAAGGTTGACGCAGGGTCTTAATCTAAAAAGAATCCTTTGAACGGGTCCCTGTTGCACGTCTGCGCCTGTGTCTCCATTGTGCCGTATCCTGGACGGGTGTAGCACGATGGTCATATGTAAAAGAGAGGAACTTAGGTGAAAATTTGTCGTGCAAAAAGGTAGGTTTAAAGAAACCATGGATAGTTCAAGATGAGTAAAAATTGCCACTTGTCTGCGCGCGTTGAGCCCCTTGTATTTGTAATAGGGGTGTGGTCATCAAACCTGTATGAATTACATATAGCTGCGCTGGACTCGTCTAACCGTGTCCGTGGTCTTGATGACCTATCGAATGCTTTAGTTGGTGAGGCCGTTTTAGTGTGCGGCTGCCAAGGCAGCTGCACTCTCTTCGGCGCGCAGAGATCGCTCAATATTTGCATTTACTGTAATGATGCCACGTGGACCGGGCATCTTGAGCGTGAGGGAAGCGTAATGCGGTATTGCGTTAAAGCGAGTGAAAGCTTCGTGTCCAAGTAGTGCTTGATAGCCACTTTGGAATGGAGCAATGTGGAAGGTTAAATTTTCGCTACGGAAGTTGTCGGGGAAGCCGAATATAACCTCTAGTAGCAGGGAGCCCGTGCAATGAGCCCCTGGGCCTGGCGTTACTCCTCTAAAGGTAGTATTGCTGTGGCAAATTTTCGTTGGGTCTATCCCCATTTTGCGGATTGCGTCCTGATATATTAGGTTTAAGCTGCTGCCGCCGTCCATCAGGACTCGTGTGAAGTGGTATCCGTCAATTATTGGATCTAATACCAAGGCAGCCCATCCTACGCTCCGGATACTTGCTGAGTAATCCTGATGGTCGAAGGTGATCGGTTGAGACGGCCAGTGGCAGAATTCCGCGGTGATAGGCCCTTGGGCATGTTTATCTGGGAGTGCCGCTTTGCTTCTCCCCTTTATCACGTGTAACACGTTTACTGTTTTGACTTCTGGTGGAAATTTCTTCTGTTCCCCAGCGTTTTGCTTGCGAGGCTCATCCTCGTCTTCGCTTGGTGTATCCTGCCCCTTATGTTCGGCGTTGAGCTTGTCGGACTGCTTGAAGACCCAACATTCTCTGTGGGTATGATTTGCAGGTTTATCGGGGGTGCTATGGATCTGACATATTTGGTCCAGAATTTTGTTTAAGTTGGACAGTTCATCTCTGGCGCCTTTAGAGGGCGGCTTTTGTTGACCTGGCTGAGAGCTGCTGAATCCGGCATTTACCCCCATGCTCTTCGGGCTGTCTTCTTTATTCCGGCGCTTATTATTTTTGCTGCGTCGTGATTTCCCATTTCCGTCTCTAACTTCGGATGTACTTGGGTAGCTGGTGCTGCATCGGGCTAGCCAGCTGTCCTCGCCCGCGCAAAAGCGGGTCATGAGGCTTGTTAATGCTGCCATTGTTCTCGACTTTTCTTGGCCGAGGTGTCTGGCAAGCCATTCGTCTCGGACGCTGTGCTTAAAGGCTGCCAAGGCTTCGGTGTCCGGACAGTCGACTATTTGGTTCTTTTTAGTAAGAAACCTATTCCAAAGCTTTCGGGCTGACTCTCCAGGCTGTTGAGTTATATGACTCAAATCGTCCGCATCTGGAGGTCGAACATAAGTCCCTTGAAAATTTGTCCGAAAAGCGTCTTCGAGCTCTTCCCAGCTTCCAATGGAGCTTTCGGGGAGGCTTTTAAGCCAGTGCCGAGCTGGCCCTTTGATCTTGAGGGGTAAGTACTTGATGGCGTGGAGATCATCTCCTCGAGCCATATGGATATGGAGGATATAGTCCTCAATCCAGACCCCAGGGTCTATTGTTCCGTCGTATGCCTCTATGTTTATGGGTTTGAATCCCTGTGGAAATTCATGGTCCAGCACCTCATCGGTGAAACATAGGGGGTGTGCGGCACCCCTATATCTAGGTGTACCGCGGTGTTCGGATGTTTGTTGTGTTGCACCATATGCCGGAGCGCGCTTGCGTGGTCCATAAATGGATCTGGTTGCGCCGTCCTTTTGATGCGAGCCCTCATGTGGATCGCGTATTGGCTCATGTGCGGTGTTGTTCGCCGCTCTATGTTGACCGTGGGGTCGTCCATCCGGCCAGATGGCCATTTTAATTTTTGGTTGCGGGGGATCTAAGGCCTCCTCATCGAATTCAGGTAGCAACTTCCGCATTGGGTAGCTCTTGGTGTGGTGGTTACCGCCGTACTTCGCCGCTGTGTTGAGTACTTTACTCCATCTGATTTTGAGTGTGTCTTGCGCAGCCTTGAGCCTTTGCTTCTGCTTTTTTAGACTCCTCGCGGTGGCTACGAGCCTTTGATGGGCATTCTATTGCTCCGGGTGTCTGTCCGGTGTGATGTTGTCCGGATTGTTATCTTTGACATAGTCGGGTTGTTTCGTTTGATTCTCTGTGTTGTTGTGGTCTGGCGATTGTTCACCTTGCTCTAACGCTGGGTCTATATGATCTTTGTTTCTACCGAGGCGGGATTTGGGGCAGCGCTTACGCCGCCGCTTTGACTGCTTCTCGAGGGGACAACCCTTCATTGCGTCCTTCCGTTCCTCGTCGTCGTTTTCTTTTGGTGTGTCCAGCATGTATACGTCATGTTATGACGTTGGCGTCTGGTGCCTTGTGAGCAGTAGTTCCTGTTCGTCTCCTGCATCGTCGTCTATACCATCGATGTTTTCGGAGTCGAAGTCGAGCATGTCGGTTAAATCGTCGACAATGGCTACTAAGTGGGTGGTGGGTGGGCGGCGAATTTCTTCGTCATCCGCATCCCAATCCTGCCAGACATAGTTCGGCTAGGATCCTCCTGACAAGGAGAGAGACCTTAATGAGTTCAGTACGTCGCCAAAGGGCGAGTGCTGAAAAATATCCGCGGAGGTAAACTCCATGATCAGCGCCCAATTGGATTCGATAGGAACGGGCACAGGCGGTTCGGAGTCCGTGGCCGGAGAAGGATCCGACAGTTTGACAACACGGCTCTCGGGAAGGGTAAGGTCGATATTCGGCTCGATCGCCGCTGAGGATACAGCTTCCATGGCGGGGCCTATCCACCCGTCCATGGATGGCGTGAGTAGCTCCGAATTGAGGGTCGGAGCGGCTGCCGGTGCGATCTCCTGAACACTGTCTGATGGTAGAGTTAAATCGTACTCATCGTGACCGCGTGATGCACAAGGCAGAGGCTCGAATCCGTCGAAGATCAAGTCTCCGCGAATATCGGCCGTGTAGTTTAAGCTTCCAAACCTGGCCTGGTGGCCAGGGGCGTAACTTTCGATCTGCTCCAGATGGCCAAGCGAGTTGGCCCGCAGTGTGAAGCCGCCAAACAAAAAGATCTGTCCGGGGAGAAAAGTCTCACCCTGGACTGCATCGCTATCGATGATCGTAGGAGCCATCAAGCCTAACGGCGACGACATAGAGGAATTCTCAATGAAAGCACCAATGTCGGTGTCAAAACCGGCGGATCTCGGGTAGGGGGTCCCGAACTGTGCGTCTAAGGCGGATGGTAATAGGAGGCAGGGAACATGATGTTTTACCTAGGTTCGGGCCCTCTTGATGGAGGTAAAACCCTACGTCCTGCTTGATTTATTGTTGATGATATGGGTATTACAAGAGTTGATCTACCATGAGATCGGAGAGGCTAAACCCTAAAAGCTAGCCTATGGTATGATTGTTTGTTGTCCTACGGACTAAAACCCTCCAGTTTATATAGACACCGGAGGGGGCTAGGGTTACACAAGGTCGGTTACAAAGGATGAGATATCCATATCCGTACTGCCTAGCTTGCCTTCCACGCCAAGTAGAGTCCCATCCGGACACGAGACGAAGTCTTCAATCTTGTATCTTCATAGTCCAACAGTCCGGCCAAAGGATAGAGTCCGGCTGTTCGGAGAGCCCCTAATCCCGGACTCCCTCAGGCTCCCTAGCGGATAACTCCGCATGGGACGTCGACGACAGTCCGGAGAGACGCCCCCGCGCCAAGCCTCGGGCCGCATCGTAAGTACTAAGACTTGTATCCACCCATAAAGTTTTCCCTCCTCACTACATTGAGATGATTGGTTATGTTTACTGTAGTCCGGCCCACAACAGCTCCCCGCGATCCTCATCAGGAGGCTCGCTGGATTTCAAGGCGATGGCCAGCGATTCACCGCCAGTCGCTCACTCCCCCAAGGCCAAGGATGATGCGGAGGTGCTGTCCCGAAGGACTGTTCCAGGCGGGGGAGAGGCTTAGGGGGTGCCAGAAGGCGAAATCCCCGCCGTCGGACACCAAGGGGAATCAATCCCCGTGGAGATTTGTGGGGAGGGCCGGACACAGTTCGACCCTCAGCAGGACTCAATTCTAGAGACCGAGGTCGCTCTGGAATCCGGCATGCGACCTCCTTCGAGAGAAGGAAGGATGTCTGTTCCCCCGGTGACCCCCGTCCAACCAGGGGCACCAGATAATCTGCTGGAAGCGCTGCGAGGTGCTTCCATTGTGGATGAGCACCATGTCCTTATGGGCACGGTAATTGAAAGAGTTCAGTATGCTAAGAGCGGACTAACCGAAGCATGCAGTAGCCTGTCAACAAGTTTTGAGGTAAGCATCGCAAAAAAGGAGAAAATCCCAATATAGACAGTAGCCCCTGAGACGTTGTCCGGTGTTCGAAAAAAACCCAGACAGAGGATCAATCTCCTATTGCAGGAAACTAATTAAATCTGTCTGAAATGTATGCACATGCGTCACTGTTGGCCGCGGCCTTGCATACTGCCGAAGTCTCTGGACTAAAGCAGAAACTGGCGGAGGTCGAGGAGGAGCTGGGCCAGGTGAAGAGGCAGCTCCAGGAAAAACAAGGTAAGTAATAACCTATTATGGATTCGAAAAAAGAAAGGGGAAAATGATATGCAATGATCTGAATACCATGATGTGAACAGAGGCGACGACCGAGGTCGAGGCCCCGAAAACGGCCCTGGTTAAAGCCGAGGGGAAGGCGGTCAAGGAGCAGGCCGCCCGTAAAAGGCTCAAGGCTCGGGTCAACGAAGTCCAACAGGAGCTCCAGGACGCGGTGAGGAAGTGCGAGACTGATACGTCTCCAACGTATCTATAATTTTTGATTGTTCCATGCTATTATATTATCTGTTTTGGATGTTTATGGGCTTTATTACACACTTCTATATTATTTTTGGGACTAACCTATTAACCGAGAGCCCAGTGCCAGTTTCTGTTTTTCCCTTGTTTTAGAGTATCGCGGAAAAGGAAAATCAAACGGAGTCCAATTGACCTGAAACTTTACGGAACTTATTTTTGGACCAGAAGAAGCCCACAGAGTATATGAGATGGACCAGGAGAGTCCCGGGCTGCCCACGGGGGTGGGGGGCGCGCCCACCCCCCTAGGCGCGCCCCCTGCCTTGTGGATAGCCCGGAGGTCCACCGACGTACTTCTTCCTCCCATATATACCCATATACCCTAAAAACTTCAGGGAGCACAGTAGATCGGGAGTTCCGCTGCCAGAAGCATCCGTAGCCATCGAAAACCAATCTAGACCCGTTCCAGCACCTTGTCGGAGGGGGAATCCCTCTCTGATGGCCATCTTCATCATCCCGGCGCTCTCCATGACGAGGAGGGAGTAGTTCTCCCTCGGGGCTGAGGGTATGTACCAGTAGCTATGTGTTTGATCTCTCTCTCTCTCTCTCTGACGGTGTCCTGGACTAGGGGGTACTCACCACGTCGTCTCCCGATCTATTAGATTGGGCCGAGGCCCCCCATGGCCGTATACTCATGGGCCAGTTCGGACAGCCGCTTCATACAAGGAAGATTCCACAAAGACTTGGCGATCAAGACAAGGACTTCTCCCCACCGGCGTATTCGGCTAGGACTCTTGTTAACCTAGGCCTCTGGTGCATTATATAAACTAGGGCCAGGCTAGTTGATAGAATATACAACATACACATCAACAATCATACCATAGGCTAGCTTCTAGGGTTTAGCCTCCTTGATCTCGTGGTAGATCTACTCTTGTACTACCCATATCATCAATATTAATCAAGCAGGACGTAGGGTTTTACCTCCATCAAGAGGGCCCGAACCTGGGTAAAACATTGTGTCCCTCGTCTCCTGTTACCATCCGCCTAGACGCACAGTTCGGGACCCCCTACCCGAGATCCGCCGGTTTTGACACCGACATTGGTGCTTTCATTGAGAGTTCCGCCGTGTGATCGACAAAAGGATCGATGGCTCGCCTGCAGATCAACTGCGACTTCAGCGTCTTTGTTACCTGTTCGACTGGTCACCTTGGTTCGACCAAGAATTGCGCCCCATGTTCGGATCACCATGATCGGACGAGGGCCTTCATCAAACATCAACTCCGATCTCTATCAAGATCACAGAGGAATTATCTATGGAGCTCGGGGGCTCAACGTCAACATTGCCCTCAAGCGACCGTGCTGTTTTTTGGATAGCGAATTCGTATCTGCCGCCACCACCTCCTCGAGTATCGCTTTGATGATCGCTTTGGTGGAATTGTGCGGAATTGGTTCTATAACAACCCTGGAAAATTTCTTCGAGTTCCGATGGAGGAATCTCTGGCAATCCACGATATACCGGAGCCCTGTCAAATCTGGATGGGAATTTGGATGAATTTAGGGCGTGGTGTGCAGCTTCTAGCTCGGACGTCCTTTGGAAGATCCAACCGTTGATCGGCTGCGGAATTCCTATATCTACCACCTCTCAAAATTTCAGCTCGATCCGACCGTCCAAACTCCGGGAACCTTCTGATTAGTGCATCACTTTTCTGATCTATTTTCTGCGTGAAAACGAATCCGACCTGAGTTCATCTTTTATATGAACGGGATTTCGGACATCCCTTTTGAAGGAAGTTTTGTATGGGGTATTGTGTTTTGTTCCCGAACACACCCCACTAACTTTAAGATCTTTTGAACATGATCTTCAACATCATGCTGGTGTCAAACCAGTCCGGCAATATTACTCCACGGCTGCCGACCTGCGCTAGACACGTCGTCACTTTAGCCGAGCTCAACTTCTTCGGATCATCATCTCGACAAGCCGAACAAGAGTCTGGCATCGCGAAGGATAAATCACCATCAACATTGCCGCCCCACGGATTACAAGGAGCGGGCATACCGGCATCGCCGCATGGTCGCTTCATCAAGCCGGCATCGACCACGTCACGACCTGCATCGACAGGGCCGCACTATTGCTTCTTCAACCTGGTGTCCATCACGCCGACCTACTTCGACTCATCGGCTGACGTCGAGGCTTCGACATCTCGGCTGGACCGGGGGCTTCGCCATCTCTTCATCAACCTACTCCGGACGCTTCGGCGTCACTAGCCGACCAGCTCCGTCACGTTAGCTGGGCCGAGGGCTTTGCCTCGGCGAGTCAACCTTTACCAGCATTGCCATGCCGTCATTTTATCGCCCATCAGGCAATGGGTGTGCGAAGCGAGTCCCAATTTTGGGAATCACCTTCCTTCGGATTGCTACAACAAATAAACCAGGTGCTATTAATCCCAGTATTTTTTGCTTGTTCGGGTTCATTTTTCCCAAGGAATTATTACTCTGGTTTGTCCATGATATGTACACAGGTCTATCAAATGGTGACCGCATTAACGACGGTCGCGTGGTGGTTCGATCAGTTTCCGTATATTGTCCGGCGAACGCCGCATCCGGAGCTCGGACCGACCTGTGAATTCAGGCTTTGCCACGCCTTTACTACATCATGCCGACGCCCTGCATGGACATTGACTTCGGTGCCAGGCCATATTTCTTCTATTCCTCACTTTGCATAAATTATTTATTATGCAACATTTTTTTTAATTATCATTATTACAATTATCTCCGGTTTGCACTATTTTTTGTGCACAGGAAAATGATCTGGGGACTTCGGCGTCACTCTGCCGGTCTGCATTGACCGTGCTATGTCACCACTTCGGCGTGTCGAGCTCTCCGCTCCGCCACCTCGGGACCGGCTTGGGGGATGGAACCTTGCCCCGCATCAAGCTCGGACTGCGTCATCAATACCGAACACATTAATCAGCTAAGTCGCTTTCATGCTTAAAGCTTTAACTTCTAACTTGTGTTTGGTTTGACCAAGAATTATACTTTTTTGGAAAAAAGTTGCTTGTAAAAAATTTCCTTATCCAAACTTTGTTTGTGACGCATAAATTCAAATACCCCGTTTACTTGGGGGCTTCCTTTATGAAGCTTTTCCTCTTGCATATGATTATACTTGTACGGCTTCGTTCCTTGTTCGTGTATTACGCCACAATATGCACCATATTGACTTAAGCGATTTGCAAGCTGGGTTGCCTCGCTCCTGTGTTTACCCCTACGTTTCCGATTGTTCGGCTAGGGAGTAAAGGGAGCACCTCTGCGATTGTCACGATCGGGTCACCTGAGCCGGACCTCAGACTGGGTGAAGCCGAAAGCTAGCGCTCTTATTGTTTTCAATGATGGTCGGCACACAACGGAACTCATGAGTACAAAAAATCTATTGCACAAGTCTCATAATAACAATGAGCACCGAAGAAAGGTATCGGTGGGGGTACTATTTTCTTCGAAGATGCTTCTTACACTTTGCAGTAATATAGCATAAGTTCCCTGAGCGCGCTTTGTCTGTTACAGCCTTATGGCCTGATTGCCTGGTTATTGGAAACACCATCGATGGTTATTGGAAACATCATCGATATTCTCGACAGATGGAGTACATAACACTTTTCGGTCCTTGACCGAAGAGGGAGAAGCCGACAGTCGGTTAAGACGCGTTTAAAGTTCGGTTGAACATAGATATGATATAAGTACTTCGGTACATGGAATCATTCTTTTACTCAAGTCACTTGGGGGCTCTTAAGTTTATTTGAGCCGTTTTATAATAAGTGTTCTTCTTCTTAGTCGTTGCAAAGTTTTATTATTATTATTTATCACTCCTTTTTTCGACGCGAGTGTGCGGTCACTAGCCGGGGAGCCTAATTTCTCTCTCAAAGCCGCTAGAGTTTAGTTTGCTAAACTGGCCTAATGAGAAGTACTCCGCCCTCGGGATAGGAGGTTGAAGCCATAGGCTGACCCTCTCGAAGTCTTGAGATAGGATGTATCATGTTAAAGCACGACATAAGCACTTCTTTTTTCTAAGACCAATTTTCGGATTGGCACCGAACACTTGATCTTGTTCGGACGTCATGTTTTTACTGACGTTTCTTGGTTTTCCAAGCTTTTTGGCACTTTTAAACTATTTGTGCTTTTCCAGCATTAGTCTCGCAGTGCAACGCCGGACACCTTTAGGGATTCGGCAAAAACATTCTCAGATATTGCTATATATGCATCTGTTTCGAACTGTGTCTTCGGTCAATAGTTGGGTTGCCCGGCTCCTGCACTTGCTTCCTACGTTCCGTTTTGTTCGGCTAGGCGTGCAAAGGGAGAACCACTGCGATTGTGCTTCCAGCTCACATGGTTAAGCACCTCAGTGGAGAAAGCCGAAAACTGACTGTCACAATAAGCGTAAACTGGTCAGCGATCCGATGACTATGTTAAATGACGGGCCGTTCATAACATTGGCCGAAGTGTTTACGGCTTGACCCCGACTGTCGCCAAACACTACCAGGGGCTATTAACTGGCCTCCCAAACTAAATCCTTGATATTTTGCTCTTACATTAGAGCTGAGGTTTAATGATCATGCTTAGCATGACAACCCAAAGAAAGGAACCGATAGCGAGACTATTTTCTTTGGAAGACATTTCTTATGTTAAACAGTAATATAACTCTGTACGTACCTTTGTTTATAAAACCGTATGGCCAGATTGCCTTCTTTGTTGTAAATCTTTGCCCTCATAAATGTTTTATAAAGTAGGACAAACACTCCTCGGCCACTGGCCGAGGAGGTGGAAGCCGATGGTCGGTTAAACAAAGTTTTGTACAATGCGGATCTGAGCATTAATGACGTAAAGTACTTGGGTACATATAGTCATTACACATAATTTGTGATTTTACTATGGATATTGATCCTTAATTCGGCCACCCGTGCCCACATTAAGGCTCGGGGGCTACTGGGCTTCGGGCTTATTATTTACAAATATTAAAGGGGCACATCGATCCCCTGATCTGGTGTTGCCACCCGACCAGTGTCTCGGGGGCTACTGCATTGCTTGTCCAATGCAGAAAATTTTAAGTGTAATATAGTTTCCGAGGAGATTTTGATTCTCAGGTTGGTCGACTGCACCCAACCTGAGTCTCGAGGACTGAGCACGCCGCTTTTAGTGACCCAAAGTATTCTGCCGAGCTTGGACTTGATCCTCAGGCCAATTTTGCAAATCAACCTGAGTCTCAGCGGCTACTAGGATCAGCGGTCTTACGTCATCCTTCAGGTGCATCTCGGGTTTTAGACCGATACACACCTTGAGGGCTACTGGCTATATATCTCGGCAGAGAATAAATTGCACCAACAAATAATATTCACAAAAATCGGCCCACATTCAGGGTGGTGCACCACCTCGGAAGAAGTCCAGCATAAAGCTCGGGCGCTAGTGGCTGGCTCCGTAGAGGGCATTTCCGGCGTTAAGCTCGGCTAAACTCCTTCAAACTTTTTTGAACTAAGGTGATATGACACCTCGGATATAGTCCGGCATTGGAGCTCGGATACATAGTCCGGCCTTGGAGCTCGGATACATTCCAGCGTTAGAGCTGGGAAGCGGTCCGGCATTGGTGCTCGGCTGCAAAAGATACCTCGTATACAGTCCGGCGTTAGAGCTCGGACGCAAGAGGACACTGCCTCCCGGGAACAACTTCAAACCCGAGGTGTGGCATAAAAATAATAAGGCATTGATAAAGGCCGGAAACTTAAAGGGGCTCCTCGGATACACGGCGTATAAACTCGTCGAATGCATTTCGGCGATCCTCAAGATCGAAGATGAGAAGATTTGTTGAACCAGTTTTCAAGGCCGGCGACCGAAGATGAAGAACAGTTCGGAAGAATGGAGGAGCGTCCCTAACTTGAAGACCGGTTCAGGGGGCTACTGATAGTGTCCTGGACTAGGGGGTACTCACCACGTCGTCTCCCGATCTATTAGATTGGGCCGAGGCCCCCCATGGCCGTATACTCATGGGCCAGTTCGGACAGCCGCTGCATACAAGGAAGATTCCACAAAGACTTGGCGATCAAGACAAGGACTTCTCCCCACCGGCGTATTCGGCTAGGACTCTTGTTAACCTAGGCCTCTGGTGCATTATATAAACTAGGGCCAGGCTAGTCGATAGAATATACAACATACACATCAACAATCATACCATAGGCTAGCTTCTAGGGTTTAGCCTCCTTGATCTCGTGGTAGATCTACTCTTGTACTACCCATATCATCAATATTAATCAAGCAGGACGTAGGGTTTTACCTCCATCAAGAGGGCCCGAACCTGGGTAAAACATTGTGTCCCTCGTCTCCTGTTACCATCCGCCTAGACGCACAGTTCGGGACCCCCTACCCGAGATCCGCCGGTTTTGACACCGACACACTCTCTCTCTCTCTCTCTCTCGTGTTCTTGAGGTGATACGATCTTGATGTATCGTGAGCTTTGCTATTATAGTTGGATCTTATGATGTTTCTCCCCCTCTACTCTCTTGTAATGGATTGAGTTTTCCCTTTGAAGTTATCTTATCGGATTGAGTCTTTAAGGATTTGAGAACACTTGATGTATGTCTTGCGTGGGATATCCATGGTGACAATGGGGTATTCTATTGATCCACTTGATGTATGTTTTGGTGATCAACTTGCGGGTTTCATGACCTTGGGAATCTATGCATAGGGGTTGGCACACGTTTTCGTCTTGACTCTCTGGTAGAATCTTCGGGGCACTCTTTGAAGTTCTTTGTGTTGGTTGAATAGATGAATCTGAGATTGTGTGATGCATACCGTATAATCATACCCATGGATACTTGACGTGACATTGGAGTATCTAGGTGACATTAGGGTTTTGGTTGATTTGTGTCTTAAGGTGTTATTATAGTACGAACTCTAGGGCTGTTTGTGACACTTATAGGAATAGCCCAACGGATTGATTGGAAAGAATAACTTTGAGATGGTTTCATACCCTACCATAATCTCTTCGTTTGTTCTCCACTATTAGTGACTTTGGAGTGACTCTTTTTTGCATGTTGAGGGATAGTTATACGATCCAATTATGTTATTATTGTTGAGGGAACTTGCACTAGTGAAAGTATGAACCCTAGGCCTTGTTTCAACGCATTGCAATACCGTTTACGCTCACTTTTATCATTAGTTACCTTGCTGTTTTATATTTTCAGATTACAAAAACCTTTATCTATCATCCATATTGCACTTGTATCACCATCTCTTCGCAGAACTAGTGCACCTATACAATTTACCATTGTATTGGGTGTGTTGGGGACACAAGAGACTCTTTGTTATTTGGTTGCAGGGTTGCTTGAGAGAGACCATCTTCATCCTACGCCTCCTACGGATTGATAAACCTTAGGTCATCCACTTGAGGGAAAGTTTCTACTGTCCTACAAAACTCTGCACTTGGAGGCCCAACAACGTCTACAAGAAGAAGGTTGTGTAGTAGACATCAAGCTCTCTTCTGGCGTCGTTGCCGGGGAGGTTAGCGCTTGAAGGTATATCTTTAGATCTTGCAATCGAGTCTTTTAGTTTCTTGTTTTATTACTAGTTTAGATTATAAAATAAAATTACAAAAAAATGGAATTAAGTTTGCCTCATACGCTTCATCTTTTTAATATCTTTCGTGAGTATGATGGAAAGGGAAATTGTGCCAAAGTGTTAGAAGAAGAATGCATTAAAATGTTTGGCACTAAATCTTTGAATGATGAGCACGATTGCAATGTTGTTAGTATGAACTCTTTGAATATCCATGATGCTAATGATATGCAAAGCCACAGGCTTGGGGATGCTACGTTTAATGAAGATGATATTTTTAGTCTCCCAAGTTTTGATATGCAAATTTATAATGATGATAGCATGCCTCCTGCTTATGATGATTATATTGATGAAAGTGGGTTTGGAAGAGTGTCAACTTTAGGAAGTAATGATACCACTATTTTTGAGGATGTTGAATCTTATTATGATAATTATGAAAGTGGATTTGGAGAGGTCATGACTTTATTTAGTGATGATTCCACTATCTTGGAAGAGGTTTCAATCGATTATGATGAGAACAAAGTTGCTACTTATGATAATTATGCGATGATACATATGCTATAAAAAGTAGTGATGATTATATTTATAAAATTTGTCATGATTATGATTACAATTTTTATGAACATTACTCTTTTAATGTGGAAACAATTTATAGTATTCGAGTCTCTTATGATACTCCCACTATTCCGATTGAGAAGAATTTTGCTTATGTGGAGAGTAGTAAATTTTCTATGCATGTAGATCATGAAAAGAATGCTTTAGGTGCTGGTTATATTTTTGAATTAATTCATGATGCTACTAAAAATTATTATGAGGGAGGAACATATGCTTGTAGGAATTGCAATAATATCAAGTTTTCTCTCTATGTGCTTAAAGTTTTGAAGTTATGCTTGTTTTACCTTCCTATGCAAGTTGATTATTGTTCCCACAAGTTGTTTGCTCACAAAATCCCTATGCATAGGAAGGGGTTAGACTTAAATTTGCTAGTCATATTCTTCATGATGCTCTCTTTATATACAATTCTTATCTTTTATGTGAGTATCATTGAAATCATCATGCCTAGCTAGGGGCGTTAAACGATAGCGCTTGTTGGGAGGCAACCCAACTTTATTTTTGTTCCTTGCTTTTTGATACTATTTAGTAATAAATAATTTATCTAGACTCTGTTATGATTGAGTTTTTATACTTTTAATTAGTGTTTGTGCCAAGTAGAACCTTTGGGAAGACGGGAAAGTCTTGTTGATCATGCTGTAAAAAACAGAAACTTTAGCGCTCACGAGAATTGCTGCCATTTTTATTTGAATAGTGATATTTAGTTAATTATTTTTGAAGATGATTAATAGATAAATTACTCACGTCTAGCAATTTATTTTAGAATTTTTGGAGTACCATAAGTTTGCGTTAGCTACATATTACTACAGACTGTTCTGTTTTTGACAGATTCTGTTTTTCGTGTGTTGTTTGCTTATTTTGATGAATCTATGGCTAGTAAAATAGTTTATAAACCATAGAGAAGTTGGAATACAGTAGGTTTAACACCGATACAAATCAATAATGAGTTCATTACAGTACCTTGAAGTGGTGTTTTGTATTCTTTCGCTAACGGAGCTTACAAGTTTTCTGTTAAGTTTTGTGTTGTGAAGTTTTCATGTTTTGGGTAAAGATTCGATGGACTATGGAATAAGGAGTGGCAAGATCCTAAGCTTGGGGATTCCCAAGGCACCCCAAGGTAAAATTCAATGACAACCAAAAGCCTAAGCTTGGGGATGCCCCGGATGGCATCCCCTCTTTCGTCTTCGTTCATCGGTAACTTTACTTGGAGATATATTTTATTCGCCACATGATATGTGTTTTGCTTGGTGCGTCATTTTATTTTCTTTTGTTTTTCTTGATGTTTTAATAAAATACCAAGATCTGAAATTATTAAATGTTAGGGAGTCTTCACATAGTTGCATAATTATTCGACTACTCATTGAGCTTCACTTATATCTTTCAGAGTAGTTTGTCATTTGCTCTAGTGCTTCACTTATATCTTTCTAGAGCACGGTGGTGGTTTTACTTTGAAGAAATAGATGAACTCTCATGCGCCACTTATATTATTTTGATAGTCCTAAAAAGCATGGTAATTTGATTTGGTTATGAATTTAGTCCTAATATGATGGGCATCCAAGAGGGATATAATAAAAACTTTCATATAAGGTGCATTGAATATTATAAGAGGTTTGATACTTGATAATTATTTTGAGATATGGAGATGGTGATATTAGAGTCATGCTAGTTGAGTAGTTGTGAATTTGATAAATACTTGTGTTGAAGTTTGTCATTCCCGTAGCATGCACGTATGGTGAACCGTTATGTGACGAAGTCAGAGCATGATTTGTTTATTGATTATCCTCCTTATGATTGGCGGTCAGGGACGAGCGATAGTCTTTTCCTACCAATCTATCCCCCTAGGAGCATGCGCGTAGTACTTTGTTTCGATAACTAATAGATTTTTGCAATAAGTATGTGAGTTCTTTATGACTAATGTTGAGTCCATGGATTATACGCACTCTCACCCTTCCACCATTGCTAGCCTCTCTAATACCGTGCACCTTTCGCCGGTATCATATACCCACCATATACCTTCCTCAAAACAGCCACCATACCTACCTATTATGGCATTTCCATAGCCATTCCGAGATATATTGCCATGCAACTTTCCACCGTTTCGTTTATCATGACACATTCCATCATTGTCATATTGCTTTGCATGATCATGCAGTTGACATCGTATTTGTGGCAAAGCCACCGTTCATAATTCTTCCATACATGTCACTCTTGATTCATTGCACATCCCGGTACACTGCGGGAGGCATTCATATAGATTCATACTTTTTTCTAGTATCGAGTTGTAATCTTTGAGTTGTAAATAAATAGAAGTGTGATGATCATCATTAATAGAGCATTGTCCCAAAAAAAGGAAAGGCCAAATAAAAAAAGAGGGGCAATGCTACTATCCTTTTACCACACTTGTGCTTCAAAGTAGCACCATGATCTTCATGATAGAGAGTCTCTTGTTTTGTCACTTTCATATACTAGTGGGAAATTTTCATTATAGAACTTGGCTTGTATATTCCAACAATGGGCCTCCTCAAGTGCCCTAGGTCTTTGTGAGCAAGCAAGTTGGATGCACACCCACTTAATTTCTTTTGTTGAGCTTTCATACATTTATAGCTCTAGTGCATCCGTTGCATGGAAATCCCTACTCACTCACATTGATATCTATTAATGGGCATCTCCATAGCCCGTTGATACGCCTAGTTGATGTGAGACTATCTTCTCCTTTTTGTCTTCTCCACAACCACCATTCTATTCCACGTATAGTGCTATATCCATGGCTCACGCTCATATATTGCGTGAAGATTGAAAAAGTTTGAGAACATCAAAAGTATGAAACAATTGCTTGGCTTGTCATCGGGGTTGTGCATGATTTAAATACTTTGTGTGGTGAAGATGGAGCATAGCCAGACTATATGATTTTGTAGGGATAGCTTTCTTTGGCCATGTTATTTTGACATGGATGTGCGGCTTATGGGCCCACGTCGCCATCAGGTGGTATTAGGATCTTTTATTCCTCGTCTTTACTCTGGGACTCTGATCTCTCTTCTACTCGGGTTAAATGATTTTACAAACTCTAACTCTAGGTTCTCGTAACCACTTCCTACCGAAGAGCCCTTTTATTTCAGATGATTGCCTGCTTCACCAGAAGAATCAGAAGATACTCTCGGAGGTTTTCCCGAGACCCTTGTGCCCACCGACTTTACAATTCCCTACCACTGATATACCCTTATGGATAACTACCTACATTTGTCGTTCATACATTCATCCTCAGTTGCTCTTGTTATTACAATATGCCCTGAACTGCTCTCCGTTGTTCCGAAAATCCTTTGAGCTTACTGCCTTGCAGTTCTTTACCACATGAATACCCCTATGGATAATTCCTCGCACATTTCGAGTATCCGTTCATCCCGAGTTGTTCATATGCTTCATAAGATACTCTGAATTACTATCCGACCTTCTGAGGATCCTCTTCAAACTATTGCTCTGCAAATACTTGTATGCTTACATTATGGATGCTCCAATATGACTAGCAATATTCACTAGTATCTTTTGACACCGTCATTTTGATCCTATTGATTCAACATGTGTGCGAATGCACACAATCATCAATCAACCCTTCTAAATTATCTTTCCGGCTCAGACGTCATTCTGAACATGAGCTGGTTCTCGACCAAACTATTTGTCATCGATTGTGCCTCTGGTCTATTCAACTTATCCGTTGATCAGAGCGTCTGCTTCTGATCATTCAATTTGGAAATCATAATTCCTTTGTTATCTAAGCATCGGAATATTCAGATGTTCTATAATCTGATGCCCTTGCATTCTTTCCTCCTATGATTAAGTACCGATACTCACATCAGCTCCGTTCTGGATCGCCCGATCCATTATTGGATTTCATCCGACATCGTCCTTCACATTCGATAACCTTGTGAGCCTTTCCACGGGTATATAATGCCTTTGGTAAATTGTATCCTCTCATTTGTCCAACCATGCTCTGCTTTCGAGCTGGCGATATTTACTATTGAAGCTTGTGTTATATCCATGATGCCCCGATGGGTTGAACCTATGCTTTCCTTAACCTGTATGAACCCGAAGGTTTTCACGGGTCATACTCTTCTGGTACTTTGCCAGGTAGGTTTTCACACCCAATTCATTTTTTTATATAGAGCAGTGAACGAATGATTATGCATTGGAGAAGTGGGATTTGACCTTGAACTTTGAGTTCATGCCCATGGACACGATGTAGATCTTATCATGGAAACTTCTCTTAAAGTAATTATTCCCTTGGTATAAGTTCATCTTATATCTTGGATCTGGTCTTTTGCAACCGTGGTTCCGACCATGATTGTTTTCCTTTGATTCTACCTCTCGGACAAGTTAAAGTACTTGTCTTCTGCAGTTCATTACACCTGTCCATCCTTATTTTGGTTTGTCTTTGAGTATTACCCATGGTATCTCGAGGATAATCACCCCATTGCACTACATTTTATAAATTTCTGATGAAGTAGCAGCTTTCCCCGTCATAGTCACTCCACGAGTTCTGGGTTGTCGTCAACCGAGAACACGATTAGTGAATCAAATAAACACTGTGATTCAATACTCATAGTACTTTGTTGTTGAGACGTTTAATACTCCATCATGTCACTCCTAGCCTGATCGGTTACTTCATGATCGTGCTAATTTTAACTGTGCTACTTGGTCCTTATTCCTGGAGCACATCTTTCGACAATAAGCTAAGCTTACATCGACTTCCTCGTCTTATCGTTTCACCTCAAACCACAAACTTGATTCCGACTTTGTGTCGTATATGTGGTTCCAATAGTATTTCGCTGCATTGGTCCTTTTGCTTAATGTATTCGCTGTTTGATTGCTTCTTCGTGGAGCCTCTCGACAAAATTGTCATGATTATCATTAACATTTTGACTCCTTCCGGGTTATCAATCGAATTCTTTATGATAAGTGACATCCGCGTCCCTTGGTAATTTGAGTTACCGTCGACAACATTCTTACCTTTCTTTCATCACAAACTTGTTCATGTTATGGATGCAACTTGCTATCCATCTTGTATTATGTTCTACCTTGGAGTGCTACCATCTTTTATGTCAAGAATGTTGTTAGAATTTCACCATCTCTTAAGAATTCTTGGTATTGTGATACTGCTCACCATCACCATTCTTTCTTGGTCCCCGTGTTGATCCTAATCGGTATACCAACAAGTGAACGGTGCTATTTGGATTCTGCACTTCTAGCAACCCTATTGCTTTGAAGTTAATGATCGACAGTTCATTCTTAGCTAATCGGTTATCGAATCACCATTCCAACAATTGATCAGGCTACCTATGCCCCTATTTCAGTCGCACCTGTCAACCAATGTTTAATTGTGTATGTTTTCCTCGAGCATACATCATTATATCATTTAATCTAACAAATATTATATCCTTGTTCACATACTTGTGGAAATCCATTTTTTGCAAATCTCGATGAATTGTCGCTGAGTACATCAGCCACCTCCTCATCCTCTACCTGGTTTAATGATGAACTCTTGTTTTGGAACTTGCTTCCATAGTTCATATCCCGAGAATCTTGCAATGTCATCTCGACAATTTGTGTTGCACCTTTTCTTCTCAGGCATCCCGAGTCTGAGGTATCCAGACACCAATTAGATCTGAATCTGGGTCAGATATGATGGTTGGAACAAATTTTCAAGAGTTATAACATTGGTCTTTATATGACCCAATAAGGTGATGTCATGCCGAGCCCACCTGGCCGGATGACCTATTGTTATAGTATCCCTTTTGGCATGATTAACCATTTTCTCATCAGGAAATTGTAAGACTTGTTCCATAAGTTGATCCCGATGGATCCTTTGTGTATCCAAAGTCTGACCTTTGCTTGACGATCATGTCAATGCTATCTCAAAGCATGTCTGTGGTACTCCAGTCTTCGATAAGAACATTTAAAGCACCATGCTAAAATTTCTTTATCAATTATTCAAACACCGTTGTATGGGTAATGTTACGAAATTCCTCTCCCCTTACCTAAATGGTTTTCTACTTTCTATCATGTTAGGGATATCATGCTCTGTTTGTCCTTATAGAGGATATACCCCTGAAACATATGTATCAAAACATTTTACTTTCCATTGTTCTTTTTAATCTGATGATCACATTTTCCTTTTCATTGTTTTGTTTAACCTTTCTTGTGATCTATATGACCTAAGAAGTAATATTCTTCTGCTTATGTAAACACCTTGGTGTACAACCATGTCAGTAAGACCCTGTTGCTATTGTTGATAATATTCCGGTAACCGCCGATGGATGAGAACTTTGCCTATTGGTCCGCCTCGTCTTAATGAGCAGGAAAATGGTTCTCTTTGTCCCTCGCCCTTGGTACCGATGTTGTTGCCGACATAGCTGACAGTTTATTCTCCGACATGCCTTGCTATCATGTTTGTGCAAGATGACATCGCCCTTCCTACTTTTTAACCCACATGGTGGGCCCATAACCCACAAGTCCACTTGCTCGAAACCTGACTCTCTTGTACACCCCTGTTTGCCATAGTTATTCCTCGTGTTTGACCGGGTCACCTTCCTAGAGATGATTTATTCTGGTATCAGACACAACACTTATTGTCGTTGCGCTAAACCCCTTTTCAGGCCCTGTTATAGGCGTCGAATAATTGCCTATGCGCTTGAAACTTCTATTTTGCACCTTCTTACTTTGCTCTCAATATTTTCTTAAGTTTCAATTTGAGAGTTACTTTCCACCACCTTACCCGATATTATCGACCAGATAGTCAACCTTGCAGAGGTCCGTTCTCCCGGAATACCCACCCTTTATTCTTTCGTGAGTACGATGGAGTTCCTGAAGAAAGGATGTGTACTACATCATGATGACCTGAAGCAGAGAAATGAAGACATCGACGTAATGGATCGACCTCTCCGAGAAGAGAAATCAAGACCGAGAAGATTCGTTAGAGTTCCGAAACCATATCTTTCTATTGGGGAACGCAGTAATTTCAAAAAAAATCATACGCACATACAAGATCCATTTAGGTGATGCGTAGCAATGAGAGAGGAGAGTGTTTGCTACCTACCCTTGTAGACCATAAGCGGAAGTGTTATGACAACGCGGTTGATGTAGTCGTATGTCTTCACGATCCGACCGATCCTAGTACCAAAAGTACGGCACCTCCGCGATCTACACACGTTCAGCTCGGTGACGTCCCACGAACTCTCTATCCAGCTGAGTGTCGAGGGAGAGCTTTGTCAGCATGACGGCGTCAAGACGGTGATGATGAAGCTACCGGCACAGAAGGATTCCCCCCTTCCAAGTAGTAGGAGTAGGATTCCTCCCTTCCAAGTAGTAGGAGTAGGAGAGAAGGAAGGGGAGGAGAGAGGGAAGGAAAGGGGGGCCCACCCAATTTGGATTGGGCTAGGGGGGGTGCCTCCCACCTTTTCCCTTCCTCTCCTCTATTCCACTAAGGCCCAATAAGGCCCATGTACTCCCTGGGGGGGGGGTTCCAGTAACCTCCCGGTACTCCGAAAAATGCCCGAACTCATATGGAACCATTCCGATGTCCAAACATAGGCTTCCAATATATCGATCTTTATGTCTCGACCATTTCGAGACTCCTCGTCATGTGCGTGATCATATCCGGGACTCCAAACTACCTTCGGTACATCAAAACACAAAAAACTCATAATACCGATCGTCACCGAACGTTAAGCATGTGGACCCTATGGGTTCGAGAGCTATGTAGACATGACCAAGATTCATCTCTGGTCAATAACCAATAGCGGAACCTGGATGCTCATATTGGTTCCTACATATTCTGCGAAGATCTTTATCAGTCAAACCGCACAACAACATAAGTTGTTCCCTTTGTCATCGGTATGTTACTTGTCCGAGATTCGATTGTCGGGGATCTCAATACCTAGTTCAATCTTGTTACCGGCAAGTCTCTTTACTCATTCCGTAGTGCATCATCCCGCAACTAACTCATTAGTCACATTGCTTGCAAGGCTTATAGTGATGTGCATTACCGAGAGGGCCCAGAGATACCTCTCCGATACTTGGAGTGACAAATCCTAATCTCGATCTATGCTAACTCAACAAACACCATCAGAGACACCTGTAGAGCATCTTTATAGTCACCCGGTTATGTTGTAACGTTTGATAGCACACTTGGTGTTCCTCCGGTATTCGGGAGTTGCATGATCTCATAGTCATAGGAACATGTATAAGTTATGGAAAAGCAATAGCAACAAACTAAACGATCATCATGCTAAGCTAACGGATAGGTCAAGTCAATCACATCATTCTCTAATGATGTGATCCCGTTAATCAAATGACAACTCATGTCTATGGCCGGGAAACATAATCATCATTGATTCAATGAGCTAGTCAAGTAGAGGCATACTAGTGACACTTTGTTTGTCTATATATTCACACATGTACTAAGTTTCCGGTTAATACAATGCTAGCATGAATAATAAACATTTATCATGGTATAAGAAATATAAATAACAACTTTATTATTGCCTCTAGGGCATATTTCCTTCAGTCTCCCACTTCCACTAGAGTCAATAATCTAGATTACATTCTAATGATTCTAACACCCATGGAGCCTTGGCGTTGATCATGTTTTGCTCGTGAGAGAGGCTTAGTCAATAGTTTTGCAACATTCAAATCTGTATGTATCTTGCAAATCTCTATGTCTCCCTCCTTGACTGGATCGCGGATGGAATTGAAGCATCTCTTGATGTGCTTGGTTCTCTTGTGAAATCTGGATTCCTCTGCCAAGGAAATTGCACCAATATTGTCACAAAAGATTTTCATTGGACCCGATGCACTAGGTATTACACCTAGATTGGATATGAACTCCTTCATCCAGACTCCTTCATTCGCTGCTTCCGAAGTAGCTATGTACTCCGCTTCACACGTAGATCCTGCCATGACGCTCTGCTTAGAACTGCACCAACTGACAACTCCACCATTTAATAAAAATACGTATCCGGTTTGTGACTTAGAGTCATCTGGATCGGTGTCAAAGCTTGCATCGACGTAACCGTTTATGACGAGCTCTTTGTCACCTCCATAAACGAGAAACATATCATTAGTCCTTTTCAGGTATTTCAGGATGTTCTTGACCGATGTCCAGTGATCCACTCCTGGATTACTTTGGTACCTCCCTGCTAAACTAATAGCAAGGCACACATCAGGTCTGGTACACAGCATTGCATACATGATAGAACTTATGGCTGAAACAATAGGGAATGACTTCCATTTTCTCTCTATCTTCTGCAATGGTTGGGCATTGAGTCTGACTCAACTTCACACCTTGTAACACAGGCAAGAACCCTTTCTTTGCTTGATCCATTTTGAACTTCTTCAAAACTTTATCAAGGTATGTGCTTTGTGAAAGTCCAATTAAGCATCTTGATCTATCTCTATAGATCTTGATGCCCAATATATAAGCAGCTTCACCGAGGTCTTTCATTGAAAAATTCTTATTCAAGTATCCTTTTATGCTATTCAGAAATTCAGTGTCATTTCCGATCAGCAATATGTCATCCACATATAATATCAGAAATGCTACAGAGCTCCCACTCACTTTCTTGTAAATACAGGCTTCTCCAAAAGTCTGTATAAAACCATATGCTTTGAAAAACACTATCAAAGTGTATATTCCAACTCCGAGAGGCTTGCACCAGTCCATAAATTGATAATTGGAGCTTGCACACTTTGTTAGCACCTTTTGGATCAACAAACCCTTCTGGTTGCATCATATACAACTCTTCTTTAAGATATCCATTAAGGAATGTAGTTTTGACATCCATTTGCCAAATTTCATAATCATAAAATGCGGCAATTACTAACATGATTCGAACGGACTTAAGCATCGCTACGAGTGAGAAGGTCTCATCATAGTCAACTCCTTGAACTTGTCGAAAACCTTTTGCAACAAGTCGAGCTTTGTAGACAGTAACATTTCCGTTGGTGTCAGTCTTCTTCTTGAAGATCCATTTATTCTCTATGGCCTGCCGATCATCGGGCAAGTCAACCAAAGTCCACACTTTGTTCTCATACATGGATCCTGAGGGAGTCCTGGATTAGGGGGTCTCCAGACAGCCGGACTATATCCTTTGGCCGAACTGTTGGACTATGAAGATACAAGATTGAAGACCATGTCTCGTGTCCGGATAGGACTTTACTTGGCATAAAAGGCAAGCTAGGTATCGGTGTCAAAACCGGCGGATCTCGGGTAGGGGGTCCCGAACTGTGCGTCTAAGGCGGATGGTAAAAGGAGGCAGGGGACACGATGTTTTACCCAGGTTCGGGCCCTCTTGATGGAGGTAAAACCCTACGTCCTGCTTGATTAATATTGATGATATGGGTAGTACAAGAGTAGATCTACCACGAGATCAAAGAGGCTAAACCCTAGAAGCTAGCCTATGGTATGATTGTATGCTGTCCTACGGACTAAAACCCTCCGGTTTATATAGACACCAGAGAGGGTTAGGGTTACACAAGGTCGGTTACAAAGGAGGAGATACACATATCTGTATTGCCTAGCTTGCCTTCCACGCCAAGTAGAGTCCCATCCGGACACAAGACGAAGTCTTCAATCTTGTATCTTCATAGTCTAACAGTCCGGCTGTCCGGAGACCTCCTAATCCAGGACTCCCTCAGTAGCCCCTGAACCAGGCTTTCAATGACGATGAGTCCGGTGTGCAGTATTTTCTTCGGCACTGCAAGGCGGGTTCCTCCTCCGAATACACCACGGAAGAATTTGAATACAAGGATAGTGTCCGACCCTGCAAAATAAGTTCCACATACCACCGTAGAGAGAATAATATTTCCACAAATCCAATTTGCTGACTTGTTTTGGCAACACGACATTATGTCACGGCCTGGTGATTATTCGAACTGTTTCCTTTAACTAGCCCCGCACATAACGCGAGGCAGTTTTTCGACACGTCTCGTCAAAAAAGAGATCGTGTCCCCTTATCACGGGATTCTCATCAATACTGGTGTGGGTAACCCAACCACGCCATCAATTATGGCGCTTGGGGGATAAGCAAGTTTTAGCAGGCTAGTGGGGACGTATAGTTTCGTCCGCCCATATAAAGGGATAAGGATTTACCTTTTCATCCACGCCTTCTTCCTCCTTTTCTCATCCATTTTCGCACACTCGAGCTCCAGCGCCCAAGTTCGCATTTCCCACCTCGACCTTCTCCAACCATGTCCAGAGCAGGAGGCAGGTGGATGGTCTCCTCCGTCACGGAGGGACACATCAAGAAGCTGAGGAGAGCCGGATACCTGCCCGACGACATCGCGCACCGGCTCCCAGAAGGGGGCAGCTCATCCCCACCCCCAGGCCCCATGAGAGGGTACTGTTCCTTACCCATTTCCTCCGTGGACTGGGATTCCCTCTCCACCCATTCGTCCGGGGGCTCATGTTCTACTACGGCCTGGATTTCCACGATCTGGCCCCGAACTTCATCCTCAACATCTCGGCGTTTATCATCGTGTGTGAGGCCTTCCTCCGCATCAAGCCCCACTTCGGCTTATGGCTAAAGACTTTCAATGTCAAGCCGAAGGTAGTGAGAGGCCACCAGGCGGAGTGCGGAGGCGCCATGGTGGGCAATATGCCCAACGTCACATGGCTCGAGGGCTCCTTCATGGAGACCATAAAGGGGTGGCAATCGGGGTGGTTCTACATCACCGAGTCGCGTGACCCTAAATGGGCAGCGGCCCCCGAGTTCCGATCTGGCTTCCCCACGTGGCTCACCTCCTGGCAAGAGAAGGGCCTGTCCTGGGGTAGTTCGGGAGAGCTGACCGGACTCCAAACATGTATTCAAAACATGGTGAACAAGAGGCTCAAACTCGTCAACGTAGTCCAGGTCATGCTCAACTGCCGGATCCTCCCGTGCCAACAACGGGCTTTCAACTTGTGGGAGTTCAACCCGGTGCAGCACCGAACTCTGAACAGGCTCTTCGACAGAACTCAAAAAGATGCTTGGAGGGTGCTATTCAAGAGCGCCGAGGTTCCCCCTCCCACTACTGAGGATCGCGGATTCATCGCGAAGCACCAAGCCAGCGCGGTAAGCTGCTTTACCTATTACAGGATACTTGTTTTTCATAGTTTGACTCCATGCGGGATCTAAACTCCCGTACCTTTGATAGGACTGGCAGGAGACGGCCAGACAGATCGACTATCCGGCTCCTTTGCCCGAAGGCCCAGCAGACGCTCTCCTGGCGAAGATGCTGACTCCGGCTCCTTACACGGTGCCGGAGAAGACCAAGAAGGCCAAGGGAACCCGAAAAAGTTCCCGACGCCAGGCGTCATCAGACTCACCGTCCGAGGACTCTACGGCGCAATCCTCCCCCGAAGACGAGGAGGCAGAAGAAGATGCTCCCCCTCCAGACAGGGGAGACAAGAAAAGGAAGGCCGCCCCAACTGGGGAGGCCAAAGGGTCCAAGAAGGGAAGGACTCTCCTTCCAGACAGCTCTACCACCGCCGGTGGCGGCGAAGAGGAGTGCATGCCCAGGGCCAAGCCCCTGGGGAAGTCGTAAGTATTCGGATACCAGAGTAACTCATAGCATTCCTTTGTCGCACTGCTTCACCTAACGCTGAATATGATTACGCAGGCCACTACGAGCCCGTATCGATGTATCGTCGGACGGCTCCCTGGGCTCGTCGGATATGGATAGCGATCCAGTTCTGACCGCCACCTCCCCTCACCCTGCGGACGACACCGAGGTATTGTCTCAAGAGGCACCGGGTCGAGGGGAGACAATCCCGGAGGCGCCTCAAGGCGGCCTTCCGGACTCCGGGAGCAGAGGGGACAAGGCCCTTGAGGGCTTCGAGTTTGGCCCTCAGCCGAACACCGCGCCGGAACCTCCAGTGGTTACGGACTCGGGAAGGCGGCCTCCTTCCAAGAGGGGCCAGATGCCCATACCGGTGACCTCTGTCCATCCAGAGGCGCCGGACAATATACTGGAAGCGCTTCGCAGCGCTTCCATCAACGAGGAGCGCTGCACTATTATGAGTGCGGTGATCCAGAAGGTTCAGTCTGATAAGAGCGGATTAACTGAAGCCTGTGCCAGCCTTCTAACAGGCTTTGAGGTAAGTGTTTAAAATATAGGAAAAATATTACCGCATAGACAGTAGCCCCTGATGCTCTATTCGGTTTTCACAAAGAAAAGCCGAACATAGGTCAAACAATATCACAGGAGTCTAATATAAGTATGTCAATATGCATATGCAGGCTTCGCTGCTGGCATCAGCCGCACTGACTGCGGAGGTCGCCGTACTGAAGCAGGACCTTAAAGGGTCACAGGACGAGCTCGGCCTTGCCAAGAGGCAGCTCGAGGAGAACAAAGGTAAGTAATACCTAGTCTGTGGATATGTATAAAAAGAATGCGATTGCAAAATGACAAGATCATCATGAATTTTCCAGGGGCCACGACCGAAGTGGAAACCCTAAAGCAAGCGCTATCCGAGGCCGAAGATAAAGCGGCCAAGGAGCGCACCGAGCGAGAAAAGCAAGATGCTTGGGTGGGCGAGGTGCAACAAGAGTTACAGGCTCTCGTGACGAAGCACGAGGCGTTGGAGCTTGACTCGAAGACGCGGGAGTCTGAGCTTGCCGCGGCTCTCGAGAGCGCAAAGAGTGCCAAGGCCGAAGCCCAAAAGGCCATCCAGGAGATCGACGCAGTGAAGAAAATAGCGGCGGGTAAGGCATTCTATATGCAAAGCAAGCATGTAAAAGTAAATTACCGATTACTTACCCGAATCCGGAGCTCTCCAGGAGCATTCGCAGATTTGCCCCGCAGCGTGTCAGATGCCGCGAAGTTTTACTTGGCCGAGGATGGAAGCTCGATGGAGAAGCTGTTCTGGTCTCTGTATGCTGAGGCCGAACATCCGGTGCCAATGAGCGACCGATCAGGCCATGAAGAGCTTTATAGTCCGGCTGTGGCCTGGCGACGCCCTTCCGAACAGCTTCTTCGGCCTGGTGAGGCGGCTTATGGATGCCTACCCGCGGCTGGAGGTCGTCAAGCGATCCGTCTGCATTGAAGGTGCACGCCGGGCTTTCGCCCGTGTGAAGTTGCAATGGGTCAAGCTAGACGCCGTGAAGCTGATCAAGGAAGGGCCGCCGGAGGGCAAGGAGCATCGCCACCCCGAGATGTACTACGAGGGTGTTCTGAAGGGTGCCCGTCTCATAGCGGACAAGTGCACGAAAGATGTAATATTTGAGTGAAACTTGCTCGTGTGATCCTGTATTTATGAAAACTTGTTCATATGCGCTATGCAACGCTTGTTTGAATTTAAAATGTTACCTTCTGTTTGGCTGTTTATCCAATCTAAGAGATGGCTAGTCCTCGGCTTCTGCCCCCATGCCGCGAGTGCTGGGGTGTTCGGGATAAACCTGCGCACTCTTGTTCCCATTTTTGGGTCCTTCGAGGGAGGTGCTCAGCACAACGAACAAGGCAACCGGACTAATAATGCTTTATCACTCTCACTTAGCCATAGAATTCTATAATTTTAAATTTCGGCAAGGCCCCTGGTATTCGGAAGGCCGAATTCGGGGCCCGATACACGCCTTTAAGCCGTACAGGGCCGGCCCCTCGCTCTAAGCGGCATAAGTCTTTGGGGACTCGAAACCTCGCCGAACAGCGACCAGTCTCTCGCCTTATCATGACAGTCAGTTTTAGCTTTCTCTACTGAGGTGCTCAGCCCAGCAGAACCGGGGCACAATCGCAGTAGTTCTCCTAGCGCTACCTTAGCCGATAGAGCGGAACGTAAGGTACCAAAACATAGGAGCCGGGCAAACCCAACATTTGACCAAAGACATGATTCGGAGCTGATGCATATAATGCTGTAAGTTTGGGGTGCCGCACTTGTGAAAGCGTTCGGACTTTTCACACCATATTGTGGGGTACGTAAGCCCCTGGTGTATTGGCCGTACCAAAGTGTACGGTTGCAAGGCGTCATTAATGAACACACACACACACACACACACACACATATATATATAACAAGAATGCAATAATAGTCGTAATGTTATGCGTTGTTTATTCAAAAAGGTGCGTTAAAGCAGAATCATACAGATAGTGCGATAAGCAAAAAGTAGGACTATGTCCCTTCCAAGAGCAAGCTGAGGAATAGTATTAAAGCAAGTATTTCGCTCGTTATCGTAATCCACCTCGGAATTCCATGGTGTGACGTTGCTTTCTGCCTCCTTGGTTGCTTCATCATGTGTTCGGCAATCATGCTGCCGGACAGGGTTTCCAGAGATTAAGGTTTAAGCCGCGTCTTGGGGCGTGCCGCAGTTGTGTCCCCCTCCCCACCTGTGCCCATGGTATTTTTAATGCGTAATTATGTACGCGTGTCACGAGTTTCACAGTTTGGCTGGGACTGGGGTGGGGGCTGTATTGCTACGCGAGCTCAGATCGTGCCAGGCGTTCTAGTTGCCGATTACTCCGAGCGCGCTTGAAGGTGTCCGGGTCTTGAAACGCCGAACTGGTGGATTGCCTTGAGAGGCTGCTTTGCGCTTCTACTGCGAGGGCCGCAGTGTGCTCCTCCGTTCGGAGAGAGCGCTCTGTGTTTCCATTGACTGTAATAACCCCACGAGGTCCTAGCATCTTGAGCTTGGGGTATGCATAATGCGGTACCACATTGAATCTCGCAAATGCGGTTCGCCCAAGCAGTGCATGATAACCACTGCGGAACAGGACTATATCAAAGATTAACTCTTTGCTTCGGAAGTTATCCGGGGATCCAGAGACCACTTCCAGTGTAATTGAGCCTGTGCAATGGGCCTCTATGCCTGGAATAACGCCTTTAAAGGTCGTTTTTGTGGGTTTGATCCTTGAGGGGTCTATACCCATTTTGCACACTGTGTCCTGATAAAGCAGGTTCAGGCTACTGCCGCCATCCATAAGGACTCGAGTGAGGTGAAATCCATCAATGATTGGGTTTAGAACCAGTGCGGCGAATCTGCCATGACGGATACTAATGGGGTGGTCCCTGCGATCAAAAGTGATCGGATAGGAGGACCATGGGTTGAACTTTGGGGCGACTGGCTCCAACGCATATACGTCCCTGAGCGCACGCTTCCGCTCCCTCTTGGGGATGTGGGTTGCGTATATCATGTTCACCGTCCGCACTTGTGGGGGGAACCTCTTCTGTCCTCCGGTGTTCGGCTGCCGGGGCTCTTCCTCGTCATCTCTATGTGGCCCCTTATCTTTGTCTTCGGCAATTAACTTGCCGGCCTGCTTGAACACCCAACAATCCCTGTTGGTGTGGTTGGCTGGCTTGTCGGGGGTGCCGTGTATTTGACACGAGCGATCGAGTATATGGTCCAAACTGGACGGGCCCGGCGTACTTTGTTTGAATGGATTTTTCCGCTGACCGGGTTTAGAGCCTTTGAATCCGGCATTGACTGCCGTATCCTCAGTATTATCGCTGTTAATGCGGCACTTATGTTTGTTGCGACGTGACCTGCTATTGCCGTCCTTGGTATCCTAAGTACCATGGTTCTTTGACATATTGTTACTGCGAGCCAGCCAGCTGTCCTCTCCCGCACAAAAGCGGGTCATGAGTGTCGTGAGGGCTGCCATAGATTTCGGCTTTTCCTGACCAAGGTGTCGGGCTAGCCACTCGTCGCGGATGTTGTGTTTGAAAGCTTCTAGGGCCCCTGCATCCGGACAGTCGATGATTTGATTTTTCTGGCTGCTGAATTATGTGGGTCAAGTCATACGCATCTGGTGGTCGCACATAAGTGCCCTGAAAGTTGTCGAGGAATGCGGCTTCCAGATCTTCCCAACAGCTAATGGACTCTGCTGGCAAGCTGTTAAGCCAATGCCGCGCTGGTCCTTTGAGCTTTAGTGGGAGGTATTTGATGGTGTGTACGTCATCACCGCGGGCCATGTGGATGTGGAGGAGGAAATCCTCGATCCATACCGCAGGATCTGTTGTGCCGTCGTATGATTCAATATTTACAGGTTTGAAACCTTCTGGGATTTGATGATCCATTACTTCGTCTGTGAAGCATAAGGGGTGTGCGGCGCCTCTGTATTGGGCTATATCGCGACGCAGCTCGAATGGGTCTTGCCCGCTGTGTTCGGCCCGGCCGGATTTACTTTTACTGTATCCGGCGTGACGTTTATCGTCTCGCATAGTGGCGCGCCCTCGTGATCCGTAGATCGATCTTGCATGTTTTGCTTTGTCCTCCAATACATCTCGCAGGTCTGGCGTGTTTCCCCATGCTTTTTTACTTGAATGGCGTCGGGGTGCCTCTCTATCACGGCCACGAGGTGACCGATCAGCCGCGTCATACGCTTCTTCCTCTAGTCGAGGTAGCAACCTGCATTTTGGGTAACTCTTGGAGGGGCGCTCGAGTTTATATTCCTCGACCACGAGGACTTCAGTGCATTTGTTAGCTAGCAGATCTTGATCAGCTTGAAGTTGCTGCTGCTTTTTCTTAAGGCTATTTGCCGTGGCCATAAGCCGGTGCTTGAAGCGCTCTTGTTCGACGGGATCCTCTGGCACGGTGAATTCGTCATCGCCGAGGCTTGCCTCGTCTTCGGAGGGGGGCATGTAATTATCATCCTCCGCCTCTCCATCAGCCGCTCTCTCAGGAGGGCTGGCTCCTCCATCCCCCCTGCTCTAAATCTTGCTGGAGGGTGTTGTTGTTGTCTTCGGCACTATCCGTAGTGCTATTACCTCATGTGCCGGTATTACCACTTTTGCTTTCACGGGACTTAGAGCGGCGCCGCTGATGTCGGCGCTTGGGTTGCTTCTTGGAGGGGTCATCCTCCGCTGTCTCGTCGCCATTGACTTCTTTGGGTGTATCCACCATGTATATATCGTATGATGAAGTGGCTGTCCAGTGCCTTGTGGGCAGTGGTTCATCTTCGTCTCCCGCATTGTCGTCCATACCGTCGATATCTTCGGAGTCGAAGTCGAGCATGTCGGTTAAGTCATCGACAGTGGCTACCAAGTGGGTGGTGGGTGGGCCGCGAATTTCTTCGTCATCCACATCCCAGTCCTGCCGGACATAGTTCGGCCAGGATCCTCCTGACAAGGAGAGAGACCTTAATGAGTTCAGTATGTCGCCGAAGGGCGAGTGTTGAAAGATATCTGCAGAGGTAAACTCCATGATCGGTGCCCAGTCAAATTCGATAGGAGCGGGCGCAGGCGGTTCGGAGTCCGTGGCCGGAGAAGGATCCGACAGTTTAACAACACGGCTCTCGTGCAAGGTAAGGTCGATGTTCGGCTCGATCGTCGCTGAGGGTAAGGCCTCCGTGGCGGGGTCCATCCACCCGTCCACAGAAGGCGCAACTGGCTCCAAATTGAGGGTCAGAGCGGCTGCCGGTGCGATCTTAACATTGTCTCATGGAAGAGCTAAATCGTACTCATCGTGACCGCGTGACGCACAAGGCAGAGGCTCAAATCCGTCGAAGATCAAGTCTCCGCGGATATCGGCCATGTAGTTTAAGCTTCCAGACCTGACATGGTGTCCAGGGGCGTAACTTTCAATCTGCTCCAGATGGCCAAGCGAATTGGCCCGCAGTGCAAAGCTGCCGAACACAAAGATCTGTCCGAGGAGAAAAGTCTCACCCTGGACTGCATCGCTATCGATGATAGTAGGAGCCATCAAGCCTAACGGCGACGACACAGAGGACCTCTCAATGAAAGCACTAATGTCGGTGGCAAAACCGGTGGATCTCGGGTAGGGGGTCCCGAACTATGCATCTAAGGCGGATGGTAACAGGAGGCAGGGGACATGATGTTTTACCCAGGTTCGGGCCCTCTTGATGGAGGTAAAACCCTATGTCCTGCTTGATTAATATTGATAATATGGGTAGTACAAGAGTAGAGCTACCACGAGATTAGAGAGGCTAAACGCTAGAAGATAGCCTATGGTATGATTGTATGTTGTCCTACGGACCAAGACCCTCCGGTTTATATAGACACCGGAGAGGGTTAGGGTTACACAAGGTCGGTGTCGGTGTCAAAACCGGCGGATCTCGGGTAGGGGGTCCCGAACTGTGCGTCTAGGCCGGATGGTAACAGGAGGCAGGGGACACGATGTTTTACCCAGGTTCGGGCCCTCTTGATGGAGGTAAAACCCTACGTCTTGCTTGATTGATAT
This sequence comes from Triticum urartu, assembly GCF_056163025.1. Classification (NCBI taxonomy): domain Eukaryota; kingdom Viridiplantae; phylum Streptophyta; class Magnoliopsida; order Poales; family Poaceae; genus Triticum; species Triticum urartu. Next base: position 56,321,098 of record NC_141877.1, on the reverse strand, counting down.
TGATGATATGGGTAGTACAAGAGTAGATCTACCACGAGATCAGAGAGGCTAAACCCTAGAAGCTAGCCTATGGTATGATTGTATCTTATGGTTGTTATCCTACGGACTAAAACCCTTCGGTTTATATAGACACCGGAGAGGGTTAGGGATACACAAGGTCGGTTACAAAGGAGGAGATATGCATATCCGTATTGCCTAGCTTGCCTTCCACGCCAAGTAGAGTCCCATCCGGACACGAGACGAAGTCTTCAATCTTGTATCTTCATAGTCTAACAGTCGGCCAATGGAGATAGTCCGGCTGTCCGGAGAACCCCTTATCTAGGACTCCCTCAATAGCCCCTGAACCAGGCTTCAATGACGATGAGTCCGGCGCGCAGTATTGTCTTCGGCATTGCAAGGCGGGTTCCTTCTCCGAATACATCACAAAAGAATTTGAATACGAGGATAGTGTTCGACCCTGCAAAATAAGTTCCACATACCACCATACAGAGAATAATATTTTCGCAAATCTAATTTGCTGGCTTGTCTTGGCAGCATGACGTTACGTCACGGACCAGTGATTATTCGAACCGTTTCTTTTAACCAGCCCCGCACATAACGCGAGGCAGTTTTTCGACACATATTGTCAAAGCAGAGATCGTGTCCCCTTATTACGGGATTCTCATCAATACGGGCGTGGGTAACCCAACCGCGCCATCAATTGCGGCGCTTGGGGGATAAGCGAGTTTTACCAGGCAAGTGGGGACGCTTAGTTTCGTCCGCCCATATAAAGGGATAAGGATTCACCTTTCTATCCACGCCTTCTTCCTCCTTTGCTCATCTGTTTTCGCACACTCGAGCTCTAGCGCCCAAGTCCACACTTCCACCTCAACCTTCTCCAACCATGTATGGAGCGGGAGGCAGGTGGATGGTCTCCTCCGTCACGGAGGGAGACATCAAGAAACTGAGGAGAGCCGGATACCTGCCCGACGACATCGTGCACTGGCTCCCAGATGAGGGGCGGCTCATCCCCACCCCCAGGCCCCACGAGAGGGTAGTATTCCTCACCCATTTCCTCCGCGGACTGGGATTCCCTCTCCATCCCTTCGTCTGGAGGCTCATGTTTTATTACGGCCTGGATTTCCACAATCTGGCCCCGAACTTCATCCTCAACATCTCGGCATTTATCGTCGTGTGCGAGGCCTTCCTCCGCATCAAGCCCCACTTCGGCTTATGGCTGAAGACCTTCAATGTCAAGCTGAAGGTGGTGGGCGGTCGCCAAGCAGAGTGCGGAGGCGCCATGGTGGGCAAGATGCCCAACGTAACATGGCTCGAGGGCTCCTTTGTGGAAACCATAAAGGGGTGGCAATCGGGGTGGTTCTATATCAACGAGCCGCGCGACCCTGCATGGGCAGCGGCCCCCGAGTTCCAATCTGGCATCCCCACGCGGCTCACCTCCTGGAAAGAGAAGGGCCTGTCCTGGGGTAGTTCGAAAGAGCTGACCGGACTCCAAACATGTATTCAAAACATGGTGGACAAGAAGCTCAAGCTTGTCAACATAGTCCAAGTTATGCTCATCCGTCGGATACTCCCATGCCAACAACGGGAGTTCAACTTGTGGGAGTTCAATCCAGCGCAGCACCGAACTCTGAACAGGCTCTTCGACACGACTCATGAAGACTCCTGGAGGGTGCTGTTCAAAAGTGCCAAGGTCCCCCCCTATTACTGAGGATCGCGGATTCAGCGCGAAGCGCCAAGCCAGTGCGGTAAGCTGCTTTACCTTTCACAGGATACTTATTATTTTTATATAGATTGATTCTATGCGGGATCTAAACTCCCGTACCTTTGACAGGACTGGCAGAAGATGGCCGGACAGATCGATTGTCCGGCTCCTTTGCCTGAAGGCCCCGCAGACGCTCTTCTGGCGAAGATGTTGACTCCGGCCCCTTATACGGTGCCGGAGAAGACCAAGAAGGACAAGGGAACCCGAAAGAGTTCCCGACGCCAGGCATCGTCGGACTCACCGTCCGATGACTGTACGGTGCACTCTTCCCCCGAAGACGAGGAGGAGGAAGAAGAAGATGCTCCCCCGCCGGCTGGGGGAGACAAGAAAAGGAAGGCCGCCCCAACCGGGGAGGCCGGAGGGTCCAAGAAGGGAAGGACTCTCTTACGGACGGTTCCACCGCCGCCAACGAAGGTGAAGACGAGTGGTTGCCCATGGTCAAGCCCCCGGGGAGATCGTAAGTATTTGGATACCAGAGTAACTCATAGGATTCCTTTGTCGCACTGCTTTCTCTAACACCAAACGCAATTATGCAGGCCGCCACAAGCCAGCATCGATGTATCATCGGACGGCTCCTTGGGCTTGTCGGACATGGATAGCGATCCAGTCCCGACCGCCACCTCCCCTCATCCTGCCGACGACGCTGAGCTGTTGTCTCAAGAGGCACCGGATCGAGAGGAGACAGCCCCGGAGGTGCCTCAAGGCGACCTTCCGGACTCCGGGAGCCGAGGGGACGGGGCCCCTGAGAGCTCCGAGTTCGGCCCTCAGCCGAACACCGCGCTGGAACCTCCAGCAGTTCTGGGCTCGGGCAGGCGGCCTCCTTCTAAGAGGGGCAAGACGCCTGTGCCGGTGACCTCTGTCCATCCAGAGGCACCGGACAGTCTGCTGGAAGCGCTTCGCAGCGCTTCCATCGACGAGGAGCACCACACTATCATGAGTGCGGTGATCCAGAAGGTTCAGTCCGCCAAGAGCGGATTGACTGAAGCCTGTGCCAGCCTTCTAACAGGCTTCGAGGTAAGTGTTTTAAAATGTAGTAGAAATATTACCGCATAGACAGTAGCCCCTGATGCTTTGTTCGGTGTTCACAAAGAAAAGCCGAACAGAGGATCGAATAATATCGCAGGCGTCTAATATAAGTGTGTCAATATGCATATGCAGGCTCCGCTGCTGGCGTCCGCCGCACTGACTGCGGAGGTCGCCATACTGAAGCAGGACCTCGAGGGGTCCAGGAAAGAGCTCGGCCTTGCCAAGAGGCAGCTCGAGGAGAACAAGGGTAAGTAATACCCTATCTTGTGTATATATAAAAGAGGACGCGATTGCAAAATGATAGGATCATCGTATGTTTGCTAGGGGCCACGACTGAGGTGGCAACCCTGAAGCAAGCGCTGACCAAGGCCGAAGATACAGCGGCCAAGGAGCGCACCGAGCGAGAGAAGCATGAGGCTCGGGTGGGCGAGGTGCAGCAAGAGCTCCAGGCTCTTGTGGCGAAGCACGAGGCGTTGGAGCTTGACTCAAAGACGCGGGAGTCTGAGCTTGCCGCGGCCCTCGAGAGTGTAAAAAGTGCCAAGGCCGAAGCCTAAAAGGCCCTCCAAGAGATCGACGCGATGAAGAAGATAGCGGCGGGTAAGGCTTTCTATATGGAAAGCAAGCATGTAAAAGTAAATTACCGATTGCTTACCCAGATCCGGAGCTCTTCAGGAGCATTCGCAGATTTGCCCCGCAGTGTGTCCGATGCCGCACAATTTTACCAGGCCAAGGACGGAAGCTCGACGGAGAAGATGTTCTGGTCTCAGTATGCTCAGGCCGAACATCCGGTGCCAATGAGCGACCAGCTGAAGCAGATGGTCGAGCTACATAAGGCAGCCGATCAGGCCATGAAGAGCTTGATAGTCCGGCTGTGGCCTGGCGACACCCTTCCGAATAGCTTCTTCGGCCTGGTGAGGCGGCTTGTGGATGCCTGCCGGCGGCTGGAGGTCGTCAAGCGATCTTTCTGCATTGAAGGTGCATGCCGGGCTTTCGCTCGTGTGAAATTGCAGTGGGTCAAGCTAGACGCCGTGAAGCTGATCAAGGAGGGGCCGCCAGAGGGCAAGGAGCACCGCCACCCCGAGATGTACTACGAGGGTGTTCTGCCGGGTGCCCGTCTCATCGCGGACGAGTGTTCAAAAGATGTAATATTTGAGTAAACTTGCTCGTTTTATCCTGTATTTATGAAAACTTGTTTCATATGCGCTATGCAACGCTTGTTTGGATTTAAAATATTACCTTCTGTTTGGCTGTTTTCCAATCTGAGAGATGGCTAGTCCTCGGCTTCTGCCCCCATGCCGCGAGTGCTGGGGTGTTCGGGATAAACCTGAGCACTCTTGTTCCCATATTTGGGTCCTTCGAGGGAGGTGCTCAGCACAACAAACAAGGAAACCGGACTAATAATGCTTTATCACTCTCACTTAGCCATAGAATTCTATAATTTTAAATTTTGGCGAAGCCCCCGGTATTCGAAAGGCCGAATTCGGGGCGCGATACACGCCTGTAAGCCGAACAGGGCCGGCCCCTCGCCCTAAGTGGCATAAGTCTTTAGGGACTCGAAAAACCTCGCCGAACAGCGACCAATCTCTCGCCTTATCATGACAGTCAGTTTTAGCTTTCTCTACTAAGGTGCTAAGCCTGGCAGAACCGGGGCACAATCACAGTAGTTCTCCTAGCGCTACCTTAGCCGATAGAGCGGAACGTAAGGTACCAAAACATAGGAGCCGGGCAAACCCAACATTTGACCAAAGACATGATTCGGAGCTGATGCATATAATGCTATAAGTTCGGGGTGCCGCACTTGTGGAAGTGTTCGGACTTGTCACACCTCATTGTGGGGTACGTAAGCCCCTGGTGTATTGGTCGTACCATAGTGTACGGTTGCAAGGCGTCATTAATGAACATATATATATATATATATAACAAGAATGCAATAATAGTCGTAATGTCATGCATTATTTATTAAAAAATTGCGTTAAAGCAGAGTGATACAGATAGTGCGATAAGCAAAGAGTAGGACTATGTCCCTTCCAAGGGCAAGCTGAGGAATGATGTTAAATTGAATATTTCACTCGTTACTATAATCAACCTGGGAATTCCGTGGTATGACGTAGCTGTCTGCCTCCTTGGTTGCTGCATCATGTGTTCGGCAATAGTGCTATCGGACAGTGTTTCCCGAGATTAACGTCCTGAAAGGAAAAGAAAAATAACCGAACGGGAAACCCCTAGTGCGGTTTAGGCCGCGACTTGGGGTGTGCCACAGTTGTGCCCCCTCTCCACCTGTGCCCATGGTATTTTTAATGTGTAATTATGGACGCGTGGCACGAGTTTCGCCGTTGGGCTGGGATTGGGGTGGCCGCCGTATTGCTACGCGAGCTCAGATCGCGCCAGGCGGTCTATTTGCCGTTTGCCCCGAGCGCGCGTGAAGGTGTCCGGGCTGTGAAACACCGAACTGGTTGATTTCCTTGAGAGGCTGCTTTGCCTGCTGCGAGGGCTGCGGTGTGCTCCTCTGTTCGGAGAGAGCGCTCTGTGTTTCCATTGACTGTAATAACTCCGCGAGGTCCTGGCATCTTGAGCTTGAGGTATGCATAATGCGGTACCGCATTGAATCTAGCAAATGCGGTTCGCCCGAGCAGCGCGTGATAACCACTCCGGAACGGGACTATATCGAAGATTAAATCTTCGCTTCGGAAGTTATCCGGGGATCCGAAGACCACTTCCAGTGTAATTGAGCCCGTGCAATGGGCCTCTACACCTGGAATGACGCCCTTAAAGGTCGTTTTTGTGGGTTTGATCCTTGAGGGGTCTATACCCATTTTGCGCACTGTGTCCTGATAAAGCAGGTTCAGGCTGCTGCCGCCGTCCATAAGGACTCGAGTGAGGTGAAATCCGTCGATGATTGGGTCTAGGACCAGTGCGGCGAATCCGCCATGACGGATACTAGTGGGGTGGTCCCTGCGATCGAAGGTGATCGGACAGGAGGACCAAGGGTTGAACTTTGGGGCGACTGGCTCCAACGCATATACGTCCCTGAGCGGACGCTTCTGCTCCCTCTTGGGGATGTGGGTTGCGTATATCATATTCACCGTCCGCACTTGCAAGGGAAACCTCTTCTGTCCTCCAGTGTGCGACTGCCGGGGCTCCTCCTCGTCATCCCTATGCGGCCCCTTGTCCTTGTTTTCGGCAATTAACTTGCCGGCCTGCTTGAACACCCAACAATCCCTGTTGGTGTGATTGGCTGGCTTGTCTGGGGTGTCGTGTATTTGACACGAGCGATCGAGTATACGGTCCAAGCTGGACGGCCCCGGCGTACTTTGTTTGAATGGCTTTTTCCGCTGACCGGGTTTAGAGCCTTTGAATCCGGAATTGACTTTTGTATCCGAAGTATTTTCGTTGTTAATGCGGCGCTTATGCTTGTTGCGACATGACCTGCTATTGCCGTTCTTGGTATCTAAGGTACCATGGTTCTTTGATATGTTATTACTGCGAGCCAGCCAGCTGTCTTCTCCCGCACAAAAGCGGGTCATGAGCGTCGTGAGAGCTGCCATGGATTTCGGCTTTTCCTGACCAAGGTGCTGGGCTAGCCACTCGTCTCAGATGTTGTGCTTGAAAGTCGCTAAGGCCTCCGCATCCGGACAGTGGACGATTTGATTTTTCTTGGTAAGGAACCGAGTCCAGAATTGCCTGGCTGACTCTTCTGGCTGCTGAATTATGTGGCTTAAATCATCGGCGTCTGGTGGTTGCACATAAGTTCCCTGAAAGTTGTCAAGGAATGTGGCTTCCAGATCTTTCCAACAGCTAATGGAGTCCAGTGGCAAGCTGTTAAGCCAATGCCACGCTGGTCCTTTGATCTTTAGTGGGAGGTATTTGATGGCGTGTAAGTCATCTCCGCGGGCCATGTGGATGTGGAGGAGGAAGTCCTCAATCCATACCGCGGGATCTGTTGTGCCGTCGTATGATTCAATATTTACAGGTTTGAAACCTTCTGGGAATTGATGTTCCATTACTTCGTCTGTGAAGCATAAGGGGTGTGCGGCGCCTCTGTATTGGGCTATATCTCGACGCAGCTCGAATGGGTCTTGCCCGTTGTGTTCGGCCCGGCCGGATTTGCTTTTACTGTATCCGGCATGACGTTTGTCGTCTCGCAAAGTGGTGCGCCCTCATGATCCGTAGATCGATCTTGAATGCTTTGCCTTGTCCTCCAATATGTCTCGTAGGTTTGGCGTATCTCCCCATGCCTTTTTATTTGAATGGCGTTGGGGTGGAGGCTGAACTTTTGGCTGGAATGCCTCTCTATCGCGGCCACGAGGTGGCCGATCGGCCGTATCATACGCTTCTTCCTCCAGTCGGGGTAGTAACCTGCGCCTTGGGTAACTCTTGGAGGGGCGCTCGAGTTTATATTCCTCGGCCGCGAGGACTTCAGTCCATTTGTCAGCTAGCAGATCTTGATCAGCTTGAAGCTACTACTGCTTTTTCTTCAGGCTATTTGCCGTGACCATAAGCCAGCGCTTGAAGCGCTCTTGTTCGAGGGGATCCTCTGGTACGGCGAATTCATCTTCGCCGAGGCTTGCCTCGTCTTCAGAGGGGGCATGTGATTGTCATCCTCCTCCTCTCCGTCTGCCGCTCTCTCAGGAGAGCTGGCTTCTTCATCCTCCTGCTCTAAATCTTGCTGGAGGGGTTCGTTGTTTTCTTTAGCACTATCCGGAGTGTTATTATCTCCTGTGCCGGTATCACCACTTTTGCTTTGGCGGGACTTAGAGCGGCGCCGCTGACGTCGGCGTTTGGGTTGCTTCTTGGAGGGGTCATCCTCCGCTATCCCGTCGCCATTGCCTTCTTTGGGTGTATCCACCATGTATATGTCATATGACGAGGTGGCTTTCCAGTGCCCTATAGGTGCTGGTTCATGTTCGTCTCCTACATCGTCGTGCATACCGTCGTTGTCTTCGGAGTCGAAGTCGAGCATGTCGGTTAAATCATCGACAGTGGCAACGAAGTGGGTGGTGGGTGGGCGTCGAATTTCTTCGTCGTTCGCATCCCAATCCTGTTGGCCATAATCCGGCTAGGGCTCTCCTGACAAAGAGAGAGACCTTAGTGAATTCAGGATGTCGTCGAAGGGCGAGTGCTAAAAGATATCCGCGGCGGTGAATTCCATGATCGGCGCCCAATTGGATTCGATTGGCAGGGGCGTGGATGGTTCGGAGTCCGGAAAAGAGTCCGACACCTTGGACTCACGGGCTGCGCAGAGGTTTAGGCTGGTGTTCGGCTCGATCGCCGTTGAGACTGCAGCCCCTGAGGCGGTGTCTAACCACCCATCCTCGACTGGCGTAGTTGGCTCCGAGCAAAGGGCGGAGCTGATGCGGGCGCAGCCTCTGGGGTATTGTTCGGCGGCAGAGCAAGGTCATACCCATCGCGACAGTGCGGCGCGCCCGGCTGTGGCTCGAATCCGTCGAAGATCAAGTCTCCGTGGATGTCGGCCGTGTAGTTCAAACTTCCAAATCTGACCTGATGGCCAAGGGCGTAGCTTTCAATCTGCTTAAGATGGCCAAGCGAATTAGCCCGTAGTGCAAAGCCGCCGAATACGAAGATCTGTTCGGGGAGAAAAGTCTCACCCTGGACCGCATCGCTATCGATGATAGTAGGAGCCATCAAGCCTAACGCCGATGACACAGAGGAACTCTCAATGAAAGCACCAATGTCGGTGTCAAAACCGGCGGATCTCGAGTAGGGGGTCCCGAACTATGCGTCTAAGGCAGATGGTAATAGGAGGCAGGGGACAGGATGTTTTACCCATGTTCGGGCCCTCTTGATGGAGGTAAAACCCTACGTCCTGCTTGATTGATATTGATGATATGGGTAGTACAAGAGTAGATCTACCACGAGATCAGAGAGGCTAAACCCTAGAAGCTAGCCTATGGTATGATTGTATGTTATGGTTGTTGTCCTACGGACTAAAACCCTTCGGTTTATATAGACACCGGAGAGGGTTAGGGTTAGACAAGGTCGGTTACAAAGGAGGAGATATCCATATCCGTATTGCCTACCTTGCCTTCCACGCCAAGTAGAGCCCCATCCGGACACGAGACGAAGTCTTCAATCTTGTATCTTCATAGTCTAACAGTCCGGCCAATGGAGATAGTCCGGCTGTTCGGAGACCCCCTTATCCAGGACTCCCTCAGTCGGTTACAAAGGAGGAGATACACATATCCGTATTGCCTAGCTTGCCTTCCACGCTAAGTAGAGTCCCATACGGACACGAGACGAAGTCTTCAATCTTGTATCTTCATAGTCTAACAGTCCCTGTCCGAAGACCCCCTAATCCAGGACTCCCTCACTAGGCAATACGGATATGTATATCTCCCCCTTTGTAACCGACCTTGTGTAACCCTAGGCCCCTCCGGTGTCTATATAAACCAGAGGGTTTTAGTCCGTAGGACAACAGAAAATCATACCATAGGCTAGCTTCTAGGGTTTAGCCTCTTCGATCTCGTGGTAGATCAACTCTTGTACTACTCATATTATCAAGAACAATCAAGCAGGACGTAGGGTATTACCTCCATCAAGAGGGCCCGAACCTGCGTAAAACATCGTGTCCCCTGCCTCCTGTTACCATCCGCCTTAGACGCACAGTTCGGGACCCCCTCCCTAAGATCCCCTGGTTTTGACACCGACATTGGTGCTTTCACTGAGAGTTCCACTGTGCCGTCACCGTAAGGAAGGATGCCTCGTCTCGTTGTTAAAAACAACATTACCGCCGAGGGAGCCCTGGCTGTCGGCCAAACTCTCCGGCTAGGCAGTTTCATCATGACCGCCCGTTCGGCTGCTGCACCGACGATGACTTCTCGGGTCATCGAAAACAGCCTCCACATCGGCTCGGAATTTGCCGAGCAGATGGATCCAATGGAGCTCTCATCCCTAAACGAGCTCTTGGATCGCATCGCCGCCTTGGGAGTCGCTATGGACTATGATCGGATTGGGCTTAAACCCGATCAAAGGGAGATTAACTCTCCACCGGTCACCCATCATATTGCGGTGGTGGAGGAACAATGCGGCGATTCTTCCTCTATCTTGAGGACTAACTATGTCCAGATTTTTGAGCTCTCCGAGCTGGATACCCGTTTACGGGAGGACATCACCCAAGCCCTGAACCTAGAGTTAGGCGGCGGGCCAGACTTATCGGGCAACATCTCGAAACCCGAACTTCCAAGATTGGAAACTCCTCGGCCCCTAGGTCTCAGATCGGGTAAGGGTTCGGACTCAAAGCCACCCACCCACCCAAGCATAAACGATCTTTCCCACATCAGGCAAGCACACCAGGAAATAGTACATCATTATTGGGCCAGATTCCTCCTTGTGATGAACAAGGTTAAGGACTGTCGTGAGGAAGACGCAGTCTCATTTTTCTGCAATAATTGCATGGACAAGGGAATCCTTAACGCCATAAGTCGCCGTGACATATCACGCTTCGCCGACTTGGCATCCATAGTACGAAAGTACTGTGCGAAGGAAAGTGCGTGGAAAACCGAAACGAAATTTTGGGATAATCCGGCTCCGAATATACACCCAGTCCGAAGTAAAAGGGTGCACTATCATAAGACACCCGAGTTAATTACAAAGAAGCAAAGACCCTCTACAGGGCGTGGAACCGTATTGGAGGGATGGCTCAACGGACCCTGCAAAATTCATAGTACAGCGGATACCATACCAACACACAGCCTTAGAGCATGTTGGGTACTCCGGCAGGTGGCCAAAAGTGGTGAGGATCATCTCATCCCAGATGCCACAGAGCACCATCCCGAGGATAACAATACGGTATTAACAGTCTTTGAAACCTTCGCATCAAATAATAGGCGCAAGCGAACACTCCGCAGCCTTACCAAAATCTGCCACGTGGCAGCAATAAATCCATGGAGTGACACGGCTATTACCTTCAATGCCAGTGACGAACCTAAATTCTGAATAGCCCGAGCACCAGCTGCACTGGTCCTCAGTCCAATTGTGGTCGGCTTTCGACTCACCAAAGTACTCATGGACGGCGGTAGTGGATTAAACCTCATCTATGAGGAAACTCTTCAAAAAATGGAAATAGACTGGAACTGCATTGAGCAAAGAAACACAACCTTCAGAGGAATCATCCCCAGTCGGGAAGCACGCTGTGCTGGGAAAATCACACTAGATGTGGTATTTGGCACGCCGGAGAATTATAGGTCCGAAGAAATTACATTCCAAGTGGCCCCGTTCAGTAGCGGATACCACACACTTTTAGGGCGGGAGGCGTTCACGATCTTCCAAGCTATACCCCATTACGGGTACATGAAGCTCAAAATGCCCGGGCCCAACGGAATCATCACTCTCGCTAGTGATCCGGACACAGCACTCCGCGCCGAAAACAAAACAGCCGCATTGGCCCTCGAGGCATTATCCGAAGCCCTTGCGGCCAAGGAATTAACTGCGCTGCGCTCCACAGTGGACAGGGACGACGTGATACTTGATAAGAGATCCAAGTCCACCTCTTTTAAACCAGCGGATGAAATAGTCAAATTCCAAGTCCACCCAACGGACCCTACAAAAACAGCCTCCATCGGGGCACAGTTAAACCTCGCTGTGGACGTCGCACTACGAGAGTTCCAGCGTGAGAATTGGGACATATTCGCGAGGCACCCCTCAGAGATGCCAGGAATCCCACGCAGGCTGGCCGAACACAACCTTAATATTCTAAAGGGATTCAAGCCGGTCAAGTAGACTATTCGGCGTTTCTCTGAACCTAAGAGACAAGCTATGGGAGAGGAACTAGCCAGGTTATTGGAGGCCGGATTCATTAGAGAAATAAAACACCCGGACTGGCTTTCAAACCTGGTGATGGTACCAAAGAAGGACAAATCCTGGTGCCTATGTGTCGATTTCAAGGACCTCAACAAGGCTTGCCCAAAGGATCCCTTCCCCTTCCCCCGCATCGATCAAATTATCGATGCTACCGCAGGACAAGATTCATTGTGTTTCCTCGACGCATACTCCGGCTACCACCAAATCAAGATGGCGGAGTCCGACCAAGCCGCAATGGCATTTATCACACCATACGGCCCCTTATGTTTCAACACAATGCCTTTTGGGCTCAAAAACGCCGGCGCAACATATCAGCGCATGATTCAGACATGTCTGGAGAAACAGATCGGCAAAACAGTAGAGGCATACGTAGAAGATGTGGTCGTCAAAACCAAACACGTCGACTCTCTAATAGACGACTTGAGGCTCACATTCGACAACCTCCGAACATACGACATCAAGCTCAATCCGGAAAAATGCGTTTTCGGTGTAACGGCCGGAAAGCTCCTAGGTTTCATTGTCTCCAGTAGAGGAATTGAGGCAAATCCGGCCAAAATCCAAGCTCTGTCACAGTTGGCTATACCAACGGACCTCAAACAAATCCAGAAATTAACCGGATGTGTGGTTTTTATTGGCCGACGGCCCGGGTAGATGCACAGGACTTGGTCCAACGATGCGTCGGTTGCCAGCTTTTTGCAAACCAAAGCCACATGCCACCCACCGTCCTCCAAACAATCCCCATTACCTGGCCCTTCGCGGTCTGGGGGCTTGACATGGTTGGACCCCTTAAAGGGGGAACCCATAAGAAAAAATACTTACTGGTCATGGTGGATAAATTCACCAAATGGATAGAGGCCAAACCTATTAAAACGGCCGAATTCGGACCGGAGATAGACTTCATATCCGGGGTTGTACACCGTTATGGCGTCCCCCATAGCATCATCACTGACAACGGCACGAACTTCATGGCCGACGAGGTAAAACTCTGGTGCAGCAAAATGGGCATTAAGCTCGATTATGCCTCTGTCTATCACCCACAAACTAACGGCCAAGTTGAGCGAGCAAATTCTCTTATCATGAGCGGCATCAAACCCAGATTAGTGCGGTCCTTCAAGGAGTCTAACACGCACTGGGTAGAGGAGCTCGACTCCGTCCTCTGGGGGGCTGCGGACCACGCCGAATCGTACTACTGGATACGCACCCTTCTTTATGGTGTACGGCGCAGAGGCGGTTCTGCCCTGCGACATAATTCATGACTCACCTTGAGTGCGCATGTACGAAGAAAGAGAAGCCGAGCTCGATCGGCAGGACAGTCTGGACACCCTGGAGGAGGAGCGCAACGTGGCAATAGCCCAGTCCACATTCTATCAGCAACAGGCTCGCAGATACCAAAGCAGAGAAGTACGGGCCAAAACATATAACGTTGGCGAGCTAGTTCTACGCCTGCCGGAGAAGAAAAAGACCAAGCTCGAGCCCAAATGGGAAGGTCCCTTCATTATTGACCAAGTTCTGACCAGTGGAGCGTACCGTCTGCGAGATGCATCGAATAATCGACTTGAGCCAAACCCATGGAACGCAGCCAGGCTTCGAAGATTCTACGCCTAGTGCCGGACTCTATGTGCGTCTCCTTCCTGTGTCCATTTTTTGCATATACATTATCTGTCTTTTTTCTCTTCCTGTCTTTTATTCTTTCTCAAGGCCTTCAAGGACCAACTTGTGCCTTGCTTGCACACTATTGGCACGCTAACCGCGCTCATTGTACCTGGGGGCTTCTTACACAGAAGCTTAATTATTCATCTGGGCTTCATGCCCCACACATGTGTTATTCTTCCGCATGTACCTTTTCTTCGCCATTATATGCATCGATATGACTTAAGTTTTGGCCAAGCTAGGTTGCCTGGCTCTTGTATTTATGCCCTACGTTCTCGTTAATTCGGCTAGGGCATAAGGGGAGCACCTCTGTGATTGTTACTGCCGGGTCAGCCAGATGTGGAACTCAGACTAGGTGAAGCCGAAAGCTAGCGTTCTTAAGGGAATATTCGGTCGGTGAACAAAAGATGATTTTTATTTATTTTCCATATGTGCCCCCAGATGTTTTTGCCTGCGTCTCCTCTCGCAGTCCGGACATGCACTTTAGGGCATGCGTACCCAGGGAAAGGAACCCTTAATGGAACTATTCTCCCTGGAAGATGTTTCTTACTACCCATGTAATATAACATAACTAGTTGGATACTTGTCTATTCAAGCACTAATGACCCCTACGCCTGGTTTCCACGCATACCCCGGTTCTTATATAACTGAGCGGGTATTCGGATACACTCCGGACTATTGGGTCCCAAGGTTGAAGCGAAAAGGTCCGCCATGACAAATGATTTACAATCCGGCTAGAAGGAATTATACATGTCACTTTAATTACATAGTCATGTAGATTGACTAAATTCCTCTTCTATACCATCCAACAGGATGTCTAGCCTACAATCTTGTTGGGAATACTTTGCGGTTAATTCTACTTGCCCATGCCCTAAGCTAATGGGGATCTCTTTCCCGTCGGGCCCCACAGGTCCGACCTCGGCCATGTGGTTTGGGTCAGCCTTGGTATACCGCGTCTTCACCATGGCCCAGGCTTCCCTGGCACCTTGACGGCAGGCCGCTATCTTCCATAATCGGAAGCGCCGCCATGCTCCCTTGAGCTTCTCCACAAGCTCTCCAATGCCTTCTGGCAGGGAGACGGATGGCCACAAGGCCCGGACAATACCTTGTATCACCTGTCGAACTTGTTCGTGCAGTTGTGAGAGCTCGGGTAGAAGATCACCTGCAGACCCGGGCATCTCCTCCGCGGGACGACCCGTCAGCATACCTGTAGACATAACTCTATTAGCCGGCTTCTCCGCTGCACCCTTTTAAGGGTTTGTTCAAGCACTTACTGAAAATGCTGCGTCGAAGCCGCTTATTCTCCTTCTCGGAGTCCACAAGATGGGCTCGAACATCTTTCAGTTCCATGCTCAGCTTGGTATTGGCGTCTTGGAGATTGTTTTTCTCCCGCCTGACCTTGGTCAGCATGCGTTCGCCAGCCTTTAGCTGTCTTACGACATGCTAGTCCTCCGGATTCTCTCCGGAGTCATCTGCAATATCTACTGTTAGATCTGCAGCCATGCCGCATGCTATATGGTACCTATCATTCTTTGAAACAAATGTTACCAGCTGGGGACTTTTCAGGTTCCTTCAATGCGGCAATGGCGGCCCGAAGTTGGGTCTTGCATTCCTCCAGCTCATGTGACAGTCGAGTATTCTTCTCTGTAAGAACCTGCACAATAAATGATCCTTAAATCAGTTGTGCCAACTGTTTCAAGTCTCAGGGGCTACTGATACATATAATCGTCAGATTTGCTTACCCGTACATCCCTTACATACTGGTCCATGGCTCTGGCTAGACCATTTTGAGCAGCACGGAGATACGCGTCTCCAGAATTGAAGGCATCAAATGCCTCTGGTGAGAAGCAAGCGTCACGGAGTACGGCTCGGTGACGCCTATGATTCATGGCACTCTCCACTTCTGAATTTGTAGCAGACAGTCTATCTGCATCCTCTGTAGGAGGAGTGTCCGACGTCCACCCCATGTCGGCTTCCGCCTCTATGTCCGGCCCTGGAGCCCGACTGGTGGAAGCATGATCGGCAGCCTCTCCGGACATATTCCGGCGAGCGTTTTTTCTATTAAAGAAACATGGACGTCATTACATTTTGAGAAAAACGACAACCACGGAGCGGGGTTTTTGTCATACCTTTGCGCCGGCGTCTCCGTCCTGACCGCCTTCCTTTTTGGCCTACCCGGCCTCGGTGCCTCTTGTTGGCGAGTTGCTGCGGGTTCGGCACGGCGTCTCGAATGCCTTCCCTATAAAACACCATATGTATATGGTAGGTGAAGTGTCTAAAAGGGGATCCTAGTTTTTGGAGTTGGGATTTTGTTTTTTCTTACGTGCGATGCAGGGAGCAGTCCGGGATAGTCGGCCGTAATGGCCACCATGGCGTCATCACATCTCAATTGATAGAACTACCTATCTATCAGCTCCATGAATATGTCCGGGTCTTCTTCGAGTCCGGGACCGAGGGCCCGGTCAGGGTCCTCTGGTTGTGGAGATGGGCTGTTGACCTCCCTTACGGCTTTTCGCAGTTCCTACCATAAAATGGCAAGGTGAGTACCTACGACAAAGAATGCGGGAAGAATGGGAGTAAGGAGATATAACTCACCCGGCTTCGAGGGTTGTACATGGAGAATCCATCTCGTGGCTTGATGCAGATGAACTCCTCTTCCTCTCCCTTGAACAACTCGGACAGAATTTTTGCTAAAGCAGCAGTGGTGTCCGGTCCCTTACGCCCGCAACGGGTGGCATCATCTTCCCCGTTAAAACACCATAGGGGGTGCCCTCTATATTGAAGTGGCTGCACTCCCCGCATTGTGCATATTGACATAACCTCGATTACTTTCAATCCTGATTGAGCCAGCGCTTTAATCCGGTTCATCAGGTAAAGGACTTCTCCGTTGTCTTCCTCCTGGGGGCTCCGTGGGCGCCAGTTTCGGCGTTTCTTCAGAGGAGCATTGTTGAACTCAGGAAGACCCCGCTGAACAGGGTCCGGAAGGGGGACGTCCTCCATATAAAACCATTCCGATGGCCAGTCCTTGGACGTCTTCTTCGGAGTACCGGACAGGTATCCGGTTTCGGCGATGCGCCATATTTCTGCTCCGCCTACTTGATAAGGTGACCCCTTCTGTGTGCGGGGGACGAGGCAAAATAACCTTTTCCACAGCTCAAAATGAGGCTCGCAGCCCAGGAATAACTCGCAGAGGACAACGTAGCCGGCGATGTGTAATATGGAAGCAGGGGTGAAATTATACAGTTGGAGGCCGTAAAACTCCAGGAGCCCGCGGACGAACGGATGAATTGGAAATCCGAGTCCCCTTAATAAGTAAGGAACAAGGCATACCCGCTCCCCCATAGAGGGGCTGGTGAAGCTCTCCGCTTGCTCCTCGCCATTGTAGGTGGCGAGCCCGGCTCGGACGGGAACCATATACGCTGGAGGGAGAAATCCCGGAGTCTACAGTTTGACTAATCGACTGTGTGAGACAGAACACCTCTCCCAATCACCGAGCTTAGGGCTACGGGGGCGATAGGAGGAGTTGCGGTGGTCGGCCATGTTGGAGTGGATTTTTCCGAAGCGCGCTCTGATGGATTCTCGCTGTGGGAGGATGGTATGGATTGGATCTGAGAATCCCCATCCCTTTAATAGAAAATTTATTTATCTAGCTAGGGGGGCGAATGTAAAAATGCCCTGCCTCCTCGTATTCATTCGACACGTGGAAGATAGCCCTTATTGGGCGCGGGAGCCAAGAGGTCCAACATTTGTGGGGCCGGACACTACTTAACAAACATTCAAAATTTGGAGAATCCTTGCAATGCCGAATACAATACTGTGTGTCGGACTTGACGTCATTGAAGCCTGGTTCGGGGGCTACTGAGGGAGTCCTGGATTATGGGGTCTCCGGACAGCCGGACTATATCCTTTGGCCGGACTGTTGGACTATAAAGATACAAGATTGAAGACTTCGTCTCGTGTCGGGGTGGGACTTTACTTGGCGTAAAAGGCAAGCTAGGCAATACGGATATGTATATCTCCTCCTTTGTAACCGACCTTGTGTAACCCTAGCCCCCTCCGGTGTCTATATAAACCGGAGGGTTTTAGTCTGTAGGACAACAGACAATCATACCATAGGCTAGCTTCTAGGGTTTAGCCTCTTCGATCTCGTGGTAGATCAACTCTTGTACTACTCATATTATCAAGAACAATCAAGTAGGACGTAGGGTATTACCTCCATCAAGAGGGCCTGAACCTGGGTAAAACATCGTGTCCCCTGCCTCCTGTTACCATCCTCCTTAGACGCACAGTTCAGGACCCCCCACCCGAGATCTGCCGGTTTTGACACCGACAGATCCCATCTCAGATTTCATGGCCTCAAGCCATTTTACGGAATTTGGGCTCATCATCGCTTCCTCATAGTTCGTAGGTTCGTCATGGTCAAGTAACATGACCTCCAGAACAGGATTACTGTACCACTCTGGTGCGGATCTTACTCTGGTTGAGCTACGAGGTTCGGTAGTAAATTGATCAGAAGCTTCATGATCATCATCATTAGCTTCCTCACTTAATGGTGTAGGAATCACTGGAACTGATTTCAGTGATGAACTACTTTCCAATAAGGGAGTAGGTACAATTACCTCATCAAGTTCTACTTTCCTCCCACTCACTTCTTTCGAGAGAAACTCCTTCTCTAGAAAGGATCCATTCTTAGCAACGAATATCTTGCCTTCGGATCTGTGATAGAAGGTGTACCCAACAGTCTCCTTTGGGTATCCTATGAAGACACATTTCTCCGATTTGGGTTCAAGCTTATCAGGTTGAAGCTTTTTCACATAAGCATTGCAGCCCCAAACTTTAAGAAATGACAACTTGGGTTTCTTGCCAAACCACAGTTCCTAAGGTGTCGTCTCAATGGATTTAGATGGTGCCCTATTTAACGTGAATGCATCCGTCTCTAAAGCATAACCCCAATACGATAGCGGTAAATCAGTAAGAGACATCATAGATCTCACCATATCTAGTAAAGTATGATTACGACGTTCGGACACACCATTACGATGTGGTGTTCCGGGTGGCGTGAGTTGCAAAACTATTCCGCGTTGTTTCAAATGAAGACCAAACTCGTAACTCAAATATTCTTCTCCACGATCAGATCGTAGAAACTTTATTTTCTTGTTATGATGATTTTCCACTTCACTCTGAAATTCTTTGAACTTTTCAAATGTCCCGGACTTATGTTTCATTAAGTAGATATACCCATATCTGCTCAAATCATCTGTGAAGGTGAGAAAATAACGATATCTGCCGCGAGCCTCAATGTTCATTGGACCACATACATCAGTATGTATGATTTCCAATAACTCTGTTGCTCGCTCCATTGTTCCGGAGAACGGGGTTTTAGTCATCTTGCCCATGAGGCATGGTTCACAAGTACCAAGTGATTCCAGAAGTCCATCAGAATAGAGTTTCTTCATGCGCTTTACACCAATGTGACCCAAACGGCAGTGCCACAAATAAGTTGCACTATCATTATCAACTTTGCATCTTTTGGCTTCAATACTATGAACATGTGTATCACTACGACTATCAAGATTTAGTAAAAATAGACCACTCATCAAGGGTGCATGACCATAAAAGATATTACTCATATAAATAGAACAACCATTATTCTCTGATTTAAATGAATAACCGTCTCGCATGAAACAAGATCCAGATATAATATTCATGCTCAACGCTGGCACCAAATAACAATTATTTAGGTCTAAAACTAATCCTGAAGGTAGATGTAGAGGTAGTGTGACGACGGTGATCACATCGACTTTGGAACCATTTCACACGCGCATCGTCACCTCGTCCTTAGCTAATCTTTGCTTAATCCGTAGCCCCTGTGTCGAGTTGCAAATATTCGCAATAGAACCAGTATCAAATACCCAGGCGCTAGTGCGAGCATTAGTAAGGTACACATCCATAACATGTATATCAAATATACCTTTCACTGTGCCATCCTTCTTCTCCGCCAAATACAAGGGACAGTTCCGCTTCCAGTGACCAGTCCCTTTGCAGTAGAAGCACTCAGTCTCAGGCTTAGGTCCATACTTGGGCTTCTTCACTTGAGCAGCAACTTGCTTGCCGTTCTTCTTGAAGTTCCCCTTCTTCACTTTACCCTTTTTCTTGAAACTGGTGGTCTTGTTGACCACCAACACTTGATGCTCCTTCTTGATTTCTACCTCTCCAGCCTTTAGCATTGCGAAGAGCTCGGGAATCATCTTATCCATCCCTTGCATATTATAGTTCATCATGAAGCTCTTGTAGCTTGGTGGCAGTGTTTGAAGAACTCTGTCAGTGACACTATCATCAGGAAGATTAACTCCCAGCTGAGTCAAGTGGTTGTGATACCCAAACATTCTAAGTATATGTTCACCGACAGAACTATTCTCCTCCATTTTGCAGCTGTAGAACTTATTGGAGACTTCATATCTCTCAATCCGGGCATTTGCTTGAAATATTAACTTTAACTCCTGGAACATCTCATATGCTCCATGACGTTCAAAACATCATTAAAGTCCTGGTTCTAAGCCATAAAGCATGGCACACAGAACTATCGAGTAGTCATCAGCTTTGCTCTGCCAGGTGTTCACAACATCTGACGTTGCTCCTGCAGCGGGTTTGTCACCTAGCGGTGCTTCCAGGATGTAATTCTTTTGTTCAGCAATGAGGATAGTCCTCAAGTTATGGACCCAGTCCGTGTAGTTGCTACCATCATCTTTCAACTTAGCTTTCTCTAGGAACGCATTAAAATTCAACGAAACAACAGCACGGGCCATCTATCTACAACAACATAGACATGCAAAATACTATTAGGTACTAAGTTCATGATAAATTAAAGTTCAATTAATCAAATTACTTAAGAACTCCCACTTAGATAGACATCTCCCTAATCATCTAAGTGTTCACGTGATCCATATCAACTAAACCATGTCCGATCATCACGTGAGATGGAGTAGTTTTCAATGGTGAACATCACTATGTTGATCATATCTACTATATGATTCACGCTCGACCTTTCGATCTCAGTGTTTCGAGGCCATATCTTCATATGCTAGGCTCGTCAAGTTTAACCCAAGTATTCTGCGTGTGCAAAACTAGCTTGCACCCGTTGTATGTGAACGTAGAGCTTATCACACCCAATCATCATGTGGTGTCTCGGCACGACGAACTGTAGCAACGGTGCATACTCAGGGAGAACACTTATACCTTGAAATTTAGTGAGAGATCATCAAATAACAACTCTTAGTCCATGGCTAGGAAACTTAACCATCTTTGATTAACAAGCTAGTCAAGTAGAGGCATACTAGCGACACTCGATTTGTCTATGTATTCACACATGTATCAAGTTTCTGGTAAATACAATTCTAGCATGAATAATAAACATTTATCATGATATAAGGAAATATAAATAACAACTTTATTATTGCCTCTAGGGCATATTTCCTCCAGTCTCCCACTTGCACTAGAGTCAATAATCTAGCTCACATCGTCATGTGATTTAACACCAATAGTTCACATCTTTATGTGATTAGTTCACATCTCCATGTGACTAATACCCAAAGGGTTTACTAGAGTCAATAATCTAGTTCACATCGCTATGTGATTAACACCCAAAGAGTGATCATGTTTTGCTTGTGAGAGAAGTTTAGTCTACGGGTCTGCAACATTCAGATCTGTGCGTATTTTGCAAATTTCTATGTCTACAATACTCTGCATGTAGCTACTCTAGCTAATTGCTCCCACTTTCAATATGTATCCAGATCGAGACTTAGAGTCATCTAGATTGATGTAAAAAGCTTGCATCGACGTAACTCTTTACGACGAACTCTTTTATCACCTCCATAACCGAGAATTATTTCCTTAGTCCTCTAAGGATAATTTTGACTGCTGTCTAGTGATCTACTCCTACATCACTATCGTACTCCCTTGCCAGAATCATGCTAAGGTATACAATAGGACTGGTACACAGCATAGCATACTTTATAGAACCTATGACTGAGGCATCGGGAATGACTTTTCATTCTGTTTCTATTTTCTGCTGTGGTCGGGTTTTGAGTCTTTACTTAACTTCACACCTTGCAACACAGGCAAGAACTCCTTCTTTGACTGTTCCATTTTGAACTACTTCAAAATCTTGTCAAGGTATGTACTCATTGAAAAAACTTATCAAGCGTCTTGATCTATCTCTATAGATCTTGATGCTCAATGTGTACGCAGCTTCACCGAGGTCTTTCTTTGAAAAATTCTTATTCAAGTATCCTTTTATGCTACTAGAAGTTCAGTATCATTTTCGATCAATAATATGTCATCCACATATAATATCAGAAATGCTACAGAGCTCCCACTCACTTTCTTCTAAATATAGGCTTCACCGCAAGTCTGTATAAAACCATATGCTTTGATCAACTTAACAAAGCATATATTCCAACACCGAGATGCTTGCACCAGTCCATAGATGGATTGTTGGAGCTTGCACACTTTGTTAGCATCTTTAGGATTGACAAAACCTTCTGGTTGCATCATATACAACTCTTCTTCAATAAATCCATTAAGGAATGTAGTTTTGATATTCATTTGCCAGATTTCATGAAATGCGGCAGCTGCTAACATGATTCGACAGACTTTTAAGCATCGATACGAGTGAGAAAATCTCATCGTAATCAACACCTTGAACTTGTCAAAAACCTTTTGCGACAAGTCGAGCTTTGTAGATAGTAACACTACTATCAGCGTATGTCTTCCTCTTGAAGATCCATTTATTCTGAAGGGCCCACCGATCATCGGGCAAGTCAATCAAAGTCCAAACTTTGTTCTCATACATGGATCCCATCTCAGATTTCATGGCCTTAAGCCATTTCGCGGAATCTGGGCTCATCATCGCTTCCTCATAGTTCGTAGGTTCGTCATGGTCTAGTAACATGACTTCTAGAAAGGAATACCGTACCACTCTGGTGCGGACCATACTCTGGTTGACCTACGAGGTTCGGTAGTAACTTGATCTGAAGTTTCATGATCATCATCATTAGCTTCCTCATTAATTGCCGTAGGAATCACTAGAACTGATTTCTGTGATGAACTACTTTCCAATTCGGAAGAAGGTACAATTACCTCATCAAGTTCTACATTCCTCCCACTCACTTCTTTCGAGAGAAACTTCTTCTCTAGAAAGGATCCATTCTTAGCAACGAATATCTTGCCTTCGGATCTGTGATAGAAGGTGTTCTCAATAGTTACCTTTGGGTATCCTATGAAGATGCATCTCTTCGATTTGGGTTTGAGCTTATCAGGTTGAAACTTTTTCACATAAGTATCATAGCCCCAAACTTTAAGAAATGACAACTTAGGTTTCTTGCTAAACCACAGTTCATATGGTGTCGTCTCAACGGATTTATATGGTGCCCTATTTAACGTGAATGCAACTGTCTCTAATGCATAACCCCAAAACGATAGTGATAAATTAGTAAGAGACATCATAGATCACACCATATCTAATAAAGTACGGTTATGACGTTCAAACACACCATTACGTTGTGGTGTTCCAGGTGGCGTGAGTTGTGAAACTATTCCCCATTGTTTCAAATGAAGACCAAACTCGTAACTCAAATATTCTCCTCCACGATCAGATCGCAGATATTTTATTTTTCTTGTTACGATGATTTTCCACTACTCTGAAATTATTTGAACTTTTCAAATGTTTCAGACTTATGTTTCATCAAGTAGATATACCCATGTCTGCTCAAATCATCTGTGAAGGTCATAAAATAATGATACACGCCGCGAGCCTCAACACTCATCGGATTGTATACATCAGTATGTATTATTTCCAATAAGTCAGTTGCTTGCTCCATTGTTCCGGAGAACGGAGTTTTAGTCATCTTGCCCACGAGTCATGGTTCGCAAGCATCAAAATGATTCATAATCAAGTGATTCCAAAAGCCCATCAACATGGAGTTTCTTCATGCGCTTTACACCAATATGACCTAAATGGCAGTGCCACATATAAGTTGCACTATCGTTATTAACTTTGCATCTTTTGGATTTAATATTATGAATATGTGTATCACTACGATCGAGATTCGATAAACCATTCACCTTGGGTGTATGACCTTAGAAGGTTTTATTCATGTAAACAGAATAACAATTATTCTTTGACTTAAATGAATAACCGTATTGCAATAAACATGATCCAATCATATTATGCTCAACACAAACACCAAATAACATTTATTTTAGGTTCAACACTAATCCCGAAGGTAAAGGGAGTGTGCGAGGGTGATCTTATCAACCTTGGAATTACTTCCAACTCACATCATGACCTCGCCCTTAACTAGTCTCTGTTTATTTTGCAACTCCCGTTTCGACTTACTACTCTTAGCAACTGAACCAGTATCAAATATTGAGGGGTTTTTATAAACACTAGTAAAGTACACATCAATAACATGTATATCAAATATACTTTTGTTCACTTTGCCATCCTTCTTATCCGTCAAGTATCTAGGGAAGTTGCACTTCCAGTGTCCATTTCCTTTGCCGTACAAGCACTCAGTTCCAGGCTTGGGTCTAGCTTTCAGCTTCTTTATGGGAGCAGCAACTTGCTTGCTATTCTTCTTTGAAGTTCCTCTTTCTTTCCCTTTGCCCTTTTCTTGAAACTAGTGGTCTAGTTAACCATCAACACTTGATGCTATTTCTTGATTTCTACCTTCGCCGATTTCAGCATCGCGAAGAGCTTGGGAATTACTTTCGTCATCCCTTGCATATTATAGTCCATCACTAAGTTCTAGTAACTTGGTGATAGTGACTAGAGAACTTTGTCAATTACTATCTTATTTGGAAGATTAACTCCCACATGATTAAGCAATTGTAGTACCCAAACAATCTGAGCACATGCTCAGTGGTTGAGCTATTCTCCTCCATCTTGTAGGAAAAGTACTGTCAGAGGTCCCCTACCTCTTGACACGGGCATGCGTATGAAATACCAATTTCAACTCTTAGAACATTTTATATGCTCTGTGGCGTTCAAAACATTTTTGGAGTCCCGGTTCTAAGCCGTAAAGCATGGTGCACTAAACTATCGAGTAGTCATCAGCTTGGTAATTTGCTTTGGTTATGAATTTAGTCGTAATAAGATAGGCATCCTAGATCGGTATAATAAAAACTTTCGTAAAAAGTGCATTGAGTACTAGGAGAAGTTTGATACTTGATAATTGTTTTGAGATATAAAGGTGGTAATATTAGAGTGTGCTAGTTGAGTAGTTGTGAATTTGAGAAATACTTGCGTTGAAGTTTGCAAGTCTCGTAGCATGCACGTATGGTGACCGTTGTGTAACAAATTTGAAACATGAGGTGTTATTTGATTTTCTTCCTTATGAGTGGCGGTCGGGGACGAGCGATGGTCTTCTCCTACCAATCTATCCCCCTAGGAGCATGCGCGTAATGATTGGTTTTTGATGACTTGTAGATTTTTGCAATAAGTATTTGAGTTCTTTATGACTAATGTTGAGTCCATGGATTATACGCACTCTCACCCTTCCATCATTGCTAGCCTCTTCAGTACCGTGCCTTGCCCTTTCTCACCTTGAGAGCTGGTGCAAACTTCGCCGGTGCATCCAAACCCCATGATATAATAAGCTCTGTCACACATAAACCTCCTTATATCTTCCTCAAAACAGCCACCATACCTACCTATTATGGCATTTCCATAGCCGTTCCGAGATATATTTCCATGCAACTTTCCACCGTTCCATTTATCATGACACACATCATCATTGTCATATTGCCTTGCATGATCATGTAGTTGACATCGTATTTGTGGCAAATCCACCGTTCATAATTTTTCATACATGTCACTCTTGATTCATAGCCCTTCCTCGTACACTGCCGGAGGCATTCATATAGAGTCATACTTTGTTCTAGTATCGAGTTGTAATCATTGAGTTGTAAATAAATAGAAGTGTGATGATCATCATTAATAGAGCATTGTCCCCAAAAAAAGAGAAAGGCCAAATAAAAAAGGAAGGCCCCAAAAAATAATATATATATATATATATATAAAGGGGCAATGCTACTATCCTTTTTTGCACACTTGTGCTTCAAAGTAGCACAATGATCTTTATGGTAGAGAGTCTCTTGTTTTGTCACTTTCATATACTAGTGGGAATTTTTCATTATAGTACTTGGCTTGTATATTCCAACAATGGGCTTCCTCAAATGCCCTAGGTCTTCGTGAGCAAGCAAGTTGGATGCACACCCACTTAGTTTCTTTTGTTGAGCTTTCATACATTTATAGCTCTAGTGCATCTGTTGCTTGGCAATCCCTACTCCTTGCATTGACATCAATTGATGGGCATCTCCCTAGCCCATTGATTAGCCGAGTCGATGTGAGACTTTCTCCTTTTTTGTCTTCTCCACATAACCCCATCATCATATTCTATTCCACCCATAGTGCTATATCCATGGCTCACGCTCATGTATTGCATGAAAGTTGAAAAAGTTTGAGATTACTAAAGTGTGAAACAATTGCTTGACTTGTCATCGGAGTTGTGCATGATGAGAGCATTCTTGTGTGACAAAAATGGAGCATGACCAAAGTATATGATTTTGTAGGGATGAACATTATGTTGCCATGTTATTTTGAGAAGACATAATTGCTGAGTTAATATGCTTGAAGTATTATTATTTTTATGTCAATATTAGACTTTTGTCTTGAATCTTTCGGATCTGAATATTCATGCCACAATAAAGAGAATTACATTGAGAATTATGCTAGGTAGCATTCCACATCAAAAATTCTGTTTTTATCGTTTACCTACTCGAGGACGAGCAGGAATTAAGCTTGTGAATGCTTGATACGTCTCCAAGGTATCTATAATTTTTGATTGTTCCATGCTATTATATTATCTGTTTTGGATGTTAATGGGCTTTATTTTACACTTTTATATTATTTTTGGGATTTACCTATTAACCCAAGGCCCAGTGCAAATTGCTGTTTTTTGCCTATTTCAGTGTTTCGCAGAAAAGGAATATCAAACGGAATCCAAACGGAATGAAATCTTCGGAATGTGATTTTTGGTACAAACGTGATCCGGAGGACTTGGAGTGGGCATCAAGAAACGAACGAGGAGTCCACGAGGCAGCGGGGCGCGCCTACCCCCCTGGGCGTGCCCTCCCCCCTCGTGGGCCCCTCGTGGCTCAACCGACCTACTTCTTCCTCCTATATATACTCATATACCCTGAAAACATCCAGGAGCACCACGAAACCCTATTTCCACTGCCGCAACCTTCTGTACCCAAGAGATCCCATGTTAGGGCCTTTTCCGGAGCTCCGCCGGAGGGGGCATCGATCATGGAGGGCCTCTACGTCAACTCCATGGCCCCTCTGATGATGTGTGAGTAGTTTACTTCAGACCTTCGGGTCCATAGTTATTAGCTAGATGGCTTCTTCTCTCTCTTTGAATCTCAATACAAAGTTTTCCTCGATCTTCTTGGAGATCTATTTGATGTAACTCTTTTTGCGGTGTGTTTGTCGAGATCCGATGAATTGTGGGTTTATGATGAAGTCTATCTATGAACAATATTTGATTCTTCTCTGAAATCTTTTATGTATGATTGGGTATCTTTGCAAGTCTCTTTGAATTATCAGTTTGGTTTGGCCTACTAGATTGATCTTTCTTGCAATGGGAGAAGTTCTTAGGTTTGGGTTCAATCTTGCGGTGCTCGATCCTAGTGACAGAAAGGGAAACGACACGTATTGTATTGTTGCCATCGAGGATAAAAAGATGGGGTTTATATCATATTGCTTGAGTTTATCCCTCTACATCATGTCATCTTACCTAATGCGTTACTCTGTTCTTATGAACTTAATACTCTAGATGCATGCTGGATCACGTCGATGTGTGGACTAATAGTAGTAGATGCAGGCAGGAGTCGGTCTACTTGTCACGGACGTGATGCCTATATACATGATCATGCCTAGATATTATCATAATTATTCGCTTTTCTATCAATTGCTCGACAGTAATTTGTTCACCCACCGTAATACTTATGCTATCTCGAGAGAAGCCACTAGTGAAACCTATGCCCCCGGGTGTATTCTCCATCATATTAATCTTCTTTCAACAAGCTATTTCTATTACCTTTTATTTTGCAATCTTTACTTTTAATCTTTATCATAAAAATACCAAAAATATTATTTCATCATCTCTATCAGATCTCACTCTCGTAAGTGACTGTGAAGGGATTGACAACCCCTTTATCGCGTTGGTTGCGAGGTTCTTATTTGGTTGTGTAGGTACGAGGGACTTGCGTGTGGCCTCCTACTGGATTGATACCTTGGTTCTCAAAAACTGAGGGAAACACTTACGCTACTTTGCTGCATCACCCTTTCCTCTTCAAGGGAAAACCAACGCAGTGCTTAAGAGGTAGCAGTGCATCAAGGACATAATTCTTTTGTGTAGCAATGAGGATAATCCTCAGATCACGGACCTAGTCCGCATCATTGCTACTATCATCTTTCAGCAATGAGGATAAATTGAAGTTCAATTAATCAAATTACTTAAGAACTCCCACTTAGGTAGACATCTCTCTAATCATCTAAGTGATCATGTGATCCATATCAACTAAACCATGTCCGATCATCACGTGAGATGGACTAGTTTTCAATGGTGAACATCACTATTTTGATCATATCTACTATATGATTCACACTCGACCTTGCGGCCTCAGTGTTCCGAGGCCATGTCTGCATATGCTAGGCTCGTCAAGTTTAACCCGAGTATTCTGCATGAAACTGGCTTGCACCCGTTGTATGTGAACGTAGAGCTTATCATACCCGATCATCACGTGGTGTTCCGGCACGACAAACTGTAGCAATGGTGCATACTCAGGGAGAACACTTATACCTTGAAATTTAGTGAGAGATCACCTTATAATGCTATAGCTGAACTAAGCAAAATAAGATGCATAAAGGATAAACATCACATGCAATCAAATATAAGTGATATGATATGGCCATCATCATCTTGTGCCTTTGATCTCCATCTCCAAAGCACCGTCATGATCACTGAGGGAGTCCTGGATTACGGGGTGTTCGGATAGCCGAACTATACCTTCAGCCGGACTCCTGGACTATGAAGGTACAAGATTGAAGATTCCGTCCCGTGTCCGGAAGGGATTTTCCTTGGCGTGGAGGGCAAGCTCGGCGATACGGATGTTCAGATCTCCTACCATTGTAACCGACTCTATGTAACGCTAACCCTATCCGGTGTCTATATAAACCGGAGGGTTCTAGTCCGTAGGACAACATACACATCTACAATCATACCATAGGCTAGCTTCTAGGGTTTTCCCTCTCTGATCTCGTGGTAGATCAACTCTTGTATTACCCATATCATCAATATTAATCAAGCAGGACGTAGGGTTTTACCTCCATCGAGAGGGCCTGAACCTGGGTAAAACTTCGTGTCCCCTGCCTCCTGTTACCATCCGGCCTAGACGCACAGTTCAGGACCCCCTACCCGAGATCCGCCGGTTTTGACACCGACATTGGTGCTTTCATTGAGAGTTCTTCTGTGCCGTCGCCGTCAGGCCCGATGGCTCCTACGATCATCAATGGCGATGCAGTCCAGGGTGAGACCTTCCTCCCCGGACAGATCTTCGTCTTTGGCGGCTTTGCACTGCGGGCTGATTCACTTGGCCATCTAGAGCAGATCGAATGCTACGCCCCTGGCCGTCAGGTCAGATTTGGAAGTTTAAACTATACGACCGATATCCGCGGGGACTTGATCTTCGACGGATTGGAACCACTGCCGAGCGCGCCACACTGTCACGACGAGCATGATCTAGCTCTGCCGCCGAACAGTACCCTGGAGGCTGCACCTGCATCGGCTCCGACCCTTAGTTCGGAGCCGACCACGCCGATCGAGGATGGGCGGTTGCACGCCACCTCGGGGGCTGCGATCCCAACGGCGGTTGAGCCGAACACCAGCCCCATACTCATCAAGACTCGTGACTCCGTGGAGCCGGATTATTCTCCGGACTCCGAACTCTCCGCGCCCCTGCCGAGCGAATCCGATTGGGCGCCGATCATGGAGTTCACGGCCGCGGACGTCTTTCAGCACGCCTTTCGGCGATATCCTGAAGTCACTAAAGTCTCTCTTTATCAGGAGAACCCTGGCCGGACTATGGTCAGCAAGGTTGGGATTCGGACGGTGAAGAAATTCAAAACCCGCCCACCACCCACTTGGTAGCCACTGTCGACGATTTAACCGACATGCTCGACTTCAACTCCGACGACATTAACGGTATGGACGCCGATGAAGGAGACGATGAAGAATCAGCGCCTATCGAGCCCTGGAACGCCACCTCGTCACATGGCGTATAAATGGTGGACACACCCAAAGATGACGGCGCGGAGCGGAAGAATGCACCGAAGGATTGTTCCCTCAGAAAGCAGTCAAAGCGGCGATGCAAGCGCCGCCCCAAATCCCGCCTCGACAGAAATAGCGATCATATTGATCCAGCGCTGGAGCAGGGCGAACCGCTGCCAGACAGTGGCAATCCGGATAATCAAACCGAACAAACAAATCCTATCAATGATAATGGTCCGGACGACATAACGCCGGACAGGCACTCGGAGCAGCAGAACGCCCGTAAAAGGCTCGTTGCCACCGCAAGGAGCCTCAAAAAGCAGAAGCGGAGGCTCAAGGCCGTGCAAAACACGCTCCAATTCAGATGGAGCAAAATACTCAACACTGTAGCAAGGTACAGTGACAATCGCCCCTCCAAAAGCTACCCAAAGCGGAATCTGCTACCCGAATTCGATGAGGAGGCCTCAGACCCCCCACAACCAAATATCAAAGCAGCGAGCTGGTCGGATAGACGACCCCTCTACCACCACAGAACGGCATTCAACGCCGCTCACAATGCAACACGCGACCCATGCGAGGGCTCGCACCCAAAGGACGGTGCAACAAGATCCATCTATGGACCACGCAAGCGCGCCCCAGCATACAATGCAACACAACAAACATCCGAACAATGCGGCACACCCAGCTACAGGGGTGCCGCACACCCCCTATGTTTCACCGATGAGGTGCTGGACCACGAATTTCCAGAGGGATTCAAGCCCGTAAACATAGAGGCATACGACGGAACAACAGACCCTGGGGTCTAGATTGAGGACTATATCCTTCATATACATATGGCTCGAGGGGATGATCTCCATGCCATCAAGTACTTACCTCTCAAACTCAAAGGGCCAGCTCGTCACTGGCTCAAAGGGCTCCCCGAAAGCTCCATCAGAAGTTGGGAAGAGCTCGAAGACGCCTTTCGGACAAACTTTCAAGGGACTTATGTCTGACCGCCGGATGCGGACGACCTGAGTCACGTAACTCAACAGCCCGGAGAGTCAGCCCGAAAGCTTTGGAATAGGTTTCTTACTAAAAAGAACCAGATTGTCGACTGCCCGGACACCGAAGCCTTAGCGGCTTTCAAGCATAGCATCCACAACGAATGGCTCGCCAGACACCTCGGCCAAAACAAACCGAGAACGATGGCCGCATTAACAAACCTCATGACCCGCTTTTGCGCGGGTGAGGACAGCTGGCTAGCCAGATGCAGCACCAGCGACCCCAGTACATCTGAAGTTAGAGATGGAAACGGGAAATCACGGCGCAACAGCAATAACAAACGCCGGAATAAAGAAGACAGCACGAAGGGCACGACAGTAAATGCCGGATTCAAAGTCCCTCGGCCAAACCAAAAGCCGCCTTCCAAAGGCACCAGGGATGAACTGTCCAGCCTCAACAAAATTCTGGACCAAGTATGTCAGATCCATAGTACCCCTAGCAAACCTTCTAATCATACCCACAGAGAATGTTGGGTCTTCAAGCAGTCCGGCAAGCTTAACGCCATACACAAGGGGGAGGATACACCAAGTGAAGACGAGGACGAACCTCCCAAACAAGACAAGGGGGAACAAAAGAAATTTCCACCCGAAGTCAAAACTGTAAACGTGTTACACGTGATCAAGAGAAAAAACAATGTGGCACTCCCTGAAAAATTTACCCAAGTGCCTGTCACCGCGAAGTCCCGCCACTGGTCGTCTCAACCGATCACCTTCGACCATCGTGATTACGCATCAAGTATCTGGCACGCAGGATAGGCTGCACTGGTATTAGACCTAGTAATTGGCGGATACCACTTCACACGAGTCTTGATGGATGGCGGCAGTAGCCTAAACGTAATATATCAGGATACAATCCGCGGGATGGGGTTAGACCCAACACAAATTCTCCATAGCAATACTACCTTTAAAGGAGTAACGCCAGGCCCAGGGGCTCGTTGTACGGGCTCCCTCCTACTACAAGTTATATTCGGCTCCCCCGATAACTTCCGTCGCGAGCATTTAACTTTCCACATTGCTCCGTTTAAAAGTGGCTATCAAGCACTACTTGGACGCGAAGCTTTCGCTCGCTTTAATGCAATACCACACTATTCCTCCCTAACACTCAAGATGCCCGGTCCACGTGGCATCATTTCAGTGCACGGAAGTATCAAGCGATCTCTGCGCGCCAAAGAGAGTGAGGCTGCCTTGGCAGCCACACACTAAAGGCGCCCGGACCAGCAAAAGCATCCAATAGGTCATCAAGACCTCAGACACAACTAATCAAGTCCAGCGCCGCTACTCATATCAAATAAACGGTCACACCCCTATCTTTCAAAAGTACAAGGGGCTCAACGCATGCAGACGAGTGGCGATTTCTTCTTATCTTGAATTATAAATGGTTTCTTTAAAAAAGTATCCTTTTGCACGACAACCTTTTTACCTAAATCCCTCTCTTTTATAGATGATCATCGTGCTACACCCGTCCTGGATACGGCACAACGGAGACACAGGCGCAGACGTGCAGCAGGGACCCGACCCAAGGATTCTTTTTAGATTAAGACCCTGCGTAAAACTTTTTTACTGTCTCTTGTTGATACATATCCACCGTTGGGAAGGATGCTGACGTCTTGGCATGTGGCCACGCCAGAACAATGCACGTACCTGGACACAAGGGGCTTCTTACGAAGGCCATTCTTCAGGCCCGGTTTATACCGCAAAGACCGAATACCCTATGGAGTGTTCGGCGTCGCGAGTTTGGCCCTATATGCATCAGCTCCGAATCATTGTCTTTGGTCAAATGTTGGGTTTGCCCGGCTCCTGTGTTTTGGTGCCTTACGTTCCGCTTTACTGGCTAAGGTAGCACCAGGAGAACTACTGCGATTGTGCCCTGGTTCATCCGGATGAGCACCTCAGTAGAGAAAGCCAAAAACTGACTATCATGATCTAGCGTGAGACTGGTCAACCACTCGATGACCCATGGGAATGTTAGAATTCCACCGCCTTAACAAAGGGCCGCTTTCCGGCCAGGCATATACGGACCCCGGGATCGGGAGAGTGCGGAGCCACCAGGGGCTATCTAGTAGCCCCACTGTCAAACTCCTATGGCTAAGTGAAAGTGTTAAAGCATTATAGTCCGGTTGCCTCGCTCGCTCCGCTATCATCTCCTTAATAGGACCAAGACGTTGGGTTAAGTGTGAAAGCGTGTTTTTGTGAACACCTCCACATTATATGCGTGGGGGTTGAAGCCGACGACTGCAATCTTTCAGGTTATACACATGTATACATAAACGGCCGCCCAGGAGGCATCACATTACTTTCAGGCAAAAGTATAAAAGTAGCCTCATAAAAATCTAAAAAGCATTTCGCTTACAATGAGATTACATGTCATTCAAACATAATATTTTTTGAGCACTGGGTCTCTATCAAACGAGCACCCTCAAGAACTTCCTCAAAGTAGTGCTCAGCAGCCCTTCAACCTATGGCCGAATCCTGCGCCGCAATAGTGGTAGCATCCATCTCTGCCCAGTATGCTTTAGCACGGGCAAATGCCATCCGTGCGCCTTCTATGCACGCCGACCTCTTCATCGTATTTATGCGCGGTACCACATCGAGGACCTGCTGCACCAAGCTAAAATAGCTGCTCGGTTTTGACCTTCTCGGCCATAGTTGATCCACAACAGACCTCATGGAGAGTCCGGACAACCTATTTAGTTCGGCCCATTCGGCTAATTGGTCCGTCAACGAAAGCGGACGCTCGGGAGAAAGGAATTGCTTCCAAAACAGCTGGTCTACTTCACGGTCCGTCTGACTCTGGAAGTACTTGGCCGCATCAGCAGCGCTCGCCGCCAGATCCATATCCGCATCCTCCGAACTCCACAGCCGATCTAGAGGGGCATACCGTGGATCTCCGTACTTCCTCTGCAGCATAAAGGACTTCCCGGCTACAATATCCCCGGCTTCCTGCAGCTCCTCCTTCTTTGCCCTCATAGCAGAGCGGAGGTCTTTTCCCGTTACAGCAGCCTTCTCTAGGTCCGATGCCTTCGCCTGGTTCTCCTTTTCAAGAGCCCGGCAATGGTCTACGGTGGCTTTTAATTCTATGGCCATATTGGCCATCTTCTTCCGGCTCTCGCCATGTGCGGCCTTCTCGGCTCGCAACTCTTCGGCCGCCTTCAAAGCAGCTGCATTACCAAATCTTGCTTGTTCCTTGGCTCGGGCAAGTTCTGCCCGCAAGGCTTCAACAGTGGCAGCTCCATCTGCAGTCATAACATGTTAATAACACTGGCATCATACTCTTCCTATGTGGCGTTTACCAGACAAGGATACTTACCCTGCGCCTTGTCAAGCCTTCTGTTAACAAGCTCGATGTCGGCATCTGCCGCATCCAACTGCCGTTCTAAACGGGCAAACTGGCTAGTCCGGCTGGCCACCGGAGTTTCCATCTCCTGCACATAAAGGCAGTATGGTTATTACCTGGGAGTATGATCCTCCGTTTGTCATCGTTTCCGACGACAACCAGAGTCTCAGGGGCTACTATCTACACAGGGCACACCTAACATGTGCAGGACTATTACACATTCCTTTTTACGTACCTCAAAGCCTGTCAGTAGACTCATAAAAGCTTCATGCAATCCGCTTTCGATGGACGATATCCTCTCCATCACCATATTCATCAGCACACGGTGATTATCTGAGATGGCCGCTCGCCCCACCAACCCCCTCAGAACGTCCGATCGCACACTAGACGATGCCGGACTCTTTTGTCTACTCTCTTCGGGAGCCGGACACTGGGAGCCTCGGGGATCAATTGGATCACCTTCTGGCCTCTCGGCACTTGGAGAGGCCCTCCGCGACGACACTTTAGGGTCGCCCGCTTCCAGAGCGGAGGAGTCCGGAGGAGGCGTCATGCTCTCCATCATCTCTGGAAGAAGATCTCCCGAAGACGAGCTCATTTGAGAGGGGCTAAGGCCCGAACTGCACAAATATATGCGGTGGTTATTTTCTTAGAAGAAAAGGATGGCATATCTGTACTATTAAAGTTTTGGGTCACTTACGACTCCCGGGAGAATTGATCCCCCCGCGGACTTCGTGCGGCAGCAGCGCCCCCCAAGGTAGGGCCCCCGGTGGAAGATTTCTTCTCCTGTTTGGAAACTTCAGCTTCCGAATTCCCGGGCGCAGTCCTTTTCCTCTTCCCATCATCTTCTTTCACGAAGACAATCGCTCCCTCGGTTAGAATAGGCAGCGTTGGGGGCCCGAGTCCGCCCGCATTACCCTCCACAGTATCTTCCTTCATGGGATCCGGGCAAGGTGCGGTTAGGAGCATCTTTTCCAATATCGGATTCTCCAAACCCTCAGGGAGGGGGGCCGAACACCGAATCAACTTCGCCTTTGTTAGCCAGTCCTGGTCGAAAAAGCAAACTCTCAGAAATAACTTCGTAACGAAGGAAAGATAATATGTACGGCCGGAAAATTCCTTACCTGTTCGGCGGCGCGGTTACTGCTCAGGCCCACGTCCTCGGTGATTTCCGGACACTCTACTTGAGGTCCGAAGAATGACTTATACATATCCTCATGCGCCAGGTCGAGAAAATTTTGAATGGCATGCGGACCCTCGGGATTGAACTCCCACAAGCGAAGGGGCCGAAGTTTGCAAGGCTGGACTTGACGAACCAGCATAACTTGTATTACCGCAACCAAACTGAGATCGTCGTTGAAGAGATCTCAAATGCGGCTCTGCAGTAAAGGCACGTCCTTGGCTGGACCCCAGCTCAGTCCTCTGCTGATCCATGACATCAGTCATGGTGGAGGGCCCGGGCGAAAAACGGGGGCGGCCGCCCACTTGGCGCTTCTAGGAGTCATGATGTAGAACCACTCCTGTTGCCACAATGCAGACACCTCTGGGATGGAACCTTTGGGCCATGGAGCTCCCGTCATCTTGCGTATTGAGGCGCCTCTACACTCTATATGTTGCCCTTCGATCACCGTTGGCTTTACTTCAAAGGTCTTGAGCCATAAGCCAAAGTGGGGGGTAACTCAGAGGAAGGCCTCGCATACGACAACAAAGGTCGTGATATGCAAGAAGGAGTCCGGAGCTAGATCATGGAAATCTAGCCCGTAATAAAACATCAAGCCCCTGACGAAAGGATCCAGAGCAAAACCTAGACCTCGGAGGAAGTGGGAGACAAAGACGACGCTCTCGTTGGGTTTGGGAGAAGGGACGGCCTGCCCCCGGGGAGGCAGCCGATGCGACATTTCGGCGGTCAGATACCTGGCCTCCCTCAACTTTTTGATGTCTTCTTCCGTGACGGAGGAGGGCATCCATCGGCCTTGAAGGCTGGATCCGGACATGACTGAAGGTTCGGAGCACCTGACTTGAGCTTTGGGCGTTTGAGCTTGAGGCGGGGGGAGGATTCGATTAAGCACGGGAGGGAAAAGGTAAAAGCTTTGCCCCTTTATAAAGAGGGTGGATATCAAGCGTCCTCCCCGTGTCCGTTTGGACTTTCCTATGATCTAGGAGTCCTAGAAGTGGTTGGGTTACCCACGCCCGTATTGATGAGAATCCTGTAATAAGGGGACATGATCTCTGTTTTTACAAGACGTGCCAAGGGAACCACCTCGCATACCACGCTGAGGTGGGTAATTAAATGACTCGGATAAAGGCTCGGCCGTGGTGTGTCGCACCACGGGATACGTCAGCAAATTAGATTTGTGTAAATATTATTCTCTCTACGGAAGTATGTGGAAACTTATTTTGCAGAGCTGGACACTATCTTTGTGTTTAAGATCTTCTATGAAGTACTTGGAGGAGGAACCCGCCTTGCAATGTCGAAGACAATTTGCGCGCCGGACCCGTCGTCATTGAAGCCTGGTTCAGGGGCTACTGAGGGAGTCCTAGATTAGGGGGCGTTCGGATAGCCGAACTATACCTTCAGCCGGACTCCTGGACTATGAAGGTACAAGATTGAAGATTTCGTCCCATGTCCGGAAGGGATTTTCCTTGGCGTGGAGGGCAAGCTCGGCGATACGGATGTTCAGATCTCCTACCATTGTAACTGACTCTATGTAACCCTAACCCTATCCGGTGTCTATATAAACCAGAGGGTTCTAGTCCGTAGGACAACATACACATCTACAATCATACCATAGGCTAGCTTCTAGGGTTTAGCCTCTCTGATCTCGTGGTAGATCAACTCTTGTATTACCCATGTCATCAATATTAATTAAGCAGGACGTAGGGTTTTACCTCCATCGAGAGGGCCCCAACCTGGGTAAAACTTCATGTCCCCTGCCTCCTGTTACCATCCGGCCTAGACGCACAGTTCAGGACCCCCTACCCGAGATCCGCCGGTTTTGACACCGACAATCACCATCGTCGCCGGCTTGACACCATGATCTCCATCATCTTGATCTTTATAAATGTGTCGTCACATGGTCATCTTGCCATCTATTGCTTTTGCAACTATTGCTATCGCATAGCGATAAAGTAAAGCAATTATATGGCGCTTGCATCTTATGCAATAAATAGACAACCATAAGGCTCCTGCCAGTTGCTGATAACTTTAACAAAACATGGTCATCTCATACAACAATTTATATCTCATCACGTCTTGATCATATCACATCACAACATGCCCTGCAAAAACAAGTTAGATGTCCTCTACTTTGTTATTGCAAGTTTTATGTGGCTGCTACGGGCATAGCAAGAACCGTTCTTACCTACGGCATAAAAACCACAATGTTGTATAGTGATTGCTTTTTTATCTTTAGAAAGAACCCTGTTCATTGAATACGATTAACCTAAAGTTGGAGAAACTGACACCCATCAGTCACCTGTGTGCGAAGCATGTCGTTAGAACCAGTCTCGCGTAAGCGTACGCGTAATGTCGGTTTGAGCCGCTTCATCCAACAATACCGCTGAATCAAGAATTAACTAGTGATGGCAAGCAATATGTATATACCCACGCCCACAACTCCTTTGTTTTATACTCATGCATATAACATCTATGCATAAACCTGGATCTGATGCACTATTGGGGAACGCAGTAATTTCAAAAAAATCCTACGCACATGCAAGATTTTATCATGGTGATGCATAGCAACGAGAGGGGAAGAGTGTTTTGCACGTACCCTCGTAGACCGTAAGCGAAAGCATTATGACAACGCGGTTGATGTAGTCATACGTCTTCACGATCCGACCGATCCTAGTACCGAAAGTACGGCACCTCCGCGATCTGCACACGTTCGGCTCGGTGACGTCCCACAAACTCTTGATCCAGCTGAGTGTCGAGGGAGATCTTCGTCAGCACGACGGCGTGATGACCGTGATCATGAAGCTACCGGCGCAGGGCTTCGCCTAAGCACTGCAACGATATGACCGAGGTGGATTATGGTGGAGGGGGGCACCACACACGGCTAAGAGATCAATGATCAACTTGTGTGTCCTATGGTGCCCCCTGCCCCCATATATAAAGGAGCAAGGGGAGGGGGCCGGCGGCCTCATAGGGTGAGTAGGTTCCCCCCTTCCAAGTCCAACTAGGAGGGGAAGGAAAGAGGAGGAGGGGAGAAGGAAAGAGGGGGCCGGCCCCCCAAGCCCTAAACCAATTCGGTTTGGGCCTAGGGGGCGCGCCCCACAACTCCTTTGCAGCCTATATTTCCACTAATGCCAATGAAGGCCCATTGACCCCCCCGGGGGGGGTTCCAGTAACTCCTCGGTACTTCGGTATTTATCTGATGACCCCCGAAACCTTTCCGGTGTCCGAATATAACCTTCCAACATATCAATATATATGTCTCGACCATTTTGAGACTTCTCGTCATGTCCATGATCTCATCTGGGACTCCGAACAACCTTTGGTACAACAAAACACATAAACTCATAATACCGATCGTCATCGAACGTTAAGCGTGCGGACCCTACGGGTTTGAGAACTATGTAGACATGACCAAGACTCATCTCCGGTCAATAACCAATAGCGGAACCTGGATGCTCATATTGGCTCCTACATATTCTATGAAGATCTTTATCGGTCAAACCGCATAACAACATATGTTGTTCCCTTTGTCATTGGTATGTTACTTGCCCGAGATTCGATCGTCGGTATCTCAATACCTAGTTCAATCTCGTTACCGGCAAGTCTCTTTACTCGTTCCGTAATGCAACATACCGTAACTAACTCATTAGTCACAATGCTTGCAAGGCTTATAGTGATGTGCATTACCAAGAGGCCCAGAGATACCTCTCCGATACATGGAGTGACAAATCCTAATCTCGATCTATGCCAACTCAACAAACACCATCGGAGACACCTGTAGAGCATATTTATAGTCACCCAGTCATGTTGTGACGTTTGATAGCACACTAAGTGTTCCTTCGGTATTCAAGAGTTGCATAATCTCATAGTCACAGGAACATGTATAAGTTATGAAGAAAGCAATAGCAACAAACTAAACGATCATCGTGCTAAGCTAACAGGTGGGTCAAGTCAATCACATCATTCTCTAATGATGTGATCCCATTAATCAAATGACAACTCTTTGTCCATGGCTAGGAAACTTAACCATCTTTGATTAATGAGCTAGTCAAGTAGAGGCATACTAGTGACACTCGGTTTGTCTATGTATTCACACATGTATCAAGTTTCCGGTTAATACAATTCTAGCATGAATAATAAACATTTATCATGATATAAGGAAATATAAATAACAACTTTATTATTGCCTCTAGGGCATATTTCCTTCACCTCCGCGATCTGCACACGTTCAGCTCGGTGACGTCCCACGAACTCTCGATCCAGCTGAGTGTCGAGGGAGAGCTTCGTTAGCACGACGGCGTGATGACGGTGATGATGAAGCTACCGGCGCAGGGCTTCGCCTAATCACTACAACAATATAATCGAGGTGGATTATGGTGGAGGGGGGCACCGCACACGGCTAAGACAATGATCAACTTGTGTGTCTATGCGGTGCCCCCCTCCCCCGTATATAAAGGAGTGGAGGAGGGGGAGGGACGGCCCTCTATGGAGCACCCTAGGGGAGTCCTAGTCCCACCGGGAGTAGGATTCCCCCCTTCCAAGTAGTAGGAGTAGGAGAAAAGGAAGGGGAAGACAGAGGGAAGGAAAGGGGGCACCCAATTCGGATTGGGCTAGGGGGGCGCGCCTCCCACCTTTTCCCTTCCTCTCCTCTACTCCACTAAGGCCCAATAAGTCCCATATACTCCCCGGGGGGGTTCTGATAACCTCCCGGTACTCCGGAAAATGCCTGAATTCATCCGGAACCATTACGATGTCCAAACATAGGCTTCCAATATATCGATCTTTATGTCTCGACCATTTCGAGACTCCTCATCAAGTCTGTGATCATATCCGAGACTCCGAACTACCTTCGGTACATCAAAACACAAAAACTCATAATACCGATCGTCACCGAACATTAAGCGTGCGGACCCTACGGGTTCGAGAACTATGTAGACATGACCGAGACTCATCTCCGGTCAATAACCAATAGTGGAACCTGGATGCTCATATTAGTTCCTACATATTCTATGAAGATCTTTACCGGTCAAACCGCACAACAACATACGTTGTTCCCTTTGTCATCGGTATGTTACTTGCCCAAGATTCGATCGTCGGTATCTCAATACCTAGTTCAATATCGTTACCGGCAAGTCTCTTTACTCGTTCCGTAGTGCATCATCCTGCAACTAACTCATTAGTCACATTGCTTGCAAGGCTTATAGTGATGTGCATTACCGAGAGGGCCCAGAGATACCTCTCCGATACTCGGAGTGACAAATCCTAATCTCGATCTATGCCAACTCAAAAAACACCATCGGAGACACCTGTAGAGCATATTTATAGTCACCCAGGTACGTTGTGACGTTTGATAGCACACTAAGTGTTCCTCCGGTATTCGGGAGTTTCATGATCTCATAGTCATAGCAACATGTATAAGTTATGGAGAAAGCAATAGCAACAAACTAAACGATCATCGTGCTAAGCTAACGGATGGGTCAAGTCAATCACATCATTCTCTAATGATGTGATCCCGTTAATCAAATGACAACTCATGTCTATGGTCACGAAACATAACCATTGATATGTCTCCAACGTATCTATAATTTTTGATTGTTCCATGCTATTATATTATCCATCTTAGATGCTTAATGGGCTTTACTATGCACTTTTATATTATTTTTGGGACTAACCTATTGACCCAGAGCCCAGTGCCAGTTCCTGCTTTTTCCCTTGTTTCAGTGTTTCGAAGAAAAGGAATATCAAACGGAGTCGAAACGGAATGAAACCTTCTGGAGAAGTTATTTCTGGAAGGAAAGCTACCCGATAGACTTGGAGTGCACATCAGGAAAGAAACGAGGGAGCCAGGAGGCAGGGGGCGCGCCCACCCCCTAGGGCAAGCCCTCCACCCTCGTGGGCCCCTTGTGGCTCCCCTGATGTATTTCTTCCGCCTATATATATATCCATATACCCTGAAACTATCGGGGAGCACAATAGATCGGGAGTTCCACCGCCAGAAGCCTCCGTAGCCACCGAAAGCCAATCTAGACCCGTTCCAGCACCCTGCCGGAGGGGGAATCCCTCTCCGGTGGCCATCTTCATCATCCCGGTGCTCTCCATGACGAGGAGGGAGTAGTTCTCCCTCGGGGTGAGGGTATGTACCAGTAGCTATGTGTTTGATCTATATCTCTCGTGTTCTTGAGGTGGTGCGATCTTGATGTATCGCGAGCTTTGCTATTATAGTTGGATCTTATGATGTTTCTCCCCCTCTACTCTCTTGTAATGGATTGAGTTTCCCCTTTGAAGTTATCTTATCAGATTGAGTCTTTAAAGATTTGAGAAAACTTGATGTATGTCTTGCCGTGCGTATCTATGGTGACAATGTGATATCACGTGATTCACTTGATGTATGTTTTGGTGATCAACTTGCGGGTTCCGTGACCTTGGGAATTATGCATAGGGGTTGGCACACGTTTTTGTCTTGACTCTCCGGTAGAAACTTTGGGGCACTCTTTGAGGTTCTATGTGTTGGTTGAATAGATAAATCTGAGATTGTGTGATGCGTATCGTCTAATCATACCCATGGATACTTGAGGTGACATTGGAGTATCTAGGTGACATTAGGGTTTTGGTTGATTTGTGTCTTAAGGTGTTATTCTAGTACGAACTCTAGGGCTGTTTGTGACACCTATAGGAATAGCCCAATGGATTGATTGGAAAGAATAACTTTGAGGTGGTTTCGTACCCTACCATAATCTCTTCGTTTGTTTTCCGTTATTGGTGACTTTGGAATGACTCTTTGTTGCATGTTGAGGGATAGTTATGTGATCCAATTATATTATTATTGTTGAGAGAACTTGCACTAGTGAAATTATGAACCCTGGGCCTTGTTTCCTAGTATTGCAATACCGTTTGTGCTCACTTTTATCATTAGTTACCTTGTTGTTTTTATATTTTTCAGATTACGAAAACCTTTATCTACCATGCATATACCACCTGTATCACCATCTCTTCGCCGAACTAGTGCACCTATACAATTTACCATTGTATTGGGTTTGTTGGGAACACAAGAGACTCTTTGTTATTTGGTTGCAGGGTTGCTTGAGAGAGACCATCTTCATCCTACGCCTCCTACGGATTGATAAACCTTAGGTCATCCACTTGAGGGAAATTTGATACTGTCCTACAAACCTCTGCACTTGGAGGCCCAACAACGTCTACAAGAAGAAGGTTGTGTAGTAGACATCACTTGTGCAGGCGGCGCGGTCAGGGGAGCAGGGGACGGCGATC
Source organism: Triticum urartu (assembly GCF_056163025.1). Taxonomy (NCBI): domain Eukaryota; kingdom Viridiplantae; phylum Streptophyta; class Magnoliopsida; order Poales; family Poaceae; genus Triticum; species Triticum urartu. The sequence continues at coordinate 56,278,632 of NC_141877.1, read as the reverse complement.
GCGAGCGCGGCCTCGGAAGGATTCCTCGGCGGCTACGGTGACGGATTCACACGGGAGAGAGAGGGGAAGGGGAGTAGGGCTCACAGAGGGGTCACTGGTAAGGTCGAGGGGCCGGTGGGGGTCGGTCAACAGCGGTTCGAGGCTGCGGCTAAGGCAGATTCCGACGAGGGGAAACGGGCGTAGACATCAATGGGGATTCCAACCAATGGGGATTTTCCACGTGTAAAATCATCATTGGCTAGAGGAAACACGTGTCGGCTCATCGTTGGGACAGATGTCATCCACTCATTGGACAGGAGGCGCCTATGATAGGTCGACACGTGGCACGGCCCAACAGTGGCCCATTCCGGTGAAAAAGGCCAGCCCAGTAAAAATTAGCAGGCCGGCCCATATAAGGCCTACTTGTGTCAGGTCCATTTAAGCCCACGGCCCATACGAGATGTGCCAATTCGGCCAGTTAAAGATTCGACACCATTGCAGCCCATCGTCAGTTCGAACCCGTTAAGTATTTGGGCTCAATATTGGCCCGATGAGATTTCGGCCTGTTAACGGCCCATTTAATGGATGGGCCAATTTTCAGGATGTACATCTTTCGGCCCTTTAGCGACCCATTTAAATGTTGGGCTAATTTTCGGCCCGGTGTGTCTTTCAGCCTGTTGACGGCCCATAAATCTGATGGGCCATTTGTAGTCGGACCTGAGTTTCGGCCTTTTAGCGGCCCATTTAAGTGTTGGGCCAATTTCTGGCCCGGTGTCACTTTCAGCCTATTGACGGCCCATAAATCAGTTGGGCCAATTGTAGTCGGACCTAAGTTTTGGCCTTTTAGCGGCCCATTTAAGTGTTGGGCCAATTCCCGGCCCTGTGTGCCTTTCGGCCTGTTAACGGACCATAAATGAGATGGGCCATTTGTAGTCGGACCTTAGTTTTGGCCTCTTAACGGCCCATGCCCTTCATGGTCCAATACCAGCCCGGTTTCTCTTTCGGCCTGCTAAAGGCCCACAACACAGTTGGGTCGTTTACAATACGACCTGACTTTCGGCCTCTTAGCGGCCCATGCTCTTCATGGTCCAATACAAGCCAGCTGTCTCTTTCGGCCAGCTAAAGGCCTATAGTATAGTTGGGCCTATGTAGACCAAACTTAGTAACGGCCTGTTAACGGCCCGTGAAATAAATTGGGGCCACCTGTTTCCCGCTTCGATGTCGGCCTGTTAACGACCCGGGAGCTAAGAGGGCCGACCATTAACTTTCGGCCTATTAACGGCCCATTAACTTAATGGGCCCACTAAAGTTCGTTCATGTCTTTAGGCCAAATTAGATAATTTGAGCCCATTACGACGAGCAAAGGTACGGCATACAGGGAATAACGTTGCACATCCAGAATATATTACAGGAAATTACATCCACTAGGCAATCAAAGATTGATGCTAGTGCAAATAAATGAGCAGAACCTAACCATCTACAACGTCACAATCTGCAACCTCAGCACAGATGACGCCCATAAGCATGTGGGCAAGTTCTTGCTGCTTTGCCATACTGTCTCTGAAAACATTGATCAGTTGTTGTATCGCACGACTCTGCACCTCTGATTCATCCACCATTTCCATCATTGCTTCAGCCATTAATTGGTTCACAAACATACATTTATTCCATCGCATTCGAGACAGAGGATACTGAACAGATTCAGATGGCGATTTTGGTAGGCTTGTTTTATTGATAGTGGAGAGTGTCTTGAGCATTGCATCATAACATAAATTAGGACAAGAACCAAACAGATTAATCATGAGTTATTGCCATATTACCTGGCCTAGATTTACTAGAAAGAAACAATGGGGTCGCCTTGCTGTTTTCAGAGTTTGTCTTCTTATCTTCAGCAGCCTACACAAAATTAACACACTACCATTGCTATCATTGGCCAACTCAGATAATAGGAAAGCAACATTGACACAACGAACGTTTGGGCAACTAGCCTACACCAAATTAACACAATATGGCACAGCTATCATCAGCCAGGTAAGGTAATACGAAAGCAACATTGACACAATGAATGAATGGGCAACTAGAGAAGCACTACAATTCAGTAATGTGCGTGATATGAGATAGCACATTCATGCAGCTCAGTACGCAAAACTACCAAGCAGTTTTCCTTACAAAAGTCAACATTGGCGCCTTTAACGTTTTGCTACAGCTAATTTTAGATCAGATAAAGGTAGATTGAGGCCGATTAACAAAATACATGCTAATGTAAAAATATAGTGATATGCAGCAGGTACTTACATCAGCACTGGAGCACAGAGAATTCCCGCAAGATATTTTCCTCGAATACGATCCCAATGGAGGAAGTCTTGTATCGCTTAACCTTATTTTCTAAAAGAGAGACGGGTAAGAAACTGTAGAAAATATGATTAGAATGCTATAAAATTTCATGATGCGAGGATACGCACACGCTTCTTAGAATAGAGTTGACATTCTTTTGCTGGACTGGAGCGGACTAGTTCTTTGGCCACTGGAATCTGCTTATTATCAGTGGGAGTTGGGTTTCTCTGTGCTGGAGCAGTATCTATGAAAAATGGAGTTGGTTTATTATCTCCTGGCGTTTGGATCTTTTGCAAAGACCTGGTTTGCAACCATTTAGATTCTAACATAGCCGTCTTCCCCTTGCATGCCTTATATAGAAGAATGGTGCTTTAATTATAAAACATGCTATACCAGAGATGGAATAGGTACTGAAGAATAGAAAGGCGTGACATATTGACATGTATTCCCTCCATCCGGAAATAAATGGATGGGTCTAGGCGTATTTCAGTTCTAGATACATCTAGTTTTATCCATTTCTGCGACATGTAATCCGGGCGGAGGGAGTATGACGTAAGAGCTAGGGATACGGCAGGACAACATAGTAAAAAAACACTGAAAACCCACTGCAGAACCAAAGTAATCAAACCCACTGATATGAGATAGTACACTCATGCCGCTCGGGATGCAAAACTACCAGGCAGTTTTCCTTACAAAAATCAACATTGTGGCCTTTAATCATACATTTTGCTACAACTAAATTTAGATCAGATAAAGGTTGGATTCACGCCGATTAACAAAATACATGTTGATGTGAAAATATAGTGATATACAACAGGTACTTACATCTGCATTGGAGTATAGAGAATTCCTGCAAGAATCTTTCCTCACAGACGATACAAGTGCAAAAATTCATCTATCTGTTAAGCTTATTTTCTAAAAGAGAGATGGGTAAGAAACATGTAGAAAATATGATGAGCATGCTATAAAATTTCATGATGCAAGGATACGCGCACGCTTCTTAGAGTTGAGTTGACATATTTTTGCTGGACTGGAGCGGACTAGTTCTTTGGCCACTGGAATCTGCTTATTATCAGTAGGAGTTGGGTTTCTCTGTGCTGGAGCAGTATCTTTAAAAACTGGAGTTGGTTTATTATGTCCTGGCGTTTGGATCTTTTGCAAAGGCCTTGTTTGTAACCCTTCAGATTCTAACATAGTCGTCTTCCCCTTGCATGCCTTGTATAGAAGAATGGTGCTTTAATTATAAAACACGCGGCAGCAGAGAGATGGAATACGTACTAAAGAATAGAAAGGCATGACATATTGACATGTATTCCCTCCATCCAGAAAAAAATGGATGGATCTAGGCGTATTTCAGTTCTAGATACATCATTTTTTATCCATTTCGGCAACATGTAACCCGGACAGAGGGAGTATGGTGTAAGAGCTAGGGATACGACAGGACAACACAGCAAAAAAAACACTAGTTGAATGTAAAATTGTATGCTAGCGGAATACATGCGGAAATAACTAAGGCAACATACACGTGTATGATTGGGAAAATAAGATGGCATTGCAACAGAGCACTAGAACAGCACTTCAATGTAAAGAAACATGGTATGGTAGACAGATGAAGTACATACTGATGAATAACAATGCATAAGATATTCAGAAGCATGATGTCCAAATTAAGCAGATGGCATTGCGATAGAGTAGAATGACAGTACTTAAATTTGAAAACATGTTATCATGAATGGAATAGGTACTGAAAAACAGGAAGGCATGACATATTTACATGCATGGTCAGCATGCTGAGCACATGGCATTGTAACAGAGTAGATACACTCCAGGACATTATATGCATGTTGTACCCATATCACAGGCCAAGTTAGAGCAAGGACCTTGTGGGGTGAAGAGGATTCATCATCTTTCTGCAAGTCTTCTGAAGAACTGCCTTTACATGTTCCATCATATTGGGTATCATTGACATCAAGTTTATTGGCCTTTACATTGCTCCGTGAGGTTCTTGTGGATATATCAGTGTGTGCAATTATATCTGACATGCATGGAAGACAACTAGTAGTTAGATTTATGTAATGAGTGCATGTAGGAGACGACATAAATAGTAGGACTGGGGTTAACTAGCAGCAATAGGTCTCATAAACTAAAGGGAGAACACAGATGAAAGCTACAGAATATGTTTCATTTGTACTCGAGATTAACTAGATGGCACACAAAAGTATTAAAGAACAACATAGGAAATACTAGAAGTGGTATAATACTATAATCACCAGCCTGTGGGATAGCATTGGCTGATGGATGATAACTATGGAACGGTGTTACCTAAAGAACAAGTATCTTAGCTGAACTATGGAACAGCGTTAACTCCTAAACAAGACCCGTAAGAGATCAGCATGAATATACAGTGAAATATGATGATCTATTTTCCATGCATAGATGAATAACAAAGCCATAAATGTTGCACACAAGTAAGATGAGGGTACAACCTATCTGGCCGCCATCCATAGAAGTGAGCATCATGTGCTGACTTGTGGATGGCCCTGCAGTTGTTGTGGTTGTGCATGTCGGGCACACGCATTCGATGCAGGGAACTGTTGAGTGGGGACTATAGCTCCCTTCTGGTGTATGCTTCCCTTGTTGGAGCAGCTGCGGTGAGTCGGAAGACGGTGTGTCTGAAGATGCAGATAACGCATAATGTTAAGAACGACATATCTCTTTGATCTGAAGAAATACACTAAGAGATCAACAGCAAGGTACGAGAGTGGTCACATGTCTGTTGACTGAAGACTAAATTGGGGTCACACGATTTTATTTTATTTTGGTACTATCCGATCTACGCTGGATGGCTGGCCGTCTTGTGCCTCCCGGCTGACACTGTTCGGAATCTTCCCCGAAGAGCCAGCGACCAACGGCAGAGCAGCCTGCCTCCGCCGTCTGTGGCCTCGGCCAAAACCCCGCTCCCCGCCCTACCGCACTACCGTGGTTGCGCCACCCCCGGGCCAATCCACAAAGACTCCCCGTCATCCAGATCCGGCGGCGGCAGTACCTTCAACCCATGCAACTCTAAAAGATAGACATCTAAGCGCTGCTTCCGCGGCGAACTTTGCGGCCCCGCACCCTTATGTTAGACACCAGCCAACCGGCAGCCTAGGAGCTCCGCCGCCTCGAGGGGTGCTGCTTCCCATTGCAAATTGATTGGCCCAGAATAAAAATTCACACAACTGACGCCTAAATAAAGTGATTTGAGATGAGGGTGCGACCTATCTGGTGGCATGGTGAAGTAGGCAGGTCCAGCTGCCGAGTTGGTGAGGCCGGCGCGGTTGCGGTGGCAACCGGCGGCAGGGAAAGAGCAATGTCGCGACGGTCGACGGCTACACCGCAGCAGCGCCAGGACTCTAGACGGATCCAAAGTTGGAGCCGCTCCGGCGCCGTGAACAACGGCCGGGGTGAATCGGCTCCGGTACAGTTCACGCGGTCATCGTCGAGGCAGCACCAGCAGCACGGAGTAAGAGGCGCACGGCCCAGTGCATGACGGCAAATGGACAGCGTCTCCGGCATTAGGGAGGAGGGCGGCTGTGAAATTGGTGTGTGGGTGGCGTCATGGAGGTCGGGCTGAGGTTTCGCGGCTCGGGAGAAGGGAGCTTCCCGAGGAGAAGGTGATTTGGCGCCCATGAGGTATGAATGGGGGCGGGCGGGGAAATTGGGAGGGGAGTGGAACCATGTCTTACGGACGTATTTGTCTGAAATGTGAGGGGGAGTTACAGTTCTACCATTGCCTATAGGCTTCTCGGCTTGGGTCTGTGTACTGAGGGTCGGGGATAGTAGAGTAACTTTGCTTCTCTGGGCGGGAGCGATTTCGGGCGAGGAGGGCGTGTTTTGAACTATCGTGGACGCGAGCGATTTCGGGCGAGGAGAGCGTGTTTTGAAATAGTGGGCGCGAGCTATTTCGGGCGAGGAGAGCGTGTTTTGCCGACCATGGTTTACGAATTATTCGGCACATGTCATTTCGCCTGAGGAGAAGGCGCGCTTGGATGAAGTTACGAACCTACCCTCGATGTACAATGGGCCAATTGATGCGTGTCCCACATAGGACGGTAATTTTGCGTCTCCCATTTATTTGCTCGGGCGAATTCCACCGAGCAGAGAGGATGTTTAACGGTTCGTTCAAATTTTGGGAGAACGAGCATCCACGTCTACCTTACCAAGTCGATTTAGATCAAATTTTGAAATATTAGCTTGCCACTTCTTTTTTAGATGGAGAGATGATGCTCGGGAGTAATGTGTTTTTACATGCTCATTGCTAGCGATTTACTATATGACAAATAGTTGACCTACTCAAAAACATGAATCAAACCCAAAATGAAATATCTCGATTCAATGAAATAGCTCGTTCAGTAGGTCAAAATAGTGAACTAAATCCAAAATTGAACACCTCAACCGAGTAGCATGTTGTACAGTATTATAGTACTCCATGAACATGTTGAAAGTCAAATTAATGAACTTGTTTGATATATGCATATATCCGTTCATGTGTGGATTGCAGACAACATGTTCTCTAATTTAAATATTTGAATGCAAGTTTATATCGAAACATGGTTTATATCAGTCTTTGATGCATAAAACGCGACCTCCCCTCTCCCAGACTCCTGTTCTCTCTCTCTCTCTCTCTCTCTCTCTCTCTCTCTCGCCGACAATCTTCAATTCTGTCGCACGCATCCGACACAAAAACCTTGTTTGTCCCTCTCCCTTTCTCCCCATCTCTCTCTCTCTCTTTGTGTGTGTGTGGGGGGGGGGGTCTTTCTAGTTCGCATGCATATATACACCATCTATAGGTCTCTCTCGCACACTATGTATGATACTCTAGCTAGTCCAAGCTAGATATCTTGGGTGCACACATCGTACGCACACAGATTCCTTGGCTCTTTGCCTGTAACTCTCTCACGCACCACTATGTCGTCTCGGAGCTCTTCCCCCCTCTCTCAAACTCTCCATCCACCCGGGTCACACATACACATGCATATCTCACTCGCACTCGATAGGCCCATCTAAAACTCTATCTCTCCCCCTCGTTCTCTCTCCATCTCACACGCGCACACACACAATCTCATGCCCAGCTAGCCAAGTATGATGGTCCCTCACTCAATTGTAGGCACACGCAGTCCCCCCTATATGTATATGACTAGCTAATCTTAGTCTCCATCACAAACATGTGCATGGTCTATCTCGGTTTCTCTCGGGGCATCTTTCTATCGCGCACGCACTCCCTCGATCTCCCACCCATATAGTCCCCTCACGATCTCGACGGGATCTCTCTATCACAAACACACCCTCTCTCCCTCCTCATGCGTCCATTCCATCCATGTGTCCCTCTCGACCTTTGTTCCTTGTTGGCCACACCTCTATTGGACATGTGCTACAGGGGTGTCTCTCTCCATTGCAAACAATCACACACTAGCTATCTTCGTGTATCTCCTTGCCTCGCTTTTCCATCTCGGAGATGCATGCGTGATATGTTCGCATAAGAAACGAAAAAACACACACACTCTCTCTCTCTAATTTATTGTTTGTTGTCACTTTCTCTTTCACACACATACTCTTTTTGCACACTTACTCATTCTCCTTCACACGCACTTGATCTGTCTCGATTGAGGCACTCTCCTCGGTCCATAGCATATAGATTTATTGAAAAGTCAAACATCACAAAGTTTGACCATGTACGTGGAGAAAAATAATTACATCTAGTACGGCAAACATATGCCATTAGATTCACCATGAGATGTAGTTTTGTGTGATGCATCTTTGGTATTGTAGATATAAATAACATTTGCGTAAACCTGATCAAAGTTTCCAAAGTTTGACTTCTAAAAAATTTACATGCACTGCATTATCGAGCGGATGGAATATCTCTTTCCCCCTCTCAGCTATCTGACGCACCACTCAGCCTTATCGGGGCTCCTCAATCTCTCTCAAAATTTATTGGTCAGTTTGGTTCGTGACCTGACCCTCATGCCTTGATGGCCGGTACTGCCTAGTGTGGACGTGAGATGTAAAATATTTCTGCCTAGCCAGGCTTGTGTGGTGCTAAAGCGTTTGGTTCATGCTTGGTCCAGGCAAAGCATCAACGTCCCATCAATCAATCCATGCATCAATTATTTAATGCTAATATCGATCCATGTTGCTGTTAGCCTCGTGGCCACACGACCAGGCACGACCAGGCATTCCAAATCAGTCGCCTGGGCCAGGCTACTTGCAGTGTCTGGAGTTCAACGAGGCTAATTAAAGTGCAAGGGAACCCAGGCCAGGCGGGCTTTATTTTTCACAGGGTAGCAACCAAACAAGCGTGCATGAAATCCAGCCACAACCCCAGGCCAGGCAAAAGATGCTCAGGACGCAAGCCAAACTGGCCTTATATCTCCCTGGTTCACACATACACATGTCTCGCTCGCGCTATACATATAGACCCATCCAACACTCTCTGTCCTTGTTCTCTCTCCATGTGACACGCACCCCCCTAAGTACCATAATCCCTCAATCCATCATAGGCGCAAGCACTCGCCCCCCCTCCTAAGTATGATTATCTCTTACTAGCCAACAGGAACACACGTATTTTCTCCTTCCATCCATACGTCTATCTCGATATCTCTCGAGGCATCTTCTATCACGCACACACCTTGTCACTCAATCTCCCACCCATGTAGTCCCATCACGATCTCCAAGGGATCTCTCTATGACAAACACACACTCTCTCCTCCCCATGTCTGCATTTTCTCTGTACGTCTCTCTCGACCTCTCTCCCTTGTTTGTCAAACCCCTCTTGGCCACGTGCTAGCTTAGGGGTCTTGCTCTCTCGGTTCCAAACAACCACACACAATTTCCTCACCTTGCCTCCGTTGTCGAAGATGCATGTGTGATATGTTTGCATAAGACACACACGCTTTTTCTCTACTTTTATCGTGTGTTGTCCATGTCTCTTTCACACAAGCACACACACTTTTTTCACTCTGTCTCTGTCTCTCTCTCTCTCTCTTATTAGGGACTCTGTCACGTCCATAAGCATATGGATGTTTTGAAAAGTCAAACCTCAGAAACGTTTGACCAGGTATATGTGGAGAAAAACATTTACATCTGGAACGATCATTAGATTCATCACAACATGTACTTACTTCATACTATCATTTATCTTTGATATTGTAGATATAAGTAATTTCTTTATAAACTTGGTCAGAGTTTCAAAAGTTTGACTTAAAAAATGTTGGAACTACATTATCGAACGGAGGGAGTAGCTCTTTCTCTCTCTCTCTGCTATCTCTCACGGGCCTCCCCTCTCACTCGAACTCTCTATAGCGACGGATTATACGCTCACTGTGTCAGCGTATAGCTCCGTATATTGTTTAGTTGACCGGTCAACAAATCCACATGCTGCCTTGTCAGCTCGTGTTCTGTATGTTTGTGTGCTGGCCCATGTGGCAGTGGGTGAAAATAAGTAAACTAGGGGCCCATCTGACACGCTGTGAAGTAAACAAAGTTGAAACCACTCGGGGTAGCACCCCGCACGCTAGTAAATTGAGTGCGCATTGAGGACAAACTTCTTGCGTGCGAAGGACGCACTCGTGCACAATTCACCACTGCGCGGTGGCATGCACAGAAGGACGCACTCGCGCACACCCAACACACAACACACACCAGCACACGTGTACACATCTAGGAGTAGAAGGCCGTGGAAAAATCTGGCGCGATGGCTGATAACCCACAAGTATAGGGGATCACAACAACTTTCGAGGGTAGATTATTCAACCCAAATTTATTGATTCGACACAAGGGGATCCAAAGAATATTCTCAAGTATTAGCAGCTGAGTTGTCAATTCAACCACACCTGGAAACTTAGTATCTGCAGCAAAGTGTTTAGTAGCAAAGTAATATGATAGTAGTGGTAGCGGCAACAAAAGTAAAGACAGCAAAAGTAATGTTTTTGGTATTTTGTAGTGATTGTAACAGTAGCCGTGGAAAATTAAATAAGCGTAAACCAGCATATGGAAAACTCGTAGGCACCGGATCAGTGATGGATAATTATGCTGGATGCGGTTCATCATGTATCAGTCATAACATAGGGTGACACAGAACTAGCTCCAATTCATCAATGTAATGTAGGCATGTATTCCGTATATAGTCATACGTGCTTATGGAAAAGAACTTGCATGACATCTTTTGTCCTACCCTCCCGTGGCAGCGGGGTCCTATTGGAAACTTAGGGATATTAAGGCCTCCTTTTCATAGAGAACCGGAACAAAGCATTAGCACATAGTGAATACATGAACTCCTCAAACTATGGTCATCACCGGGAGTGGTCCCGATTATTGTCACTTCGGGGTTGCCGGATCATAACACATAGTAGGTGACTATAGACTTGCAAGATAGGATCAAGAACTCACATATATTCATGAAAACATAATAGGTTCAGATCTGAAATCATGGCACTCGGGCCCTAGTGACAAGCATTAAGTATAGCAAAGTCATAGCAACATCAATCTCAGAACATAATGGATACTAGGGATCAAACCGTAACAAAACTAACTCGATTACATGATAAATCTCATCCAACCCATCACCGTCCAGCAAGCCTACGATGGAATTACTCATGCACGGCAGTGAGCATCATGAAATTGGTGATGGAGGATGCTTGATGATGACGACGGCGATGAATCCCCCTCTCTGGAGCCCCGAACGGACTCCAGATCAGCCCTCCCGGGAGGTTTTAGGGCTTGGCGGCGGCTCCGTATCGTAAAACGCGATGATTTCTTCTCTCTGATTTTTTTCTCTCCGAAAGCAAATATATAGAGTTGGAGTTGGCATCGGAGGGTCTCCAGGGGGCCCACGAGGTAGGGGCGCGCCCCCCACCCTCGTGGAAAGGGTGTGGGCCCCCTGTTCTTCATCTTTGGCGAGGATTTTTTATTGTTTTTTCTAAGATGTTCCGTGGAGTTTCAGGCCATTCCGAGAATATTTGTTTTCTGCACATAAAACAACATCATGGCAATTCTGCTGAAAACAGCGTCAGTCCGGGTTAGTTCCATTCAAATCATACAAGTTAGAGTCCAAAACAAGGGCAAAAGTGTTTGGAAAAGTAGATATGACAGAGACGTATCAACCCCCCCAAGCTTAAACCCTTGCTTGTCGTCAAGCAATTCAGTTGACAAACTGAAAGAAAGAAAGAAAAACTTTTACAAACTCTGTTTGCTCTTGTTGTTGTAACTATGTCAAGCCAGCATTCAAGTTTTCAGCATAGATCATAACTAACCACATTTGCAATAATTCTCAGGTCTCATAATTACTCATATCAATAGCATAATCAACTAGAAAGTCATAACAATAAATATCGGATGACAACACTTTCTCAAAACAATCATAATATGATATAACAAGATGGTATCTCTCTAGCCCTTTCTGAGACCGCAAAACATAAATGCAGAGCACCTTTAAAGATCAAGGACTGACTAGACATTGTAATTCATGGTAAAAGAGATCCAATCATAGTCATACCCAACATAAATTAATAGTGATGAATGCAAATGACAGTTGTGCTCTGCAGCTAGTGCTTTTTAATAAGAGGGTGATGACTCAACATAAAAGTAAATGGATAGGCCCTTCGCAGAGGGAAGCGGGGATTTGTAGAGGTGCCAGAGCTCGGTTTTGCAATAGAGATAAATTGTATTTTGAGTGGTATACTTTCATTGTCAACGTAACAACTAAGAGATGGCGATATCTTCCATGCTACACACATTATAGGCGGTTCCCAAACAGAATGGTAAAGTTTATACTCCCCCTCCACCAACAGACATCAATCCATGGCTTGCTCGAAACAACGAGTGCCTCCAACATACATCAGGTCCCAGGGGGAGTTTTGTTTGCAATTAATTTTGATTTAGTTTGCATAAAGCATGGGACTGGGCATCCCGGTGACCAGCCATTTTCTCGTGAGTGAGGAGCGGAGTCCACTCCTCTTGAGAATAACCCGCCTAACACGGAAGATAAGGACAGCCTTGGTTGATACATGAGCTATTCGAGCATACAAAACAGAATGTTTATTTGAAGGTTTAGAGTTTGGCACATACAAATTTACTTGGAACGGCAGGTAGATACCACATATAGGAAGGTATAGTGGACTCATCTGGAATAACTTTGGGGTTTAAGGGATTGGATGCACAAGCAGTATTCCCGCTTAGTACAAGTGAAGGCTAGCAAAAGACTGGGAAGCGACCAAGTAGAGAGCGACAACAGCCATGTACATGCATTAAAATTAATAAACATTGGATGCAAGAATGAGTAGGATATAATCCACCATGAACATAAATATCGTGAAGGCTATGTTGATTTGTTTTCAACTACATGCGTGAACATGTGCCAAGTCAAATCACTTAAATCATTCAAAGGAGGATACCACCCCATCATACCACATCATAACCATCTTAATAGCATGTTGGCACACAAGGTAAATCATTATAACTCATAGCTAATCAAGCATGGCACAAGCAACTACGATCTCTAGTTGTCATTGCAAACATGTTTATTCATAATAAGCTGAATCAAGAACGAGGGACTCATCATATTTACAAAAACAAAAGAGGTCGAGTTCATACCGGCTTTTCTCATCTCAGTCAATCCATCATATATCATCATAATTGCCTTTCACTTGCACGACCGAACGGTGTGAATAATAATAATAATAGTGTACGTGCATTGGACTAAGCTGGAATCTGCGAGCATTCAATAAACAGGAGAAGACAAGGCAATATGGGCTCTTGGGTTAATTCAACAATAATGCATATAAGAGTCTCCTCAACAATTTAATTATGGTCTTCTCCTACTGACCCCCAAAGAAAATAAAAGAAATAAAACTATTTACACGGGAAAGCTCCCAACAAGCAAAAGAAGAACAGGAAATATTTTTGGGTTTTCTTTTTAATTACTACTACATGCATGGAAAGTAAATTAATTAAAAGCTACAACTAATTTTTTTGGTTTTCTTAAGGTTTATTAAACACACAAGAAGAAAGCAGGAAAAGGAAAATAAACAAGCATGGATGATACAATGAAAAAGTATGAGCACCGACATCTAGCAATGAGTGTGTGTTAACATAAATGTAATGTCGGTAAGAAATACGTACTCCCCCAAGCTTAGGCTTTTGGCCTAAGTTGGTCTATGGCCACGGCTGGCCTGGCGGATATCCATAATAATAGTTGGGGTCGTACTGCGATAAGGAGGAATAGTTGGGATCATACTGATGTGCAGCGGTTATCGCCTGCTGAGCTGCAGCGTGGAGTCGAGCTGCCTCTGCTCTCCTCTCGTACTCTTCTGCCTCCTCTCTGGTAATAACATATCTTCCTTTTGTTTGTGAATCAAAGAAGACAGGAGCAGGGAGAGTAATACGGAAAACACGTCGTTTATCAAAAATTAAACGATATAAGAGAGGCGATTCAGGCCTCTCAACAAACTGGTGCGAAGCCATAGAGTTATAATCTAAATATGCAGGAGGCAACTCCGTATCACTCTCACGAATGTCTATTTCAAGAAAATAAGCTAAGTGGGTTGCAAAAATTCCTCCAAAGAAATCTCCATTATGTCTATTATGATGCAACCTACGAGCTACAATGGCTCCCATATGATAAGATTGGTCTCCTAACACAGCACTCCTAAGAATGCTAAGATCAGGGACACACATGTGACATGCTTCATCCTTAGCATTTATGCATCTACCGATGAAGAGAGCAAAATAATGTATAGCAGGAAAGTGAATGCTCCCTATGGTAGCCTGCGTTATATCTCTGGATTCCCCTACAGTTATACTAGCAAGAAAGTTTCTAAATTCAGATTTAGGGGGATCCCTAACACTATCCCATGATGGAAGTTTGCAAGCAGAAGTGAAATCCTCTAAGTCCATGGTATAAGATTTGTCATAGAGATCAAACATGACTGAAGGAGAATTACGCGAAGATGAATACTCAAACCTCCTCACAAATGAACTTGTGCGATCATTATACTGGGGGCATTTGTTAGACTCAAAATCCTCAAGACCGGCATTGCGCAAATATGCTTTGAATTCTTCTTTAATTCCCGCACGGTCTATAAAATTTTCCGACGGCCATTCGCAAGGCCGTACTGGAGCGTCCCTTGGTGGATCCTCGTCAGCATCACGCATAGCAATTCTGGGTCCTTGCTTCTTAGAGGAACCACCTTGGAACATCTTCCTAAGCATATTGTTTTTCTTTGAAATTTTAGTAACTTCAAACAAAAGTAAACCAACTTCAATAAAACTGATAGCAACTACTCCTACAAGTGCCTAGAGCCTATATCAAGCATCAAAACTACTTGGAACCATATAAATTTGACATGCAAGCTCAAGAACATGGTCACCTATGCAGCACAAATTTGCAAAGAATAAAGCACTAGAACAAAAACTAATTCGACCAATGGGGGAGTCACATACCAAGGAACAATCTCCCTAAGCAGTTTTGCGAGAGGTGCTTTGAGCAAGGAGATCGAAAATCACAGCAAAAGTGGCTGGAACTCGTGCTTGAGTTGGTTTTTCGGGTTTGTGTGAGACAGAGGAAGAAGATGGGTGCTGGGATAAGTGGAGGAGGGCCACCGTGGGCCCACGAGGCAGGGGGCGCGCCCTATGGGGGGGGCGCCCACCACCCTCGTGGCCAGGTGGCAGCTCCTCCCGCGGTAATTTTTGCACAGTAAATCCTCAAATATTCCCGAAAAAATCATATTAAATTGGCATGTCATTCTGAGGACTTTTATTTTTGGGATATTTTTATATTGCATGGATAATCAGATAACAGACAGAAAAATACTATTTTTACTTTATTTCTACTAAATAACAGAAAATATAGAGAGGGTACAGAAGTTTGTGCTTCTAGTTTCATCCATCTCATGCTCATCAAAAAGAATCCATTAACAAGGTTGATCAAGTCTTGTTAACAAACTCATTCCGATAATCATGAAACTGGAGAAATTTCGAATAACACTAAGTTACCTCAACGGGGATATGCACATCCCCTATAATAAGTATATCATATTTCTTCTTGACAGTAGGAAGAGGAAATTCAAAACCTCCAAATATAATCGATGGAATTTTTCCAATGGAGTTGACACTATGAACTTGAGGTTGTTTCCTCGGAAAGTGTACCGTATGCTCATTACCATTAACATGAAAAGTGACATTGCCTTTGTTGCAATCAATAGCAGCCTCTGCAGTATTAAGAAAAGGTGTTCCAAGAATAATAGACATACTATCATCCTCGGGAATATCAAGTATAACAAAGTCCGTTAAAATAGTAACGTTTGCAACCACAATAGGCACATCCTCACAAATACCGAGAGGTATAGCAGTTGATTTATCAGCCATTTGCAAAGATATTTCGGTAGGTGTCAGCTTATTCAAGTCAAGTCTACGATATAAAGAGAGAGGCATAACACTAACACCGGCTCCAAGATCACAAAAAGCAGTTTTAATATAATTTCTTTTAATGGAGCAAGGTATAGTAGGTACTCCGGGATCTCCAAGTTTCTTTGGTATTCCACCCTTAAAAGTATAATTAGCAAGCATGGTGGAAATCTCAGCTTCCGGTATCTTTCTTTTATTAGTAATGATATCCTTCATATATTTAGCATAAGGACTTGTTTTGAGCACATTAGTTAATCGCATACGCAAAAAGATAGGCCTAATCATTTCAGCAAAGTGCTCAAAATCCTCATCATCCTTTTTCTTGGATGGTTTTGGAGGAAAGGGCATGGGTTTCTGAACCCAAGGCTCTCTTTCTTTACCATGTTTCCTAGCGACAAAGTCTCTTTTATCATAACGTTGATTCTTTGATTGTGGGTTATCAAGATCAACATCAGGTTCAATTTCTACGTCATTATCATTACTAGGTTGAGCATCATCATGAACATCAGCATTAATATTTTTATTAGGTTCATGTTCATTACCAGATTGTGTTTCAGCATCAGACATAGAGATATCATTTGGATTATCAGGTGGTTCAGCAATAGGTTCACTAGAAGTTTGCACAGTTCTATCATTTTTCTTTTTCTTCTTTTTAGAAGAACTAGGAACATCAATATTATTTCTCTGAGAATCTTGCTCGATTCTCTTAGGGTGGCCTTCAGGATACAAAGGTTCCTGAGTCATTCTACCAGTTCTAGTAGCCACTCTAACAGCATAATCATTTTTCTTACTATTATTTCATCAAGCACTTCTTTTTTATCTTTAAGCACTTGTTCTACTTGAGTGGTAACCATAGAAGCATGTTTGCTAACAAGTTTAAGTTCATATTTAATATCAGCCATATAATCACCCAAGCGTCTAATCATATAAGCATTTTCTTTTAATTGTCTACCAAAATAAGCATTGAAGTCGTCTTGCTTATACATAAAGTTATCAAACTCATCCAAGCACTGACTAGCAATTTTAGTAGGAGGAACTTCAGCTTTATCATATCTATAGAGAGAATTTACCTTTACTACCTGTGTCGGGATATCGGGATCAGGAGGTTCTTCAACAAATAAATAATTGAGATCATAAGTTTCTTCAACAGGCGGTGAATTAAGACCATGTATTTCTTCAATAGGAGGTAAATTCTTAACGTCTTCAGCTTTAATACCTTTCTCTTTCATAGATTTCTTTGCCTCTTGCATATCCTCGGGACTGAGAAATAGAACACCTCTCTTCTTCGGAGTTGGTTTAGGAATAGGCTCAGTAATTGGAGCAGGAGCTGGTTCAGGAGCTGGCTCAGGAGGTGCCCAATTATTTTCATTTGTCAACATATTATTCAATAAGATTTCAGCTTCATCCGGTGTTCTTTCCCTGAAAAGAGAACCAACACAACTATCCAGGTAATCTCTGGAAGCATCGGTTAGTCCATTATAAAAGATATCAAGTATTTCGGGTTTCTTAAGAGGATGATCAGGCAAAGCATTAAGTAACTTGAGAAGCCTCCCTAGAGCTTGCGGGAGACTCTCTTCTTTAATTTGCACAAAGTTGTATATTTCCCTCAAGGCAGCTTGTTTCTTATGAGCAGGGAAATATTTAGCAGAGAAGTAATAAATCATATCCTGGGGACTATGCACACAACCAGGATCAAGAGAATTAAACCATGTCTTAGCATCACCCTTTAATGAGAACGGAAATATTTTGAGTAAATAGAGGTAACGCGATCTCTCATCATTAGTGAACAGGGCAGCTATATCATTTAACTTAGAAAGATGTGCCACAACAGTTTCAGATTCATATCCATAAAACAGATCTGATTCAACCAAAGTAATTATATCAGGATCAACAGAGAATTCATAATCCTTATCAGGAACACATATAGGTGAAGTAACAAAAGCAGGGTCGGGTCTCATTTTATCTCTAAGTGATTCTTTGTTCCATTTAATTAATAACCTCTTAAGCTCATATCTATCTTTGCAAGCAAAAATAGCGACAGAAGATTCCCTATCAAAAAGATAGCCCTCAGGGATAACAGGCATATTTTCATCATCACTATCATCATCGTATTCAGATTCAATAATTTCTTTTTCTCTAGCCCTAGCAATTTGTTCATCAAGAAATTTAACAAGGGGCACAGTAGTATCAGGCATAGAAGCAGTTTCATCATAAGTATCATGCATAGCAGAAGTGGCATCATCAATAACATGCGACATATCAGAACGAATAGCAGAAGTAGGTGTAGGTGTCGCTAGCTTACTCATAACAGAAGGTGAATCAAGTGCGGAGCTAGATGGCAGTTCCTTACCTCCCCTCGTAGTTGAGGGATAGATCTTGGTTTTTGGATCTCTCGAGTTCTTCATAATAATAAGCAGATATAAATCCCAAGTGACTCAAAGAGTAGAGCTATGCTCCCGGGCAACAGCGCCAGAAATTAGTCTTGATAACCCACAAGTATAGGGGATCGCAACAACTTACGAGGGTAGAGTATTCAACCCAAATTTATTCATTCGACACAAGGGGAGCCAAAGAATATTCTCAAGTATTAGCAGTTGAGTTGTCAATTCAACCAGACCTGGAAACTTAGTATCTGCAGCAAAGTGTTTAGTAGCAAAGTAATATGATAGTAGTGGTAGCGGCAACAAAAGTAAAGACAGCAAAAGTAATGTTTTTGGTATTTTGTAGTGATTGTAACAGTAGCAGCGGAAAAGTAAATAAGCGTAAACCAGTATATGGAAAACTCATAGGCACCAGATCAGTGATGGATAATTATGCCGGATGCGGTTCATCATGTATCAGTCATAACATAGGGTGACACAGAACTAGCTCCAATTCGTCAATGTAATGTAGGCATGTATTCCGTATATAGTCATACGTGCTTATGGAAAAGAACTTGCATGACATCTTTTGTCCTACCCTCCCGTGGCAGCAGGGTCCTAATGGAAACTAAGGGATATTAAGACCTACTTTTAATAGAGAACCGGAACAAAGCATTAGCACATAGTGAATACATGAACTCCTCAAACTATGGTCATCACCGGGAGTGGTCCCGATTATTGTCACTTCGGGGTTGCCGGATCATAACACATAGTAGGTGACTATAGACTTGCAAGATAGGATCAAGAACTCACATATATTCATGAAAACATAATAGGTTCATATCTGAAATCATGGCACTCAGGCCCTAGTGACAAGCATTAAGCATAGCAAAGTCATAGCAACATCAATCTCAGAACATAATGGATACTAGGGATCAAACCCTAACAAAACTAACTCGATTACATGATAAATATCATCCAACCCATCACCGTCCAGCAAGCCTACGATGGAATTACTCATGCACAGCGGTGTGCATCATGAAATTGGTGATGGAGGATGGTTGATGATGACGACGGCGACGAATCCCCCTCTCCGGAGCCCCGAACGGACTCCAGATCAGCCCTCCCGAGAGGTTTTAGGGCTTGGCGGCGGCTCCGTATCGTAATACGTGATGATTTCTTCTCTCTGATTTTTTTCTCTCCGAAAGCAAATATATAGAGTTGGAGTTGGCGTCAGAGGGTCTCCAGGGGGCCCACGAGGTAGGGGGGCGCGCCCCCCACCCTCGTGGAAAGGGTGTGGGCCCCCTGGTCTTCATCTTTGGCGAGGATTTTTTATTGTTTTTTCTAAGATGTTCCGTGGAGTTTCAGGTCATTCCGAGAATATTTGTTTTCTGCACATAAAACAACATCATGGCAATTCTGCTAAAAACAGCGTCAGTCCAGGTTAGTTCCATTCAAATCATACAAGTTAGAGTCCAAAACAAGGGCAAAAGTGTTTGGAAAAGTAGATGCGATGGAGACATATCAATGGCCGTTGTCGGAGCCGTCCACCCCCAATATTGGTGTTCCGGGCATCTACGCACGGGAAATTATGTCGAACAAGGCTAGTTGTAAGCACGCTAGCTCTACAGCCATGATGATAGTGACTGCAGACGGTGAGGCTGACTATGGTATGCTGAACACGGCGCCTATACTCAGGTGTCATCTCCGGCGCAGGGTCTTGTCACTTCACTGTGAGGAGCAGCACGTAATAATTTGACCAACGGGTAGAACAG
Organism: Triticum urartu; assembly: GCF_056163025.1. NCBI lineage: Eukaryota > Viridiplantae > Streptophyta > Magnoliopsida > Poales > Poaceae > Triticum > Triticum urartu. The sequence continues at coordinate 56,258,741 of NC_141877.1, read as the reverse complement.
TGCTAGTACTCCTACTACTACATTGGTAGTACTACTACTAGTACTAGTAGCACCATCGTCTGGATTTAGGAGTACTACCACGTCCACTGGCACCGAGGAACGTCTCCAAGTAGTATTGCTTGAGGCCGCCAGGGCGAGGGGCCGCTTGGACGACAGCTTCGTCTCCTTGTTCGACGAGGTCCTCCTCGGTTTCCTCGACAAGTTCACCGTCGTCAAGAAGCTTGCGGACGACTCTGACGTAAGCCTCCAGCCGACGCGCCCAGGCTCTGCGATGCCCGCCACCCTCAACGGCCACTATGGTAACAACCTCTTCGACGCACTAGTGGCCCTGCGACTGCCCGCCGTCGCGCCGGAGAATGTCCACCTCGAGGTTGCACTCGCCGCGCAGCGCCTGGAGCAGCAAGAAACCATCGACATAATCACCCACGTCTACGCGCAAATCGTCCACAAGGACTACCACATGCAAGAGGAGGACGATAGGACGCTGGCCTTCTTGGAGCGTAGGGCAACCTTGGACGGCACTGTTCAGAAGCACATTGAGCTCGCCGCCAACGCCGCTACTCCTCACACGTCGGTTGGTGACCCGGCGCACTAGGGTGTGAGGATGTCGTTGAACGTTGATGGATCCGTATGTATTTTTATCTTTCCGTCAAATCCATGTAGTAGTATATGATACTACAGTAATTATCTTACCTTTCGCATCAACTTCATAATTTGTGTACATACTCCATGCATGAACGGCGCCAGAACCAAACTTCTCATTACTCTAGGCAAAATCGTTATTTTCTATCTATCGGTCGCGCCATGGAGCAGAACCAAATTTTACATGTTACGAGTTCAAAAGGAAAAGCCTGCCGTGTTCGCGTCGCACCCCCACACGGTTGGTCCGGCACGCCGCTCAAGCGGGAATGCGTGCGGTGTTGCATTTTCACTTACAAGTGGGACCGTAGTTGAGCAAACCGACTATCGGCAAACCCCCACCCTGCCCACCGCGCGATGGCTGAGAAAACATGAGGGAGAAGAGATGGCTGTAGCACGGACTCCAAGAAAATTGGTGTCGGATGAGACTCGTGTGGCTGGCGTGTGCCGTACTGCTAGACGTGAATGCTACTGAGTTATGGCCCATGCCACCCCACTATATCGAGCCTATATCGAGGTACGTAGAACAAATTTCCTGCAGTGTGTGCTCAGCCCTCCTATATCTCTCTTCTTAGCCAGCCAGCGGACGCGCAGAGCCCATCCTCTGTTTGCTCACATGTGGCCCCACATGTCAGTGAAAACGCAAGAGGACCCACTGAACCTGCACATCTTTCACCTCGACGTGCGGGTGATGAAAAACAAATCCAATAAAGATCTTCGGTGGCCGCTTTTGGAGTTACTCAAGAGTAGTAAGATTCTATTTACAGTTTAACCCGAGATGCACATCTCGTGGCTTCAACTACCACTCTATTTTCTTTCATGACACAACCTGAATGCTGGATGTCCCACGTGTCGGCAAAAGGAGGAAGAACCCGACCAAATCTTCGGTTCTGCTCTCGGATTAGACTAGTTGTGCTAACTTAAAATTTTTATTGTGTACTCCCTCCGTTCCAAAATACGTGACTTCCATTTGTCCAAAAATGGATGTACCTATATACCAAGACATGTCTAGATACATATATATTTTGACAAATAGAAGGCATGTATTGTGCAACGGAGGGAGTAGAATGGATGCAAGTTTTTGTATTGGGAAGAAGAGTACATCCATATATTGATAGAGCGCAATTTAGTAGATGTTCTATCACTTTTAGCTAGCACAGACGCAAGATCGAGCCTCCGCAGATCAACAATGAATGCATCAAGAAGGCACTAATCCAACTTACAGGAGCAGTAAAATGTATTCTTGTGGTTCTTGTTTTCTTTGGTCTTGCTTTTCTAGTCAAAATTATCGTTGGAGTCCATGCAAAACGGAGGTGCGTTTGGGGTCGTGCGTTGGAGTTGGCCTTACAAGTGGGACCGCAGTTAAGGAAACCGACTATTGGCAAACCACCACCTCGCCCGCCGCGCGATGGCTGAAGTTAGAGAAATGACGAGGTTGAAGAGATTGCTCTAGCACGGACTCCAAGAAATAATATGGTGTCAGATGAATGTCGTGGTGGTGGCGTGTGCCGTACTCCTGGACGTGAATGCTTGTTCTGGCCCATGCCACCCTACTACTCCTACTACTTACTCCTACTATATAGTACTAGTATCGAGGATTCGAGGTGCTGGTTATGTACAGCAAACACATTAACATATGGCTACAGTAAAAACACCCGCCCGACGCGCGAAGCATCTGAAGCTAGTACAAATAGTGTACTACTACTATTGTTGATTGGCCTCATCCGATAACCTGTTGCAATGCACGTACAATTATGTATTCGGAAAATATTTTTTTGCCTCGTCGCACCACTCACTCAGAGAAGCGACTCGAAAGCCATTCATAAATTTAGTAAGTTTATCACATGCATATCATTTTATTACATACAACAGGTCATCAACCCACATCGACAACGAGGATACATTATAAATACTAAAGTTTTCACCACACAACAAATAGCAAGCAATGAAATGAACTTCAACTCAACCATTCCTCGACGTTGGAAACGCTTGCTTTGAACCACAAGTGATTCTCTAGGAGGGGCCATCGATTGTCCATCTGGAAACCAACGCAGGACTGATCATCCAGGCTGAAGCGGCCTACTGTATCCCTACCAGGGTAGGGAACCACACAAATGTCCGAGGTATAGACACAGTTGCTTCTCATAAATGTGTCAACAACAGTTGGATCGCCTTTCACCATCATCGGATAGTTTTGTCCAAGGAAGAGCGAGTTTTCTCCAAGACTATCAATTCTGTACCAGGGAGAAGGAGTTGGCACTAGCACACTAGTATCCATCCCGAATACCATGCAACGGTGTTGGAATAGGTCCGGAGAGTGCGACCATGGGAGACACCTCCTTCCTTAGCAGTAACATCATCAGTGGGCTGTATACACACAAGAAGAGGTGATCCATCGGAATTAGTTGCCAGGCGCCACAGAGTATATGGGCGTTGCTCGTCCTCATGCTTGTGATCATCACCATCGTCATCTCCCCCTTGGTTATAAAAATTTTCAAGTATAGGTGGTGGGATGTTCACAGGACCTTGGAAACACAAGAAGAAGGTTAATTAGTAAAGGGAAACTTGCTAACCCGCATGCATGTGGATGAAACAATTATAATTACGATGGAAGACAAACGTACCGAAACTATGAGGATGCCATGCAAAAACAGTGCCACGAGTGGTGGCAGCAAACACAAGGCACTCGTATTGAATTGCATCACAGTACTCATCCGTGTACAGAAACTGATTTTTGAGCAATATCCATCGAGTGAAACCATCAAGGAAGGCAACAAGCTTGTCGAAGATAGCAACAACATCATAGTCGCTGTAATTCCAAGAGCGGTTGGGAACTCGACAAATTTCTATCTTCCGTAGAATACAGTCACCATGATCGTATTTGAACGTGCGTACATTACCGGTGTGATCAACCTCTGGGCAGTGTGCTGAGATTTTTGGAAGTGGAACCCGGTGACGAGTGTACACATTCACAAGTTCCCACTCGCAGTTGGACCCAATGTAAACAACCCAATCTCCATTTGCGCCCGCCCAAGCCTTGCCCTCAAGCGATGGCATCTTAACATCATACGTATCATTATCAAGCGGCATCAACTTGCACAGGGCGAGGCCTCCGTCGTGCCGGCGCCAGTCATCATCTGGGTCACGACGAAGAAGATAGGGGAGATCAAACCGCTCCTTGACTCTTGGGTTCTTTGTAATGATGTTATTAGTGAGTCGAGAATGGGCTTGAACGAACCTGCCATGGTAGCCGAGGTGATGACGTCACACTGATCAATGAGTTCCTCCACCACGTCATCTTTCAGATCGGGACAAGAATAACGGGGTCGTTTCCGGCCTGTTCCCTCCATGGAGAAGATGATCGAACAATGGCAGAAGAAAGGGTGAAGGGCTGAAGGAAAATGGAGGAGGGAGAGGAAGAGCGTGCGACAGCAGTTCCAAATCGAGAGGGAAAGGCGAAGAGTCGGTGGAAGGTTGCGAGTTTGCCACGGTTCACGAAGAGGCGCCCCGGCCTACACGTCCGTTCGGAAATACTCCTACTACTCGCCGTCGTCTCACTGATATGTTGGAACGGGACCACATGTCAACGAAACATGGTGCGTAATTTCTCGTGCAAAATGCGATCTGGCCGCGTTGGCCCGAGGTGCCGCATTAGTTATCAACCTTTATTTTTTTAATGGCATGCCGATCAGTTTTAAAGCACGACTAACTGGTATTGTACGTAGAGAAAATATAAAGTACTCTACCACTACTCCACCTCCAGTACTAGTAGTATAAAAAAGATATATAGGCTCGAGCTTGAGCGCTTTCTTGCTAAGGGCTGCCCACTTGCTTCTCACACTAAAACCCACTCTCCAGATCTAAAAAATACGGCCCCTCTCTCCCTCCTAACCGGTGGTCACAGATCCACCGGGGAAGAAAAGGACATGCAGCATTGACGCACTCGTCGTCGGCGAGCGAGGTCACGCACTGACGATAAGGCCGTCCTCTCAGACCTAGCGCCCGCGCGGGATGGTCTCCGTCCCCAAGCTCGCTGCCGTAGTGTGTGCGGAGGACGACGACCACGAGCGAAGCCACTTCCCGCCGACACTCGGGTATGCTACCTCTTTTCGAACCATAACCTTGTTCTATTGCCCCATCTGCCACGTCGTTGCATGTGGATCTTTTTCCACTCCACCATCTTCCCAATTTGCTATCCTCTGCTCTGCTGGCCACGCAAAGGAAAACCATAATTTGCACTATTAAAGGAAACCAGACTTCATGCAGACTAATCCATGTCTGGGTTGAATAAGGAAAGGAAGGGAGACTGTACTGTCCAAGAGAGTAGGCATCGAACCTGCATCTAGGTTGAAAAGGGGAAAATCAGTAGCTAAGGAACGAGTCTCGTGTCTCTTGGTTGAAGAAGGGTAGAAAGGCATGACAACGCAATAGAGAATGACCAGGTCGATCAGTTTGTTGTCCTCGCATAGGAAAAAGGTGGCTAAAGAGAGCAAAAATGGGACGTAATCCACATATGCTGCCTGGATATTTGTTGCTCTGGGCAACCATACCTCCCTCACCACTCTGCGTCCATGGAGGTACATCGTACTGGTGCGCCCATTGTCCGAATGGGCCTCCCATGCTCTTATTGCCACTTTTTTTGCTGTTAGTATAATGCCAGCAGTCAAGTCAAGCAATGCTACTGCTAAAGTGATGCCACATTTAACTAATGCCGCTCTCAGTCTAATGCCACCGATAAATTTAAGCAACGCCAGCAGTCTAAGGCATTCTAATGTTGTTGCACAGCCAGTATACCAACGATGAAACTTGTTACTACCTTCAGATTTTTGCACTGTTAATGCTTATAGATTACATACCTCACTTTCATGAGATAAGTTAATTTTTTGTACAGTGTCACCAAAATGCCAAGGCGCTGATGTCATTTTATTTTGGTTAAACTGCACAGACAATTATGAAGATAAGAGGAAAGGTCAAGAGTGGGCACCTCCTCCTCCGGCTGTTTTCTTGATTCGTTCGATCAAGTTTTTATGTTTGATCGATTATCAAGATTGGGATAGCAATTTTTAAGGTCCCCCCAAGTTCGAAATGATATTTACCTTGGAGGTACATGGTTTGCAATTTTTTTATACTGTCATTAGTTAATAATGCTAGTTACCTTCAGACTTTTGTATTTGGTTTAATGCTCATGTAGAGCTAGTATACCAATGTTGAAACTTGTTACCTTTACATTTTGTATTGTTAATTCTTATAGAAACCTTCCAGTGCTAGAGTTTATTGAAATCTGTTCAGTAAAACCATTGTACTGTACCCTGTAATAAACTAACTACTCTACTGTTGCACTAGCCATTGGATTAGTGTATATTTGTAGTATTCGAATGGTGTTGCATTAGCGTATGGACATAAAGAAAGTGTGGCAAGCTTTCCCAGATATGTGCTCAAGAAAACTACTACCTGTTTTTCTAAATACTAGACGTTTGGGTACTTTAAATTGAACCGCGAAAACGTCTTATATTAAGGAACAAAGGGTGTAGAGTTCACTCAAATTATCCCGGTAAAGCTAGTCGCACCTTTGTTAAAATTAATGTTCATTATGTTATCGGAGGAGGTCTGTATGTTTGTCTCTAATGCCTGTCGACTACATACCTGACATCATGATGTAATGTTAAGTCATTTCCTTTTGTACAGTGTCACTAAATTGTCAAGGCGGTGATGGCATTTTATTTTAGTAGAACTAGACAAAATTTGCTTAAAAGAAGAGGAAAGGTCAAGAATGGCTCAGTTTTTCAGAAAAAACTATGTATGCCTTCCTGACATCAGCCGCTGTTGCTTTATTTATTCCTTCAAACAGGTGGTTAGAAACAGTCTTGCTACCTTTTCCCATTATGAAATTGGAATGCTTATATTTGTGAGTCTATGCTTCAACTAGTGCCACTTTTAGAGTAATCACACTTTCAATATCTATGCAAACAGGGATGCTTGATTTTAGTGGAACTGCACAAAAAGTCCAACTGGTTCAACATTAGGAGCATGTTTTTTTCCAAACCTTTATATCCAATTGGTGGCACTATGAGCTGTTCATTACAAAGGTACATGGTTTGCTACTATCTTGCTACTCTTTTTGTACTGTCATTAGATAGTAATACTAGTGGTTTGCATGTGAATTTATTGGCAGGGTGGACCTACACTGGAGGTGCAGGACAGGATTCAATGATTGGATGCTCAATTTTGGTTTGTATTGATTTCACCTCTTCCATCACTGCGAACATGGATATCCTTGGTCTGATGAAGAATAGGCGCTATATTTCTACTCTGAACCAGCAAATCAATTCAGTATGAAATTTTCCAGGGCAAAACATAACTGTATCAGATTGTCCAGTGCAGAACATGACAGATGGTAAGCGGAAGAGACATGTTTAAACCGAAAATACAAGGTGTGGTATATGTTTACTAGCTGCTTGATATTTGTGCAGATAGAGATGTCTGCCCGTTGCTATTTGGCAAACAAACAAAGTGTCCGCAATTTTGGTTGAACTGCACAAGAGAATAGTATAGTCACTGCATGCAGTGCCATTTGAAAATAGACACAGAAAGATTGGATAGTCACTTCATGGACTGCAGAAAAGTAGTATTGTACTATTTATTGGCCAACACTAGGTGCTTCATTGCTTTGGTCTGATTATACAATGGGCATCATTTTGCCTAAGTTAAAGTTTGTATTCCGAAAATAGTCTCGCGGTGTGATCGAGAGAAGACCAAATCATATTGCAGTGGATGTTCCTCTATCATGTGTGGTTCATTCTCATGGTTCTAGCTGTTGGTGAAACCATTTACGTTTGTAAGAGGAATTGTAGACTTCACAAACAAATTTGTCTTTCAGTCTATACTGAATGTTGGCCAAGAGAAGCATCCATGTTAGTAGGAAGAACAGATGTTTTTTCTAGATCTCTGCTTTTGGAGCTACATATTTGTATATGATCTTTTATTGTATATCTTATTATTTTTGTTGTTGATTTGTTATTGTATATCTTAATATTTTTGTATATAAACTTGGTCAAAGTTTGTAAAGCTTGACTTTGACCAAAGCTAATAGGCGAACTAAATAAAAACGGAGGGAGTACCTCCTTTCCGGTTTGCAGGGCTTAATTCAAACCTCTCACCAACCAAGGTACTCCCTCCGTCCGGGATTTATTAGTCATGTGAGCAAAGCAGCAAGACCAAGGCATGGCAATAATTAACGGCATGCATAAGTTTAAGCCTAATTAATTCCAGCGATTTAAGTGCTGCATGCGTGCCCTCGATTGCGACTCATTGCATGCTGCTTCGCGTACTGCCTGCGAGCGATTCTGAGTGCCTGCATGCAGCCGGCCGTAATTAAGGCAGCTAACTGATGCAAAAAAAGATACGCTTTAAATCTGTGGAATCATTATTGACAAGGAGGGAGATGATTCGAGTGCACTCATTTGACCGCCATGCCGGCGTGCGACCCAGACAGGACGGGACGGCACAGTCATAATTTCAGTTTCTCTAGTTTTCCACGGCAAGCTGGCGCGCTAAGCCATTATGCATTGAATTCCGATGACCGTCGCGCTACCTTCCGCATATAAGTACTGTTTCCCGGCCTTCTCAGGTGCCACCGTGACCCAACTCGCCATATCCTCATAAGCCCCCACCGGCCCGACGTCGCTCGCCACGTCCGCCATGCCCCCGCCCGTCCGCGGTAGGCGACGCCGGAGGCGGTCACCGCCGGAACTAGTGTTCGGGTTTTCACCGGAAGGCAGACGGAGGGAGGAGGCATTCTATCTGTCTTTAGATGGCAATGTGGAGATCGAGGAGTTGTTGGAGAGCGACCGCATGGCGGAGGAGCAGGAGTTGTTGGAGCGCGTCCGCCTGGCAGAGGAGTAGTGTATCGCCGATTTGCGCCGCCAGCGGGACATGGATCAGCAGCGCACCGACGCTCTGACTCGTGAGCAGAGCGCCCGCAACTGGGCCGACTACGTGGAGGCCGGCGCTCGGCAAATAGCCCTGGAGGCTGTCGGGCACGCACGCGTTCGCGACGCTGATTTTTACTACCAGCTCGTCAAGTGGGTTTCCCGCTTGGAAGCCGAAGCTTCAGTGGACCACGCCGGCATGGAAAGGGCCAACGCGCGCGAGCAATGTGCCCTATCGCACCTCTGGCAAGTCCGAGGCGAGGCGGAGGACACCGGTGCCGGCGTTTAGCATGGACAACAGATGGCGGCTGGCATCATCTAGTTAGCTAAGAGTAAGTTAGTACTTGTACGCTACTAGAGTGTTAGTGGAAGTAGATAGTTAACTTGGCTATGATGGTTGTCAACGTGGAAGTTCAGTACTCTATATGTGGATCAGACCTGTTACTTTGGTGTGAATGTTGAACTTTCCATTTGAACGTATGGAATGGGCTGTTATTTTTTTAAATGGGTTGTGTTGGGGATATTACTAATGGAGGTAAACCGGCCTTATGGAGCCGGGTTGACTCCTTGAAGATTAGAAGCCCATGAAGATGCAAGGATGATGGCAATTCATGGAGGCCCAAGGCCCAAAGGCGGGTTAAAGCCTGTGAATGTAAACCGACTTAGTCAGTAACTTGTATTGTAAGATAGGAAGGATAGAGACCGAACTGGATATGTTTATGATCCGGCTTCGGGACTCTGTAAACCGGCGGGCGTCAACCTATGTATATAAAGGGACGACCTGGCGGCGGTTTAGGGACAGACAACAACTCGAGAGCCAGACAAAGCGGATTCGCTCCCTGGCCTTCGAAACCCTAGCAATACCAATCACAACTAGACGTAGGCTTTTACCTTCCTGGAAGGGGCCGAACTAGTATAAAATTCCCCATGTCCCCTTGTCCAGTTTAACCCCTTTAAGCTAACCTGTAGCGATGGCTCCACGACTAAGTCCTTTCACAAGGACATCTGCCGTGGCAAACCCACGACAGTTGGCACCCACCGTGGGGCTATCGCATGATGGTTTTGAGTTCTTGAAGGGCAGCTTCGATGGACTTAAGGGATACGCTGTGGGCCGGATGACGAAGAGTCGTCGCGGCAAGCTCTACATCGACAACGCAGGATGGGGTCCCGAGGCCGATTCAATCGAATATGGGTACCGGGTCCCGAGGCCGATTCAATCGAATATGGACAACTGGTTCATCGGCAAGATCGACGGACCGGCCCCTGAGCCGGACATCTGCACCGACATCATCGAGACGGCTCGACGGGCAAATTCTTCGCCGGTTCAGCCCGAGGCAAGGCATGTTTTCGTGGGTGTCGTCCATGGATCGAGGTACGAGGACGGGCCGGTGTCCGATGGAGAGACCGTGGTCTGCTCTGATGACGAGTCTTCTGGAGAGACCGAATCACTTTACCAGTTGCAGGACGGCCGGATTGATGGAGGATCCGAGGGCAACAGTATTCCGGATTCTCCTGATTTGCCAAACCGGGTCGCCATCTTCATGGTCGGCACACAATCGACGCCTCATTCATCTACCGCCGCAGCGATGCTCTCTGGTTCAACAACGGCCACACCAGCAGGGGCAGGAAGCTCAGCACCGCCTCCAGCCCAAGTCCTGTCTGATTTGTTTGACGCTTTGGCAACGTTGATTGCCGCAGAGGTGGATGCAGCAGCCAGGGATCAGCACAATGCGGAGATTGCAAAGGTGAAAGATCAGATAGCCCAGGCTAAAGCAGACCTGGCGACAGAGAATGCTAGGATGGCTACAGAGCGGGCTGAATTGGAAGCACAGGCCTACCGGATTAGGCTGGATCAGAATGCTTCAGAGGAAGTCATGAGAAGAAGGTACCGATCGCGTCTCCCGTTGTTTTATGAGCCGCAGAATCTCTTCAACACACCAGGAGCAGGAGCTGGTAACCAACCCATACTGAACCGGGCGGAGGCGCCGGGAACTGGGGCGCCGGTTCAACCATGCGCGATGGACCCGCCTCGCCAGAACAACGTTGTGCCACAGTACGTACCAACACCTCCTGGGCATTATTCCAACCCGTTGGACAACATTGTGGCCGCCGCTTCACGCCTAGCGGCCCTCCCAACCTACGGCGAGTCACCAGTTGCAGTGGAAGCACGTCGGGCCAGGGATCTCCTTCAAACAGCACTAAATCAACAGCAGACATATTCACACAGTCATGAGAGGATTCATTCCACTCCCCGTCAGAGCCGGAGCTATAGCAGACACATGGAGGACGAACCGGGCGTGTCCAGTAGTGCACATCGCCGAAATTCACCATGAGGAAACAATCCGGCAGGGGGAGGCGCTAATGCGCAAGATGTTGTGGACCATGGCCACGCACGTCGAGAGGCCGAGTTGGCAGCTCGACACGGAGCACGACAACATACTCCGGTTCACCCCACGGCCTCAGTGGAGCCAGGTGTGGTGTTCAGTTCCTTAGGGGTGCCGTGTCTTACCCCCGCTTTGCATAATGTGAGGCTGCCCAAGGATCTCAAGGGACCTCGTAAGGTACCAAATTACACCGCCGATTTGCAACCAGAGGCGTGGGTGGAGAGCTATGAGATGGCAATGGAGATGTTAGATGTGGATGAGGCAGTGTGTGCCAAATATTTCACCATGATGTTGGAAGGAATAGCTCGCACTTGGTTGAAGAGCTTACCAACCAATTCTGTCAAATCATGGGCTGAGTTAAAGCACCGGTTTATCCAGAACTTCAAAGATACTTGTAAGCAGCCGATGTCAGTCGTGGATTTGGCCGCTTGTGTCCAAGAGGAAGGGGAGTCCACGACCCATTGGGTCAAACGGGTCTCAGTGATTTTGCATTCATCAGATCGTATCAATGCAGACACTGCAGTGTTAACATTGGAGGGCAATTGCCGTTTCTTACCACTCAAACAAAAGTTGGGAAGACTCAAACGTCACTGCAATGATATGTCAACGCTAATGGCCGCTTTGGTTAAATACGCCGATTCAGATAATACCAAGGACCCGGACTCAGAGGAGGATAAGACGGGGAAAGGTAAGAAGAACGGCAATGCCAAGGGTCAGCAGCATAATCCGACCGGCCATGGAAACGGCGGTAAGCGCAAGGCAGACAACAGCTTGGACTTTGTTGCTAACACCAATGCATAGGAGAATGGCCAGCGCCGTAAGGGCAAGCAGCCCCGGAGGGGCGGAGGTTCAGGCCCCAATTTGGAGCGCCTGTTAAATCAACCCTGTCCAAAGCATGGATCAAAGGAGAAGCCAGCATCACATCTTTGGAAGGACTGTTATATCATGCGGGATTTCAAGAATTCCAATATGTTCCAGTATGGTTACAACCCACCCGGTGGTTCAGGAGGAGGTTTCCATGGGTCGGGCTACGGAGGTGGTGGTTCCGGTTTAGGGTTTCAAGGCAACCAAACCGGACACCTCAATCAAGGGCACCAAGGCAACCAGGGGGGTTACAACCATCAGGGGAATCAGCAGCAGCTGTTGGGTTATTAGAGTAATTCCAAACAGCTAAACAGCGGGCAATATCATGTCTTCACTACTAGTTTGTGTAAACGTGATCAGAAGCTTCACAAAAGGGCAGTAAACTCTGTTGAACCGATAGTACCTCAGTATTTACGCTGGTCTGAGCAACCTATTCTGTGGAGTAGAGAGGATCACCCACCCCGGGTTGATAATCCAGGTCACTTGGCCCTGGTGGTAGCCCCTCAAGTTGGGGGATACAAGTTTACCAAAGTACTCATGGATGGGGGAAGTAGTATCAACATTTTATATTATGATACATTCCGCCGTATGGGGTTGACAGATAAGAATCTTAAACCATCGAATACTGTCTTTCATGGTGTGGTGCCTGGTAAGTCTGCATATCCTGTTGGCAAGATAGCTTTGGAGGTAGCTTTTGGAGATGACTATGATTCAAGGTCAGAAACATTAACGTTTGAGGTGGTAAAGATCAAAAGTCCGTACCACGCCTTGTTTGGGCGGCCGGCCTATGCTAAATTCAGGACAAGGCCGTGTTATGTTTATCTACAGCTTAAAATGCCAGGTCATAAAGGGACTATCACAGTACATGGAAGTAGAAAGATTGCTTTGGAGTGTGAGGAAGGTGATGCGGCTTATGCTGAGTCAGTTTGTGCCGCAGAAGAGTTGAAATTCTATAAGGAGCAAGTTGATCCGGCAGACATGACCTCTTTGAAAAAGCCAACTACAGAACATGATCTAGGGTTGAAGTTCAAATCGGCTACAGACACTAAGATGGTTGACTTTGTTCCTGGCGATTCATCCAAATAGTTCAGCATCAGCGCTAACCTGGATCCCAAATAGGAAAGCGCGCTCATCGAGTTCATCATGAGAATCGGGACATCTTTGCATGGAAACCTTCTGACATGCCAGGTGTAACGAGGGAACTCGCTGAGCACACACTCAACATTGATCCTAAGTTTAAAGCGGTCCGGCAGTTCCTCCACCGCTTCAATGAAGAGAGACGTAAGGCTATAGGTGAAGAGGTAGCCCGTCTGTTGGCCGCGGGGTTTATTGTCGAAGTTTTTCATCCAGAGTGGTTAGCTAATCCGGTGCTGGTTCTTAAGAAAAACGGCACTTGGCGCATGTGTGTGGACTACACAGATTTAAACAAGGCTTGCCCTGCAGACCCCTTTGCTCTCCCTCGCATTGATTAGATAATTGATGGTAGGGCTGGTTGTGACCGTTGTGTTTTCTGGATGCTTATTTTGGTTATCATCAGATTAAAATGGCGGTTAAGGACCAAGAGAAGACAGCTTTCATAACTCCCTTTGGAGCCTTCTGCTATGTTTCCATGCCTTTTGGACTCAAGAGTGCCTAGGCAACTTACCAGCGATGTCTTCAGAATTGCCTTCATAAACAAATTGGGCACAATGTTCATGCATATGTGGATGATATTGTGGTAAAGTCCAGAAAGGAGGAAACGTTGATAGAGGATTTAAGAGAAACCTTTGACAATCTCCGGATTTACAAGATGATGCTCAATCCGAAGAAGTGTGCTTTTGGTGTCCTGGCAGGCAAGATCTTGGGTTTTTTGGTGTCAAACAGAGGCATTGAGGCTAATCTGGAAAAAATTGCAGCAATTACATCCTTGACTAAACCGGCGTGTATCAACGATGTTCAACGTCTGGCTGGCCGGATTACAGCCTTGAGCCGGTTTATCAGACGCCTTGGAGAGAAGGCCATCCCCTTATATCAGATGCTCAAGAAAACAGATAACTTTGTCTGGAGTGAGGCAGCTGATAAGGCGTTTGAGGATCTAAAGAGGCAGCTAGCTGAACCGCCCGTCCTTGCAGCGCCGATCGATAAAGAGCCATTATTATTATATGTGGCTGCTAATTCCCAGGCTGTTAGCATAGCCATTGTGGTAGAGCGCAAGGAGCTTGGCAAGGAATATCCGGTTCAACGGCCGGTTTATTATATCAGCGAAGTGCTCATTGAGTCAAAGCAGAGGTATCCGCATTGGCAGAAGCTGGTGTATGAGATGTTTATGGCGAGCCGGAAGCTTAAACATTATTTTCAGGGCCATCCCATCACAGTGGTCAGTTCAGCTCCTCTGGGCGACATCATTCAAACACAGAGAAGCAATTGGCTGGATTGCCAAGTGGGCTATTGAACTTGGACCTCACGGGCTCAAGTATATACCCCGCACAGTGATAAAATCCCAGGCACTCGTGGACTTCATTAATGATTGGACGGAGTTGCAGGCACTGGAGGAGAAGCCAGATAATACATATTTGACTATTCATTTTGATGGGTCCAGACAGTTGGAGGGCTCGGGGGCTGGAGTCATACTAACTTCCCCACGGGGTGACAAGTTTTGTTATGTCCTCCGTTTAATGTTCCCTTGTACTAATAATGCAGCTGAATATGAGGCTTTGCTCCACGGACTTCGAATGGCTAAGGAGATGAATTTGAGCCGGGTTAAGTGCTTCGGCGATTCAGATCTAGTGGCTCAGCAGGTGTCTGGCACTTGGGATTCTAAGGACCCAGTCATGCTGCATATCGGTGAGAGGTGGACGCAGTGGCTGGTCACTTTAAAGGTTATCAGGTGGACCATATAGATCGGCGGAAGAATGAAGCGGCGGACGCTTTAAGTCGTCTTGGTTCCCAGCATAAACCGGTCCCGCCCAATGTCTTTCTTGATGTGTTGCATAATCGTCAGTCAAAGTGCCAACCGAAGAAGATTTGGCTATTCCTGATCCGGAGGCTCAGTTGGTGGCAGCTCTGCATGCCATACCGGATTGGACGATCCCATATCTGGCTTACATGAACTGGGGCGAGTTACCAGACGATGAAACGTTGGCTCGACAGATAATCCGGCGTTCCAAGTCCATGACCATACTCAACGGGGAGCTACATCCTTACAGTGTTTCAGGAGCAATTCAGCGCTGTGTTTCTCCTCAAGAAGGTTGTGAGATTTTGTGAGAAATCCATGAAGGGGATTGCGGTCACCACGCCGGTTCAAAGTCGTTGGTTGCCAAAGCTTTTCGCCACGGTTTTTACTGGTTGACGGTGCATGCTGATGCGGAGGATTTAGTCAAGAGATGTGATGGATGTCAAAAATTTGCCCGCCATGCGCACGTTCCGGCTCAAGAGTTGCGGATGATTCCAATTACGTGTCCGTTTGCAACTTGGGGGCTTGATATGGTTGGACCCTTCAAGCGTTCTAAGGACAAAAAGACCCACCCGTTAGTAGCAGTTGATAAATTCACTAAATGGGTGGAGGCAGAGCCAATCAGCAAGTGTGATGCAGCCACGGCGGTTCAATTCATCAAGAAGGTGATATTCCGGTTTGGCTTTTCGCACAGCATTATAACAGATAATGGTACTAACTTGTCAAAAGGGGAGATGGAAGAATTTTGTCAACGTGAGCACATCCGGCTCGATCTAGCGTCGGTGGCTCACCCCCAATCTAATGGTCAAGCAGAGAGGGCAAATCAAGAAATTCTACGAGGTATCAAACCCAGGCTTATGGTTCCCTTAAAGCGGACGCCGGGTTGTTGGGTTGAGGAGCTACCTTCTGTGTTATGGAGCATCAACACCACACCCAATAGGTCTACGGGTTACACACCTTTCTTCATGGTCTATGGAGCGGAGGCCGTTCTTCCTAGTGACATCCGTCACGATTCACCCCGTGTGACAGCTTATGTTGAAGCTGATAATGAGAAGGCACGTCAGGATTCTCTGGACCTGTTGGATGAAGAGCGTGATCTTGCAGCAGCACGGTCGGCGATTTATCAACAAGATCTCTGACGTTATCACAGCCGCCGGGTTAAAACCAGGACCTTTCAAGAAGGCGATTTGGTGCTCCGGCTCATCCAGGATCAGACTGATATGCATAAGTTATCCCCACCTTGGGAAGGACCCTTTGTGGTCAGCAAAAATCTGCACAACGGCTCTTACTACCTCATTGATGTTCGAGAGCATAAAGACTCACGTCAATCAGAGGAGGAGACCAAGCGGCCATGGAACATAGCCCTTCTTCGGCCTTACTATACTTGAGCCATAGGCTCTTCCTATGTACATATTTATGATAATGTATATATTGTATAATAAACTGGAGCCTCCATTAAAGCGGGGTCTCTGTTCTTTTTACATCATGTGTGTGCTCACAAGAGTTTCTACTAACAAAGCGGAGTTTTTTTTAAACCGGTTTCTACAGCCGCACGGGTGTAAAGAATATCACTAGGGGGCTTGGTCATATCTGAACCATAGCTACACCTCTTGATCGGTTTTAAACGACAAAGGGATATCACTAGGGGGCTTGGTTGTTATCACACCACAGCTACACCTCTTGATAGGCATTTAGCCAGAAAGGTAATTATGTGGGGCCAAAGAGAGTGTTGCACAAAGCACAAACTCAAACATGGGCACCCATGGAGCATAGCTCAAAAAATTACTTGGGGGCTCTTTGTGCAAGCAACAAAGAGTTTGAAAGGACCCTCGTAATTGGATATCAAGCCACGGCTTGGAAGCCTGGTGTATTCACCTAAAAACTCGGGTTAACCTGCCTTCATCAAGTAAGCCACTCCTGTCCAGGTAATCCTGGTATGACCCATCGAACGTTTGACAAGTCAATCTTTTACAGACCCTGAACTTGTCACAGTTAAAACGATGATTGGTTAATTGGAGGCCCATCTTAAAAGGCTTTGTTAAATGGTTTAACTCAGAGTCCTGGCAGCCCATGAAAAGCCTCGATTTGGAGCCTGGCAGCTCGTAAAAAGCCTTGCATATTTTCTTGTTTGAATTTTGTTTGTTGAAAATCATAAGTATTTTTTGATAAACCAGCGTCCTTGACCCGGCTTGCTTCTCAACTACAAGTTGTTGGCACATGATCAGTTATAAACCGGTGTTTATTGACCCGGTCTGGTTTGACTAAATCACCAGTGTTATAAAGAAATCCCGATAGTTATCCCGGTCCGGTTTAAACCAGCAATACAGAGATAAGGTTATCAACGTTCCAGATTGGTATTAACACCTTTGCCGTATGCACCGTTGTTCAACCAATGAGGTATGTTATGTATATTCTTTTTCCATACAAACACTTTGATTATTTCATCTATATCCTGTACACTTCTTGGATATATTGACCCGTTTAGCGGTAAACCGCTAGACATTTTTAAGTTGTTGAAACCAGGAACACAACGCATCATGGGTTATGCATAAATAAATCCCAAATGGTGGCAAAAGTTGTCATGAGGCATTACAAAACATGCTCAAAGGCATGGCAAATAAAGGAGTTTTGGCTATCCTATTACAAGAAGCCTTCAAAGCGGCTCCAATGGCATAATTGTTTTTCATAAAATCGGCACACGGTGGACAGTAAACCGGCGACCGGTTCATCGGGACGGTTTGATGGTTGAGGGTCCATTGGTGTAGGCACTTCTTCATCCCTCCCTAGTCGCCGGAAATCAACCGTTGACCAATCGATTCCAGTTAAAGCTTGAAACACTGCTTCTTCATGGGTAAGATTGGAGGGGTTAATATCAGGAGCATAAGTGCGCTTATGAATCGGAGGCACAAGTTCTTCAACTTCATGGATGTTGGTCGGCTGCCTTTTCCCCTCCGCATTGTAAAATGGTTGAAAATGGGACAAATCGGTATCATCGGCCAACTTGCTAGCTGTTGGTCGCATCTGTTTAGTCAGCCGCCGAAGATCATCATTGTCAAAGTTGGAACCATCTTCTTTAACACCTGGGTATCCTTTGATGATGTCTTCCGCTTCAAGATCCGGAATCCAGGCTTTTGCTCGAATAAGTGCAGTTAAAGCTCCGGCTCTGGCATCTGCTTTCTTCAACTCGGCGATGCGGGCTGGTAACATGGCCAACTTCTCAAGAGTTTCTTTAATCAAAGAGGGAGCCGGTTTGTTATAAGCTGTCGTGCAAATAGCCCGCTGCGACCCAGAGTACAACTGTTCTGTGTATGCCGCTTTGAGTTTCATCCGCATATCTGTGCCAAGATGAGCGATCCGGGTACCTGCCAAAGATTTTATCAACATTTTGGTCAGTTATAAGGTTCATCAACTTATACAACACACATAAAGCAGGTACTTACCAAAGATAGTAGAGGTCATAGCATTGATTTGGTGTTTTAAACCGGTTAGTTCATCTACCACTGGCTTCAGGGCTGCCTCGGCGTCTACAGCTCTTTTTGTTAAACTGGATTTCTCGGTTTCCCAGTCAGCACGATCTTTGTTGAAAGATTCTTTCAACTTTTCCATCATGGCCAGGGCCCAGGTCAGCTCCTCTTTGGCTTTTTCAGCCTCGGCTTATTGTGACTTCACATTCTCTTGCAAGTCAGAATTTTGGGCATCTTTGCTTCTCAGTTCAGCCTACCAAGTTAAAGGTATGTTAAACAGACAGCATATATATGTGCTAAGTACAAAGCGTATAACAAAGTTATGCACTTCATACTTGGGGGCTAATGTCTATTTGCTCTCAAGTACTACACTTTATACAAGTCTCCAGAACAATGCAAGCATTATCCTTGACACTTGGGGGCTAATGTGCATCTGTTCTAAAACGGATGTGTGAATTAAAAATCGGATTAACCTGCCGAGTTAAACCGGCCTTTGGGGGCTATGCTGCGGAAGGTTATCTAATTATTTCAAGATGAGTCTAATCTATTATTAGAGATCTGCTATTGCAAGGATCAATGATGAGATGTTTAAAGTGTTACAAAGACCCGGTTTATGATTAACAATCATAAAACGGCCCTTGGGGGCTACCTGAGATAGTATTTCAGCTATAAATCAATAAACAAAGGGAGAGGAATTTACCTCATATCGCTCTTTCATCAAGTTCACCAAACTAGCTTCATAATCCCGGTTTGAGTGCAGACGGTTCAAGAAGCCAGAATGGAGCTCATCAGCGTTAAGATGAGCATAGCTTGATAAATCGCTGCTCCATTTACCTTTCTCCCTGGCAGCTTGCTCTTCTTTAGCACTGTGTTGAGCCAAAATGACGGGATGGCCAGGAGAGCTGTGGCCCATTCCATTAATAATAACGTCATCACCTTGGCCTTCAGGGTTTTTGGTGGATGATATTGGAATTTCAGCATCTTTCACCGGACTAGCCCGGTTTGGTTCTGCCGGTTCAGCATCAGGCGCGGCAGGATCAGCATCTACTAGTTCATCAGTATTTTGGCCTTCAAGGGGTGGGTTATCAGAAGCAGCTTCCGGATGAGGGTTTTCTGGTTCACAAGTTTGTTCCAGTTCACCTCTTGGTTCTTCTTCTTCGGCGACCGGATCTTCGAGTGGATTGGTGGTCCGAGCCTTCTTACTGGGTCTGGCTTTGGCCCTGCAAATAGAATAAAATAGGATTAACATCCTATTCAAAGGATTTATGGCGCATTGAAAGGAAAGGTTTTTACAACTTACCCGGCCACAGTTTTCAAAGGGGGAGTTGAGTTGCTGTTGATTCACCAGAAGATGAAGGAGGTGTCACCTGATAATTTGAATCGGACGGATTAAGAGGCTGTCTGAAATAACCTGCCTTGGGGTAAGAATGGTCAGAAGTAGGAGAGACCTCAGACCGGCCCTTCCGAACCGGAGTATCAGGTAAACCGGCTGAAGTGACCTGTTGGCCACTGTGTCGGGTTGTCCGGCGAGCTTCATGCTGCTGAGTCTTCAAAATAAATGTTGGATCCAAGTGAGAAAGAGGATGAGAAAAGCTTACTTTCCGGACTGCTTGGCGAGTTTTTTGTGTTGGCATAGAGTTTGAACCGGAGGAAAGGGTAATTACCTCTACATCATCAGCTTGGCTAGCTTCTGCGTCCTCCTGAGGAAGATCATTGTTAATGAGATGCATGAAAAGAGAGCCAAGTGAGTCAAGTTCTACCTCAACTTCTGGATCATCAGTGTCATCATCAAGCTCCATGTTAATCCGGTCAGCCGTTTTCCGTTTTGACGTCCGCTTTACGGCTTTGGTCTTTGGGCGGGATGGCTTGACCGCTTTATCTCCAGTCGGCTTTGCCGCTTTCTCTACGGTTTTCCGTTTCCAGAAGGGGTCATCTCCCTATATACAAAGAAGAAGAATTACAGGTTGCATAAGCTAAAAACATTAGAAATGAGGGGGAAATATAATGCTTACAGCAGGCGGTTTGTTCTTGGAATAGAAGGGACTCAGACCGGTTTAACTACAGATCAGTTCCGACTCATTCAGAATCTTCTTTACGCCTTCAGTGACTTCTTCCTCAGATAATTGGATGTTGTAATGGCGTGGAGGGTCGTCAACCTCACCGGTATATTCACACATTAAACCGGGATGCCGGCTTAGCGACAAGATACTCCAGGATATCCAACAGCGCACAAAGTCCACGCCTGTTAAACCGTTTGCCATAAAGGCCCGGAGTTTGGCGAGTTGAGGAGCGTATTTCGCCCTTTCTGAAGAGCTCAAGCGTTGTGGCATTGGGTGAGTATTGGATAGTCTGTGATCACGAAAGCCCGAGAGGGGATTTTCATCTTCAGGCGGAGTGTCTCTGCAATAAAACCAAGTTTGATTCCATTCCTTTGGGTGGCTATGATGTTTGGCATGAGGAAATTCAACTACTTTCCGCTTTTGAATCGAGACACCACCAAGTTCTGTGTTCGGGCCATTTACAAACTCTGTGCGCCGGTTTAAGTGAAAGAAATCCCGGAACAGTTCTGCAGTTGGTTCTTCTTGTAAATATACTTCACAGAAGACCTGGAAGTTGCATAAATTGGAAATCGAGTTGGGACCAATATCTTGCGGATGAAGTTGGAAGCTGGCAAGCACATCTCGATAAAACTTTGACCCTGGCGGTTTGAAGCCACGGCCTATATGGTCAACAAAGACCACCACCTCGCCTTGCCTTGGGGTTGGAGGATTTTCTGTTCCTGGAACTCGCCATTTGATTTCAGTTTTCTTAGGCAGGGAGCCGATGGTAACCATCTCATTCAACTGAGTCTCAGTAACCCGGGAACGAGCCCAGTTGCAGGCAGTGAATTGTTTGGCCATTGCGAAACAAACAAGCTGAAAATGAAAGGTCGGTCTATAAATCACGCATGATTATATGCATGATACAATGGAGTAAGAGACATACTGATAGAGGACATGGCATAAACTGGAGATGAATGCAATAATGCATAAAAGGTAATACCATGACAGGGATACTCAGACACTGTTAAACCGGAATATAGTTACGGAGACAACAGGCTCTTCCGGTTTATCAGAGGGCTAATGGTACAGATTGGTTATGCAAAGTTAAACCGCCTTTAATGGTATGAGGATAAACAGATTTCACAGAGATGTATAAAACTTTCGGATCTAAGGTAAGACAGAAAAGCAAAATATTTCGACCTAAAAAGGGTAAGACCCGAAACAGTTTATGAAGGATTGTAGCAGTTTTTGTATAAGGATTGTGAGGGTAACAGAAGATTCGTCATGGCAAGAGATATGATAAGTACGAAGCATTCATCTACGGGCCAAAGGAAGAACAGTGCTATAAGCTCTGACCGTCGGGACCCCGATCCTAAGTCACACCGATCTAGCATGTAACACTTCATATCACTTTGCGGCTTCACGCACGGTATTCCCACGGGTGCCACCTTACCTGGCCCGGGACCGTTTGCGCCTTTTGGCTCACGTATATGATAGTGTCGCTAGCATCCATATGACAGAGAACCCAGGCCGACATGACTAGTCGTGAACCCAAAGTGGCACTAACTTACAGGGACAGGCATACATGAATCAACCACGAGCATGTCGGTCAATAGCGTATGAATCCGGGCTATAGCACTGGGCTAACAGGACTCCGGATGTCACCGTGTGACATTTCCCGAAGGGACAGACACAGGAACAAAGTGATTCACATGCCGGCCAGTCAAGTGTTCCGGAGCAGTAGTGCTGGGCTAGCAGGACTCCGGTGAACCGGGCTGTAGCGGACTACTATGGCTCCTGGAAGCACAAGACTACATTTCCCCATAAGAGAGGCTACCAGAGGTAAACAACTAGGTTGTCGGATCCCACACATAGCAATACACGTTACATGTACGCATGACATGCAGGTATGTGCGGTACAACATGGCATCACAACATAACTCAAACTCATATAGATAAAGGCCCAGAAGAGCCACATAGCATTCAATACAAACAGGGGTCTCATGACCCATCATTCAGAGCATACAAGCAACGGAAGCATTACATGTCTGAGTACAGACAACTACAAAAGGAAAAGACTAGGAAGCCTGACTAAACACGACCCTCCCAAGGGTACAAGATCGTAGCTGGGATACAAGCTACTCGTCGAAGTCACTAGTGTAACCAACTGCAAAACATAAATAAACAAACGTGAGTACAAAGGTACTCAGCAAGGCTTACATCAGAACTATCTACATATGCAAAATTATCAACAAAAGGGGGGTGGTGGAGTTTTAACAGCAGCAAGCCAGCTTTGACTCAGTGGCTAACCTATACTACGAGTATTAGAAACTTCTTTGAGGTAAGAAGACGCACACGAGTCCACATGTTCACCATATCAATACTCCACTATGGATCCGTTCCCGTCTTCCTACGAGAAGGCCATCCATAGCACTCACGCTTATCTTGCGTATTTTAGAGTATCCACTTCAAGTTGTCTATGTACTACATAAGTTTTCCAAGTTTCCATATCCGAGGAAATTGGCTATTCGAATAGATGATATTGACCCTGCAGGGGTGTACTTCTTCACACATGCTCTCGCCACTTATAGCCCTGTACACGTCATGTACCTCGGCAACCTTCAAGTGGAAGCCGGGCGAGGGTGTCGGCCACGACCTGACTAACCACACAAGTCTCTCGTCCAGGTTTATCGCCTATTTGAGTTCCATCCGCAAGGAGTTCCGGCCGAAGTCTCCAGTACGGCCCCAAATGATGTGTGCAGGGTTCCCAAGCCCACCATCCGGGTGCCACTTGGTACACCGTGCCACGGTGCCTAGTCTGTCCCAAGCCCGTCCCGTCGGACACCACTTGGTAGACAAGTAGCACTACCTACAAACGCCAGAAACTAGTTGCAACTCCTGGACAGAGATCAAGTGGATTAATAAGCCGAGAGGGGTCGGATGACCGGAACCCAATGTGTGGTAGTAACTAGACTTGGATAACATACACAGAACTCAGTGCTTAGGGACGGTTCCAATGAGACAACCCACCATGTACTCCTACATGGCCTCTCATCGCTACCTTTAGCAAAACGTGTTCACACACTTAGCCTTTATCGGTAGGACATGTTCACCACTCCGATTCATTCCCGATGAACCAGACCTGACACAACTCTAAGCATAGCTGGCATAAAGAAAAACAAGCATGGATGAGCAGGCACATCAAGGCTCAAGCAACTCCTACTCATGCTAGTGGGTTTCAACTATTTACTGTGGCAATGACAGGTCATGCAGAGGAATGGGTTCAACTACCGCAGCAGAAAATAGCAGTTTGAATCATTGTTGTCCTAATGCAGTAAAAGGAGCAGGAGCCAGAGAGTGGGATTTATCGAGATGCTCAAGGGGGTTTGCTTGCCTGATAGATCCACGAAGAAGCACTGCTCCTCAGACAGGTACTCGGGACACCTTCCGGAGTAGAACCTATCGAGAGGGAACGGTGCCGGCAATCAATAAACAACCATATGCAACAATATGATGCATGAAGATGACATTTCAAAGATGCTATGATTTGCCCTAATGCATGTAGCATCAATTTGATTGAAGTCCATATAATCAAGGGTTCATATGCAAACCCCAAATTAAGTATATATCATGCCATTATTACGTTTTCACTTATACAGCAAGTATAAGTTGGTTTTTCATGCATGAAACTGGCATAAATGGATTCCTTGCATTTTTCTGATGATTTTTCATATATAAATTATTTCATTCTGAGCTACGGTTTAAATTCTATGATTTTTAGAAGTTTTAACTATTTTCTGAAATTTCCTAATTTATTTTAAATCCAGAAAATAGCTTATTGCGTCAGCGTGACGTCACAGAGGCGTCAGCAGGGCTGGCCAGGTCAAACCTGACGTGTGGGGACCACACGTCAGTGACACTGGGGTTAACCCCGGGTCAAACCCGCACTGACCAGGGTTGACTTGGCTCTGGGGCCCACTGTCAGCGGCTGGTGGGGTGGCTAATGGTGGGGATTAGCGCTAATTAAGCCGCCACGTCAGCCTCGCCGGAGTTCGGCCGGCGACGACCAAACCGCACGGCGGTGCTTCGCCAGAATGGGCTACAGGCGGTGGAAGAGCGCGCGGAGACCACCGGGGCGTAGCCCGTCGTCGTCCGCATCCAGTGGAGCATGTGGGATGAGCTGGGGAGGCCGGAGCTCACCGGAATGGAGCTCGCGACGGCTGCCGGAGTTCGGGGCTGGTGCGGGTTAGCGCTGCGGTGTGCTAACGAGCGAGGCGAAGGTCTGGCGGGGCGCTACGCGTTGCGGGGAGCAAGTTGGACTCGCCGGGGTGACCATTTGGTCACCGGAGCTGCGCCGGCGACGAGCTCAAGCGGCGGCGCCTACGATCATCAAGGGGGCGACGTCTACGGCTCAAAATCGAAGGGGGGGAAGGAGGGGATCCATGCAGGAGCTCACAGCGGTTCGTTCGGTGGCCTCAGCGAGCTCGGGGAAGCGTCAGAGCGGGCGCACGGTCGCCGGCGATCTCGGTGGCCCGAGGTTGAAGAAGACGGCGGTGAGGGCGTCCGGCGGCGTCCGGCGTCGCTTGGCTTGGCGAGGAGGTCAAGAACGAGGTAGCAGAGCTACTGGGCACGTCGAGGGGTCGAGGGGGAGGCTCTGGGTGCAGCAACGGTGAGCGGCGGCGGCGGCTGCGTTCGGTGCGTGCGAGGGAGAGAGCCAGGGGAGAGGATGGGGACGAGAGAAAGCGAGAGAGAGTCGGGGGATCGTGTGGCGTCCTTAGGGCGACGGGGAGACATGCAGGGAGGCAGGAGGTGGCCGGCGCGTGGCTGGCACGCGGCGAGCACGCGCCCCTGCCTTCTGGCACAAGGAGGGGGATGACTGGCATGGCCAGTCAGCTGGGCCGGCTTGTTGGGCCAGAGCAGGTGGGCCGCCAGGTGAGGCCAGGTACGATTCCCTTTCTCTCTTTTATTTTGTTTTTGTTTTCTATTTTTTGACATTTGTTTTGTATCTAAAAGAAATGTTAAAACATTTCCATAAATGCTAAAAATAATTGTGGCATCTAGATATAATATTGTAGAGGCCCTCACCAATTCCCAACATTTTTGGAGCCATTAAAATATTTATATAATTTAAACAGCTCCAAATCAAATATTTATGCATTGATTCAAAAATCCAAAATGTGTAGCAAAAATGTGCATCACCTCTGGTTGTTGTTCCCAGCATTATCCAAAGAGCATGAACATTTTTGGAGAGCATTTTGGGTTCATTGAAAATCCATTTTAAAGTTGAACCTATTGGAAAAAACTTTGGTGCTAGGGTTTGCAACTTTCCCCATTTCAAATTCATTTGAAATTTAAACATGATGCACAAAGCAAGCCTAGGATCATACCAGAACTAGGGATGTGACAACTCGCCCCCACTTGAAAAAATCTCGTCCCGAGATTCAGGAGTTGGCAGAAAGAAAGCGGGGTACTCAAGTCGAAGACGATCTTCTCGCTCCCAAGTAGCTTCTCTCTCGGAATGATGAGACCATTGAACCTTGAGAAACTTGATGTTATGACGTCGAGTGACACGCTCTGCATGATCCAGAATGCGAACGGGGTACTCTCGATACGTAAGGTTATCTTGGAGATCAAGCGTTTCGTGGTCCACTCCACGGATGGGATCCGAGAAGCAATGCCTGAGTTGAGAGACTTGGAAGACATCATGAACTCGAGAAAGATGTGGGGGTAGTTCCAACTGGTAGGCAACCTCTCCTCGTTTAGCAAGAATGCGAAAAGGACCAATGTAGCGAGGAGCCAACTTGCCCTTGATACCGAAACGATGGGTACCCTTCAAAGGAGTAACTCGAAGGTAAGCCTTGTCGTCAACTTCATAAGCCACTTCCTTATGACGACGGTCATACTGGCTCTTTTGACGAGATTGGGTTGTTTTCAAATTCTCACGAATGATGCGAACTTGCTCTTCTGCCTCCTGGATCATATCCGGACCAAAGAATTGTCTTTCACCGGTTTCTGACCAGTTCAAAGGTGTTCGACATCTTCGTCCATACAGAATCTCGAAGGGTGCTTTCTTAAGACTGGATTGGTAGCTATTGTTATAAGCAAACTCGGCAAAGGGAAGACATTTCTCCCAATCCATACCAAATGAGATAACGCAAGCTCTAAGCATGTCTTCAAGAATTTGGTTGACCCTTTCCACCTGACCACTTGACTGAGGATGGAAAGCGGTACTGAAAGAAAGATGGGTGCCCATGGTAGTTTGGAAACTTTCCCAGAAATGAGAGGTGAAAAGACTGCCACGGTCTGAATTGATCTCTAGTGGAACACCATGGAGTGACACTATTCGGGAGATATATAAGTCAGCGAGCTGACTAGCAGTGATACTCTCTCGAACAGGTAGGAAGTGAGCCACTTTGGAGAGACGATCAATGACTATGAAGATAGCATTATTTCCTTTCTTGGTCCTGGGAAAGCCGGTGATGAAGTCCATACCAACTTTGTCCCATTTCCACTCGGGAATAGCTAAAGGTTGAAGGGTGCCAGCAGGTCTTTGATGCTCTGCCTTAACGCGACGACAAACGTCACAGTTGGCAATAAACTGAGCGATTTCTCTCCTCATCCTAGTCCGCCAGAACCTCTGGCGTAGGTCCTGATACATCTTTGTACTACCGGGATGAATCGTGAGAGGGGATTCATGGGCCTCCTTAAGGATCAGTTGCTGCATCTGTTGACATTTGGGAACCACCAAACGGTTTCCAAAGTAAACAACACCTCGTTCATCCATAGAGAAACAGCCAGCAACTCCCTTGGAAATATTCTTCTTGATCCAGGAAATTCCCGTATCATGCTTCTGAGCCTCTATGATCTGATCCGTAAGGGTAGGTTTCGCTACCAAGGTAGAAAGGGAACCATGAGGAGCTATGTGAAGGTTAAGCTTACAGAATTCCTCATGGAGGGGTGGTTGACATTGTTGCAACATGAGGTTGTTGCAATAGGATTTACGACTTAAAGCATCAGCCATGACATTGGCTTTGCCTGGGGTGTAGGTGATTCCTAAGTCATAATCCGAGATCAACACCAACCAATGTCTCTGTCTGAGATTCAGATCCGGTTGGGTGAAGATATACTTGAGACTCTGATGGTCAGTGTAGATTTCGCAACGGTTACCAAGAAGGTAATGTCGCCAAGTCTTAAGTGCATAGACTACGGCTGCAAGCTCCAGATCATGTGTAGGATAATTTTCCTCATGTGGATGCAACTGTCGAGATGCATAGGCAATCACATGACGATCCTGCATAAGAATGCAACCTAGTCCTTGACGTGAAGCGTCGCAATAGATAACAAAGTCTTTAGTGAAATCCGGTGGCATGATTATGGGCGCAGAAGTCAGGCGTCTTTTCAGTTCCTGAAAACTGTGCTCACACTGTGGGGTCCACTCAAACCTTTTATCTTTCTTGAGAAGCTCCGTGAGGGGTTTGGCCACTTTGGAGAAGTTTACAACGAAGCGGCGACAATAACTGGCTAGACCAAGGAAACTCCTAACTTGTTTGACCGTTTCGGGTGGAGTCCAATCGAGAACGGCTTTGACTCTCTCGGTATTGACAGCAATGCCCTTACCAGAGATCACGTGGCCCAAATAGGTCACTTCTGGCAACCAAAATTCACACTTGGAGAACTTGGCATAAAGGCGGTGCTCTCTGAGTTTTTCTAACACGAGTCTAAGATGTTCGGCATGCTCTTCCTCATTCTTCGAGTAAATAAGAATATCATCGAGATAAACCACAACGAACTTATCTAAGTACTCCATAAAGATCGAGTTCATCAAGCGGGAGAAAGTAGCTGGAGCATTGGTTAGGCCGAAAGACATCACGGTGTACTTGTATTGACCATAACGAGTGACAAAGGCCGTTTTGGGGATGTCCCCATTTCTGATCTTGATTTGGTGGTAGCCTAACCTCAAATCCATCTTGGAAAAGACTGAGGATCCAGCGAGCTGATCATACAGGTCGTTGATCCTGGGGAGCGGATACTTGTTCTTTATCGTGACCAAATTAACGGGACGATAATCTACAACCATCCGATCCGTACCATCCTTCTTCTTGACGAAGAGGACAGGACAAGCCCAAGGAGAAGAACTGGGACGGATGAAACCCTTTTGCAAGGACTCATCAAGTTGTTTCTTAAGCTCGGCTAACTCCAAAGGTGCCATCTTGTATGGTCTCCTAGAGATTGGAACAGTTCCTGGGATAAGTTATATGACAAACTCTACATCTCTGTCAGGTGGGACACCTGGCAGTTCTTCTGGAAAGACATCCGGAAAGTCACGGACTACCGGAATATCTTCAAGGTCTGGAAGAGGGCTGGCATTAAGAGAATAGAGTTGACGCCTTGCAACTCTAGTGGAGACAGTGACTATTTTGCCAGATGGATGTGTAAGTTGAACAGATCTGGTGTAACAATCTATCTTGGCATGATGAGCTGTCATCCAGTCCATACCCAAGATGATGTTAATATCTGAGGACTTGAGAGATATCAAAGAAGCAAGGAATACCAGTCTGTCAACAAGGATTTCATTACCATGGCTTACCTTGGAGGTTTGCCATTTGGAACCAGGAGTCTGGATTATTAGTGGAGTCGGCATATCACAAAATGACATGTCATGCAACCGAGCATAACCTTCGGATATGAAGGAGTGGGATGCTCCAGTATCGAACAGAACTGAAGCTGGGTGACAATTGACAAGAAGCGTACCCAGTACGACGTCGGGATCATCTTGAACTTCTGTAGCTGAGACATGGTGCACACAAGCTCATTCAATGGAGGCTGGCTTGGTACTGATCATCTTGACTGATGTCTTTTCACGGCCAACAGACCTCTTAGACTGGGGTGGAGCATAACTGGACTGAGGGCAGTCGCGTGCATAGTGTCCTGGTTCTCCGCAGGTAAAGCAAGTTCCTAGGGTAGGACGTGGACCTACATTGGCAAGTGGTCCACTAATAGGCCTGGGTGGAGCACGTTGCTGAGTTGGGTGAGACGCCACATCGGATGGCCTCGGTGCATATCCAGGTGGAAGAGCCGAGTTCGGAATCCAAATCCGTCACTTCTGAGAGCCAGAGCGGGAGGAAGAACCCAGATCACGGTTGTGCTTTTGAGACTCCTCGTAAGTCAGTTGAGTTGTCTCTGCATTAATGGACTTGTTCACAAGAGCCTGGAAAGTATCACAATGATGCAGGTGGAGATCACGACGCAACTTAGGGTTGAGACCCTTCCGGAACCTAGCCTGCTTCTTAGCGTCCGTGGACACTTCTTCTGTAGCATAGCGGGCGAGGTTTCCAAACTCTCTACTGTAAGCATCAATAGGCAGCTTACCCTGGGTAAAACTACAGAACTCTTCCCTCTTGCGGTCAATGAGAGCCTGAGGAATGTGGTGCTCACGAAAAGCCTTGGTGAAATCTTTCCACGTAGGAAACTGGCCAGCTGGAAGCATAGCCTCATAGCTCTGCCACCAAATACTAGCAGGACCTTCCAGGTGATAGGTAGCATAGGTGACCTTGTCACCTTCAGCTACGTTCGCAGAATGCAACTTGTGAGTGATGCTTCGGAGCCAGTCATCCGCATCGAGTGGCTCAATGGAATGATGAAAGGTGGATGGTTTCAGACCAATGAAGTCGGTGATGGAAACCAACTTCTTACGCTGATGTGCGGTGTTCTGCTCAATCTGTGCTAGCAAGCGGTTAGTCTCACGCTTGTTCCTCTCGGATGCTAACAAGAACTCTATCATCAAAGGTTGGTCAGGAGGATCCTCATCCCTACCATCTCCGGGGTTCTTGCTATGAGCAACTGAACCTCGGTTAGCAGACGACATCCTAGCACAGAAACCAAGGAAACAAGGATGGAATTAACATCGACATAAGGATGCGGAATGTAATGCAAAAGCATTGGAAACTCTTGAAATCCTGAGACAATTTCGGCAGCATAACGGCTGTAAATGCTCAAAAGGATTTTTGAGACATTCGTCAAAGGAATAGCATAATCAATCAGCATCATAATATCAAGGTTCTGGGTCAAACTGAGGACACACGGAAGTAGTAGAACTGTACGGAGACAAAACCCAACAATCCTAAGACTTTACGGTTTAGTAACACGTCATCCTGAGAGATAGAGGAGAAGCCTAGGCCTTAACCCTCGTAGAAAAGAAGAGGCTGACTCGGAAAGAATGACATGAGGTAAAGGAGTAAAAGAGCCTTACGTTCCCTTCCACAATCAATTCCCTTATATAACTAAAGCATTTCTAGACTCAACTTCGGCCAGTTTGGCTTGGTAATCCTATAGTCAGTCAGGCTCTGATACCAACATTGTCGGGACCCTGATCCTAAGTCACACCGATCTAGCATGTAACACTTCATATCACTTTGTGGCTTCACGCACGGTATTCCCACGGGTGCCACCTTACCTGGCCCGGGACCGTTTGCGCCTTTTGGCTCACGTATATGATAGTGTCGCTAGCATCCATATGACGGAGAACCCAGGCCGACATGACTAGTCGTGAACCCAAAGTGGCACTAACTTACAGGGACAGGCATACATGAATCAACCACGAGCATGTCGGTCAACAGCGTATGAATCCGGGTTGTAGCACTGGGCTAACAGGACTCCGGATGTCACCGTGTGACATTTCCCGAAGGGACAGACACAGGAACAAAGTGATTCACATGCCGGCCAGTCAAGTGTTCTGGAGCAGTAGTGCTGGGCTAGCAGGACTCCGGTGAACCGGGCTGTAGCGGACTACTATGGCTCCTGGAAGCACAAGACTACATTTCCCCATAAGAGAGGCTACCAGAGGTAAACAACTAGGTTGTCGGATCCCACACATAGCAATACACGTTACACGTACGCATGACATGCAGGTATGTGCGGTACAACATGGCATCACAGCATAACTCAAACTCATATAGATAAAGGCCCAGAAGAGCCACATAGCTTTCAATACAAACAGGGGTCTCATGACCCATCATTCAGAGCATACAAGCAACGGAAGCATTACATGCCTGAGTACAGACAACTACAAAAGGAAAAGACTAGGAAGCCTGACTAAACACGACCCTCCCAAGGGTACAAGATCGTAGCTGGGATACAAGCTACTCGTCGAAGTCACTAGTGTAACCAACTGCAAAACATAAATAAGCAAACGTGAGTACAAAGGTACTCAGCAAGTCTTACATCAGAACTATCTACATATGCAACATTATCAACAAAAGGGGGGTGGTGGAGTTTTAACAGCAGCAAGCCAGCTTTGACTCAGTGGCTAACCTATACTACGAGTATTAGAAACTTCTTTGAGGTAAGAAGACGCACACGAGTCCACATGTTCACCATATCAATACTCCACTATGGATCCGTTCCCGTCTTCCTACGAGAAGGCCATCCATAGCACTCACACTTATCTTGCGTATTTTAGAGTATCCACTTCAAGTTGTCTATGTACTACATAAGTTCTCCAAGTTTCCATATCCGAGGAAAACGCTATTCGAATAGATGATATTGACCCTGCAGGGGTGTACTTCTTCACACATGCTCTCGCCACTTATAGCCCTGTACACGTCATGTACCTCGGCAACCTTCAAGTGGAAGCTGGGCGAGGGTGTCGGCCACGACCTGACTAACCACACAAGTCTCTCGTCCAGGTTTATCGCCTATTTGAGTTCCATCCGCAAGGAGTTCCGGCCGAAGTCTCCAGTACGGCCCCAAACGATGTGTGCAGGGTTCCCAAGCCCACCATCCAGGTGCCACTTGGTACACCATGCCACGGTGCCTAGTCTGTCCCAAGCCCGTCCCATCGGACACCACCTGGTAGACAAGTAGCACTACCTACAAACGCCAGAAACTAGTTGCAACTCCTGGACAGAGATCAAGTGGATTAATAAGCCGAGAGGGGTCGGATGACCGGAACCCAATGTGTGGTAGTAACTAGACTTGGATAACATACACAGAACTCAGTGCTTAGGGACGGTTCCAATGAGACAACCCACCATGTACTCCTACATGGCCTCTCATCGCTACCTTTAGCAAAATGTGTTCACACACTTAGCCTTTATCGGTAGGACATGTTCACCACTCCGATTCATTCCCGATGAACCAGACCTGACACAACTCTAAGCATAGCTGGCATAAAGAAAAACAAGCATGGATGAGCAGGCACATCAAGGCTCAAGCAACTCCTACTCATGCTAGTGGGTTTCAACTATTTACTGTGGCAATGACAGGTCATGCAGAGGAATGGGTTCAACTACCGCAGCAGAAAATAGCAGTTTGAATCGTTGTTGTCCTAATGCAGTAAAAGGAGCAGGAGCGAGAGAGTGGGATTTATCGAGATGCTCAAGGGGGTTTGCTTGCCTGATAGATCCACGAAGAAGCACTGCTCCTCAGACAGGTACTCGGGACACCTTCCGGAGTAGAACCTATCGAGAGGGAACGGTGCCGGCAATCAATAAACAACCATATGCAACAATATGATGCATGAAGATGACATTTCAAAGATGCTATGATTTGCCCTAATGCATGTAGCATCAATTTGATTGAAGTCCATATAATCAAGGGTTCATATGCAAACCCCAAATTAAGTATATATCATGCCATTATTACGTTTTCACTTATACAGCAAGTATAAGTTGGTTTTTCATGCATGAAACTGGCATAAATGGATTCCTTGCATTTTTCTGATGATTTTTCATATATAAATTATTTCATTCTGAGCTACGGTTTAAATTCTATGATTTTTAGAAGTTTTAACTATTTTCTGAAATTTCCTAATTTATTTTAAATCCAGAAAATAACTTATTGCGTCAGCGTGACGTCACAGAGGCGTCAGCAGGGCTGGCCAGGTCAAACCTGACGTGTGGGGACCACACGTCAGTGACACTGGGGTTAACCCCGGGTCAAACCCGCACTGACCAGGGTTGACTTAGCTCTGGGGCCCACTGTCAGCGGCTGGTGGGGTGGCTAATGGTGGGGATTAGCGCTAATTAAGCCGCCACGTCAGCCTCGCCGGAGTTCGGCCGGCGACGACCAAACCGCGCGGCGGTGCTTCGCCAGAATGGGCTACAGGCGGTGGAAGAGCGCGCGGAGACCACCGGGGCGTAGCCCGTCGTCGTCCGCATCCAGTGGAGCATGTGGGATGAGCTGGGGTGGCCGGAGCTCACCGAAATGGAGCTCGCGGCGGCTGCCGGAGTTCGGGGCTGGTGCGGGTTAGCGCTGCGGTGTGCTAACGAGCAAGGCGAAGGTCTGGCTGGGCGCTACGCGTTGCGGGGGGCAAGTTGGACTCGCCGGGGTGACCATTTGGTCACCGGAGCTGCGCCGGCGACGAGCTCAAGCGGCGGCGGCTACGATCATCAAGGGGGCGACGTCTACGGCTCGAAATTGAAGGGGAGGAAGGAGGGGATCCACGCAGGAGCTCACAGCGGTTCGTTCGGTGGCCTCAGCGAGCTCGGGGAAGCGTCAGAGCGGGCGCATGGTCGCCGGCGATCTCGGTGGCCCGAGGTTGAAGAAGACGGCGGTGAGGGCGTCCGGCGGCGTCCGGCGTCGCTTGGCTTGGCGAGGAGGTCAAGAACGAGGTAGCAGAGCTACTGGGCACGTCGAGGGGTCGAGGGGGAGGCTCTGGGTGCGGCAACGGTGAGCGGCGGCGGCGGCTGCGTTCGGTGCGTGCGAGGGAGAGAGCCAGGGGAGAGGATGGGGACGAGAGAAAGCGAGAGAGAGTCGGGGGATCGCGTGGCGTCCTCAGGGCGACGAGGAGACATGCAGGGAGGCAGGAGGTGGCCGGCGCGTGGCCGGCGCGCGGCGAGCACGCGCCCCTGCCTTCTGGCGCGAGGAGGGGGATGACTGGCATGGCCAGTAAGCTGGGCCGGTTTGTTGGGCCAGAGCAGGTGGGCCGCCAGGTGAGGCAAGGTACGATTCCCTTTCTCTCTTTTATTTTGTTTTTGTTTTCTATTTTCTGACATTTGTTTTGTATCTAAAAGAAATGTTAAAACATTTCCATAAATGCTGAAAATAATTGTGGCATCTAGATATAATATTGTAGAGGCCCTCACCAATTCCCAACATTTTTGGAGCCATTAAAATATTTATATAATTTAAACAGCTCCAAATCAAATATTTATGCATTGATTCAAAAATCCAAAATGTGTAGCAAAAATGTGCATCACCTCTGGTTGTTGTTCCCAGCATTATCCAAAGAGCATGGACATTTTTGGAGTGCATTTTGGGTTCATTGAAAATCCATTTTAAAGTTGAACCTATTGGAAAAAACTTTGGTGCTAGGGTTTGCAACTTTCCCCATTTCAAATTCATTTGAAATTTAAACATGATGCACAAAGCAAGCCTAGGATCATACCAGAACTAGGGATGTGACAACTCGCCCCCACTTGAAAAAATCTCGTCCCGAGATTCAGGAGTTGGCAGAAAGAAAGCGGGGTACTCAAGTCAAAGACGATCTTCTCGCTCCCAAGTAGCTTCTCTCTCGGAATGATGAGACCATTGAACCTTGAGAAACTTGATGTTATGACGTCGAGTGACACGCTCTGCTTGATCCAGAATGCGAACGGGGTACTCTCGTCCGCATCCAGTGGAGCATGTGGGATGAGCTGGGGAGGCCGGAGCTCACCGGAATGGAGCTCGCGGCGGCTGTCGGAGTTCAGGGCTGGTGCGGGTTAGCACTGTGGTGTGCTAACGAGCGAGGCAAAGGTCTGGCGGGGCACTAGCGTTGCGGGGAGCAAGTTGGACTCGCCGGGGTGACCGTTTGGTCGCCGGAGCTGCGCCAACGACGAGCTCAAGCGGCGGCGGCTACGGTCGTCAAGGGGGCGACGTCTACGGCTCGAAATCAAAGGGGAGGAAGGAGGGGATCCACGCAGGAGCTCACAGCGGTTCGTTCGGTGGCCTCAGCGAGCTCGGGGAAGCGTCGGAGCGGGCGCATGGTCGCCGGCAATCTCGGTGGCCCGAGGTTGAAGAAGACGGTGGTGAGGGCGTCCGGCGGCGTCCGGCGTCGCTTGGCTTGGCGAGGAGGTCGAGAACGAGGTAGCGGAGCTACTGGGCACGTCGAGGGGTCGAGGGGGAGGCTCTGGGTGCGGCAACGGTGAGCGGCGGCGGCGGCTGCGTTCGGTGCGTGCGAGGGAGAGAGCCAGGGGAGAGGATGGGGACGAGAGAAAGCGAGAGAGAGTCGGGGGATCGCGTGGCGTCCTCAGGGCGATGGGGAGACATGCAGGGAGGCAGGAGGTGGCCGGCGCGTGGCCGGCGCGTGGCGAGCACGCGCCCCTGCCTTCTGGCGCGAGGAGGGAGATGACTGGCGTGGCCAATCAGCTGGGCCGGCTTGTTGGGCCAGAGCAGGTGGGCCGCCAGGTGAGGCCAGGTACGATTCCCTTTCTCTATTTTATTTTTTTTGTTTTCTATTTTCTGACATTTGTTTTGTATCTAAAAGAAATGTTAAAACATTTCCATAAATGCTGAAAATAACTGTGGCATCTAGATATAATATTGTAGAGGCTCTCACCAATTCCCAACATTTTTGGAGCCATTAAAATATTTATATAATTTAAACAGCTCCAAATCAAATATTTATGCATTGATTCAAAAATCCAAAATGTGTAGCAAAAATGTGCATCACCTCTGGTTGTTGTTCCCAACATTATCCAAAGAGCATGAACATTTTTGGAGAGCATTTTGGGTTCATTGAAAATCCATTTTAAAGTTGAACCTATTGGAAAAAACTTTGGTGCTAGGGTTTGCAACTTTCCCCATTTCAAATTCATTTGAAATTTAAACATGATGCACAAAGCAAGCCTAGGATCATACCAGAACTAGGGATGTGACACTGACGAACCTCAAGAATAGTGAGGAAACCCTAATGGATCTAGGAAACGAAGGGGGAAAGGACTTACTGCGACGACGGAGGCAACGAAATGAAGTTGTGGAACTCTAGTGCGAACAGGTTGATGCAGCGGCCAGCGACGAAGCTGAGGCGAGGTTTGAAGATGACGGCGGCGCTCGAGTGCGGGGTCGTCGAGAGGAAGAAGAAGGGATGAATGGATAGCGGAAAGAAGAGAAAGGGGTCCTCTGCCCCTATTTATAAGGTGAAGCGATAAAACGGCAAGTGCGTGAATCGAGGAGCCCAAACAGTGGATAAGTTAATAAAGGTATCGCCTCGGTGACCGAATACACATTAAATGAAGAGAATCTTCGACATCAACGGATGGATGACGTCAGGGCAGTTTATCATAATCTGGAAGTATGACGTCACGGCGGTTTACAAGATCGAGGTGAAGATATGAGGGAAGATTTTTTCTAAGTATAGAAGATTGACATGAACAAGTTCAAACCAATCTGGGGCCTAATGTTGGGGATATTACTAATGGAGGTAAACCGGCCTTATGAAGCCGGGTTGAGTCCTTGAAGATTAGAAGCCCATGAAGATGCAAGGATGATGGCGATTCATGGAGGCCCAAGGCCCAAAGGCGGGTTAAAGCCTGTGAATGTAAACCGACTTAGTCATGTAACTTGTATTGTAAGATAGGAAGGATAGAGACCGAACTGGATATGTTTATGATCCGGCTTCGGGACTCTATAAACCGGCGGGCGTCAACCTATGTATATAAAGGGACAACCTGGCGGCGGTTTAGGGACAGACAACAACTCAAGAGCCAGACAAAGCGGATTCGCTCCCTGGCCTTCGAAACCCTAGCAATACCAATCACAACTGGACGTAGGCTTTTACCTTCCTCGAAGGGGCCGAACTAGTATAAAATTCCGCGTGTCCCCTTGTCCGGTTTAACCCCTTTAAGCTAACCCGTAGCGATGGCTCCATGACTAAGTCCTTTCACAGGGACATCTACCGTGACAAACCCACGACAGGTTGTATTTGTCCTCCACGGTTTAGAGGCTGACTTGTGGGCCTAGCAAGTTGACACGTACACAATCAGGAGATGATTATACGTGGAGAGGATGACAGCAGGGACCCGCCAAGGTCATGGCAGTACGCAAGCAAGTGCCTCCTTATTTCAAGCCAATAAAAAAATGGCTCCTCCTAGTGGATTTCTGACATCTGGGTCCCATGCCATTGTCAACGTAGTCAATAAACGAGAGAATTGCACAACGAGCGGCTGACACCAGGGACCCAGCAGCTCGCCCAGTTATTTTTGTTTTGGATTAATTTGATAAATGCCACTCCAAATCTGGTGTATCCGAGAAATGCCACTGCAATTTCCAAACTTTGAAAAATGCCATTTCATGCCATTTCTAGTGGCATTTTTCGAAGTCTGGAGTGGCGTTTTTCAAAGTTTGCAAACTGCAGTGGTGTTTTTCAAAGTTTGCAAAAATTGCAGTGGCATTTTTATGAATCGCCATAATTGGAGTGGCATTTATCTAATTTGTTTTTGAGACGGAAGCAGGGTGTCAACTGGGCTGTGCGGGACACTCTGGCATGTCTAGACAGCCTTTTCTTTTATGTTTACCACAGACCAGCCCAGTAGTTTTTTTTTCTTTCTGAAAATAGCTAGCCCAGTTCTTTTGTGATTTGTCAAGTAAGTCGCTTTATCAGGCCTGTTGGGCTGCAAATCTTTCAAGACGAGGAGAGCTTCATTCGGCTGGCCGAGAAAATGGCCTATCAGTAATGAGAAATGTGATGTACATTTTTAAAACACATCAAACCGGCAATTATTTTCAAATATCTTTTTTTCATTTCGAGATTTTAAATTGCATTGATTTTTATGCGTGGACAATTTATTGGATTTTATATTGATATACATTTATTTTTAAAATCAGTCTGAATGTGACTCGAAATTTTGGGATTAAAAACAGTTCAGACCGCACCGACATATGCAAAATTTCGTATAATTTTTTAACCGTGGCCACAATATGGGCTATAATGCTAACATAAAGAATATGGGCTCCAAAAAAACCAGTAAGAATTAGCAAATGGGCTATAAATTATTTGAAATAATGGCAGATGGGTTGTATGCTGTTTTCCACAGATTTGAGGCTTTCCACATATGGCATGTATACTGTTGGATGTCCATCCAACGGCCGTCGTGCTTCTTCAATCTCTGCTCTTCCTGCTCCAACCGCTCAAACAAGCGCCGGCGGGACTGCCTGCTCCCTCCTCCCCGCGGCCGGCTGTGCTGCCGCACAGGCCTCACCGCCCCACCGTACTCCCATCGCTGGCCTAGCCATCCCTCTACTCACCCACACCTACTATTATTCTCCGGCGACGGCAGACGAACCAGTAAACCCTCGTACAGTCGTACTCCCCTTCACGTGGGAAACAAAAACAACGGCCGAGTCTTCCCTGCCTCCGTGTCGTTCCCTTCCTAGGCCTCGCCGTCGTCCACCGCCCTGGCGCTCTCGGTGTGGCGTGGTCAGCATGGTCAACGACCGACATGCATCTGAAGTGGACTGTACATGGAGAGGCTGACAGCTGGGTCCACGGCCGCACGCAAGGAAATGCCTCCTTATTATGCGCAAAATAATGATTTCCTCCACCTGACATCTGGGACCCACCGAAACGGCCTCTGAATTTCGCGAAAAAAACGTTACCGCCGCTGATAGCTCGGACCCACCAACTAT
This sequence comes from Triticum urartu, assembly GCF_056163025.1. Classification (NCBI taxonomy): domain Eukaryota; kingdom Viridiplantae; phylum Streptophyta; class Magnoliopsida; order Poales; family Poaceae; genus Triticum; species Triticum urartu. The sequence goes on along the minus strand of NC_141877.1, from coordinate 56,219,882 downwards.
ATCTTCGCACGCAAGGAAGTGCCTCCTTATTACGCACAAAAAAAATGAATACTCCCCCTGCTAGCTGGGACCCAGTATAGTGGGCCTACTAAGTTGACGGGGACGAAGGGCTTTGTCAACTTAGTCAATATGCACGATTCTAGCTCGACTGACCGTACGATGTCCATCCAACGGTCGTAGTGCTTCTTCAACCTCTGGTCTTCTTTCTCCAGCCGCCCAAAGCAGCGCCGGTCGTGCCGCCTGCTCCAGCCTCCTGTGGCTGGCTGTGCTGCCGCGGAGGCCTCACCGCCCCCATACTACTCCCACCGCTGGCCAGGCCATCCCTCCACTCCACTCACCCACACCCCCTGTTATTCTGCAGCGACAGCAGCGCAGCCAAACCAGTGAACCCTCGTACTCCTCTCCGTGTGGGCATCCACTGCCGCGTCTTCCCTAGCTCCGCGTCGTCCCCTTCCTAGGCCTCGCCATCGTCCACCGCCGTGGTGCTGTCGGTGCGGCGTGGTCAATGTGGTCAACGACCTAATTCCATCGGAAGAATACTGTATGTGGAGAGGCTGATAGCTGGGTCCACGGCAGCTGCAAGGAAGTGCCTCCTTATTACGCGGAAAATAATTATTCCTCCACCTGACAGCAGGGACCCATCGGACGCCCACCAGTATATCGCGAAAAAAACGTTTGCCCCTGACTGCTGGGACCCACCCGACGGGCCACCGTATTTCGCGAAAAAAACGTTCCCCCTGCTGTCAGTTTGGACCCACCGGAAGTGCCTCCTTATTACACACAAAAAAAACGAATACCCCCTGCTAGCTGGGACCCACCTTGGTGAGAGGCTGACTTGTGGGCCTACTAAGTTGACGGGGACGGAGGGCATTGTCAACTTAGTCAATATGCATGATTCTAGCTCCAGTGACTGTACGATGTCCATCCAACGGCCGTAGTGCTTCTTCAACCTCTGGTCTTCTTGCTCCAGCCGCCCAAACCAGCGCCGGTAGTGCCTCGTGCTCCTGCCTCCCGTGGCCGGTTGCGATGCGGCGGAGGCCTCACTGCCCCCTACTACTCCCACCGCTGGCCAAGCCATCCCTCTACTCACCCACACCCCCTGTTATTCTGCGGCAATGGCAGCCTCACACCGCAGTGAACCAGTGAACCCTCATACTCCTCTACGCGTGGGCATCCACTGCCGCGTCTTCCCCAGCTCCGCGTCGTCCCCTTCCTAGGCCTCGCCGTCGTCCACCGCCCTGGTGCTCTCGGTGCGGCGTGGTCAACGTGGCCAAGGAACGACTTCCATCAGACGTGGACTATACGTGGAGAGGTCAAGCTGGGTTCATGGCCGCAGCAAGGAAGTGCCTCCTTATTACGTGCAAAATAAGTATTCCTCCACCTGACAGCGGGGACCCACCGGACGGGCCACCGTATTTCACCCCCCTGACTGCTGGGACCCACCAGCTACATCTTCGCATGCAAGGAAGTGCCTGACAGTCGGGACCCACCTGGTCGAAGCGTACGTAGCGTTGTCATTCTGGTCGTGAACATGTACGTATATATATATATATACTGGTGGATGTAGAGGCGTGCACGTGTCGTAATAGAGGCGGCCAGGGTGCAAGAAAGAAAATATGGCCATGTATGTGTACATACGGGCGGGGTCTCGAACGCCTACTCGGGCATACGTACGGCGAGGGCTCGTTGACATGGCTGGGTGGGAACGGAGAAATAGCGTCGCCGTCGTGTTCATGGGGAGGCAACGGAATGTGTCATGTTCATGGGGAGGCAACGGAACATGTGGGAGCCAACTGGCTGGGTCAGAACGGAATGCATGGTTGTGTTCATCGGGAGGGCTTGGACGGAACAGGCGATGGAAACGAGGCCTGGCATACCGCACAACTGAGGAAACGGACCTCCTACGTTCGGAACGGGGTCCTGTTGATCGGGAGGGGTCTGGCATACCACAAAACGGAGGAAACGGACCTCCTACGGTCGACACGGGGGTCCTGTTGATCGGGAGGGGTATGGCGTACCGCAAAACGGACGAAACGGACTTGTGTTGGAGCGCTACGGTCGAAACGGGGGTCCTGTTCATCGGAAGGGATGTGGCGTACCGCAAAACGGGACTCCACGGGATACTGTTAATCTCCACCGTCGACCCCCTCTAGCCTCCACGAGCTACTGTTCATCCACCGTCGACCACCTCCAGCCTCCACCTGCGACTGTTCATCCACGGGCTCCTGTTCATCCAGCCTCCACCGCGCGCTACTCCACCGGCTACTGTTCAACCAGCCCTCTCCACGGGCTCCTGTTCAACCACCCCTCCACAGGCTACTGTTCATCCTGCCCTCCACCGTCTACTGTTCATCCTGCCCTCTGATACGTCTCCAGCGTATCTACAACTTTTTATTGCTCCATGCTATATTATCTACTGTTTTGGACTATATTGGGCTTTATTTTCCACTTTTATATTATTTTTGGGACTAACCTATTAACCGGAGGCCCAGCCCAGAATTGCTATTTTTTTGCCTATTTTCAGTGTTTCGAAGAAACAAAATATCAAACGGAGTCCAAACGGAATAAAACCTTCGGGAACGTGATTTTCTCACCGAACGTGATCCAGGAGACTTGGACCCTACGCCAAGGCATCAGAGAGGCGGTCACGAGGGTGGGGGGCGCCCCCCCTAGGGCGCACCCCTGCCTCGTGGGCCCCTCGGAGCTCCACCGACGTACTTCTTCCTCCTATATATACCTACGTACCCCCAAACAATCAGAACAGGAGCCAAAAACCTAATTCCACCGCCGCAACTTTCTGTATCCCCAAGATCCCATCTTGCGGCCTGTTCCGGAGCTCCGCCGGAAGAGGGCCATCATCACGGAGGGCTTCTACATCATCATAGCCTCTCCGATGAAGTGTGAGTAGTTTACCTTAGACCTTTGGGTCCATAGTTAGTAGCTAGATGGCTTCTTCTCTCTTTTTGGATCTCAATACAAAGTTCTCCCCCTCTCTCATGGAGATCTATTCGATGTAATCTTCTTTTTGCGGTGTGTTCATTGAGACCGATGAATTGTGGGTTTATGATCAAGTCTATCTATGAATAATATTTGAATCTTCTCTGAATTCTTTTATGTATGATTGGTTATCTTTGCAAGTCTCTCTGAATTATCCGTTTGGTTTGGCCAACTAGATTGGTAGTTCTTGCCATGGGAGAAGTGCTTAGCTTTGGGTTCGATCTTGCGGTGTCCTTTCCCAGTGACAAAAGGGGCAGCAAGGCACGTATTGTATCGTTGCCATCGAGGATAACAAGATGGGGTTTATTTCATATTGGATGAATTTATCTCTCTACATCATGTCATCTTGCTTAAGGCGTTACTCTGTTTTTAACTTAATACTCTAGATGCATGCTGGATAGCGGTCGATGAGTGGAGTAATAGTAGTAGATGCAGAATCGTTTCGGTCTACTTGTCACGGACGTGATGCCTATATACATTATCATGCCTAGATATTCTCATAACTATGCTCAATTCTATCAATTGCTCAACAGTAATTTGTTCACCCACCGTAAAATACTTATGCTCTTGAGAGAAGCTACTAGTGAAACCTATGGCCCTCGGGTCTATTCTCATCATATCAATCTCCATCACTTTAATCTTACTTTGCTTTTTACTTTGCCTTTTACTTTTCACTTTGCATCTTTATACCAAAAATACCAAAAATATTATATCTATCAGATCTCACTCTCGTAAGTGACCGTGAAGGGATTGACAACCCCTAGTCGTGTTGGTTGCGAGTAGCTATCGTTTTGTGCAGGTACGAGAGACTTGAGCATGGCCTCCTACTGGATTGATACCTTGGTTCTCAAAAACTGAGGGAAATATTTGCGCTACTCTGCTGCATCATCCCTTCCTCTTCGGGGAAAATCCAACGCAAGCTCAAGAGGTAGCAAGAAGAATTTCTGGCGCCGTTGCCAGGGAGTCTACGCAAAAAGTCAACATACCAAGTACCCATCACAATCCCTATCTCTCGCATTACATTATTTGCCATTTGCCTCTCGTTTGCCTCTCCCCCACTTCACCCTTGCCGTTTTATTCGCCCTCTCTCTCTATCCTCCCTCTCTATTTGCCTCTTTTGCCCGTTTGCTTTTGTTTGCCCGTGTGTTGGATTGCTTGCTTGTCGCTATGTCTGAAGTTGGGGAAGTTATCGCCAATATGGGCGACAATAATGTCATAGAAAATTCTGATGCTCCGGCTGAAGAACCCCCTACCTATCATACAAAAAGATTTCGAATCGGTAGTGGTAATATTATTGGAAAAGGAGTCATCCAAGTTTTTTTACTTGTGCCGGTGCTTTGCCCTCGATGGGCGGTTCTATTCTTCATAGAACTAGTAGTCTTGCTGACGCTATTGCCATGCTTATCGTTGAACTTGAAAGGCAATTTATGCATATGCACCCTTCTATACAAAGAATTTTCTTAGAATTTTCTAATATCAAACATTCTTCTGTTAAGTGTGCCGCTACTATCTTTCTGGCTCATGAATTCAGATTTATAATAAAATAAGCCAAAGAAATCTTTGCGCACTATAGGGTGGACGCTGGTCGTCCTCCCATAGAATCTATCCTCTTTGATCAAGAAGAAATTATGCGCTTTCAATCTCTTAACTATGTTGCTTTCAATGAAAACCTTAGAAAAAAGGTGCCAATCAATATTTTAATTGATAGAATCTCTAAAGTTAATGATGATTTGGCTATTCGAAACAATGAGCTAGGGTGCTCTCTTGAGTTTAGACTCAGAAGGTTCTGTCAAAAGAATGCTTATAATGATGAATTGGTTGTGCAATACGAAGGGCCGAAAGAGGAACCTATACCTCCTAAAATTGATCTTGGGGACCCCTGTCCTATTAAATTTAGCCCTTTTGATTACTTTTGCTTGCCTCAAAGAAAACTTGCTGCCAAACATAGAGAATATGAAATGAGTTTCACTGATCTATCTTATTACTATGGCAATACCTAGATCTATCCTCGCTTTTATGCCTAGCTAGGGGCGTTAAACGATATCGCTTGTTGGGAGGCAACCCAATTTTATTTTTATTCCTTACTTTTTGCTCCTTTTTAGTAATAAATAAATTATTTAGCCTGTGTTTTGTTTGTGTTTTTTGTGTTTAATTAGTGTTTGTGCCAAGTAGAACCGTTGGGAAGACTTGGGGAAAGTCTCGTTGAACTTGCTGTAAAAAACAGAAACTTTAGCGCTCACGAGAACTGCTGTAATTTTTATTTGGAGAGTGCTATTTAGTCAATTCTTTTTGCATATGATTAATAGATAAATTCCTCATGTCCAGAAATTTATTTTATAATTTTTGGGGTTCCAGATATTGCGCTAGCTACAGATTACTACAGACTGTTCTGTTTTGGCAGATTCTGTTTTTCGTGTGTTGTTTGCTTATTTTGATGAATCTATGGTTAGTAAAATAGTTTATAATCCATAGAGAAGTCGGAATACAGTAGGTTTAACACCAATATAAATAAAGAATGAGTTCATTACAGTACCTTGAAGTGGTTTTTTGTTTTCTTTCGCTAACGGAGCTCACGAGTTTTCTACTTTAAGTTTTGTGTTGTGAAGTTTTCAAGTTTTGGGTGAATTCTTGTGATGGATTATGGAACAAGGAGTGACAAGAGCCTAAGCTTGGGGATGCCCATGGCACCCCCAAGATAATCCAAGGACACCAAGAAGTCAAAGCTTGGGGATGCCCCGGAAGGCATCCCCTCTTTCGTCCACTTCCATCGGTAATTTACTTGGAGCTATATTTTTATTCACCAACATGATATGTGTTTTGCTTTGAGCATCTTGTATTATTTGTGTCTTTTGTTGTTAGTGTGCCACAATCATCCTTGATGTACACACCTTTTGAGAGAGCCATACATCAATTAGAATTTGATAGAATACTCTATGTGCTTCACTTATATCTTTTGAGCTAAGTAGTTTTGCTCTATGTGCTTCACTTATATCTTTTGAGCATTATAATTTTGCTCTATGTGATTCACTTAGATTTTTTAGAGCACGGTGGTGGATTTGTTTTAAATAAACTATTGATCTCTCATGCTTCACTTAAATTATTTTGAGAGTCTTAATAGCATGGTAATTTTCTTAATAATAACATGCTTGGTCTTCAAGATTTGTGAAACTTTCTTTTGAGTGTGTTGAATACTAAGAAAAGTTGGATGCTTGATAATTGTTTTGAGATGTGGAGGTAGTAATATCAAAGTCATGCTAGTAGAGTAATTGTGAATTTGAGAAGTGCTTGAGTTAAAGTTTGCAAGTCCCGTAGCATGCACGTATGGTAAACGTTATGCAACAAATTTGAAACATGAGGTGTTATTTGATTGTCCTCCTTATGAGTGGCGGTCGGGGACGAGCGATGGTCTTTTCCTACCAATCTATCCCCCTAGGAGCATGCGCGTAATACTTTGGTTTTTGATGGCTTGTAGATTTTTGCAATAAGTATATGAGTTCTTTATGACTAATGTTGAGTCCATGGATTATACGCACTCTCACCCTTCCATCCTTGCTAGCCTCTTCGGTACCGTGCATTGCCCTTTCTCACATCGAGAGTTGGTGCAAACTTCGCCGGTGCATCCAAACCCCGTGATATGATACGCTCTTTCACACATAAACCTCCTTATATCTTCCTCAAAACAGCCACCATACCTACCTATTATGGCATTTCCATAGCCATTCTGAGATATATTGCCTTGCAACTTTCCACCATCCAGTTTATCATGACACATTCATCATTGTCATATTTCTTAGCATGATCATGTAGTCGACATAGTATTTGTGGTAAAGCCACCATTCATAATTTTTTCATACTTGTCACTCTTGATTCATTGCATATCCCGGTACACCGCCGGAGGCATCCATATAGAGTCATACCTTGTTCTAGTATCGAGTTGTAATCATTTAGTTGTAAATAAATAGAAGTGTGATGATCATCATTCAATAGAGCATTGTCCCAAAAAGAGAAAGGCCAAAGAAAAAAATGGCCCAAAAAAAGAAAATAAATAAAAAGGGGGCAATGCTACTATTCCTTTTTTCCACACTTGTGCTTCAAAGTAGCATCATGTTCTTCATATAGAGAGTCTCTTGAGTTATCACTTTCATATACTAGTGGGAATTTTCATTATAGAACTTGGCTTGTATATTCCAACAATGGGCCTCCTCAAGTGCCCTAGGTCTTCGTGAGCAAGCAAGTTGGATGCACACCCACTTAGTTTCTTTTGTTGAGCTTTCATACATTTATAGCTCTAGTGCATCCGTTGCATGGCAATCCCTACTCCTTGCATTAACATCAATCGATGGGCATCTCCATAGCCCATTGATTAGCCTCATTGATGTGACACTTTCTCCTTTTTTGTCTTCTCCACATAACCCCCATCATTATTCTATTCCACCTATAGTGCTATATCCATGGCTCACGCTCATGTATTGCGTGAAAGTTTATGAGTTTGAAATTATTAAGGTATGAAACAATTGCTTGGCTTGTCATCGGGGTTGTGCATGATGAGAGCATTCTTGTGTGACGAAAATGGAGCATGACTAAACTATATGATTTTGTAGGGATGAACTTTCTTTGGCCATGTTACTTTAAGAAAACATAATTGCTTTGTTGGTTTGCTTGAAGTATTATTATTTTTATGTCAATATGAACTTTTGTCTTGAATCTTCCTAATCTGAATATTCATACCACAATTAAGAAGATTTACATTGAAATTATGCCAAGTAGCACTCCGCATCAAAAATTCTCTTTTTATCATTTACCTACTCAAGGACGAGCAGGGATTAAGCTTGGGGATGCCTAATACGTCTCCAGCGTATCTATAATTTTTTATTGCTCCATGCTATATTATCTACTGTTTTGGACTATATTGGGCTTTATTTTCCACTTTTATATTATTTTTGGGACTAACCTATTAACCGGAGGCCCAGCCCAGAATTGCTGTTTTTTTGCCTATTTTCAGTGTTTCGAAGAAACGGAATATCAAACGGAGTCCAAACGGAATAAAACCTTCGGGAACGTGATTTTCTCACCGAACGTGATCCAGGAGACTTGGACCCTACGCCAAGGCAACAGAGAGGCGGTCACGAGGGTGGGGGGCACCCCCCCTAGGGCGCGCCCCCTGCCTCGTGGGCCCCTCGGAGCTCCACCGACGTACTTCTTCCTCCTATATATACCTACGTACCCCCAAATGATCAGAACAGGAGCCAAAAACCTAATTCCACCGCCGCAACTTTCTGTATCCACGAGATCCCATCTTGCGGCCTGTTCCGGAGCTCCGCCGGAAGAGGGCCGTCATCACGGAGGGCTTCTACATCATCATAGCCTCTCCGATGAAGTGTGAGTAGTTTACCTCAGACCTTCGGGTCCATAGTTAGTAGCTAGATGGCTTCTTCTCTCTTTTTGGATCTCAATACAGAGTTCTCCCCCTCTCTCGTGGAGATCTATTCGATGTAATCTTATTTTTGCGGTGTGTTTGTTGAGACCGATGAATTGTGGGTTTATGATCAAGTCTATCTATGAATAATATTTGAATCTTCTCTGAATTCTTTTATGTATGATTGGTTATCTTTGCAAGTCTCTCCGAATTATCCATTTGGTTTGGCCAACTAGATTGGTAGTTCTTGCCATGGGAGAAGTGCTTAGCTTTGGGTTCGATCTTGCGGTGTCCTTTCCCAGTGACAGAAGGGGCAGCAAGGCATGTATTGTATCATTGCCATCGAGGATAACAAGATGGGGTTTATTTCATATTGCATGAATTTATCTCTCTACATCATGTCATCTTGCTTAAGGCGTTACTCTGTTTTTAACTTAATACTCTAGATGCATGCTGGATAGTGGTCGATGAGTGGAGTAATAGTAGTAGATGCAGAATCTTTTGGTCTACTTGTCACGGGCGTTATGCCTATATACATGATCATGCCTAGATATTCTCATAACTATGCTCAATTCTATCAATTGCTCAACAGTAATTTGTTCACCCACCGTAGAATACTTATGCTCTTGAGAGAAGCCACTAGTGAAACCTATGGCCCCGGGGTCTATTCTCATCATATCAATCTCCATCACTTTAATCTTACTTTGCTTTTTTACTTTGCCTTTTACTTTTCACTTTGCATCTTTATACCAAAAATATTATATCTATCAGATCTCACTCTCGTAAGTGACCGTGAAGGGATTGACAACCCCTAATTGCGTTGGTTGCGAGTAGCTATCGTTTTGTGCAGGTACGAGGGACTTGAGCGTGGCCTCCTATTGGATTGATACCTTGGTTCTCAAAAACTGAGGGAAATACTTACGCTACTCTGCTGCATCATCCCTTCCTCTTCGAGGAAATCCAACGCAAGCTCAAGAGGTAGCACCCTCCACGGGGTGGTCCTGTTCATCCAGCCCTCCACGGGGTCCTGTTCATCCAGAGGCAACACCACAGGGTCCTGTTCATCCACCCCCACCGGGAACTGTTCATCCACCCCCCCCCCCCCCCGCAACGCTCACTATTTATCCAGAGGCGGCATCGATCGGCTTCAGTTAGCAGCAGTAGCGAAGGAATCGCTCGATTGGGTTCAGTTAACAGCCATCGATCGATCGCTCGGGTTCAGTAACGCGTAGCCTGCAGTGCAATCGCTCGGGTTCAGTTAGAGCCAACGCCTCGCACACACGCGTGTACGTGTACGAGAGAAACGCGCATCGCTCGGCCCCCGACCTCCCACTGTAACCGGGAACTCCCCGAAATTTTCCTCCCCCTTACTTCTACCACGGTTTTTTCCGTCATGGACGGCCCAAAGAATGTCATGCAGCTGCGTCTCCGGCCCGCCCAGGATGAAAAGCCCATTTTCTATCATGATTTTTTGTCATAGAAGTAGGAGCCCACCACATCTATGATGATACCGGGTTTTGTCACAATTATCGTCATAGAAGTGTCATATGTATGACAGAAAAAAAAATTCGTTCAGCCCAAAATGTCACGGATGTGTCTTTTTTGGTAGTGGCTATTTGAGACTCTCAAAATAATCTAAGTGAAGCATGAGAGATCAATAGTTTCTATAAAACAAATCCACCACCGTGCTCTAAAAAGATATAAGTGAAGTTCTAGAGCAAATGACAAACTACTCCGAAAGATATAAGTGAAGATTAATGAGTAGTCGAATAATTATGCAACTATGTGAAGACTCTCTAACATTTAATAATTTCAGATCTTGGTATTTTATTCAAACAACAAGCAAAACAAAATAAAATGACATCTAAGAATAGCAAACATCATGTGAAGAAGCAAAAACTTAGGATCAACCGATACTAACCGATAGTTGTTGAAGAAGAAAGGTGGGATGCCAACCGGGGCATCCCCAAGCTTAGACACTTGAGACTTCTTGAAATATTACCTTGGGGTGCCTTGGGAATCCCCAATCTTGAGCTTTTGTGTCTCCTTAATTCCTCTCATATCACGGTCTCCCAAAATCTCAAAAGCTTCATCCACACAAAACTCAACAAGGACTCGTGAGATAAGTTAGTATAAACCATTGCAAAAACCTTATCATACTCTACTATTGCAAATCACTAAAATTAATGTTCAACGTTGAATACTAAATGCCTCTGCATATTTAATAGTCCTATCCTCAAATAGAATCATTAAAGAAGCAAACATATGCAAACAATGCAAACATAACAGCAATCTGCCTAAACAGGATAGTCTGTAAAGAGTGCAGCAAGATCCATACTTCCCTAACTCCAAAAATTATGAAAGAAAATTCCCACTGTGTTAAATTTATCAGAGATTAATATGCAAAAAATTTCAACATTTTATCACATTCTGACTTTTCTAGGGAATTATTGCAACAGCGGTAAACTTTCTGTTTTCAAACAGCAACATGTGGACTTCTAAAATAGGCATAGTAAAGCCTATCAATGCCACTTTTATTGAAATAAAAGAGGCAAAACATTGGTCTAAATATATGCAAGCAAATCCTAACAAAACAAATTGACGCTCCAAGCAAAACACATATCATGTGGTGAATAAAAATATAGCTCCAAGTAAAGTTACCGATGAACGAAGACGAAAGAGGGGATGCCTTCCGGGGCATCCCCAAGATTAGGCTCTTGGCTATCCTTGAATATTACCTTGGGGTGCCTTGGTCATCCCCAAGCTTAGGCTCTTGTCACTCCTTATTCCATAGTCCATCGAATCCTTACCCAAAACTTGAAAACTTCACAACACAAAACTTAACAGAAAACTCGTAAGCTCCGTTAGTATAAGAAAATAAATCACCACTTCAAGGCACTGTAATGAACTCATTCTTTATTTATATTGGTGTTAAACCTACTGTAATCCAACTTCTCTATGGTTTATAAACTATTTTACTAGTCATAGATTCATCAAAATAAGTAAACAACACAATGAAAACAGAATCTGTCAAAAACAAAACAGTCTGTAGTAATCTGAATCAAACATATACTTATGGAACTCGTAAAATTCTCAAATAAATTGCTGGACCTGAGGAATTTATCTATTAATAATCTGCAAAAATAATTAACTAAATAGCACTTTCCAAATAAAAATGGCAGCAATTCTCGTGAGCGCTAAAGTTTCTGTTTTTTACAACATGATCAACAAGACTTTCCCCAAGTCTTCCCAAAGGTTCTACTTGGCACAAACACTAATTAAAAGCATAAAACCACATCTAAAAAGAGGCTAGATGAATTATTTATTACAAAACAGGAACAAAAAGCAAGGAACTAAAATAAAATTTGGTTGCCTCCCAACAAGCGCTATCGTTTAACGCCCCTAGCTAGGCATGATGATTTCAACGATGCTCACATAAAGGATAAGAATTGAAACATAAAGAGAGCATCATGAAGAATATAACTAGCACATTTAAGCCTAACCCACTTCCTATGCATAGGGATTTTATGAGCAAACAACTTGTGGGAGCAAGAATCAACTTGCATAGGAAGGTAAAACAAGCATAACTTCAAATTTTTAAGCACATAGAGAGGAAACTTGATATTATTGCAATTCCTACAAGCATATATTCCTCCCTCATAATAATTTTCAGTAGCATCATGAATGAATTCAACAATATAACCAGCACCTAAAGCATTCTTTTCATGATCTACAAGCATAGAAAATTTACTACTCTCCACACAAGCAAAATTCTTCTCATGAATAATAGTGGGAGCAAACTCAACAAAATAATTATCATGTGAGGCATAATCCAATTGAAAAATAAAACCATGATGACAAGATTCATGGATATCATTATTATTTATAGCATACAAGTCATCACAATAATCATCATAGATAGCAACTTTGTTCTCATAATCAATTCGAACCTCTTCCGAAATAGTGGATTCATCACAAATAAAGTCATGACCTCTCCGAAACCACTTTCATCAACATAATCATCATAAATAGGAGGCATGCTATCATCATAATAAATTTGCACATCAAAACTTGGGGGACAAAAAATATCATCTTCATAAACATAGCTTCCCCAAGCTTGTGGCTTTGCATATCATTAGCATCATGGATATTCAAGGAATTCATACTAACAACATTGCAATCATGCTCATCATTCAAATATTTAGAGCCAAACATTTTATAGATTTCTTCTTCTAGCACTTGAGCACAATTATCCTTTCCATCATACTCACGAAAGATATTAAAAAGGTGAAGCGTATGAGACAAACTCAATTCCATTTTTTATAATTTTCCTTTATAAAGTAAACTAGTGATAAAACAAGAAACTAAAAGACTCGATTGCAAGATCTAAAGATATACCTTCAAGCGCTAACCTCCCCGGCAACGGCGCCAGAAAAGAGCTTGATGTCTACTACACAACCTTCTTCTTGTAGACGTTGTTGGGCCTCCAAGTGCAGAGGTTTGTAGGACAGTAGCAAATTTTCCTCAAGTGGATGACCTAAGGTTTATCAATCCGTAGGAGGCGTAGGATGAAGATGGTCTCTCTCAAGCAACCCTGCAACCAAATAACAAAGAGTCTCTTGTGTCCCCAACACACCCAATACAATGGTAAATTGTATAGTCGCACTAGTTCGGCGAAGAGATGGTGATACAAGTGGTATATGGATAGTAGATATGGGTATTTGTAATCTGAAATTATAAAAACAGCAAGGTAACGAATGATAAAAGTGAGCGTAAACGGTATTGCAATGCGTTGAAACAAGGCCTAGGATTCATACTTTCGCTAGTGCAAGTTCCCTCAACAATACTAACATAATTGGATCGTGTAACTATCCCTCAACATGCAACAAAGAGTCACTCCAAAGTCACTAATAGCGGAGAACGAACGAAGAGATTATGGTAGGGTACGAAACCACCTCAAAGTTATTCTTTCCAATCAATCCGTTGGGCTATTCCTGTAAGTGTCACAAACAGCCCTAGAGTTCGTACTAGAATAACACCCTAAGACACAAATCAACCAAAACCCTAATGTCACCTAGATACTCCAATGTCACCTCAAGTATCCGTGGGTATGATTATATGTTATGCATCACACAATTTCAGATTCATCTATTCAACCAACACAAAGGACCTCAAAGAGTGCCCCAAAGTTTCTACCGGAGAATCACGACGAAAACGTGTGCCAACCCCTATGCATAGGTTCATGGGCGGAACCCGCAAGTTGATCACCAAAACATACATCAAGTGAATCACGTAGTATCCCATTGTCACCACAGATACGCACGGCAAGACATACATCAAGTGTTCTCAAATCTTTAAAGACTCAATCCGATAAAATAACTTCAAGGGGGAAACTCAATTCATTACAAGAGAGTAGAGGGGGGAAGAAACATCATAGGATCCAAATATAATAGCAAAGCTCGCGATACATCAAGATTGTATCATCTCAAGAACACGAGAGAGAGAGATCAAATACATAGCTACTGGTACATACCCTCAGCCCCGAGGGAGAACTACTGCCTCCTCATCATGGAGAGCACAGGGATGATGAAGATGGCCACCGGAGAGGGGTTCCCCCTCCGGCAGGGTGCCGGAATGGGTCTAGATTGGCTTTCGGTGGCTACGGAGGCTTCTGGCGGTGGAACTCCCAATCTATTGCGCTCTCGGATGTTTTTAGGGTATATGAAGATATATAGGCAGAAGAAATACGCCAGGGGGGCCACGAGGGTGGAGGGTGCGCCCAGGGGGGTGGGCGCGCCCCCCTGCCTTGTGGCCTCCTCGTAGATCCCCTGACGTGCACTCCAAGTCTTCTGGGCTTCTTCTGATCCAAAAATAAGTTCCGTGAAGTTTCAGGTCAATTGGACTCCGTTTGGTTTTCCTTTTTCGCGATATACTAAAACAAGGTAAAAACAGAAACTAGCACTGGGCTCTGGGTTAATAAGTTAGTCCCAAAAATGATATAAAAGTGTATAATAAAGCCCATAAACATCCAAAACAGTAGATAATATAGCATGGAGAAATCAAAAATTATAGATACATTGGGGACGTATCAGCGAGCACTTGCCCCACCCGCACACCTTCATGCTCGGTCGCCCCACGCTCGGTTCCCGCAGGCACGCCATGGCCGCGAGCACGCCGCGAGCCCGCCCCCTGCGCCTGCCGACGTGCGCTCGCAGCTGCCCGCACAACCACTTCCGCCTGAGCACACCATCTGCTCCTTCTCGCTGCTACTGCGCCATGCTCGCCCTGTCGTGCTGCCCCAGTGTTGCTGCTGCCCTGCACCACCGCGGCCACGCGTTGCTCTGCCTACTGCTGCTTGCGGCACTGCCACCGCCGCTGCACCGCCGTCTCGCCGCTGCGCCACAACCGCCCGCGTCCTCGTCGTCTCGGCGTTGAGTGCTGGCAGCCGTGCCCCAACCACCCCTCCTTGCCAGCTTCCCTCACCCCCCGCTCACTCCCGCTCGTGGCTGCGCCGGCCAGTGGCTGCGGGCGAGCTGTGGCCGCCGGCCACTACCGCTGGGCACGGTCCAATAATTCGGGGGCTAATCCCCATTAACTTAACCCCCCCACCCAATTAGTCTTTGTGCCAATGACATGTGGACCATGCTGCCTAAAAGAACAATTAAAATCATCTAATAAAAGCAAAGAGAATGACACGCAGGACCCACTGCACTATTCACCCTTTGACCAGTCAGATGTTGACTGGGTCCACTCCGTCAACATGCCCCACATGTCAGCCTCTGTAGACCCTGCTGTGTACACTTCACTGTGTGCACATAGCATTTCTCTATTAATTTTTAATTAATAATAATTCTAGAATTTTGGAACATCTATTAAAACTTTGAAAAATAATATAAAATAAACCGTACCTCAGATGAAAATACTGTGAACATGAAAGTTGCTTAGAATTTCGAGACAAATCTAAATACGTAGTCCGTTCATTCACCACACGTCCCTAGCATAGCGAACCTGCAACCATCCCCCTCCAGTCCGTCTGTCCGAAAACGCGAAACACCGGGAATACTTTTCTGGATGTTTCCCCACCTTTGCCGGCATCGCCTATCCCTGCGTTAGATCACCCCTAGCACCGCATATTTCCATATTATGCTTTGTGTTGCTTTGATTGCTCTATTATTTACTTGTGTTCCCCCTCCATTACTTCTTTTCGGTAGACCTCGAGACCGCCGATGATACCCCATGGTTGACTATGGTGTTGACGACATCTCCTTCTTGCTGGAGAAACCAGGCAAGCCCCCCGCTCAATCAACCCGATATCGCATATTCTTCTCTCTACTGCTTGCATTAGAGTACTGTAGCATGTTACTGCTTTCCGATAATCCTACTCTGATGCATAGCCTGTCTTTGCTACTACTGTTGTTACCTTTCCCTGCAATCCTAAATGCTTAGTATAGGATTCTAGTATTCCATTAGTGGCCCTACATTCTTGTCCATCTGCCATGCTATACTATCGGGCCGTGATCACTTGGGAGGTGATCGTGGGTATATACTTATATACATAATATGTGATACATGTGGTGACTAAAGTCGGGTCGGCTCGTAGAGTACCCGCAAGTGATTCCGATGTGGGGGCTGAAGGGGCAGGTGGTTCCATCCAGGTAGTGGTGGGCCTGGGTTCCCAATGGCCCCCGACTGTTACTTTGTGGTGGAGCGACAGGGTAGGTTGAGACCACCTAGGAGAGAGGTGGGCCTGGCCCTAGTCGGCGTTCGCGGTTACTTCAAAATAACACGCTTAACGAGATATTGGTATTTGATCTGAGTCTGGCCACTGGCCTATACACACTAACCAACTACGCGGGAACAGTTATGGGCACTCAACGTTGTGGTATCAGCCGAAGCCTTCTTGACGTCAGCGACTGAGCGGCGCGTGCCGGGTTGGACCGTGTAACGCAACTTCCTTTGTAATGGAGGTTGCTAGGTCTGCTCACCGGCCGCCCACGCAACGTGCAGGTGTGCAATGGGCGATGGGCCCAGACCCCTGCGCCATAGGATTTAGACCGGCGTGTTGACCTCTCTGTTGTGCCTAGGTAGGGCTGCAATGTGTTGATATTCCGAGGCCGGGCATGAGCCAGGAAAGTGTGTCCGGCCAAAGGGGATCGAGCGTGTTGGGAAATGTGGTGCACCCCTACAGGGAAGTTTATATATTCGAATAGTTGTGTCCCTCTGTAAAAGGATGACCCGGAGTTGTACCTCGACTTTATGACAACTAGAACCAGATACTTAATAAAACACACCCTTCCAAGTGCCAGATACAACCTGGTGATCGCTCTCTCTTAGGGCGACGAGGAGAGGATCGTCGGGTAGGATTATGCTATGCAGTGATACTTGGTTAACTTACCATCTACTCTCTTCTACTGCTTCAAGACGGAGGCTGCCAGAAGCGTAGTCCTCGATAGGACTAGCAATCCCCCTTTTATTCTGGCATTCTGCAGTTCAGTCCATAGATACTACCCATTTCATTGATACCAATGCATATGTAGTGTAGATCCTTGCTTGCGAGTACTTTGGATGAGTACTCACGGTTGCTTTGCTACTTCTTGTTGGGGAACGTAGCAGAAATTCAAAATTTTCCTACGTGTCACCAAGATCTATCTATGGAGAAACCAGCAACGAGGGGAAGGAGAGTGCATCTACATACCCTTGTAGATCGCTATGCGGAAGCGTTCAAGAGAACGGGGTTGAAGGAGTCGTACTCGTCGTGATCCAAATCACCGGAGATCCTAGTGCCGAACGGACGGCACCTCCGCGTTCAACACACGTACAGCCCGGTGACGTCTCCCATGCCTTGATCCAGCAAGGAGAGAGGGGAAGGTTGAGGAAGACTCCATCCAGCAGCAGCACAACGGCGTGGTGGTGGTGGAGGAGCGTGGTACTCCAGCAGGGCTTCGCCAAGCACCGCAAGAGACGAGGAAGAGAGAGGTAGGGCTGCGCCAGGGAGAGATCAAATCGTCTGTCTTGGGCAGCCCAAAACCCCCACTATTTATAGGAGAAGGGGAGGAGGGTGCGCCCCCTCTAGGGTTCCCACCCCTAGGGGGTGGCAGCACTAGATGGGATGGAGGGGGGCGGCCAAGAGGGGGAGAAGGGGGCGCGCCCTAGCATGGGCCTTAGGCCCATCTGCGCCTAGGGTTTCCCCCTTCTCCTCCTAGCTGCGCCTTGGGCCTTGTGGGAGGCGCACCAGCCCACTCAGGGGCTGGTCCCTTCCCACTCTTGGCCCATGCAAGCCTCCGGGGCTGGTGGCCCCACTTGGTGGACCCCCGGGACCCTCCCGGTGGTCCCGGTACGTTACCGATAAAACCTGAAACTTTTCCGGTGACCAAAACAGGACTTCCCATATATAAATCTTTACCTCCGGACTATTTCGGAACTCCTCGTGACGTCCGGGATCTCATCCGGGACTCCGAACAACATTCGGTAACCACATACAAACTTCCTTTATAACCCTAGCATCATTGAACCTTAAGTGTGTAGACCCTACGGGTTCGGGAACCATGCAAACATGACCGAGACGTTCTCCGGTCAATAACCAACAGCGGGATCTGGATACCCATGTTGGTTCCCACATGTTCCACGATGATCTCATCGGATGAACCACGATGTCGAGGATTCGATCAATCCCGTATACAATTCCCTTTGTCTAGCGGTATTGTACTTGCCCGAGATTCGATCGTCGGTATCCCGATACCTTGTTCAATCTCGTTACCGACAAGTCTCTTTTACTCGTTCCATAACACATCATCCCGTGATCAACTCCTTGGTCACATTGTGCACATTATGATGATGTCCTACCGAGTGGGCCCAGAGATACCTCTCCGTTTACACGGAGTGATAATCCCAGTCTCGATTCGTGCCAACCCAACAGACACTTTCGGAGATACCTGTAGTGTACCTTTATAGCCACCCAGTTACGTTGTGACGTTTGGCACACCCAAAGTATTCCTACGGTATCCGGGAGTTGCACAATCTCATGGTCTAAGGAAATGATACTTGACATTAGAAAAAGCTTTAGCATACGAACTACACGATCTTTGTGCTAGGCTTAGGATTGGGTCTTGTCCATCACATCATTCTCCCAATGATGTGATCCCGTTATCAACGACATCCAATGTCCATGGTCAGGAAACCATAACCATCTATTGATCAACGAGCCAGTCAACTAGAGGCTTACTAGGGACATGGTGTTGTCTATGTATCCACACATGTATCTGACTTTCCTATCAATACAATTCTAGCATGGATAATAAACGATTGTCATGAACTAGGAAATATAATAATAACTAATTTATTATTGCCTCTAGGGCATATTTCCAACAGTCTCCCACTTGCACTAGAGTCAATAATCTAGTTCACATCGTCATGTGATTAACACTCACAGGTCACATCGCCATGTGACCAACATCCAAAGAGTTTACTAGTGTCACTAAACTAGTTCACATCATCATGTGATTAAGACTCAATGAGTTCTGGGTTTGATCATGTTTTGCTTGTGAGAGAGGTTTTAGTCAACGGGTCTGCAACATTCAGATCCGTATGTACTTCGCAAATATCTAGGTCATATTATAAATGCTGCTTCCACGCTCCACTTGGAGCTATTCCAAATGGTTGCTCCACTATACGTATCCGGTTTGCTACTCAGAGTCATTCGGATAGGTGTTAAAGCTTGCATCGATGTAACCCTTTACGCCAAACTCTTTATCACCTCCATAATCGAGAAACATGTCCTTATTACTCCAAGGACAATTTTTGACCGCTATCTAGTGATCCACTCCTGGATCACCTTTGTACCCTCTTTCCAGACATGTGGCAAGGCACACATCAGGTGCGGTACTCAGCATGGCATACCATATAGAGCCTATGACAAAAGCATAGGGGGCGACATTCGTCCTTTCTCTTTCTTCTGCCGTGGTCGAGCTTTAAGTCTTAACTTCATACCTTACAACTCAGGCAAGAACTCCTTCTTTGACTGATCCATCTTGAACACCTTCAAGATCATGTCAAGGTATGTGCTCATTTGAAAGTACCATTAAGCGTTTTGACCTATCCTTATAGATCTTGATGCTCAACATTCAAGTAGCTTAATCCAGGCTTTCCATTGAAAAACACTTTTCAAATAACTCTGCATGCTTTCTAGAAATTCTACATCATTTCCGATCAACAACATGTTAACAACACATACTCATCGAAAATTCTATAGTGCTCCCACTCACTTCTTTGGAAAATACAAGTTTCTCATAAACTTTGTATACACCCAAAATCTTTGATCATCTCATCAAAGCATACATTCCAACTCCGAGATGCTTACTCCAGTCCTTAGAAGGATTGCTGGAGCTTTGCATACTTATTAGCATCTTTCAGGATTGACAAAACCTTCCGGTTGTATCACATACAACCTTTCCTTCAAGAAAATCGTCGAGGAAACAATGTTTTGACATCCTATCTGCAAGATTTCATAAATAATGCAGTAATCGCTAATATAATTCCAACAGACTCTTAGCATCGCTACGAGTGAGAAAGTCTCATCATAGTCAACTCCTTGAACTTGTCGGAAAAAAAATCTTAACGACAAGTCGAGCTTTCTTAATGGTGATACTTACCATCATTGTCCGTCTTCCTTTTAAAATCCATATGTACTCAATAGCCTTACGACCATCAAGCCGTTCTGCCAAAGTCTACACTTTGTTTTCATACATGGATCCTCTCTCGGATTTTATGGCCTCGAGCCATTTATCGGAATCCGGGCCCACCATCGCTTCTCCATAGCTCGTAGGTTCATTGTTGTCTAGCAACATGACTTCCAAGACAAGATTACGTACCACTCTGAAGTAGTACGCATCCTTGTCATCCTACGAGGTTTGGGAGTGACTTGATCCGAAGTCTCATGAACAATATCATAAGCTTCCACTTCAATTGGTGTAGGTGCCACAGGAACAACTCTTTGTGCCCTGCTATACACTAGTTGAAGTGACGGTTCAATAACCTCATCAAGTCTCCACCATTCTCCCACTCATTTCCTTCGAGAGAAACTTTTCCTCGAGAAAGGAACCGATTCTAGAAACAATCCCTTATTGCTTTCGGATCTGAGACAGGAGGTATACCCAACTGTTTTGGGTGTCCTATGAAGATGCATTTATCCGCTTTGGGTTCGAGCTTATCAGCCTGAAACTTTTTCACATAAGCGTCGCAGCCCCAAACTTTTAAGAAATGACAGCTTAGGTTTCTCTAAACCATAGTTCATACGGTGTCATCTCATCGGAATTACGTGGTGCCCTATTTAAAGTAAATGTGGTTGTCTCTAATGCCTAACCCATAAACTATCGTGGTAATTCGATAAGAGACATCATGGTATGCATCATATCCAATAGGGTGCAGTTATGATGTTCGGACACACCATCACACTATGGTGTTCCAGGCTGTATTAGTTGTGAAACAATTTCCACAATTTCTTAATTTTGTGCCAAACTCGTAATTCAGATATTCATCTCTATGATCATATCATAGATCTTTTATCCTCTTGTCATGACGATCTTTCAATTTCACCCTGAAATTACTTGAACCTTTCAATAATTCAGACTCATGATTCATCAAGTAAATATACTCAACATCTACTCAAATCATCTGTGAAGTAAGAACATAACGATATCCACTACATGCCTCAGCACTCATTGGAATGCACACATCAAAATGTATTACTTCCAACAAGTTGCTTTCTAGTTCCATTTTACTGAAAACGAGGCTTTCAGTCATCTTGCCCATGTGGTATGATTTGCATGTCTCAAGTGATTCAAAAATCAAGTGAGTCCAAACGGTCCATTTGCATGGAGTTTCTTCATGCATATACACCAATAGACATGGTTTGCATGTCTCAAACTTTTCAAAAACGAGTGAGCCCAAAGATCCATCAACATGGAGCTTCTTCATGCGTTTTATACTGATATGACTTACGTGGCAGTGCCACAAGTAGGTGGTACTATCATTACTATCTTATATCTTTTGGCATGAACATGTGTATCACTATGATCGAGATTCAATAAACCATTCATTTTAGGTGCAAGACCATTGAAGGTATTATTCAAATAAACAGAGTAACCATTATTCTCCTTAAATGAATAACCGTATTGCGATAGACATAATCCAATCATGTCTATGCTCAACGCAAACACCAATCTTGATGGTGGAGGGAGCGTACGATATTTGATCAACCTTGGAAATACTTCCAACACATATCGTCATCTCACCTTTTAGCTAGTCTCCGTTTATTCCGTAGCTTTTGTTTCGAGTTACTAACACTTAGTAACCGAACCGGTATCTAACACCCTGGTGCTACTAGGAGTACTAGTAAAGTACACATTAATATAATGTATATCCAATATACTTCTATCGACAGCCTTCTCATCTACCAAGTATCTAGGATAATTCTGCTCCAGTGGCTGTTCCCCTTATTACAGAAGCACTTAGTCTCGGGTTTGGGTTCAACCTTGGGTTTCTTCACTAGAGCAGCAGCTGATTTGCCGTTTCATGAAGCATACCTTTTTGCCCTTGCCCTTCTTGAAACTAGTGGTTTCACCAACCATCAACAATTGATGTTCCTTCTTGATTTCTACTTTTGTGGTGTCAAACATCACGAATATCTCAAGGATCATCATATATGTCCCTGATATATTATAGTTCATCATGAAGCTCTAGCAGCTTGGTGGTAATGACTTCGGAGAAACATCACTATCTCATCTGGAAGATCAACTCCCACTCGATTCAAATGATTGTTGTACTCAGACAATCTGAGCACAAGCTCAACAATTGAGCTTTTCTCCTTAGTTTGCAGGCTAAGAAAATTGTCGGAGGTCTCATACCTCTTGACGTGGGCACGAGCCTGAAATCCCAATTTCAGCCCTCGAAACATCTCATATGTTTTGCGACGTTTCAAAACGTCTTCGGTGCCTCAACTCTAAACCGTTTAACTGAACTATCACGTAGTTATCAAAATGTGTATGTCAGATGTTCGCAACATCCACAGACGACGTTCGAGGTTCAGCACACTGAGCGGTGCATTAAGGACATAAGCCTTCTATGAAGCAATGAGGACAATTCTCAGTTTACGGACCTAGTCCGCATAATTGCTACTATCATCTTTCAACTAAATTTTCTCTAGGAACATATCTAAACAGTAGAACTGAAGCGCGAGCTACGACATAATTTGTGAAGATCTTTTGACTATGTTCAGGATAATTAAGTTCATCTTATGAACTCCCACTCAGATAGACATCCCTCTAGTCATCTAAGTGATTACATGATCCGAGTCAACTAGGCCGTGTCCGATCATCACGTGAGACGGACTAGTCATCATCGGTGAACATCTTCATGTTGATCGTATCTACCATACGACTCATGCTCGACCTTTCGGTCTCTTGTGTTCCGAGGCCATGTCTGTACATGCTAGGCTCGTCAAGTCAACCTAAGTGTTTCGCGTGTGTAAATCTGTCTTACACCCGTTGCATGTGAACGTTAGAATCTATCACACCCGATCATCACGTGGTGCTTCGAAACAACGAACTGTCGCAACGGTGCACAGTTAGGGGGAACACTTTCTTGAAATTATTATGAGGGATCATCTTATTTACTACCGTCGTTCTAAGTAAACAAGATGCAAAAACATGATAAACATCACATGCAATCAAATAATAGTGACATGATATGGCCAATATCATATAGCTCCTTTGATCTCCATCTTGGGGCTCCATGATCATCTTGTCACTGGCATGACACCATGATCTCCATCATCACGATCTCCATCATCGTGTCTCCATGAAGTTGCTCGCCAACTATTACTTCTACTACTATGGCTACCAGTTAGCAATAAAGTAAAGTAATTACATGGCGTTGTTCAATGACACGCAGGTCATACAATAAATAAAGACAACTCCTATGGCTCCTGCTGGTTGTCATACTCATCGACATGCAAGTCGTGATTCCTATTACAAGAACATGATCAATCTCATACATCACATATATCATTCATCACATCCTTTTGGCCATATCACATCACATAGCATACCCTGCAAAAACAAGTTAGACGTCCTCTAATTGTTGTTTGCATGTTTTACGTGGCTGCTATGGGTTTCTAGCAAGAACGTTTCTTACCTACGCAAAGACCACAACGTGATATGCCAATTGCTATTTACCCTTCATAAGGACCCTTTTCATCGAATCCGATCCGACTAAAGTGGGAGAGACAGACACCCGCTAGCCACCTTATGAAACTAGTGCATGTCAGTCGGTGGAACCAGTCTCACGTAAGAGTACGTGTAAGGTCGGTCCGGGCCGCTTCATCCCACAATGCCGCCGAATCAAGATTGGACTAGTAACGGTAAGCATATTGAACAAAATCAACGCCCACAACTACTTTGTGTTCTACTCGTGCATAGAATCTACGCAATAGACCTAGCTCATGATGCCACTGTTGGGGAACGTAGCAGAAATTCAAAATTTTCCTACGTGTCACCAAGATCTATCTATGGAGAAACCAGCAACGAGGGGAAGGAGAGTGCATCTACATACCCTTGTAGATCGCTATGCGGAAGCGTTCAAGAGAACGGGGTTGAAAGAGTCGTACTCGTCGTGATCCAAATCACCGGAGATCCTAGTGCCGAACGGACGGCACCTCCGCGTTCAACACACGTACAGCCCGGTGACGTCTCCCATGCCTTGATCCAGCAAGGAGAGAGGGAAAGGTTGAGGAAGACTCCATCCAGCAGCAGCACAACGGCGTGGTGGTGGTGGAGGAGCGTGGTACTCCAGCAGGGCTTCGCCAAGCACCGCAAGAGACGAGGAAGAGAGAGGTAGGGCTGCGCCAGGGAGAGATCAAATCGTCTGTCTTGGGCAGCCCAAAACCCCCACTATTTATAGGAGAAGGGGAGGAGGGTGCGCCCCCTCTAGGGTTCCCACCCCTAGGGTGGTGGCAGCCCTAGATGGGATGGACGGGGGCGGCCAAGAGGGGGAGAAGGGGGCGCGCCCTAGCATGGGCCTTAGGCCCATCTGCGCCTAGGGTTTCCCCCTTCTCCTCCTAGCTGCGCCTTGAGCCTTGTGGGAGGCGCACCAGCCCACTCAGGGGCTGGTCCCTTCCCACTCTTGGCCCATGCAAGCCTCCGGGGCTGGTGGCCCCACTTGGTGGACCCCTGGGACCCTCCCGGTGGTCCCGGTACGTTACCGATAAAACCCGAAACTTTTCCGGTGACCAAAATAGGACTTCCCATATATAAATCTTTACCTCCGGACCATTCCGGAACTCCTCGTGACGTCCGGGATCTCATCCGGGACTCCGAACAACATTCGGTAACCACATACAAACTTCCTTTATAACCCTAGCGTCATCGAACCTTAAGTGTGTAGACCCTACAGGTTCGGGAACCATGCAGACATGACCGAGACGTTCTCCGTTCAATAACCAACAGCGGGATCTGGATACCCATGTTGGTTCCCACATGTTCCATGATGATCTCATCGGATGAACCACGATGTCGAGGATTCGATCAATCCCGTATACAATTCCCTTTGTCTAGCGGTATTGTACTTGTCCGAGATTCGATCGTCGGTATCCCAATACCTTGTTCAATCTCGTTACCGGCAAGTCTCTTTTACTCGTTTCGTAACACATCATCCCGTGATCAACTCCTTGATCACATTGTGCACATTATGATGATGTCCTACCGAGTGGGCCCAGAGATACCTCTTCGTTTACATGGAGTGACAAATCCCAGTCTCGATTCGTGCCAACCCAACAGACACTTTCGAAGATACATGTAGTGTACCTTTATAGCCACCCAGTTACGTTGTGACGTTTGGCACACCCAAAGTATTCCTACGGTATCCGGGAGTTGCACAATCTCATGGTCTAAGGAAATGATACTTGACATTAGAAAAAGCTTTAGCATACGAACTACACGATCTTTGTGCTAGGCTTAGGATTGGGTCTTGTCCATCACATCATTCTCCCAATGATGTGATCCCGTTATCAATGACATCCAATGTCCATGGTCAGGAAACCGTAACCATCTATTGATCAACGAGCCAGTCAACTAGAGGCTTACTAGGGACATGGTGTTGTCTATGTATCCACACATGTATCTGAGTTTCCTATCAATACAATTCTAGCATGGATAATAAACGATTATCATGAACTAGGAAATATAATAATAACTAATTTATTATTGCCTCTAGGGCATATTTCCAACACTTCTTTTTCCCCCTTTCCCGGTTATTGCGATCATATGATGGAGTCCAGGAGCCAGAGGATCCCGAGGATGATTTTGCATGGAGTTCGGCTTCGAGGAGTAGTTAGGAGGTCCCAGGCAAGAGGCCTCGCCTTTTCGATCGTTGCTACTTTTGTGCTAGCCTTCTTAAGGCAAACTTGTTTAACTTATACCTGTAATCAGACATTGTTGCTTCCGCTGACTCGTTTGTATTCGAGCTGATGTATTCGAGCCCTCGAGGCCCCCTGGCTTGTAATATAAAGCTTGTATTATTTTAATTTGTGTCTAGAGTTGTGTTGTGATATCTTCCCGTGAGTCTCTAATCTTGATCGTACACATTTGCGTGTATGATTAGTGTACGGTCAAATCGGGGACATCACAATGTAAGTTGTGATTCCCTTAGTGGTGTCATGTGAACGTTGACTACATGACGCTTCACCATATTTGGGCCTAAGGGAATGCATTGTGGAGTAGCAATTAGATGATGGGTTGCGAGAGTGACAGAAGTTTAAATCCCAGTTTATGCGCTATTCCGTAAGGGACCGATTGGATCCAAAAGTTTAATGCTATGGTTAGAATTTATTCTTAATACTTTTCTCCTAGTTGCGAATGCTTGCGGGAGGGTTGATCATAAGTAGGAGGTTTGTTCAAGTAAGAACAACACCTAAGCACCGGTCCACCCACATATCAAATTATTAAAGTAGCGAACACTAATCGAACCAACATGATGAATGTGACTAGATGAAATTCCCATGTACCCTCAAGAACGCTTTGCTTATCATAAGAGACTGTTTTGCTCTGTCCTTTGCTTTAAAAGAATTGGGCTACCTTGCTGCACTTTTCTTACTATTATCGTTACTTGCTTGTTACAAATTATCTTGCTATCAAACTACTCCGCTACTTACAATTTCAGCACTTGTAGACATTACCTTACTAGAAACTACTTGTCATTTCCTTCTGCTCCTCATTGGGTTCGACACTCTTACTTATCGAAAATAGCTATAATTGATCCCCTATACTTGTGGTTCATCAGCGAACTTTGATGCCCAGTGGATGTAATATGCCACAATTCCTTTATTGCATAGTGTAGGTTTATTTTAAGTTACTATGCCGCAATTTCTTTATTATATATGGTAGATTTGTTATTAATTCCTAGTTACCGTATATGCCATCATTTGCATTAAAAAAAGGTGAAAATCTGATGGAGGCGAGCGAACTGAAACATGCGCCTCTAGCGGGCCTGCATTTCAGCGAGCCATAATTGGGTCGGCCCGCAACATGCTTTACTTGGGCCTGCGCTGACCTGCCACATGGGCCCTTCATGGACACGGTACACCGGTGCCCATAACTCACATGGGCCTTTAGTGGGCCCAACGTTTAGTTGGGCCATGTAGCTTTGGGCCATTAACAAGCTGAATATTCTCCTGGCCTTTTATGGCCCAGAAGACACCATGGGCCTTTAGCAAGCCGAAAAGCATGTTGGGCCTCAATTTTCTAGAGTCGTCCACAGGCCTTTAGCAAGCTGAAATATACCCCGAGCCTTTATTGGCCCACTTACATGATAGGCGGTTATCAGGCTAAAACATATCTTGGGCCTTGGTTGGCCCAATCATATCATGGGCCTTTAATAGGCCGAAAGCTTAGTAGAGGCACCAAGGGGCCGAATTGTACAATAGTCCTTTAACAGGCCCAAAGTCAAGCAGGGCTGAAATGTTGCCACCGAGATCACAGACCGTTAATGGGCCGAATGTCGCATCGAACCATATATGACCCATGTGCAGCACATGCCATTACCTGGCCGAAAGACACACCTTGCTGAAATGGGGGCCATTTCTACATTGCGCCTCTAACAGGTCGAAAACTCACTAGCCGTAATGGGGTCCAAAGACTGAGCGAACAATTAACGGGCCCAATCTCGTGGTGGGTCGTAAATGGGCCATGTTTAAGCAGGCCGTTAGTGGGTCGGCACACTATTACCTGAGTAAATCTTATGGGCCTTCGACTTGGATGGCCTTTTTAACCTAAATGGGCTACTGTTTGCCCGCGCCATGTGTCGCTCTTTCACAGGCCCGTCTCGTCCATTGGATGAATGACATCTGTTGCGAGCCTAGCTGACACGTGGTTCCTTTGGCCAATGAGAATTTTACACATGGAAAAAATCCCCATTGATCCGAGCTATTAACAGGTTATCAGATCCAAACCGGAACCTGATAGCTTAACGTCGACCCATTATGGTGGATGCCACGTTTTGTTTACCCTTGACGAAAACACTTCCATGACGCGTCATTTATCGTCATGGAAGTAGCCACTTCCGTGATGATAATTTAAGTATTGTCATGGAACACTTCTACGACAACACAGGTATGACTATGTTGATCCTGTCATAAGATCGTCACAGATGTACACGCATGACAAAAGTCGTGACCTACTGTGATCACGAAAGTGTTTTTTTGTAGTGTGTAGACACACACACACACACACACGAGATGCCAATGTTCTGAGATAAACTTAACATCCGACATTTGATCTCACTGATCCTATTATTATCAACACCAAAATAATAGTAATTATTATCAACACCAAAATAATAGTAATTGAGTGTGAATGCAATTTCACATACCACGGAGCACCCACCCACCAGCGCTTACTAGCCCGGGATAAACCGAGACGAGGCCACCCATCTATAGAGCGAACCTCGAGCCCACCCCCATTGACAACCAGCTGATAGCATCAGACATAGGGGTACACACGACAAACGAGCACGCTGCGGCGAGCCAGACCGACCAAGCACACACATGATTCCCGATCGAACGGGCGTACCCGGCTCGTAGAACTGAACATTGAACAGCAAACGAACGACGCTCAAATGCCGACCCGGGCGCACACGCGTACCCGGCTCGCGTGAGGCAAACAACCTGGCAGGAGACGAACGATGCTTACCGGCCGACCCAGCCTCACCCAGTGCATGCGGTGCAACGCACGAGACGACGCAAGCATGTGCAATGAAAGTTACCGCAAAAAGGTGGCCAGAGCGCGCACGCGGCCCATGCATCATAGACCCCCGAAGAAATCGGCGCGGTGTGGAGCGCTAGCGAAGACCGGACGACGGGGAAGACAAAAAAATAGGCATCCAAACGCAACACATAACGTTTCTTAATACCCCTTGCAGCATAGTACGTAGTAGTATTATATTAGTATTGTTCGAATGGCACCAAAGTAGTACTCGTACACAGTATCTCCTGGTTGATGCTTGACACTTCATTTTCGCACCTTTCTCCTGTCACAGTCTAACCACCCCAATTGCATCCCATGGTAGTACATACCACCCCAGCTGCTAGTTCACGCACAAAAGCATAACCAAGATCAAGCAAACATGATCCGAAACCAAACAAAAGGGCGCATCTGCCTAAACTACTACTCTTTCCGTTTTAAATTACTCGTCGCAGAAATGGATGTACCTAGTAGAACTAAAATATATCTAAATACATCCATAACTGCGACAAATAATTCAGAACAAAAGGAGTAGTATAGTTTTAAAAACGTTTTTATATTATGAGACGGAGGGAGTATAAAATACTACACGGAGAAGAGACCAAAAGAGAAGGTCGTTAATGGCTTGCCCCGATTTTCCTGTTCCCGGAGCACGGTGGCGGAGATCGGGCGGTTGATGAGATCTGACGGCGATGCGACATGTGATGCGACCTGCTGCGTTTTCGCTAGCCTGTTTTTTCTCCTCTGCTGCTAGTGCTAGTGCTAGTGCTAGCTAGCTAGCGATAACGGTACGACGCGCACCGGCAGCTTTTACGTCGCCGGCCCCACCTGCCGGTGTCGGTTCCCAGCCCTTTTCCGTGGTCTTCTGACGTTGACCGGACCCCCGTCGGCACGTCCCGTCCGTCGTCGTTGGTTGGTTGGTTTGCCGACGTGTGGCCCAGAGCGTGTTCCTCTCGGCCCAGAACGGCCCGTTTAGGCGGGAGAGAAACCGGCCCGCTCGAGTCTCGTTGTGCTGCTGTGCTAGTTTCGCCCACCACTTCTCCCCTCGCGATGGCGGCGTCTCCGGCGAGCGGCGGCGCGCGCTCGTGCGAGACGGCGGAGCAGACCCGCGAGTGGATGGAGGCCATCGCCTCCTTCCTCGGCCGCCACCGCCCGCTCCTCGAGGCCCACGTCGTCAACTTCTTCAAGGTCCACTCCCCTCCCCATCTCTCCTCCTCTCTCTCCTTCAAGCTAGATTGTAGCGCATGTAGCTCCTCTTGGAAGTGCGTTTAGGGTTCTCGTGCTTGTGGTCGCGGGGATCCCTCCTCCATCTTGCTGCTGCGGTGTACGTGCACCTTGCTGACGCGTTTGAGGTGTTTGGTTCTGGATTCGGCCCGAGCAGGATAGGCTGTGGGAGATGGTGGACGCCGACTGGATGGAGTGCCTCCGCCGGGAGCCCGTCGAGAGCCTGCTCATGTTGCCCTCCGGCTGCGTCCAGGCAAGGGCCCTCGCCTCCTGTTTTCAGTAACCCGTCTTCTGTCTCTCTTTTGCTTCTACTGGAAGTGGAATATGAGTAGTTGAGTATTGTTTTACAGGACCATTGGCCAAGTTCACTTCAGGAATTTATACTCACTGCGAGGTCGCTTGTTCTTCCACGTGAGCAAAAATCGCCAAAATCGGTATGATTCCTGCACCTATCAGATAAAGTGTGCGTTACTCATGCTAGCGTTTTCGGCCGGGTTTCCCTTAATTATCTCGTCAATAAAATTCGTCTGTTTAATCCCGACCTACCATTTCCTGAATAATTTGCAGTTTTTACCTAATTCGCGTGTCGCATCAATTGGTACTGTTCTTGCTCAAGGCATGAACTCGAAGAAGAAGCATGAAGTAGGTAATTAGCTTGTGATGATAAACATACTCCTGTTAACTATATTTTTTCGTCTATGTCTAAAGTTAAATTCAGTTTTTTAGCTCTTTGCATTCTCATGTTTGGAGAGGTTTGCTTGATGCAGATTGAAGCCCTATCTGGGATGGTTGACGCAATTGCTAGGAGTCGTGGAGCCAAGACAGTGGTTGATGTAGGTTCTGGTCAGGTACCAGCTCTGCACTTGGAAGAATTTTTGCAGTTATAACCAGTCTTCATTTGAACAAAAAATTAAAATCGTGTGATAGTACTTGGATAATTAACACCCTATGAAATATTGCTCCCATTCATACTTTTTCCATCTGCAGTATCAAACTTATACATTGGCAAGTCTGAGCAGGCATTTTATGCTGGATACAAATAAGAAACAGACCAGGTTCAAGTTAAGGCCAAATTATTTTGATTATTCTTTCCTAGGTTTTGCAATTGAAAACACAAACATATTGCTACCTCTTGGCCTATTAATCGAAGTGTAAAGAGACATCTGGGGTATCTTTTCTAGGTGTTTCTGTTAGAAAAACGAAGTGTAAAGAGACATCTGGGGTATCTTTTCTAGGTGTTGCTGTTAGAAAAACGAAGTGTAAAGAGACATCTGGGGTATCTTTTCTAGGTGTTGCTGTTAGAAAAACGAAGTGTAAAGAGACATCTGGGGTATCTTTTCTAGGTGTTGCTGTTAGAAAGTACAATGTATTCTATGTCTTGCTTGGCCTATCCATGGAAGCTTAAAGCCATTTGGATTTACACTGTAGGGACTGTACATTTTTGGGAATGACAGCAAACTTTGAGTTCTACATAATTTGTATTTCCATTTATTTGTTTCTTATTCATTTTAATTGCCTTATCAGGGTTATCTTGCACAAGCTTTATCCTTTGAGTACCAACTCGCTGTTATAGCAATAGATGCTTCATCACATCATGCATCTGTTACAAATACTCGTGCAGAGAGGATAAAGAAGCACTATGCTGCTAAATGGTACACTTCTTGTCAAATTGGATTTTCGTTTTACTACCTTGACATCTTTAGAGTTGATTCCTGTTGCTACAAATCGCTTCCCGTTGTTTTTGCAGTGTAGAGAAGCAACAGTTCAAAGTGCCAAGAACTGTCACTTGTCATGTTCTTTCTAGTGACACACTGGCAGCTGTGGTGTTGGATGCATGTCAAGATGATCATGGTGAACATGTAACAGAAAGTAACAACTGTAATCAGAGTAGTCCTCAGATTGGGCAACCAAATCATAGCATTCCTCAATTAGTCCTTGCTGGTCTCCATGCCTGTGGTGATCTTTCAGTTAACATGCTAAGGTGGGTCCTTTGTGCAATCATGGGAACATTGTGAATTGATGTAGTGCATCCTTTTCGCCATATGCATAAAATGCTGCATCTTCAGTTTTTCTCTATTTCATAGAATGTCCTTCCAACATGGCAACTGTGTTCCGTGGGCAGGGTTTTCGTGTCCTGTGAACAAGTACAAGCATTGGTAAGCGTAGGATGCTGTTACAACTTGTTGTCCGAGGATTGTCATGAGGATACAGACACATCCCCTGGTTTTCCTATCAGCAACGCTGCCAAATCATCGAAACTGGTGCTTGGCAAAAGCATCCGCGACCTTGCTTGCCAGGTATAACAGCAATTCTTGCTTGTAGCGATTCATAATACTCCCTCTGTAAAGAAATATAAGATCGTTTAGATCACTACTTCAGTGATCTAAACGATCTTATATTTCATTACAGAGGGAGTATTTTTTAAGATGGTCAAAAGTCAGGACATAGACAAGGGTACTAGACATAGTAGTACAATTTACCAAAAATGTCTGTCATTTTGTTGAAGCTCCCAGTTTTCTTTTAGTACACGTATATTATATGATACGTAATTATGAGGTCTAGAGCATCATTTCCCTAAGTTAGAAACAACTTATGTTCATGTAATTGAAGTTTTCATATTCATCTGTCTTCTTATAGGAGAACTTATTCGATAATTGCGTGTTACAGTTGTTCTGTTTGCACTAGCAGAATATTTAAAGCCATTTCCTAGCTGCATTATTAGTAATCTACTAGTATTAGGGATGGAAGATTTGTGTTGAACTGAAGTTATCTGCCAAATTGTTAGTCTTGAATAGTACTGCTCTTAGTTAAAAAGCTTTTCTGCGGATCCTTTGTAGAGCGCAGAGAGATGGAGAAGCCTCACCAAGGAAATGGCCCTACAAAATTTTGATATACATGCCTTCCGAGCAGCTTTTCAAATGGTAAATGCTTTGTTCTTTCAGCCTTTATATTTGTATATGCTGGATGTTCCACCCAGTTCCTTACTTTTAGAGACTCTTCATTTATGAATTATATGCGTGTTCTTCAATAATACTACTTATGACTAGGGATGTATTGTGTGCTGAAAATAAATCAGCGTGTGCTTAAAATAAGAAGAAAGCTGTCAGGCATGGCAGTTTGTTGATACTTTGTAGAAGGTATGCCTTATGCTTATGTAATCACCTTTAATGCTCACTTAAGCAGCATTTGTGATTCC
The DNA here is from genome assembly GCF_056163025.1 of Triticum urartu. NCBI lineage: Eukaryota > Viridiplantae > Streptophyta > Magnoliopsida > Poales > Poaceae > Triticum > Triticum urartu. The sequence goes on along the minus strand of NC_141877.1, from coordinate 56,186,761 downwards.
TGTTTGCTACCCTTACCACCCCTTTGTATTGGGCACAGATATCAGAGCCTCTTATCCTTGTTTAGCATAACACTTGACAGTGAACAGTTGATGATGTTCAGGAATGTCACCAAATACTAAAATGTGAATGAGTTTATTCATTTTTTAAATATATGAATGATAACAACCTTATCTTAAGAAATGTGATGGACAAGAGCAGACTTGTTCAATTTGGTCTAGTTGCTCAACCCTAACTTGCTGATGAGCGTGTGTCTTGTTTGAACTAGTTGCATTAGCAAATTCCTCATATAAGTTGTAACCACAGAAAAAATAGTTCCTTCATATATTAATTAACACTTTATGCTAGATCTCTTTCCACAAGCTTAAATGACAGTTTCTGAGTAATGAGTAGAGATTTCACTTTCTTGTTGGACAAAAGGTTGTCTGTTGGCTTATGATCACCGCAAGAAGCTTTTGGGACTTCCCAAGTTGCTTCGGAGTTGTAGGATAGAAAGCTGACTTTGGGCTCACCTAAGTATGGTTTTTCTGTAGGTACTTGAGAAATATTTCCCTGAACTGTCAAGATTGAGCCCATCAATTGGAAGGCAAGGAAAAGCTCTGCGCCGTCAAAGGCTTCGAAAAGAAATGGAATCCCACTTGGCTATGGGGAAAGCTGATGATTTATCCTATCCTAACTCCAAGGAACAAAACATGAATACAGATGGTTCATTGCCCACAGAACCAATTGCTCCTAAAGGGGCTGTTCAATGTTGCAGCAACGAACTTTGTACAGGTTTTAACTTTTATACCTCTCATAAGTTGCAACTATTTTGGATTGTCTAGAAATAATTGTTTTTCTAGTGTATAAAGACAACGAGTAATCCTGGCAGGTGATACTTACTCAACTTCAGCAGTTGTTGGTTCATCCATATCAAGAGTTAACGTGGGACCAAGTGACACCAATCATGATGAATGTTGCAAGTTCACACTTTTCAAAGATTTCACAATCTCTGGATTAGGGCGTCTTGGCTGTGGTTGTGTGGAAGATGTTAATCTACTCGAAATATGGAAGGATGTGCAACACTTCACCGTATGTCTTAGTCTGAATTTTGTATTATGTCTTCTTGCTGTATTGTACTTCCAAGAAGTTAAATGCAGTACCTGTTTTTCAACTATTTGTTCTTAATCAAAATGAAAATAGTGATATCCTGTTTTATATGGTAATCACTGATAAGCACTAATAAGTATGTTTACTGGATCCTTTCAAGTAAAGTCTGCAGTATTTTGTAAACCACTGTAATCCTAATATTGGTACATCATGCCTATTAGTTAGTTCATTAGTTTCTCGACAGCATGAAATGATAATACATGTGCTTCTATTGTGGTTGGTTGGTGGGTTGGTGCCAGTACAGTTTTGCAAAGCATAACCGACCTGTACATTCTAATACTGTGACAAACTTAATACAATGGGGACAGGAATCTGATGTTACAAACTAATCTAGGACTAGACTAAGTAGCATGCTATGCCTTCTAGCAGTGGAGCTATCAGATATTAAGATTGTGTCCATACACAATATAAATGTGTTCAACAGCTAATATATAAAATATCCATCCATACGGTTATCTAAACCATCTTCACAAAATGTAGTAGTACCTGGGATACCCCCCCCCCCCCCCCCCCGGGGGGGGGATAATGTACTTACTGCCAACTCAACAATTTTCTGTTTATTCTTGCAGGAGTTCATAGGTCCCTTTTGGTGCCTCCGGGCTGCTTTAGGTCCACTGGTGGAAACATATGTTTTACTTGATCGGTTACTGTTTCTTCAAGAGCAAGGAAGTGCAGTTGAAGCATCATTGTTCCCTCTGTTTGATCCTGCCATGTCTCCAAGGAATATGGCACTAGTTGCTTGGAAGTTAACGGAAGATCCTTTAGAACCAAGTCATGGTAATGCTTCTCATGCCTGAATACGTAGGTTGATGGAATGGTGTGTTGGGGCTGAAGAGTAAGACAGACTCTTCTAGTGTGGTAGAGCTTGTTCTTCCTTTAGATCTAGAGACAAACATTATCCTTATTGGCTAGTCAATGGGCATGGAAAGAAATATAGCTTCTGTGTAGTGATTTCTAGGAGGACATGTAGCAGTTCTTTTGTCCACCAACAGGCATGTGGTCTGCAAAACATGCACGTTTGTCTTGATCTTGAAATATATATATGAATCTAAACTCTGAAGTTGAACTTTGCTTTAAATCTATGACAAATATTTTCTTTTGGTGGTGCTGGGCAATATACCAACTGCTCCACTGCTCCTTTGCAAGCTGTAACCATGTGTATTGGCTACTTGCCTGATTTTCTAGTCTACTTGGGACATTGAATATTTTGCAGAATCTAATATTATCTATTCTCACTTTAAATAATATTGCAAATGCAGATATGGGAATGTACAAGAGATTGCCCTCGAGCAGTGTGCCTTTATCCAATAAATGCTAGGTCAACTTCTAGATCGATTCCATGGCCTTTCACTTTCAGCTCATGCTTGCCTGTTTCTTTGAAGTGAAATGATCACCAGACAAGTTGCTGTTGCCTTTTATATTGTCTGCAATATGTATGTAGTTATTTGGGCAAGGCTGACAAGTTGTCAGGGATTTCTTTTTGTTGATGTACCCCTTATCAAATAGATTTGCCCATCATTTCTATTACTATACTGTAGAGTGAAACAATCGTTATACTATCACATCTGCCTGAAAATAAGATTATCAAGTGGATCTTTTCTCAAATGAAAAATTCACCCCCTGCCTATCCTGTTACAGTTTGTAAACTAGTATTTGTCGTCATAGATAGTTAGATACGTAGGTTAAATGACTGATCATTTAGGCTGAGCTAGACAAATAAGCATTATATGCTGTAGGTTGCCTAACCACACTGACCATTTGTCTACAAAGTTACGTGTCGTTTCATAAAATATCGAATCCCGTTGGATCTTCGAATGTGATGTTACCAACATGGGCTTGACGAGGACCAGTGCAAGAGGTTGACTTGCGTTTATTAAGCATGTGCTACCACATGATCCCATCAGTGTGTTTGTGGTTTCAGGTTTTGCCATATCTTATCCACGCATGCCCGTGTGTCTGGCATGTGGTGCATTTTCAGTCCCTTTCGGTGCACCGACTTCACTGATCTTGCTTGTATGAGCTTTATTTAACGGACTTTTTAGCTCATTGAATTATTTATCTTCATCTTGTAATGAGTTTTAAAGACTCTCTGCAAGCTTAGCAACTTCTAGAATTGGCCTGGTTACAGTTATGCATGTCCATGTTGGCCAGTCCTTCCTATCATTATGCACCAACATAGTTTTATAGTTCAGAGGAAAGTGATGAAAGCACCAGTGTATTATATGCAAAGTGAGGGGTTGAAAACAACTCCTGGGTCACTGGTAGATAGATAAGATCTGTGCAAAACCTAACTGCTCGCTTCGTGGCAGCTCAATAGCAACAAACTTTCATTTGATAGATGAGAATTTGCACTGGAACTCAACTGTCAGAATTCAAGTTTGAGTTCATCTGTTTTGGCTGCATTACCTTTGCAACAACTGGCTGGTTTTACTTCCATGTGTCAATTCAAGCTTTCCTTACCAGGTCACTATGTGATCCTGAAGGTGAGAGAGCTATGCAGTATTCCCACTTGTTTTTGCCCCCCTTTTCCTTGTTCTCTGTGCAGGATTTGTTCGCCCATGGGCGTGAGAGTGACGCCGCCCTGTACTTCCGGCGATGCATCCGCGTCGACGTGGCCACCCAGAGCCGTCGCGACTCTTCCGTCCGCAGATCCTTATCCTGTTTTGTACACCCGGAGGTTCCCTGGAAGGCTGCCGGTCAATTCGCTCCGCTTTTCACTGATGCAGCCACCGTCTGAAAGGTAACGACAGCGCACCTCACTTGGACCCTGGAAGCTCACCTCTCTTTGTGCTTGCCAGCCAATGCGCTGCAGCAAGATCTTTGGTATCGCTGCAACACTGACCGGTGGGCGGACCGCTGTTTGTATCGCTGTAACACCGACCGGCGGGCGGAGCGCCGTTCCCCGCTGCGCAGCTGGCACAAGCCGATTGATTGATTGTTTGGTTTATGGTAAACTGAAAAGTTGATTTGAACTGGGTGCAGTGCAGCTGCGTGCGCGCGATGTTAGGCCGGCCGTGCGGAGCGGAGGAGATGAGATGAGGTATGTGGTGAGGTTGCTGCTGTTGCTGTCGCTGCCCATTTCCAAGGTCCCTTTCGCTTGGTGCGGAGCGGAGCATCAATTCCCCCATTTACTGCTGCGAGGACAATCATCTATCATTCACTCAAGCCTCTGTCAAGGAGCTTGTTTAGCATTTTGCCTTGTTGCATAATGCATATGGATGGATCCACGGCACATTAACGTTTCCGCATCAGCGTGCTGGATGCCATCTTGTCACAGCCTTTTGACAGGCTTGACTTCGTCTCCAAAGCCTGGCTGTGAACAACTTTTTCCTGTTCACTGATTGGTTACTTTGCCTTGGTGCCTCTGATCATAGGAGAAGATCTTGAAGAGGAATATGCCACTCCTGGAGAAAAAAAAAGTTCACCACCACCATGGGAAGATCATCATTCGAGGCCGAGGGGCAGGCACACGTGGTTCGGATGATCGGCGATCCGGACGGTGGACGGACGATCTTCTCTTCTCAGGGGATCGACGAGAGCGATCTCCGCCGCCCGTTCGGGGCCCTGGATGGGCCTGATTGCTTTGGCGCTATCTGAAAGAGAAGGCAGGGAGGGGTGGGCACCAGCCAACGGCGGGGGCTCACGAGGTTTTTGTGTGTGGTGTTTGGCGCGCGCCGCGTGCATGCATACATACGCCGGTGATCCCTCCCCGGCTGCGCGTAACCGAACGGGCAGTTTCTCATCCCCCTCCCATGCCTGTGTGTTTGTGTGGTGTGTGTGGTGTCTCCGTGTCTGTGCGCCTCGCTCGCGCTCAGCACCGTGTCAGCTGCCGTTCTCCGCGGTGCAACGTCAGGGTGCCTAAACGTCCTGCGCCACACCCGGTTACACGGCGGCGCGGCGTTCCTCGGGGCGCGGCACACGTGTCGTCGCCCTGAAATCTGTGCTGGAAACTAAAATTGCATATTGCGCCGGTCTTGGAATGAGCGAATCGTATGATTTTCAACGGATGATGTGGCTTTGCACCAGATTGACGAGCCAGGGAACGGCTCCCAGAAATGCACATTATGATCAATCGTTCGCTCACTCTGGCCTCTAGGTGGCATGGTAGATAGCTGAGGCAGAGCACGGATCCCGAGGCGCTGTTGTACTCCAAACTTAACCATTTCAACGTCCTTGTTTAGCTTGGCCTTTCCCGGTCAAGTGTCAAAGCTGGAGTATTATTACTCCAAGTGGTGAGCCGGAGATGTGGACCTAACCCAAGTCCACGGATTTCAGATTCTAGCAGAGAAGGCTTCCGTTTGACATTGCGTGGAGACGGTAATCTTGTCTGGTAGAACCTGTTCTTTTATATGTGTTTTCTAGTTTGACTAATTGATTTTCTTAGAGCTCCCACAATTTTTATTTGATGAAGCTCCAAAGTCCAAACTAGAGACAAAAATAACGACTGCAAATGTGATGAAAACAACGATCTACTCCTTGATTTTACGCAGTACAGCGCGCATATATAACAACCACAAACTAGTTGACCTCAAGTAGTGGGAGAAAAGACAGGCAAGAGTAAGTCACCGCAATATGACAACAAATTATCTGAAGATGTTCAATTATCAGTGTTCCTTTTATGCCAGATGTTATTAGTGTTCAGCATATCATAGAGAATGCATGGTTGTAGCTCAATGTATTTGTATTTTACACAATATTTTCAGTAAAAATTGATACCAGTCTTTGGATTAGGTACTTTGCATGATTGATTAGTATGAGCCACTCACATCGTTTTTTAAGGATAGGTGGGAGTAGTACGATCTAAACATGGTTTAAGCTCGCATAGACGCACATTGACTTATTAGTGCTGTTTTAACTAGCAAGTAGGACAAAATTTATTGCATTACAACCAGGACTGGTTGTCATACTAGATTTATTTTTGTATATCACCAGGGTTAAAATTAAGAAGACAATTTTTTGAGATTAAAAATTAAGAAGACATATTAAGTGGCATTCTGTACCCCCTCTGGTTATGCAAGAGTTATCATTTTGGACATCGACACGGTCTTTAAAAAAAACACAAATTTGATCATTATTTGTTTACATTATGTTTATAAAAAAAATCACAAGTGCATATTGAGAAAAAATTACACGTATAATTTCCAAATATCAAATCTAAATACCCGTAAACATATACTCCCTCCATTCCCCAATATTTGTCTTTCTAGACATTTCAAATGGACTACAACATATGGATGTATGTAGACATATTTTAGAGTGTAGATTCACTCACTTTGCTTCGTATGTAGTCATTTGTTGAAATCTCTAGAAAGACAAATATTTAGGAATGAAGGGAGTATAACATAGTCAAAGTCGTGAAAGTTTGACTTTATCCATGTCCAAAACAAAAAGAAACTTCTACATGACCAGAAAGGCTTCCTCTCCTAGAGAAACGAACTAGCTAGGCCTAGGCTACTTCATATGCCCTAAAGATTGACAAATGTTTTTTTTTGTTTTCCTACTAAAATGGCATTGAACATTTTACTGAAAGGAATACTAGCTAGGATAGCCACACATTGACAAGTGGAGCCACTTGGTTATCTTCGGCCTTGGATAGCTAGCAATCCAGCCTTTTTCAGTTCCACTTATACAAGATGATATTCCTTTTTGCCCTTCCTTTTTTTAGAACAATTCTTATCACTTCGAGAGAGAAATGCAGAAGAAAAAAAAAATCTGTTGCCAGTGGCATATGCGTATGCGTGGAGCTAGCTTGTGGCCGGTCGTCTCTTGCGCTGACGTGAAGCTGCTCCTCTTATTTGTGGGAAGAAAAGGCGAAATGGAAATAAACAAAAAGGAATAACAGGTGAAGAGGAAAAGGCTTGAGGTAGACCCACCACCTAAACCACCTTATAAACCTCTCTTTCTCCACAAGTTGCGAACTCATGACACAAGCACAACTCCACCCCTCTCTAGAACTCTTGCTTGCTTGCTTGGCCTGTCCGTTTCTCTCTCTCTCTACTGCGTGTTCCTCTCTCATCGCATCAACAAGGAGAGCAAGAGATAGAGAGAGATGTCGATGAGCTTCCTGAGCATGGTGGAGACGGAGCTGCCGCCGGGGTTCCGGTTCCACCCGAGAGACGACGAGCTCATCTGCGACTACCTCGCGCCCAAGGTCACCGGCAAGGTCGGCTTCTCCGGCCGCCGCCCGCCCATGGTCGACGTCGACCTCAACAAGGTCGAGCCATGGGACCTCCCCGGTACGTCTCTCTCTCTCTCTCTCTACTTTGCACCGATGTGAAGTGACTAGTATTAATTAGACGCAACCAAGAATTCCTTGTACGATCTTGCATGGATGCATATCGATCGATCGAGAGAGAGAGAGAGGACGGTGGAGAGAGAAAATGTGTTCCACATGCAACGTTCTTGGCCTTTTCTGTTCAATCCAACTTCTTTTGTTCCCTCCCTTTGATTTTTTGTTCTCCTTTTATTTCCCCCCGTTGGTGTTGCTTCCGTGCTAAAGAAACACGCCAAAGCCCGCAATGTGTTGTGCACATATGGCATGCACACTAAACTGCACCCTTTTGTCTTATCTCATTTCTGCCAAGGACAAGCTGAAAAAAAAAATTCTCTAGCGTTTCTTCTACGCGCGGAGTTCTTTCTCCCTCATAGAAATCCAAAGAATCTGATTTATTATAAACTTTCGGAACCGGAAACCGTCTTTGAAGTTAATTTGAAATTTAACTATTAATACTTGACTTGGAGTGCTCTTTGAAGCTTCACAAAAGAATAGTTCTAGTAGCTAGGCATGCAATTGGTCCATAAACTGGAACTGTTAGTGATTTTTTTCTTATGTGTTCCATAGCTATTTGCAATCTTATCGATTGATCATGCGCGTGCGTATTTTTTAAAAGGATCTTTGATCTTTGATGTGGCAGTCGGACACGGGGGTCGCTTTCTGGTTAGGCTCTGATAAAGGAATATGTCAAGTGGGGGACTTCCAAAAATGAAAGAGTTATAGCCTTTACCAATTCCACTTTGCTAGAAAAAGCGTGGTTAACTCGAATCTAGAATCTTTTTCTTGTCCTTCGCAATTCCAGCTTCCCAAATCATTTACTCACCTTCAGATGCGTACGTGGTTTTTCTTTATCTTCTATATTTTAAGTATTTTATCCTATCTAATTTGGTGTATTGTGCAGAAACTATTATTTCGTGTCCCCCTTGGTCAATGTATGATATCTAGCTAGCGACGCGCATGCTGAGCACCGTGTTATACTTTTATCTATATATGAATATAAACCTTTGATCTAGCTAGGGGGCTGTTATGCAGAAACTATTATTTATACACACCAATATATCTTGCAATAATTTGCATCGTTGTGTTCCAATAATAATTCATGAAAAAAGTGCATACAGAGCGGGGATCTTCCATTTTACTCCAAGGCTGGTACTGAAATTTCAGGCCTTCTAAATGTATAGATCTTAGTAATTACACGCTATATGTATGCAACAATTTCTGGTCTTCCAAATATATAGATCAACCATAATGTGTTGTAGACAAGACAAATAATGCTTGTTCCAGTAAAAAAGATGGTGAGACGATGTGAGGATTTTTTTTAAACACCTACTTAGTTCACATGTGGTTCAACACTCCTTGTGTTGCTATTTATTTTATTTCTAACGTCTATCCTTTAAATCCTTTTTTGCGGAAAATCATAATTTAAATCTATGCACTACTTTATGGGGAAAATATATAATTCCAGCCTTTAAATTACTGTTGCACAATCTATCATCAGCACTACCAAGTTCACTAGGCAACTGTTTTTTTAAAAAATTCAGTGGGCTAAAAGGAAATGAAAAACAGTAGTAATAATTAGAAGAATAAAAACCAAGCAAAAAATAATTTGGCGTCGTCTGGATTTGAACCGGAGATCTTCAGCGTGTGAAACTGACGTGCTAGACCAACCACACCACGACACCTTGCGACTCTGTTAATGCAACAAGCATATATATTATGACGTCATCATCACCTATAGGCTAAAAAAGGAGCACAAAAAAATTTGTGGCATCGTCCGGGTTCGAACCGGAGATCTTCAGCGTGTAAAACTGACGTGCTAGACCAACTACACCACGACACCTGTACAGTTCGTTAACGCATCATATTAAATTTATTATTAAGCCAGTATTAGAGGACCGATTATGACGTCACCCTGGGGGTACATGCCCTTTCCCTGTCTAATCTTGGCAGTATGGCACGACGGCGACGGCGACAAACTGTAAAATCACATCTTGCATGCTCGTGGGCTCCCACTGCAGACGATCAGCATGGGCCATACACGTATTGATTGATTGATACATCTAGGATGGCATGTCCCTCTCTAACCTCTAGGGTCTACCACTTGCTCCATGGCTCATCGATTATTTCTAGTGGTAATAAACCGACTTCCATTAAAAGCGGCCAATTGTGACAAGAAAAATAGAAGGTGGGGGGAGGGTCGATGAGATCGACGTGGTCTGTTCCGTCTCCGAGATGCGCGGTTTTATCGAAACGTGTCAATGTCACCATCAAAAGGATAGAACACATGATGGAGAAACCCCGTCTGTGTTACCTCAAGCTTTTTAGGGCTTTTGCCATCGTTTATTTGTGGGGCATGTTTGATAGCTTAGCGATTACAGCTTTTCTCATTATATCTTTCTTTACCATGTTGGTATCTTTATATTATCTTTCATCTATTGTTAGTGACTGCATCGGTGGGTGGCAAGGAGTGGTATTTCTATAGCCTAAAGGATCGGAAATATGCGACGGGGCAGCGCACAAACCGAGCTACTGTGTCGGGGTACTGGAAGGCAACCGGGAAGGATAGGGTGGTGGCACGACGTGGTGCGCTAGTGGGGATGAGGAAGACATTGGTGTTCTACCAAGGGAGGGCCCCTAAGGGGAGGAAGACGGAGTGGGTGATGCACGAATACAGGTTGGAGGGTGCGCATGAGCAAGCTTCCAAGGTAATAAGCTGCCGCTAAAACCCTAGATCATGCATGAAACAAATGAACATATCATATGTAATGTTCAGTGAGTAGCGGTGTGCAAAGCCATCGATTGATTTATTTATTTTCTGTTATGCAAAACATATTCATCTGCATAGCTATGACCTAGGTAGGTACAAATTGGGTGGGCACAACCAATCGTATAGGAGATTTTTTGCAGTGTATAAGCTTGTATTTAATAGTTGTTTTCAAGTTTGACGTACTGTACACATGAGATGGACTTCTTGACCTGTCACTTTCTGTTCATTTATTTATATTAAAAAGAAAAGAAAAAAACCATCTACTTATTGGTTGCTACTTGCCAATTAATTTTCTAGGGGGACTGGTCATTTTCATCCACCGGTTTTGTTGCGGTAGACGTCCTATTTAATAAGGACTAATTTGTTCTAATTTTTAAAATAAATAAAAGGACAATGGTGGACTGATCTTAACATGTAGTATAGGTTAGCTGTTATGGATAATGACAACTTATACCAACTACTTGAAGTACCATTTTCTTTCGTCTCAAATAGTTCAATGATTTTTATTGTTCAAATAGTTCAATGAAGTTCATATTAAACATTGTTTAAAAAGATAGTAGAAGCACTAAACTTTCTTGGTGTTATGATTTTTATTGCGATTTAGCATAAAAGCAGACACACCACCACATGGATGCAGTCGCACAGAGGCGCTCCTCTAAAACACACTTACAACTGATAGAGACCGGGAATAAATATACGGTTCTGACAAAGTTCTTAATGAATTTCATATGTAAACTTGTGGTGACTTTGGAAACAAGTTGGTCATCTATAATCTAGGATAGTGGAGTAGACTAGTTAGATTCTTAGCAAGCTTTCTCGCAAAAAAAAAGAAGATTCTTAGCAAGCTGCAAATAGGTAAACTTATCCAATCCAAAACAAAAAGAGGTGATCAAACAAAGTAACCAAAATGTAAAAGGTAAAACTTATCCAATTTTCCAAAAGAAAAGGAAAAATTCTTGGTTGGATGCATGAACCAATTAGGGTTACATAGGATGGTCCTGTCCACATCACTTCACTGTGACAAGTGATGCACTCAAGAGCAAGTACAGTGACAGTGATCACCAAGATCTCATTCACATCACCTTGTAAGACTGCACCTACCATTGAACTACTGACCAATCAATGCTCTCTTCTTGATCCTCCATGTGTTTTCAGCAGGAGGACTGGGTCCTGTGCAGAGTCATCTGCAAGAAGAAATCAGGAGTTGGTGCCACCCCCAGGCCAAGGAACCTCAGCAACATTGTCCATGGCACACCCACAGACACCTCCTCACCACCACTGCCACCTCTCATGGACACCACCCTAGCACAGCTCCAGGCCACCATGAACACTTCCGCCGCCGCCGCCGCCGCCGCACTTGAGCAAGTGCCCTGCTTCTCCAGCTTCAGTAATAACAGTGCCAGCAACAGCAGCTACCTCCCCATGGTGACAGGCAACAGTAATGGCATGGGCTACATGGACCATGGCCTGCCTGACTTTGGGAGCTACCTAGACCCCGCCATGAACTGTGACAAGAAGGTCCTTAAGGCAGTGCTGAGCCAGCTTAGCTCCATGGGTGGTGAGGTGGTGCCGAGCATGTCTCCTCAGATGGCTGCTGCAGTGAGCTCTACTTGGAACCACTTCTAGGCAAATTTGTTTATTTATGCAGACAACATAAGCAGACAACTGGCTAGCTAGTAGTTAATCTGCAGTGTGTGTGTGTGTGTGTGTGTGTGTGTGTGATGATTTCATATCAAAATGTATAATTATGTCTGTTTGGTGCAATGTTTCTTGAGTGTGAGTATTAGTAGAGGACGCGGTGATTTTTTTTCTCCAGTCGATTTTGAAGGACTAAAACCCTGGAATGATTTTATTTTTGAAGAATTCTCTAATGATTGTTGAACTATGTACATTCATAAGTACAGGTTGCAGTGATAAGAGATATCAGTTTTTTTTTCATCAAGTTTGGATTGCTTACCACATGTGTCACGTGGTAGTGATCGGACAGATCAGATCATTGATGTCCCACTGAATGTTAGACATGCTTTCTCCCCTTAATGAACATCATGGTTGATTGGTGAATGCATCCTCAATAGCCTTAATGGCATGATTCTCACAGTTCCAAGAACAAATTAATTCAACTGATTCCAGAACGAAGCCCACATAAATAGTAGCAGTATTGGAGCTTGTATCAGAATCAGTCCAGATGCAGAACTGGTGTGTCGCTGAAATTCATCTAGAAAAGTAAACGTCATACTTACAGTATAAAATTCCTGCTTGCAAATTCTGGTGCAAAAGATATGACTGCACGCGCCCTGCAAAAAATTTATAATATTACGTACGGAGAAGAGAGAATATGGATGGCACACGCAACCCGTTATACTTTGGATTACCTGATCAACGATACCTGGATACCGTGTTAGTCCAAATTTTATTTACTTTTCCCATTTAATTTTTTTATTGGATGTGTGGAAATCGTATGCATATACTCCCCCCTCAAATTTCTCATATGCTATAATATTTTGGTATGTTTTGTAATTATATTGTAATTGAAATAATACGCCATAGTTTTTATGCTGGAGGGAATGTGTTATTCAGTGAGAAAGATGCAAATTGTTGGGTAGATGGTTTTTTTCAACGACGACACACAAATTGAGGAACAGTACTGAAAGGTTCTGTTTCTCTTTCAGTGCCCTGTTCTGTTGTTCTGTTCTTCATATGCTGGCCAGCTGCATGAGTGAGAGTGACCACCCTTCTCTGCTTGATGGCACCTTTCAGGGTACCTCATGTCATGAATACTAGTACCATATGCGTATAGCAACAAGTCTTGTACATCCATACCAATAATGTGGAAGAGTAAAGTGCAGAAACAAAGGACAAGCTGTATTTGAATGAATCTAGGCAGCAGCAGCTGCTAGGTAATGCTATCTTCTCTTATCTTTAAACATGATTTATTTAACTTCAAACATATTTACACATGATTTATGGTCCCAATTTTATGTTTTATCGACTCTAATATCAACTACTTTTCTTTCAGATCCTTTTTTTTCCAGAAAAAATCATACCCAAGCACAAGCTTTTAAGAAGAAAAAAAACCATGCAATCCAACATTTTCTTTATGCAAAACGGTCAGTCGGACAATGAACACATCTAGGTTGTGATAATAATAGATTGTTAGGCTGATGTGCTGCACCAGTGGTAATCACTTAGCTCCTAGTTGCATGTTGACTGAATTTTTCCGGAGATGCCTGATAGGCTCACATGCATGTGCTCCTTCTCCGATAAATCTACATCAACTGACCAACTCCTGAAATTTTTGCCTCATTAAGTCCACAACTAAGGCTGGTGCTGGATGCATCATTTCAAGCAACTCCAAACAACTTCACTGTTCAGGTAATAAAACAAGAGTTCCATGCAGTACAACAGGTACAAACTGTTGTGAAAGACCAAACCTCACCAGACATACTTGTCGAACGATGCAATGTATCATCCAATTGAGCAAATGCGGCCAAATGCCGGGACAGTTGTGAGTACTGGTTTACAACCACAAAGTAGTAGAATTGAATGGTGCAATAACTTGATCTAATTTAGGAGCTGATCTAGTTAAAGCCCCATAACCAACCAGGGCTTATGTGCCTGCACATTTCAGACCAGGCAAGGTGATATACAGTTGTAGACCAAATTTAGCACACTTGCAGCCTTGAGCACACTTCCTCCTGAGATCCAGCTCCCACATGCAACCAAACTGGCTCACATCACTTCACATCCCAGTGACATGAGCAGTGTACTCTTGGGTATGGACTGTCTGAGCTGAGGTACTAGTGCTCATTGGCCTGCGACGATGGCACGGGGAGAGGTGGCTGCAGCTGAGAGCAAGTTCAGGGCTAGCATGAGCGCGACGCCGACGAATGAGGACACGAGTGATACGCCTCCACGGTTGCAGAAGGAACCAAATTTGTTGCATATCGGGTTCCAACGCGTGTGCAAGTTACCATTCTTGCCTAACTCGGCCATCGAAGCCGCTGTCGCGGCACCGGTGGCCAATAGAACCATGATTACCTGGGACATTGACAGTACAAGGATGAAAATATATCATGTCTTGCCGTCCATTGATACTGGTTTGAAATTTGCCAGATGTGCCACAGTACTAGTTGTCTACAATACAAAGTACAGCACCAGCAGTTTCACTCAAGCCACTGGTTCTGGATAGTTGCAAAAAGATTCTTGATTAGATCGAGTGCTGTGTTTTTATAGTACCACCGTCATAAGGCTCCAAATTTATCAGATATCCCTGGATTGTGTATGAGCATCTAAATTTAAGATCAATACGCTTGCTTAGACTAAGTTGGTTACTCCATTAAAATATTTTTGTGAGAAACAGTCCAAAGATACTCTGATGAAAGTGTGAAACTACTACCGGATGAGCGAGGTTTTGTGTAAGTAATGGCCAGTAGAACCATGATTATCTTATTTGGGACATTGAAATTCCGAGGAAAAAATATCATGTGTTGCCGTCGATCGACACTGGTTTGAGATTTGCCAGATATGCTACAGTACTAGGTGTCTACAATACAAGTGCAGCACCACAGTTTTTCACTCAAGCCACTGGTTGTGGATAGTTGCTTGCAAAAAAGATTCTTGATTAGATTGAGTGCTGTGTTTTCATAGTAGCACCATTAGAAGGCTCCAAAATTTTCAGATCTTCCTGGATTGTGTAGGAAAAACTTCATTTAAGACCAATGCACTTGCTTAGATTGAGTTGGTTGCTTCTCTCGTAGATGTATTCGATATTCGATCTACTAAAATATGTTTATTAGGAGCAGTTCAAGTCTACTTACTCTGATGAAAGTGTGAAAGTACTGCTGGGTGAAGTTTTCTTTGAGTAAATAATGGCCAGCTTATAGATAATGTTAAGTGTCATTTAATCGGTAAATTACTATTAATTGAGAAAAAAGAAATTACCATGTCCATCCTATGCACTACCAAATGCTGGGCCCTTCCCTGCACAAGGCACCTTCTGGTGAGCAGCACCACCAAGTTATACAGACTGGCAATGCCATTGGCTATGACAAAGTACCTGCGAAATTGACGGTTTACCGTCACAGAGACAGCATGTCAGTAAATTCGACAGGTAATGGCAGCAAGCAAGCAAGCAAAGCAAGGAGTCCCCTACACAAACGCAGGCGTGTCGCTGAACTTGGCAGTGAAGGTCTGCGTGAGCGGCCTGGTGCCCACAATGGCCACCACCGCGGTGTAGGACTGCCTGTTGAGCCCCATGACCACCGCGGCCACCGCCGTCGCCAGGACCGCCGCCGCTCGCAGCAGGACCGGCCGCAGGCCGACGAGCTTGTCCTTGAGCGAGCATAGCTCCGCGGCGGCAATGGCAGGGGGCTTCTTGCCATGCTCGAGGTCCATTGGTTGACTGTGAAGAAGAACCTCAGGAGGTCTGGGGTGATCGGAGTTGGTGCTTTTGGGAGGGAGATTATATGCTGGTATAATGGTGATCCCAAATTTGAGGTGATCGGATCTTGCAAGTTTGGGTGACTTACCAAACCTCAAAACCGTAAATTATGGGCTACTTTGTTTCTATACTTCGTGAGTAAGCTCGTCAAGAAAAGATGTTTCTTTTTAGAGTCGTTTGAGACTTGTGATACGGGTGGAAAGTGAAGTGCCACAGAAGAGCATTTTTTGTAGAGGAATTTGCATCTTGAGTATGACAGGGGGAGCGTGAAGTGAGGGCAAACTGTGGCACACTTCACTGGGAGAGGTACTAGTTTCCTGGTTAGGTACATCTAACATGAGAAATTATATGATTTGACCTTGCTTTTTGGGCAAGATTTCTTTAAGATTTAAGGAATGTATAAATAGGTTTACATTGGTAGCAGAACACCAATGGGGTGGTGGCGCAGTTGGCTAGCGCGTAGGTCTCATAGCTAAACGTGAGTGATCCTGAGGTCGAGAGTTCGAGCCTCTCTCACCCCAAATTTTTTGGAATTTTTTTTATTTCCTTGGTGCTAACATCAAAATATGTTTTAGATTCGTATATAAGATTTAACTTTTGTATGGTGTTCCATTTCGTCTGAGTTCCTAGTTATTTTTTGTTTAAATTATGGTCCAAAGTACCCAAACATTGAGGTCGATTTTTCAGTTGACCATTTGCGATAATAATAAGTTTGAATTTGAAACATAACATTTCACTTTTGTGATCATGCATATACATTCCTTACTAACTGACCACAACATATATGGCGTTGTGTAAGAGGAACATTATTCAGAAAATTAACATTTCAACACCACAGCCTGTCCTTTCTTACAGAGCAAACATGGACTTGATCATGAATGATTGCACTTCGTCTCTACGGTCCCTTCGCCCAGTACCATGTCAGGTACGGTGTATAAATACCCACAACTACAAATACACGTACGATACAAACATGCACTTATTCGCTGCTACGCTGTAGAGATGTACGTAAAATAAAATACAGCCTTCAAAGAATTATTCATCACAATAATTACAGTCGTTTAATTACCAATCATTGACAGGTGGGGCCAGCCATATGCAAAGTTATTTGCTGTTATTCATCCAGAACGAGAGGCCCCTTCAGGACAGGACACAGGACACAGGACAGGACAGAGAGGATTTGATCACGCAGTGAGGTCTGACAGTGCCCACATTTTACATACAAAAGAATCAAGGGGGTAAGCAAAATACAGTTTTTCTCCGTATTATCCACACCCGCACTCTCTTTTTTTTTGGCGCGGTCCGTTTACGCGCTTCGGGGTTTTCTTCTACGCGACCGATCGGTCGATCACCAGACACGAGTATAATACGAAGTGTTCCCAACTCCAGATTATAAGACACAGAACAGGGCATCACTTGGTACAAGCGCTGACATGTTTTGCTACTTTTTCCCGCCGGACGTAACCCCGACTACGACGTTGCTCACCTGCGAAAATGTGAACGGGTGGTGTGAGCAATGCGGGATAGCTTCACTGGGCAACACAAAGTACAAATGCAGAGTGATTGGATGGTGGTAGCAAAGCGCAGAGGCGGCTTACCAATTTTCCCTTGTCATCTACTGTCATTGGGTTTTCGACGACCACCGTTACATTCTGCGATTGAGCGGATGGCTGACCAATACAGGGGAAAGGGACAGGGAAATTAGAAGAGGTAAATCACCTTGGAATTCACGGTGAAAGCTCAAAGAGCTCATCATATGCACATACCGCAGAGGTCGATGGGACACTATATGAAATTCCGTTTGGTGCATGCATTGTAGGTGGCAAAGGTCTCACGGTGTTCATCTGGGATAAGAAAGACAAATAGATTAAATAAGCCGGTTTCACTGAGCATTTGCAGCACAAAGAGATCCAAAGAAGATTTTGACATACTCCGATGTTCGTAATAAAATTGCAGATAGCACATTTGACAGAAGATGCTCCGTATGGATACATTAACACCGTCTGGCACTGGCCACAGTTCACATGAGCTATACTATTCACTGCACCATGAACAGATAGAATTCGTCAAGTGGAGAACAGATAAATAGAACACATATGATACACACAAAGGGAGCTTAAACATGCATGAGGTATAGGAACAGAGAAGGAGAACATGCTAAAATGTTAGCATTTTATTGTCTTTACATCCTTCTTAATCAGATTAATTTAACAGTACTGCAGAAAAAAGAAGCCGTGCACATGCACATGTACAACGGTAACAGAGACAAGCAATACATGTCAACTTTCCAGGAGCATACATTGCCAAATCCACAGAGCACATGATATAAGGTGAAAATACAATAAACTTGCCCACAGAGAAATAGTTGCTTGAGCAGCATGGGTGATGTTTGACTACTTTCCAGTCTTGACTTTGAAGGCTGGCCTTGACTTTATGACCAGTAAATCCATACATGCAGGGTTTGTGATATAAAAACAAAACAACCAGCAATGCGCTCTACCCCACAAATACTATCTTGTATTTACAGCTTGAGACAACATGAAACTGGTGCGATCAAACTTACTAGAAAATCAGCTAATTTCAAGGCATACGAAGTTTCTGTTAATCTAGCTACACCTGGGGTAAATAATGATAATACTTTCCTAAGGTATTGTAGCATCAACTTGAAAACTCTCCTGGGTTCTATGCCTGAGTAACCCTTTCTGACTTTATAGAACAGATATTCCATTCATAACTACAATTTCAACTTACAAGCTCAAGGATCTACAGAATAATTCGACACATACATCAGTACCTGGCGGTGCTGGTCTGGCAAGGTTGACTGTATCACAACATGAGCATCTGACAGTAGTTGCATTGCGAGTATACATCAATAAAGTTCGACAGCCGACGCATATAAGCTGAGCCATCTCCATTCCTGAAGAAGAAATTTACTCACTTTTTCATAAGCATGCAACTAGATATTTGAAGCACTACCAACAAACCAAGAGCGTACAACAGTATGCAGCTACAGGGCTAGGAATGGGTAAAAGATTACCCACTGTCCAATGCATGGGCTGACCCGTTATAATGAACACAACAGAACATGTAAATAATCACTAAAACACTTGATATATGGTGATAAGGCATAAAAGATAGAACAGCACAGTGGAGGATAAATCTGCCCAGAGAAAGCAAGGAAGAGGCGTCACACATGGCAAAGCAGAACATAGACCCAATATACATGGCAAAGGAAGGAAGATGTATCTAATGTAGACAACAAAACTGTTTAAGCAATGACAGCTAGATTAGAAGGGTTCTATCAGCTACTAATTTTTGTTAAGATGAACCAATATGGATTAACCAGAAGACAAATTTGTAAGGGGGCTGAGCATAAGTGGGTTGAAAGTAACCGCACAAAAGTAGGTAGATGGGTCAAATAAGGAAGGGAAAGTTCATGTTTCTGCCACCAGTCACCCAAAATGTCATATCAGCATCCCCAGTCCAATGATCTAAATGACAATTATAGGAAAAATCCCCATGGATTCAAATCCTCCATAATTCCTACGGAAATTCTACAATCCAAATAGGCTCTTAGTAGCAACCTCAATCTTCTGAACCCCACGCCATACTGATCGAATTTAACATTTCTCTGGGGAGTACACCACATGGTACATCATTGATCCACCAAACAGTGTGAACCACGATTGATGAATGCGCATGTTAAGCTAGTAGAACCAAACCTAGAAATGGACAGCACATCCTAGGAATCTATCTACTCTCTTAGGCTATAAAATTGGCATGTGAGGTTTCCCACAACCTGCTATAGGATAAATTAGTCCTAGTGTGTCCCTCCTTCATTTCCCTACCCATTCATCAGCACCCCACTACCACATATGGAATATGATCCAGAACATTATCAACAAAATTGAACATAACACGATCTTGTTTGCACCTTTTGTGTTCAAAAATTGCACAAGTGGCGAAACCAGAGCTCGGGCATGGCCGTTACCTGGAGGCGGCGCGCTGGTGACGGCGTGGCACACGGCGCAGCACACGCTGGGGGCCCCTCTGGGGTAGAGTAGAACGCTCCTGCACCCATGGCACACGATCTGGCTCTGCATGCCTGCAAAATCCCGACCAGGCCTGTCAGGGCGTAGCAGTAGATAGTTTTTCATACACCAATCCGATGATGCTCTGCCCGCTGCTCCATCCGAATCCTATCGCCCAACGCGTATCAGCACCTTGCTCTACCGCAGGGCCGTCGAAACGCGATCAATTAGCACGGGGGACGCTGGAATCACCGTGGGAAGCTCCAATTTCGAGAGGACCCAAATCCTGCTGCTGCTCCAGCATGCGCCCACCCTCTGATGATTCCAGGTCGATTTCTCCAGGGAAGCAACGCGATTCTGATCGCGGCGCGAGCAGCCGCGCCGCCGAATCGACGGGGGCGGCGAGAAAAAAAACATCGGATTCGACGCTCACCTCAAGAAGAGCCGAGCAGCGAGGAATCCCTTGCGAGAATCGGTTCCGGGAATGAAGGGGGCGAGCGCCTTCCGCGGGGGAGGAGGGAGGGGAGGCGCCACCGATCTAGCTAGCCGCACACGGGGACCTCGAGGCGCTTCTCGCGGAGGACGGGGAAAATGGCGGAGAAAAACTTATTGACGGGCAGACAGCGGCGGTTGTGGCTTGGATTTATTTGGCAGGCGAGACGAGAGGTTGGAGACGACGGAGGAGACCGCGTTGCGTTGCGTCGGTCTCACTCTTCTCTCTTCTTCTCCTCCCCTTCCGTCACATGTTGCAAGAGTCGTGGGCGACCGTGTCAATGAACAACACAATTCCTTTTCTTTATCTCTACATCTCTATTCTTTCCCAGCAGAATTCAACCCCCTGTTTTACTTGGAAAATTTTATGAAACATATGTTTTTACATATATTTTCTCACTTTTCAACTTGTGATCTTGTGGCACATTTCACCTGTTGTATTAAATTTTCTACTTAAAAACCCATGCACAAGTCACGGTCTGACCTTATGAATATATTTTTTATCTTGACTGTTTGTTTGGACCAAAATAGAAGAATTACACCTGCCACGATGACATGTCAGCCGATAATATTGGACTGACAACTCAGATACGAGATACATAGGGCATCTTCTGACATGGCATAATGGTTTGGTGCGGTGTGACTGGTTTAGCCGCAATAAATTCTAACATGAGTGCACCTACGAATCTTGTATTATTTGTTAGCGTTAGGTAGTGGCAAATAATGCATCAATGGAATAGGCACCGACTGGCATCTTAGTTGTTATGTTCAAGGGACGTGGCGATGAGGCGCTCAAAGAAGTTTACGAAGAGGAGACTGAATTGTACCGAATTTTTCATGATAGCGGAGGGATCATCGATGACTTCACACATGTTACTAATAATGAGTTTATAAGTACACCTATCATATCTCATACTATTAAATTAAAGCAAATCACTTTGGAAATTATATGTAAAGAGCAATTGGTGGTATTGTTAGTCAAGATATTGTTATGCACTTGCATGACTTTGCTGAAATATGTGATATGAAAAGGTTTAAAGATGTTGATTCAAAAGTTGCCGGGTTGAAATTATTCCCTTTCTCATTAAGAGGTGAGAATGGTTATTTTCTTTTCCTAGTGGTAGCATTAATTATTGAAAATCTTACAAAGAGTACTTTATTGCTAATGTTACCCTCTTGCTAAGATTACCCAAATGAGGAACGAAATTATGAACTTTAAATAAAACGTCAATGGACATCATGCTCAATCTTGGGGATTTATTTTTGAAATGACACCATAGTTTAGTCCAGAGAAGTTCAACCTACCATGATACAGCTCCTGAAGCATTTATATTAGTATATCTCTCAACTAGGGCCAAAAAGCTCTAAAAAGCTAACATAGAAGCCATCTGGACCTGGAGCAGTATTTGTTTTCATGCTTTTCACCACCTTGTCTATCTCTTCACTCATGAAGTTAATAAAAATGTGCTTTAAAAGTACCCTACACATGGACTTAATGACCAGCTTATGCTTCAAACCTTTTGTGGCCTTAATCAGACACAAGGCTGAGAGAAGTATCTTTTGAATAACATGATGGTAAATATTGCCAATGGCATACCAAAAGAGCTACATTTTTCTGAAAGGGTAAATTCCACTTATTTATTTTGTGGGTAAAAGGGGTGAATTCTATTTATTTATTTTGCAGGTAAAAGGGGTGAATTCTATTTTTTTGCCGGTAAAAGGGGTGAATTATATTGATGAGATAGAACGTCTAGATGTTAAAGTTGATATAATTATGTGCATTCTTTCTACTAAGGATGTTTCTAGCATTGATGATGTCCCTCTTGGTGCTTTAGTTGAGAAAGACAAAGGCCAAGTCGATGTAAATTTCATTGCTAGAAATATCAAGCAACAAATGCATATATGAACAATTGTGGAAATTATTATTCTAGGCATTATCCCTCAAGTAATAATAATTACAATAATGGTAATGTCTCTAAGGAACTTGGGGTCATATTCAAAACAATTGCC
The DNA here is from genome assembly GCF_056163025.1 of Triticum urartu. Classification (NCBI taxonomy): domain Eukaryota; kingdom Viridiplantae; phylum Streptophyta; class Magnoliopsida; order Poales; family Poaceae; genus Triticum; species Triticum urartu. The sequence goes on along the minus strand of NC_141877.1, from coordinate 56,164,600 downwards.
ACTCAAAAGAAAGGGGAAGGGAATTTAGTGTGGGGTTCGAAAAAATGATGTGTTGTCTGGAAAAGATGATGCACTAGCTAATGAGGTATCTTACATTAAAAATGCATTAAAGAAGACAAAATGTGATTGTATGGAGATCCTCGAAAGTATGCAAGCCACCATGGATGATAAGAAGTGTGAAACTTAGAAGATGACAGAAGCTAAAAGATACCAATATATGCATGATGACCCACAAGTATAGGGGGTCGGAACAATCTTGGAGGGTAGTATTTCACCTAAATTTATGATTCGAAACAAGGGGAGCCAAAGAATGTTTATAAGACTTAGCAGCTGAGTTGCCAAAGAAACTCTTCTGGTGTCCAAATAGCATCGTCCTATATATCAATCTTTACCTCCGGACCATTGCAGAGCTCTTCATCATGTATGTGATCTCATCTGGGACTCCAAACAACATTTGGTCACCAAATCACATAACTCATATAATACTATATCATCAATGGACGTTAAGCGTGCGGACCCTACGGGTTCGAGAACTATGTAGACATGATCGAGCCACCTCTCCGGTCAATAACGAATAGAGGAACCCGGATGCCCATATTGGTTCCTACATATTCTACAAAGATCTTTATCGGTCAAACCTTATGACAACATACGTAATTCCCTTTTGTCTATCGATATGTTACTTGCCCGAGATTCGATCGTCAATATCTTCATACCTAGTTCAATCTCATTACCACCAAGTCTCTTTACTCGTTCCATAATACATCATCTCATAACTAACTCCTTAGTCACTTTTCTTGCAAGCTTCTTGTGATGTGTATTACCGAGAGGGTCCAGAGATACCTTTCCGATACTCAGAGTGACAAATCATAATCTCGATCCATGCCAACTCAACAGACACCTTCGGAGATATATGCAGAGCATCGTTATGATCACCCACTTACGTTGTGATGTTTGATAGCACACAAGGTATTCCTCCGGTATCCGGGAGTTGCATGATCACATGGTGGAAGGAATGTGTATTTGACATTAAGAAAGCAATAGCAATAATCTGAACGATCATATGCTAAGTTAACAGATGGGTCTTGTCCATCACATCATTATCCTAATGATGTGATCCCGTTATCAAATGACAACTCATGTATATGGTTAGGAAACCTTAACCATCTTTGATCAACGAGCTAGTCTAGTAGAGGCTCACTAGGGACACGATATTTGTTTATGTATTCACACATGTATTTAAGTTTCCGGTCAATACAATTCTAGCATGAATAATAAACCTTTATCATGAATAAGAAAATATAATAATAACAACTTTATTATTGCCTCTAGGGCATATTTGCATCGACAAATGCGTCCTTCATTACATCGCATTATCCAGAAAGAAAATAGTCTTATAGACTCTAGTCGTAGGCTAGTCAAATACATAGTCTTACAATAAGCAAACGGAGTTCAACACAAGCGGAAACAAAAAGCAAATCTAAGGTAAATGTCTTGAGAGGCTCCATCAGCACCACGGGGAAGCATGTCGAGTGGAGACACAAAACCCTACGTAAGTCACTCCTCGTAGAAATCACCTGCAACATGATACATTGCAGCCACTAGGGTCAATATGTGGATTGTATTGGCAAGTCCACAGTTCATTGGTAACCTATTCACCTACTTGCACTTTGGCTGGTGGGGTTCAAGGCTCTTTTGCATAAAATAGTTTTGCCTTGTTATTTATACTAGTTGATACCCCGCGCGTTGCTGCGGGATTTTGTAGAGGATAATTGATGCGCTGATAAATATTTCAAATCATGAAAGGAAATATATATTTGTATATTTATTGAACCATCAAGGTTAGTAGATTTGGGAACAATTTAAGTAAAATACAGATAATCAGCTTAGTGAAGTGCATATCACCCATAGACTTCACAATTCACACTTAATAATTACATAGGTAACATGCAAAGGGTCATTAGGAAATAGTAATACCGTGAGTTTGTCGGGATTACAATTTAATCAAGAATGTAACTAATTTTATGTAGAAAGGTAGTAGTGTAGCTCGTAGGTGCATCTCTTCTATGTCGTTCATGTTGCTAAAAACAACAGTATTCTTGTGCAGCATTATTCTTGTGATTGCATGCACCTTGACGATGTCATTTTTCCCTCGCATGTCCTGATTGCACAATAATCTCTTTATTGGTGGTTTCATCTTCTGAAAGTTCAATGCTCATTTTAGCCAAAGAATACCTGTGAAAAAAAATCATCATTTGAATTTCATGTTGAATCTGAACCAATCGATTTACGCGGAGACTTTTAAAACTGTTACCTATTTTGTTGTCTCTCAATGACATTAGTTGTGGGTTGGCAAGAGGGAGGTGTATTATTGTTTGCATCCTCTGGAGTATGGGTAATCGCACTGCGAATAGAAAATTGTTGGGTCGGTGATGTTTAGATACAGAATGTAAATGCTATTTGGTGATTGATGGCAGACCTCTCGATATTCTTTGAAGATGGATGGCTCATCATTTCTTTGCATGGAGATGGCTGGAAGTATTTCATGTTTAAAGTTAGTACTTTCTATGTAGTAGGTAATATGGTTAAAAACTTAAAATTAGGAAGAACATACTCTTTGAATGAAAAGAAATTAGCCAACCTTCGCAGAAGGTAACACTTGTGCATTGTCAACCGAGAAGCTTTTCTTTATGACATAACTTACGGGGAACCTGTATACTGAATCAATCTTCATTCTCTCTGGCAAGCACCAAACAACCTCATTTGGCGTCATATAGCGACATCCTAGATGATTTTCTATTTCATTGACTGTTTCACTTGATGAATCGGATGATCCAGCATTAGACATTATTTTTTATCTGCCTATCAAATCCCTTCGTCATATATTTGGAAGAGATATTTGTATGTACCACCAGTGGACATTGTGAGGAACAAATTCTCTAATAGTGGCTTGCTCGTAGAAATCTTTAGGGTAATACTTTTGTATTATCCTAACTGACCTCTATTTCAAGGGTGTGACAACATGTTGTGATTGACGGCGAGGGTGGTCATTACTACGTGAGACTAAATGCCTACCAGGATGCCTTGAAGTAGATCGTAGCCAATATGTTTGAACAAATAAATAGAATGAAATAATCTAGAGGAAGAAATTTATATGGTATTTTACTATGTAATACTTGAATTATCTCTTCCTCTAGATTATTCAGCAGTGAGTGTGTTCGTACCAATTTCCAGTATAGAAGAGATAATCTAGAGGAAGAAATTTAATTAGTTACACTTGATGAACAAATAAATAAATAGAAGGTGCATATGCTCATCAAGTGTAACTAATTAAATTCAGCAGTGAGTGTGTTCGTACCAATTTGAGCTGCAAGAGACCTATGAAGCAATGAATCCAGCTCGAGCAGGAAGAGATCCGTGAAGCATAACGTCAAGCACCTTTTGATCCGAGAGCAATCTAAGAAATTCATAAAGATAAGATCACTTCTTTACTAAATGAAAAAACTGATATATGGTGCATTGCTTACAAATATAATTGAGACCATATATAACAATATAACTAAATACAATGGTCCAACCCATAAGAAAATTGAGACCTTCCTGTTTTTCCGATAGAAAGAAGGTGGACCATTGATGTCTTTCTAACATACAATGTGTTTCCTGTAGTCTAGGTCGTCTAAGACAATTGATATCTTTCTAACATGGAATGTGTTTGAGAGAACAAAAATTACCTCTTAGGATCTCACTCGCATCACCACTCTTTCAGGGTCAGTAGCTTCGTGAACCTTAAAAACAGAGGTAAGCAATGCAAAACAAATTACTGGCTTAACACATACAAAACTATTTCAGCAACCATAAGCATGTAAGGTGTATCTAGATGTGACTGACGATGGGGGCGCCCACGACCGCGTGGGACTGAATGGATACCATGATTTGTAGAAGAATTTGCGGCGCTATCCATCTTTGCAAAGCATGTGCACAAAATTGCCTTAAATGGAAGCAGATTGTAGCCTATATGTTTGAATAAATATATCACAGAAAACGATCCAAGGCAGGAAATTCATATGGTATCTAATATGCATGGAAATGAATGGATGGTGCATATGTTCGCATACCAATGTAAGAAGCAGGAGACCGCTGCAAAAATGAAATGAAGCCAATCCGAGGAGCAAGAGACCTACTAAGAAGAAAGTTGAAGCACCTTTCGATTCGGAGAGCAATCTGCAAAAAATTAAAACATAAGTTCAGTGATAAGAGAATTCCCGGGTGACTGAAAACAGGAAGCGTGCAACAGGAGGGAAATAACTACAATGTACTGATAAAATAGAAATAAACAGATAAATTAGTAAAATGATGATATTGGCTTTTGTACTATGTCCATCCTAAATTAGAAACATGTGTTGGTCGCACTGCTAACCAATTTGTGTAAGCATGTATCGTAATCAAATTGCAATTTTATGAAATAAGAATCTGAAAGAAATGCAAGGACCAAGAGACCTGTGATGTAACGTGGCCAATCCGAGCAGCAAGAAACCTACACGCTCAGCATCCTTTCAGCCTTAGCACAACCTGAGAAATTGGAAAGCATAATCTTGTGAGGATAGAAATATTCAGAGAGGGCTGAAAAGAGGGAGTGTGCACCTAGTAGGGCTAAAGTTGGTTCTCAGAGGTGGATGTGAGCAGGCGTTCGTGGTCGATGCGTATGGCAGAGGGGTTATAAGCACAACCTTTTCCGCATTTGCAGGGTAATGAAGCAGGAGATAATGACGACCTTAAATTGAGTGCTGCGAGGCAGTTTCATATGCATTTGTGGCATGGAGGTGGAAGAGTTTGTGACATAAAAGCGGGGAAGACGAAGGAATTTCGTGGAATTAATGCTCATCCGTGGAGCGGCGTTGACTGGTAGGTGGAGGGGCATTGGGCGTGGCGGCGCAAGTCACCGGCAGTGGCTGGCCATGAGGACCATCGATTGGGGCGTGGCGGCGGAATCCATGGTGGCGGCGGCTGGATCCCGCATCACTGGAGAGGTTGCTCGTCAGGGACCACCGGTGGTGAGGGCGGCAGGGTCAGCAGGGGCAGCTGGCCGGAGGCAAGCATGGTTGGTGGCGGCAGGTGGGAGATCATGAGGGACCGCGGCGGCTGGCCAGGGAAGGGTAGGTCGTGCACAGCCGCCAGAAGGAATTATTGCAGCGGCGGCTTGACGAAAGGGATTTTCTTTAGCAATTCTTGACGGAAGGGTGTGGATCGTATGTATCCTGAATGATAGATGCCCATGAGCTTGGAGTGGGCCTTTTAGTGTCCAAAAAATGGTCAAGTCTACGCCCAGCCCACAAAATGAAATCAGACGTTCACTTAGCGGTGGCAGCTCCTAGTAATTTTCACCAACACTTGATCTGACGGCTGTAGAGCACCCATCTATGTTGCATCAAAGGCTAGAACAATTCGGGTGACGTGGCTTCATGAGAAGACAGGAAAATCACCTACTGGGGTGCCCCTATTTAGATATAGAAGATAGTGGACTACTCTAATAGCAATATGACACTCCCGGTAAAGCCTCGGCCATAGTCTATAGGCATTCCCAGTAAAGCCCCAGTCGTAACCCGATGCAATTTGAGCATGTGGGTTCCCCAGTAAAGCCCCGGTTTCTCCAAGCCTTTCTTTAATTAAGAATTCCTGGTAAAGCCCCGGTCCTCTGATATCAGCTCCACAACTCCCCGTTGGTTCAACCCATTGATTTTAATTAAGAAGAGGTGATGAGATCAAGCTGACATCTCTCAGATGAGTTGCTCAAGTTGTCCATAACCAGGGACATGACTAATCATGATCATTTTTATACACTCTTCAGAGGTTTGTGTACTTTACCCATGATTCTCGCTCACACCCTTGAGCCACTAAACTTCACTCGTGAAGTAGCTAGGTAGACCAAGACAAGACTTTTGGGCAGCAATAGCCCCCCAGAAAAGGCAGACCCAGTCTGACTACACACCTATAGCGACAAACTTGGAGAGCAGCCAGTGGGAGCGCAACGGGCGTGGGAGACCTGCATGAGCGGTGCGGAAGACATACACGTGGGCATTGTTGACCGGGGCGGGGGTGCCGTTGACCGGGGCGGTGGTGATCTTCAGGGCCATGGGATCCAGACTCCAGAATGACGACGTTGACTGAGCCAGCCCGATCTCTAGATGGTGTCGAACCAGCTCGATCTGGAGGCAACCTTGACTGGAGTGGCCCAATCTCCCGATCTGGAGACACCGTTGACCAGGGAGAATCCTGGCAGGGCATGTGAAGTGGGAGGGAGGGGAGCGCGAGATGGCCAGAGGAAGATGGCGGCATTGCAGGGGGAGGCAGCGTCTGACCGAGAGGAGGTTGGCGGCGGCGCAAAATTGGATATGCACGAGTTGCGCGTGCTAAAAATATAACCTAAGATCTAAGAGCAACTCCAACACGCCGACCCAAACGGACGACGATCTTGTCCGCTTTTTGTCCGCTTGGGACGGCCCGGCGGACACCCATGCCTGCTTCCGCGTTTGGGTCGGCGCATGCACCCAACACTGGCCCGACCCAATTTTTAGTTCCCGCAAAAAATAGAACATAATATTTTGAAAATAGATAAACATTAATTAAACATTAACTAGCAAACATGACCGTGTGTTGCAAACGGGAGGAAAAAAATAAATCACAGACCCCTACTCCCTAGTCCGCTCGATACGTGGAATCAAATTCGGCCATGCGGGTGTGGCCGAGGGTTGGTCGGCTCAGTTTTATTATTTCTGATGTTTGTTATACCGTCATGATTAAAAATAATTAAATCAGAATTTTTTCCTAAAAAATAACTAACTAAGTCATTTTACGAGCATATGCATCTATTGAAGGAAACATTATGCATCTATAACCATGACATATTTTTTTCGTTCGGGACATAATGTCACGGATGTGTCTTTTTTTTAGTGTAAGCCGTCGTAATAGCCACCCTGTTATAGATGATGTTTAACAAACCCCAAAATTCACGAAGCAAGCACAAATGAACTTGATACTCTCATGGTTTAAGGAATTATACAAACATTAACTCTTTGTATGTTGTTTACCATTAACTTATGACAAATGTATCTCATAGTATAACATCAAATTGGGTTGATTCACCACAAGTGTTCTCCTAACACTTTGTCCTCAAAGTTGCTGGCATAGTTATGCCCCATGTTCTAGAAAAACAAAACCATCATGCAACACTTGGACTAGTATTAGAGACACGACTAGGAATACATTTTACCGTTTATTATTTCACACGTGCACATGAGTTTTCCTTCGAGCCTCGTGGTCATTGCAGACTCGAGAATCATTCAGAATGCACGTATTTATTGTTCTAGCTGATTAGAGGGGTGCAGAAATAGCTAGAAGTGAATGCAGAAAGTATGGAAAAACATCTTATAATGTATTTATCTAGAAAATCGATTATACTCCGGCGTCAGCGGTGGCGCATCGGGGGTGCTTTGGAGGAGCACGGGTGGTGACTGCTCTCGAGGGGATCCGGATTCAGATCCCGCAACACACCAGTTGTTGGCGATGGGAGGAATCGCAACAACCACTCAGTTGCAAAAAACTAGTCTGGATAATACGTTGCTTTTAGTCATCTCATTAAAATCTGATCCAACGGTCACGAAGATGGCGGACGCACGCGTCGTGTTCCGTGAGGTGATCCCAATCATTTCCCTATATATAACTAGTAAGCTTGCACGTGCAAAGCACGTCTTAACTCCATCACATAATTATGATTATTAACACAGTTGTTTGGTTCTACATAGTTTTTCATCTGCATCTGTTTCACCAAAAAATAGTATTTGTTTGGGTGAAAGAAAAATTAAATCGCATGGAAGGTGTAAATAATACTCCCTCCATTCACCAATATAAGATGTTTTGAATATATCAATATGAAATACATATGGACTAAAATGAATGAACAAACACACTAAAACATGTCTTATTCTTTCGATTTAGAGAAAAGTTAGAACCAGAAATGCAATTCGGCTCCCGGGTCCAGATGCTCCTGCAATCTAGACCACGCAGGTGCCTCATGATTTGAGCATGGCTTGGTATTCGGTTCGTATTTCTAATATAAAAACAGTACATGATGCCCACCCAACAATATCACTCAATGCGCGCTGCCTCCCAGACGCCATCGTTGGTACAGACATTGGGACAAACGAAGCCGCCCGTGGTACTCTAGCTGCCCCCACCACCTTCATCGACACCTTACGTCCCATGATTAACGATTTTTTAATTCAAACTGGTAGATGTCACATACAGATAGACCAAGTACAAGTTTTACGCATGAGCCCCCTAAAATGTATCAGGCGTCTTCTAAAATTTCACAACAGGAGTCCATGGGTAGAGGTTTTATTTTTTACACGCACAACCAACACATGGCAAGATTTGTCACCGACACAGAAAAAAAAGTCGGAAAGACATCACTTGGGCAAATAAAATGCTGGAAAAACGTTGGTTGTCAGGTTCTCGGTCTATCTACGAAGGTGCATTTTGCAGCTTAACAGCATCGGGCATTTTGGGGTAATCTCACATAATTAAACATTAGTCCACACGCACGTTGGCTACTACACTGCAATAATAACAACTAATTTAGAGATAGTTCCTCCCAGCGATGAACACAGTAAGCGTCCAGCAAAATACACGGAGGCGCAAACACAAAATACACACAGTTAATTTCTAATTCTAGCCAATTGGTCCATTGACTCGATTTAGCGTCTAGCAGATGAAGCGGATCTGGATGCATACCATGTAGAATGCTTCATTGTCAGCACTCCAAGCCAAGCCTGATGTGAGGACGCCGGTGCTCGGCCAACTGATGGATGGAGCAATCTTCTTCCTCCTGCCACCACTGCTGCACCACTCTCCTCTCCCAACCATACGCAAAAAACTTCATATATTTTGTCTTCCTGACATTAAGCCTACTTTTCCCATAATATCTAATGGTGAAACCATGCTTCCATGAATAAAGATTGTAAAAACCATATGTTTCTTACATAGGGTCTAGTGTTAGCCCAATAGCACCGTGCTCACCCAACTAATCTGTATACCCCTAAATCATTTGCTCCAGTGCACAAATTCTTCCCAGACAGTGTCCGGTCCTGTAATTTCAGCGGAGCAGAGAGTGTCGAGCCTGCTGGGACAGGGTGTCCTGTAATTTCAGCGGAGCGGAGAGTGTGCCGAGCCCGCTGGGACAGGGTGTCCTGTAATTTCAATGCAGCGGAGAGTTAGCATACTCCATAAAATGTACTGTATAAACTTAATCAAGCTCTGCAATGACATGACGAAATCGTGTGTTTCTAATCTACGTCATATTTTACTCCGAAAATTTAGTCGGCAATTAGCATACATGTTCACACACTGTCCATGACCTACAATCTAATTTTAAATGATTAATATTCTAACTCTGTTGGATCGATGACCTCTTACTCTAACTCTGAAAATTCCATGAGCAGTGACACACTTCGTCAGACATCGTGTGTAAACTAAGGAATCTTCAGTCAATGGTTCTACTGCTTCATGCCCGATGGATGACTCTTTACTGAAACATTGAAAACTATGTGTGCACTTGCCATAGATGTGTTTACCACGAAAAACAAGCAAAATGGCATGTCTTACCTGATACCAAAACCATGCTCCCACGAATAAAGGTTGCAAAAATCATATGCTTCACCCAAGGAGTTGAATGTTAAGCCAATAGCAGGCTCAACTACATGGTCCCCCAATTTATCTGCATGCCCTCGAATTGTCTCCTCCAGCGCGTCTAATCTTTCTGGGCATGGGGCTCTATCCGTTGGCTGATTCCCGACTCTTACTCTGCAACAACATGAAGCAAAATTCTTATATATGAAATACCAATCATTTTTTGTACATATGTCTAGTTTTTTTTGTAACAAGAAACTAATTCAGGGGAAATGCAAGATCCAACACATGGCAGTACAACTACAACACTCATATCCATCACAACATTTCCAGTTCTATTTACTTTCTCATAGTCCATGCAACCAAAACAAAAAAGCTGGGCTACTCTGACAATGCCTCAGGGGATCATATGAAACTACAATAACCAAGACATCATCGCAACTCTGGTTTTGCTACACACCATTTACCTCTTATAAGTAAATGCCTATTACCTCTAAGTCCACCCAGGGGCTTGCGGATCCACCTTGCAAGTAGTAGATTGAGCAGACCCTCCATCACCACTTTCAGTTCGATCTTAAATCACAGCCTCTTGGTGTTCATCAATATGTGCTTCGGTCGTCGGCTTGGTCAATTGCATCTGCGTTGTCACCCTCGCTCTCACTGAAACCGGACATGGCGGCACCACCGGTAGCTATAGTCCTCTCCTTGCTGCACACAACACCATGCACGAACTGCCCAGATGAGTCATGCGCAAATCCGGCGACAACAGCCCCACAAGATCCATTGGCGGATTCCTCTTCGCCACCAATCAAATCCATTAGGGCCACCACGCTAGCCGCCTCATCCAGGAAGATGGGCAACCTGCACGCGTTGAACTAAAGCTCTAAGATCTCTCTGATGCTGGATAGTAAATGGAAGAAGATTTCTTTTCCAAGAAGGGGATTTCTGACCTGTCTACCGGAGAGATGGAGAAATCCATCGCCATGTCTGCGCCGCTGGAAATCGGACACCCGCGCTGTCAACGCTCGTCCTCGAGCACACCGCTGAAACACCCTCTGGGAGCTAAAACGCCTCTCCCTGTTGTTTTATGATCACTACTTGTGAAAGAAGATCATACTCTGTTTCTTCAAACCAATTCCAATAATAATCAATAGACATGTTGAAAGGACATGCGGTGCCCCCATGTGTGGTTTTGGTAATTGATGACAATCTCTATGGACTAACGGTTGCCTTGAGTTATATTTGAAGGATTTGTCCATAGGATTGTCTTCAAGTCCATGTGTTGGTTTCAAGGAGTTTATGAGATGGACAAAGTGCTTTTCAAGGAATTATCCAAAGATTGGTCATGTGTGAGTTGAGATGGCAAAAGTGCTTTTCAAGGAATTATCCAAAGATTGGTCATGTGAGAGTTGAGCTTATTGCAAGCATGTCTTGAAGAAGAAGATTGTGTGATCATTCATGTCTACCTTCAAGACATCATTCAAATGAAGAGAATTGGAAAGGTTCAAGGTTGATCAAGACTAAGTCAAGAGTGAATCAAGTTGATCAACTCACAAAGCGCAGAAGATGTACCGAGAGGGATCAAGTGATCCCATGGTATGGTAAGAATTGTCAATTACGCTTTGTGTACTAACCCATGGTCTTCGTGAGAGTTCTTTGTGGGGTTAGGTTGCGGTGTGCAAGTTCAAGTGGATCATCACGAAGAGATCAAATGCTTGAAGCTTGCCGTCCTTTGTGGTGATAATGGACTTGTGAAGATGTGCGGAAGAGTGGCTCACCCATAGTGGAGTATGGGGGAGCAATCAACTAATCTTCATCGAGTCAACACAATCAAGAAAGGTGGTCCAACTTGAGGGAGTCAAGATTGTCATCATCTAGCTCAAGTGGACCATGTGCAAGTCAAAGGTTTGCCCTTGATAGGTTTTCTATTTTACCGGTCTCATGATGGTAGTTGGGAGACCGGGTTATAGGATCGATTGCCGTACTATCAAGGGGGGCTCTCGATGAGTAGCTTGATCGTATCGTTCGTAGAGAGCTCAAACCATTGCATCCTTGCATCATCTTTCTTGGTTCTTGTTTGGTTCTCTTTGTGAGTCTTAGAGCTTATGGTCATCTTGATGACAAGCTTGAGTTCATCGAAAACGGAGTTCGCATGCATCTTCTATGATGTTTTCGATGTTGGAGGTTTTGCCGATTCTTCTCGGTTGGAGGTTTCACTCCTCTTTTTGTTAGGCATACCTCCCCTGCCTCTTCTTACTATTACCAGTCGCTGTTTTGATGCTACTCGTCGTCTTGTTTCCAACAAGCTTCAGTTTGCTCAATTCGGAGCTCATATGCAGAAGTTATGGCAGTTCTTGTTTTCTTGGAAGTGGTTTTTGTCTGGTCCCAGCGGTAGTACCTCGAGCCCCAGCGGTAGTACCGCTTGGAGCTCTCAGCCGTTGTACCGCTGCTTCCGGGCGGTGGTACCGCCATCTTGCTCAGCAAAGACTTGGGCGGTTGTTCCGGCCAGGCACCACCCAAGTACCGGTCAGGCCTCTGTTTTGATGCGGTACTCGGGCGGTGGTGGCCCGGTTGGTCCGGTCGTACCGGTACCACCGGTGTCCGGAGCGGTTCTACCACTCAGGACTTAGCCGCCCGAGCGCTCAAGGCCATGCGGTTGCACCGGCCCGGTACCGCTCGACTACCGCACTCAGGGGTGATTCCCTTCTGTTCCTATGTGGTGGTTGAGCGGTGGCTGGGCGGTTGCTCTGGTTGTTCTTCTCAACCGGTGCTACCGCCTGGTCACCCGGTTGTACCGCCTGGTAGGGTTCTGCACGTATACTGTGAGTCCCGGTTGTACCGGGACCAGGAGCGGTAGTACCGCTCGTGTGCGGGCTGAGCACATAACGGTTGGATTTCCCCCCTCCTTTAAAAGGGGGTCTTCTTCCCCACTGAATCCTATCTCTAGAGCTCGTTTTTGCCCCCATTGTTGACCTTCTTTGAGCTTGCTAACTCTCAATCCCTCCATGGATTCTTGCTAGTTTTTGAGGGAAAAGAGAGAGGAGATCTAGATCTACATTTCCACCAATCACTTTCTCCTCTATGTGAGGGGAACACCTTGGATCTAGATCTTGGAGTTCTTGGTGTTCTCCTTCTTGTTCTTCCTCTCATTTTCCTCCCTAGCATTAGTTGCTCCGGTGGGATTTGAGAGAGAAGGACTTGTGCACTCTGTGTGCCCTTGCCATTGCATTTGGTGCATCGGTTTGAGTTCTCCACGGTGATACGTGGAAGTGAAGTTTGAGAAGCTTATTACTCTTGGGTGTTTGGGCAACCTAGAGCTTGTTCCTCTTGGGTGCCTTGGCGCCCTAGACGGTTGGTGTTGTTCGGAGCTCAATCATTGTGGTGTAAATCTCTGGGCAAGCGTCGGGGTCTCCAATTAGGTTGTGGAGATCGCCCCGAGCAATTTGACGGGTACCGGTGACCGCCCCCAAGGGTTGCCAAAGTGTACGGGTTCGGTGACCACCCCCAAGGGTTGCCATTTGTACGGGTTCGGTGACCGCCCTCAAGGGTCCCTTAGTGGAATCACGGCATCTTGCATTGTGCGAGGGCGTGAGGAGATTACGGTGGCCCTAGTGGCTTCTTGGGGAGCATTGTGCCTCCACACCGCTCCAAACGGAGATTAGCATCCACAAGGGTGTGAACTTCGGGATACATCGTCGTCTTCGCGTGCCTCGGTTATCTCTTACCCGAGCTCTTTACTTATGCACTTTACTTTGTGATAGCCATATTGTTTCTTGTCATATATCTTGCTATCACCTAGTAGTTTATCTTGCTTAGCATAAGTTGTTGGTGCACATAGGTGAGCCTAGTTGTTGTAGGTTTTGTGCTTGACAAATTAACCGCTAGATTTATTCCGCATTTGTTCAAGCCTAAACCGTAATTATTTTAAAACGCCTATTCACCCCCCCCCCTCTAGGCGACATCCACGATCTTTCACATGTATTTCTTGAAGGAAATATGCCCTAGAGGCAATAATAAAGTTATTATTTTATTTCCTTATATCATGATAAATGTTTATTGTTCATGCTAGAATTGTATTATCCGGAAACATAATACTTGTGTGAATACATAGACAAACTAAACGTCACTAGTATGCCTCTACTTGACTAGCTCGTTAATCAAAGATGGTTATGTTTCCTAACCATAGACCTGTGTTGTCATTTGATTAACGGGATCACATTATTGGGAGAATGATGTGATTGACATGACCCATTCCATTAGCTTAGCACCCGATCGTTTAGTATGTTGCTATTGCTTTCTTCATGACTTATACATGTTCCTATGACTATGAGATTATGCAACTCCTGTTTCCCGGAGGAACACTTTGTGTGCTACTAAACGTCACAACGTAACTGGGTGATTATAAAGGAGCTCTACAGGTGTCTCCAAAGGTACATGTTGGGTTGGCGTATTTCGAGATTAGGATTTGTCACTCTGATTGTCGAAGAGGTATCTCTGGGCCCTCTCGCTAATGCACTTCACATAAGCCTTGCAAGCATTGCAACTAATGAGTTAGTTGTGAGATGATGTATTATGAAACGAGTAAAGAGACTTGCCGGTAACGAGATTAAACTAGGTATTGAGATACTGACGATCGAATCTCGGGCAAGTAACATACCGATGACAAAGGGAACAAAGTATGTTGTTATGCGGTCTGACCGATAAAAGATCTTCGTAGAATATGTGGGAGCCAATATGAGCATCCAGGTTCCGCTATTGGTTATTGACCGGAGACATGTCTCGGTCATGTCTACATTGTTCTTGAACCCGTAGGGTCCGCATGCTTAACGTTACGATGACAGTTTCATTATGAGTTTATATATTTTGATGTACCGAAGTTAGTTCGGAGTCCCGGATGTGATCACGGACATGACGAGGAGTCTCGAAATGGTCGAGACATAAAGATTGATATATTGGAAGCCTATGTTTGGACATCGGAAGTGTTCCGGGTGAAATCGGCATTTTACTGGAGTACCGGGAGGTTACCGGAGCCCCCCGGTAACCTAATGGGCCTTAATGGGCCTAGTGGAGGAAGAGGAGAGGAGGCCTAGGGGCTGCCGCACGCCCCTCCCCCCCCCCAAGTCCGAATTGGACAAGGAGGGGGGCGGCGCCCCCCTTTCCTTTCTTCCCTCTCTTCCTTCTTCCCCAAGTCCTAATCCAACTAGGGAAAGGGGGGAGTCCTACTCCCGGTAGGAGTAGGACTCCTCCTACGCGCCTCCTCCTAGGGCCGGCCGCACCCCCCTTGGCTCCTTTATATACGGGGGCAGGGGGCACCCCTAGACACACAAGTTGATCTCTAAGATCGTTCTCTTAGCCGTGTGCGGTGCCCCCTTCCACCATAGTCCTCGATAATATTGTAGTGGTGCTTAGGCGAAGCCCTGCGACAATAGAACATCAAGATCGTCACCACGCTGTCGTGCTGACGGAACTCTTCCCCGACACTTTGCTGGATTGGAGTCCGGGGATCGTCATCGAGCTGAACGTGTGCAAGAACTCGGAGGTGCCGTAGTTTCGGTGCTTGATCGGTCGGGCCGTGAAGACGTACGACTACATCAACCGCGTTGTCATAACGCTTCCGTTGTCGGTCTACGAGGGTACGTAGATCACACTCTCCCCTCTCATTGCTATGCATCACCATGATCTTGCATGTGCGTAGGAATTTTTTTGCCAATAGTGGCATCCGAGCCTAGGTTTTATGCGTTGATGTTATATGCACGAGTAGAACACAAGTGAGTTGTGGGCGATATAAGTCATACTGCTTACCAGCATGTCATATTTTGGATCGGCGGTATTGTTGGACGAAGCGGCCCGGACCGACCTTACGCGTACGCTTACGCGAGACCAGTTCTCCCGACGTGCTTTGCATAAAGGTGGCTAGCGGGTGTCAGTTTCTCCAACTTTAGTTGAACCAAGTGTGGCTACACCCCGGTCCTTGCAAAGGTTAAAACATAACCAACTTGATAAACTATCGTTGTGGTTTTGATGCGTAGGTAAGAACGGTTCTTGCTAAGCCCGTAGCAGCCACGTAAAACTTGCATCAACAAAGTAGAGGACGTCTAACTTGTTTTTGCAGGGCATGTTGTGATGTGATATGGTCAAGACATGATGCTAAATTTTATTGTATGAGATGATCATGTTTTGTAACTGAGTTATCGGCAACTGGCAGGAGCCATATGGTTGTCGCTTTATCGTATGCAATGCAATTGCGCTGTAATGCTTTACTTTATCACTAAGCGGTGGTGATAGTCGTGGAAGCATAAGATTGGCAAGACGACAACGATGCTACAATGATGATCAAGGTGTCGCGCTGGTGACAATGGTGATCATGACGATGCTTCGAAGATGGAGATCACAAGCACAAGATGATGATGGCCATATCATATCACTTATATTGATTGCATGTGATGTTTATCTTTTATACATCTTATCTTGCTTTGATTGACGGTAGCATTTTAAGATGATCTCTCACTAATTATCAAGAAGTGTTCTCCCTGAGTATGTACCGTTGCGAAAGTTCTTCGTGCTGAGACACCACGTGATGATCGGGTGTGATAGGCTCTACGTTCAAATACAAGGGGTGCAAAACAATTGCACACGCGGAATACTCAGGTTATACTTGACGAGCCAAGCATATACAGATATGGCCTCGGAACACGGAGACCGAAAGGTCGAGCGTGAATCATATAGTAGATATGATCAACATAGTGATGTTCACCAATGAAACTACTCCATCTCACGTGATGATCGGACATGGTTTAGTTGATTTGGATCACGTGATCACTTAGAGGATTAGAGGGATATCTATCTAAGTGGGAGTTCTTTAGTAATATGATTAATTGAACTTAAATTTATCATGAACTTAGTACCTGATAGTATCTTGGGACAATTACATTTGAGCCCCTAGTTGTGTCACACCCGTGTGTTTTGCCCCTAAATTCAAAAAACCCTCGTTTCTGCCCGAGCTCGTTTGCTCTTCTTATGCTTTTGCCCTTTGACTGTTTGACCGTAACTTTGAAAACTTCATAATGAATTCATACTAACTCAGAAAAATGCATATAAGATATCAAAATGTTCGGATAAACATCACCTATATGTTTTGAATTTGTTTTCAATTTTTTCATCATTTACTATTCATACTGACATCATATGAGCTCAAACTAAGATAGGGACTTTTGAGCACTTTTGTCATGAATGCAAATGACATGCACATATAGGTGATGTTTTTCTGATCATTTTGATATCTTATTTGTATTTTTCCGAGTTAGTATGAATTCATTATGAAGTTTTCAAAGTTGCGGTAAAACGGTCAAAGGGCAAAAGCATAAGAGGAGTAAACGAGCTTGGACAGAAATGAGGGTTTTTTGAATTTAGGGGCAAAACACCCGGGTGTGACACAACTAGGGGCTCAAATGTGATTGTCCCTAGTATCTTGCTTGTTTATGTTTGATTGTAGATAGATGGCCCGTGCTGTTGTTCCATTGAATTTTAATGCATTCCTTGAGAAAGCAAAGTTGAAAGATGATGGTAGCAATTACACGGACTGGGTCCGTAACTTGAGAATTATCCTCATTGCTGCACAGAAGAATTACGTCCTGGAAGCACCGCTGGGTGCCAGGCCTGCTGCTGGAGCAACACCAGATGTTATGAACGTCTGGCAGAGCAAAGCTGATGACTACTCGATAGTTCAGTGTGCCATGCTTTACGGCTTAGAATCGGGACTTCAACGACGTTTTGAACGCCATGGAGCATATGAGATGTTCCAGGAGTTGAAGTTAATATTTTAAGCAAATGCCCGGATTGAGAGATATGAAGTCTCCAATAAGTTCTATAGCTGCAAGATGGAGGAGAACAGTTCTGTCAGTGAGCATATACTCAAAATGTCTAGGTATAATAATCACTTGATTCAATTGGGAGTTAATCTTCCAGATGATTGCGTCATTGACAGAATTCTCCAATCACTACCACCTAGCTACAAGAGCTTCGTGATGAACTATAATATGCAAGGGATGAATAAGACTATTCCCGAGCTCTTCGCAATGCTGAAAGCTGCGGAGGTAGAAATCAAGAAGGAGCATCAAGTGTTGATGGTCAACAAGACCACATGTTTCAAGAAAAAGGGCAAAGGGAAGAAGAAGGGGAACTTCAAAAGGAATAGCAAGCAAGTTGCTACTCAATAGAAGAAACCCAAATCTGGACCTAAGCCTGAAACTGAGTGCTTCTACTGCAAGCAGACTGGTCACTGGAAGTGGAACTGCCCCAAGTATTTGGCGGATAAGAAGGATGGCAAGGTGAACAAAGGTATATGCGATATACATGTTATTGATATGTACCTTACTAATGCTCGTAGTAGCACCTGGGTATTTGATACTGGTTCTGTTGCTAACATTTGCAACTCGAAACAGGGACTACGGATTAAGCGAAGATTGGCTAAGGACGAGGTGACGATGCGCGTGGGAAATGGTTCCAAAGTCAATGTGATCGCGGTCGGCACGCTACCTCTACATCTACCTTCGGGATTAGTATTAGACCTAAATAACTGTTATTTGGTGCCAGCGTTGAGCATGAACATTATATCTGGATCTTATTTGATGCGAGACGGTTATTCATTTAAAACAGAGAATAATGGTTGTTCTATTTATATGAGTAAAATCTTTTATGGTCATGCACCCATGAAGAATGGTCTATTCTTATTAAATCTCGATAGTAGTGACACACACATTCATAATGTTGAAGCCAAAAGATGCAAAGTTGATAATGATAGTGCAACTTATTTGTGGCACTGCCATTTAGGTCATATCGGTGTAAAGCGCATGAATAAACTCCATACTGATGAACTTTTGGAACCACTTGATTATGATTCACTTGGTACTTGCGAACCGTGCCTTATGGGTAAGATGACAAAAACACCATTCTCCGGTACTATGGAGAGAGCAACAGATTTGTTGGAAATCATACATACAGATGTATGTGGTCCGATGAATGTTGAGGCTCGTGGCGGATATCGTTATTTTCTCAGCTTCACAAATGACTTAAGCAGATATGGGTATATCTACTTAATGAAACATAAGTCTGAAACATTTGAAAAGTTCAAAGAATTTCAGAGTGAAGTTGAAAATCATCGTAACAAAAAAAATAAAATTCCTACGATCTGATCGTGGAGGAGAATATTTGAGTTACGAGTTTGGTGTACATTTGAAACAATGGGGAATAGTTTCGCAACTCACGCCACCCGGAACACCACAGGGTAATGGTGTATCCGAACGTCGTAATCATACTTTACTTGATATGGTGCGATCTATGATGTCTCTTACTGATTTACCGCTATCGTTTTGGGGTTATGCTTTAGAGACGGCCGCATTCACGTTAAATAGGGCACCATCAAAATCTGTTGAGACGACGCCTTATGAACTGTGGTTTGGCAAGAAACCAAAGTTGTCGTTTCTGAAAGTTTGGGGCTGCGATGCTTATGTGAAAAAGCTTCAACCTGGTAAGCTCGAACCCAAATCGGAGAAATGTGTCTTCATAGGATATTCAAAGGAAACTATCGAATACACCTTCTATCATAGATCCGAAGGCAAGACTTTTGTTGCTAAATTCGGAAACTTTCTAGAGAAGGAGTTTCTCTCGAAAGAAGTGAGTGGAAGGAAAGTAGAACTTGATGAGGTAACTGTACCTGCTTCCTTATTGGAAAGTAGTACATCACAGAAACCGGTTTCTGTGACACCTACACCAATTAGTGAGGAAACTAATGATGATGATCATGAAACTTCAGAACAAGATACTACTGAACCTCGTAGATCAACCAGAGTAAGATCCGCACCAGAGTGGTACGGTAATCCTGTTCTAGAAGTCATGCTACTAGATCATGATGAACCTACGAACTATGGAGAAGCGATGCTGAGCCCAGATTCCGCAAAATGGCTTGAAGCCATGAAATCTGAGATGGGATCCATGTATGAGAAGAAAGTGTGGACTTTGGTTGACTTGCCAAAAGATCGGCAAGCAATTGAGAATAAATGGATCTTCAAGAAGAAGACTGATGCTGACGGTAATGTTACTGCCTACAAAGCTCGACTTGTCGCAAAAGGTTTTCGACAAGTTCAAGGGATTGACTACGATGAGACCTTCTCACCCGTAGCGATGCTTAAGTCTGTCCGAATCATGTTAGCAATTGCCGCATTTTATAATTATGAAATTTGGCAGATGGATGTCAAAACTGCATTCCTGAATGGATTTCTGGAAGAAGAGTTGTATATGATGCAGCCGGAAGGTTTTGTCGATCCAAAGGGAGCTAACAAAGTGTGCAAGCTCCAGCAATCCATTTATGGACTGGTGCAAGCCTCTCGGAGTTGGAATAAACGCTTTGATAGTGTGATCAAAGCATTTGGTTTTGTACAGACTTTTGGAGAAGCCTGTATTTACTAGAAAGTGAGTGGGAGCTCTGTAGCATTTCTGATATTATATGTAGATGACATATTACTAATCGGAAATGATATAGAATTTCTGGATAGCATAAAGGGATACTTGAATAAGAGTTTTTCAATGGAAGACCTCGGTGAAGCTGCTTACATATTGGGCATTAAGATCTATAGAGATAGATCAAGATGCTTAATTGGACTTTCACAAAGCACATACCTTGACAAAGTTTTGAAGAAGTTCAAAATGGATCAAGCAAAGAAAGGATTCTTGCCTGTGTTACAAGGTGTGAAATTGAGTAAGACTCAATGCCCGACCAATGCAGAAGATAGAGAGAAAATGAAAGATGTTCCCTATGCTTCAGCCATAGGCTCTATCATGTATGTAATGCTGTGTACCAGACCTGATGTGTGTCTTGCTATAAGTCTAGCAGGGAGGTACCAAAGTAATCCAGGAGTGGATCACTGGACAGCGGTCAAGAACATCCTGAAATACCTGAAAAGGACTAAGGATATGTTTCTCATATATGGAGGTGACAAAGAGCTCATCGTAAATGGTTACGTTGATGCAAGCTCTGACACTGATCCGGACGATTCTAAATCGCAAACCGGATACGTGTTTACATTAAACGGTGGAGCTGTCAGTTGGTGCAGTTCTAAACAAAGCGTTGTGGCGGGATCTACATGTGAAGTGGAGTACATAGCTGCTTCGGAAGCAGCAAACAAAGGAGTCTGGATGAAGGAGTTCATATCCGATCTAGGTGTCATACCTAGTGCATCGGGTCCAATGAAAATCTTTTGTGACAATACTGGTGCAATTGCCTTGGCAAAGGAATCCAGATTTCACAAGAGAACCAAGCACATCAAGAGACGCTTCAATTCCATCCGGGATCTAGTCCAGGTGGGAGACATAGAGATTTGCAAGATAGATACGGATCTGAATGTAGCAGACCCATTGACTAAGCCTCTTCCACGAGCAAAACATGATCAGCACCAATGCTCCATGAGTGTTAGAATCGTTACTGTGTAATCTAGATTATTGACTCTAGTGCAAGTGGGAGACTGAAGGAAATATGCCCTAGAGGCAATAATAAAGTTATTATTTTATTTCCTTATATCATGATAAATGTTTATTGTTCATGCTAGAATTGTATTATCCGGAAACATAATACTTGTGTGAATACATAGACAAACTAAACGTCACTAGTATGCCTCTACTTGACTAGCTCGTTAATCAAAGATGGTTATGTTTCCTAACCATAGACCTGTGTTGTCATTTGATTAACGGGATCACATTATTGGGAGAATGATGTGATTGACATGACCCATTCCATTAGCTTAGCACCCGATCGTTTAGTATGTTGCTATTGCTTTCTTCATGACTTATACATGTTCCTATGACTATGAGATTATGCAACTCCCGTTTGCCGGAGGAACACTTTGTGTGCTACCAAACATCACAATGTAACTGGGTGATTATAAAGGAGCTCTACAGGTGTCTCCAAAGGTACATGTTGGGTTGGCGTATTTCGAGATTAGGATTTGTCACTCTGATTGTCGAAGAGGTATCTCTGGGCCCTCTCGCTAATGCACTTCACATAAGCCTTGCAAGCATTGCAACTAATGAGTTAGTTGTGAGATGATGTATTATGAAACGAGTAAAGAGACTTGCCGGTAACGAGATTAAACTAGGTATTGAGATACTGACGATTGAATCTCGGGCAAGTAACATACCGATGACAAAGGGAACAAAGTATGTTGTTATGTGGTCTGACCGATAAAAGATCTTCGTAGAATATGTGGGAGCCAATATGAGCATCCAGGTTCCGCTATTGGTTATTGACCGGAGACATGTCTCGGTCATGTCTACATTGTTCTCGAACCCGTAGGGTCCGCACGCTTAACGTTACGATGACAGTTTCATTATGAGTTTATATATTTTGATGTACCGAAGTTAGTACGGAGTCCCGGATGTGATCACGGACATGACGAGGAGTCTCGAAATGGTCGAGACATAAAGATTGATATATTGGAAGCCTATGTTTGGATATCGGAAGTGTTCCGGGTGAAATCGGCATTTTATTGGAGTACCGGGAGGTTACCGGAACCCCCCGGTAACCTAATGGGCCTTAATGGGCCTAGTGGAGGAAGAGGAGAGGAGGCCTAGGGGCTGCCGCACGCCCCTCCCCCCCCAAGTCCGAAGTGGACAAGGAGGGGGAGCGGCGCCCCCCTTTCCTTTCTTCCCTCTCTTTCTTCTTCCCCAAGTCCTAATCCAACTAGGGAAAGGGGGGAGTCCTACTCCCGGTAGGAGTAGGACTCCTCCTGCGTGCCTCCTCCTAGGGCCGGCCGCACCCCCCCTTGGCTCCTTTATATACGGGGGCAGGGGGCACCCCTAGACACACAAGTTGATCTCTAAGATCGTTCTCTTAGCCGTGTGCGGTGCCCCCTTCCACCATAGTCCTCGATAATATTGTAGTGGTGCTTAGGCGAAGCCCTGCGATAGTAGAACATCAAGATCGTCACCACGCCGTCGTGCTGATGGAACTCTTCCCCGACACTTTGCTGGATCGGAGTCCGGGGATCGTCATCGAGCTGAACGTGTGCAAGAACTCGGAGGTGCCATAGTTTCGGTGCTTGATCGGTCGGGCCGTGAAGACGTACGACTACATCAACCGCGTTGTCATAACGCTTCCGCTGTCGGCCTACGAGGGTACGTAGATCACACTCTCCCCTCTCGTTGCTATGCATCACCATGATCTTGCGTGTGCGTAGGAATTTTTTTGAAATTACTACGTTCCCCAACATTTCTCTAGGAAGAAAAGCAATACACATGAGTGCCTCAAGATCAAGGGCCAACTGTTTTGGAAAATATCATAGCATATATCATATTTTTTATAAATCTGTACTAAAAGGGGATGCACGTACACTTATATTGGCTTGATCACCTATAAAATCAGATCTTACCACTGGACATTGGTACTCTCAGATGCTTCCCATTAAACATCATGCAATTTATGAATTACCACTGCCCTAGGCACTCCATAGTCCAGCTATCTTGCTTGTGACGATCTTATATGTGCTCAGCATATCATCCTAATATACAACTACAGGATCGCGAAGTAAAAGCAGAGAGAAAGATTATAGGGAAGAAAGGGTGAACAAAAATTAGCCAGTGCGCGCGGGCTAGCATCTCATATGATGAGGGAAGGCACTACATGGAGAAGGTTTCGGCAACAACTTTAAATAATGCGGAATAGAAGGCAATCACATTTGAAATGATAGGAGACAAATTATATCAGGTTATATGAGTGATAGAGGCTATAAACTACTTTGAGGTGCTGGGCATATATTGGCAATGTGAGATGGCACAATGAGATTATGTTTATACCAGAAAAAAAGGATCGACAGAGGTGTGGGGCATGCATTCGACCACTCGCCATGCAGTTATAAGTTGTTGAAGCTTAGTTGATTGTCACCATCATCATACTGTAAAATGACTTATGCGTCAACCTGCATACTTATGCATGTCTATCTAGCAGTGTATAATTGGTATAAGCACACGACGATTAGTTATGCTAAAAAACAACACATTTTAGAACTGATAAGGTTTGCTTTTCTCAAGCTATTCATCATCTAATATGCAGGTAATCCAGCAATACTATCAAACTTAAAAGGCCAACAATAATAAATAGCTAAGCTGCTTACTGCTCACGGCTTCATGCATATATTCTCCATGGCTGCCACGGTGTCATTGCACCTGAATAAAAAACAGCAACTTCACACGAGTCACCAATGACATCGCTGAATACATCATATGTAAGTCAAAAGTATGCACCATGCATGAGCAAAAAAATTATGCATAGACAAATGGAAGGTGCATATCCTATACTTAAGTTGTACCAAAATACCGAATAATGCAGGTGCCCCTGAATCAGTAAGAGTAAGCCTTCATGAACTTCAGACGTAACAAATATCCCTATGCTCACACTACCAAAAGTTTCCTTTTAGGACCTTCTGCTACAGGTACGCCGTCAATTTTATTATCCTTCATGAACTTAAATCTTCTAAGATTAGATCATCACTGTTAACCGTAATAACTTGAAGAAAACACGTTTGTACATATATTAATAAGGAGCAATACAAATCCAAATATCCATTTGCTCCTCCTACACGAACTCAGATCCAATATCGTCTGCTCCTACCACAAGGAAACGTCATTCAGACTTAAGAAGTATAGAACTACTTATGAGAGGGAGAAGATCAGTGAAAGAAAGAGATGCACATATAAGTTGCATTCATCGCACAATAAAGATGTGGATCTCTTGGTGCCTGTGATACATACCATGAAAAAGGCATGGTCATCGCTATCGGTTGGAGGCACAAAGATCGCCACCAGCGGACGGGGGTGGCCGCGAGGCAGTTTGGCGGTGGCCGTGCGTGACAGGAGTTTCCTGGCCTTCTGGTGCTCCTCGTCCTTGTCCTCGTAGTCGACGTTGTCCTCCTCGTCCTCGAACTCGAAGCTGCAGCCCCTTCCGCCGCCCCAACGGCCGCGGGCCCTCCAGCTTGTCGTCCTCCTCCTCCTCGCGGACACCCACCGCCACTCAATGGAGGGCGCCTTTCGCATGTCGGCCACCGCCGACGACTCAGCTGCCATTCCCGGGCCGTGGCTTCAATCAGATCGAGAGATGAGAGGACGGGGCAGGGCTTGGGAAATCCTCCCGCCCGTGCACCAGTAGTCTCACGTGAAGCAGAAGAGGAACAACGGCGAGTGGCACGGCGGCGGCCTGCGGCGAAGGGCAGCTCCGACGGCGGCTCCAGCGGCGCGGGGGAGAGGGGGGGGGGGCGAAGGGCGGATCCAGCGTGGCAGGGGGCGGCTCCAACGGGGTGCGGCGAAGGGCGGATCCAGCGGGGGGCGTCTCCAGTAGGAGGGGGTGGTGGGGCGAAGGGCGGTGAACAGGTGCGGGAGGAACGGGGCGGGAGGATGTGGGGGAAGAGGTGGGCGGTGGCCAAACTGCCCGAGGGCGTGGTCGCGGGAGGACTCGGAATATTTTTTTTGGACGGGACGTGTTTGTAAGGATGGTAACCCAATGGCATGGTGGGTAATTAAAGCATACAACGTGTTTGGTGTTTTGAAGGGATGTAGACCATCAGATTGCAGGTTTGGATGGATAGGATAACTTGGTTCTCCGTACTCTCGTGCTTTTATAGTGGTAGTAGATAGATAGTAGATTATTTCTACGTTTAAATATATTCACAATATTCAAAATAAAACAGAAAAACGGATGTAAAAATGTGAAAACAAAACGAAAAAAAAAGACTAATCAAAGCCCAACGGGCTAGAAGGCACTGGTAACTCACAACCGACCTTACGCCGTCCGTCGCGCCGTGGTGCGCCTCCGCCGGACGCGAGGCCCGCCGTCTCTGCCCCGCGCGCCGCTTGCTCTCCTCCCTCTCGCGCGTCATCCCGGGGTCTTCCGCCGGCCGAAGTTCGCTGCCCCGAGCTCCGTCCCACCGACATCGCCTGGTCCCCGCTCCGTCTAGCCGGAATCAAGCCACCGTTCGGCGTCACCGGCGGCGAGGTAGTAGGCACCGCCATCCCTTCCCACTTTCCTTTACCTCTCGTTGTTTGTTTCGATTGGTTGGCTGAAAGCCTGAAACCATGCCCTGAAACCCTACGTTTTGATTTGGGGATCGAGGAGGCGTAGAGCGGCGGGGCCATGGAGGAGGACGGCCTCGACATGGACGGCGTCTTCGTGGGCGGCCGCGACGGGGAGTTCTACTACGAGGGCCGCCGCGAGCGCGCGCCCCAGACCCGCGACGAAGCCCTCTACGGCGTCTTCGGCAAGGGGCACTCCGACTACGACTACGACTCCGAGGAGGACGAGGGGTCGCGACGCCGCAAGCGCAGAAGGGACGAGTCCGAGTCTGACTACACTAGGCCCGTGCAGTTCGTCTCCAAGGGAATGCCCGAGGGGGTGGAGCAGGAGGAGCAGAGGCCTGGGCTTGGCCAGGCCCCGTCTTCCCTGCGCACCGCCGCCGCCGAGGGCGACCAGGAGGAGGTCATCGACCTGCCCACGGGGTTCGGGCAGCGGATCGCCGAGGGTGCGCGTGCCAGGCGGGAGGAGAAGGACCGGCAGCACGAGGCGGCCAAGCGCCGCCGCCAAGCGTCGTCGGCGGGGGTGGATGATGGAAAACCAGCTCTGGCCCCTGGCAGCGTGGAGTCCAACACGAAGGTGGCTAAGATGATGGCTATGATGGGGCACAAGAGAGGAATGGGCCTCGGCAAGCATGCTCAGGGAATCACCGCACCGGTGGAGACCATCCTGCGCCCCAAAAATGCCGGACCTGGCAGTGTTGAGGAGTTTAAGGAGGCCAAGCCCTTCACTGCCAAGGAGAACCTGCCACCCCCACCTCCTCCGCCGTCTGCCAAGAAGGAAAAGCAACGGTGGTCCAAGAAGGCCAGCTTGAAGAGAGATCAGGTCCTGACAAAGAATGAGTTGCTGGCTATGCGCGCCGAGCAGGAACAGGATGAGCAGCCCACGGTTGTCCAGAAGGTGATTGACAGTGGCGGAGCCAGAAACTCAATATAGAGGGGGCCAAACATGTTATGGGCCAAATCATCTAAATCTTGCTAATTATGTTTGAAAAATGGGGGATTATGAGTACATATAGCTGTATTTGTGAGAGCATAGGGGGGGGGGGGGGGGGGGGGGCAAGGCCCCAGCCAGCACCCCCCTGCCTCCGCCACTGGTGATTGACATGCGAGGGCCTCAGGTTCGTGTGCTGACAGACTTGAAGGGGCTCAGTGATGAACAGGAGATAGAGGCGAATGATGTGCCAATGCCAGAGTTGCAGTACAATGTGCGGGCGCTTGTTGACGAGACCAAGGCTGATATCATCAGGTTGGAGGGGCAGCTGCGACAGGAGCAGGAGAGGGTGGCTAGTTTTGTGCGGGAGAAGGAGAAAGTAGCAAAGCAGGAGGCGTTGCAGAAACACCAGCTGCAGGTTATGGAGACGTTTGCAGGTGTGCTGGAGCAAGTCTGGGTGGACGATACAGCTGGTTTGCTCATGCTGCGAGGGTTGCTCAAGACCTTCCAGGAATTGAAGCTGCGTCATGAGGAGGAGTTCAAAATGTGCAGCATTGCATGGATTGCTTGCCGATTTGCTCATCAGTTACTGATCCGGGTCTTCCAGGGGTGGCAGCCTCTGCAAAATCTGTTGTTTGGCTTGGAAGTCATGTCATCATGGAAGGATTTGCTGCAGTGTGACCAGCCATATGATTTCTCAGATGCTACTGAATCAATGGCTCCATATGTACAGCTGGTTAGTGAGGTGATCCTGCCAGCTGTGAGGATATCAGGAACTAACTCATGGGAGGCTAGGGATCCAGAACCAATGCTCTGCTTTCTTGAGTCATGGGAGCGGTTATTGCCCCCTATTGTGCTCCATTCAATATTAGAGCATGTAATCATGCCAAAGCTCACAGCTGCTGTTGAATCCTGGGATCCACGTAGGGAGAATGTACCACCGATTCATGTATGGGTACACCCATGGTTGCCGACTCTAGGACGAAGGATAGAGACCTTGTGTCACTCTATTCGGTACAAGCTGAGTACTGTCCTCCATGTTTGGCAAGCTCACGATGCATCAGCCTGCGCTTTGCTATCTCTATGGAAGGGTGTATTTGATCCATCAAGTTGGGAAGACTTGATAGTGCGCTATATCATTCCTAAACTTAAAATGGCACTCCAGGAGTTTCAGATCAACCCAGCAAACCAGAAGTTCGACCAGTTTAACTGGGTTATGATTTGGGCTTCTGCTGTACCAGTACACCATATGGTCCATATTTTGGAAGTTGATTTCTTTAGCAAGTGGCAGCAGGTTCTCTACCATTGGTTGTGTTCACCGAATCCTGATTCCAATGAGATCACAAACTGGTACAAGGACTGGAGGGGTCTTTTCCCACCAGAGTTACTCGCCAATGAGCGCATACGGATGCTTCTAACGGCTGGTCTTGAGATGATGAACCAAGCTGCTGAAGGGGTTGAGTTGGTGCAGCCAGGGGCAAGGGAAGATGTGGGCTACTTGAGAGCAACAGAGAAGTGGAAATATGATGCAGCACAGCAAGCATCGCAATACCCAGCTTATCATTCAGTGCCAGGAGCAGTCATGGGAGATATGAGCTTCAAGGAGTCTATTCAGGCATATGCGTCTGACCAAGGTTTGCTGTTTATGCCTAGAGTTAATAAATCCTATAATGGCAAGCCAGTGTATGAATTTGGCACCGTGAGTATCTTCATAGACTCTGTCAAGCGACTACTCTATGCGCAACTTAAAGAGGGAACAGATAGATGGAGTTCTGTGTCTCTTACACAACTGCTGGAAATGAACCGGATGGCAAGATCACACTAGCAAATCATCTAAGCTTGAAATTTCATTTCATTTCTATTTTTCCCGCCATGTAGAAGTCTTCAGAATGTGGCTTTTGAGAGCATTTCTGTAGAATTAGTTACTAAAGAACAAAGTTTCTGGTGATGTGTCTGAATGTGATTTTCTACATGTATATACATGGAACTCAGTTATTGCTGCCCAAGAATGAATAATCTATGCAGATCTATTTCTAGTTGTACGTTGATATATACTCCGTATTTGTTTATTTCTTGAGGTTTCCTGTTGTTTTGTTAAGTTCATTTCTTGCTGTGTTTCCTGACATTATCAGAATGTCCCCCACTAGGACTATTAGTGTGCATCTAACTTTTGTCATTATGTGTTAAAGATTCAGGAATCTCCAGTATGTACTAGTGACCTAAAACGTCTTACATTTGTTTACAGAGTTTGATGGATGAAAGTTTTTGCTGTGATACCATGTTCAACTGTTAAGATGACATGGTTGGGTTATTACTGTGGTGCATTTTTTTTAAATGACAGCAAGTACTTTTGTTTAACTCGGGCTTACCCAGACTGTTTGTTTGGTTTAACTTGTACTGTTCAAGCTGCGGAAACCATTCCTATACAAGGTGATTTCACATGGAATGTTGTGAAGTTTTATCATGACTAATTTGATAGTGCTTTTCAGTGTTTTGAAGGTTCTTTTGTCAATCCCTGCTTTCA
This sequence comes from Triticum urartu, assembly GCF_056163025.1. Taxonomy (NCBI): domain Eukaryota; kingdom Viridiplantae; phylum Streptophyta; class Magnoliopsida; order Poales; family Poaceae; genus Triticum; species Triticum urartu. The sequence goes on along the minus strand of NC_141877.1, from coordinate 56,135,354 downwards.
GTGTTGAGCTTCCTCTTAAGGATATTAGTTTTTGGAACTGCAGTTCCACGGTTCCTCTTAGATTCAAGGCCTCGTTCGGTAAGATATATTTTTAAATCACTTCTGTACCTAGATATCTTCACTTGTTTCAGTTTACATTTTATTGCTACAATCATCCTCAATAATCTGCTGACGTATTTGATTGAAATATTTGACATTGTCAGTTTGAATTATTGGCATTTCAGAGTGGAACTTTCACAGGTCTTTCATGCAGATCCAAGTCATGTCATTATCCGTGTGAGATTTGTACTGTATACTTAACTAAACATTGTACCTACTACAGTATTTCTGTGCACACAAAAAAAGGTAACCCTGGCTTGCTTAACTTAGGAAGGGTGCTAACTAGCAAATCTCTGTAAGTCCAGCACTCCCTGCTTGGGTGCCTGGTGTAGCTGTGCTCTTCTTCCTTCACCTATAAGCCATGCTCCACAGGACACTGAGGGTCTTCAGTTGTTGATCACCAAAAGCTCAGATGCAACATATACAAACAACTAACAGTATATCTAAGCAATCCAGAAACACAAAACGAAATCAAATGCCTCTCTTGACATGTTTTTCGTCATCCCTCCAATTTACAGCCATTGTTGCCTGAGCATATTCTCCTTCATGTGCCTTTTTAACTTGTCATTAGGGGCTGTCCCTTATCACAGTGCTACCAGCGAATGCAAGGTTAGACACCAGTGAGTGGTTATCCAGTGGAGACATTGGTGGAGACACACTTAACTGAAGAGCAGGCTCGATTGTTCTGACTTTCAGGTCCATGACATCTGTGATCAGGCCTGGCCTCATGATCTTGTCGCTGACGGCACACTCACCCTTTAGCATCTTGGCGACTGTCGACATGGAGGGCCTGACCTTGGGGCTATCCTGGGTGCACAGAAGTCCTATTTTCAAAAACTTATGAGCTTCGTCGGTGCTGAAATCATCTTTTAAGGTCCTGTCGATGATGCTCCCAAGATCACCAGACTCGTAGAGTGTCCAAGCCTGGGAAAAACAAGTGGGGATTTCTGATTTATATTCTTTAATCTACTACTGACAATGTCAAGAAACAATGCTTCAGCTATTTTTGAAATAGAACCTTTTGACTTCTCTTTGCAGGATAAGAGATTAAAGATCTCTCATAAATCGCTGTTTTGCAATGCAATAGCAGGTGCATATAATAATTGGACAAAAGCTAACAGATATGTCCTAAGAATGAGAACACCAGTCAATGCAAGTGGCATAGAAAACATTTTCAGAAACAAATCCAGAACGAGTGGGCCAATAAAAAATAATCTCAAGATAAGACGATGAAAGCTGGCAGTACTACCAAAAATATTAATTTTCAGGACAGAGAGGAAACTTCCTGGTACTTTCCTTCAGAATACTTCCAACTGTATTTCCTCTTCAAAAAATAAAGAATACTTCCAACTGTGGCAAGTATATTATGCGCATCTACTTGTGGTTATCTAAATTGTTCAACCATGTGCACATAGTAGGTATATGTCTGGCATGGTTCTCATGGTCTAATGTGGAGCATCTTCGATCTATCATAGCTGTATTCCATACTATTGTACTAGACAGAAAATATTTGTTTTTCCTGATATATATTTTTGAACTTTCTAGAGAATCATAATTCAGTAGATATTGTTATTGAAATTGTTCTTTACCGTTTCTAGGAGGAACTGATCTTGGAGAGGCAATCTGGGGTCAGTGTGCCACCTGCCACTGACAATCTCCAGCAGCAGAACCCCAAAGCTGTACACATCAGCCTTCTTTGTCAGCTGCCCTCGGATTGCATACTCCGGTGCCAGATACCCTCTGAGAAATGAGCATATGTCAACTTGTCTTAACCACACAGTACAGTATATATCAATATATGCAAGGTTAAATGAGAGCAGCAACAGGTGTCACTTTGCTTACAATGTTCCTGCAACCCTCGTGCTGATATGCGTCATGTTGCCTGGGAAGAGCTTTGCTAGCCCGAAATCCGATATTTTGGGGCTCAGGTCCTTGTCAAGCAGAATGTTACTCGCCTTGATGTCACGGTGGACGATATGCGGCCGGATTTCTTCATGCAGATATGTGAGACCGTCGGCGACACCAATGCAGATCTTCGCCCTTGTGCTCCAGTCAAACCGGATACTACTGTGGGCATTGCCTGAAGAACATCATGACAAACCAGGGGGTTCTGAGAATGAATTTACCAGCGATTTAAAGTTCTGAGGAAAATAGAAATTTGGTTCAACATACCAAAGAGGGTCCTTGCAAGGCTGTTGTTCTCCAGATAATTGTAGACCAGCATTTTCTGACCTCCATCGACGCAGCACCCGTGCAGTTTAACGAGGTTGTGATGGGTTATGCTGGATATGACACTCAGTTCATTCAAGAACTCCCTTGTTCCTTGCTTTGACTCAGAGGAGAGCACCTTGATGGCAACTTTTTGACCATTCATCAGCTTTCCCTGCATAATTTAGACCCGAGCCTGAGCACTCATGAAACACTAGTGTTTGAATTTTGATAGCTGGTCCAAGTGCTACAGTGACGGTAATCACTACAGCAGGAAGAGTATAACCTGCCGCTTCCAAATAATTCAGGATTATTTGGAGTGACTGATTGGTGCATACAATATGTTACGGGATAAAGAGATTGTGGTGTTTGAACTTGAAAATGTCAAAGCTTATATGGTGCAAACTGCCAAACTGGCTACTAAACCTACCAGGTAAACACAGCCGAAAGAACCTTGTCCAAGTTTGTTTCCTGAGCAGAAATTCCTTGTGGCCCTTTTGAGCTCCTTGGAGGAGTATATCTTCACGTTGCCATGGAGTGGTATGTCTGAACAGAATAGGTTGAGTCAGAAGGGTTTTAGGATGCTTCAGAAGAACAAAAGTTAAATGAGATATGCAGGGTTTACCTAAGTCCTGCTGTACAATTTGGCTTCTGGATTTTTTCTTCCACCAGAGCAAACGAAAGCAAGTCATTGCTAGAGTATGGGATTTGCTTCTTAGAAGCTTCAGATATGTGTTCAGAAGCTCATGCAAAGAGGAGTTCGATAAGAACCTGAGGGTAAAGAAGAATAGCCAAATAAATTATGTAAGTATCTCACTGGAATTGTTTTTCCTTTTACTTTCAGCCGCAGAAAAAAAACTCACTCTTAAACTTCCTACATAAAATGAAGCTAGTTATATATTTCTGGTTTAACTCCAAAGAAGTTAAGCTGGTAAGATGTCCTCTTAAGAGAGGAAAATGACACGACACGTGGCACTCCGCTCATAACTCAAACATGTAGTTCTGGTATGTTTCTTCTTCCTCTGAGGCGCAGCAGGAAAAGAAAAAAAAATACACTATGCATACTTAGGGGGAAAAGATAATGACAAAATTAAGTAAGCTGGTTATAGTTAGTGGACATATGAAGAATATTTTGTGTGAAGAACTCTGCTTCTGAACAACAAAATCAATGGGAAAAGAAAGTCCCTATACAGGGGGAAACCATTTTCAGCATGATCCCTGAACTTCAAATGTTCAACAGGCAACAACTGAGATCTTCTAACAGAATCAGATGAACTTGATGGTTAAAGAAACACAACAACTGAAGGAACTCGAAGTGAATCAAATGTTTTCATGAGAAACAGCCCTGGATGGATTTGCAACACAAAAGCCAAAAAATTAGAACAACTGATTTTCTCAAAACAAATCTAACCAGGGAAATCGGGTAGTTTCAGCAAAAGGGAGAAAAGGAAACCAAGAAACTAAACTCACCCAAGGATTAGGCGCAGTTGCTCGGAGGAAATCCAGGGTAATTGGGTAGATTCTGCAAAAAGGAGAAAAGGAGAGAAACTGAACCTACCCAAGGATTAGGCGCAGTTGTTCGGTGGAAACTCCACTGTGATGTGCTGCAGTGTGTATGAAGAGCCAAGAGCGTGTAATATAAGTCCTGGATGATGGTGGTATGAGGAGCAGAGCACATGTATCTCCTAGCTTTAGAAGCAAAAGGGTGCTACAATATGCTCCCTATATATACTAGTCCAGGCAGAGGACTCAAAGGTCCCACTGGGATTGACCTGGCCTGTTCTCACCTTGGAGAGATGAGCTGGTTGCAACTTAGGAAGTAGCAAGGAAAGAAACACTTGTCCTCAGCTCCCATCATCAGGAAACAAAAAGATGACCAAGCATTGGGGAAAAAATGCTTATTTATCTCTTCATTATAGGCTTATTCTTAATGCCCGTGTCCTGACTTTAGTATTGCTATAGTCGGAGACCGGTCCACCGGTTATCGAGTCGCACACCGTGTTCACTGTTCATCAGGCATAAACTAAACACTGTGACTTGAAAACGACCTGCTCTTTAAGAAAAGAAATATGTCTACTTTGTCTCCCATAGTTAGTCTTCAGTTTACATTAGTGAGATATAACAGAAATTTCATGGCACAGTAATTAAGTGAGGTAGGCTGCACGCTTGTATTTCACCTCATGGTGGATTATAATAACAACTTTTGTGTTTCATGGCACGCAGTGGGAATGGTTCCTGAATGCTCCTGTTTTCCTTCCAGAATGGTGCTTCCTCAAGCCTGACTTTAATTGCAGTTTGACATGCTGGTTTTTCCCATTGACAATTCAATGATCGAGACAATATATAGGTTGAAAAAGAGGATGAGAAGAGCCACCCAACCTCATCTGAAAAGGTATGCGTTGGATCATACTACTTTCTGATCATCAAACTGAGATGTACTCCCTCTGTAAACTAATATAAGAGCGTTTAGATCACTATTTTAGTAATCTAAACACTCTTATATTAGTTTACGGAGGAAGTACATCTCACTGTGTATCGGAGAAAGTAATCAGCGTGACCCAGATACATTCCCCTTCGTCGACTCACGCAGGCCACAGAAATTAACAAGGTGATAAAATTCGGATATCTTTGAGCAGAAATGACACAAGTGCCCTGTGATTATAATTGCCTTGCGAAGACGAGAGAGGATGATTTGTGTGGCTTGTAATAAACAAATGCACACGAGGGAGACATAACAAATGAGGGCATTTGGGTAATTATCATCATTACATTGCATAACTTGCCTACATTTATAAACATAATTTAAAAAAATGCTTACTGTACATTATTCACTTGAAAAGGATAGTCGGTATTCTAGTGACTAGTACACTTTAGATTCAGTGGTTGTAGTACTTGTGCTTTATTTACCAGCATTGTTTGTTTTTATCGTATGCAAGGCACGAAAATCCAGTTTTTCCTCCAAAGTAAAAGGAAGAAAACCCATGTCTGCTTTATGTTTACAGAATTTTCTTGTGAAATGTCTACTTTCGCGCCTCAATAGTCATATAATTTTGTCAGCATCAGTCAGGTGTGACGTTGACTGTTTTGGAGATAACTGTAATGTTAAAGTAAGCTCAGACTTTTGGCCTTTCCAGGCTATCAAGGGGCAACTTAACAACCGCTAATGATCTGACAGGTCGACCTAAGAAATTTTCAACAATTTTCCGTTGTACAAAAAACACAACGGGATCAGCCATTGACCACATCCGCTGGTAGATCAAGTTATCTTTAGTTCGCTCCCCGGCTCATTTATATTATTGCACTGTTGGTCAAAATTGTAGTTGTGACCATCATGTTACATTTTTTGTCAACATAGACTTTTTGAATTCTGTTACCACTGAAGTTGATAAATTCAAGCTGAGTAACTTTATTTCCGATATATATGTACAGGTCAAGTACATATTATTGCACCGTCGGTCAATATTGTGAGCTGCGAGCATCATGGCAACTTTTTTTTTTTGTCGGCGGACTTCTGAATTTTGATAGAGTTGATAAATCCAAGAGGTTCAGTAAGTTTATTTCAGATATATGTACAGGTGAAGTAGTACATATTATTGCACCGTTGGTCAACATTGTGGGCGGTGATCATCATGGTAACTTTTTTTTTTCGCCCGCACCGACTTTTGAATTCTGATACAGCTTAAGCTGATAAATTCAAGAAGTTCAGTCAGTTTATTTCTGATATATGTACATGTCAAGTATAATTTATCATTTCAGATTTCAAAGACAAGTAGAGAAGTGTGTCCATCAAATCAGTCTCTCTGCTAGGCAGGCTGACAGCTGTATCAACTAGCAGACTTGTCTGGTCAAGGAGTATCCATCAGAACGGTTCCTCTCAAGCTTTTGAGTTGAATTGTCCCATTCGTTCTCATGCAAGTCAAGATACTTGTTTAGCCTGAACACTGCAAGAGATAAACACAGCGACCCGGTTTCAGTTCATTTTCTACCGGATAATACTCGGTCTAGATCATTGCTCAGCTATCTGTCCAACAAAAACAACTTAGTCCAAAATCCTTTGGCGATGCAATTTCTTTATAATACGCCGAAATGGTCAAGCATATTCCTTTGTTGTGGGAGCTGAAAGAAATCAAGAACCTATGTATACGAAGTAAGCCCTAGGGTTTGATTTCGTTATATTTTGCCAACAAAGTCTTGGAACTGACGGTGTACATAAGAACTGCTGGTTAATTAATGCATTTGTATGACATTGGAGAAATGTGCACGTGATGCTTGACAACACCCATTCATTCAAATATTCAGGAGCAGAACAAAGATATGACAATCAATTTCTAGAGCAAAGTTGCACACATATGCTGGTGTCATCATGTAATCAAGTCTTCCTTCAGGTTCAGAACCGTGGCAGGAGGAGCCTTGTTGCAAGAAGATGCTTCAGCAAATGCAGCAAGTGCATCGTCGTCTGACCCGTCAGTAATCCTGGTTGGAGTATCATCCTCCATTGTCTTCCTAAGTCCTCTCCAGGTAAAATGGATGATTCACCGGTGGCATTTTCTGTCCTGAATAGAACATGCAACAAAGTCAAGTTGGCCGTAGCCCATGTGGAACTTGGCATGCTCTGGGGTTCTCTGAAAATAACAGCAAAATATCAATGAATCGGTTCATAATACACGAAAAAGGATAAATAATGGGAAATGAATTACGATCCTGGTGTGACATTACTGCAATGTGATTCTTCCACCAACCATCATCGGCCCAGTGATTCCTCTTCCAGGATCCGACCCAATAACCGTCAAAGATTTGGGTTCCATCTATCTTCTGTACTGCTTTAACGAGTCCGATCTATGCTTGAAGCGCTTCTTCACATACCTCTGCCCAGCTCTATCCTAGAATTTGAGCTCAGGGTTCTTGCAACCTTCGGCACCCAAGCACACACCCAGACTAGCTATTGCCAGCAGTCGTTTCATGTTCGCCTATTTCGCAAAAGATCTTGGTGTGATATGCATCCCAGATTGCCCTCCTTCATCTGTTCGATTCCAGTTACAGAACTCATGAAGTTGCATGAAGCAAAAAGTTGTTGGATAACAATCGAGCAACACACTGTGCATAGCCCTGCACAATCAATCCTTCAGCATCAAAAAACAAAAAAATAATTCTTGAACCAACACAAGGACCAACCATATCGCACTAATAACTACAAAAAGCATTGCGCTGTTGCCAAATCAATTTCTAACATGGAAGAGCTGTTCCAACTCTACAATTCATCAACCAACTCTACATTGACCCATCACATCACACTACAAAATTACTAGTAGTAAGCAATCATGGAGTTTGTAATCATGCAAGACTAATCGCCAAACCTCCAAAATGCATTTCCACCATAAGCAATGGCGACAGCGCACAGCAATCTAGCATCAGCAATGACGACTCCCCGCAGCAATCCACCACACGCATTTCCACCGTAAGCAGCCAAGCAACCGTGAGGCACAGAAAAGAGGAGGGATGGCTGCATACCGCTGGGGGTGGGGACTGGGGAGGATGCCGGCCAGATGGACGTGCAGTGCAGGTCAGGGGGAGGCAGCTGCGGGTCTGGGACGGTGGCTGCATACCGCTGGGGGTGGGGACTGCGGGTCTGAGGCGTGCAATGGAGATCCGGGGAGGGGGGCCATATTGATCACATGGAAATCTAAAGTCGACGAGGTTAATGAGCACATAATGGAGCGGATCCAAAGTGATAACAGTATGGGTCACTGCTTGCAAAGCGGTGTCGCATAATAACAACAGTGCAGGCATTCTTCGTCCGACAGTACATTTAGATACATCCCCTTTTATTCATTTTGATAACAAGTATTTTCGGACAGAGCGAGTATTTCTGAACAACCCAAGGCCACGTTTGGATTCTTGTTTTCCTTCAAATACACCTGTAAAAAAAATACATGTCTCCGTCTGTCGTTTGCATTCGGCCAGAAATCGTTCGTGCCCTGGTAAGTTACACCTGTAAATTAAATACAGTTGTATTTGAACACACCGATGCCAAGCGCAGCCTGAGGCTGTGCTCGGAATAGATGTAACGAGATGCATGTGTATTTTCTATATTGGTGTAACTTACCGGCTCAGTGCAGTTTCCAGGCGGAAACGAAAATGACGGGCGAAGGCTTGTATTACTTACAAGTATATATTTAGAATGAAAACGATAATCCAAACAGGGCCTAAAGTTTTTTTAAATTCCAAACCACCAGCTCAAGTTGAAAGTTGGACTACAAGTTAGGGCATCTTGAACACGAACCCTCAAAGCCTCCGGATCGACGTGCCTGAACGCACTTTGCCATCTAAAATGGTACCGGTCAGCAGACGTGTTTGGTTGTCCGAAATCTTGTAAATCAGGTGCAACACAGGAGAGTTTTGTGAGACGTGCGTAGCGAAACGCGTCCGACAACCTAGACCCACCCAAAAAATATCTCCAAACAAAGCGGCTGTGGTGCATTCATGCTGGTCAACGTCGCTCCAGAGCAGAGCTGACTCCACAACTCTGATCCTCTTCGCGTAGACATGCAGCGGCTCCGGATCTTGGAGCCGCCACCGTCGCTCTCCGGGGCCCTCGACCTTCATGGCATCCGGCTCCTCTTAGACTAGCCACAATGGAGAGTAACATACACATATCTCTAAACCATATTACTACTTTCATACTGGGTAGTATGAAGGTAGTAACATAAGTGTGGTAACATGCAGAGCTTCATTTATTAGTTTATAGACTCATATTACATTGGACATGTGATGTTACAGTAACTAGCTAAGTTACTACAACTATCTCTCTCCTCATTAACTCATTGCCACATAAGCAAATTTGCTGAGTTGGACTCGATGTTACTGCTGAAGTTACTCCCACTGTGGCTAGTCTTAGAAGGAGATCATCATCTTCTCCTGCGATGGGAAGGAGCATCCGTCGCGCCTCCTCGCAAAGGCGGCGGTCACGGACGATGAGTAACAGCGGCAAATGGAGCTCATGATCGAGCAGTTGCTCCGGGACCGTGGTCTGGCACCGCCCTCCCTGCTGCGAACCTGCGTCAAGGAGGAGCAGGCACCGCCGCCGCACAACCGCTACGCCTGCGTCAACCAGCCACCGTCGCCGCCACACCATTTCTAGCGGCAACTCGGTGAAGGATGAGGTGCCACCGATGATTGAGAAGGCGTGCGGGCGCCTCCTCCACTACCTCGATGCTTGTGACTGTGGTCAACGGCGGAGCTAGGAATTATACATAAGGGGGGCCGAATATTGAACAAGACACTAAAGGGCAACATGGTGTATCGAATATGTATGCGACTTCTTTAAAAAAATAATAGAAATTAATTGATGCCAGTATAGCAGAATATGTGCTATTATTACTAATAAGGTGTTGATAACATAGACATATCACATACTCCCTCTGTTCCTAAATATTTATATTTTTAGAGATTTCAAATGGACTACCATATACGGATGTATATAAACATATTTTAGAGTGTAGATTCACTCATCTTGCTCCGTATGTGGTCACCTGTTGAAATCTCTAGAAAAACAAATATTTAGAAAGGAGTAGATAGCATGAAAGCAAAATGCATAATTAGATGGCAATGAATAAACAATTAACAGTCAGCATAGACCTTTCGTCGTATTTAATCCAACATCAATTGATTTTTTTTAGGTGTTACGTTGGTAAAACGTCAGCTATTTATATATTTTGAAAACAAAGTAACCAAGAGACATTTGTAAATTACAACAACAAAATTTGCCTTGTCCTTGTGTATTTTGCGTCTTCCGACATTGTCTTGGAAGTGTAGAATAGTTAGTGGCAGAGGACAAGCCGCAGTACAAGATAAACAAGGGGTGACTAGTGTGCGTGTGTGTCTGAAGCAATAGAAGCTAAAGTCAAACATGCTATTCACTTTTACTACTCAGTTGGATCTTCTGTGGGTACTCTATCTCACAAAAATGCTGTTCGGAGAGGGATATAGGTGAGGCCACATAGCTCTTTACATCAATAATCCGGGGGTCTTCAAAAAAATTCTGAATGTTGGGGGGAGCCGTGGCCCCTGCTGGTCCCCCCTGGATCCGCCGTTGACTGTGGTGGCTCCTCCTCGTGCAGAGCATCGTGGGGGCTGAGGAGAGGGCCGTCGGGAAGGCGGCGCGGCGGGAGCAGCGCAACACGGTGCATAGCTCGGCGTTCGCGTAGTCCGACGAGGCGCAGGCCTGGGTCCGCATGGACCCCAACTTCGCGAAGGCCTGGACCCATGACCAGCCGCTGGCCACCATAGAGACGTCTGCGCGATGACTATGCCGCCTCAATGGGGAGCTTGCCAAGATCAGCGATGAGTGGTCTCCCAGCAAGACCAACGCTGCCGCCGGCATGGGCAAGGGCAAACCTCTCCGGCCATGGTCGGTGTTGACTGCGGCGGTCCTCTGCACGGTGCAGGAGGAAGTGAGGCGGCTCCTCTGTGAGCATTGCGGGTGTACGTTTACCACGAGTGTTGGATGACGACCGGCTCCCGTATCAGCGTCGGGCGATACGGCGAGTGTTGGATGCGCGTATAGACGTGTCTATGAGTAATATGTTCGTTTTAAAGGTCTGGGTTGAAGATGCCCTTACACTACTAAGAAACATCAACCAAACTATGCGACAAAACAAGAATGGCAATTGCATAGGCCAGAAAGAGATTCACGGAACAACAACAAGAAGTCATGTGAAAAATAAAATATACCTCCACGGATAATGATGTTATCAGGTGCCCTTTCGTGTTAAGGAGGTGACAATATCCTTTATCCATTTGCTTCACAAGGATAATCAGAGTGAAGGAAAAATCTTTGAGCTTGCTTGATGTCCACTTCCGCAAACAAGTATTCTACCGTGGCTATTTTACGTGGCTGTATCCGCAGAAACAAGAACGGATGGGTTGAAGGATCTTAATCTTGGATAATGAATGCCCAGGTGAGAAAGAAGCAAGAACATTGTTTATGGACAAAATTTCCGAGTTCTTTATTAGAATTCAGATTGCTTTGAACGAGGTTCTCAGTTACGTAGAAGTCTCAAATATTAAAGAACCTAAATTTTGAATCTAGCAGCGCAAATTGTGCGGGCAACTCTACTAGTTATCGACCAAATGACTGCAATCAGTTTGCGTGCTATTATCCTTACAGTCACTTCCCGATCTCTTTTCTTCACACACACACACACACACACACACACACCCGTACAACCATAATTACTGGTAAGTCAAAGCTGACTTGTTTCTTGCCTGTAAGCAGATTCAATATAGCAGGGAAAAGGCATATGGAAATTATGAAAATCACCATCTTTTGCTCTCAAGTATCAAGCTCGGTACATATATCAGGCCTAAAAGCCCAGCAATCTCATCTGATTTTGAAGGACAAAAATGCCCTTCTATTTTTTGTGCAGAATGGGTTTATTGCAAGAGAGTTGATCAAGTGAACCTCGAAAGGCAAAACGGCAAGGCAGGAAGTAACAGGACATTCATGTAGAACAACTATTCCCGGTGTCTCCTAGGCCTACCTTAGCGACTGAAGCCACTCGAGCACATTCCATGGATTTGGGTAGCAATATTACTTGCTAGGTTGCTCCTTCACCTCCCCCTTATATGTTACTCCTTACACTTGCGTATATGTCTTTTTTATTCTAGTGATATAATTGTGTTCACCTACTACTATAAATGAAGCCATAAGTAATTAGTCTTACATGTACAGCACCTCCACTCAATTGAGGAGGTGAATGTTCGATCAGATATATTATATATACTAGAGAGCATACCGTGCTTTACGGTGCTAGTTATGAGAAGATAAATAGTACTCCTTTGTAACAAAATGTAAAATCAGAAAAGGTCTTACATGCTTGCCTGATAAAGGAGCACACAATTACAATATCTGAAGCAAAAATTCATATTGTGGTGCATGTTTGTAATGGAAGCATATAACATTTGAACTTGAAGCAAACTAAGATTGTGGCGAACAAGGGGATGCATGTTTATCTCACCGACATACAATTTGTATCTAATTTTTATCATGTTCTGCAGACTAAAAAAGCATCTTTGTTACAATTTAGAAGCTCCATAACTTAGAAGCATGGAAATAGTTCTCTGTAAACAGAACTGGTCTTAGTTAGAAGCATGCAATTTTAAATTTATGAAAAAACTATATTACCATCAAGATGGGATGAATATTAGCGTGACCCGCGTACCAAATTAACAAAAAAAACGTTCATGATTTTGGATATAATATATTGACACCCGTCAAAATTCACGAAACCATAAATCAACTCCCGTTGTAGAAATAAAAAATGAATCAAATAGATGACTCAAACCCTACGCCATAGTTCTGCTTTTTTTTACACTCTATGATTTGATCATATGATCCACACACTAAGGAGTGTTGCATGTTCTCAAAGTTCAGCCGAGCATTTGAACTTTTCAATAAAAGACATTAGATCTCTAGGAAATTCAAGAGAAACGACAAATGTCAAATAGGGATTATACAATACATTTGCAAAACTGTACTAGGACCGACTTGAGAAGGTGTATGATTTGCTTTGCGCCCTTTCCCATGGTTTCCATGCCAATGGTGATGTGCATTACAAGAAACTAGAGCCTAGAAGAAAAATAAGAGAATGAACTTAACACTAAATAGAAAATTGTGGCTCTTTTCAGCTCGACGGAGAATTGGCTAGATCCTATTAAATTCATAGGTATTAGAACACACTTCAGAATAACATTCATAGATCACCAAGATCGATCCAAAAGGTCACACACAAACCCCTCATTACTGCTTTCAGACTCCGTGGACCATCCTATAATTGCACGAACGAGATGGCATTTGAGTGGCAAGAACACATGAAACAACAAATTTACTTGGTAGAAAGAAGGAAAGAACTCCCTCGGGCTGCTTCTCCTACAGTATGAAATATTGAGGTAGCCATTTAAAATACTAAGATCACGCAACTGAACTAGTGATAGACTAAGTAGTGACATTAGATCAATACTTCCCATAATCACGGCATCATTCCTGACCATAGTTTCCTCCCCACATCTCTCACAACTGCCACCGACGACGTCAGGGTATCCCTCCAGGGGTCTAATGTCGCCATATCTCCAGATGAGGTGGTAGTTTGTGGAAGTGGTATCCTAGTTGACAATGCTACCTAGGCTAGTAGCAGCACACTCACACATGACTAATCGACGACTCTCCTTAGAGGTTGTTAGCGTTGGTCCATGTTCTCCCTGCACGGTGTTGAGGCGATGGCCGCCCCACGTTTTTGCGTGTGGATGGGCCCATAGGGTGGTGCCTTTGGACCAGACATCAGTCTTGATGTAGACAGGGATGGGCCAACATGTACCTTACTGCGGACTATGGGTAAAAACGGAGTGGATACAGATGTAGTCCCTCAAGTCACTAAAACGTCTTATATTTGTTTACAGAGGAAGTATGTTGATTGTTTCATATCCAGATATCCTAAAAACACTTTTTTGGAGTTGGAGCAGGGCACTGATAATGTTGAATACAAATATGAATATGGAAAATATCAATCATGAATACAAATCAAATATAAAGGGAACCTAATATGGACATCCTTGGCCGTGAAGATTTTACAAGATATGTGGTGAAAACAAAAACAAAATAACACCATGCTATAAAGATTGGTCAAAAATGCAAGAGCTCCAAAATGCAACTAAGTTACCCACTGAAAGGTGTAGTGCTTGCTGGATTCATTCAAATTAATACCACTTTAATGTTTCAAAATAACTATGGAGACAAATGTGTAGAATTACAACAATGGCTAAGACATGAGTGTATGAACATGTGTGATGGTGTTCGACAAGGGAGACATGAGATGAGCGCTGAAAGAAATAGGTTGAGGAAGTTAGCTTGCCCTAGATATAATTATTTGGATGAGTACAACTGAAAAAAAGCCTTGATACTCAGATGTTGTCCGATCTCACTCATAGCATATCCTTCATTGTGTCCTATGAGTCTTATATATGTGTCGGAATCTGAATCAGGCACATATATTAGCCTATAATAATTTCACTTAATATTATCCGTTACGAAAGCTTTAGGTCGGACAGACCATACAAAAATATATTTTTGCATTTTCACATAAAGTTATTGCATGCAAAGTTGTTTAGGCGGAACAATGGGGTATAAAACCCCATTGCAATTTGTATACTTTTACTATGCTATGTACAAAATGGTTTAACACAAGCTAGGAAGATTAACAAGTGAAAAAATAATAGAAAATTATAGTGGGTATACAGTAAGAAGGCAATATGCCACCAGACCCAAGTCGTGGCTTAGTACATTTGCGTATTCGACTGCATGTTTCTCTTTAGCGAGGTTATCTTCCATCGACCGGCAACGTGTGTTCTTGTAGTCATCTACTGTCAGTTTCTCTGGAATTCCTGTTGGCACAAAAGAGAGCCTAGAGCTCTCAAATTGCAATGCCTCGCAAGCCCACAATAACAGCAAGAGTGCATCCAAGCCAACTCTCCAAGGAGAGCTCGTCTCTCTTCTCAACTAGAAAAACCAGCATTCACTACGAGAGTGCATGTGCTCATTTCATCTTATCGAGCTCTTGTGGAGCAAGATAGGTATCTCCACATCATTTATATTGAAAAATTATGTACTCTTTGATATTTTGATTCAAGCAAATATAACGGCAGAGTTCTGTACAATATGTATATGTATACCTAGTTACCTACCACTAGAGCTTGTACCTCGCCATCCTTGTCCAGGAAATCCTCACAAGCTGTAGTTTCATTCAATCTCTTTGGAGCCACAATAATCTGCCATGCACTACCATTGTGTGTTTGATCACCTTTTTAGTATCTTTGGACCCACACTATTTTAACCCTTTTCAAATGAATTTGTGGCTCGAAAATATGGCCCATATGAGTATTCATATGATTGCATATATGCGTATATGTGTACATAAGATCGCGCATGCAAAATCTTCTTTTCTTTCTGTTATCGCTTCAAAGTTCATATAAACATGTATTTAGCAAGAGAATACACTAGGTCTTGCAGAATAAAAATTCCAAACATATAGAGCTCACTAAACAAACTCAAAAATCACATACTGATCAGAATAAAGAGAGCATTTCTGCTGAATAATTCATGGGATTTTGACTCGAACACATCTTCAATCATTCGCATGAGTTACCACTGCTGCAAATCCAGTTGTGCATAAGTACCCGATTGACAAACACACCTATGTATATCTGGATTACTGCAAACTGAGGTAAGAAGTGTTCGAATTAATCATTATTTTTTATTTTCTTTTGAAAAGGAGGATATCCCCCGGCCTCTGCATCAAGACGATGCGTGCAGCCATATATCATTAATAGTGCAAAATCCAGCAGCCGAACATCATCGACCCAGAAAAAAAAAGCGAAAAACAAACCCCGAGGCCGTATACCTCGCGACAGTAACTCCCCCGGGATAGCCACTAACCCTATGATAGAAGACACAACATAAACGAAAAAAAATACAACTCCTAGGCTACGCCTTTAAGAAAGAATCGCCGCACGTGCGCCGATGATGGCTAGTCCACCACAAGGTTGAACTTCGGATTCTCATCCCCAAAGCAAAGCTTCAATCCACCACCTTCAGCAAGGACACGACGCAGGCGCGTGACGACATAGCCCGATCAGAGATTTTGTGTTTCCACCGGAGTGCAAAAGCTCGTTGTTGAAGCCGACTGTACCATCCGCCCTTATCCGGCTACTGACGCCTCGATAGATGGATACCTCTGGAGGAGACAACGAAGACAAAGACGTCCCATACCGCTTGCCTCCCGCTACTGTCGCACCACCTTCGATCCAGCAACAACAGGCTAAACTTGACACCTCTGCCAGAGCCACCGTGCATCACCTGCCGGTAACAGGCATGGCTTGACCTCTCCATATAAGACGTCGTGTGTAGCATCCGCCAGTAGCACATCCACCGATGGCTTCACCTGCCGACGACAAGCACCGCCCGACAACTCCGAAAGAGGCACATGTGTCATCTGCTGAGCTGCATCGAACCCCGTCTGTTGATGGAAGGGACATCCCATACCTTAATCAGCCTCAGAAGGCAGTCACCATCTCAAGATCCGGACTCCGAGTCGCCCACACGACCCCGGAGTCCGCCGCCGTTGATGAAGAGGAGCCGCCGCCCCGATTCCGGGTGCTACAAGGAGCACCCATCATCGCGCCAGCCGCTATCGTCGCCCATACAACGGCAACCGCCGCCGCGATCCCACATCAAGCGCCGTCGACGCCGGAGGAAGCTCCGGCCGCCACGTGCGTCCTGCGACGAGCCCGGACACAGGATCCCAAGATCCGCCGCCATCGGTGCCGCCATAAGGACCCACTACCTGGCCCGTCATCCCCGGCGGAGTGGACGCCACCACCACCATGGTCGGATCCGGGTCAGCCATCGTCGTCGCCACCGCCAAGACCGGATCCGGGCTGAACGCCGCCGCCGCCACCGCCACCGGCCACACCCAACCCCACCTTCATCTTCTAGCCACGTCTAGTCGACCGACACGCCACACCCAGCCAATCTCCACCCACACCACCACGCGGAGCCGCCGCGCCGCCATGCCTTGGAGCCGCATGACGCCGTTGCCGAAGCTGTCGTCCCGCGCCGCACGACATCGAACGAGGAGAAGGGAAATCCCCGCCGTCGCCTATGCCGTCCAGATCGATGGCGCACACCAACGGCGGCGAGGGAGGGAGCTGGAGGCGGTGGACTACCCCGACGGCTAGGGTTCCACCCCTCGGTCGCTCTCGGGAGTGGCGCGAGGGGGTTACATGAGACATTCTTTTACCAGATCGGAAATCCCTGCTCAAATTAACCATGATTAGTGTATATACTTTTGTATCCCCTTGTAAAACATAGCAAGGTCAGATTGAATAAAAAGAAAGAACAAGAACAACACGCTCCTGTGGCTATTACATATCACGTCAGGCATACGAGTGGCTCCCCCTCGCACGCAACAAGATCGCTCCCAGGCTCCCTCGTATCGCTCCCTCCAGGGCGATTAGGGGGTCAACCCCAACGCTCCGGCCGCCGCCCCCTCCCCCCTCTCCTCCACCTCGTCGTCCCCAGAGACGTGCACCGGCTAAGCCGGGCACCGCCGGTGATGGGGACGGCGGGGATCTAGGCTGCAGCCCCGCGGTCTTGAGGGACCGGCAACGCGAGATCGCCCTTCGGTCTTCGTCTTTCCCGGCGGTTCGGCGCTGCTCTGGCAGCTTCGTGGGGATGGAGGATCGGGAGGGATGTGGCTATGGTTGACTGGCCGGCGCCGCCTCCGGTCATATCTGATCTGGCCGGTGCCGCTGGCGGTGGTGGCCATCTCCTCCGTTGGAGGTGGTCGGCCTGAGGCTGGATGGTCAGATCTCTATATCCGCCATCTAGTTTCGGCTGCTAGTCGGGAAGACATAGTTGCCAGTGAAAACCGAGCCGATGGCAGGCGATGGGGGCGTTCTACGTCGTTACCGTGTTGAAGGCATCGTCGTGTAACTACTGTCGACCCACTCTTGCTGCTCCGGGGGATACCCTAGGATCTGGTCTTCCAGATCCGACGATGACAGTACTGCGGTGTCGTTTTCTCTTTTGGGAGCATCGGTTGTGGAGCAGAGCTGGAAGACAGAGGCAGGAGGTGGAGCAGCTTCGTCTTGCACGGAGCTTTCGGTGGAGAGTCAAGTCATGCCTGGCCGATAGGTGCTACGCTGTGTCATGCTTGGTCGACAGGTGCTACGCACGACAGATCTTCCAGAATCTTCGCGTCTGGACGGACAAGCACGGGGCGGTGGCGCCCTGCGTCGACGGATGGACGGACTTGCAAGGATGATGCGGATCTCTCTCCTGAAGATGGGTCAGCGGTTCGATGATGATGGCGGCGTCTAAAACGTGTGCATGTGGTGTACGCTTTAGGTCTGCTGCACCGGCTGTGGGTTCTGAGATACGTTATGTGGATGGATCGACGACGACACTGGTTTTAGATATGGGGAGTGAGAGCACTCCATATTATCAAGTTTTGTAGATGTGAGTGATGGCGTCGGGTGGCGTGGTGTATGTTCTTGTTAGACCTATGTTGAATAATAAATAAAGATGAACATATGCATCGATTGATGCGGAGGCCAGGAGTCTTAACCTCCTTCTCCATCGATTGATGCGGAGGCCAGGGGTCTTAACCTCCTTCTCCAAAAAAAATCACATATCACGCGAGTTTCTGTGTTTCGCTGATTTCTGCTAATTGATCACATTAGCCTGCATTGTGTAGTTTGCTTCGTAGCTAGCCTCCACAAAGCACCCACCAGCCTGCCCGCTTAGTACTACTCCCTTCGTTCCTAAATATTTGTCTTTCTAAACATTTCAAATAACTACTACATACAGATATATGTAGACATATTTTAGAATATAGATTCACTTATTTTGCTTCATATATAGTCACTTGTTAAAATGCCTAGAAAGATAAGTATTTAAAAATGAAGGAAGTACGTACTTGTGTACGTGCGTGTTGTAGACGTTTATTGATCGGCTTGGAAGAACATGAGCGTGAACCATACGTGCGTACCTCATCCAAGAGTAATTGGCGAGTCACGTCGGTTGATCGGGACTCTGTTAACAATTGGTTGATCGGTGTTAGAAGTATAATTATATTTAAGTTAGAGATTAGGAGTTGGAGATAGAATAAGATTAAATAGTATATGACTTGCGCTCTACTTTAAGTCTTTCTTCCTCATATTATACTTTACTAGCACAAATGCCCGTGCGTTGCAACGGGTACAAAATAAATAAACTTATTCTTAGAAATTTTAAATAAAAACTCAAACAACTTTGAAAGTAGCAAAAATATTATTTGAAGTGTTGAAAAGTGCATTTTCTATGCCATGTTGAACGACCAATCTTATAATTCACAAAGAAATATTTTCTAATAATTAGTTCATAGTAAAACACATGAAAATCTGTCAATTTTGAACATAAAACCAAAAGGTAGTGTGGGTGCAAAGTTGAATGTCGAGCATCACCATAATATTCTGAAGTTGTTGATGTAACATTATGTATCCGGATTTCGCTGAGGAGGACTATCACTATGGCAGCCATCATATTCCTTTGTTTATATAGGAGGCAAGGATAAGAGCAGTAGTATGATGAGAGAGGGGAAAGAAAAGGCTTCCATGAAAACGTAATATAGTTCAGATTCACCAAAAAGCAACAAAATATCACTACATCAGATCATAGTTTGTGACAACACAATCTTTACTTTCTTGGTGCATCTGATCTGCATTCTATAGATCTCAATTACATTTCATGGATAAGAGCAAATTAACTTTCCCACAAAAAAAGAGAGCAAATTAACCTAACGGTTTTGTGACATATCTGGCCATCAACACAGGTTCCATGATCCACAACTTATGTCTGGAGATGTGCATTAGTTATTTCAGTTTAGAAAAAAGGATGTATATTGTGAAGAATCAATCTACAGTGTTACTTTGTTATTGTTACCTTAATGATGAAGAGTCTTTATCACGATGGGAACACCCACCAGCACAGAAAGGACATCCATGCACTAAGTGACCACGGGACGACATGAATCATTCCATTTTGGAAGGAGGGGTGGAGGAGTTGCCATCATATGCGGAGGAGGATTCCTCCGAGCCCAGAGGATGAGGAGGTGAAGAAGAGTCCCGGCTGAGACTCTTTTCCCTCGGCTCGGTTGGGCCGTTCATACTGAGGCCCATACGGATAACAAACCCAGCGGCGGACGAATCCTTCTTTTTTTAGGTATATATATATATATATATATATATATATATATATATATATATATATATATATATATATATATATCCTGGACACAAACGTCGATAATATTGCAGAAACAAAATTTAGTACCACCTCGAATATGTTTTAAATTCAAACTGAAAGCATAAAATCACGGGAAGAAGCGTATTGTGACGGTGAACCCGAAAAACTCAACCCGTGCTTTATTATTATAGCAAAAAGGCCCGTGCATTGCAACGGTACAAAATGAAAATGGTTATAAACTCAAAATACAATTTACTATTTAAATAATGTTGCAGGTAGCATAACAATATTAGAAGTAAATTAAAGTACCAAGGACCATATTCTTGACACAACGAGTGGAAATTCGCTAATACTTCAAGAAAGAAAAGAAATTCCCTGAGGTTAGAAGCAAAATGATGCACCTCGTGTTCGTGTTTTACTTGTGAAGCTAACGTGAAGCTGACATCAAAACAGGAAGTAAAAAATCAAAGATATTAAAAGGCTTAGTAATCAAAGAAGATAAGCAATGTCCAACAAAAAGAGAAAACATTAATATTCGGAGTAATTGCGTACCAGTCACGCCTTAAACCATTTGCTACACAACGATTGTCGCATATAAGGAGTAAGTATATTTCCATTTTTGCAAAAAAACTTTCAATATATTCATCTTCCGTTATCTATTTCCCTTTTTCTTTTATTAAACATGTGTACACTGTTTATCATGCCTACTTTTCTAGATCACAACCGATATCTTGGCCTGCGTGCCACTTGTAGTATCTTTCTCTGTTCAACTTGTGGAATATTGTAATTTAAAAAAACATGTGGAATATTGGCACATTTTGGACCCATTCCAGGCATTGTGTATGAATGCCGATTTAATCGGTCAGTTTAATTAATAATCGGCCTCCATTAAATCCATCAATCCGCCTTTAATTAATTCCTCCATTCCATATATGAGCGAGATTTAATTGGGGTCTTTCTCCCATAATTCGGGATTGCTGGGATTTGATCTGATCTCTCTCCCATTAATTTCACCAAACCATCTCTCTCCTCATAATTTTCCCTTTCATTACTTCCATATATGAGCGCCCGATTTAATTCTACTTTTTAATTCCTCCGTATATATATAATTCCTCTTCTCCCGTAATTCCTTCTTTTTGGGAAGCATGGTCGCTATGTATACATATCCTCTCTACTTTTACATGTTTACAAGACTTGTCTCAATTGGTGGCAGCGCTCAACATTGAAGTGGAGGTCATGAGCTCGATCCCCCGTGAGCAATTATTTTTCTCCACTTTCTTTGTTAGTCGGCCCGACTTTCCCAGATGCCGGTCACCGGCCCTTTTTCTGAAAGTACAATTGCAAGATAACACATGCACCTTTGTATTTAAGAAGTGAATCCGAGGCTAAAATAGTACTATCTTCTATTGACCATTCCACATATCAAATTTAGTCCATCTACATATCGTATAGCAAGAGACGGAGGTTTGAAGGAAGGGGGGGGGGGGGGGAGGGGGATCTAACCTTGGATACTGCATCGTCGCCAACCTCGTTCGCCTCTCTAAACTGAATATTATGTCTGAAATATCCAAAATTAATAATTGGTAATAGTATTTATAGTGCTTCCCTACTACTCGAGGAAGGTAATATACCGCGAGACGAATGCGACAACGTCATTGCCTCAGCCATGTACGCCTCCCTTCTCACCAAGCCTAACTACAACAACAGACTTCAGTCCTTACAGGCCAAACAAATAGCAGCAACGTTAATGTTCATGCACTGCTTAAAAGTATTTGATAAATTATTAGTAGTACAAAATTATTACAAAAAATCTAGCGCATGTTCACACAGCAATTATTTTGCATCTTGTTGTAGAAATTTATCAATATGCACAATTAGCGTAAACTAAATTATAGGATTGTACGTAGGCAACACACAGCCACACATGTACCTTGATTTCTCTCTGAACTTCCCAGGCTTTTCCACTGATCTACTGAAGGGATATGTTGGCGTCGGTGGCGGTTAGCTCCCAATGAGGGGAATCAGGATTGCTAGCACCCGTAAATCTTTTCAGTCATCAGTCTCCAGCATGCTTGGCTTCCCGCCGCCCACAATGGTTTCTAGCGTTCCATTGTATGCCAGCTAGGTTGTATTACTCAAAAGATGCAAAGAATACTCACATATGTTTCGCTGCTTCTTTATTTTTCGGAGACCAATGAACGTCTTGTTATTAGTACCACCAATTATATGCCACTCTAGGATTAGTCTACGTGATCATAGTTATGTCTTGATTTATTTGCCGCTGGATTCGCTCGCCACACCACCGAATCAATCAAGACAATAAGATACCGATTCTCTGCCACACCACCGATCTGCTTTCATCGCTCGCCCGCACCAACTTCCAACGATCCCAGTTAAAGGAGCACAACGGTTGGTTTTCTTCAGACTTTATGCGTACAACATTGGTTACCGGCGACAACGCTCAAATTTTGAACGACGACGACGTTGCAGGTGAGCCTCGGGGGCTGGTCGTCACGCAGCTAGAGCGCGAGGCGCCGTAAAAGCCTGCTTGTCGGACTTGTCGGTGTTGCAGATGTCACGGAGGTTGTAGGCAAGCTTGATGACTTGCAGCTTGCCGGAGATGAGCAAGTCGCGCGTGCCTTTGGGCTAGGTGTCGAGGACCACCTATATGAAGAAGTTAGACCACAATATACGCACCTAGATGAAGTGCCCCGCGGGATCAGCCTCGGCGGACGTCTCCTCGCCCAACGGCTCCTCCGCCTCCACCGGATCCACCCTCACCTCTTTCCGAGCAAAATCGCTAGATTTTTTCGGCGCTCCTCCTTGTGTTTGCTCTCAATGGGAAGCGAGCGGGGGCGTCAATCAATCGGAGATCCAGATCGAGCAGGATTAGGGTGCGATGATGGGCCATAGAATGGGCTGAGGCCCAGGCAAGCGATCCGAGGAATCGGTCGTACGAACCATTAACTTTAGTACCACCTTGGATTTTGGAAAAATATGAACGTGTGGAAAAAAAACTGAAAGCGTAAATTCACGAGAAGTAGCGTATTGTGACGGTGAACCCACGGAGTCAATCCGTACTTTATTATTAGGGATAGATATATACCCTACATCTGAATTAGATCAATAAAAACATACAATAGAAATATTAGTCATCCTATACTTTCACCAAGCTATATGACTACATTGTGCCAAAGAAAAAGAAAATTGTACGTCGAGCACATCTATGAGAAGCTACACATGCACCATCCACATGTTAGGCCCGTGTGGAAAGCGTGCAATTCTTCATCAACTTCTTCGACACGACACGGCATCGACACCCGTCGCGACGAGGAACGCCTCTAAGCGATGCATCATTGTTGACACGTCGTTGCAACACTGACACTTCATCGCCAAGGTCTTCATCAACGCGGTCTTCACCAATATCATCGTCGACACACCGCCGCCGCCTCGTCCACAAGATGGACAAGTAGCATCCTTTGACATATTTTTCTGCAAAACACGACCATGATGACGATAATGACCACGTCACGACGACGATATCGACCGCGTCATCCACGACAACACAACTGCATCGACACGGCGTCACTACAGTGACGACCCCTACATGGCCACACGGTTCTGGCAAAACCGATGTGTGCTCGATGGGCTTCCTCCGGTCTTGGCAAAACTGATGAACTCATCGCCGACGGCACCCTCTGACATCCGTAAGGTGTATCGTCCACGTTTGCAGCTCCGTCATAACGTATTTTTTTCCGCCTCCGGCTTTGTGCGGCTTCATCATCTACGATGACCACACCCTCGACCATGGCTACATTACCATGATCGGCTACCACGACATTAATGAATACGTCTACAACAACTCATCGGCAACAACTCCAGTCAACAGCGTCCACGACACTCCCGCTGTGACTGCGGGAGGGAATAGAGGAGAAGACAGGGAAGGCACCAGAAGGGGACGTAGTCGCCGTCCTAGGTGCCGACCCATCAGTCATCAGAGACGCAGTTGATGATGGTGCAGCGGAGAAGACGACAGAAGCGCAAGACTTCAAATTCAGTCGCAATCGTCCGCTTCACTCCACACCTGGGTCAGATCAATTATGTTTAAGTTGGAGATAGAATAGGATTAAATCGTGTGCGACTTGCCCTCTACTTCAGGTCTCTCTCCCTCATATTGTACTCTATATATACTCCACATCTGGGTCAGATCAATAAAAACATACAACAGAAATATTAGCCATTCTATATGTTGAGTATATGTGTTATGTGCATATTATGTATTGGGCCTGCCTCCTAGTTTTTTATAGTTGAGGTCCTTGGCCCACCTTTATACATCATATATATACGTGCCTATGCACGAAAAACAATACATCGTGCAATCAAACATGGTATCAGTTTTTAGATTTTACCTCTAGTCTTCCCCTGCCGCCGCCGCTTTCCCTTCGCCGCCGCCCGTCATGCGCGCTTTTCTCCCAGCCAAGCCCCGCGTCGCTCCACCCGCCAACGCCAGTCCGCATCACGCCAGCCGCCAAGTTGCTTCGCCCGATCCATCCAGCAGGGAGCTAAGCTAGCTAGCCTCAACATCCATCCAACAGGGAGCTAGCTTGCTTGGCAGGTATGATCTCAAAGACTTTACGTGCGCCTGTATCTCTTGGCCGAGCTGCCACTGCCGCCGCCGCCTCCGCTTCGCTTCGCTGCTAACTGCTGCGTGCTGCTCCGAGCTGCACCGCGGCTCTGTACCTGCTGCTGCCGCGCTCTCGCGCGCCCAGCCGCTAGCCCTGTCGCGTCTCTCGTCCTGCCGCCTCGCCAGCCGCTGCCACCCGCACCACCAAAGCCTCCTGCTGCTGCGCCCAACAGCGCCGATCGCCGCTGTCGGACCAGCAATGGCATCATCAGGCCCGTCCGCCGCCGCCTCTGCCGTCCCGCCGTAAACGCCCTACAGCGCGGCCCCGCAGTCATACGGGGCGGCCGCCACCTACGACGTGCCCATTCCCATGTACGGGAATCCTACGTACGGGGCATACGAGACTCCGCCCGCATCCACGTACGGGTCTCCGCCTGCGTACGAGTCTCCCGGGTCTTGGTGAAGGTTGTCAGCGAGCCAGCACTCGCCCGCTGGGAGCAGCCAGACGGTGCCCAGCACGTGCAGCATCTGTCAGCGGGCCCGCCGATTTTTCCGGCAGGCCATCCGGCCTACCCAGCATCGCAGTTGCAGCCGGGGCTGTATGGAGTGTACCCACCGTCGCCGTTGAGCGGCGGCTATGGCTTCCCCATGGCGTTTCCGTTCCCCTCGCCGGCCCTGCTACCGGCGCCCTGGGACCCGGTGCTCCTCACCGGGCTGCATGCGCTCCTACGCCGAACAACTACACTGGAGGTGGTGATTGATACATGGACACCGGTGCTACGGCTCACATGTTTGCTCATCCTGATAACCTTGCCTCCTTCACTCCTGTCTCCACCGACCGCCACATCATTGTCGGCGACGGTTCCATACTTCCTATCACACATGTTGGGCACACTTCTTTTCCTTCTACTTCTACTCCATTATCTTTGTCTAACATACTTGTGTCACCTCATTTTATTAAGAATCTCATTTCCGTTTGTTGTTTCGCTCGTGAAAATCCGGTTACCGTTGAATTTGGCGAGCTTGGTTTTTGTGTCAAAGACGCTCGAATCAGGATGGTACTTCACCGATGTGACAACCCCGACAAGCTCTATCCGGTGCACTCGCCTTCATCTACCACCACCGCACCGGTTGCTCTCTCCGCTGGCGTCGATCTCTGGCACGCTCTCTTGGGTCATCTCAGCCCCGCCACACTTCGTCATATTCTTAGGAGTTTCAGTTTCAGTTGCAATAAGATCGAGGATCACACTTGTCATGCCTGTCGAGTCGGCAAACATGTTCGCCTGTCGTTTAATAATTCCACCACCATTGCTTCTTTTCCTTTTCAGATGATTCATAGTGGTGTGTGGACTTCTCTGGTTCCTGGTAACTCGGGCTATTTATATTATCTGGTCATTCTTGATGATTATTCTCATTATGTATGGACTTTTCCTTTGCGCAGAAAGTCGGATGCACTCTCTACCTTGATGGCCTTTTACTCCTATGTCCGCACGTAGTTTGGGCGTCTCATCCTTGCGCTTCAGACGGACAATGGAAAAGAGTTCGACAACCTCACTTTCCGCACCTTTTTGTCGCATCACGGCACAGTTTTCTGCCTCACATGCCCGTACACTTCACAGCAGAACGGTCGAGCCGAACGCGTCCTTCGCACTCTGAATGACTGCGTTCGCATGCTTCTGTTTCATGCCAACGTGCCGCCTCGTTTCTGACCGGACGCACTCGCCACTGCATCACTTCTTCTTAACATTAGACCCTGCCGCCCACGGTGGAACTATGCACCTCACCATCTTCTCATTGGTACGCCCCCGTCTTATGATGACTTGCGTATTTTTGGGTGTCTTTGCTATCCTAGCACTGCCGACACTGCTTCTCACAAGCTTGCACCTCGATCTGTCGCTTGCATCTTCATCGGCTACCCCTCCACTCCAAGGGATATCGGTGCTACGACCCCGTCTCCCACCGTGTGTTCACTTCTCGGCACGTTTATTTTGATGATCATGTGTTTCCGTTTCACAAGGTACCATCAGCTGTTTCTCCCGCCACCGGTGACGCGGGCTCCTCGACGCCTCTCCCATGGCGCACGTCCATAGGCTTTTCTTGGAGTACATGTGTTGGTTTCAAGGAGAGTTTGTGTTGACCAAGGTGCTATTAAGGAATTATCCAAAGATTGGTCATGTGAGAGTTGAGCTTATTGCAAGCATGTCTTGAAGAAGAAGATTGTGTGATCATTCATGTTTACCTTCAAAACATCATCCAAATAAAGAGAGTTGGAAAGATTCAAGGTTGGTCAAGACTAAGTCAAGAGTGAATCAAGCTGATCAACTCACAAAGCATAGAAGATGTACCGAGAGGGATCAAGTGATCCCATGGCATGGTAAGTATTGTCCATTGTGCTTTGTGTACTAACCCATGGTCTATGTGAGAGTTCTGTGTGGGGTTAGGTACGTGTTCATGGGCTTGCGTCAAGAGGAAGATATCACTCAACCCATGAAGAGGATGACATCAAGTGGTGATCGTCATCAAGATTGTTGTGTGCAAGTTCAAGTG
Organism: Triticum urartu; assembly: GCF_056163025.1. NCBI lineage: Eukaryota > Viridiplantae > Streptophyta > Magnoliopsida > Poales > Poaceae > Triticum > Triticum urartu. The sequence goes on along the minus strand of NC_141877.1, from coordinate 56,108,040 downwards.
GAGCATCACGAAGAGATCAAGTGCTTGAAGCTTTCCATCCATTGTGGTGTCAATGGACTTGTGAAGATGTGCCGAAGAGTGGCTCACCCATAGTGGAGTATGGGGGAGCAATCATCTAGTCTCCATCGACCCAACGCAATCAAGAAAGGTGGTCCATCTTGAGGAGGACAAGATCATCATCATCTAGCTCAAGTGGATCATGTGCAAGGCAAAGGTTTGCCCTTGATAGGTTTTCTATTTTACCGGTTTCATGGTGGTAGTTGGGATACCGGGTTATAGGATCGATAGCCGTACTATCAAGGGGGGCTCTCAAGTGAGTAGCTTGATCGTATCATTCGTCGAGAGCTCAAACCACTACATCCTTGCATCATGTTTCTTGGTTGTTGTTTCGTTCTCTTTGTGAGTCGTAGAGCTTATGTTCATCTTGATGGCAAGCTTGAGTTCATCGAAAACAGAGTTTGCATGCGTCTTCTATGATGCTTTCGGTGTTGGAGGTTTTACCGGTCTTAACCGAGGAAGGGTTCTCACCATTTTCTTTTGGGCCTTTTCTCATTTGCTTCTTATTAATATTTCTATCAAGATTGTGTTATACCTTGTCGCTAGCTTTCCAACAAACTTGGTTTCGTTGAATTCGGAGTCCGTTTGCAGAAGTTGTGTCAGTTTTGGTGTTCTGAAAAGGCTGCAGCGGTACTACCGCGGACAGGAGCGGAAGTAATTTTTTACTACTGCTCTTGGGAGCGGTACTACCGCTTGGAGCAGTACTACCGTGGCTACTTCCGCTCGGGACCAAAAACTCGTCACAAGTCCAGCGGTGGTAGGCACAGATGTAATTTTTTAGTACCGCTCGCAAGCAGTAGTACCGCAACCCTTAGCAGTAGTACCGCTACCCCTAGCGGTAGTACCATGAGGTCAAGAGGTACTACCGCTCCGATGGTTCTTCTAGCCTTTTTGCCTCCTCGCTGTTGTGTTTCAAAGGGCTACTACCGCCCTAGCGGTAGTACCGCTCCTTGGAGCGGTAGTACCGCTCGGTGCGGGCTGTGAGCATAACGGTTGGATTTTTCCCCACCTATAAAAGGGGGTCTTCTTCCCCAATGAACCTTATCCTTTGAGCTCGTGTTCTTCCCCCATTGTTGACCTTCTTAGAGCTTGCTGACTCTCAATCCCTCCATGGATTCTTACTAGTTTTTTAGGGAAAAGAGAGAGAGGAGATCTAGATCCACATTTCCACCAATCACTTTCTCTTCTATGTGAGGGGAACCCCTTGGATCTTGATCTTGGAGTTCTTGGTGTTCTCCTTCTTGTTCTTCCTCTCATTTCCCTCCCTAGCATTAGTTGCTTTGGTGGGATTTGAGAGAGAAGAACTTGGGCACTCTGTGTGCCCTTGCCATTGCATTTGGTGCATCGGTTTGAGTTCTCCACGTGATATGTGGAAGTTACAAGTTGAGAAGCTTATTACTCTTGGGTGCTTGGTAACCTTGAGCTTGTTCCTCTTGGGTGCTTGGGCGCCCTAGACAGTTGGTGGTGTTCGGAGCTCAATCATTGTGGTGTAAAGCTCCGGGCAAGCGTCGGGGTCTCCAATTAGGTTGTGGAGATCGCCCTGAGCAATTTGATGGGTTCCGGTGACCGCCCCCAAGGGTTGCCAAAGTGTACGGGTTTGGTGACCGCCCCCAAGGGTTGCCATTTGTACGGGTTCGGTGACCGCCCTCAAGGGTCCCTTAGTGGAATCACGGCATCTTGCATTGTGTGAGGGCGTGAAGAGATTACGGTGGCCCTAGTGGCTTCTTGGGGAGCATTGTGCCTCCACACCGCTCCAAACGGAGATTAGCATCCGCAAGGGTGTGAACTTCGGGATACATCGTCGTCTCCGCGTGCCTCGGTTATCTCTTACCCGAGCCCTTTACTTATGCATTTTACTCTATGATAGCCATATTGTTTCTTGTCATATATCATGATATCACCTAGTAGTTTATCTTGTTTAGCATAAGTTGTTGGTGCACATAGGTAAGCCTAGTTGTTTTAGGTTTTGTGCTTGACAAATTAACCGCTAGGTTTATTCCGCATTTGTTCAAGCCTAAACCGTAATTATTTTAAAGCGCCTATTCACCTCCTCTCTAGGCGACATCCACGATCTTTCAATTGGTATCAGAGCCTCGTCTCTCTTTGTCAGGCTTAACCACCTAGAGAGTAAAGATGTCGACTAGAGGATTAGGATTCTCTGACACTCTTAGTTTCGATGGCATAAATTTTGATGTTTGGGTAATTCGCATGCTTAATCTCTTTAGGGTCATGGACCCAAATTTAGAGCGAATTGTAGATATGGATTTTTCTCCTCCAAAGGATCCCCAAAGATTATCTTTAGAGGATGAGAGAAACTCTTATCTCAATGCTCAAGCTTCTAATGTGCTTTTCGATGCTTTGAGCAATGTAGTTATATTTCAACTCATGCCGTTCCGGGATGCTCATGAGTTGTGGACAAAGCTTCAAGATAAATATGGCGTGTCCAAGTTTTGTGGGGATGATTGTTCTCCCTCCACATCCGGCCGTATAGTCTTCTCAACATCTTCTACTTCACCTACATGTGGTTTGCCACAAGGTAATGATATGGTGAGTAGTGTTGGTCATTGCAATGATGATAGTATGCTTATTGTGGATGATTCTTCATCACTATCTTATTGCAATGCTTCTTCTTTGGACTTTAACACTTTGAGCACCATACATGTTTCACATGCTTGTGTTGATAGTTCGTGCATATCTTGTAGAAATTGTTTGACTAAATCTCATGATGATATGCTTGCTATATCTTGTTGCCATGATAAAAATGCTTGTATTTCCTCGAGTTGTGGTGCTAACAATGTAGAGGAAACCCAACACTTCATGGAACAAGATGTGGTTTTAAATGGTGCTTCAAGGGATTCTACATCATCATCTATTTCTTTTTGCCTTATGGCTAAGGCTTCAAAGGTATCTCCTACTTTGAAACCCAATATGTCTCTTGATGATGATGTTGATGCTAATGATGATAAGGATAATGATGAAGAGAATGATAATGTCGCCTCCTTAAAAATTAAGGGGGAAATGGTTTTTAAAGCTCTTAATAAAAATAAAATTGCTCGTTCTAACTTCATGGAAATCATGTCCATTGCCATTGAGGGCAAGAAATATATTGATGAGTTGGAATCTCGTCTTGAGGAGCATGAGGTCACCATTGATAAAATGGAAGGCCATGAGCGTGATTACGCTAATGAGATTGCGGACCTCTCCCAAGCTCTCGAACTTGAACAAACCACCAAGGAATCTCTTGAGGAGAATTTTTCTCTAGAATTGTCTAGAGTGAGGGAATCTCGTGATAGAGCTCTTGAGGTGGCCAATGATTTTGAAATTAAAAATGAGGAGCTTAAAGTTGCACATGCTAAACTCCTCGAGGACTTTGAGCACCTCGAAAATGTCTCAAGGGTCATTAAGAGTGAGCTCATCAAACTCACCGAGTCTCATGCTCAACTTAAAGCTTCGTATTCAAAAGAGCTTTCCAAGGTGTCCTCTTCTCTTGTTGTTATTGATGATGCTTGTGCTACTAACTCTATCTCTTGTGAAGCATCCATTTTGAAGGAGAATGTTGAGCTAAGGGCTCAACTTGAGTTGCTATCTAGCAATTATGGGATGTTGGAAGAAAATTATGTAAAGCTCACAACCTCTCATGATGATCTTCTAGTATCCCATAATGTGCTAAAGTTAGCTCATGAGGTCATGCTTGCTAAGGTAACATCTAGTGAGCCTCATGTGCATACTAGCACTACTTTTATTCAAAATGCTATATTGCGTTGTGCTAGTCCTCGCGATTCATCCATGCATAACATTGGTACATCTTGTGATGAATTGCTTTCCTTGCCTTGTTGCTCTAACGATGAAGCTTATACTTACTCTAGTACTTGTGTTGAGACTACCATGTAGCGGAAATCAAAGAGCTCAAGGCCCAAGTCACTTCTTTAAAGAAAGACTTGGAAAAGAGTCATGAAGGAAAATCCACACTCAACAATATCTTGAGTGTGCAAAAATCCCCCAATGACAAAGGTGGACTTGGATTCAATTCCAATAAGAAAAAGAAGTCCAAGATGATCAAGAAGAAGGACCAAGAACAAGTCAAGAATTCGGTCAAGATTATTTGCTTCAAGTGCAAAATTGAAGGGCATCATGTTAGATCTTGCCCATTGAAGAAGGAACCCATTAGTGACAAGCAACAAGGGAAGCGGCCACAAGTTCATTCTCATGCTCAACCTCAAGTTGAAGAAAAGCCTCTTCCCAAGAAGACTCAAGCTTATGCTTCTCAAGTTGAGAAATCAAGTGAGAAGAAAGTGAAGAGTAGACGTTGCTACCTATGTCGCGAGAAAGGTCACCTCGCCTCTTCATGCACTAGTGGTAACTTATCCAACCCAAATATTATTGATGGTATCTATTCTCTTGGGAAGGATAATGTTGGCAATGTGTTTGCCAAATTTGTTGGTGCTCAAAGTGGTGTCAAGAAAAGAACCATTTGGGTAGCCAAGCCTATTGTGACTAATCTCTTGGGACCCAACTTGGTTGGGGACCAACAAGCTCAAACTTGATCAATAGGTGGTATTGGAGGTCATTGGAGACTTGGCTACATTATGAAGAATTAAGGGGACTTCATCATTCTTATTGTCTCAAGCCAAGTCATTCGGATTATCAAGTTTCTATCTTATATCCAATGTTCCTCCTTGTGGTAACTCGTGCTTAAAGTGTCTATTGATAGTTACTTGCCCCTTTGCATGTTTGGTTTCGTTCCTTGCATGTGTTTGTATATGTTGTGCTTCCAACTTGATTATCTTGAGAAATCAAGTATGTGTGTGTTGGTTTGCACATCATGTACATGTGTGTCGTTCGTTGAGCCTTTGTGCATCTTGGTCATATGTTTGTTGGCTCTTGTGAGAGATTAATGAAATATCCCATTATGGGGGAGTGATGTGCTTTGTGCACCTCACAATCCTATTAATGTGTGTACATGAGGAATACCATCTAGTATTGATATTACAAGATTATCTAGTCGCTATTGGTATGTCTTCTCATGAGAAATTCAAATTCTAAATAGTCCATTAATTATCTCTTATTGGATCCTTTAATTGCCTCTTGTCCATCTTTAATTGGTATCACATTATGGGGGAGTAATATTCTATGTGTATATTACTAGCCTAGAAAATGTGTATATTTGAGATATTGTCATCTAGAGTTGATATTGTAAATTATCTTGTTCCTAGGTGACATGTTAGATCTACAGGTTGCAATTTGCTTTTTGGTTGGTGTGAAGATGATGTCGGATATCCTTGCTATCTACCACCGGGAATTATTTCCATTTACTTCTTGTCTTTTGACAATTGGTACTCACTTTTGTGGTAGAATTTATTGATCATCTTTACATTGGCTTTTGCTTTTTATTTGCCTTTTCTCTTGCCAAGGATTACCACTTGTGAGTCTTGTTTATTTCTTGATCTTGTCTAGTGTTTTCTAGATATAGTGAAAGTGGTGATCCCACCTCATGCATTTTGTATTCAAATGCAATTTCTCTATAATGCACTAGTCTTGGGGGAGCTATCCTATTTTCTATAAAACACTCATCTTGTGATCCTTATCAAGTGTGTGTCGGTGGAAGGCAAGTCGTTTCTTTTGGGTACTTTGTGCTATCATGAAACTTTGTAGAGAGCTTGGTTTGTTTGGAACCATCCTCTCTTTTGGGGGTTTGATATCTTTTATTTAGTGTGTATCATCGGATATCTCATTCCTCGATGTATCTATTATGGATATCCTCCAAGTGATGAGTTATTCTTTTGGTATCTTTTCTTCACTTGTTTTTTCTTTGTCATTTGGTATCGGTTCTTGAAAGTCTTGAGCATGCATATTAACTTCATGTAGTTTCTTTGGCATGCTTTCTTTCTTTGACCCAATATATAGGGAACTCCACCAAGTCTCAAATTGGATGAGATGTGCATGAAGTTCATTTTCATATCTATATGCACATATTTATGTGGAGTTTGTCCTATGTATTGTTGGTTCTCTAACTCTTTGGTCCCAATGAGTTTGGGTACCATTTTGTTTGTGTTGTTGTTCTAGAAACAATTGGAGATGCATTGGATGCTCGGCTCACTCACAAGGAAGGTGGTGTCACCATGTGCTTATTGGACTCAAGCTAGGATGATCAATGAACTACCTACTACCTTCAATTGGTTTCTTCTACATCCTTCCAATGATATCTCGGTAACAAGTATCTATTCATGCATTCCTTTCTTGCATTAAACCTTGTGTAGGTTGCATCTTGGCATGATATTCATTCCACCTTGTGATGCCTTGTTTCCTTTCTCAAAGCATCTCAACAATGATCTCATGTTGCTAGCTGTGATGTCTTTGATGGGTGTGTGGTAGGAATTCACTTATATACTATAAGACCATATCTAGCCATGTGCTATGCTTCCAAGCAAATATCTTATTGGTATATGTATGGCTTCCTCTTGGATATCTTGTTCCTTGGTGTTGTAACTATTTCGGGTGTACATCCTTCTTTGTAGATATATATCATCATGATCTCGTCTACCTAAAAGCATATACACTTGAGAGAAATTACATCTCTAGATGACATCCTTTCTTTCACGTCCACCTTGTCTTTCTTATGTTATTTCTTTGGTGGCTCCGTGAAAGCTTTTGCCTTGAGTGTGTATCGTATCTCGTTGCATCTTGATGCACTCTTGTGTGGTGAAGATTATTTTCCTTGTGCTTATCTCTACGAGGCTTTTTTCCATCTTAATTGGTATCCCTCGTCTTGATGAGGCTTTCATCTTCTATCTTCACCACGGGTTGTCACAAACATAGGTTCTTTATATGCTTATTAGTTAGCTTGTGAACCCATTTGCTAGTTGTATGTGGGAATGATAGGCCTTGCACCGTGTGCCTCATTCTTTCAATACTTTATTGATGCTTAATGCTACATTAGTCTTCTCAAGTGCATTGCCTTGACTCACACACATCATTTTGGTTGAGCCCATTCTTAAGTTGCCTCTTTTACTTGTTGCTCAACCATGTGTTTGTTGCAAGTACTAGGCTTTGTTTCCAATATGCTCACTTGCACTTGTTGTAAGTTTCTATTGATTTTGGGGGAGCTATGATCCTATTTTGTGCACTTTGTATTCAAATACAAAAATTCTTATGTGTGCACAAATCATGGGGAGCTTCTCTAGTTTCTTTAGAACACTCCTTCGCTCATATCATAATTTATTCATTCATGTGGCACATAGGATCATTGGTCTAGTTGGCTCAATTGATATCCGTTGATTGCTTGCTTCAATTGGTATCTTTTGATTGCTTGATTGCTTGTTTCTTTCTTTCTTATGTCTTTGTGGCATATCTTTCTTTTGTAAACTTTGGGCCTAAATATAGTTTGTTTTCCTCCTAGTATTTACTGTCAAACTTGTGTATTGCATTCCACTCTCTTGTTGAGAAATACACAAATTATGGAGGAACACAATTTATATTGGTATTCTAAGCTTTTCTCCCATTTTGGCAATCGATGCCAATGAGGGGGAAGTTTCAGAGAGTTTTGTGGAGAAGTTTAGAGAATTCTCTCCTCTTGCTTTGGTTTTGTTCCTAAGCATTTGCATCTCTTACTCATGCATCATTGGTTGTTGCATTGCATGGTGATGCATAATTCCTTATATAAACTCTCTTGAAAGTGATTGTCATCAATCACCAAAATGGGGGAGATTGAAAGAACATGCGGTGCCCCCATGTTTGGTTTTGGTAATTGATGACAATCTCTATGGACTAATGGTTGCCTTGAGTTATATTTGAAGGTTTTGTCCATAGGCTTTTCTTGGAGTACATGTGTTGGTTTCAAGGAGAGTTTGTGTTGACCAAGGTGCTATTAAGGAATTATCCAAAGATTGGTCATGTGAGAGTTGAGCTTATTGCAAGCATGTCTTAAAGAAGAAGATTGTGTGATCATTCATGTTTACCTTCAAGACATCATCCAAATGAAGAGAGTTGGAAAGATTCAAGGTGGATCAAGACTAAATCAAGAGTGAATCAAGTTGATCAACTCACAAAGCTTAGAAGATGTACCGAGAGGGATCAAGTGATCCCATGGCATGGTAAGCATTGTCTATTGTGCTTTGTGTACTAACCCATGGTCTATGTGAGAGTTCTATATGGGGTTAGGTACGTGTTCATGGGCTTGCGTCAAGAGGAAGATATCACTCAACCCATGGAGAGGATGACATCAAGTGGTGATCGTCATCAAGATTGCTGTGTGCAAGTTCAAGTGGGGCATCACGAAGAGATCAAGTGCTTGAAGCTTGCCATCCATTGCGGTGTCAATGGACTTGTGAAGGTGTGCCGGAGAGTGGCTCACCCATAGTGGAGTATGGGGGAGCAATCATCTAGTCTCCATCGACCCAACACAATCAAGAAAGGTAGTCCATCTTGAGGAGGACAAGATCGTCATCATCTAGCTCAAGTGGATCATGTGCAAGGCAAATGTTTGCCATTGATAGGTTTTCTATTTTACCGGTCTCATGGTGGTAGTTGGGAGACCGGGTTATAGGATCGATAGCCGTACTATCAAGGGGGGCTCTCAAGTGAGTAGCTTGATCGTATCGTTCGTCGAGAGCTCAAACCATTGCATCCTTGCATCATGTTTCTTGGTTGTTGTTTCGTTTTCTTTGTGAGTCTTAGATCTTATGGTCATCTTGATGACAAGCTTGAGTTCATCGAAAACGGAGTTTGCATGCGTCTTCTATGATGTTTTCGGTGTTGGAGGTTTTACCCGTCTTATCCGAGGAAGGGTTCTCACCATTTTATTTTGGGACTTTTCTCATTTGCTTCTTATTGATATTTCTATCAAGATTGTGTTAGCCCTTGTCGCTAGCTTTCCAATAAACTTCGTTTCGTCGAATTCGGAGTCCGTTTGCAGAAGTTGTGTCAGTTTTGGTGTTCTGAAAAGGCTGCAGCGGTACTACCGCGGACATGATCAAAAGTAATTTTTTACTACCGCTCTTGGGAGCGGTACTACCGCTTGGAGCAGTGCTACCGCGGCTACTTCTGTGGCTACTTCCGCTCGGGACCAAAAACTTGTCACAAGTCCAGCGATGGTAGGCACGGATGTAATTTTTTAGTACCGCTCGCAAGCAGTAGTACCGCTACCCTTAGCAGTAGTACCGCTACCCCTAGCGATAGTACCGTGAGATCAAGCGGTACTACCGCTCCGATGGTTCTTCTGGCTTTTTTTCCTCCTCGCTGTTGTGTTTCAAAGGGCTACTACCGCCCTAGCGGTAGTACCGCTCGGTGTGGGCTGTGAGCATAACGGTTGGATTTTTCCCCTCCTATAAAAGGGGGTCTTTTTCCCCAATGAACCTTATCCTTTGAGCTCGTGTTCTTCCCCCATTGTTGATCTTCTTTGAGCTTGCTAACTCTCAATCCCTCCATGGATTCTTGCTAGTTTTTGAGGGAAAAAAGAGAGGAGATCTAGATCCACATTTTCACCAATCACTTTCTCCTCTATGTGAGGGGAACCCCTTGGATCTTGATCTTAGAGTTCTTGGTGTTCTCCTTCTTGTTCTTCCTCTCATTTTCCTCCCTATCATTAGTTGCTTCGGTGGGATTTGAGAGAGAAGGACTTGGGCACTCCATGTGCCCTTGCCATTGCATTTGGTGCATCAGTTTGAGTTCTCTACGTGATACGTGAAAGTTACAAGTTGAGAAGCTTATTACTCTTGGATGCTTGGTACCCTTGAGCTTATTCCTCTCGGGTGCTTGGGCGCCCTAGACGGTTGGTGGTATTCGGAGCTCAATCATTATGGTGTAAAGCTTCGGGCAAGCGTCGGGGTCTCCAATTAGGTTGTGGAGATCGCCCCGAGCAATTTGACGGGTTCTGGTGACCGCCCCCAAGGGTTGCCAAAGTGTACGGGTTCGGTGACCAGCCCCAAGGGTTGCCATTTGTACGGGTTCGGTGACCGTCCTCAAGGGTCCCTTAGTGGAATCACGACATCTTGCATTGTGCGAGGGCGTGAGGAGATTACGGTGACCCTAGTGGCTTCTTGGGGAGCATTGTGCCTCCACACCGCTCCAAACGAAGATTAGCATCCACAAGGGTGTGAACTTCGGGATACATCGTCGTCTCCGCGTGCCTCGGTTATCTCTTACCCGAGCCCTTTACTTATGCACTTTACTCTGTGATAGCCATATTGTTTCTTGTCATATATCATGATATCACCTAGTAGTTTATCTTGTTTAGCATAAGTTGTTGGTGCACATAGATAAGCCTAATTGTTTTAGGTTTTGTACTTGACAAATTAACCGCTAGATTTATTCCGCATTTGTTCAAGCCTAAACCATAATTATTTTAAAGCGCTTATTCACCCCCCTCTAGGCGACATCCACGATCTTTCAGATGGCTGCGATGCAAGAGGAGTTTGACGCCCTGTTGCGCAACCGGACGTGGCAGCTTGTTCCCCGTCCCCGGCACACGAACGTGATTACCGAGAAGTGGGTCTTTAAACACAAGCTCCGTCGTGATGGTACCCTTGACCGCTACAAAGCGCGTTGGGTCGTTCATGGCTTCCGGTAGCGTGCTGGCATCGACTTCACCGACACCTTCGCTCCGGTTGTCAAGCCCGGCACGATACGCACGGTTCTCCACCTTGCGGTCTCCCGTGCTTGGCCGGTGCACCAGGTGGACGTCTCCAACGCCTTCCTTCATGGTCACCTCGAGGAGCAGCTCTTCTGCCAGCAGCCCACCGGGTTTGTTGACCCGACGCTTCCCGACCGTGTGCCTGCTTTCGCGGTCCTTGTACGGACTCAAGCAGGCCCCGCGCTTGGTACTAGCCCATCGCGGCGTTTCTCCACCAGCTTGGGTTCCACTCTACCCGCTTGGACGCCTCGCTCTTCGTCTATCATCAGGGCTCTGACATGGCCTACTTGCTGCTTTATGTCGACGACATCATCCTGACAGCATGTACGGCTGGTCTTCTCAGTCAGCTCACGACTCGTCTTCGCGCTGAGTTTGCCATCAAGGACTTGGATCCTTTGCACTACTCACGAGCTCCGTCCGGATGGCTTCTTCCTTCATCAGCGGAAGTATGCTCACGAGCTCCTCGAGCGCGCCGGCATGCTTAACTGCAAGCCCGCCGCTACGCCTGTTGATACGAAGGCCAAACTTTCTGCCACAGATGGTTCTCCTGCTTCGGATGCTGCTTTCTATCGGTCTATCGTTGGCGCTCTCAAGTACCTCACTCTGACTCGACCGGAGATCCAGTATGCCGTGCAGCAGGTGTGTCTTCATATGCATGCTCCTCGAGACGTTCACTGGGCTGCCGTCAAGCGGATTCTCCGCTATAACTGTGGCACTATGGATCTTGGCGTCACGCTTCACGCCTCCGCCGACACCGCCCTCACCGCTTACTCCGATGCAGATTGGGCAGGCTGCCCTGACACTCGTCGCTCCACTTCGGACTATTGTGTCTATCTTGGACCCTCACTCATCTCGTGGTCATCCAAGCGGCAGCCTACGGTCTCTCGTTTCAGTGCTGAGACCGAGTATCGTGCGGTGGCCAACGCCGTCGCCGAGTGTTCGTGGCTTCGCCAGCTGCTTCAGGAGCTCTCTTGCCATGTTGACCGTGCCACGGTGGTCTACTGCGACAACGTCTCGGCGGTCTACCTCTCCGCTAACCCGATGCATCATCGACGGACCAAGCATATTGAGTTGCATATTCATTTTGTTCGGGAACAGATGGCCCTTGGCCATATTCGCGTTTTGCACGTCCCTACTTCCCAACAATTTGCTGATATCATGACCAAGGGCTTGCCTACGGCGTCACTTGAGGAGTTCCGGTCCAGTCTTTGCGTCAGCCGCGATGCCGCTTCGACTGCGGGGGGTGTTGAGTATATGTGTTATGTGCATATTGTGTATTGGGCCCGTCTCCTAATTTTTTGTATAGTTAAGGTCTATGACCCACCTTTGTACATCATATATACGTGCCTATGCACGAAGAGCAATACATCATGCAATCATACACTATACTTTCCACAATCGGGACTGTGTTAACTGAAAGAAGGAAACTGGAGATGAGCGGAAGCCAGGGATAAATGATTCTGAATAGTTCGCCAACCAAGAAATGAAGGCCAATTGTCCAAAGGAGTAAGACAACTGTTCCTGACGTCTCGTAGGCCTAGAGTAGGGAAGCCACTGGAGCAGGCTGCATAGGCTCGGGTAGCAATATCAGTTGCTCGGTTTGCTTCTTCGTTGCTCTTTTATGCTATCACATAAGTTTATTTTTATCTGGATTTCAGTGATCAATTTGTTGTTCGCCTGCTACTACAGGGACATGTGTGTGCGTCTTCACTCAATTGAAGCTCTGGTGTTGGGATATATAAAGCTTGGAAATGCTCTTAACCCTTACGTCAAATGATGCACGAAACTCTCTTTATTAGGAGACAAGAATTTGGTATAACTTACTCCCTCCGTTTGAAAATACTTGTTATCAAAATAAATAAAATAAGATGTATCTAAAATTAAAATACATCTAGATACATCTTCTTTGATTCATTTTGATGACAAATATTTCTGAACGAAGAGAGTACAATTATATGTTTCATCAACTTTTTCTAGGAGCTTTATATGGCTGGCCCAGGATTTGGACGCATGCAGCCATGCACGCACGTGTGTACTGTGCATGTAGTTAGGCATAGAAATTGGCATCTTCTTTTGATTTTGTTGGCAGTCACATACGCTTCACCGTCTACCTTAGTCCTCACTCTAAAGCTTCTAAATTCCGCTCCATGCCCATGCATATTCTTTTATACTTCCTCTGTTTTTAAATATTTATCTTTTTAGATATTTTAAATGAATTACCACATACGAATGTATATAGACATATTTTAAAGTGTAGATTCATTCATTTTGCTTTGTATGTAGTCATTTGTTGAAATTTCTAGAAAGATAAATATTTAAAAACGGAGGAAGTAGTTCAATGCGAGAAAGCGGTTTAGGGACGAACTTGCATCGTAAGGCTGTGATTCTCATTATGCAATGCGAGCACCCGATGCATCACAAGCCCACCATAGCAAAGCCACTGGACTGCATCCATGAACCGATCATCACTGAGCGCTTGCAGCCCATTAGATCTCTGTCCGGCCTAGCTTATCTTTAACAGACTAAAAGGAAATCAAAATCGATATATTCATCAGTGCATGAGATGTCCCCTGAATCGTTCAGAATCAGTAGTCCATGTAATTGAAGCTGTGAATTTCAGTCAACCTCTCTAGAAATGAAAAACCAAGATATATACCATTAGCTTATACAATTGGTACTGCACGTGTAGTAAGTTGTTCATTTTATTTCCCTTTTTATTTACAATCCATAAGAATATGAGATAATCTACTACTAAAAGCTTCACCACTCGTCAGCTATTTGGAGCCATAATTTCTTTTTCTTTTCAAAACTTTATGTAGCTCAACCATATGGCCCGTGCACTAAGGGGCATTGCATCTGCATAAAGTTCATCAAAATAGTCAAGCCATCCGTCCCATAATGTAAGACGTTTTTGATACTAGTGTAGTGTTAAAAAACGTCTTACATTATGTACATTATGGGACGAAGGAAGTACTCTATATCATTTTTATCCTGAATACTGCACGAAACAAACCATATACTGTATCAAAATAGTCAAGTTCAGTAGTAACATTTTTATCGTTAATAGTGCACGAAACAAGCGAAGCGACTTGGACTTGGTCGGTGCTGGCAACAAAGTCTACGATATGTCCCCGGGGTTGGCAACCCCGGCGCGACGCGTCGTCAACAAAGTCTTCTTCCCGGCGCATCACTACTTCGACAGTACTGCGCCCATGACTAACTCGGCGCCTCCTTGCGCCCGCGGCTCCACGGCGACTTCCTCGGCACCGGCCATCCCGGCTCGACATCGACCACATCATTTTTCGCACGGCTACCTCGACCACGGCTCCACCACCTACGCCCTCGGCTACCACGACAAACGACACAAAAGGGCTACCGCCTTACTTGAGCAACCTCATTGGTTGCCACTCCAGCCACGACTCCTCGATGCGTCGACCGTTACGACTGTGGGAGTCGGCTTGCCTTCGGATTCTTCTCCAGTCTCACCATCTGCATCGCTACCGTTGTGACTGCGGTGGGATGTTGAGTATATTGATTATTAGGAAAGACGAGATAGACTAGGATTTGTTCTATCTTGTCTTGTACTCCAAATAGATCATTGTACTCCTATATATATGCCCACGAGGCTCAAGCAATACAACGAATAATTCCACCAAATCCCTCTTCCTTCTAACAGTCCATATCATTGGCAGTTATTTGTCCAACAAAAACAATTTATTCCAAATCGTTTGGTGATAGAATTTCTTGATAATGAATCGAAATGTGCAAGTGTAATCCTTTGTTCTGGGAACCAAAAGAAATCAAGGTCCTAGGAATGCGAAGTTTTTTTTGGAAGGGCACAGAGTAAGACTGGTCAATATTTTTTTATACGAAGACATACAGTAGGTAGAAAGATAGAATCTAGGGGTGGAGGCAGGGCGTCTCATTGTGCCCTCCATGAAATCCTTCGCAAGGGCACAAGGTGAGACCTTTGGGATTTCATTGTGCGTCTCAATGCAGCCACTACTATCCCGATAACGCTTTAGAGGTCTTGAAGGAATGAAGGTTCTGGCGTTTCGTTGGAGCCAAATGTGCCACCACGTTACCATAACCACTGCAGACCACTTTTCTCTGGCCTCCTTGGAGCTAAAGCTTCCGGCTTGACATATCCCACCTGTCTTGTAGGGGGATCGCCGAGGATACATGCTTCAGATTTAGAGGCATATTGAACTTGTTAAGTGTCAGGTTCCAAAGTTCAGTGGAGAAGAAGCATGTGGCCAGTAGCCAGTAGGTGCATCGTTATTTCAGGGTGGCACATGCCGAGTTGGCCAATTCGATCAATGTGACAATCATTTGCAGAACAAAGATGCACACGTCATGCCGGTGTCATCATGTGAGCCAATCAAGCCTCCCTTGTTTTGTTTCAAAACAACTCTTTGTACCGAGGGTTTAGAGGCAGAGTGAAAGGGCGGCAGTTCCTTCCATTACTCTGCATTCCCGAATGAGCTCAATCACTTCCTTCAGACTGGGAACCATGGTAGAAGTGGCCTTGCTACAAGAAGCAGAAACTTCAGCAAATGCACCACCTGCATTGCATGCCTTCTTGTACTCCCGCAGAAATGGGATATTGTCCTCCTTCAGCGACACATCGACCATAGCAGGGGAGAACCCGCGCCTGGCCAATTTTGCTTTCTTCATGGCAGATGCTGTGAGTTCAACATCACCCTACGACCCGTCAGTGTACTGGTTGTAGTACCATCCTATTCCTCCATGTCTTCACCGGCAACAAAGGCAAGTTAGCATGTGGCCCATGTGGAACTTCAAATGCTCTGGGTTGCTCGAAAAATAACAGCAAAATATCACCGACTCAGTTCCTACGCAAAGAAAGATAAATAATGGTGAATTAATTAAAATACATTTCTGATATGACATTACCACAAAAAGTGATTCTTCCGCCAACCATCGTCTGCCCCATTGATTCCTCCTTCAGGATCCAACCCAAGCTTGGTTGAAGATTTCAAGTTTCATCCATCCTGTGTACTCATCCTTCAGTGAGTCCCATTTATGCTTGAACAGCTCCTTCACATACCTCTGCCCAGCTCTCTAGTACAATGTGAGCTCAAGGTTCTTGTAACCTTAATCACTCAAGCACACTCCTGCCAGCAGACAACTCATCTTTGCATATGTCGCAAAAGATCCCAGATTGCTTTCTTCATCTATTTCATTTCAGTTGAAGAACTCATGAAGTTGCGTGTAATAGGAATTTCTTGAATAATGGCCAAGCAACATCCATTCTAAAAAACATTGTGGCCCTGCATAACCCTTGATCATCAAAAAGATCTTCAACCAACACAAATAAGCACACGATCGAATCACAACAATAATTAGTACCAGATGATCATTTTACTGGGTTAAAGTGATGCATTTTGTTTTAGTGAAATCCCATGCCTAATTTCAGTGAGAGTCTGAAGAAGCAAGCAACCGGAATAATTTCCCACTCTGTATTGTTGATTTCTGCTCAAGTGTTCAGTTCTGGGCCATAGTTCAGTTTAGTTTAGTTGATCTATTTTGCCACCTACACCATGTTGCAATGACATGCTCACAGATAGATCTGTTTTGCCATCTTCTTTCAAGGTCAGCTCAGTTCTAGGCAATAGTTGGCATTTAGTTCTCTTCAACAGCTACCATGCAGTACATTTTAGAATTATGCACATGCAAAGGTTGCCACTTGAGTGGAACATTCAAGTAAATATGCACAATCTGGAGGATTCATGTGAATGTTCAATTCTGTAGGTGCACAAGTACTCTACTGGAACACTCATTTATTCATCACATTCAAGTAAATATATTGGCAAATCAATTTACAATCTCAGTTCAACATTTGCTCATAAATAAGTATGGAACTTGCATGTCATGCTCAATCTGAAACATTTGCTCTGCTTAGTCTGATACTTGTCATGCTCCAGTATGTTGTGACATGCGCAATCCGAAACTTACACAATGCTCTGCTCAATTTGAGCGTCGCAGTAGCTTGTTAATTTCATCTCAAAGGGCAGCTTTACGTTGAGACTAGCTAACCACGCACCACCGATGAATTCTATAGAATTAGTCGACCGCTAGCTAGTGTTAGCGTGTTAGCCTTGTCAATTAATTAGTTGATGCTGAAAATGTAAGCCTCCCGCTTTCTGGTTATTTCTGTTTTTTCAAATTTCTTTCTTTAAAAAAGGATTTGCAAAAATCTGAACTGTAGGGCAAATTAGCCGGGCAAAATGTCAGAGAAAAAGGTGCTCGTCGCCTCGCTACGGGCCGGAGAAGCGACGGACTGACGACTCAAACATCATCATGCTGTGCAGTATGGGAATGCCACTCAACTTATCACGAACCCCCGACAGATAACGAGACATGAATTCGTCCGAGTGCTGGCACTCTACTGAACTGCAGTGTACTGTACACAAAAAGTCGCGGCAGGGCAAGCAACTAAGAGCAGCTCCACCGCACGATCCCAAATGGTCTGGTTGCGTCCATTTGAGGGTAAACGGACAGAACGGGCCATCCAACGCGCGCGAGCAAACGGATCGTTGTCCATTTTTCGTCCGTTTTCTACTCATTCTCGGCCCAACTTTGGGCCGTGTTTGTGGCCGAACAAATACGCGCGGACCGGCGCGCGGCGCGCGCCCTAGTCCCCCTGGCCTGCTTGTCAGGGACACAACCTTTTTTCTCTTCCCCTTTTCTTCCCTCCGGCCTTCGATCTCCGTCCCCGCTATCGCCGCCGCCGCCGTTCCCGGTCCGGGTCCATCAAGGCCGTCCGCCCCACAACCACGCCATGTCATGGCTGTGAAAACTGTAGTATGGCTGAATATTGTTGTTGTATTGATCTGACCCTTGTGTAGGGTATATATAGGAGTATAAGAGAGGTAGAGACTTGGAGTACAAGACAAGTTACACGTGGTTTAAACTAATTATATCTCTATCTTCTTATCTCTAACTTAAACTCAATTATATTTTTAACATTCCCCCTCAATCGTAGCGGGAGTGAAGCGGACGAGTACGACTGAATTTGAAGTCTTGCGCTTTCGTCGTCTTCTCCGCTGCGCCATCATCAACTGCGTCTCTGATGGGTCGGCACCTAGGGCGGTGATTGCGTCCCCTTCTGGTGCCCTCCCTGTCTTCTCCTCTGTTCCCTCCCGCAGTCACAGCGGGAGTGTCGTGGACGCAAGGGACGAGGCGAACACTGTTAACTGGAGTTCTTGCCGATGAGTTGCTGCAGACGTAGCCATTAATGTCGTGGTAGCCGATCATGGTGCCGTGGTCGAGGGTGTGGTCGTCGTAGATGATGAAGCCGCACAAAGCCGGAGGCGCAAAAAAATGCGATATGACGGAGCTGCAGACGTGGACGATGCACCTTGCGGATGTCAAAGGGTGTCATCGGCGATGAGTCCACCGGTTTTGCCAAGGCCAGAGGAAGCCCATCGAGCACACATCGATTTTGCCAGAACCGTGTGGCCGTGTACGGTCGTCACTACAATGATGCCGTGTCGATGTAGTCTTGCCGTCATGGATGACGCGGTCGATGCCGTCGTCGTGACGCGGTCATTGCCGTCGTCGAAGTCGCGTCTTACAGAAAAGTCTGTCAGAGGACGCTAGGTGTCCATCTTGTGGACGAGGTGGCGGCGGTGTGTTGATGATGATGATGACGACGATGATGATGATGATGATGATGAAGACCATGTTGATGAAGACCTTGGCGATGAAGTGTCGGCGATGACGTCGCAGTGACATGTCGACGATGATGCGTCACTTGAAGGCGTCCCTCCATAGCGACGAAGTGTCGACGCCCTGTCATGCCGAAGAAGTATGTTGCTTGTAACCTGGCGTAGTCGTAAAACTTCATGTTGATTATGTAGCTCGCTCGCTGGAGGAGTCGATCGCTCCAGGTGCAGTAGGTTGATGTAGATAGCTCCCGGTGCAGTGAAGTCGATCGCTCGGTGCAGAAGTAAGGTCGATGCAGTGGCGCGGGTTGCAGATCGGTCGATGGAGATGTTGGTGCAGTTTCGGCAGTCGGTGTAGATGCGTATGGGAGTTCGCCCTCCCGTGATTCATGGTGCCTGGTATTGTGGAGGCGTCGTGCACAGCAGCTGCTAAGATTTGCTCGGACTATCTTGCGGCTGGCTCGTCGATGGATCGGCGCGCGCGTGTAGTCGAGGATGAGGTGTACGCTGATGGATCGAAGATGCCTGGTGGTGTACACCTATATGGAACGAAGCCGGCGGGTGCTTCTGGTGCCTTGATGCCTTCCCGTGGTGATGCATGCACGGCATCTTGTTCTGCACGTGGATGGATGCACTTTGGCGATGAAGCTGGAGGCGATGCAGCCGTGTTGTCGATGCAGCCGTGTTGTCGATGCAGATTGGATTGAACTCAATACGCGTGTGTCGTCGTCCCGCAGGCGCAAGTCGATGCAGGTGCGGTGAGAGGGACCCGAGGTCGATGTAGAAGGCCGTGCGTGCTGCTCGTTCGGATCGAAGCATCCGCACGTCTTGTCATAGTCGCCGCTGATTCTGTACTGCTTTCATCTGAATTTAAGGCTCGTCGGATTATTTGTGACGAAAAAAGAAATCAATCTAGTAGAATTTTAAAAATTGAAATTGATCTAATCTAACTTAACAACTAAGAGAACCGATCTAATCTTTGATTGATCGGGTGCCGCGCCCCCGGGGAGAGGAGATTAATCTCCCCGGGGGCGGCGCGCTGCGGAAGTGGTTGAAAAACCTAGGATCGGCGTCGTGAGACTAACCGCTCTAATACCATGTGAAAACTGTAGTATGGCTGAATATTGTTGTTGTATTGATCTGACCCTTGTGCAGGGTATACTAGATCATGATGGCGCGCGTTGCTGCGCCCGTACATTTTATTTTTAATATTTTCAATAGGATTGCAAGTATTCATGCAAATATATGAATAAATATGTTGAGATTGATTGAAAACATTTTTGTAGGATAAACGGCTGGGGTTCTGCATTTTCATTAAGATTAAGGAAAAATTAAGTGGTTACCAGTTAAAAAGATGTGTGGGAGGGCGGTTCCAATAGCCAAATGCAACTCTGGCTGTACATCAGCATGGGCTACGTTTCACAAATTGGTGGGGAAAACAACAAAGAGTGGTTGTCATTGATCAGACAAAATTTTGGGAAATGGAGTTAGCAAAAAGCATATCTTCTCTCCAATTTTTTTTTGACTTGCGAAAACAATTTACATCAATGAAACAATTCAGAATGAAATGAAGGCACTATAATACTGCACAAAAAATGATATACAAGGTTAAAGGGAAAAATGGGTGGGATGCTAACCTGATAAATGAAACCTACTATATATGATTGCATTGTAGTTTCACCAACCAATCTTCAGATATAAGTACTTTACTTACCTGTCTAACATGGCCAGGGTCAATATGCCAAAAGCAACAGCCATTACCTTGTGACTAAACTGCAAAGAGTAGCGCAGAACCCCATTAGTATATATGGCTATGCTAAAGAAGTTCACTGGTTCGTGTTTGATGGAACGCCTCCAACTCCATTGACATTTACCAGCACCCCAAGAAGCCAACACTTTCAGAAAGTATAGCTTTATTAAATGTGATCCTAACCTACAGATTTATTATAGTGCAATGTAAATAACTAATATGGATATAAAATCTTCAATAATATACATGAAACAGAGAATCTACCCTCTATGTGTCATCTCAACTGATGGAAATGGGAGACACATAAGTTTAGGGAAGAAAGATTCAATAAAAAACGTGGCTAACTATGTCAGTCAAAGAAAAATCATGAAGTTCGTTACTGCTCGAAATGAAATGTATAACAAACAGAATCGTCTTAATTTAATAACAGAAACATGATGCAATGATCAATAGGCCTGCCAGTCCCCACATCGACCTATGAAGACAAATATTTCGGGTCAACACCAAGCCTAGCACAATCAAAGCTGGGATGGTTAGAACTTAGAAGGGTGTCCAAGGAGATATGAATGAGGTTACATACCTGTAGAGGCGCTCGCAAGAGAGATCTATGGCAACGAACGGCGACACGCAGCTATCCAGACACCGGAGAGGGCAACAACTCATGAGCAGTCCATGGAAATCAGAAAATTTGGCTAGGCCAAGCAGGTTGTGGCATGGACGGAGGGGATGGGCCACTTGCCGGAGGAGGCGGCACTCGTAGTGGCACGTATTTGCACGGACAATAAACGACGTCGCCCTCGATCAGCGCCTTACATCAGTGAGCGGACCCAGGTAGCGAGGCGACGGCGGCAACTCAAAAGGGTTGGGGATAGGATGCCTAACGGAGGAGGAGCAAACCGCCGCGAGGCGCCGCAATGAGGGAGAGGAGGTGTTGCCGATCGATGTGCAGGCATCGCGTACATAGTTTTTTTTTATTAGGGTTGCTTCACGTGCAACGCTAGCCCGGTCCACCAGAAATCGTCGGGGTCATTCTTCGGAGCAGCAGCCCATTTTTCGTTGTCTCGGCCTGCTCTGCCAAAGTGCCATAGTAAGGCCTTGTACAATGGAAGATACTTAGGATAGGTGCTTAGAGAAATAAATCAGGTTTTTTTTAAGCATCGGTGTTTATTTATACAGAATAGACGCTTAACTAAGCATCTCTCCTGTAGAAATAGGCACCGGTGCTTTAGAAAAACCTGGTTTATTTTTCTAAGCATCTCTTTAAGCATCTCCCATTATACAAGGCCTAAAGAGGCCCAAGAGGGCACAACGGGACGACAGTGCCATCTGCTCCGTTCGTGAGATCAATCGAACGGTTGATACGTTCAAATCACTGTGAGGGGTCCTAACTAGCTCAGTTTTGCTGTTTAGTAATATAAGAGTATAAGAGAGGTAGAGACTTGGAGTACAAGACAAGTTACACGTGGTTTAAACTAATTATATCTCTATCTTCTTATCTCTAACTTAAACCCAATTATATTTCTAACAATAGCCGCCCCACGCTCGCGTTTTGCTAGAGCTATTTGCCGGCGTGGTTTCTTGTTGCCGGTGGGAGAGAAGCTACAGTCGCCAGCGCCGACCGTCGACCCCAACAACTTTCGGCAGGCGCTGCATTGCCGTAGGGTGCCCACTCCCACCAACACCAACCTTGCTACGCTTCATTGACTTGCTCTTTCCGGCCGCGTCTCCACCATGATCCGCAAGGTGTTTAACGTGTTGCTCAGAAGGTATCATGGATAGTGGGGATGAGTTTTCTTTCACAACTTCATTTGTTCATCGGATGATTCGTCCTCGGATGATGAAGAGCTTGTGGCGGCTGCATTGGTCGTCCACGACCACATTAATAGGAAGCGGACTCGGTTCAGGGGATCAATCCCCGGCCATGTTCCAGCCTTAAACCGCAATAGGGAGAGGTCACACCCTTCTCTATGCCGATTACTTTTAAAATAGCGCACTCTTCAAACCACACAATTTCGCCATTGCTTCCGTATGGCGAGACATGTGTTCAATCGTATTCGGGAGGGCGTGGTAGCATATGACCCATACTTTGAGTGCAAAGAGGATGCCCTTGGCAAGCTTGGCTTCTCTTCTTACCAGAAATGCAGTGCGGCTATCCGCATTCTTGCATACGGATTCCTGGTGATCTTGTGGATGAGTATGTTCGTATGAGTGAGTCCACATGTCCCCTATTAATGTATAGTTTCTGCAAGGCCGTGGTGGCAGTGTTCGGCCTTGAGTATCCGAGAGAGCCAATTGCCACTGATGTTGAGAGGTTGTTGGCGATCAATGCCGAGAGGCTTTCCGGGCTTGCTTGGTACTATTGATTGTATGCACTGGAAGTGGAAGAATTATCCATTTGCTTGGGAGGGACAGTACAAGGGGCATGTGAAAGGTGCTACTGTCATACTTGAAGCGGTGGCTTCACAAGATCTGTGAATATAGCATTATTTCTTCGGCATGGCTGGTTCACACAATGACATCAATGTTCTTCAGCGTTCTCCAGTGTTTGCAAGGCTTGCAGAAGGCCACTGCCCAGAGGTTAACTTTGAGGTCAATGGCCACCAATACAACAAGGGATATTACCTTGTTGATGGTACCTATCCACAGTGGTCCACTCTTGTGAAGACCACACCCAATCCCCAAGGAGAGAAGAGACAGAGGTTTGCCCAAATACAAGAGAGTGTAAGAAAGGATGTGGAGCGTGCTTTCGGTGTGCCTCAGTCTCGATGGGGTATCATTTGAAACCCTGCATTGACATGGAGCACTCAGAAGCTTTGGGAGGTGATGACTGCTTGTGTGATCATGCACAACATGATCGTGGAGGATGAGCGTGATGATAGCATCTACGACCAAGGGTTTGATTTTCAGGGTGAAAATGTTGAGCCTGAGCATCCACCTCCTGCAACTTTCGAACATTTTATCCATTTTCATCGTGAATTGCATGATTGGCTATTCATGTCCAGCTCCATGATGACTTGATTGAGCACATGTGGACTCACATTAGCAACCAGTAGAGCTATCGGTTTAATTTCTTTGTCATGCAAAACAAATTTTGATTGGGTTGTAAAGACTATTTGATATTTTTTTTATTTTGATTGGGTTGTAAGACTATTTCGGATGTGAAACTATCTACTATGGTTGATTCGAACTATTTGAAAATCATGCTTCATTTTTAGTATGTTTGTTTATCTCGAACGAACGAGATGCGTCCGAAATGTGGCCGTGCGTTGGACGCACGGCCGACGCATCCACAAACCGACGAACGTGGCTCTATTGCCACCCCCAAACAGGAAAAAATGGACGAAACAGAGTTTGTTACCGAAAAAAGCTTTCGCCCTGCTTTATATATAAAGCAAACCACCCATTACAACCGGCCATACAACAAGAAACAGAAAATACATCGACAAGATACACAACTCCACGGAACAGCTAACGAGCTCCGAAGGACCAGTAGGACACCGGAGCCCACGACGGCCTCAGATCATGACATCAACAACTACGACAAGGGAGCTATTCTCCACCGAAGGAAAGCCACACTCTGTCCCTCCCAAGGTCAAACTTGTTGTCCCGTTGCTGCCTCCGAAAAGGGCACCCCTGCCCTCTCGTCCCGGATCGAAGGACGCCGTCCCGTCGGCAGGCAGAGCAGCTCGCCCCCGAGCACGCATGGACAGGCCAACCAGTTGCCGAGGATAGGACAACAGCCGTGGCGACCTCACCCCTAAATGAAACCCATACATCGCCACCGTCTCCGGCCAAGACCCAAACACCCACCGCAGCTGCCGAGCATGGACACGACTGAAGACTAGCAGACCACCACCGCACCGAGCCCTGACCACGAAGAGCTCCCAGGGTGGCGCCTTCAAGAAGAAAGCGACACCGATGCGCCGCCGCCACCCAATCCAGAGATTTTGGGCTTTCGCCCGGGACCAAGAGGCGGAGGGCCGGGTGTAGGTCTCGATGTCGCCCACAAGAAGGAGAACGCCGCCATGGGCGTCGCCAACATCGTGACCGGCCTTGCTGGTCAAGGATTTCGCCCGACCTAGATCCCGCACCCAACGCCCCTCCGACTTGCAGAACGGGAGAACCAAAGGGCGCCCAAATCCCGGCCGGTCGTGGAGAACAAAGCACCAGGAGGCCACCACCTACAGATCGAAACCATACTCGCTGCCGCCGCGCCACCCAGCGCAGCCAAGGACGGCACCCCACAATGCCAGCGCCACCCCCGTCGAAGAGGAGGGGGCGCCCTCTCCAGCAGTGGCCGCCGCCACCCACGACACCCGCAGATCGGCCAGATCAGACGCGCCCGACCTAGCCCACGCCACCACCAGATCGGCCGCACAGCCGAGCTCCCGCCGCCACCACTGCAGGGCCGAGCCGCCGCCTCCCAGCACAACAGCTACCAGATCCGCGCGTCCCCGCCACCGGAGAGCTCGCCGGACCCCCCCCCCCCCCCCCGCGAGCGGCTGACCCGCGCCGCCGGGATTCCGACAGGGGAGGGAGGGGAGAAGCCCCCCCGCCGCCAGCGCCGCACGGGCTTTGCCCGGTGGATGCCCTCAGGCAGCGGCGAGGAGGAGGAGTGGACGGGGGGAGGGGCCTCTCGCCGGCGGCGGAGATGGGGCTCCCGTGACGCGCGCGCGGGGCGCGTCGCTGGAGCAGGGGGTGGGGGGTTGGGGGGGGGGTCCGAGCCTACTCCAACCCTCAAATAGAGTTTGTTTGGGATCGTGCGTTGGAGTTAGGCTAACCAACCACCAAATTATCAATCCACCCACCCCCAACGGCGACAGCGACGTGGCTTAATTGCTCGCATTTAGGAAAACAAGGAGGTGACCCCAGTTCCATTAACTCTAAATGAAATCACAAATAAGTTCTGACAGGTCCAAAAACCAACAAGAAAAGCAGGGTGGAAACCTGCAGTCAATACAAAGTCTAAGTGTTTATAGGGCTCTCTCAATAAATTTATTGGATTTTACAGCTATGTTGTTGTAGCAGCTCCCCTATAGACATGCTCTTATACTCTGTCTTACATATGTGTCCCACGTGTCACTGTCTCATCTCTCTCTCTCTATCTCGCGTGCACGGATGACACTAACGACGATGCAAGGTGGTGGCGCAAGGTGACGGTGGTGCAGCTGTCTAATGGCAAGGCAGCGGGACTCATAATGAACGCGAGGAGATGCAGCTCGCAGCGACCATAGAGGATGAGGCCGGCGTGAGGAAGAAGCTAACATTGTGAGTGCGTGACCCAGGAAGTTGCCTGCTACTGCCAGCCTGCTCGGAATTCCTGTTGGCACAAGAGAAAGCCAAGAGCTCTCAACTTGCAATGCCTCGCAAGCCCACAAAAGCAAGAGTGCAGGCCACTCTCCAAGAAGAGTTCATCGCTCTTCCCAAGAAGAAGGAACGACATTCA
Organism: Triticum urartu; assembly: GCF_056163025.1. Classification (NCBI taxonomy): domain Eukaryota; kingdom Viridiplantae; phylum Streptophyta; class Magnoliopsida; order Poales; family Poaceae; genus Triticum; species Triticum urartu. The sequence continues at coordinate 56,082,472 of NC_141877.1, read as the reverse complement.
CCAGGAGAGTGCATGTGCTCATTTCATTTGATCAATCTCTTATGGAGCAAGATAGGTATATCCACATTATTTATATTGCACAATCATGTATGTTTGATATTTTAATTCAATGCAAATATAACTGCAGAGTTCTGTAGAATATGTATATGTATACCTACCACTAGAAATAAGCTGTAGTTTCATTCAATGCCTTCGGAGCCATAAGGGCTTCTTCAATGCAAGACGCCTCTACACGCGCTTACGGAAATTAATAAAACAAATCATAAATATAAAAAACCATCCAAGCGGGTATTTGCTTCAACGTTGGGCGCAAACTTGTAGGCGCTAACAAAATTGCCCCGTGCAGCAGCGTTTCATCCCGCAAGACACAAGAGGCCCATGCGCCCAATTCTTCTTTTTCTTTTACGTCGACACTTCACCCGGCGCCAGGAACCCACCAGGAATCGATTGGCCTAACTGCCAATCGATCAGATATCCATCCTGCCGCCTCCCTATTAGCGCCCACGTTTTGGGCATGCCCTAATAATCTGCCTTGCAGTGCCATTGTGCGTTTGGTCACCTTTTTGGTACCTTTCAACCAGGATTATTTTCATCATCTTCAAATAAATCTGTGGCTGGAACATATCTCACATATGGTAAGCGATTGAGTATATACAATTGTGTATATGAGTAAATGTGTACGTAAGGTTGCGTGTGGAAAAATTCTTTTCTTCCCGTTATCGTATCAAAGTTCATAGAAACTTGTATTTTTAGCAAGAGAATACACTAGGTCTTGCAAAATAAACCAACCATATAGAGCCGACTAAATAAACCGAAAAATCACATGCTGGTTAGAATTAAGAGGGTATTTCTGATGAAGAACTCATGCAATTTTGACTCGTACACATTTTCAATCAATCGCATGAGTTACCACTGGTTCAAATCCAGTTGTTCATAAGTACCAACATGTTGATACAAATTTTGATGTCACTTAGGGACTTCACTCGATTGACAAACACACCTATGTACATCTAGATTACGTCAAATTGATGTAGAAAGAAGGAAATATGAGATGCGCACAAGCGGGGGATTGTAATGCCCTCCTGGACAAGGATTTAATCTAGGGTGTGAGCAAATACAAGATACAGGGAAATTGGTAGTGGGATTTCAGGGGAGGAGGAAGAAGACAGAGAAGGAGATATGGGGAAAAGTTTCTTTGTTCACTTTTTTCTTGCTATACTTTTTTTTTGAAAGAAAGGGGGTTGCCCCCTGCCCCATTTTATAGAATGAAGAAGACCGCAACCAGTCACAGGTAATACAAAGTTTGAACGACCCGATTACTACAAAGCATCTAACTCGTCGAAAATAACCTACAGCCAACATAGCAGTTTACGCCTAGAGGCATCGAAGCATCTTGTCCATACTGAATTATTACAGAGGTCCAACAGGAAAATAGGAAACGAGGAAGAATGGGTACAAATCAGATCTTCAGGGATGATCCACCATCTCCATCGCCCCGATTTCAGTTGGTCCCCCCCCCCCCCCCCCCCCCCCCCAGCCTCACTTCCATGCAATCCAGAGGAGTTCCCCATGTCGCTTGTCCAGCAGGAGGATGCATCGTTGTAGAAGCTTTGCTTGCCCATTGTCGCAGAGAACCTTTCATTGGTGTAAAAAGAAGCTTAGTTTTGCAAGAATGCATTTCACATTTTTCCACTTGCGCCCCTAAAAACAAAATTCATTCCTTAGTCTCCACAATCTCCACAAGGCAGCAGTTGTTATCAAATTCAAAACAGCTTTTTCTTTATGCTTGTGCCAAAAGGACATAATTTTTGCAAAGCAAGATATTCTATCAATATTAAACATATGTGCAATAAGGTTCCACACTTGCTGGGCCACCACACAATCAAACAACAAGTGTTGAACAGTTTCAAATTCCACACAAAATAAGCAGGACGGGTCTTCCACTTCCCTCCTCTTCGCAAGGTTATCTCTAGTAAGTATCTTATTGTGAATACGTAGCCACAAGAATATATGAATATTCTATGGACATAAGATTTTCCACATCTTAGGACTAACGTCAGGAACTACCCCACCAAAATTGATTTGTTTATAAAAGGATTTAACTGAAAAAAGCCCATTTGGTTCTAAACCCCAGATTGGGGTGTCCGCTTCATCTACTGAGGATGTTGTTTGACCATACAAACAAGTTGATCCCAGCGTTTCATACCAAAGTGATCAACACATCTCCTGAATGTTAGTTTCAGATCATGCCCGTCCCAAACTTGGGCTACAGTGTTGTCAGTCTGGTCATAGATACAAAATAAGTCCCAGAACTGCACCTTAAGGGAACAATTCCCTATCCACACATCATGCCAAAAACTAATGATTTTTCCATTTCCCAGTCTCCAGGTATAAAAAGTTTTTGCAGCTGCAAACGCCCAAGTAATGCTCTTCCAAAAGGTAGAGCCCCCTTCACTTTTAGCCCAGAGGAGATTTGAAGAATTAACACGATACTTATATAGCAGAAGCTTAGACCAATCTGAATCAGGGTTATTAAAAAATCTTTTCCCCCAAGAGGCTAATAAGGCCATATTATATTCTTTGATATTGGGAACCCCCAAACCTCCATACTCCTTCCTCCTAGTGATTAAACCCCAATTAGCTAGGTGGTACTTGTGTTGGTCTCCCAGATTCCCCCAAAAGAAATGAGCCATCTGGGAGTTAATTGCATTAATTGCCCACTTAGGAAATTTGATCACAGACATCAAGTAAGCAGTAATACTAATCACACAAGCACATAGTAGGATAATTTTTCCTTTAGAAGTGAGGTATCTCCCCAGCCAGCCAGAGATCCCTTTAATGATTCTATCAGTGATAGACTGAAGATCTTCTCTTTTTAATTTATCATAGTGCAGAGGCACTCTCAAGTACTTAATAGGAAAAGAACCTTTTCTACAACAAAAAATTTGAGCAAATTCATTAGCAACTGCATTATCTACATTTATAGTCATGAGATCACTTTTGTGGAAGTTGATTTTCATCCCAGACAAGTTTTCAAAACATGAATTTGCTTTTTGAACAGAATTTTCCAAGAAGAGTATGGTGTCATCTGCATATTGCAGACTAACCACACCTCCAGGGATCACATGGGGCAGAAGCCCAGAAATTAGATTTTGAGAAGTAGCTTTCTTGAGCATCTTAGTAAAAACATCAGCAACTAGATTAAACAACAGGGGGGAGTGTGGATCCCCTTGTTTGAGTCCTTTTCCTCCTACAAAGTAGGGACCTGTTGTGTCATTAATTATCACACTGAAAGTGCTATTAACAAGAGTGCTTTTAATCCAAGAAATCCATTTTGGACCAAAACCTCTCGAGTGAAGCATATCAAGCAGGAATTCCCAACTAACTCAGCCACAGGCCTTCTCATAATCTAATTTGAGAACTAAACCTTGCGACCTGATTTTTTAATCTCATGGATCACTTCATGGGCCATCACAGCACTCTCTAGGATGTATCTCCCTTTAATGAATGCAGTCTGATTAGAAGAAATCAACCTGCGCCCAACAGGGGAGACCCTATTGGTCATGGCTTTAGAGAAAATCTTAATCCCACAGTTGCTCAGACTAATAGGACGAAACTTCTTCATTTCCCTGACATCAACTTCTTTAGGAATGAGCACAATCAGGGCAAAGTTTAATCATTATAAATCTAGTTTTCCTGCTTCAAAGTCTCTAACCAGGACCATAAAGTCGTTTTTAATAACATCCCAAAAGGTTTGATAGAACAAGAAGGATAGTCCATCCGGGCCGGGGGCACCATGGGCATAAGACCCAAATACTGCCTCTTTAATCTCCTCTTCAGAATTTTTTTCTGCAAGAGGCCGTTCTCTTCCTAGGTAACTAACTCATCTTCCTCCCAAAAGGAAGGACCAAGACAGATATTATGTTTGTTTTCAAAACAAAACAAGTTTTTATAGTAAGTAGTAGCTACCCCCAGCATCTCCTGAGTGATGTAGACTGGTCCATTTTCTCCAATTAGCTCAGATAAATGGTTTTTCTGTGTCTATGGTTGGCCATCGCATGAAAATATGCATTATTTTTATCCCCACCCATAATTCTACGGTCTCTGGAGCGTTGCCACAAGGCAGTTTCCTCTTTGCTCCAAATCTGAGTGAGTTCTTTCCTAATTTATTCCATTCTAAGTGTATCTCTGTTATCAATTTGATTTCTCTCAGAAAACACATCAAGAAAGTCAAATTCAAGCAAAAACTCACTTTTCTTCTTCTTAATATCTGCCTCAATGTTAATACTCCACCCTCTAGCTTTTTTCCTAAATAGTTTACTTTTATTCCTCCAAATATCCATAGCTGTTTTTCCAGGAACCGAAGTGTTCCAGGTATCGATCACCATTTTTTTAAAGTCAGGGTGATCAAGCCACCATTTCTCAAAGCGAAAAATTCTCGTGGAGGTAACCCTCCGAGCTCCTGTGTCTAACAGTAATGGTGTATGATCACCCCCTACACGAGGGAGTGCAGAAACAGCCGACAAGGGGAAGTGGGCATCCCAGGAAATGGAAGCAAAAACCGTATCTATAGTTGCAAATATGGGACTGTCTTGATAATTACTCCAAGTATATTTTCTATTTGCAATATTAATCTCCATGAGACACCATTTGTTAATCCAGTCGTTAAAGAGGTCAGAAAAATAATTATTAATAACACCATTGTTCTTGTCAGCCGTAGACCTGACTAAGTTGAAATCCCCCCAAGTAAAACTGGGTAAGTAAGCCCATCCATGATATCATGTAGTTCAGCAAAGAAATCTAGCTTAAACTCATTATATGAGGTACCATATACAGCAACAAGATGCCACATGAAACCATCCGATTGGTTTTTCACAGTTGCAATAATGCAAAATTTCTTATTAATAAAACCAACTACTTCAAATAAATCACTTTTAAGATCCACAAGGATCCCACCAGCCATGTTCATAGCAGGAAGATAATGCCAGTCAAAAGTTATCCTACCAGAAATGCCATTAAGGATGTGAGCATCAATAATTTCTCTTTTAGTTTCAGAGAAACACATGAAGTCAACATGGTTATTACAAATGAAATCTCCTAGGCACTGAATTTTTCTAGGTTGTCCTAGACCGCGAATATTCCAAAAAGCCCCTATCATTTTATTTTAAATGGATGAGATAAGCCACAAGGCTTTTTCTTAGCATTCAAGAAAGGGCATTCTATATCTGAAACAATAGTGCCATCTGAATCAGTTTTTGGAATGTCCTCTTTCCCAGAAATAGGAGGGAGGTTATTTGTATCCAAAATATCTAGATTATCAAGGAGAACAATCTCCGGGTTTTCATCAGCAAATTGTAAACATCTAATTTTCTCTCTGTCAATCAGGTCCAGAATGATATTATTTTGTTCCTCCTCACTATTACCAATGCACAGATCAACTTTAGCAGTATGAGAAGCAAGTTCATTAGGGTCAAGGGTGGCAAACGATTTACCTTTAAAAGTGGCGGTATTTCCAAGTTCTTCTTCATCATGTATGCAGCAGCCTTGTCCATGATCTTTACATTTCCATGCTTTCTGGTCATAGGTTTGCCAGCCAGCACCGGGCCCCACATAGGTGAGTTTTTGATATTGAGTTTCTTCTTGACTACAGTGTCTGCCCTCTCCAACGATTCCAATAATGATCTTTTCACTGAATTCATTGCCAATGCTAGATCTTCTGGTAAGCATTCCGTCTCCATATTGATGTTTTCCTCTTCCACATCAGATTCCTCCATCTCAAACTTACTAAGCCGTTCTGAGCAGTAGTCCAAATGGACTGACAGAGCATTAGACTTTTCAAACCTTGAAGTTGGCTCAGTTTCACTTCCATCATCCTTCATTGGGGTCCAATCTTTGAGGACATCATTGATCTCTCCTTGCATTGCATCATTCATGTTAACCTGATGGACTTCCACTGCAGAAGCAGCCACGTGAGACATGTTTTTATTCAAGCTAGAAGACGTGGCTGTCTTGGTAGGGAAGTTGGCCTTATCCAGCTAATCAATCGCCTCATCATTGTCTTCTTCCATTCCCTCTTTGTCCTCAGCATCTTTCTTATTGTTTCCATCATTTCCCTCAAGATTATCCAGATCTGGATCATCATCCCCTCCATCAGCATCCTCACCATTTTGCTCGAACCCTTCCACTGTAAAGAGCAGCAGGTATAGTTTCTTTTTCATCTCCACCAATCTCTCAAAAGGAATCTTCCTGGGATCTCTGCAGGCAACTTTGACTCGAATAATTTCATAGAAGCTCTTGAAAATACCATTCCAGTCAACATCCACCAGAATCCCAAAACACGTTGTAATCTGGGCAAAAACTTTCCAGGCGCACCACTTAGGTGGAATTCCTTCAATCTATACACAGGTCTCAGTCAGTGCTCCAAACTCATCCAACATTCCTTCCCATTCACAGATTTTGACAAATACACCAGCAATTGGCAGTTCAAATGGAGGAAATTCAATTAGGTCATCCACATTTTTCCAAGGGGGAAATCTCAGCAGGAACTTCTTGTTCTCCAATTCTCTGATTTGCCATGGCCACTCTTTGTTCTTACAAAAGATCCCATTTAACTGAGTTAGTAGATCTGAGGCAGAAACCTCTCCCTTAACCACCTTGAGAACAACACAGTTCTTGTAATTCAACCAGCTAGATTCAGCCGCCATAGGAACTTCGATATGATAAAATCCCAGCCCTGAAGCAGCACTGCCAAAGTAAGTGGCAGCAGGTTGTGGTTTTGCCCAGGCAGCGCAATTGTTAACGTTGTGATTCCCATCACAGATAAAACATTTTTTGCCTCCACACAATTCCCCACATAATGCCCAGGCCAGCTGCAGTTGAAACATATCATATCCTTGTATTTGGGGTCGAGGATCTGTACCACTGGAGGGGGGGGGAGGAGGTGATGGGGTAGTAGCCGTCGGAGGGCAGTTGGGGCCTGGTTCCCCTGATTTGATTTGGTCGCCCCTTGAGGACCTGATTTCCCGATGTTGCCCAAGGAAGAGGCAGTGGATTTCCCATCCTGGGGATTGGGTTTCTTCCCCGGCGGTGGCCGGCAATTTCTCTGCGGCATCTGACCACGATTATCCATCCCTCTCCTCACAGCTTCAACAAACGATCTAGGGAATCCTGGTGCCTCAGTAGAGATTTTGAAAGTGATAGGGAAGGGGTCGAAAGGACCAACAGATGCAACCGGAAAGCAGTCTTGGACCGAGAAATTCTTGGAACGAAACAAATCTTTCTTAACCAAAAACAATTTGGGGACGGCGTAGCTAGGGTTTGGGGGAGCATGCCTATGCTTATGTAGGCGGCGGCTGCGAGTCGGGGAGGGGATAACCCAAAGCTGGCCATAGAAATTCGCCACCTCCTCTCCAAACCCGCTTACTGACTCAGGAAACGTATATTGAAAACTCGTTTTCCTCCCAACCACACATCCACGAATCAACGGAGATGGGGTGGGGTCAGTCCTTCAGCAGCGACTGGTTGGTTTGAACACAGTCCCGCCGTCCTCACAGAAGCGAGCTCGTCAGAATCCGCACAGGTCGCCGGAAACAAAGCACCATGAGTGTTTCTGGATGTTCCAGAGGTGTATGGAGAATTGCAAGGCCTAATCGAAGGGACAACCCTTCCATTTGTATCAGGTACAATCGTCCTACTAATTTCCCCACCCAAAACAATTTGTGAATCCCCAATCAAATGAACTTCAGATCGAGAACTCAGTAAGACACATGAACAGGATTTGGGTCGATTGTTTTGTACCTTTGTACAGGGTTTCTCCCGGCGGTCTCCCGACCATGGTGGAGGTTCCAAGGTGGATCCCCTGATCCTCCTGCGCCTTGGTTGCAGGGCGGGGCACCCTGCAAGGCCCATGTGCCGGGTTGCGGAAGCTTCACGGGACCCTGGGGAGGACGGCCCCCGGCGGCAGCGCTTCTGGAGGGATGCGGGAGATCTGCAACACCGGAGGAGGGTGGATGTTGAAGCTTGACGGTGAACTTGTCTTTAAACGCGCCCACCTCGCCGCCTGCCTCAGGTCCGATGATTCTGCCTCCTGAATCGCCCAGAAGATGAACTCGTAATCCATCCAGCGTCGTCGCCCGCAAAGCGAGCGCGCTCCTCGAACGTCGCATGTCGAAGGATCTCCATGAAGATGTCGGGCCACTTGGAGCGGTTCGAGAACCTCTCCCTCACGACCCGTGCATCTCCGCTAGCGCCTCCGACGATGACGCGTCGATCTCCGGGAGCGTCGCCATCGGTGGTGGAGGCTGGAGCGGCGCCGCCACCTGATGCATGGGTCACAGTCGTCGTGCCCTCGCCCCGCGTCACGCCCCTCCCACCATCTCGCTCGCCGGATCTATCCATGGTACGCAGGAAGTCGTGGCTCGATCTGAGATGTGGAGGGTGGGGATGGGGAGCGGGAGGGGATAAGGTCGCGGTGGTATTAATGGCGGCCGCGGTGCCATTAATGTCGGTAGGTGAGGAATCGCCTCCCCCTCGCTCCGCGTCGCACTCCGCGTCGCGCCCCATCCCATCACGGACGTGCTTTTCCTGCAAGTCAACTACGAGAAGCACAAGTCCATGTCTTTCTTGCTATACTGCTTACAACTCTTTGAGCTTATCCCCATCACACACACACGTCACACATTAGCTTAGCGCACACAACTCTCATGCCTCAAGGCACCACTCGTTATGTGGCTCGAGCAGATGACCCAGAATTTGTACGCATGCTACCGTGCAAGCACGTGGGAACTGTACATGTAGTCAGGCATATAATTGGCATCTTCTATTGATTTTGTTGGTTGTCAAATATGCTTCATTGCCTACCTCAGCCCTCACTCTCAAACTTTTAAATTTTGTTGCCAAGCCCATGCATGTTTTTTAGAGTTCAATGCGAGGAAGCGGCTTAGCAACTAACTTGCTCGTAACTCATAGCCAACGGCCGAGGTGGGCAGCAAGGCCAGGCGCTCCAAGGCGACACCGGTGGTGCAGCGGGCTCCCAGCGTTCGGGCCAAGGCCAAGATGGGTGAGCTGTCCTCCTTGGAGAGTGCCAAGCTATGTCTCGCCGACAAGAACCTAGAATCGTCAAGTAACCCCCTGCCCTCTTACCGTATCTTGAACGCTTTTTCGGATGAGCATCTTGCTAGTATCTTAGACGATAGCGGTGTGGCGATTAGTGCTCCTTTTGGGGATATAATATCGTTGGTGCACGCACGGGAAGAAGCGCAGGCCATTCTCGCGGCCAACAAGACACTTCAATTGACATGGAGACATGGGATAAGCTGGGTGCCCTTTCGGCAGATGCCGGGGCCATGGGGGTGGCGACCCAGGACACGGCGGTGAGTGCTACCGTTGGCTCGCTCCCTCACGCTGACTTTCGATGAATACGGGTCCAACATCTCGGCCCAGCTCCCGGCGATGTCCGGACCTCTCGAGGTGGTTGGGGCCACTCCAGCTTCTGCCTTGACGTCATCCCTTGTGGTGGCAACGGGGATGGACTCAGGGTGTGTAGTTGACTGCGATATGACTCTAGCAACCAAGCGTGGCTCCAACAGCGCTGGCCGCCAGGCTAAGAAGACGGCAGGCAGGAAGCCGGCCAACAAGCAAGCTACATCCGAGGTGGCGGCGGCAGCAACACTTGGAGGAGCGTTGGGGGCGGCGTTGGGAATGGCCGAGGCCGGGCAGCAAGGTCAAGCGCTCCAAGGCGACACCGGTGGTGCAGCGGGCTCCCAGCGTTCGAGCCAAGGCCAAGCTGGGTGAGCTGTTCTCCTTGGAGAATGCCAAGCTACGTCTCGTCGACAAGAACCTGGAATCGTCAGGTAACCCCCTGCCCTCTTATCGTATCTTGAACGCTTTTTCGGATGAGTATCTTGCTAGTATCTTAGACGATAACGGTGTGGCGATTAGTGCTCCTTTTGGGGATATAATATCGTTGGTGCACGCACGGGAAGAAGTGCAGGCCATGCTCGCGGCTGCGGCTGCATGTTGCGCTGATAAGAACCAATTGGCTATCGTACCAGTAGAGTCTGGTGGCGAGGCGGGACCCGCTGAGGGGACAGAGGCTAGGGAGGCCTCTAATCTACCTTCTTCCAGCCGGATTCCGGCACGGAAGCGAGTGGCGAAAGCGGTGACATCCAGGGGGTGCGCCTGCGAAACCGGATTTTAGATGCGCTACATGTTTTGGAACATACGTGGTTGTGGCCATGGAGGGTGGCGTACCCAACTCAAGGAGTATATGGCCAAGGAGCAGATCGATGTGGTAGCGCTCCAGGAAACGACTAAAACAGATTTCTCATTCCGCGACCTTCTTGTTTTTGATCCCTTGCAACGTTTTGTTTGGCACTGGGTGCCCTCGATGGGCCACTCGGGCGGCATTTTGATGGGTTGTAATCGTGATGTATGTGATGTATTGCAATGGGATGTGGGTGTATTTTTTCTTGCGGCTACCATACAACATCGTGCCTCGGGTAAATCGTGGGTGGTAGTGTGCGTGTACGGACCTGTTGATCACTCACGTTCGGCGGATTTCTTGCTCGAGCTTACCAATTTGGCCGGGGCCAAAAGAGCTAACAACTTACCACTGATGGTGGGTGGTGATTTCAATTTAATCCGTTCGGGGGAGACAAGAACAACGCAAACATTGACTGCACTCGGGTGTCCATGTTCAATAGTGCCATTGCGGCAGCGGCATTGCGAGAGGCTGCTCGGACCGGGGCTAGATACACTTGGACCAACAAGCAATTGCAGCCGGTTCAGAGCGTGTTAGGCCGGGTTTTTTTACTCCCGAGTGGGAGGTGCTCTTCCCCTTGTGCACGCTTGTTGCTGAAACGCGTATTGGCTCCGATCACGTTCCGTTGATATTTTCCTCAGAGGAGGATCACATTAGACGTAGCACTAGATTCTACTTCGAAACAGCGTGGTTCGAATCCGAGGGGTTTGCGCAGATGGTCGCTGATCGCTGGCTTTCGATCCGTGCCCAGCTCGGGCTGCAACACGGACCGGCAGAGTGCTGGACCGCGGCGGCTAGCAAACTCCGGGCTTTCCTGCGCGGGTGGGGTGCGAACCACGGCAGTGAAACCAAAAAGGAGCGTGCTAGGATTGTTGAGGCAATAGCTGCGCTGGATTTGGAGGCAGATCGTCGGCCTTTCTCGGAGGGGGAATGGGCACATAGATACGATCTAGAAAACAAAATCATTGCTATTCTTCGTGCGGAGGAGGAATATTGGCGACGTAGGGGCAGAGTCAAGTGGGTTACTAAAGGAGACGCAAACACCGGTTACTTCCATGCTTTCGCTAAAGGAAGAAAACATAAAAGTAATATTCTGCGTCTGCAGTCTGATACTGGTCTCCTGTTAACCAACGAACACATAGTGGCTCACATCTATGAGTTTTTCATCGGCCTTTTGGGGATGGTTGAGGAAAAAGCTCTTTGCCTCCATGAGGACATGTGGGACCCATCTAAATGGGTATCGCAGGAGAAGAATGAAGGGCTCGTTCTCTCTTTCCTCCCGGAGGAAATCGATAAAGCTCTGCACGATATGAAAACCGACACGGCTCCTGGGTCGGATGGCTGGCCGGTGGAATTTTTCAAAAAGTTTTGGCCACATCTCAAGCATCTTTTCTACGATATCTTGAACGGTTTCGCAGTAGGTATGGCAGACCTGTCGCGGCTTAACTACGGGGCTATTAGTTTGATCCCTAAAGTGAAAGGGGCCGATGACATCAAACTTTTTAGGCCAATCACTCTGATCAATGTTCCTTTCACGATCTGCGCGAAAGCCTATGCCTCACGCTTGGCTCTGGTGGCTCAACGGGTGATTAGCCCTAGTCAGACCGGTTTCCTCAAACATCGTAACATTCTCGAAGGCCCCTTAGCGCTTCTAGAAATAGTTCACGAGCTTAAACGCACCAAGTCGCGAGGCATGCTTCTCAAGTTGGACTTTGAGAAAGCCTACGATCGTGTGAACTGGGAGTTTGTGTGTGAGGTCCTCATCAAGAAGGGTTTTGATGCGGGTTTCGTCCACCGAATCATGCTCCTCGTGTGTAGTGGGCACACAGCGGTTACCATTAATGGTACAATGGTCAATTTCTTCCGCAACAAACGTGGCCTTTGGCAGGGAGACCAGAGCTCACCACTGATCTTCAATTTTGTTGTGGATGCCCTAGCGGCATTGATTAACAAAGCCAGGGCAGCGGGGCACATTAGAGGGCTAATCCCCCACCTCATCCTTGGTGGTGTCACTCATCTACAATACGCAGATGACATGATGCTTTTGTTCGAGCCTGACGACCATAGTATCGCCTCGATTAAGCTTCTGCTACTCGCTTTTGAGATCTTGTCGGGGCTTAAGATCAATTTTCTTAAAAGCGAAGTGATCACGATTGGGATGGGGGATCATGAAAGTAGACGGATTGCCAATATGCTCAATTGCAAGATTGGGAAATTTCCGATCAAATACCTAGGACTCCCGATTTCGCACAAGAAACTGACCATAGCCGAATGGGAGCCGCTTTACGGCAAAGTTGCTAATCGGAGCCGTGGCGAGGGAGGTTTATGTCATCGGCAGCTAGGCTGATCTTGACCAACTCTAGCCTATCCTCCCTACCTCTTTTTACAATGGGGATGTTTCTACTTGCGGATGGAGTTCATGCCAAGCTTGACACTCCGCGTTTCCCGGTTCTTTTGGGAAGGAACTGGGACGAAATGCAAATACCATTTGGTGAAATGGGTCGCAGTTTGCAGACCAAAGAAGTTCGGTGGTTTGGGGATCATGAACTCTAAACTCATGAATGTTGCCCTGCTCACCAAATGGTGGTGGCGCCTTGCCCAAAATGAGACGGGACTCTGGGCGGATATCCTTCGGGCAAAATATTTCCCGGACGGAAATCTTTTCAAGGCTAAGCCTAAGGGATCATCATTTTGTAACGGGATCCAAGAGGTGAGACCAGCCTTTTCGATGGGTGCCCAGTTTACCGTCAATAGCGGCTCGTCCACGCGGTTTTGGCTAGACTATTAGAGGGGTCAAGCTCCGTTGTGGCAATCCCACCCGGAGCTTTATCAACTAGCCACTGACACTAACATTATGGTCGCTGATGCCCTACGAGTGCACCCGCCGGCGATCTCCTTCTTCAGGACGCTGGAGGTAGGCGAGGCTGCTTCTTGGAACGCACTCATGGCTGACCTCGAGGGGAGGACTCTCAGCCAGGAAAATGACGCTATCACATGGAAGCTCACGGCTTCGCGGAAATTTTCGGTCAAATCCTTATATGAGAAGTTGACGGAGGGGAATGTGCTAGACATGGCCAGGGGGCTATGGAAGGCTGGCATTCCCCTCAAGATCAAGATTTTTATGTGGCAAATGTTTCGTAATCGCCTTCCAACCTCTGATAATGTGGCCAAGCGGAACGGGCCGGCGAACGGGACTTGCGCCATTTGTGGCCTTGGGGAAGACGCTAACCATGTTTTCTTCGGGTGTTGTTTAGCGAGATTTGCGTGGAGCGCGGTTAGAGATACCTTTAAGCAGAATTGGAACACGCAAACTAGCGACGATTTACTCAACTTGCTGACGGCACAGAGGGGTGCCAATGCGAGGGTGGTGTGGCGTAGTGTAGGGGCACTGTTATGGTCGATTTGGACGGTGCAGAACAAAATTACCATTGAACACAAGTTCCCTGCACATCCAGCTTATATCCTCTTCAAATGCCACATTTTCTTACAGGCTTGGGCGCCATTGTTGAAGCAACGTGACGAGGGACGCATGACCGAGTTTATGGAGCAGCTCAAGCTATGCATGGTGAAATCAAGACAACAAGGACAACAAGCTTGAGACTTTTGCGTTTACTTCTGCTTTGCCACGCATTTATGTTTATTCTTATCTATCTAGCTGAAACTCTACCTTTGCCTGGATGTTGAGCCCGCAGAACTTATGTCTTTATGGTTTGTAAGGTTGGAACCTTGTGTGGATGTTGCCTTGGGGCTTTATTAATTTAAAGCCGAAAGCTTCGTGCGTCTTTGTTCTAAAAAAAACTCATAGCCTGTAATTCTCATTATGCAATGCGAGAACCGGATGCATCCAAAGCCCACCATAGCAAAGCCACTGGACTGCATCATGAACCTTTCATCTCTAAGAACTTACAGCCCATTAAATCAAACGAGACGAAACAAGGATGTATTCATCGGTGCATCAGATATCCCTTGATTCGTCTAGAATCAGTAGCCCATGTAAATGAAACCGTGAATTTCAGTCAATCTTGTGGAAATGAGTATACCAAGATATATACCATCAGCTTATACAATTGGTACTCCATGTGTAATACGTTGCTTTTGGTTTTTTCTTTACACTCCATAAGAACCTAAGATAACCTACTACTGAAAGATTGACCACTCATCAGATATTTGGAGCCAAGGTTTTTTCTTTCTTTTCAAAAATTTGTGTGGCTCAATCATATGGGGCGTTGCATCTGCTTAAAGTTCATCAAAATAGTCAAGTAAATTTTGTATCCTGAATACTACACGAAACAAACAAAGCTACTTGGGTTCAGTTCATTTCATATTCGGTCATACTTGGTATAGATCGATCATGCTCAGTTACTTAATTTAGTCCAAACTCTTTTGTTATACAATTTCTTTTTTGATAAAGGGCGCTTTTATTAACTCAGAATGTAGCATCAAGTGGATACAAAGCATAATGAGTAACACCTGGGCTATGCATAGCTAAGATGCACACAACCTTAAACGAACAGTCTAACAAAGTATATGTTAAAAGGCAAGTTGGCAACAGGAAAGCCATATGAGTCCGAAATTATGCCAATATCGATGTAGGAGGTGGACCGATCCGGAGTTTATCTTGTCACCCATGTTGGGTAAAAATCTCCCTGGCCATCTGCTCCAACTGCACACACACCGTCTTGAACAGCAATTGATACTCCGTCCGTTGTAACGTAAACCACATACGAAGCCAGTGCGTACAACAGTAAATAACATGCATAGGAGAAGAGGTTTTGCTATTAAAAACACAATTGTTTATACATAGCCAAAGTGACCATAATAAGGCTGACGCTCACACCCGTATTAGCGTACTAAAAGTATTTGGTACACTGGCAAGCCAGTGACCATATATATTAGCAAAACTTGTGGGCGGATACAAATTGGATGATATTTGGATAAATGGCCATATAAAATGCACAAACTTGCATTGAAAGAAGAGGTGTTTAATTGTTTCATCATGAGTACAAAAGCTACACTTCTTACTTCCTTGCCAGTTGCGTCGAGAGAGGTTGTCTTTTGTTAGCACAACTCCTCTTTGAAGATACCACATGGAAATCTTAATTTTTAGTGGCATATTTGAATTCCAGATTAGCACATTATTATTCACGGGAATCTCCGAATGCGAGAGTGCAAGGTACATAGAGTCATTTGTGAAGGATCCTGATGTAGTGAGATTTCAACGAAACACATCCCGCCCTTGTATCAAGTTAATCGTATCCAAACGGGATAGAAGATGTTGTCATGATGCAAGCCGGAGGTCAATCAAATCCCTCCTACAATGCGGAGGTCTCAAGATGTTGCCATGACGTGCGCAAGAGTATCATTCTTATCGCGTACAATGTGGTACAAGGCTTGTCGTGGAATTGTCACGGCAGATGTCCTTAGTGTCAGGACTTTAGTCGCGAGGCCAACGCATCTATGTGGCAGCTTGAGAGGGGTTGAGCGGGATGAGAGACGCGATGTTTTACCCAGGTTCGGCCCCTCACGGTGGAGGTAAAAGCCTACATCCTGCTTCATTGATATTGATGATGATGATCATGGTTACAAGAGTGCTCTATCTCGAGGGCTATTGTCTAAATCTAACTTGTCCAACTTATGGAACTTGTCAATCTTGTCCCTCTTGGGGTGCCCTGCCCCTCCTTATATATGTTGAAGGGGCGGGTTACATGTGGAGTCCCATTAGGATTAGGACTAGTCTACCTTCTAATACAAACCGGATACAAGTCCGGGTCTTAACTCCTTGTAAGGTAAATATTCCTCACGCCTTTCCTCTTAAACCGGCCCACCATTAACATAAACCGGCCTTCTGGGCCTTGGACCTTGTCATTCATCTGACCCGTCCGCCGGGTCACCAGTGTGTCATAATGTTCCGGCGGGTTGCTTGTAAACCGCCAGGTTAGGGCGGGTCGCCAGTGAATCGTCAAGTGTAAACCGGGTCTCAAGTAAACCGCCAAGTCCCGCCGGGTTATACTTCTGGCCGGTTTACGCCGCGGGGTATATCCCCGACAAGGCTGGATACTGTTCTTGAAGAGTGGCATTTCCTAACCACATGTCCTTCCAGAAACGTATCTCGGAGCCGTCCTTTATCATGAATGATCCAAATAGGAATAGATGTTTCTTTACCTCCATCAGGCCAAACCAAAAATGTGAGCCACCAGTTTTCCAATATGCCTCGGACAATACTTTTTGGCCTAGATACATATTACGCAATAGGGTTTGCCAAACACCATCCTCCGTAAGTAGCTTGAATAGCCATTTACTGAGCAAGGCGTCATTCTTGACCTAGAGGTCCTAAACACCTAAACCTCCTTGGTCTTTTGGTCAACAAACCACACTCTATTTGGTTAGCCTGTACTTTTTATTTTCATTGTCTCCTTGCCAAAAGAATCTGGATCTGAAGTAATCTAGTCTTTGTAGAACCCCTTTGGGAATTTGGAAAAATGAAAGCATGTAGAGAATCATGTTTATGAGAACAGAATTGATCAACACTAGTCATCCTCCAATGGAGAACAACTTGCCTTTCTTACTGCTCAACTATTTCTCCAATCGCTCTTCAACATGTTTCCACTCTGCATTAGTGAGATGTCAATAATGAATCGAAATTCCCAAACATTTAATTGAGAATTCGCCTTGTGCACAACCGAACAAGTCTGCATATTGTGCAGCCGCGTCCTTGGATTCTCCAAAACAGAACAATTCAGTTTTATGGAAGTTAATTTTCAGACCCGACATTTGCTCAAATGTTGAAATCGATAGTTTAAGATTTTTAGCCTTATCTAGGTTATGGTCCATAAAAAGAATTGTATCATCAGCATATTGCAATATAGAGAGTCCCCCATCCACAAGCTGTGGCACTACTCCTACAATTTGGTTGTCCTGTTTCGCGTGTTTGATCAAAGTAGTCAACATGTCAGCGACAATGTTAAATAACATTGGAGACACTGGGTCACCCTGTCGTAATCCCTTTTTCGTCTCGAAGTAATGGCTTACGTCCCCATTGACTTTGATAGCCACACTACCTCGAGTAACAAAATTTTGGACCCACTCGCACCATCTATTGGAGAAACCTTTCATTTTTAGGGTTTGTTGGAGAAATGACCATTTGACTTTGTTGTAGGCCTTTCCAAAGTCGATTTTAAATACTACTCCACTCATGTTCTTCCAGTGCACGGTATCGTGAAGGATTACTACTCCATCGAGTATATTTCGTCCTTGCATGAAAGCCGTTTGAGATGGTTGAACAACATGATCAGCAACCGTGTTGAGCCTATTATTCGCCACTTTGGTGAAAATATTGAAGATGATATTAAGGAGGCAGATCGTTCTGAACTATTGAATCCGTTTGGCCTCCTTAGTCTTTGGCAATAAAACAATCTCGCGAAAATTAAGCCTCGATAGGTCTAGTTGGCCGGCATGCAAAAAAATTGAACAACTCCATTAGGTCAGTCTTGGTGACATCCAAGAAGTTCTGATAGAACTCCAAGGGGAAACCATCATGTCCTGGAGCTTTGTTATGCTCCATTTGTAACACCACAACTCGCACCTCCTCTTCAGAGAAAGGTACTGTCAGGATATCATTCTCTTCTGTCGTGACTTGTGGAATGTCATATGTTCATGTCTCATCTAGAATGAAGTTCCCTTCCTTTGGAGCCCCAAACAGACACTTGTAGTATTTGGTTATATAACGCTTGAGATCTTCCTAACCCTCGATCTGTCCCTCGCCCTGTTGGAGGCTAAAAATACACTTCTTCCTATGCCGCCCATTGGAGACCATTTGGAAATATCGTGTATTGTTGTCTTCCCCCAAAATGAATTGGGCACCTGATCTTTGATACCACTTGATTTCCTCTTATTGCAATATACGTGCAATCTGCTCATTGGATTGATTTTCATATCAATATCCTGTTGAAACAAAGTCTCTGCTATTTTTTCGAGGTCATCTATAATAGTGGAAAGGTGTTGCTTATATTATATATATACCACTTGTGTGTTTGGCCCATCCAGTTAGGAACCACCTCATGGCTCGAATTTTAAAGTTCCATATTTGAATCGGTGTGCCGCCAACGGCAGGCCTCTCCCATACATTTTTAACTATATCCGCAAAGCCATCCCGATGTAACCATCCCAATTCAAATTTGAATGGGCGGCGAACAATGGGAGAGCTAGTAGAGTTAGAGTCCAGAATGATGGGTGCATGGTCCGAAAGCTACTCAATACGCTCTAGGGCATGCACTGTTACCATAGGGAATTTCAGTTCCAATTCAGTATCCATGAGTACCCCCATCGAGTTTCTTGTATGTCAGCACTGGACGGTTGTTGGCCCAAGTGAATTGTCACTCTGACGTACTAGCTTCTTGAAGATTCAAACTACCAATTACATTTGTAAAAAAATTTCTTTATAATGTGTTGAAATGGTCAAGCATAATCCTTCTTTGTACAGGGAACTAACATTTGTTGTTGGGACATGAGTGAGTATTGTATTGCTCGTGTGGAATGTAGTAAATTTTTCTGCCCAGATATACGGTGCAACAAAGCCAGGTTTGCTAGTGGCATGCATTTGAACTTCACATACTCTGGGTTTCTATAAAAAGAACAATAAAAACCAATAGTCAGTTTGCACACAAGAAGGATATATAATGATGAAGAACTTGTGAAATTAATTATAATTCTGATATGACATTACTACAATGTGATTCTTCTACCAACCATCACCGTCCCCAATGAATCCTCTTTCAGGATCCCACCCAAGGCCGGTTGAAGATTTTAGTTACATGACTTTCATCCATCACATACCTGTTACCATCTTTATCGTAGAAGCTGAGCTCAAGGTTCCTGCAACCTTCGCCGCTCAAGCACACGACAGAACTATTGCCAACAGTCGTCTCATCTTTGAATATTTCACAAAAGATCTTCAAGTGATATGCATCCCAGGTCACCTTCTTCATTTATTCTATTTTATTTAAAGAACACATGAAGTTGCATATAGAAAGTTCTGAATAACAACTAAGCAACATCAAGCTATTCTCAAAACATTGTACATGGCCCTGCATAATCCTTCAGCATCACAAAGATCTTCAACCAACACAAATAAGAACCGATCAAATCACATTAATAATTATATAAATAAACATTGTGATATTCCCAAAAAAGTTAAACATGGAAGAGTTTGTCCAACTCTAGAATTCTTCAACCAAGACAATGACTAATCATATCGCACTAATAATTACTAGTACTAAGCAATCACAGAGTTTGTAATTATCCAAAATAATCACCAACCTCCAAAGATTTCGATCATAAGCAATGACAATAGCCAACAGCAATCTAGCATAAGAAATGACGACAACCGGCAACAATCCACCATATGCCTTTCCACCATAAGCGGCAAAGAAAAATTTAAAATAGAAGTGCAGGGGCAATTTTCATCTACCCACCCACCCCCGGGTCACCTTGCTTGGGCAACTCGGGGGCGACAACCCTAGGCCGCCGCTGGGCGCCCCCTTCCCCCAACCCCCTCGCCGCCACCTGAGGTAGCCAGTGACAAGGATGGTGGCAGCGGGGCCTTTGGCTGCCTTGCCCTCACGTGGGGAGTCCTGGAACCGGAGCGGCGGCTCCTCTAGTGAGGCATCACTGGATCTACGGCGACCGACGGTGCGGGCGGCGGATCCGAGGTCCCTTGTCGTGTGGGCAGCGGGATCTTGGTGGAGGACGCGGGTGGCTAGTGGCTACTTCGGCGGCTGGCGACGCGAGATCTGGCGCTTTCACCCTCTCCTGTTTTAGCGTGTGGGTCCCTCTGGCTGGGCTGTACCTCCTTTGATCGCCGGATCCTGGACAGGGGTGGATCTGGTGGCGTTGGGGCAGTCCGGGCAAAATCCATGGTCAGCCATGGCCGGCTGCATCGACGGCGATGCCCGAGGGTGTCGTTCCCCTCCTTGGAGGTGTCGGTGTGGACTATCCCCACCACTTCCCCTTCTCCTAGGTCTCCCAGGCGAAATCCCTAACTCTGTTGGGCGGCGGCGGCGCTTCCAGCATCGTTCCTTTCTTGAAGGCACCGCCTTGGGAGCCTTATGGTCGGTGGGAGCTTGTGGATGGTTGGTGGCGGCGGCAGTGCGGGCCTCTTCGTCTTGGCATGAGGCTTCCCCTCTTCCGGTGTTGGATGTGTGCAGCGGCCTTATTCATCCCAATGAGAGCCTCCGGTGGCTTGTGAGGGATGGTCTGGCCCTCTCTATGTGGCCATATCCGACGGCATCCATCCCAGCTTGCGATGGTGCGATGCCTTCGATCCAGGCAAGGAGGTGGTGGGCTCCTTCGAAGATGGGTGTTGGATGTGTCGTGCCGGGGTCCGTAGGTGCATGGAGACAGTATGCCACGATGGTGCCGTTCCCTCTCTCCTTTGAGCATGTGCAATCTTGCTCCTCGTGCTACATTCTCGATTGAGGACCTCGGCATCTACGGCTTCATCCTTCATTGCTTATCTTCAGTTGCCTTAGTGTGTGAGGCTTAGTTTAGTGTTGTCTACCATTTTTGTACCTTTTGCCATGTATTTCTTCTATTTGCCTAAGGGTGTTGCTTGTAATCCTGGCCACTTGATGGCTTTGTTAATTCAAAGTCGGGCTAGGCTCGAGCCCCATCTCGGGATCGGTTGATGCCTTTTCTCTAAAAACAATAGAGTGCAGAAAAGAGGAGATACGGTTGCATACTGGGCCGAAATCACTGTTCTGACCTTGTCAGCGTTTATCGTCACAAACTGAACCGGACACGAAATTATTTCACGATTTGACCCTTTTAGAAACGCCAGAGACTGCGGCGTTTATGGTCAACTCCGAAACGCCGAGGCAGCTAGCGTTTCTTGGCAACATCGAAACGCCGAGGCAGATAGCGTTTCTGCCCTGGCCCACAGTAAGCCCTAACCCGCTGATTTCGCCGACATGGCACGTCAGAAACGCCAATGTCCCTAGCATTTCTGCCCTGTATCAAGTAATGCACGCGAGTCCGCGAGGGCCTGACCCAGCCCATCTTAGCCCCGCTCGGGCAGTTCGTCTAGCGAGGAACTAGCGGTCGCCCCTCCCCTCTTCTTCACCAAATCCCCCCCCAAATCTGCTTTTTTGACCATCAAGACGAGTAGATCTGAGCATCCCCGAGTTGCTTGAGGTGTTCTTTTCCCAATCCTCCATTTATTTTCAGTTGAGATTGGCTTATGTAGATGTATTTTTTCAAACATGGTGGAACCCTAAGACGAGTTATTAGTGATTTGTTTGATGAATATTTAGTTAGATTATGTTTAGAAAGAAGACAAGTACTCTTTGTGTTGAAGTATTGTTAGTGAACTTGTGTAGTATTGTATTTAGAGATAGACCATTATTTTGGAGTAGGTTGAAAGTATTATTTTTTCATAAATAGGTTGAAAAAAATTGGTGTTGGTAATGTGGTTCGTGATTTGAATCTTTGGGATAATTTGTAGTAGTTTCTCTCACGATTTTGTAAATGATGTGGTCATAATTTAAAGCATATATCATAACGAATCCATTAGCCTTATTTTGTAGAATGTTTGAGTCGGATAAATATCACGGTCTTGATGATTATTACGAGGAGAAGCATCGTGATGTGCTAGTGGAAAGAGGGGAGGTAATTATGTATCTACATGGTTGATTCTCATATTGTCAGTAGTTTAGAGAAGTATATAAATTGTGCATGTGTTTTTTGTAGGTTCCTCCAATAATTCAGTTGAGAGGCCACAACCCACGTGACTCCCTGAAGTATGACCGTCGCTATGAGCCTTATTTTAGAAGAATGGATCTTCTCCAGTTTGTGCTCAACTTTAAAGGCACACCACCATGGCTGAACTCGACGACCATTACCGCCCTTACGGACTGTTGGAGGACGGAGACGCACTCTTTTCACCTTGCTCTTGGCGAGATGACCGTCACTTTGGAGGATATTGCGATGATCTCCGGGCTTTCGATCGAGGGCAGGGCTCTTACCGAGAAGGTGGAGTCTGAGGGGTGGCGACTAAGGGTTGCGGGTTTGGTTGGTGTTGAACCTCCCCCGTGGATTCATGAAACAAAGAAGGATCCTAGGCCATCAGGTGCTTTGTTCTCGTGGCTACAAGAACATTTTTACGAGTGCCTAGAGAATGCCAGTCCGGCTGTTGTGGAGAGGTACGCCAGGGCTTACGTATGGAATCTTTTGACCCAAGTGGTGTTTCCTGATGGCACGGGAGACACAGCCTCATGGATGTTCTTGGACCCTCTTCATAACTGGGATGTTAAGTGGAGTTGGGGGTCGGCGGCACTAGCCTTCTTGTACTGTCAGGTAATGCTAATATGATGCATTCTCATTATATGAAAGAGATTTTTGCATGTGATTGTTTAATGTGTGTACAAATGTGAAGTTGGACGGAGCATGTATGAGGAGTAAGCCGAAATCTTGTCTTGGTGGTTTCGTTTGGGCCCTACAGATTTGGATGTGGGATCGTATCCCTGTGGGCCGTAACTTCACCATTGCTCCGGAGGAACCTTGGGAGTGGCCTTTTGACGGGGATGAGGAGCGGTATCCCACTATCACATACATGTGGGCTACTGTCCAAGTGTCGAGTATCGCCGCCATGGGGTGGTACAAGGCATACATAAGCGAGCTTGACATGCTTACTTACAACCAGGTAATTATCAAATGCCTTGCCATCATTACAGATTTTTTTTGTGCATGAGCGAGCGACATGTTGTGATGTAGGTTAATTGGAGGTCATACATGGTATTTAGGCAGTACCCTTTGAGCAATATGTGCCGTCGTGACCAACATCTTTGGCGTGTGTGTTGCCCCATGATATGCTCTTTTGCAGTGGAGTGGCATCTTCCACATCGTTTTTCGAAGCAATTTGGAGTACAACAACGCACCCCGTCGGTTTATGTTGAGACAAGGGTGGTGCTACATAGGTGAGAGTTCCTTGTACCATATATTGATCAATGTGTACCATAGAAAAATGAAATTGATATCGATACTTCTCATGCTTTGTAGGACGAGCTGGCAAAACAACAAGAATGTCACTAATTGGGAGGATCACCATCTTATGTGGGTGGACATGTGGAATTCTCAGACGAATGCCCGAGTGGAAGATGATCACACACCTGGCAACGATGAGGGGGCATATTTAAGGCATTTGGAGTAGCTTCGCAAAGAGTACAGAGTTATCCTTAAGGGTGCTTGGACTCGTGTCGATTGCTTGAAAGTAATGCCAAGTGAGGCTGCTGATAGTGCATTCAACAACTCTATTAGGGAGACCATTGGAGCGCTCCTAGATTATGGCCCTCTGCATGACCGAGTGGTATGTATTTTTGTCTCTTTTTTGAACATGTGTCATTTCTTCGTGAGTGGTGTGTCACTTATGTTTTATTCAGGGCACGGAGCTATGGAGATGTATCAATGATAGTAATGTGAAACGGACGTTCTCGTTAGGAGTACTCTACAGGTTAGAGGACTTATTAATATGAACATGTGCTTTATATCATGTAAACTATTTTTTCATATTTACATGTCAATGTCTTTGCCTCTGCAGAAGGTTGTGAATCGTTGCCGAACACTAGCCGCTTTACTCTATTGCCATGGCGGTTCATCCACGGATGTGCGTGCACGTGCTCAGTATAGAATGGATGTGCTTTCTTCCGCTCGTCCATCGTCGAGCCAAGCACATGCTTCTTCCGCTCGTCCATCTTCCAGCCAAGCAGGTGCTTCTACGAGCCGAGCATGGATTGATGAACAGGAAGATGAAGAGGAGACAGACGACGATGCGGATCCAGACTATATGGAGCTTGGGGCTTCGTAGATGGAAGATGCTCCACAGCCAACTCAATCTTCTCAGCCTTCTGAAGAAGCACGCCGAGTTAGCTCAAGAACCATCTGACGTCCTGGATGGCAGAACACTCCAGAGGGCTACTCCAAACATAGTCGGTGTTTTTGCTTGAGCTACAACGTTTCATGTATGTGTCCTGAGGACACATGGGAATATCGTCAAGCTAGTTTTCATCACGTTCATATGATTCGCGTTCGATACTTTGATAATTTGATATGTGGGTGTACCGGTGCTTGGGTGTTGTTCTTACTTGAACAAGCATCCCACTTATGATTAACCTCTATTGCAAGCATTCGCAACTACAACAAAAGTATTAAGGTAAACCTAACCATAGCATGAAACATATGGATCCAAATCAGCCCCTTACGAAGCAACGCATAAACTAGGGTTTAAGCTTCTGTCACTCTAGCAACCCATCATCTACTTATTACTTCCCAATGCCTTCCTCTAGGCCCAAATAATGGTGAAGTGTTATGTAGTCGACGTTCACATAACACCACTAGAGGCTAGACAACATACATCTTATCAAAATATCAAACGAATACCAAATTCACATGACTACTCATAGCAAGACTTCTCCCTTGTCCTTAGGAACGAACATAATTACTCACAAAGCATATTCATGTTCATAATCATAGGGGTAATAATATGCATATAGGATCTGAACATATGATCTTCCACCAAATAAACCAACTAGCATCAACTACAAGGAGTAATCAACACTACTAGCAACCTACTAGCACCAATCCCGGACTTTGAGACAAGAATTGGATACAAGAGATGAACTAGGGTTTGGAGATGAGATGGTGCTAGTGAAGATGTTGATGGAGATTGCCCTCTCCCGATGAGAGGAGCGTTGGTGATGACGATGGTGATGATTTCCCCCTCCGGGAGGGAAGTATCCCTGGCAGAACAGCTCTGCCGAAGCTCTAGATTGGATCCGCCAAGGTTCCGCCTCGTGGCAGCGGAGTCTCGTCCCGAAAAGTTCCTTTCTATTTTTTTCTCATCGAAATACCTCATATAGGAGAAGATGGACGTCGGAGAGCCACCAGGGGCCCACGAGGTAGGGGGCGCGCCCTAGGGGGGGTGCCCTCCCCACCCTCGTGAGAAGGGTGTGGGCCCCCAGGCCTTCATCTTTGGCGAGGATTTTTATTTATTTATTTTAAGATGTTCTGTGGAGTTTCAGGACTTTTGGAGTTGCGCAGAATAGGTCTCTAATATTTGCTCCTTTTCCAGCCCAGAATTCCAGCTGCCGGCATTCTCCCTCTTTATGTAAACCTTGTAAAATAAGAGAGAATAGCCATAAGTATTGTTACATAAAGTGAAATAACAGTCCATAATGCAATAAATATCGATATAAAAGTATGATGCAAAATGGACGTATCAACTCCCCCAAGCTTAGACCTCGCTTGTCCTCAAGCGAAAAGCCGATAACAATAAATATGTCCTCATGTTTAGAGGTAGAGGCGTCAATAAAAATAAAACACGGACATGAAGGCATCATGATTATTCTCTTAACAGCAACTTATATAGATTTTGTCATATGATTACTTATGTTCAGGTGATGATCTATTCACAATGCAAAAGTATAAATCATAAACCTTATTGGGCTCCGACAAACTATAATCTCAGTCATTGAAGCAATTGCAATTTATCATAACATCGGAAAGAGTCTATGTCAGAGCTAAAAAGCAAGTCCACATACTCAACCACCATTTAGTCCTCCATAATTGCTAACATTCACGCAATACTTGTGGTTACGGAGTTTTAATTGGACACAGAGAAAGATAGGGGCTTATAGTTTTGCCTCACAACCTTTTACCTCAAGGGTAATGTCAACAATAATGGTTCATGCTCCCCTACATCCAATTAGATATATATATATATCATGTTCTTTCCAACATGCTGAGCTTGCCAAAAGATAAAATGAAAAAGGAAAGGTGAAGATCACCGTGACTCTTGCATAAGGTAGAAGATAATAATAAAGGATAGGCCCTTCGCAGAGGGAAGCAGAGGTTGCCATGCGCATTTATGGTTGGATGCGTAAAATCTCAATGCGAAAGAACGTCACTTTATATTTCCCCTTGTGATATGAACCTTTATTATGCAGTCCGTCGCTTTTATTACTTCCACATCACAAGATCGTATAAAGCTTATTTCTCCCACACCAATCAATCATACATATTTAGAGCAATTTTTATTGCTTTGCACCGATGACAACTTACTTGAAGGATCTTACTCAATCCATAGGTAGATATGGTGGACTCTCATGGCAAACTGGTTTAAGGGTATTTGGAAGCACAAGTAGTATTTCTACTTGGTGCTGAGAATTTGGCTAGCATGAGGGGGAAAGGCAAGCTCAACAAGTTAGAGGAACCATGACAACATACTTTATCTCAGATATAAGAAAGACATAACTCATTACGTTGTCTTCCTTTTCCAACATCAACTCTTTAGCATGTCATATTTTAATGAGTGCTCCCAATCATAAAAGATGTCAATGATAATATATCTATATGTGAAAACCTCTCTTTACTTATTACTTCCTATTAATTGCAACAATGACCAAAGCTATGTCTGCCAACTCCCAACAACTTTTAATCATCACACTCTTTCTATGTGAAGTCATTACTCTCAATAAGATCAATATGAACTTTTTGTTTCTTTTTATTCTTTTCTGTTTTTTTATTCATCCAAGATCATGGAAAAACAATCAAGCCCTTGACTCAACACTAATCTTTATTATATATAGCTCACGGACTCAATTACAAAGAGAGATCAAAAAGCAAAACTCAAAACTAGATCATGCCGTAAACTTTATTCTACTAGATCAAGATACTACTAATAGGATCAAACTAAGAAAAACGATAAAGATAGGAGTTGTGATGGTGATACGATACCGGGGCACCTCCCCCAAGCTTGGCAGTTGCCAAGGGGAGTGCCCATACCCATGTGATTATATCTCCTTTGTCGGTGAAGAAGGTGGTGGTGACGGATAATCGCACATCGAGCGTAAGAGGTCCTCCAGCTTGCGAATAATGACCTTGAGTGCGACAATGTGCTCCTTCAACAAAATATTTTCTTGTGTGAGATACTTGTTTTGTATACGAGCTAACTCAATAATCTTGAAAGCTTCGATCTTAGTTGGGGTAAGAAGGTTATGATCAAGTTGAAGGATGTCTTTTGTTGCCGGAGCTTGATCCTCCGTGGCCTTCTTGATCCTTTCATCCTTGTTGACCCTCGTGGGTTCTTCTCTCTTCAGATCTATCTTCATTAGCCAAGCATCGTTGTCACCATTGTTGGAGGAGGGAGACGACATGAAGCCTAGCCTGGAAAACCCTAACAGAAAACAGCTCGAAACAAGAATAGAGGAGGTTTGCGTGATACGGGAGTCAAAACCTTCGGGAGGTTATATAATGAATTTTTACCGACCAAAATACGTATCGTGCAAGAAAACGGAGTCCGGAAGGCACACGAGGTGCTCACGAGGTAGGGGCGCGCCCACCACCCTCGTGGGACCCTCGTGTACTTCCCGGACTGCTACTTATTTTTCTATTTTTCTAAATATTCCAAAACGGAGAAATATTGCCTTAAAAATTGTTTTGGAGTCGGTTTAGTTACCGTACCACATACCTATTCCTTTTCGGAGTCTGAAACGTTTCGAAAAGTGTCCCTTATGTATTCCTCCGGGGTTACGGTTTCAATAATATTGGTTTCAACATTATGGGATTACCTGAGATATAATGTTTGATTCTTTGACCGTTTACCACCTTCGGATTTGTGCCCTCGAAGTTGTTGATTTTTATGGCACCGGAACGATAGACCTCCTCGATAACGTAGGGGCCTTCCCATTTAGAGAGAAGTTTTCCTGCAAAAAATCTTAAACGAGAGTTGTATAGCAATACATAATCACCTACATTAAACTCACGCTTTTGTATCCTTTTGTCATGCCATCTTTTAACTTTTTCTTTAAACAACTTGGCATTTTCATAAGCTTGGGTTCTCCATTCATCAAGTGAGCTAATATCAAATAACCTCTTCTCACTGGCAAGTTTAAAATCATAGTTAAGCTCTTTAATAGCCCAATATGCCTTATGTTCTAGTTCGAGAGGTAAGTGACATGCTTTTCCATAAACCATTTTATACGGAGACATACCCATAGGATTTTTATATGCAGTTCTATAAGCCCATAATGCATCATCAAGTTTCTTAGACAATTCTTTCTAGACCTATTAACAGTCTTTTGCAAAATTAATTTGAGCTCTCTATTGCTCAACTCTACTTGACCACTAGACTGTGGGTGATAAGGAGATGCAATTCTATGATTAACATCATATTTAGCAAGCATTTTATGGAAGGCACCATGAATAAAGTGTGAACCACCATCAGACATTAAATATCTAGGGACTCCAAACCTCGGAAAAATAACTTCTTTAAGCATTTTAATAGAAGTGTTATGATCAGCACTACTAGTTGGAATAGCTTCTACCCACTTAGTAACGTAATCAACAGCAACTAGAATATGTGTGTATCCATTAGAGGCAGGAAAAGGTCCCATATAATCAAAGCCCCAAACATCAAATGGCTCAATAACAAGTGAACAATTCATAGGCATTTCTTGACGTCTACTAATATTACCAATTCTTTGACATTCATCACAAGACAAGACAAACTTACGGGCATCCTTGAAGAGAGTAGGCCAATAAAAACCAGATTGCAGTACCTTATGTGTAGTTCTATCTCCAGCGTGGTGTCCTCCATAAGACTCGGAATGACACTTGTGTAGGATCTGTTCCTGTTCATGCTCAGGTACACAACATCTAATAACACCATCTACACCTTCTTTATAAAGATGTGGGTCATCCCAAAAGTAATGTCTCAAATCATAGAAGAACTTTTTCTTTTGCTGGTATGTGAAGCTAGGTGGTATAAACTTAGCAACAATATAATTAGCATAATCAGCATGCCATGGAGTACTATGAGAACTACTTATAACATTTAATTGTTCATCAGGAAAGTTATCATTAATAGGCAGTGGGTCATCAAGAATATTTTCTAACCTAGACAAGTTGTCTGCAACGGGGTTCTCAGCTCCCTTTCTATCAACAATATGCAAATCAAATTCTTGTAGCAAGAGAACCCATCTATTAAGTCTAGGTTTAGCATCTTTATTTTCCATAAGGTATTTAATAGCAGCATGATTAGTTTGAATAGTTACTTTAGAATCAACAAATATAAGATCTAAACTTATCACAAGCAAATACAACTGCTAAAAGCTCTTTTTCAGTAGTAGCATAATTTCTTTGAGCATTGTCTAGAGTCTTACTAGCATAATGAATAACATTTAATTTCTTATCAACTCTTTGCCCTAGAACATCACCTACAACATAATCACTAGCATCACACATAATTTCAAAGGGTAAATTCCAATCAGGTGGCTGAACAACAGGTGCAGAGACTAATGCTTTCTTAAGTATTTCAAATGCTTCTACACAATAATCATCAAAGGCAAATGGTATATCTTTTTGCAATAAATTAGTCAGAGGCCGATAAATTTTTGACAAGTCCTTAATGAACCTCCAATAAAATCCAGCGTGACCAAGGAAACTTCTTATACCTTTGATGTCCTTGGGACATGGCATCTTTTCAATAGCATCAACCTTGGCTTTATCAACTTCAATACCTCTTTCAGAAACTTTGTGCCCTAAGACAATACCTTCATTAACCATAAAGTGGCACTTTTCCCAATTCAAGACAAGATTAGTTTCTTCACATCTCTGCAAAACTCGATCAAGATTGCTCAAGCAATCATCAAAAGAAGAACCATAGACGGAAAAGTCATCCATGAAAACCTCACAAATCTTTTCACAAAAGTCAGAGAATATAGCCATCATGCATCTTTGAAAGGTAGCAGATGCATTACATAAACCAAAAGGCATACGTCTATAAGAAAAAGTACCAAAAGGGCATGTAAAAGTAGTCTTTGATTGATCTCTAGCCGACAGGTATTTGAGAGAAACCAGAATAACCATCTAGAAAGCAATAGTGTGTATCTTTGCATAATCTTTCTAGCATTTGATCAATAAAAGGTAAGGGGTAATGATCTTTCTTAGTAGATTTATTTAATTTGCGAAAATCAATTACCATCCTATAACCCGTGATAATTCTTTGTGGAATCAATTCATCTTTATCATTAGGAACAATAGTAATACCTCCCTTCTTAGGGACACAATGGACAAGACTTACCCACTCACTATCAGCAACGGGATAAATTATACCTGCCTCCAGAAGCTTAAGTATTTCTTTTCTTACCACTTCTTTCATTTTAGGATTCAGACGTCATTGAGGATCACGAACTGGTTTGGCATCTACTTTTAAATTTATTTTATGTTGACATAGAGTGGGACTAATGCCCTTAAGATCATCAAGAGTATATCCAATAGCAGCACGATGCTTCTTTAGAGTTTTCAATAATCTTTCTTCTTCATGCTCTGAAAGGTTAGCACTAATAATAACAGGATATATCTTCTTTTCATCAAGATAAGTATATTTAAGATTATCAGGCAAAGGTTTAAGTTCAAACACGGGATCACCCTTGGGTGGAGGAGGATCCCCTAAAATTTCAACAGGCAAATTGTGTTGCAGAATAGGTTCCTGTTTAAAGAATACTTCATCTATTTCCCTTCTTTCATTCATGAACATATTATTTTCATGGTCTAGTAAATAGTGTTCTAAAGGATCACTAGGAGGTACGGCAATAGAAGCAAGACCAATAATTTCATCCTTACTAGGCAATTCTTCCTCACGATGTTGTTTACTAAATTTAGAGAAATTAAACTCATGAACCATATCATCCAAGCCAACATTAACAACATTCTTTGTGCAGTCTATGGTAGCATTAACAGTATTTAAGAAGGGTCTACCAAATATAATGGGACAAAAACTATCTTGTGGGGAAGTAAGAACAAGAAAATTAGCAGGATATTTAGTTTTCCCACACAAGACTTCAACATCTCTAACAATTCCAATTGGTGAAATAGTATCTCTATTAGCAAGTTTAATTGTAACATCAATATCTTCTAACTCAACAGGTGCAATATCATGCATAATTTCTTTGTATAAGTCATGATGTATAACACTAGCACTAG
Source organism: Triticum urartu (assembly GCF_056163025.1). NCBI lineage: Eukaryota > Viridiplantae > Streptophyta > Magnoliopsida > Poales > Poaceae > Triticum > Triticum urartu. The sequence continues at coordinate 56,051,181 of NC_141877.1, read as the reverse complement.
CACCCATATCACATAAGCCATGATAACAATGATCTCCTATTTTAACAGAAATAACAGGCACGCCTACCACAGGTCTATGTTTATCTTTATCACAAGGTTTAGCAATTCTAGCAGTTTCACCTTCGAACTGAATAACATGCCCATCAATATTATCAGACAAGAGATCTTTAACAATAGCAATTTTAGGTTCTACTTTAACTTTCTCAAGAGGTGTATAAGTTCTAATATTGCTTTTACGAACAACAGTTGAAGCTTTAGCATGATCCTTTACTCTAACAGGGAAAGGTGGTTTCTCAACATAAGAAGTAGGAACAATAGGATCATTATAAGTGGCAGTCTTTTCTTCAACTTTAATAGGTGCAGCTACTTTTACTTCTATGGGAGGATGATATTTAAACCACTTCTCCTTAGGGAGATCAACATAAGTAGCAAAAGATTCACAGAAAGAAGCTACTATCTCAGAGTCAAGTCCATAGTTAGTGCTAAACTTACGGAAATTGTCGGTATCCATAAAAGATTTAACACAATCAAACTTAGGTGTCGTACCTGACTCTTTACCTTCGTCGAGGTCCCAATCTTCAGAGTTGCGTTTAATTCTATCCAATAAATTCCATTTGAATTCAATAGTCTTCATCATAAAATAGCCAACACAAGAAGTATCGAGCATGGTGCGATTGTTTTCAGAAAGCCGAGCATAAAAACTTTGAATAATTATTTCTCTTGGGAGGTCATGATTGGGGCATGACATTATTTAAGCCTCCCTCAAGCTTGAGCGATGCTTTCTCCTTCGCGAGGCCAGAAATTATATATACAATTGCGATCACGATGAACAAGATGCATAGGGTAATACTTTTGATGAAATTACAACTTCAATCTTTTATAGTCCCATGATCTCATATCATCACATGGCCTATACCATATCAATGCGTCTCCCTTCAAAGATAAAGGGAAGAACTTCTTCTTAGCAACATCATTGGGTATACCTGCAAGCTTAAATAATCCACAAACTTCATCCACATATATTAAGTGCTCATCATGATGCTTTGTTCCATCTCCTGTAAAAGGGTTAGCTAGCAGTTTTTCCATCATAGCCGAAGGAAATTCAAAAGGAGTTTCATTTTCAATAGGTTTAGTAGGTTTAGGAGCAAATCTTTGCTCTACTGGACGGGGTGAAGATACCCCGAACAAGCCCCTCAGAGAATTACTTTCCATAGTAACAAGTGACAGTAAATTTCAGCACACTATATAAATTTTTCCTTACCAAATTCCACCTACCAAAGGTGCTACACTCCCCGGCATCGGCACCAGAAAAGAGTCTTGATGACCCACAAGTATAGGGGATCTATCGTAGTCCTTTCGATAAGTAAGAGTGTCGAACCCAACGAGGAGCAGAAGGAAATGATAAGCGGTTTTCAGCAAGGTATTCTCTGCAAGTACTGAAATAAGTGGTAACAGATAGTTTTGTGATAGGATAAATTGTAACGAGCAACAAGTAACAAAAGTAAATAAAGTGCAGCAAGGTGGCCCAATCCTTTTTGTATCAAAGGACAAGCCGGAACAAACTCTTATAATAGGAAAAGCGCTCCCGAGGACACATGGGAATATCGTCAAGCTAGTTTTCATCACGTTCATATGATTCACGTTCGATACTTTGATAATTTGATATGTGGGTGGACCAGTGCTTGGGTGTTGTTCTTACTTGAACAAGCATCCCACTTATGATTAACCTCTATTGCAAGCATCCGCAACTACAACAAAAGTATTAAGGTAAACCTAACCATAGCATGAAACATATGGATCCAAATCAGCCCCTTACGAAGCAACGCATAAACTAGGGTTTAAGCTTCTGTCACTCTAGCAACCCATCATCTACTTATTACTTCCCAATGCCTTCCTCTAGGCCCAAATAATGGTGAAGTGTTATGTAGTCGACGTTCACATAACACCACTAGAGGCTAGACAACATACATCTTATCAAAATATCAAACGAATACCAAATTCACATGACTACTCATGGCAAGACTTCTCCCTTGTCCTCGGGAACGAACGTAATTACTCACAAAGCATATTCATGTTCATAATCAGAGGGGTAATAATATGCATATAGGATCTGAACATATGATCTTCCACCAAATAAACCAACTACAAAGAGTAATCAACACTACTAGCAACCTACTAGCACCAATCCCGGACTTTGAGACAAGAATTGGATACAAGAGATGAACTAGGGTTTGGAGATGAGATGGTGCTGGTGAAGATGTTGATGGAGATTGCCCTCTCCCGATGAGAGGAGCATTGGTGATCACGATGGTGATGATTTCCCCCTCCGAGAGGGAAGTATCCCCGGCAGAACAGCTCTGCCGGAGCTCTAGATTGGATCCGCCAAGGTTCCGCCTCGTGGCGGCGGAGTCTCGTCCCGAAAAGTTCCTTTCTATTTTTTTCTCATCGAAAGACCTCATATAGGAGAAGATGGACGTCGGAGAGCCACCAGGGGGCCCACGAGGTAGGGGGGCGTGCCCTAGGGGGGGCGCGCCCCCACCCTCGTGAGAAGGGTGTGGGCCCCCTGGCCTTCATCTTTGGCGAGGATTTTTCTTTATTTATTTTAAGATGTTTTGTGGAGTTTCAGGAATTTTGGAGTTGCGCAAAATAGGTCTCTAATATTTGCTCCTTTTCCAGCCCAGAATTCCAACTGTCGGCATTCTCCCTCTTTATGTAAACCTTGTAAAATACGAGAGAATAGCCATAAGTATTGTGACATAAAGTGAAATAACAGTCCATAATGCAATAAATATCGATATAAAAGCATGATGCAAAATGGACGTATCACTTCTGTCTTAAAGGAACGCCAGGCCAAATAGAACGTTTCGATGTAGGTTAGAAACGCCATGGGCTTTGGTGTTGCCAGTGCACACTACAATGTTTCGTGCAGAAGTCCCAGGCAGCTACTGTCGTAAAGGAACGCCAGGCCACATTGAATGTTTCTATGTAGGCCAGAAATGCCAGGGGCGTTGGCGTTGCCAGTGCACACTACAACGTTTCGTGTACAAGTCCCAGGCAGCTACTGTCTTAAAGGAACACCGTCAGGTTTGGTGTTGCAGTCAGAAGCAAACTTCCAAAGCAATTTTGTGGTACACATAGTTCACCACATAAAGGAGTCCAAAGCAATTGTTAAATCACATAGTTCATCACATAAAGTAGTACACAAAGAGGAATCCAAAGAAATTGTGAAATCACATAGTTCATCACATAGAGGAGTCCAAAGCAATTGTGAAATCACATAGTTCACCACATAAAGGAGTACACATAGAGGAGTCCAAAGCAATTTAGAGTACACATATCTCACCACATAAAGGAGTCTAGGCAACAAGAAGGTTCAAGATGAAATGCACACGAAGGAGTGCATGGCACATTTCACAACATTGCTCTATTGTGTAGAGCAAGGCCCCTTTCCCTTCTTCTTCCTCCTCCTCCTCCCTTTTCCCTATGCGATGAGCCTCCTTAACCACCCTCTTGCTACCTCTTGAGCATGTGTTGGTTTTCCATTGAAGAGGAAAGGGTGATGCAGCAAAGTAGCGTAAGTATTTCCCTCGGTTTTTTAGAACCAAGGTATCAATCCAGTAGGAGACTACACACAAATCGCCTAGTACCTGCACAAACAATCAATAACCTTGCAACGAACGTGATAAAGGGGTTGTCAATCCCTTCAAGGCCACTTGCAAAAGTGAGATCGGATAAAGATAATAAGATAAATATTTTTGGTATTTTTGTTGTATAGATTGGAAAATAAAGATTGCAAAATAAATAGTAAACTAGAATTATAGATCAGAAACTTATATGATGTAAAGTAGACCCGGGGGCCACAGGTTTCACTAGTGGCTTCTCTCATGATAGCATAAATTACGGTGGGTGAACAAATTACTGCCGAGCAATTGATAGAAAAGCGCATAGTTATGAGAATATCTAGGCATGATCATGAACATAGGAATCACGTCCGTGTTAAGTAGACCGAAATGATTCTGCATCTACTACTATTACTCCACACATCGACCGCTATCCAGCATGCATCTAGAGTATTAAGTTCATAAGAACAGAGTAATGCTTTAGGAAAGATGACATGATGTAGAGGGATAAACTCAAGCAATATGATATAAACCCCATCTTTTTATCCTCGATGGCAACAATACAATACGTGCCTTGTTGTCCCTGCTGTCACTGGGAAAGGACACCGCAAGATTGAACCCAAAGCTAAGCACTTCTCCCATTGCAAGAAAGATCAATCTAGTAGGCCAAACTAAACCGATAATTCGAAGAGACTTGCAAAGATATCAAATCATGCATATAAGAATTTAGAGAAGAACCAAATATTGTTCATAGATAATCTTGATCATAAACCCACAATTCATCAGATCTCGGCAAACACACCGCAAAAAGTATTACATAGAATAGATCTCCAAGAACATCGAGGAGAACTTTGTATTGAGAACCAAAGAGAGAGAAGAAGCCATCTAGCTAATAACTATGGACCCGAATGTCTGTGGTAAACTACTCACACATCATTGGAGAGGCTATGGTGTTGATGTAGAAGCCTCCATGATCGAATCCCCCTCCGGCAGATCGCCGGAAAAGGTCCCTAGATGGGATCTCATGGGTACAAAAGGTTGCGGCAGTGGAAAAGTGGTTCCGTGGCTCTCCTGGATGTTTTTAGGGTACATGGGTATATATAGGCGAAAGAAGTACGTCGATGGAGCTCCATGGGGCCCATGAGGGTGGGGCGCGCCTACCCCCTTGGGCGCGCCCCCCAGCCTCGTGGAAGCTTCGTGGACTTCCAGACTTGTACTCCAAGTCTGCTGGGTTGCGTTTGTTCCAAGAAAGATCCTCGCAAAGGTTTCTTTCCGTTTGGATTCCGCTTGATAGTCCTTTTCTGTGAAACACTGAAATAGGAAAAAAACAGCAATGTGCACTGGGCCTTCGGTTAATAGGTTAGTCCCAAAAATAATATAAAAGTGCATATTAAAGCCCATTAAACATCCAAAACAGATAATATAATAGCATGGAACAATCCAAAATTATAGATACGTTGGATACATATCACCTCTCCATGAATATCTTGTTCTACCTTTCTTTCTTTTCAACTTTGAATGCCCAAAGATTCAAGGTTCTTTCTTCAAAATCCTTGAGACGCTTCTTTTCTGCCACGTCACATTTCCTGTTCAACGCATGCTCCCTAGCGCGATACTCATAATCCGCTCTCTCTCTCTCTCTCTCTCGTTCCTTCCTCTTCTCTTCGACCTCCTCTTTGTTCTTCTTCTTTAGTGCGGCTGCATCCTCCTCTCTTAGCTTCTTCATAGCCTTCTCCCACCACCCCGCCATCTCACCTTCGCCATCCTCAATCCCCTTCATTGTTGCCTTGTTGGGTTGAGAATCCACCATATCTATGAAAAATTGCATATCTATGTTGTTGATCAATTGCTCGCATATAGCTTCCCCGTTTTATTTATGATATGTTCCTAGAGAAAACTATGTTGAAAGATGATAGTAGCAATGATGCGGATTGGATCCATGATCTGAGGATTATCCTCGTTGCTGCACAGAAGAATTATGTCCTTGATGCACCGCTAGGTGACATAACTATTGCATGAGCAAATGCAGATGTTATGAATGTTTGACAAAGCTCAGCATGATGACTACTTAATAGTTTAGTGCATCATGCTTTACGGCTTAGAACCGGGACTTGAAAAATGTTTTTGAATGCCAAAGAGCATATAAGATGTTCTAAGAGTTGAAATTGGTATTTGATACTCATGCCCGTGTCGAGAGGTAGGAGATCTCTGACAGTACTTTGCCTACAAGATGGAGGAGAATAGCTCAACTAGTGAGCATCTGCTCAGATTGTCTGGGTACTACAACTACTTGAATCAAGTGGGAGTTAATCTTCCAGATAAGATAGTAATTGACAAATTTCTCTAGTCACTATCACCAAGTTACTAGAACTTAGTGATGAACTATAATATGCAAGGGATGACGAAAGTAATTCCCAAGCTCTTCGCGATGCTAAAATCGACGAAGGTAGAAATCAAGAAATAGCATCAAGTGTTGATGGTTAACAAGACCACTAGTTTCAAGAAAAGGACAAAGGGAAAGAAAGAGGAACTTCAAAGAAGAATAGCAAGCAAGTTGTTGCTCCCATGAAGAAGCCCAAAGCCTGGAACTGAGTGCTTCTACTGCAAAGGAAATGGTCACTGGAAGTGGAACTGCCCTAGATACTTGGAAGATAAGAAGGATGACAAAGTGAACAAAAGTATATTTGATATACATGTTATTGATGTGTACTTTACTAGTGTTTATATCAACCCCTCAATATTTGATACTGGTTCTGTTGCTAAGAGTAGTAACTCGAAATGGGAGTTGCAAAATAAACAGAGACTAGTTAAGGGCGAGGTGATGATGTGAGTTGGAAGTGATTCCAAGGTTGATAAGATCACCATCGCACACTCCCTTTACCTTCGGGATTAGTGTTGAAACTAAAATAAATGGCATTTGGTGTTTGCATTGAGCATAATATGATTGGATCATGTTTTTTTGCAATACAATTATTCATTTAAGTCAAAGAATAATTGTTATTCTGTTTACATGAATAAAACCTTCTGAGGTCATACACCCAAGGTGAATGGTTTATTGAATCTTGATCGTAGTGATACACATATTCATAATATTGAAGCCAAAAGATGCAAAGGTAATAATGATAGTGCAACTTATATGTGGCACTGCCGTTTAGGTCATATTGGTGTAAAGCGCATGAAGAAACTCCGTGTTGATGGGCTTTTGGAATCATTTGATGCTTGTGTTGAGGATATGACTACCAGGAGTGACCCACCCAGGAGGGGCCGGGTCAACTAGAATGGCGGTTTAAAAGAATAAAGCCCAAGAGTATACAAGATGACGGTTTATGATTAGGCTTATAATAGGCCCAAGCTAGGAGGCGGCTTATGGCCCATAGGTATAAACCGCCATGTATGAATAGACTTGTAATGCAAGGCATGTAAGATACGTCACCGAGCCGGACACGTTGTATGAGCCGACCAGGACTCTGTAGGCCGCAGGGCGTCAACCCGTGTATATAAGGGGACGACCCGGCGGTGGCTTAGGGCAAGAAACAACAGATCGAGAGCCAAGCTATCGTATTCGCTCCTTGGTCATCGAAACCTAGAAATACCACATCAACTGGACTAGGCTTTACCTTCACCGCAAGGGGCCGAACCAGTATAAACCTCTCGTGTCCTTTGTCCCGATTAGCCCCTTTAAGCTTCCTAGTTGTGATGGCTCCACGACTAAGTCCTTTCTCTAGGACATCTGCCGTGACAATTCCACGACAGTTGGCACCCACCGTGGGGCCAGCGCACGGTGATTTTGAGTTCTTGAAGGGCAGCTTCGAAGGGCTCAAGGGATACGCTGTAGGCCAGATGACCAAGAGTTGTCGCAGCAAGCTCTATATCGACGACGCAGGATGGGGCCCCAACGCCGGCTCAATTGAGTACGGGTACCGGGTCCCCTTCGGCGGAATCCACGTCTTCATCGGCCGGATCGGCGAGCCGGGCCCTGAGCCGGACATATGCACCAACCTCATCAAGATGGCTCAGCGTGGGAGACCCGCCCGGACTCAGCCCGTCGTGAGGCGTGCCTTCGTGGGTTGCATCCATGGAGGGGAGTTTTCTGAAGGATCTGTGGATGGCGGTGAGACGGCCGTCTACTCTGACGATGAGTCGTCCACAGGTGAGACGGATTCATTGTATCAACTACAAGATGGCAGGCTTGGGGGCTGTTTCGATGGCAGCAGTATTCCAGACCCCTTTGAGCCGCCGAACAGAGCGGGGATCTTCATGACTGGTACGCAGCCCGCTCAAAACTCTACGACTGCAGCAACGATAAGCACCGGGTTGGCAGCGGCCGAGTCAGGAGACCCCGCGCGACCACCGGCTCAGGTGCTGATGGATCTCATGGATAGGATGATGACCCTGTTGACCGTCGTGGTCGAACCGGCGAATAAGGCTCAGCATGATGCGGAGGTGACATGGTTACGTAGGGAGGTAGCACAAGCCAAGGAAAACTTGGCGGCGGAGGACATTAGGATGGCTGCAGAGCGGGCGGCTTTGGACGCTCGGGCTCAGCAGCTTCAATCAGAGGCTTTTCGGCTCACGATGGATCTGAACGCACCAAATGATGTCATGAGGAGAAGGCACCAGAAGACTCAATCACGTCTGCCTCTGACTTACGATCCTGGGAACCTCTTCCACACACCCGGGGCCGGTCCCAGTAACCCGCCGGAGGCAAACTGGGTTACAACACCCGAGGCTAGGGCGCCGGTTCAGCCGTGGGCTATGGAACCCCCCCCCCCTGTGTGAATACTGCTCCGCCTCATTATACACCAACACCATCGGGTCATTTTTCTAAACCTTTGGAGAATCTAATCGTTGCATCGACATGTTTGGCGGCTCTCCCGATGGAAGGCGACTCCCCGACGGCGATCGAAATGCGACGGGTCAGATAACTTCTTCAGACGGCTCTGGCACAACTGGAGTCATATTCTTATAGTCGAGACAGGATTCATTCAACCCCTCCCCCAAGCCGGAGCCGAAGCTAGAGCAGGCATATGGATTCAGCGGTCGTGTCAAGCAACGCCAAGCACCGTAACTAGCCGCGCGGGCGTGACCCGGCGCGTGATGGAGCTCTTAACTTGGTTGACTAGGATAGGATCCGCCAAGAGGCTAAGCGGGCGGTTCAACATGCAGCTGAGCAGGCGGCTCACCAAGCTTTTCTAGTTTATCCGACGACCTCTGTTGAAGCAGGTATAGCCACAAGGACAGGAGGTGTCCCTTGCTTGATGCCGGTTCCACGACTAAGTCTTTCTCTAGGACATCTGCCGTGACAATTCCACGATAGTTGGCTCCGCGGTCTTAATGTTGGAGAAAAAATGTCGTTTCGAACCTCTGAAACAGAAGCTGGGGCGGCTCAAGCGCGATTGTAATGACATGGGACAGCTGATGGCGGCTCTGGTCAAATACGCGGACTCTGATAGTACCAAGGATCCCGCGTCTGATGAAGAGAAGACAGGGAAGGGAAAGAAGAACGGCAACGGCAAGGGCCACCAGCATAATCTGGCAAATCAAGGAGGTAATAATAAACGTAAGGCTGATGGTAGTCTGGAGTTCGTGGCTAACACCAACGCACAGGGGAATAATCAGCGACGTAAGGGGAGGCCACCCCTTCGGTCCGGCGAGTCAGGTCCCACTCTTGACCAGCTGTTAAATGAGCCTTGTCCAAGGCACGGCACTCAGCAGAAACCAGCCACTCACTTATGGAAGGACTGTACGATCATGAAGGCTTTCAAGAATTCTAACATGTTCGACGGTAATCATGGACCGGGCGGCGGTTCAGGCGGAGGCGGCTTTCATGGCCCGGGCCGCGGCTCAAGCGGTGGCGGCTTTCATGGCCAGGGCCCTCAAGGAAATCAAGGGGGCTATAATCAGCAATCTGGCCAAGGTAGTCAGCAGTAGTAGCAATCCGGGTATCAGAGTAACCCAAAGCAGCTGAACAATGGGCAGTATCACGTATTCACCACAAGTTTATGCAAAAGGGACCAGAAACTTCATAAGAGAGCTGTGAACGCTGTTGAACCGGCGGTTCCACGTTATTTGAGATGGTCTGAGCAGCCTATTTTGTGGAGTAGGGAATATCACCCTCCCCGGGTTGATAATCCGGGTCACCTGGCCTTGGTGGTGGCTCCTCAGGTTGGTGGATATAAGTTCACAAAAGTGCTCATGGACGGGGGCAGTAGCATCAACATTTTGTATTATGAGGCTTTCCGATGCATGGGGTTGACTGATAAGAGTCTTAAGACGTCCAACACTATTTTCCATGGAGTAGTGCCTGGTAAGTCGGCATATCCAGTTGGTAAGATTGAACTGGAAGTAGCCTTTGGAGATGAGCATGATTCCAGGGCTAAGAAATTAACCTTTGAGGTGGTCAAAATCAAGAGCCCATATCACGCCCTGTTTGGACGACCGGCTTATGCAAAATTCATGGCGCGGCCGTGTTATGTTTATCTGCAGCTCAAGATGCTGGGTTATAAAGGTACTATCACAGTACATGGAAGTCGGAAGATAGTCTTAGAGTGTAAGGAAGGCGATGCTGCTTACGCAGAATCTGTTTGCGCGGCGGAGGAGTTAAAGTTCTACAAAGACAACGTTGACCCGGCAGACATGACATCTTTGAAGAAGCCAACTACGGAGCATGAGCCGGCGCTGAAGTTTAAGTCAGCTGACGATACCAAGATGATTGATTTTGTGCCTGGCGATGCATCCAAACAATTTATTATCAGTGCTAATTTGGATCCCAAATATGAAGGCGCGCTCATCGAGTTCATCTATGAGAACCGGGACATCTTTGCATGGAAACCTTTTGACATGCCAGGTGTACCGAGAGAACTCGCTGAGCACACTCTCAATATTGATCCAAAGTTTAAGCCGGTCAGGCAGTTTCTCCAGCGGTTAAACAAGGAAAGGCGCAAGGCTATTGGAGAAGAGGTGGCCTGGCTTTTGGCAGCCGGGTTATTATTGAAGTCTTTCATCCAGAGTGGTTGGCTAACCCGGTGCTCGTGCTTAAAAAGAACGGCACCTGGCATATGTGTGTGGATTACACGGACTTAAACAAAGCTTGTCCGGTTGATGCGTTTGCTCTCCCTCGTATTGATCAAATCATTGATGCTATGGCAGGTTGTGAGCGTTTGAGCTTTTTGGATGCTTATTCTAGTTACCATCAGATCAAGATGGCGGTTAAGGACCAGGAGAAGACAACTTTCATTACTCCATTTGGAGCCTTTTGCTATGTGTCCATGCCCTTTGGGCTTAAGAGTGCCCAGGCAACTTATCAGCGGTGTGTGCAGAACTGTCTTCATAATCAGATTGGGCGTAATGTTCATGCTTATGTGGACGATATAGTGGTGAAATCCAGAGAGAAGGAAACCTTGGTAGATGATATGAAGGAAACCTTTGATAACCTCCGGGTCTACAAGATGATGCTTAACCCGGCCAAGTGCGTTTTGGGAGTACCGGCGGGTAAGCTTTTGGGTTTTTTGGTGTCTAACAGAGGCATTGAAGCTAACCCAGAGAAAATAAAGGCGATTACGTCTTTGGCTAAGCCGTCGTGCAGCAATGACGTTCAGCGGCTGGCGGGTTGTGTTGCAGCTTTAAGCCGTTTCATAAGCCGATCAGGTGAGAAGGCTATGTCGTTATATCAAATGATGAAGAAGACGGATGATTTTGTCTGGAGTGATGCTGCTAACTCTGCCTTTGAAGATCTGAAAAGACAGCTTGCTGAGCCGTCGGTCCTTGCTGCTCCCGTTGATAAGGAGCCGTTGTTGTTATATGTGGCTGCTAACACACGTGCTGTCAGTGTGGCCATTGTTGTAGAGAGCAAAGAGGTTGGCAAGGAATATCCGGTTCAACGGCCGGTTTACTACGTCAATGAGGTGCTCATTGAGTCCAAACAGAGATATCCACATTGGCAGAAACTTGTTTATGGGGTGTTCAGGGCGAGCCGGAAGCTTAAGCATTACTTTCAGGGTCATCCTATCATTGAGGTTAGCTCTGCTCCTTTAGGAGATATTATTCAAAATAGAGAAGCCACGGGACGAGTCGCCAAGTGGGCCATTGAACTTGGGTCTCATGGTTTAAAGTATGTGCCATGTACTGCCATCAAATCTCAAGCACTGGTGGACTTCATTAACGATTGGACGGAGTTGCAGATACTTGAAGAGAAGCCAGACAACACATATTGGATGATTCATTTTGATGGGTCTAGACAATTGGAAGGCTCGGGGGCTGGAGTTGTTTTAACTTCTCCTCGAGGTGACAAATTTTTTTATGTGTTGTGGTTGATGTTTCCTTGTACTAACAAGGCAGCTAAGTATGAGGCCTTACTCCATGGTCTTCGAATGGCAAAAAAATGAGTTTAAGACGGGTACGGTGCCTCGGCGACTCAGATTTGGTGGCTCAGCAAGTATCAGCCAAGTGGGATTCCAAAGATCCTTTCATGGCGGCTTATCGTCGTGAGGTTGACGTTGTTGCTGGACACTTCAAGGGTTATCAAGTGGAGCACATTGACCGCAGAAAGAACGAAGCGGCCGATGCTTTAAGCTGGTTGGGATCTCAGCGTAAGACGGTGCCGCCTAACACTTTTTTAGATGTTCTGCATAACCCTTCTGTCAAGTTGCCTACAGAGGAAGACTTAGTCGTTCCAGACCCGGAAGCACAATTGGTGGTGGCTCTTCATGTCATTCTAGATTGGACAGTGCCGTATTTGGCTTATATGACCCGGGGCGAGTTGTCGGAGGATGAGACCTTGGCTAGACAAATAAGCCGGCGGTCTAAGTCAATGACAATTTCCAGTGGTGAGATGTATCATCGCAGTGTCACCGGAGCGTTTCAACGTTGTGTCTCTCCTGAAGAAGGTCAAGAAATTCTTCGAGAGATCCATGAAGGAGATTGTGGCCATCATGCCAGGTCAAAATCTCTTATAGCCAAGGCCTTCCGTCATGGTTTTTACTACCTGATGGCTCATGCTGATGCGGAGGATTTGGTCAGTAGGTGTGATGGTTGTCAGAAATTTGCACGATGGGCGCACGTGTCGGCTGATGTCTACTACACAACCTTCTTCTTGTAGAGTTGTTGGGCCTCCAAGTGCAGAGGTTTGTAGGACAGTAGCAAATTTCCCTCAAGTGGATGACCTAAGGTTTATCAATCCGTAGGAGGCGTGGGATGAAGATGGTCTCTCTCAAGCAACCCTGCAACCAAATAACTAAGAGTCTCTTGTGTCCCCAACACACCCAATACAATGGTAAATTGTATAGGTGCACTAGTTCGGCGAAGAGATGGTGATACAAGTGCAATATGGATGGTAGATAAAGGTATTTGTAATCTGAAATTATAAAAACAGCAAGGTAACTAATGATAAAAATGAGCATAAACGGTATTGCAATGATAGGAAACAAGGCCTAGGGTTCATACTTTCACTAGTGCAAGTTCTCTCAACAATAATAACATAACTGGATCATATAACTATCCCTCAACATGGAACAAAGAGTCACTCCAAAGTCACTAATAGCGGAGAGAAAACGAAGAGATTATGGTAGGGTACGAAACCACCTCAAAGTTATTCTTTCCAATCAATCCGTTGGGCTATTCCTATAAGTGTCACAAACATCCCTAGAGTTCGTACTAGAATAACACCTTAAGACACAAATCAACCAAAACCCTAATGTCACCTAGATACTCCAATGTCACCTCAAGTATCCGTGGGTATGATTATACGATATGCATCACACAATCTCAGATTCATCTATTCAACCAACACATAGAACCTCAAAGAGTGCCCCAAAGTTTCTACCGGAGAATCACGACGAAAACGTGTGCCAACCCCTATGCATAGGTTCATGGGCGGAACCCGCAAGTTGATCACCAAAACATGCATCAAGTGAATCACGTGATATCCCATTGTCACCACAGATACGCACGGCAAGACATACATCAAGTGTTCTCAAATCTTTAAAGACTCAATCCAATAAGATAACTTCAAAGGGGAAACTCAATCCATTACAAGAGAGTAGAGGGGGAGAAACATCATAAGATCCAACTATAATAGCAAAGCTCGCGATACATCAAGATCGTGCCAAATCAAGAACACAACAGAGAGAGAGAAATCAAACACATAGCTACTGGTACATACCCTCAGCCCCGAGGGAGAACTACTCCCTCCTCGTCATGGAGAGCACCGAGATGATGAAGATGGCCACCGGAGAGGGATTCCCCCTCCGGCAGGGTGCCGAAACGGGTCTAGATTGGTTTTCAGTGGCTACGGAGGCTTCTGGCGGCGGAACTCCCGATCTATTGTGCTCCCCGATCGTTTTAGGGTATATGGAGATATATAGGAGGAAGAAGTACGTCAGGGGAGCCACGAGGGGCCCACGAGGGTGGAGGGCACGCCCCCCTATCTCGTGGCTTCCTGGAAGCTTCCTTGACGTGGACTCCAAGTCTCCCGGGTTGCTTTCCTTCCAAAAATAACTTCTCCAGAAGGTTTCATTCCGTTTCGACTCTGTTTGATATTCCTTTTCTTCGAAACACTGAAACAAGGGAAAAACAGGAACTGGCACTGGGCTCTGGGTCAATAGGTTAGTCCCAAAAATAATATAAAAGTGCATAATAAAGCCCAATAAACATCCAAGATGGATAATATAATAACATGAATACTTCATAAATTATAGATACGTTGGAGACGTATCAGCATCCCCAAGCTTAATTCATGCTCGTCCTCGAGTAGGTAAATGATAAAATAAATAATTTATGAAGTGTGAATGCTAGCAGGTGCACAAGTTTGATCATTGATAATTTCAATCACCTTTTCTAGCATCGTTATATCATAACAATAGTTCATATCATAAAGCTTCTCATGATCAAGTAATAAGCTATTTAGATGTTAAAGTATAGATCGTAAACTTTCTTGAAAACTAACAAACCATGTTATGAGTCATCAAACAATTACAATTCATCTTATTTTCAGGAAGAGTCTATGTCAGAGCTTTGACTTAGCAAACTCCACATACTCAACTATCATTTAATCTTTCACAATTTCTAACACTCACGCGATATTTATGGGTTCAAAGTTTTAATCAGACATAGAGAAACATAGGGGCTTATAGATTCGCCCCCAACCTTTTACCTCAAGGGTAATGTCAACATTAATAGTTCATGATGCCTTACATCCAATTGGATATATATATATATATATCAGAATCTTTCCAACACAATGTGCTTGCCAAAGGATAAAATGTAAAAAGGAAAGGTGAAGATCACCATGACTCTTGCATAAGGGTAGAAGATAAAAGTAAAGATAGGCCCTTCGCAGAGGGAAGCAGAGGTTGTCATGCGCTTTTTATAGTTGGATGCATAAAATCTTAATGCAAAAGAAAGGTCACTTTATTGTCCCCTGTGATAGGGACCTTTATTATGCAGTCCGTCGCTTTTATTGCTTCCATATCACAAGATCGTATAAAGCTTATTTTATCCACACTAAAAGATCATACATATTTAGAGAGCAATTTTTATTGCATGCACCGATGAAAACTTACTTGAAGGACCTTACTCAATCCTTAGGTAGGTATGGTGGACTCTCATGGCAATACTGGTTTAAGGGGTGTTTGGAAGAACAAGTAGTATCTCAACTAGGTGCGAAGAATTTGGCTAGCATGAGGGGGAAAAGCAAGCTCAACATGTTGGATGATCCATGACAATATACTTTATTTCAGATATAAGAAAACATAACCCATTATGTTGTGTTCCTTGTCCAACCTCAACCTTTTAGCATGTCATATTTTAATGAGTGCTCACAACAACAAAAGATGTCCAAGATAGTATATTTATATATGAAATCCCTCTTCCTTCAATATTCTTTCATGAATTGTTCAAGTGACCAATACAATGTTTGCTAACCTTCAATAAATTTACCACTTCTACTTCTTATATGTGAAGTCATCACTCCCCATGGGATAAGCATATGAAACATATATATTTTCAGATTTATGATATTCGCTCATTCAACTATTTACTCATAGGATATAAGTGAAGCACACGAGTAAATGACAAACCACTCCAAAAAGATATGAGTGAAGATCAATGAGTAGTTTAAATAATTATGTAGCTATGTGAAGACTCTC
The DNA here is from genome assembly GCF_056163025.1 of Triticum urartu. Lineage (NCBI taxonomy): Eukaryota > Viridiplantae > Streptophyta > Magnoliopsida > Poales > Poaceae > Triticum > Triticum urartu. The sequence continues at coordinate 56,035,418 of NC_141877.1, read as the reverse complement.
TTATTTAATAATTTCAGATCTTGATAATTTATTCAAACAGAAAGCAAAGCAAAATAAAATGACATTCTAAGAATGTCAAACATCATGTGAAGAAGCAAAAACTTAGGATCAACCGAAACTAACCAATATTTGTTGAAGAAGAAAGGTGGGATGCCAACCGGGGCATCCCCAAGCTTAGACGCTTGAGACTTCTTGAAATATTATCTTGGGATGCCTTGGGCATCCCCAATCTTGAGCTTTTGTGTCTCCTTAATTCCTCTCATATCACGGTCTCCCTAAATCTCAAAAGCTTCATCCACACAAGACTCAACAAGGACTCATGAGATAAGTTAGTATAAACCAATGCAAGAACCTTATCATACTCTGATGTAGCAAATCACTAAAATTATCATTCAACATTGCATACTAAATGCCTCTGCATATTTAATAGTCCTATCCTAAATAGAATCATTAAAGAAGCAAACATATGCAAACAATGCAAACATAACAGCAATCTGCCTAAACAGGACAGTCTGTAAAGAGTGCAGCAAAATCCATACTTCCCTAAATCCAAAAATTATGAAAGAAAATTACCACTGTATTAAATTTATCAGAGCTTAATATGCAAAAGTTTTCAACATTTTATCACATTCTGACTTTTCTAGGGAATTATTGCAACAGCGGTAAACTTTCTTTTTTCAAACAGTAACATGTGGACTAGTAAAATAGGCATAGTAAAGGCTATCAATGCCACTTTTATTGAAATAAAAGATGCAACACATTGTTCTAAATAACAGAAAGCAAATCCTAACAAAATAAATTAACGCTCCAAGCAAAACACATATCATGTGATGAATAAAAATATAGCTCCAAGTAAAGTTACCGATGAACGAAGACGAAAGAGGGGATGCCTTCCGGAGCATCCCCAAGCTTAGGCTCTTGGTTGTCCTTGAATATTACCTTGGGGTGCCTTGGGCATCCCCAATCTTAGGCTCTTGCCACTCCTTATTCCATAGTCCATCGAATCTTTACCCAAAACTTGAAAACTTCACAACACAAAACTTAACAGAAGACTCGTAAGCTCCGTTAGTATAAGAAGATAAATTACCACTTAGGTACTATAATTAACTCATTCTAAATTCATATTGGTGTCATATATACTGTATTACAACTTCTCTATGGTTCATACCCTATGATACTACTCATAGATTCATCAAAATAAGCAAACAACACGATGAAAACAGAATCTGTCAAAAACAGAACAGTCTGTAGTAATCTGTAGGTTTTGACCACTTCTGGAACTAATACAATTCTCAAATAAATTGGTGGGCCTGAGTAATTTGTCTATTAATCATCTTAAAAAAGAATTAACTAAATATCACTCTTCAATAAAAAATGTCAGCAATTCTCGTGAGCGCTAAAGTTTCTGTTTTTTACAGCATGATCAGAAAGACTTCACCCAAGTCTTCCCAAAGGTTCTACTTGGCACAAACACTAATTAAAATATAAAACCACATCTAAACAGAGGCTAGATGAATAATTTATTACAAAACAGGAACAAAAATAAAGTTGGGTTGCCTCCCAACAAGCACTATCGTTTAACGCCCCTAGCTAGGCATGATGAATTCAATGATGCTCACATAAGACATAAGAATTGAAACATAAAGAGAGCATCATGAAGAATATGACTAGCACATTTAAGTCTAACCCACTTCCTATGCATAGGGATTTTGTGATCAAACAACTTATGGGAACAATAATCAACTAGCATAGGAAGGTAAAGCAAGCAAAACTTCAAGATTTTAAGCACATAGAGAGGAAACTTGGTATTATTGCAATTCCTACAAGCATATATTCCTCCCTCATAATAATTTTCAGTAGCATCATGAATGAATTCAACAATATAACCAGCACCTAAAGCATTCTTTTCATGATCTACAAGCATAGAAATTTTATTACTCTCCACATAAGCAAAATTCTTCTCATTCGGAATAGTGGGAGCAAACTCAACAAAATAACTATCATGTGATTGAAAATTAAGATCAAGACGGCAAGTTTCATGGTTATCATTGTTCTTTAAAGCATACGTGTCATCACAATAATCATCATAGATAGGAGGCATTCTTTCATCATAATAAATTTGCTCATCAAAACTTGGGGGGGGGGGGATATCATCTTCGTCAAACATAGCTTCCCCAAGCTTGTGGCTTTGCATATCATTAGCATCATAGATATTCAAGGAATTCATACTAACAACATCGCAATCATGCTCATCATTCAAAGATTTAGTTCCAAACATTTTAATGCATTCTTCTTCTAACACTTTGGCACAATTTTTCCTTTCCATCATACTCACGAAAGATATTAAAAAGATGAAGTGTATGAGGCAAACTCAATTCCATTTTTTAGTTTTCTTTTATAAATTAAACTAGTGCTAAAACAAGAAAAAAAAGATTCGATTTCAAGATCTAAAGATATACCTTCAAGCACTCACCTCCCAGGCAACGGCGCCAGAAAAGAGCTTGATGTCTACTACACAACCTTCTTCTTGTAGACGTTGTTGGGCCCCCAAGTGCAGAGGTTTGTAGGACAGTAGCAAGTTTCCCTCAAGTGGATGACCTAAGGTTTATCAATCCGTAGGAGGCGTAGGATGAAGATGGTCTCTCTCAAGCAACCCTGCAACCAAATAACTAAGAGTCTCTTGTGTCCCCAACACACCCAATACAATGGTAAATTGTATAGGTGCACTAGTTCGGCGAAGAGATGGTGATACAAGTGCAATATGGATGGTAGATAAAGGTATTTGTAATCTGAAATTATAAAAACAACAAGGTAAGTAATGATAAAAGTGAGCATAAACGGTATTGCAATGATAGGAAACAAGGCCTAGGGTTCATACTTTCACTAGTGCAAGTTCTCTCAACAATAATAACATAACTGGATCATATAACTATCCCTCAACATGGAACAAAGAGTCACTCCAAAGTCACTAATAGCGGACAGCAAACGAAGAGATTATGGTAGGGTATGAAACCACCTCAAAGTTATTCTTTCCAATCAATCCGTTGGGCTATTCCTATAAGTGTCACAAACATCCCTAGAGTTCGTACTAGAATAACACCTTAAGACACAAATCAACCAAAACCCTAATGTCACCTAGATACTCCAATGTCACCTCAAGTATCCGTGGGTATGATTATACGATATGCATCACACAATCTCAGATTCATCTATTCAACCAACACATAGAACCTCAAAGAGTGCCCCGAAGTTTCTACCAGAGAATCACAACGAAAACGTGTGCCAACCCCTATGCATAGGTTCATGGTCGGAACCCGCAAGTTGATCACCAAAACATACATCAAGTGAATCACGTGATATCCCATTGTCACCACAGATACGCACGACAAGACATACATCAAGTGTTCTCAAATCTTTAAAGACTCAATCCGATAAGATAACTTTAAAGGGGAAACTCAATCCATTACAAGAGAGTAGAGGGGAGAAACATCATAAGATCCAACTATAATAGCAAAGCTCGCGATACATCAAGATCGTGCCAAATCAAGAACATGAGAGAGAGAAAGAGATCAAACACATAGCTACTGGTACATACCCTCAGCCCCGACGGAGAACTACTCCCTTCTCGTCATGGGGAGCACCGGGATGATGAAGATGGCCACCGAAGAGGGATTCCCCCTCTGGCAGGGTGCCGAAACGGGTCTAGATTGGTTTTCGGTGGCTACGGAGGCTTCTGGCGACGGAACTCCCGATCTATTGTGCTCCCCGATCGTTTTAGGGTATATGGAGATATATAGGAGGAAGAAGTACGTCAAGGGAGCCACGAGGGGCCCACGAGGGTGGAGGGCGCGCCCAGGAGGGGTGGTCGCACCCCCCTACCTCGTGGCTTCCTCGAATCTTCCTTGACATGGACTCCAAGTCTCCCGGGTTGCTTTCCTTCCAAAAATAACTTCTCCAGAAGGTTTCATTCCGTTTCGACTCCAGTTGATATTCCTTTTCTTCGAAACACTGAAACAAGGGAAAAACAGGAACTGGCACTAGGCTCTGGGTCAATAAGTTAGTCCCAAAAATAATATAAAAGTGCATAATAAAGCCCAATAAACATCCAAGATGGATAATATAATAGCATGAATACTTCATAAATTATAGATACGTTGGAGACGTATCACCGGCTCAAGAATGGCGGATGATTCCAATTACTTGGCCATTTGCAGTTTGGGGGTTCGATATGGTTGGACCTTTCAAAAGGTCCAAAGATAAAAAGACACATCTTTTGGTGGCAGTTGACAAATTCACAAAATGGGTTGAGGCAGAGCCGGTTAGTAAGTGTGATGCAGCCACAACGGTTCAGTTCATGAAAAAGGTGATCTTTCGTTTTGGCTTTCCACACAGCATTATAACTGGCAATGGTACTAATCTATCCAAAGGTGCTATGGAGGAATTTTGTCAAAGTGAGCATATCCGGCTTGATGTTTCGTCAGTAGCTCACCCCCAATCCAATGGTCAAGCTGAGAGAGCAAATCATGAAATCTTAAAAGGTCTCAAGCCCCGGCTTATGGTTCCATTACAACGGACGCTGGGTTGTTTGGTAGAAGAGTTACCCTCGATACTATGGAGCATCAATACCACCCCTAACAGGTCTACGGGTTATACGCCTTTCTTCATGGTTTATGGAGCAGAAGCAGTCCTGACCAGTGACATCCATCATGACTCACCCCGCGTTGCGGCTTATGTTGAAGCTGATAATGAACAAGCCCGTTAGGATGCGCTTGACTTATTAGATGAAGAGAGAGATTTGGCAGCGGCCCGATCAGCGATTTACCAACATGACCTGCGCCGTAATCACAGTCGCCGGGTTAAATCCAGAACCTTTCAAGAAGGTGACTTGGTGCTCCGGCTCATCCAGGATCAGTCTGATGCGCACAAGCTACGCCCACCTTGGGAAGGACCTTTTGTGGTCAGCAAAAAATTGAACAACGGGTCATACTACCTTATCGATATTCGAGAGCACAAAGACTCACATAAATCAGAGGAGGAGACCCGCCGGCCATGGAATATTGCTCATCTTTGGCCTTACTATACTTGAGCCACCGGCTCTCATAATGTACATACTTTGACGTTGTATATATTATGATAAGTAATAAAGCAGGACCTCTGTCCTTTTCATCCTCGATGATCACATATCTTTATTATTCTAATTATTAAACGACCAGTTGGGGGCTGATCGTATTCGAATCTAGCTTAACCCTCTCGGTCCGGCTCATGATCGTATTCGAATCTAGCCATTAAACCTTATGGTCACTAGGGTGCTTCCTGTTCAAACATAGGTCGTATTCGAACCAAAGAGAACATAGCTGTCGGTACCCTTTTGATCGGCACACTGCCAAACTCATTAGGGGGCTTCCTGATCGTATTCAAATCATAGCTCAACCCCTTTTGGGTCCGACGTTGATCGTATTCGAATCAACATCGTTAAAAAACTCTCAAGGTCATTTGGGGGCTTCCTGTTCAAACATAGGTCATATTCGAACCAAAGAGAACATAGATGTCGATACCCTCTTGATCGGTGCAACGCCAAAGCCACCGGGGGCTACATGATCATATTCGAATCCTAGCTTAACCCCTTTGGTCCGGTTTACTGATCATATTCGAATCAGAAGACTCTAATTTTTTTTATGCTTGATTTACATTGTTTGAAAGATACTCTTTTGTTTTACTGGTTTTTTGTTGTCTAGAATCTAACTGTCAGTATGGTTTCAATTTAAACCGGCTTGGTTCTTTGACAATAAGTTGCCAATGTATAACAGTCATCAGGCATATGGAAGTATTGACTTCTAAAAACATTGGGTTGTCACCCTTACTATCCGGGTCACATAAGCCGGCAGTCCAGAATCAAAGAACACAGGTATGACATTATCATTCATAAACAGACTTATCTGTGTTTTTTCTTTAGTCAAAGGCTTTCCAGCCTTATTTATCTTTACATCTAGCCCTGGTTATTCTGTTATGGTAATTTCATAGTTATGTATTGGGTGTTTTGACCCTTCCAGCGATAAACCGCCAGGACAGTTTCTCATCTTTTACATACAGGAACAGAAATGATAAAGGATATAAAGCATATATTGACATGACGGATAAAAATGTCATACGCAGTATGATATGCGCGACGGCATAGGTAGAACATGCAGTTTTAAGCTAGCCTATTACAAGGCCTTGGGAGCCCAAAAGGTTAAAATTGTTTTTTCTCCTAAGCAGATCTTAAGCTAAGGCCGGTTCATTAAATCTTAGCCGGATTATTGGGATGGTTACGACTCCTCCCTCGCTGGTTCATCTTCCTCCACTGGTTGGAAACTGGGCTTGGACCAATCAAAGCCATGAAGAGCAACGAACTCAGCTTCATCATCAATTAGACCAGACGGGTCAATTTCTGGGGCAAAGGTGTGTTGGCGAACCGGCGGGAAGAGATCTGTCACTTTATACGAAGGAGGTGCCATCTTTTTATTATCAACATCAAAACCCGGCTGATACTTATCAATATTGGTCTCGTCGCCAAGGATGGTAGCATGAGGACGAACTCCCCTCACACAAGCAACAAAATCTTCTTGATCAAACGGAGTCCCGTCTTCCTTAAAGCTGGGATACCCCTTCGCTACATCCATCGGGTCTAGCTCCGGCACCCAGGCTTTGGAGCGGCTTAGAGCAGTTAGAGCTCCGGCTCTTGCACAAGACCGCTTGACCTCTTGGAATCTGGCGGGTAAGATAGATAACTTCTTCAAGACATCACTCAAGAGGTTTGGTCCTTGGTTGGCTGGAATAATGGCAAGCGCCCATTGAGCTCCAGTGTATAGTTGCTCCACCAGGGTGTAAACCGCCTTGAGTTTTATTAAGTTGTTTTGGCTCAGATTGCTGCTCCGTGGACCTATGAGTATTTTCAAAGGTTAAGCAGGCGGGTTATATCTATGGCAAAAATAGAGTTTAAGTAAATAATACAATGACTCACCAAAGATTGCAGAGACCATCTGAGACACACAGTTCTTTAAACTGGTGAACTCCGTGGTAACCTCCTTGAGAGCCGCCTCGGCTGTCTCAGCATGCTGTATCAGCAAGGTTTTTTCATCGGCCCAAGATTTTTTTCTCTACATCAAAACTGGTCTTCAGTTTCTCTACTTCAGATAGGCTCAACTGGAGTTTGGAGTCAGCATTCTTTATCTCAGTCTCTTGAGCCGCCAACCAGGTTTTCGCATCAATCAGTTGAGAATCCAATTCAGTTATGGCGGTCTACAGACATGCACAGGTGTGTCAAAAAATTTATTCCAATAAAGGTCATAATGATTAAAGTCCCAAGTGCTTTGCAACACAACACCACTCGGCACTTGGGGGCTAATGTCAGCCAAAGCAATTTTTAAATGCAAAATAACTCTTCTATGATTAAAGTCCCAAGTGTTTTACAAGTAACAACACTTGGCACTTGGGGGCTAATGCATGATATTCAGAAAGTTTTTCATCTTGAGTCGGATAACAATATTAGTTTGGACTGATTCAAGACAGTTATGAAGTTAAGTACCGGCTCATTCATGATGAATTAAGCCGGCCCTTGGGCACTACAGGTGAAACTATGTTAATCAGATAACTCCGGTTAACCATTCTAAACCGGACTTGGAAAAATCTAGGTCAGAACATCAACATATATCACAAGTCTACAGTTCATTCAAGTTTATCATAATCAGGAGACTTGGGGGCTGGCAGAGCATATAAGTTAATGAAAGCTAAAAGATCATACCTCATATTTCAATTGCAGTTGTTTGACCATCTCAATTTCAGAGTCACGGCTAGAATGCACGTGACTAAGATAGCCAGATAGCACATCACTAATGCTCAGGTGAGCATAGTGAGAGATGTCAAAGCGAACTTTCTGCTTTTCCAAAGCCTCTTGCTTGGCGGAGTGTCTGGCCAGTACCGTTGGGTTGCTCGGTTCAACAAATCTACTACCAGTGATCAAAACGTCACTGTCGTAAGTCGCCAGCGGGTTAGCTAAGCTTGATGGTTCAACAGTAGATGGGTTGAGAACAGTTTCATCAACAGATGGCTCAGGAGGATCTATTCGAACGTTGACAGCAGAGTCTTCTGGTGCTTCAGGTTGTCCCGGGGTAGGAGTTGGCAATGTCGGTTCAGCGGTGTCCGGGTTTTCAGTCGGCTTAATCACCCTGGCTTTCTTGGGTTTTGCTTGACCGCTAAGAGGAATTTGATGAGTCAGTATAATGATATGGACGTAAAGATATAGAAGAATGATAATTATCTTTACCCAGGGGTAGTCTTGAAAGCCGAAAGTTCACTACTAGGGAAAACCCTAGCAGTAGCATTGGTTTTGTGCTCACTAGTAGCGCGGGTAGGCGCGCTACTAATAAGGCGCTACAGCTATTGCTTAGCAGTAACGCGTGCCGCACGCGCTACTGCTAGGACAAATAGCTGCAGCGCTTGTTCACTCCCACGCTGCTGCTAATGTAACTACTGGCAGCGTGTTTTCTTTCCATCGCTACTAGTATTGTTTTTTTATTTTTTATTTTTTTAGTGTATTTATGCGCCATCATACAAATATTGGTACAATACCAGTTATGAGGTTTACATCATTATGTCCATAACAGTGTGTCAAATGAAGGTGGATTAGGTTCAAGTGGAGGCAATATGTGGTGCATGTCAAAAGTATACTACTAATCCAAACTTGATCTAGTTTGGACTAGTAGTACCTTTGATGTGCACCACATGTTGCCTCCACTTGAATCTAATCCGCCAGCACAAGCTATTTAATCATCATCATAATCATTAGCACCAACAATATTTATTTAATCACCACAAACACTACCTAATAATAATCATCAGTCATTACCACCAACACTAGCTATTTTATCATCATAGTAATAGTGTAGCACATCATCATCCTCAAACTAATTTCTAGCTAATCACTCCTGCTGCTCTCTCTTAGGTAAAACAACATAAAACATGTGTAGCTCTCCTCCTTGATCAAGTTGGAGCATGCAGATGAACCTGTCTCCTAATTTTGGGTAGCACATCTGTTTGCTGCCCCCTAGTACTTGTCTGCGCTCCCCCATCACATATCTGGTCCAGTCTTGCACTATTAAGCATTCATCGTTGATCTTGAATGCACTAAAGTAACATGTAGGATATCTTGGCCGTAAGCTAATAATACTCATGGTACCTTTAGTCTCGATCCCATAAGGCACAACATTCATCGAGAGTCCCTGTTGAAGAACATCGTATGGTCACATACTTAGCAATGAAGTTTAGCTTCACAAATAATGTATGGAAAAGATGCACTCAGGACAAATAGTAAAAACCTTACCATCCTTCCTAAATAGATGTGACCGTAGTTCATGACAAACACTATTGGTCGCACATTTTCAGTACTAAGATTTCTAAGTCCAGGAAGAAAATTTGTCTTGACGGTATCAAGATCCTCAAGCCATGAAACATAATGACTTAGCTCCTCGCAGTTTAGTTCAGCCCCGGGACAGTAGTAGGTCCTGTCTACCATGTGCTGGACATGTTTGCTTGCACCGAAATAAGCTGACAATACAAATTAGTTGTCAACTATTTTTGAATAAACAATATCAAAGACATAAATATGGTTGAGAAACTTACATTTTGGTGTAACTGGAGGCGTCTGCACATCGACCCAGATGTCGGTATTACCTTCAATATCATCTTCCGGACGAATATCAAAGGTGATAACCATATCAGGCTGAAATGCATAAGTCTTGCATAGTGCTCGCCATATTTTGCATCCAAAATAGGTGTAGTCGTCTGAATTGTATAATTTTGCATGGAAAATATAACCGTGCTCGGTCTTCAAATAAACTTTCTTTACCTCCATAGTATGACTGAAACCTATCTTATCCAATACAAAAACTCTTGCATGGCAGGGGATACGCTAGTAGAATAGTAAAAAATATATAAGTTGAAGCAAATGAAGCAGATGTCATGCTTAATTACGAAAAAAGACTTGTCGTTGTGACTTACTGTATCCACTTCGAAGTTCTCGTCCAGCTTGATGCTGAAGCGCCTATCATCATCTAGGAAGATTCCGTCGCACAGGCCGCGCTCGTCTTCGCAGTATTTGCAAATACCGAAATCCTTTTTGTCGTCAGACATTTCCTATGTTCATAGTTAAAACATTAATTGAAAATCGATAAAAGACAACTACCAGGATACTCAACACACAAATCTGGGGCACTCAATATTTCCTACATATTCTGGCAAAAGTCATGCCAAAATTCACGGAAAAATACGGCATGACCTTTGCTAAAATAGGATATATCGAGCGCCTGAAATTTGCCGGAACGGAAATGAATCAACACTCCGGCAAAACATAGGCCACTCGGAGGTGTAACCTGCAAACATGACCGGCCACTTGGATATTGAGCAACACAAGATATACATTTCAAAATATCTTATAAGACTCAGATTAGCATGCATTCAATAAGCAAAAGTAAATTATGTCATGCGTCCGTACATCGTCGAATATTATCACTAATACATCCCGAATAGTGTCATACATATAACATCACTAGTACAACTAAAACCCTAGCACACGACGGGTATCGGCGTGGGCGGTGGACACCCACAGAGAAGGAACCATCATGGGATCATAGCTCCAGTGAGATCCCTGGAGAACCTTCCAGGTATTGGAGAACCTGTGCTCCAACGCAAACAAGTAGCGACGGACGTGCGCATCCTCCTCACTGACACGGTGACGCACCACCTCCGCGGAGTCCTCGAGCCTCTGGACCGTCACTGGCCCACGCGACCGCCACCAAAGAAGGTTCGGGTCAACGACAGGCTGGCTCCTCACCAACCTGCGCCCCCCGGTAGGTAGCGCCTCCCAGTACCACCCCGGCGGAGCCCAGTCCTGGACATGGCCCATCTGGTCAAGCAGGTGTCGTCCTCCGCCGACTCGACGATGAGGATGCGGGATAGGCATCATCCACGTCGATGTGGGAAAATTGCTTTAACTAAGAAAATAGCAACAAGTTCTTACTAACTAGTTCTATTAATTCAACTAGTTCTTACTAAAAATAAACTTACTATAAATAAAAATATTCTAGTACCTAATTAGTACCTAGTTCTTACTAACTAATTAGTACCTAAGAACTACTGCCCTAATTACCATCTAATTTGATCAACCTATAGGGGTGGAAAGTGGTAGCGGATATTCCAATTATCCAACTATAAAGTGAAATAAGTGGTCAAATTTTACTCGTTTTATGATTTATCTTAGAAATTTGATTCGTTTCCACCCTTACATGAACCCTAACTCATTTGAGCCGCATCCACATCCGATTCTTTTCCACCCTAACTAATTTGATGGAGGTAGAAGCCCTAGGCAGAGGTAGGGGAGAGGGAGGAGCAGGCGTGCTCACCTCGGGTGCCTGCGACAAGGGAGGGGCAGGCGGCGTCGAGGTCGTGGTCGGGGCTCCGGGGCGGCGTTGAGGTCAGGGGGGCGGGGGCGGCATCCGGGGCGGCGTTGAGGTCGGGGTCGGGGGCGGCGTCCCGGGCGGCGTTGAGGTTGGGGGCGGGGCCGGCGTTGAATCTGGGGTCGGGGCGGCGTGGGGAGAGCGTGCGGCGGCCGAGGGGCGACGGCGGCGGTGAGAGTGGAGTTGATTTGGGGGATGAAGTGGCCGTGGGGAAGGACGAACCGCGTGGTTAAGTCAGAAGTACCAGTAGCGTGTTCCAGAAAGGGCGCTACTGCTACGTTAGCTACAGCGCGTTCTGGAATACACGCTGCAGCTAAGGAGATTAGCAGTAGCGCTGGGCCATTATACGCGCTACTACTAGGTTGGGCTAGCCATGTGCGCCCAGTTCAAACATAGCAGCAGCGCTTTTCGCTAGTACGCGCTACTGCTAAAGCCATAGCAGTAGCGCGGTTTATTTACGCGCGCTGCTACTAAGTAGCAGCAGCGCTTGATTTTGTACAGCGCTCCTGGTAAAATTCTGTGTATAGGCTTTTCCCTAGTAGTGGTTGGGTTTGTGAGGAATCACCAGAAGAACGAGATACCTCCTGCAAAAGTGAAATCACAATTTAAAAGAGCAAGGAAGTAGATTCATTGACAAAAGCAAAAGTCAAAGGTGAAAGAAACCTCATTCTAGCGTTTCCGAGGAGTTTTCGGTAAGCCGGAGGGCAGTTCATTGTCATCACTGGTCCGGGCCTGACGGCAGCTCTCATGTTGCTGTTTTTTTCAAAATAAAATGAGGATCCAAATAAGCCAAAGGGTGTGAAAACCTTACTTTCCGGGTTACCAGTCGAGGTTTCTGTCGTGGCAAAGGTTCTGAGTCGGAGAAAATAGTTACCTCTTCTTCTACTGCCTGGCTGGCCCCCGTGTCATCCTGGCAATAGTCAGTGTCAATAAGGTTGTTAAAAAGCAGGCCAAGAGAGTCAAGGGCTACCTCCGACTCAGAAACATCATCCAGCTTGAACATATCAGAAGCAGTTCTTTTCTTCTTAGATTTTCGGGTTGTCTTCTTGGCAGCTATGGCGGCGGCTCTAGCCTTCTTGGCAGCTTCATGATCATATTTGGCCTGTAGGCAAATAACAGGTTAAAAGTCATGCAAGCACTTAACTACTAAAGGAAAAAGGGGGTCAAGGGGATTTACCTCTGGTGCCGGGTTAAGTTTGCAGGAAGGATTTGATCCAACTTTACTGCAGTCCTCATATTTACTGTTTACGAGGGTGGTTGACATTTCAACAATGGCCTCTTCAGTCAGTTGTAGAGAACTATGACGCAGAGGGTCATCTGGTCCTCCAGCATAGTTATACATCAAGTCAGAGCGGCGGCTCAAAGGGATGACCCGCCATGCGATCCAACAACAGATCAAGTCAACTCCAGTTAAGCCGTTTCCCAACAAGGCTTGAATCCTTTTGATGGTTGGGATGAGCTTCTTATGTTCAGCGGCAGTAAGCTTGTCAGGGAGTAAAAACTTAGACTCAAGACGCTCCACGCGATAACCCGACATTGGTTTTTCATCAGCTGGCGACGTGTCTTTGCAATAAAACCAAGTTTGGTTCCAATCCTTGGGATGGCTTGGTAAGACTACTAAGGAAAGACAGCACCCTGTCGGCGTTGAATCGAAATTCCACCAAGTTCCAAACTGGGGCCGTTGGTGCATTCATTCTGGCGGTTCAAATAGAAATACTCTCTGAAGAGTTCAACAGTAGGTTCTTCTTGAAGATAAACCTCGCAGAGAACTTGAAAATTGCAGATGTTTGATATGGAATTGGGTCCAAGGTCTTGTGGATGAAGCTTGAAGAAATGTAGAACATCTCTGAAGAATTTTGAGTCGGTGGTGAAAAACCCCGATTCATATGATCAGTAAAAACGATGATTTCGCCATCCTTGGGCTGAGGTATTTCTTCGTCCAGGTCAGGAGCGCTGTAAGACATAATGTTCTTCTCCGGTAAATATCCAATGGTAACGAAATCCTTCAGAGTGACGTTAGTGACTATGGAAGGGACCCAATTGCAAACTATCGTCATCTTTGGCGGCATGGTGAGAGGACAAGCTAAAAAGGAAGTAATTTACCGACTTAAATTAAATGGTGGAATCACGGGTTAATGTTTGCAATACAGATGTGTAATGGTGGCTTGAATAAGGGCTAATGATATATGAAGGAAAAATGAGCCGGCATGATAAGCCGACGTGACAAAAGATATTCAAAAGAGGCCAACGACAAAAAATTGGCTAAGTACTGACATAAACAAGTTTCACAGGCTGCTGCTACTATTTTGGATCAAGATTGTTCAGAAAAGGAAAATAAATCTAGACCTAAAAAACTGGTGTAGAGGAGTTCATCAGTTCTAAGGAGGTCTTTGTGGAAGAAAAGGGGATCGACTAGCATCCGAGATGGATGCGGAACAGCTACCACAGGAGTTCCATACTTCTTTTGGATCAAAAGAGGATGCAGTGGAGAAACTACGAAGAATCCATGATAAACAACAAAGAACACAGACGAACTTGCAAACTCTAATGCGGATCTAAGGTGCGGAAAGGCAAAAACTTACGGACGCAAATCTACTGCGGAGGGTCGCTGTCGTTCTCTAGACAAGCTCGGGGTGATGCAGCGGCCAAGGTTGAGGATGACGGTGAGCGCTGCGGCGGCGGCGGAGTTCGAGCGACAAAGGGGTTGCGAGAGAAGGAAGAAGAAGAATGAGAAAGACCAGCCGTGCCTATTTATAAGGAGATATGCGAACAGGCAGGCGCGAAAAACAAGGAAGGCAAATGAAAGTTATCCAGCTAGATGGACGCCTCGATTTTCGGAAAGACATTAAGATAAAGATCCATTGAGATGACGTCGTGGCGGGATTCCAAAAATTCTGGAGGTGACGTCATGACGGGTTAGAAGGTTTTCACAGCAGTGGTAGATGGATTTTTTCTAAGTGTTGAAGATTGACATGAACAAAGTTCAAATCAACCTGGGGCCTAATGTTGAGGATATGACTACCAGGAATGACCCGCCCAGGAGGGGCCGGGTCAACTACAATGGCAGTTTAAAAGAATAAAGCCCAAGAGTATACAAGATGACGGTTTATGATTAGGCTTATAATAGGCCCAAGCCAGGAGGCGACTTATGGCCCATGGGTATAAACCGCCATGTATGAATAGACTTTTAATGCAAGGCATGTAAGATACGTCACCGAGCCGGACATGTTGTATGAGCCGGTCGGGACTCTGTAGGCCGCAGGGCGTCAACCCGTGTATATAAGGGGACGACCCGGCGGTGGCTTAGGGCAAGAAACAACAGATCGAGAGCCAAGCTAGCGTATTCACTCCTTGGTCATCAAAACCTAGCAATACCACATCAACTGCGCTAGGCTTTACCTTCACCGTAAGGGGGCAAACCAGTATAAACCTCTCGTGTCCTTTGTCCCGATTAACCCCTTTAAGCTTCCTAGTTGCGATGGCTCCACGACTAAGTCCTTTCTCTAGGACATCTGCCGTGACAATTCCACGACAGCTTGCAAACCATGCCTCATGGGCAAGATGACTAAAACTCCGTTCTCTGGAACAATGGAGCAAGCAACTGACTTATTGGAGATAATACATACTGATGTATGCAATCCGATGAGTGTTGAGGCTCGCCGCGGGTTTAGTAATTTTCTGACCTTCACAGATGATTTGAGCAGATATGGGTATATCTACTTGATGAAACATAAGTCTGAAACAATTGAAAAGTTCAAAGAATTTTAGAGTGAAGTGGAAAATCATCGTAACAAGAAAATAAAGTTTTTGCGATCTGATAGTGGAGGAGAATATTTGAGTTACGAGCTTGGTCTTCATTTGAAACAATGCGGAATAGTTTCGCAACTCACACCACCTGGAACACCACAGTGTAATGGTGTGTCCGAATGTCATAATCGTACTTTATTAGATATGGTGCGATCTATGATATCTCTTATCGATTTATCACTATCGTTTGGGGTTATGCATTAGAGACAGCTGCATTCACGTTCATTAGGGCACCATCTAAATCCGTTGAGACAACACCATATGAACTGTGGTTTAGCAAGAAACCTAAGCTATCATTTCTTAAAGTTTTGGGCTATGATGCTTATGTGAAAAAGTTTCAACCAGATAAGCTCGAACCCAAATCGGAGAAATGTGTCTTCATGGGATACCCAAAGGAAACTGTTGGGTACTGATAATCCCCAAGTGCGGGGAATCATCGTAGCAATTCCCAAAGGTAGAAGTGATAAGTATGGAGTGTCGAACCCAGAAGGAGCTAAAGGTAAGATCAATATTCTCTCAAGTCCTATCTGCCACTAATACGACTCTACATACACCGAACGTTTGCTTCCAACTAGAAACGAGAAATAAAACTGCGTTGTGGGTATGAAGAGGATAACTTTGCATGATATCGGAGAGCTAAAATATAAAAGTAGGTGATGTTATCATAAAGTTAGAATATATTACTAAATATTATAAATAGCGAGTGTGGAATAATGCCGGATTGGTGTGCGGAATTGTCATAGGCAATTGTTAACAAGACCGGTAATCACTATTGCAGTTTCATATGAGGGAGAGGCATAAGCTAACATACTTTATCTTCTTGGATCATATGCACTTATGATTGGAACTCTAGCAAGCATCTGCAACTACTAAAGATCATTAAGGTAAAACCCAACCATAGCATTAAAGTATTAAGTCCTCTTTATTCCCATACGCCATGTCATGCTTACCCGTGTTTGTGTTTCAGTCACTCATGCAACGCAGACAATAAGCAAACCATGGACATATTGCAACACCATACAGCGGGAATCCCTCACGCTTGCGCGACATGGAGGGCACCATAGGACAGCACCAAAGTAAAACATACAACTCATACCAATCTAGATCACCAATCAACCCAAAGACAAAGGATATCTACTCAAAACATCATAGGATGGCAACACATCATTGGATCATAATATGTGGCATAAAGGACCATGTTCAAGTAGGGACTACAATGGGGTGCGGGAGAGTGGACCGCGTAAAAGAGATGAGGATGGTGATGTTGATGAAGACGATCACCGCGGCGATGATTCCCCTCCCGATGGCACTCCGGTGCCACCGAAAGAGAGGAGGAGAGGTTCTCTCCCTTGTGCTTCCTCCTCCATGGCCTCCCCCTGGATGGGGAGAGGTTCCCCCTTTGGTTCTTGGCCTTCATGGTGATGATGGCCCCTCCGGGATCCTCCTCCATGCCCTCCGGTGATGATGGCCTCCTCCGGCAGGGTGCCAGAGAGGGCCTAGATTGATTTCTCGTGGCTACAGAGGCTTGCGGCGGCGGAACTTCTGATCTAGGTTAATTTTCGGAGGTTTCTGTATTTATAGGAGAAGTTGGCGTTGATTTCACGTCAGGAGGGCCCTCGGGGAGTCCATGAGGCAGGGGCACGCCCCCCACCCTCGTGGGGCCTCCGTGACTCCCCTCTGGTGGATTTTCGTTCCAGTATTATTCATATTTTCCAGAAAAAATCTCCATTGATTTTCATCGCATTCCGAGAACTTTTATTTCTGCACGAAAACAACACCACGGTAGTTCTGCTGAAAACAGCGTCAGTCCGGGTTAGTTCTAATCAAATCATACCAAAATCATATAAAAATATTGTAAACATGGCATGAATACTTCATAAATTATAGATACGTTGGAGACGTATCAGCATCCCCAAGCTTAATTCCTGCTCGTCCTCGAGTAGGTAAATGATAAAAGAAATAATTTATGAAGTGTGAATGCTAGCAAGTGCACAAGTTTGATCAATGATAGTTCCACTCACTTTTTCTAGCATCATTATATATCATATCAGTAGCTCATCTTCATAAAACTTTTAATGATCAAGTAACAATCTATTCATATGTTAAAGTATAGGTCATAAACTTTCTTGAAACTAACAAACTATATTCTCAGTCATCAAACAATTGCAATTCATCTTATTTTCAGGAAGGGTCTATGTCAGAGCTTTGATTTAGCAAACTCCACATACTCAACTATCATTTAATCTTTCACAATTGCTAACACTCACGTGATATTTATGGATTCAAATTTTTAATCGGACACATAGAAAGATAGGGGCTTATAGATTCGCCTCCCGACTTTTTACCTCAAGGGTAATGTCAATAATAATAGTTCATGATAACTTACATCCAATTAAGGTAGAAGATAAAAGTAAAAGATAGGCCCTTCGCAGAGGGAAGCAGAGGTTGTCATGCGCTTTTATGGTTGGATGCACAAAATCTTAATGCAAAAGAATGTCACTTTATATATTGCCACTTGTGATATGGACCTTTATTATGCAGTCCGTCGCTTTTATTTCTTCCACATCACAAGATCGTATAAATCTTATCTTTTCCACATTAATAGATCATACATATTTAGAGGGTAATTTTTATTGCATGCACCGATGACAACTTACTTGAAGGATCTTACTCAATCCATAGGTAGGTATGGTGGACTCTCATGGCAAAACTGGTTTAAGGAATGTTTGTAAGCACAAGTAGTATCTCTACTTGGTGCAAAGAATTTGGCTAGCATGAGGGGGAAAAGCAAGCTCAACATGTTGGATGATCCAAGACAATATACTTTATTTCAGATATAAGAAAACATAACCCATTACGTTGTCTTCCTTGTCCGACATCAACCTTTTAGCATGTCATATTTTAATGAGTGCTCACAATTACACAAGATGTCCAAGATAGTATATTTATATGTGAAATCCCTCTTCCTTCAATATTTTTTCATGAATTGTTCAAGTGACCAATTCTACGTTTGCTAACTTTCAATAAGTTTACTACCTATACTTATTCTATGTGAAGTCATTACTCCCCATGGTATAAGCATATGAAACATATATAGATTCATATTTATGATATTCAATTATTCAACCATTTACTCATAGGATGTATGTGAAGCACGTGAGTAAATGACAAAACTACTCCAAAAGATATAAGTGAAGGACACTGAGTAGTCAAATAATTAACAAGCCATGGGAGGATTCTTTTTCATTTAATATTTCAGATCCAATGATTTTATTCAAACATCAAGTGAAATTGAAACTATGCTCCAAGCAAAACACATATCATGTGAAGAATAAAAATATAGCTCCAAGTAAGGTATACCGATAGTTTTGAAGATGAAAGAGGGGATGCCTTCCGGGGCATCCCCAAGCTTAGGTGCTTGAGTCTTTCTTGAATATTACCTTGGGGTGCCTTGTTCATACCCAAGATTAGGGTCTTTCCACTCCTTATTCTCCTCATATCGATATCTCACCCAAAGCTTGAAAACTTCAATCACACAAAACTTAACGGAACTTCGTGAGATTTGTTAGTATGATAAAGAGTAAACCATTCACTTTGGTACTGTCAAAGACAAGGTTTATAATTTTTCTCACACAATGCCTACTGTACCATATCATTTCTACAATTTATATTGAGAAATATAAGCCATAGAAACTAGAAAGCAAGCAAACTATGCAATGAAAATAGAATCTGTCAGAAACAGAACAGTCTGTAATGATCCGAACACCAACCATACTAATGCTACTCCAAAAATTCTGAAATAAATTGGTGGACGTGAGTAATTTGTATATTAATCTTCTGCAAAAAGAATCAGCACCAAAGCACTCTTCTGTAAAAAAAATGGCAGCTAATATCGTGAGCGCAAAGTTTCTGTTTTTTACAACAAGATCACATTAACTTTCACCCAAGTCTTCCCAAAGGTCTTACTTGGCACTTTATTGAAACAAAAGCTATAAAACATGATTACTACGGTAGCTTAATCATGAGAACACACAAAAAAAGTAAGGCTAAATATTGGGTTGTCTCCCACAAGCGTTTTCTTTAATGCCTTTTAGCTAGGCATGATGATTTCAATGATGCTCACATAAAAGATAAGAATTGAAACATAAAGAGAGCATCATGAAGAATATGACTAGCATATTTAAATATAACCCACTTCTTATGCCTAGGGATTTTGTGAGTACATAATTTATAGGAGCAAGAATCAACTAGCATAGGAAGGCATAACAAGTATAACTTCAAAACTTTTAGCATATAGAGAGGAAACTTGATATTATTGCAACTCCTACAAGCATATATTCCTCCCTCATAATAATTTTCAGTAGCATAATGAATGAATTCAACAATATAACCATCACATAAAGCATTCTTTTCAAGATCTACAAGCATAGAAATTTTTCTACTCTCCACATAAGCAAAATTCTTCTCATTCGGAATAGCGGGATCACTAGTTCCTAAAGTTGACACTCTTCCAAACCCGCTTTAGATGATAGTATTATTCATACTCCAAAATATATAAGTGAAGTTCATGGAGCATTCTACAATTAATATAAACTAACCAATGTCCAAGCTCAAAATGTATAAGTGAAGCACACAAAGCATTCTATAAAACCATACTCAAAAGATTTACGTGAAGCACAAAGAGCAATTCTATAAGAACATACTTAAAAGATATAAGTGAAGCACACGAAGTATTCTATGAATTTATGAAGGTACATCTCATACTAGCATGGTTATTAAAGAAAAATAAAAACACAAAGGACACAAATCATGTGAACAAAACAAAAACCGAGGTATACCGATATTTGTTGAAGAAGAAAGATGGGATGCCAACCAGGGCATCCCCAAGCTTAGATGCTTGAGTATCCTCTGAAATATTTACTTGGGGTTCCTTGGGCATCCCCAAGCTTGAACTTTTGCCTCTCTTTATTCTTCTCATATTGATAGCTCCTCCATCTTCGAACACTTCATCCACACAAAACTTTAACAAAAATTCTGTGAGATCCGTTAGTATAATAAAGCAAATCACTACCTGTAGGTACTGTTTCAAACTCATTCAAATTTCATATTAGAACTATATCTACTTTATTCCAGCTTCTATATGGTTCATACCCTCTGATACTAGCCATAGATGCATCAAAATAAGCAAATAACACACGAAAAACAGAATCTGTCTAAAACAGGACAGTCTGTAGTAATCTGGAGGTTTAGTAAACTTATGTAACTCCAAAAATTATGAAATAAACTTGACAATTTGAAAATTTTGTACAGAATTAATGTGCAAAAAGTTTCAGACCCATTTGACTTTCCAGTAAAAAAATTAAAATCACGCTCTACAGCCAAAGTTTCTGTTTTTGTTCTGCACATAGTAAACAAGCAATGTAATCAGCCTAAAACCAAAGCTTGGCACATTATTTTTATAATACAATGGATATATATAAGGGGATAATTATTTACAGAGAAACTTTCATGAAAAATTCTACATTGTTTCCGTGAGCATGAACACAAGTGCTCAAGGTCGACCCTCACTTCTTTAATGCATAACTTTCCAATCACTTCTCTTTTTGAAAAACTTTTTAGGCATGAGAGGCAAGTAAAGTTTTTTTGGATTTTCATTCTTTAAAAAAATTGTAAGTTTCACCCACAACTAAACAGAAACAAAAAGGAAAACAAAATCTACTTAGTGAAGAAAGCAAACAAGCACACACGAGAATATCAACCCCACTCTATTGCTCCCCCGCAACGGCGCCAGAAAAGAGCTTGATAATCCCCAAGTGCAGGGAATCATCGTAGCAATTCCCAAAGGTGGAAGTGATAAGTATGGAGTGTCGAACCCACAAGGAGCTAAAGGTAAGATCAATATTCTCTCAAGTCCTATCTGCCACTGATACGACTCTACGTACACCGAACGTTTGCTTCCAACTAGAAACGAGAAATAAAACTGCGTTGTGGGTATGAAGAGGATAAATTTGCATGATATAAGAGAGCTAAAATATAAAAGTAGGTGTTGTTATCATAAAGTTAGAATATATTACTAAATATTATAAATAGCAAGTGTGGAATAATGGTGGATTGGTGTGCGGAGTTGTCCTAGGCAATTGTTAACAAGACCGATAATCACTATTGCAGTTTCATATGAGGGAGAGGCATAAGCTAACATACTTTCTCTTCTTGGATCATATGCAGTTATGATTGGAACTATAGCAAGCATCCTCAACTACTAAAGATCATTAAGGTAAAACCCAACCATAGCATTAAAGTATTAAGTCCTCTTTATTCCCATATGCCATGTCTCGTTTACCCGTGTTTGTGTTTCAGTCACTCATGCAACACAGACAATAAGCAAACCATGGACATATTCCAACACCCTACAGCGGGAATCCCTCATGCTTGCGCGACACGGAGGGCACCATAGGACAGCACCAGAGTAAAACATACAACTCATACCAATCTAGATCACCAATCAACCCAAAGACAAAGGATATCTACTCAAAACATCATAGGATGGCAACACATCATTGGATCATAATATGTGGCATAAAGCACCATGTTCAAGTAGGGATTACAGCGGGGTGCGGGAGAGTGGACCGCGTAAAAGAGATGAGGATGGTGATGATGATGGTGATGTTGATGAAGACGATCACCGCGGCGATGATTCCCCTCCCGATGGCACTCCGGTGCCACTGAAAGGAGGAGGAGAGGTTCTCCCCCTTGTGCTTCCTCCTCCATGGCCTCCCCCTGGATGGGGAGAGGTTCCCCCTCTAGTCCTTGGCCTTCATGGTGATGATGGCCCCTCTGGGATCCTCCTCCATGCCCTCCAGTGATGATGGCCCCCTCCGGCAGGGTGCCAGAGAGGGCCTAGATTGATTTCTCGTGGCTATAGAGGCTTGTGGCAGTGGAACTTCCGATCTAGGTTAATTTTCGGAGGTTTTTGTATTTATAGGAGAAGTTGGCGTTGATTTCACGTCAGGGGGGCCCTCGAGGAGTCCACGAGGCAGGGGGCACGCCCCCACCCTCGTGTGGCCCCCGTGACACCCTTCCGGTGGATTTTCGTTCCAGTATTTTTCATATTTTCCAGAAAAAATCTCCGTTGATTTTCATCACATTCCGAGAACTTTTATTTCTGCACAAAAACAACACCACGGTAGTTCTGCTGAAAACAGCGTTAGTCCGGGTTAGTTCTAATCAAATCATACCAAGATCATATAAAAATATTGTAAACATGGCATGAATACTTCATAAATTATAGATACGTTGGAGACGTATCAGGTACACCTTCTATCACAGATCCGAAGGCAAGATATTCGTTGCTAAGAATGGACCCTTTCTAGGGAAGGAGTTTCTCTCGAAAGAAGTGAGTGGGAGGAAAGTAGAACTTGGCGACGTAATTGTACCTACTCCCTTATTGGAAAGTAGTTCATCAAAAAATCAGTTCCAGTGATTCCTACACCAGTAAGTGAGGAAGCTAATTATGATGATCATGAAACTTCTGATCAAGTTACTACCGAACCTCGTAGGTCAACCAGAGTAAGATCCGCACCAGAGTGGTACGGTAATCCTATTCTGGAGGTCAAGTTACTTGACCATGACAAGCCTATGAACTATGAGGAAGCGATGATGAGCCCAGATTCCGCAAAATGGCTTGAGGCCATGAAATCTGAGATGAGATCCATGTATAAGAACAAAGTATGGACTCTGATTGACTTGCCCGATGATCGGTGATCCATTAAGAATAAATGGATTTTCAAGAGGAAGACAGACGCTGATAGTAGTGTTACTATCTACAAAGCTCGAATTGTCGCAAAAAGGTTTTCGACAAGTTCAAGATGTTGACTACGATGAGATTTTCTCACTCGTAGCGATGCTTAAGTCTATCCGAATCATGTTAGCAATTGCCACATTTTATGAAATCTGGCAAATGGATGTCAAAACTGCATTCCTTAATGGATTTCTTAAAGAAGAGTTGTATATGATGCAACAAGAAGGTTTTGTCAATCCTAAAGGTGCTAACAAAGTGTGCAAGCTCCAGCGATCCATCTATGGACTGGTGCAAGCATCTCGGAGTTGGAATATATGCTTTGATAAAGTGATCAAAGCATATGATTTTATACAGACTTGCGGTGAAGCCTGTATTTACAAGAAAGTGAGTGGGAGCTCTACATCCTTTCTGATAAGTATATGTGAGTGACATATTGTTGATCGGAAATGATGTACAAGTTTCTGGAAAGCATAAAGGAGTGTTTGAAAGGAGTTTTTCAAAGAAAGACCTCGGTGAAGCTGCTTACACATTGAGCATCAAGATCTATAGAGATAGATCAAGACGCTTGATAAGATTTTTCAATTAGTACATACCTTGACAAGATTTTGAAGTAGTTAAAAATGGAACAGTCAAAGAAGGAGTTTTTGCTTGTGTTGCAAGGTGTGAAGTTGAGTAAAGACTCAAAACCCGACCATGGCAGAAAATAGAAAGAGAATGAAAAGGCATTCCCTATGCATCAGTCATAGGTTCTATAAAGTATGCCATGCTGTGTACCAGTCCTATTGTATACCTTAGCATGATTTTGGCAAGGGAGTACAATAGTGATCTAGCAGTAGATCACTGGACAGTGGTCAGCATTATCCTTAGAGGACTAAGGTAGTATTTCTAGGTTATGGAGGTGATAAAAGAGTTCATCGTAAAGAGTTACGTCGATGCAAGCTTTTGACACCGATCTAGATGACTCTAAGTCTCGATCTAGATACATATTGAAAGTGGGAGCAATTAGCTAGAGTAGCTCCATGCAGAGTATTGTAGACATAGAAATTTGCTAAATACATACAAATCTGAATGTTGCAGACCCATAGACTAAACTTCTCTCACGAGCAAAACATGATCACTCTTTGGGTGTTAATCACATAGCGATGTGAACTAGATTATTGACTCTAGTACACCCTTTGGGTATTAGTCTCATGAAGATGTGAACTAATCACATGACGATGTGAACTAGATTATTGACTCTAATGCAAGTGGGAGACTGAAGGAAATATGCCATAGAGGCAATAATAAAGTTGTTATTTATATTTCTTTATATCATGATAAATGTTTATTATTCATGCTAGAATTGTACTAACCAGAAACTTAGTACATGTGTGAATACATAGACAAACAAAGTGTCACTAGTATGCCTCTACCTGACTAGCTCGTTGACCAAAGATGGTTAAGTTTCCTAGCCATGGACAAAGAGTTGTCATTTGATAAACGGGATCAAATCATTAGAGAATGATGTGATTGACTTGACCCATCCGTTAACTTAGCACTATGATCGTTTAGTTTATTGCTATTGATTTCTCCATAACTTATACATGTTCCTGTGACTATGAGATTATGCAACTCCCGAATACCAGAGGAACACTTAGTGTGCTATCAAACGTCACAACGTAACTGGGTGACTATAAAGATGCTCTACAGGATCACGGACATGACGAGGAGTCTCGAAATGGTCGAGACATGATGAGGAGTCTCGAAATGGTCGAGACATAAAGATTGATATATTGGAAGGTTATATTCGGACACTGGAAGGGTTCCAAAGTGTATCGGGTATTTTTCGGAGTACCGTGAGGTTACCGGACATGACGAGGAGTCTCGAAATGGTCGAGACATAAAGATTGATATATTGGAAGGTTATATTCGGACACTGGAAGGGTTCCAAAGTGTATCGGGTATTTTTCGGAGTACCGTGAGGTTACCGGACCCCCCCCCCCCCCCGGGGAGTCTATGGGCCTTATTAGGCCCTAGTGGAGAAAGAGGGCAGCAAGCAAGATGTGGGGCGCGCCCCCCCTAGGCCCAAACCGAATTGGTTTAGGGTTTGGGGGGCCGGCCCCCTCTTTCCTTCTCCCCTCCTCCTCTTTCCTCCTTCTCCTAGTAGGAATAGGAAAGGGGGTGAGGGAGTCCTGGATTAGGGGGTATCCGGACAGCCTTACTATATCTTTTGGCCGTACTATTGGACTATGAAGATACGAGATTGAAGACTTCGTCCCGTGTCCGGATGGGACTCTCCTTGGCGTGGATGGCAAGCTTGGCGATACGGATATGTAGATCTCCTTCCTTGTAACCGACTCTGTGTAACCCTAGCCCCCTCTGGTGTCTATATAAACCGGAGGGTTTTAGTCCGTAGGACAACATACAATCATACCATAGGCTAGCTTCTAGGGTTAGCCTCTACGATCTCATGGTAGATCAACTCTTGTACTACACATATTATAAAGAACAATCAAGCAGGACGTAGGGTTTTACCTCCATCAAGAGGGCCCGAACCTCGGTAAAACATCGTGTCCCCTGCCTCCTATTACCATCCGCCTAGACGCACAGTTCGGGACCCCCTACCCGAGATCCGCCGGTTTTGACACCGACATTGGTGCTTTCATTGAGAGTTCCTCTGTGTCATCATCGTTAGGCTTGATGGCTCCTTCGATCATCGATAGTGATGCAGTCCAGGGTGAGACTTTTCTCCCCGGACAGATCTTTGTATTCGGCGGCTTCGCACTACGGGCCAACTCGCTTGGCCATCTGGAGCTGATCGAGAGTTACGCCCCTGGCTACCAGGTCAGGTTTGGAAGCTTAAACTACACTGCCGACATCCGCGGAGACTTGATCTTCGACGGATTCGAGCCCCTGCCGAGTGTGCCGCACAGTCACGATGAGCATGATTTAGCTCTACCATCAAACAGTGTTCAAGAGACCGCACCGGCAACCGCTCCGACCCTCAATTCGGAGCCAATTGCATCATCCATGGACGGGTGGATAGACCCCGCCACAGAGGCCGCATTCTCAGCGGCGATCGAGCCGAATATCGACCTTACCCTTCACAAGATCCGTGATGCCAAATTGCCGGATTCTTTCCTGGCCACGGACTCCGAATCGCCTGCGCCCGTGCCTATCGAATCCGACTGGGCGCCGATCATGGAGTTCACCTCCACGGATATCTTTCAGCACTCACCCTTCGGCGACATACTGAACTCATTAAGGTCTCTCTCTCTCTCCCTGTCAGGAGAGTCCTGGCCGGACTACGTTCGGCAGGATTGGGATGCGGATGACGAAGAAATTCGCTGCCCACCCACCACCCACTTAGTAGCCACTGTCGACAATTTGACCGACATGCTCGACTTCGACTCCGAAGACATCGACGGTATGGACGATGATGCGGGAGACGAAGAGGAACCACTGCCCACGGGGCACTGGACAGCCACCTCCTCATATGATATATACATGGTGGACACATCCAAAGAAGGCAATGGTGACGAGACAGCGGAGGATGACCCCTCCAATAAGCAACCCAAGTGCCGACGTCAGCGGCGCCGCTCTAAGTCTCACCAAAGCAAAAGTGGTGACACCGGCACAGGAGATAATAACACTCCGGACAGTGCCGAAGACAACAAAAATCCCCTCCAACAAGATTTAGAGCAGGAGGATGGAGAAGCCAGCCCTCCCGAGAGAGCGGCAGATGGAGAGGCGGAGGATGATGATTACATGCCTCCCTCCGAAGACGAGGCAAGCCTCGACGACGACGAACTTGTCGTGCCGGAGGATCCCGCCGAGCAAGAGCGCTTCAAGCGCCGGCTTATAGCCACGGCAAATAGCCTTAAGAAAAAGCAGTAGCAGCTTCAAGCTGATCAAGATTTGCTAGCTGACAGATGGACCGAAGTCCTTGCGGCCGAGGAATATGAACTCGAACGCCCCTCCAAGAGTTACCCAAAGCGCAGGTTGCTACCCCGACTGGAGGAGGAAGCATTAAAACCAACATCTCCAGCATATGACGCGGCTGATCGGCCACCTCGTGGCCGCGACAGAGAGGCATTTCAGCCAAAAACTCAGCCCGCACCCCGACGCCATTCACATAAAAATGTCAAGGCATGGGGAAATACGCCAGACCTGCGAGACGTATTGGAGGACAAAGCAAAACATGCAAGATCGATCTACGGATCACGAGGGCGCTCCACTATGCGAGACGATAACTGTCACGCTAGATACAGTAAAAGTAAATCCGGCCGGGCCGAACACAGCGGACGAGACTCATTTGAGTTGCGTCGTGACATAGCCCACTACAGAGGCGCCGCACACCCATATGCTTCACAGACGAAGTAATGGATCACCCAATAATAGAGGGTTTTAAACCCGTAAATATCGAATCATACGATGGCACAACAGATCCTACGGTATGGATCGAGGACTTCCTCCTGCACATCCACATGGCCTGCGGTGACGATCTACACGCCATCAAATACCTCCCACTCAAGCTCAAAGGACCAACTCGGCATTGGCTCAACAGCCTGCCAGCAGAATCCATTGGCTGTTGGGAAGATCTGGAAGCCGCATTCCTCGACAACTTCCAGGGCACTTATGTGCGACCACCAGATGCCGATGACTTGAGCCACATAATTCAGCAGCCAGAGGAATCGGCCAGGCAATTCCGGACACGGTTCCTAACAAAGAAAAATCAAATCGTCAACTGTCCGGATGCAGAGGCCCTAGCAGCTTTCAAGCACAACATCCGCGATGAGTGGCTCGCCCGGCACCTTGGCCAGGAAAAGCCGAAATCTATGGCAGCCCTCACGACACTCATGACCCGCTTTTGTGCGGGAGAAAACAGTTGGCTGGCTCGCAGCAATAACATATCAAAGAACCACGATACTTCATATACCAAGGATAGCAATGGCAGGTCACGTCGCAACAAACATAAGCGCCGCATCAATAATGACAATACCGAGGATACGACAGTCAATGCCGGATTCAGAGGCTCTAAACCCGATCAGCGGAAAAAGCCATTCAAAAGAAGCACTCCGGGCCCGTCCAGTTTGGACCGTATACTCGATCGCTCGTGCCAAATACATGGCACCCCCGACACGCCAGCCAACCACACCAACAGGGATTGTTGGGTGTTCAAGCAGGCCGGCAAGTTAAACGCCAAAAACAAAGATAAGGGGCTACATAGCGATGACGAGGAAGAGCCCCGGCAGCCGAACACCGGAGGACAGAAGAGGTTCCCCCCACAAGTGCGGACGGTGAACATGATATACGCAACCCACATCCCCAAGAGGGAGCAGAAGCGTGCGTTAAGGGATGTATACGCGTTGGAGCCAGTCGCCCCAAAGTTCAACCCATGGTCCTCCTGTCTGATCACCTTCGATCGCAGGGACCACCCCACTAGTATCTGTCATGGCGGATTCGCCGCACTGGTCCTAGACCCAATCATCGACGGATTTCACCTCACTCGAGTCCTTATGGACGACGACAACAGCCTGAACCTGCTTTATCAGGACACAGTGCGCAAAATGGGAATAGACCCCTCAAGGATCAAACCCACAAAAACGACCTTTAAAGGCGTCATACCAGGTGTAGAGGCCGATTGTACAGGCTCAGTCACACTGGAAGTGGTCTTCGGATCCGCGGATAACTTTCGAAGCGAGGAGTTAATCTTCAATATAGTCCCGTTCTGCAGTGGCTATCATGCACTGCTCGGGCGAACCGCATTTGCGAGATTCAACGCGGTACCGCACTATGCATATCTCAAGCTCAAGATGGCGGGACCTTGGGGGGTCATCACAGTCAATGGAAACATAGAGCGCTCTCTCCGCACGGAGGAGTACACTGCGGCCCTCGCAGGAGAAGCGCAAGCAGCCTCTTAAGGCAATCCACCAGTTCGGCAATTAAGGACCCGGACACCTTCAAGCGCACCCGGAGTAATCGGCAACAAGACTGCCTGGCATGTTCCGAGCTCGCATAGCAATGCGGCCCCCACCCCAGTACCAGCCAAATGGCGAAATCCGTGCCACGCGTACATAATTACGCATTGAAAATACCATGGGCACAGGTGGGGAGGGGGGCACGACTACGACACGCCCCAAGACGTGGCTCAACCGCACTAGGGGCTTCCCGCTTTGTTATTCTTCTCTCTTTCAGGACTTTAATCTCTGGAAACCCCGTCCGGCAGTACGATTGCCGGACACACGATGCAACAACCAAGGAGGCAGAAAGCTACGTCGCACCATGGAACTCCCAGGTGGTCTCTGACAACGAGTGAAATACATGCTTTAAATACCATTCCTCGGCTTGCCCTTGGAAGGGACATGTCAAATAGTCCTACTTTTTTGCTTATCGTACTAATTGTATCATTCTGCTTCGACGCACCCTTTTTGAATAAACAATGCATAGCTCTAGTCTATTATAGCATTCTCTATTCCTTTATATATATATATGTGTGTGTGTGTGTTCATTCATGACATTCAGAACTCGTACACTCTGGTACGGCCAATACGCCAGGGGCTTAAGCGTACCCCATAATACGACATGAGAAATCCGAACACTTTTGATAGTGCGGCACCCCGAACTTATAGCATTATATGCATCGGCTCCGAATCATGTCTTGGGTCAATAGTTGGGTTTGCCCGACTCCCATGTTTTGGTACCTTACGTTCCGCTATATCGGCTAAGGTAGCACTGGGAGAACTACTGCGATTTGTGCGCCGGTTAAGCTGGGCTAAGAACCTCAGTAGAGAAAGCTAAAACTGACTGTCATGATAAGGCGAGAGCTGGTCGCTGTTCGAGAGGTTTCGAGTCCCTAAAGACTTATGCCGCTTAGGGCGAGGAGTCGGCTTTGTGTGGCTTACGCGTGTATAGCGCCCCGAATTCGGCCTTCCGAATACTAGGGGCTTTGCCAAAATTTAAAATTATAGAATTCTATGGCTAAGTGAGAGTGATAACGCATTATAGTCCGATTGCCTTGTTCGTTGTGCTGAGCACCTCCCTCGAAGGACCCAACAATGGGAACAAGAGTGCTCAGATTTATCCCGAACACCCCAGCACTCGTGGCATGGGGGCAGAAGGCGACGACTGGCCATCTCTCAGATTTGATAAACGGCCGCACAGAAGGTAATATTTTAAATTAAAACAAGCGTTGCATAGCGCACATGAACAAGTTTTCATAATATAGGATCACACGAGCAAGTTTATTCAAAAATTACATCCTTCGCACATTCGTCCACCACAAGACGGGCACCCTTCAGGACACCCTCATAATACATATCAGGGTGGCGATGCTCCTTGCCCTGCGGCGGCCCCTCCTTCACCGGCTTCTCGGCGTCCATCTTGGCCCGGTGCACCTTCGCACGGGCAAGAGCCCAACGTGCACCTTCGATGCAGACGGATCGCTTTATGACTTCTAGCCATGGGCAGGCATCCACAAGCCGTCTCACCAGGCCGAAGTAGCTGTTGGGAAGGGAGTCGCCAGGCCACATCCGGACTATAAGGCCCCTCATGGCCTGTTCGGCCGCCTTGTGCAGCTTGACCAGTTGCTTCAGCTAGTCGCTCACAGGCATCGGGTGTTCGGTCCCAGTATACTGAGACCAGAACAACTTCTCCGTCGAGCTTCCCTCCTCGGCCTGGTAGTACTGTGCGGCATCTGACACGCTGCGAGGCAAATCTGCGAATGCTCCTGGAGAGCTCCGGACTCGGGTAAGTAACAAGTAATTTACTTTCACATGCTTGCTTTGCATAATGAATGCCTTACCCGTCGCGATCTTCTTCATCACCTCAATT
Organism: Triticum urartu; assembly: GCF_056163025.1. Classification (NCBI taxonomy): domain Eukaryota; kingdom Viridiplantae; phylum Streptophyta; class Magnoliopsida; order Poales; family Poaceae; genus Triticum; species Triticum urartu. The sequence continues at coordinate 56,004,512 of NC_141877.1, read as the reverse complement.
TCCTGGAGGGCCTTTTGGGCCTTAGCCTTGGCACACTTTGTGCTCTCGAGGGCCGTGGCAAGCTCGGACTCTCGCGTCTTCGAGTCAAGCTCCAAAGCCTCGTGCTTCATCACGAGAGCCTGGAGCTCTTGCTGCACCTCGCCCACACGTGCCTCTTGTTTCTCACGCTCGGTGCGCTCCTTGGCCGCTTTGTTTTCGGCCTCGGATAGCGCTTGCTTCAGGGTCGCCACTTCGGTCGTGGCCCCTGGCACATCCATGATGATCCTATCATTTTGCAACCATATCTTTTTTATATATATAGACAAGGTATTACTTACCTTTGTTCTCCTCGAGCTGCCTCTTGGCAAGGCCGAGCTCTTTCACGGACCGCTCGAAGTTCTGCTTCAGAGCGGCGACCTCCGCAGTCAGTGCGGCAGAGGCCAGCAGCGAAGCCTGCATACGCATACAGACATACTTATTTAGACTCCTGCGGTTATTATTTGATCCTCTATTCGGCTTTTCTTTGTGAACACCAAACAGAGCATCAGGGGCTACTATCTATGTGGTAATATTTTCCTATATTTTAAATACTTACCTCAAAGCCTATTAGAAGGCTAGCACAGGCTTCAGTCAGTCCGCTCTTGATGGACTGAACCTTCTCGATCACCGCACTCATAATAGTGCGGTGCTCTTTGTCGATGGAAGCGCCGTGAAGCGCTCCCAGCAAGTTGTCTGGTGCCTCTGGATGGACAGAGGTCACCGGCATGGATGGCTTACCCCTCTTGGAAGGGGGCCGCATGCCCGAGTCCGGAACCACTGAAGATTCCGGCGCAGTGTTCGGCTAAGCGCCGAACTTGGAGCCCCTGGGAGCCTGGCTCCCTTTGCTCCTGGAGTCCGGAAGGTCGCCTTGAGGCGCCTCCAGGACTGTCTCCCCCCGGCTCGGTGCCCCTCGAGACAATACCTCGGCATTGCCCGTAGGGCGGGGAGAGGAGGCGGATGAAAGTGGATCGCTATCCATATCTGACGAGTCCAAGGAACCGTCCGACGAGGATACGTCGAGACGGGCTCGGGGCGGACTGCAGGATCATATTCGACGTTAGGAGGAGCAGTGCGATAAAAGTTTGCTATGAGTTACTCTGGCATCCGAATACTTATGACTTCGTCGGGGGCTTGGCCCTGAGTAACCACTCGTCTTCGCCGTCGGCGGCGGTGGTGGAACAGTCCGGAAGGAGAGTCCTTCCCTTCTTGGACCCTTCGGCCTCCCTGGTTGGGGTGGCCTTCCTTTTCTTGTCTCCCCCGGCTGGAGGGGGAGAGTCTTCATCTTTCTCCTCCTCGTTTTCATGGGAGGGGTGCGTCTTGGAGTTATCGTACGATGAGTCCGATACCACATGGCGCCGGGAACTCTTTCGGGTTCCCTTGGCCTTCTTCTTGGTCTTCCCCGGCACCTCATAAGGAGCCGGGGTACGCATCTTCGTCAGAAGAGCGTCCGCAGGGTCTTCGGGCAGAGGGACCGGACAGTTAACCTGCTCCGATGTCTTCACCTAGTCCTATAAAAGTCATGGGAGCTCAGGCCCTGCACATGGTCAAGCTATGGGAAATAAATACCCTACCAGATGTACAGAACTTACCAGATTCGCAGGGTGCTTCGCGCTTAGCCCGCGGTCCTCGGTAAGAGAAGGAGGGACCTCGGCGCCCTTGAACAGCACCTTCCAGACGTCCTTATGCATCGTGTCGAAGAGCTCATGTAGAGTCTGGTGCTGGGCCGGGTCGAACTCCCATAAGTTGAAATCCCGTTGTTGACACGGGAGGATCCGGTGGAAGAGCATGACTTGGACTATGTTGACAAGCTTAAGTTTCTTGCTTGTCATGTTCCGGATACACTTCTGGAGTCCGTCTAGCTCCACCGATGAACCCCAGGACAGGCCCTTCTCCTTCCAGGAAGTGAGCCGCATGGGGATTCCAGATCGAAACTCAGGGGTCGCCACCCAGTTGGTGTCGCGCGGCTCGGTGATGTAGAACCACCCCGATTGCCACCCCTTTATGGTCTCCACGAAGGAGCCCACGGGCCACGTAATGTTGGGCTTTTTCCCACCATGGCTCTGCCGCATTCCGCTTGTTGGCCGCCTACTACCTTCGGCTTGATATTGAAGGTCTTCAGCCACAGGCCGAAGTGGTGCCAGATGCGGAGGAAAGCCTCGCACACGATGATAAACGCCGAGATGTTGAGGATGAAATTTGGGGCTAGATCATGAAAGTCCAGCCCATAATAGAACATAAGGCCGCGGACGAATGGATGAAGGGGAAACCCCAGTCCGCGGACGAAGTGGGGGAGGAAAACCACCCTTTCGTGAGGTTCCGGGGTAGGGACGATCTGCCCCGCGGCTGGCAGGCGATGCGCGATATCCGCGGCTAAGTATCCGGCCCCGCGCAGCTTTTTAATGTCTCTCTCCGTGATGGAGGAGACCATCCACTTGCCTCCCGCTCTGGACATGTTGGAGAGGGTTGAGGAGAAGGATGTGGACTTGGGCACTGGAGCTCGAGTGCGCAAGAATGGATGAGCAAGGAGGAAGAAGGTGTGGGCAAAAGAAGGTAAAACCTTATCCCTTTATAAGGGCGGATGAAACTATGCGCCCCCACCAGACTGGTAAAACTCGCTTATCCCCCAAGCGTCGTAATTGGTGGCGCGGTTGGGTTACCCACGTCCGTATTGATGGGAATCCCGTAATAAGGAGACACGATCTCTGCTTCGACAAGACGTGCCAAGGAAACCGCCTCGCGAAACACGCTGAGATAGGTTATGAAAAACGATTCGAATAAAGACCTGGCTGTGGTGTGATGCCACGCTACGGGGTACGTCAGCAGATTAGATTTGTGGAAATATTATTCTCTCTACGGTGGTATGTGGAACTTGTTTTGCAGAGCCGGACACGATCCTTGTGTTCAAAATCTTCTATGAAGTATTCGGAGGAGGAACCCGCCTTGCAATGCCGAAGACAATCTGCGCGCCGGACTCATCGTCATTGAAGCCTGGTTCAGGGGCTACTGAGGGAGTCCTGGATTAGGGGGTATCCGGACAGCCGGACTATATCTTTTGGCTGGACTGTTGGACTATGAAGATACGAGATTGAAGACTTCGTCCCGTGTCCAGATGGGACTCTCCTTGGCGTGGATGGCAAGCTTGGCGATACGGATATGTAGATCTCCTTCCTTGTAACCGACTCTATGTAACCCTAGCCCCCTCCGGTGTCTATATAAACCGGAGGGTTTTAGTCCGTAGGACAACATACAATCATACCATAGGCTAGCTTCTAGGGTTAGCCTCTACGATCTCGTGGTAGATCAACTCTTGTACTACACATATTATCAAGAACAATCAAGCAGGACGTAGGGTTTTACCTCCATCAAGAGGGCCCGAACCTGGGTAAAACATCGTGTCCCCTGCCTCCTGTTACCATCCGCCTAGACGCACAGTTCGGGACCCCCCTACCCGAGATTCGCCGATTTTGACACCGACAGGGGGCACACCTACTTGGAGTACGATTGCCCCCCCCCCTTGGCGCGCGCCTCCTCCTAGGCCAGCCTCTTCCTCCCTCCCTCCTTTATATACGTGGGGACGGGGCACCGCATAGAGACACAAGTTGATTGTTTAGCCATGTGCGGTGCCCCCCTCCACAGATTTCCACCTCGGTCATATCGTTGCAGTGCTTAGGCGAAGCCCTGCGCCAGTAGCTTCACCATCACTGTCATCACGTTGTCGTGCTGACGAAACTCTCCCTCAACACTCATCTAGATCTAGAGTTCATGGGACGTCACCGAGTTGAACGTGTGCAGATCACGGAGGTGCCGTATCTTCGGTGATAGGATCGATCGGATCGTGAAGACGTACGACTACATCAACCGCGTTGTCATAACGCTTCCGCTTACGGTCTACGAGGGTACGTAGCAAACAATCTTCCCTTCTCGTTGCTATGCATCACCTAGATGGATCTTGCGCGTGCGTAAGAATTTTTTTGAAATTACTGCGTTCCCCAACATGGGTTGTACCATCATATCTCGATCGGGCCTAATGTTAGGACCGTGATACTCTGGCCACTGCGATGCATCCAGAAAAGGGTGGAATCTAGACGCCCATGTTAACTTATGAGTTTGCAAGTTGAATTCATGCAACCTCACAACTACTCCATCAGAGATATTCACATTTCTGGTGCGGGCCACCAACATCATGTGTGAGCATGGCCAGTGGTACTTACTAGGCCGCTCACAAGTGCAATGTCTTGTCCTAAGAGCCACCTTAAATGAGCGACCACCATATGATTGTCCATCTCTGGTTGTCCCACCTGGCTCATCCACTTGGTATTTCATTTCTACATTATCGAAACAAGTGACTCGCTGGATGGCTGACTTGTCTCTCTGAAACTCCAGCCACTCGGCAACCCTCTTTAGATAAATTTCATTGGGAGGCTTCTCACTATCAGCTATCAACTTTTCAATTTCATTGGAGTGCTTGAAAAAATACTCATTTAGCTTGTAAAAGGTATATTTCGCTATTGCCGTCACCGGCAACTGACGGGCACCCTTCAAGACAAAGTTGAAGCACTCAACAAGATTGCTTGCCATGTCACCATATCTCATGCCTCCTTCGTCACATGCCCGTGACCGCTTGTGTCTCTCATCAATATTCCTTTCTAAGAAATCTTTCCCACCTTCGTTTGCCTTCTCATAGATTTTGTTCAAGCGTGTCGTGAATGACTTAACGGAGAAGGCTACACATGCGGAGTTAAGATCCTTGCAAAGATCCTTGTTCTTACAAGCCCTGTAAAAGTTTGCAACGAAGTGCCTCATACACCATCGGTGGTGAAGCCTCGCATGCCCTGGAATATGAATATCGACGGCCTTCAATATGCCTTGGTGCCGATCAGATATGATGCATACATCCCTATTCGGAGGAATGACCGTGCTCCTAACAAGTCTCATGAACCATTCCCAGTTGTCTTGGTTCTCCATGGAGACCAAAGCAAATGCCACAGGCAACACCTGATCGTTAGCGTCATGTGCCATTACTATCATGAGTGTGCCCTTGTATTTGCCAGTCAAGAATGTCCCATCTATAGACAAAATCGGTCGACAATGCTCAAAAGCTGCAATGCATGGGCCAAACGTCCAAAAGGCACGACGGAACACTCCTTCAATATCTTGGACATAGTGGTACATTCTTGGGTTTCTATACGACATCGCTCCCAGCAACCTGGGTAGCATGTTGTACGCCTCTTACCATCCACCGTACAACATTCTGAGAGCGACTTGCTTGGCCTTCCATGTCTTCCCATACTTGACCTTATATCCGAACTTATCTTCAATCCAACTCATCAACAACTTCACTTTAATGGTTGGATCCTCAGCTATATGTTTCTGGTATTTATAACCAATGAATTCCTAGGTTAGTTGACGGTGTGTCTTCCGTGCTTCTACGGCCGGCGGTGTGCATTGGTGAGTGGCTTTGCAACTAGTTATATTCCACCACCATCTTTCGTGAGTCTTCCATTGACTTTCCATTTGCATCTTTCTACCTCACATTTCACAATGTATCGCTTGGTGCAGTCCAAGTGAACAACTATGAAAGGCCTGTGGTGTTTGACAACATACTCACACAACCACATCCTGAATTCTAGCATGTGCTCGAACATCAAACCTTTCCTCATGTATGACATCGAAATCTCGTCGGGTGTACTAGTTGGGAACTGTCTAGCCTCAATTGTCTTGCTCATGCCACCGTCGACTATAACCTTATCTGCAAGGCTAACATCACAAAACAAGGGAACTTTGTGATCCCTACCGGTGATTTTTGTGTACCACTTTGCTTCTCTCTCAGTCAAGCCATCCTCGTCCAAGTCATTCACCGGGCCTTCATCATCCGAGTCATCCACACAAGCACGCTGATAGATAATGTCAGGATCCATGTCCTGATGCCTTACTTCGGCCTCTACATCACCAACAATGTTGTGGTGCCTCTCATACTCTTCGTCGGAGTCATCACCATCATCTTTCATCGGTGCACTACCTCCGAACTCATATTGGGGATACTCATTGGATTCCGCTTCAACTTTATGCTCAACAATAGGCGGCACACTACTAACCGGGCTCACATCATCTACTAAGGTTTGGTTCAAGTCAACATGAAAGAGAGGAGCCTTGACCACCTTACTTGCAAAGACTTCGAGTGACTTGACTGCCAAGGATGCAACAACTTCCTTATATGCAATCCAATGCAAATTGGACTTGATAGGCATTGTCTTCATTCGACACTTGTGTGCCGACCCAACATCATATCTTCCTACTAATTCAACTTGGTGACTTGCATCCACCCACTTTAATTTTATCAGTATTTCTTCCACAACCTCTTCATAACTAGGAGTCTCAAGAAATATCAACACTTCCTCATACTTGTCAACAATATCCACATTCATGAATGCCTCTTTGTCAACATAATGAATATTCACAATCTTGTCCATCTAAAAAATGGTAACATAAGTATAAGAAATGTACAATGCTAGATATACCACATTGCTAACAAAACCACTAACCCTAACCCTAAATCTTAACATTAGGCATAACCCTAACCCTAAATCTTAACATTAGCCATAACCCAAACAATAAGGTATGCTCAACAACATCACAATGCAACACTATTGGAACAACAATACTCAAAACATCACATTATAGATCCATGTTCAAAATTAGGGTGAGGAACAACAAGGACAAATCAATCCAAATGGACAAATCCAACCAATAAAATTTGTGAGATGAAGGAGGTTACCTCAATGAATGGAAATGACACCGGATCCACAGACCAACCCAATCGATTTGCAAGGATTTGAGGGGCTAAGTGAGGGACACAAAGGGGAAAAAGGGCAAGAGCTCGGGATAGGCCAATGGGGGAGAAGAGAGTGAATGGTGAGTGGTGGGTGAAAGCCCCATGACCACCTAAAATATCTGCACCAGAAACGCCATAGCTGGTGGCGTTTCTAGAAACGCTAGCTGGCTCGGCGTTTCCATCCCGCCACGTCAGCAAGCAACCCGTCCTCGTCCTGGCAGTGGGCCGGGACAGAAACGCTAGCTGGTTCGGCGTTTCATTGTTGACCGGAAACGCCACGGGCCCTGGCGTTTTCAAAAGGGTCAAATCGTGAAATACTTTCATGTCGGGTTCAGTTTGTGAGAATAAACTCTGACAAGGTCAGAACAGTGATTTCGGCCTGCATACCGCTAGGGGAAGAAGCCGGACAGATGGATGTGCAGGTCAAAGGAGGTAGCTTCTAGTCCGGGAGGGTGACTACAAGCCTATGAGGTGGATCTGGTCGCTACTGCCAGTGTTGTGTTGCGGGTTTCGCGTTCATTGTAGATCAGGGGAGGAGCAGTCGCACGGTGTTGTGCCTGGGGACGACGGGCTCAGTTTGGGGAGGCACTTTGAGCTCCAGCTGACTGACGCCTAGAGGGTCAGGGAGTCCGGCGATCAGCGGCGTCCTCGCGAGCCTAGTCCCTAAATCCACCCAGAAAGCGCAAAGGTCGGCGGCCTAGAGCTGTTCAAACTTAATTCATCAAATTCAGTTTATTTGTCCTATTAGACGTGCTTTGCATCAAACTACCGGCGCTTCGCACAAGCGAGCGACCGAGCGACGCGATGGGCTGACCCAGTTTTATGTAGGCAGCGCACGTGCAACTGCATCCGGTTTTGGGAACCATGTAAAAGGTTCCCTGAAGTGGGATTTGGTTTTTGTACCGGTTTTTCTATTTTTTACTTTTTTGCTTTTCTGTTCTTTTTCTTATTCCTTTTTCGTTATAAACAAATGTTCGTGTATTCGAAATATCTTTGGAAATTTCAGAGGATGTTCGTGTTTTCAAAAATATTTGGCATTTTCAAAAATTGTCCGGAATGTTTTGGTTCAAAATTTTAACAACTTCTCAAGAATTGTTCCATTTTCAAAAATTGTTCCCAAATTTCAAAAAATGTTTCTGTTTCCAAATTTTGTTGCTGTTTTTCAAAGAATATTCAGAATGTTTTTGTTCAAAAAATTTACAACATTTCAGAAAATGTTCAGAATTTAAAAAAAAATCCCTTTTAAAAAATGTTCACAAATATCAAAAAATGTGGAAGTTTCCATTTTTTTCAGCATTTTCAGAAATTGTATGAAATATTTTAAAAATATTTTGTTTTCAAATTTTGGTTGGGAGATTAAAAAGATGTTCCTGTTTCCAAATTTTGTTCTGGAATTTCACAAAAGTGTTCGTATTTTTCAAATTTTATTCCTGTTTTAAATAAAAAAATTGCAATGTTTTTTCAAAATTTTCAAAACTTTTCAGAAACTGTGTGGAATTTAAAAAATTGTTCCTGTTTTATAAAAGTTCACAAATATCAAAAAATGTTCACATTTCCACATTTTGGCAGTTTCAAAAATTTCAAAACAATTTTTTTTTGTTCAAGAGTTTTTAAAAATGAACGCAAATTTTGTTCTATAATTTCGCAAAATTGTTCATGATTTCTAAAAAAATAGTATTTGCATTTCGCAAAACATTCACTTTTTTTCTTAATTTGCGTTTCAAATTTTCAAAAATATCAGGATCTTCATTGGGTGGTTGGGTCGTAATAATTTTCCTTCTTAGAAACATTAAAGCACGCTAGTTCTTTCGTTAGTAGGGCATCGTCAATACGATGTCTTTTTTAAGTAGCTACAGTATGTGATCGTAGTCTGTCGCTACCTTGATGGGCCGACCATCCTATCCCCCTGGCGACAACCTGCCGCAGACAAGGGCAGATAGGAGCCCCCGGCCGAGCGAAATCACTAATTAAGGAGCATTCTTTGCAAATCACGTGACACATGTAGTAAGTAATCCAAACAATTTTAAAAAAGGAGTACTCTTTGCAAAGCTTACTCATACCTTCCCAGGTTGCGACAAGTGTCGCACTTTTTTCTTTTTTTCGTAAATCCAATTATTCAAAATAATTTATCTCTTAAACCGTGATTCCAAATCTCAAACCGTTTTCACCGTCGGATTTCTCGCGTTAAAATCTTCAGGAGTAGATACCATGTTGATAGGTTTTGACGATTTTTTCACAAAAAACCGGACAAAAAACCGAGAGAATGTTTTTTCCTTTCCAAAAGAGGCACGAGTGTGCCTCTCGCGGAAACAAAGCCGTACCTCCATGAGAAGTAAACCCGTGTCTTTCGAAGAAGGAAAATGAAAGAAAATGTTTTCTTTTTTGTTTTCGAGAGGCACCACCGTGCCTCTCGCGGAATCAAATCTATGCCTCCATGAGAACTAAATCCTTTTCTGCACGAGAAGTAAAATTGTCTCTTGCGGAAGAAGAAAAAAAAACATGTTTTTTTGTTTTCAAGAGACACGGTCGTGCCTCTCGCCAAAGGAAACAAAACATGTTCTTTTCGTTTCCGAGAGGCACGACCGTGTCTCTCACGAAAGCAAATCCGTGCGTCTCCATAAGCAAAGTTGTGCCTCTTGCGAAGGAAAAAAAGAAAACACATTTTTTTCGTTTTCGAGATACACGGCCATGCCTCTCGTAGAACGAATCCTCATTTCTGAGTGCCACAGCCATGCCTAAGCAAATCTATGCCTTTCCAACAAGCAAATACGTGTCTCTTGTAAAAGAAAAAAAATGTGTTTTTGCACAAAAAGAAAAGAATGATTTTTTTTGTTCAAAAGCTAAGTCAAAACCGGTGAAAAGCCAACAAAAACAGAAAAAATCCACCTTAAAAGCAGAAAACACGTGCAAAAACATAAAAAGAACAAAAACTAGAGTGAGCGCCCTAGAGCGCGACACATGGTGGTGGCTGAGAGCGCGGGTGACCGTTGCAGAGCTCTCAAAGGAGTACTCCTTCGTTAGTTGCTCGTCTGGTCGGTGGCATACCATCCCAAGCCCCCAGGAGCACGCCTGTGCAGCATATGGGTCGGCCAGTTTCGGGCTTTGGCGAGCTTTTCTTCACCCGGTTCTCGGAAGAATCTTCCCCGAACCAGGTTTTTCGTATTATTTTAAAAAACAATTGTGAATATTTTTGAAACGTGGGAACATTTTTCAAAGTCGTGAACATTTTCAAAATTCATGAACAATTTTCAAATTTGTGAATATTTTCTGAAATACATGAACATTTATGAAATCTAAGAACATTTCGTAAATTTAAAAACAACATTTTTTAAACACAGGAACAATTTTCGAGATCATGAACATTTTATTAAATCCAGCAACAATTTTCAAACTTGTGAATATGTTTTAAATTTGTTACTTTTTTTGAAATAAGTGAATATTTTTCAGAAAAATTGGAACAATTTTCATATACATGATTATTTAGAAATCTGAGAACAATTTTCAAATTCGTGAAAAAAAATTGAAGGTTAGATTTTTTTTATATATGTGATTTTTTTTTAGAAATTCAGGGACAAATTTTCAAATTCCTGCACATTTTTAAAAATCTGTGAGCATATTTCTTATTCATGAACTTTTTCTAAAATAGAAGAACAATTTTAATGTTTTCAACTTTTTTTAATTCAGGGGAAAAAAATTCATGAACATTTTTTGAATTCAGCAAACAAAATTCAAGTTCATGAACACCTTTTGAAATTCATTTTTGTAAATTTTCTAACAGTTTTTGAAAATTCAAATCATTATTTAAATACATATTAGAAAACAAAGAAAAACGAAAAAAACAAAGGAAAAATAGTGAAAAATAAAGAAAAACAACAGGGGCGCCCCACCTCGTAATGGCCGGCCCAAAGTGTGCATGTTTGCTCGTTTTCCCCCGTCAGGTCAGGGAATAGGAGCTCCCCGGTTTATCTGTCTAGAAAAAAAGGGCGCGACTAAGAGACTGATGTGCGGACCCAACTCCCACAGCCCGGCATGCACGATCCTAGTCCTACCGAGCACCAATAATACTTGTACATAAAAAAAACCAAAGCGGCCAAAATCAAAAGTAGTAAAAGAAATAAAAGACAAATGCTTGCCATCATAATAAAAAAGATTTGCCATGTTATATAGAAAATAAAACTGTGAACTGTCTATAGAAAAACGTATTGAATTTTTATTTAATTTGCCATGATAATAGGAAAAGCCAAAAATTACAAATTTTGCCATCTAAGTAATTTGTTACAAAAGAATTGTAATTCGTTAGTGCTGGATCTGTGTGCGTGTGGATTCTGGATTAGTAATGTGTGTGGTGGATAGTGATGGATTAGTGTGTGTTGGGTATAGAATTGTTCTTTGTAAATGCCATCGATGTTTCAGGCTTCAGTATTGCAAAATAGGGGGCTATAGTACTAGACAATGTTGCGAACCTCCACAGTCCATTCTACAATGGGTTACAAGACGATAAGAGGGAAATAAGGAATGTATTTCAAGTCCTCCTAGAGAGGACATATAGATATAGTGTGTCCAGAAATTTACCTGGGGCATGTACATTCGGTATTTTGTTAACAACGTGTCTACAAAAGGCATACAAAGTGAGATCACAAGTACTACCTCCGTAAAGAAATATAAAAGCATTTAGATAACTAAAATAGTGACATATTTCTTTACGGAGGAGTACACAAGATTAAAAATACATATACGACATGTATGCTCATGCTATGTCAACTGAAGCAATTCCGAACAATAAACAGAAAACGACTGGTTAAATTTTTCTGCCATGGAGGATTCTAAGGTTCTCAGGATAGTAATAGGACATCGGCAATTCTCAGTTCAGTTACGTATGTTATTCATTGGCAGTTTATAATTTACTAGCAAACATGCCCGTGCGTTGCAACGGGAGAAAATAAATTACCCCTATACACACACTCGATGACACCAAGAAATCATACGAAATCTTTCACAATGCCATACGAGAAACAACATGATAAATGATGTTGTGCACAATATAAAGGTGAGATGATTTTTTTAAGTAACTAAAGTTGTGTCCAATTGATTAGAAAACAAAAATATCTATCTACTTGCCGGTATCAATTCACGTCTTTGTGGTGTTCCTCCTTAGTGATACCTAAGAAATAATGCATTACCCGTAAAAAAAGAAATAATGCATTAGGCTGAAAATAGCAAATTACACTTTAGTACACAATGATAGCACGTGCATAGGAGCATGTTAGATATCTCCATAAAAAACGATCAATCTATAAGGACATGTATAACAAATAGGCATTTTCAAATTCCCCATACAGAGAAAAGTATTTAATTAAAGTTGGAACATAAAAATAATTTTAGAAATGGTTATCATGCAAGATAATATTATATCTGAAATGTACACATTTTTTGAGTGATTATCGTATATAACTTTCTAAATTTAAAGTTAGGATTTGAAAGATATGAATATATTTTTTAAATACTTGAATCTGTCAAAAAAGTTTAAGAAGAAAATGCTGGGCTGAAATTGGAAAATTGTGTAGCCCATCAGATAAGATGGTACTTGGGCGAGGCTGTTCTATCTTCCGCTCACAGAAATCAAGAGAAAACAAAGAAAAAGTGGAAGAAGTGGGGATCGAACTCAGGCCGGCTGCGTGGGAATGCAGGGCTCTAAGTAAGTTACAAGTGTGCTTGCGAACCAACCTGTGGTTGAGATGGTTAGGTTGACAGTTGTATCCCCAACCCATCAGGGTTCCCCAACCCAACAAGGTTCAAATCCTGATGCTCGCATTATTCCTGGATTTATTTCAGGATTTCCGGCGATGCGCTTTCAGTGGGAGAAGACGTTCCCGTCGACGACGAGGCGCCTACGGTGACTTCGTAAATCTCAAGATGATATGCCGGCTCAGTCTCTCGGAGGTGCTCATAGGGGTAGGGTGTGCGTGTGTGCGTTCATAGGGATGAGTGTATGCGCGTGTATATGAGCGCTTATGTCTGTACTGATACTCAAAAAAAAAGTTACAAGTGTGCTTTTTTTGTAAAAGAATAACTCTGTAAATGAGCTAACCGCGACGTTGGTGACTTAAAAAAACGAATCGTTTTTGCCACTTACGGGTGGCATTGGTGGGTAATTCTTGCCAACTTCGAGGGTAGTTTTTACGACGTGCGACTAGTAACCGAATTTGCTTTATTATTAGGGGTAGATTTGTTTTAGTTCCAGAGTTTTTTTTCCATCTGCATATGTAACATATGTCCTGCTCTTTTGTAGGTTGAGCTCCAAACAAGTTCTCAAGGCCACGAATCCAATACCATCGACTGCTCTGCCGCTTGCCTTGCATTGCACTATTCTGTTGTTGCTGGAAGTTCCCTGCTGCTTGCCTTGCCTTGCCTTGTTGTACTAGTGTTATTAGTTTTAGTTGTGCAGAAAAAACAGAGAAGTGACGACAGCGAATAGGGTTACACGACGACAAGCCAAATGCCAAATTGAGATTGTACTTGATGTGAATCAAGTGTAAAGTTCCGTGAATAGCGTGACTGAGTTTGAATTCAGATTATATTGAGTGAATAGTGTGACTGGCTATTAAATTCAGGTTGTATATTTGTGCGAACTAGGATTGTTACAGAATATTGAGTGTGAATCACTTATGTTTTGTGTATTGTGATAATTGTACTCCCTCTGTAAACTAATATAAGATCGTTTAGATCACTATTTTAGTGATCTAAAAGGTCTTATATTAGTTTACAGAGAGAGTAGCATGGTAATCTTGCTCATATAGTTAGTTTACAAATATGATAATTTGAGATAAAAAGATCTTACTTCCTTATTTAAACTACGGAGACCAGCCCAAATGATCATTTTACTGGGTTATGGTGATGCATTTTTGTTTTATTGAAATCCCATGTGTAATTTCAGAGGGAGTCTGAAGAAGCGGGCAACTGGAATAATGTGCCACTCTGTATTGTTGATTTTTGCTCAAGTGTTCGGTTCCAGGCCATAGTTCAGTTTAGTTTAGTTGATCTGTTTCGCCACCTGCACCATCTTGCAATGACATGCTCACAAATAGATCTATTTTGCCATCTTCTCTCGAGGTCAATTCAGTTCTAGGCAATAGTTTCCGTTTACTAGTTGTCTTCAAGTTCAGTTCACGGCAAGATTTTGCCATTCAGTTTAGTTCAGTTAGGAGCAACAGCTGCCATTCAGTACAATTTAGAATTATGCACATGCAAAGGTTGCCATTTAGTGTAACATTCAAGTACATATGCACAATTTGGAGCATTCGTGCGAATGCTCAATTCTGCTTCTGCAGGTGCACAAGTACTTTACTGGAACACTCATTTAGTCATCAGACTCAAGTAAATATATTGACAAAGCAATTTACAATCTTTGCATGTCATGCTCAATCTGAAACATTTGCTCTGCTCAATCTGATACTTGACATGCTTCAGTATGCTGTGACATGCCCAATCTAAAATTTGAGGAAAAAAATCAGACAAAAAGCATGCAAGGTTTCCCTGGAAATTGCCTGATGAGATGCTGACGTAGTCCTGGGAGGTGGTTGGCAGCTCTTTTTTTTCTTCTGAAAATGAGGATTACCCTTGGCCTCTGCATCACAATGATGCATGCGCTGGTTGGTTGCATGATTGCATCTACTCTAAAAAGACAAAAACAAATGGCGACCTTAATTAATTACCAGTTGTTGGAGTACCTAGTAACTAACCGATTCAGCTTACGAAATAGACAGGGTACTGCTACTTTAAGAAGAAAAGAAACCGAGCACCGGGCACTGTATATATAATGGTGCCTTTCTTCCGAAGATATCATTCATCCGCACTGCACTGCACTGCACCAGCAATGAAGGCGAGTGATGCATGGCTCGCACGGCCGTAGCTTGTTAATTTGATCTCAAAGGACAGCTTTACGCTGAGACTAACCACGCACCATCGCTAGCTAGTGTTACTGTGTTAGCCTTGTTATATTAACTAATTATAGTTGATGCTGCAAATGTAAAGGCCTGTTGGGAGTCTCGCCACTCTGCACGACTCCGCACCCGGAGCAGCCCGAGCTTCAGTTGAAAACACGGAGTGGAGAAAGAGATGCTTCGCAGATTCTCATATTTCTTGGAACGGTGGATTGCCGAACAGGCTCTAAGCCTCCCCTTTCTTGTTATTTCTTCTTGTTTTTCTTATTTCGTTCTTTAAAAGGGGCATTAGAAAATCTGAAGTGTAGGGCAAATTAGCCGGACAAAATGTGTGAGAAAAAGGTGCTCCTCTTCTCGCTCCCGGCCGGACTGACGAGTCAAACATCATCATGCTGTGCAGTACGGCCTCCGGAATCCCATTAGCTAGCATGGGCGAACACGTCGAGATAGCGCCATCAACTTAATGAACCCCCGACAGATAACGTGATAGGAATTCGTACGTGTGTTGGCTCACTACTGAACCGTAGTGTATTGTACACACGGCAGCCGCGGCAGGGCAAAGCAACTAACTAACCACCATATGATCCATCCCTGACAGCGACGTGGATCGTTGTCCTTAGATTTTTTTTCCATCATCACTAACTAAGAATTAAGGATATCTTCGACGCCGACCCTTAAATTTTTCATAATCATTGGGAGGGATAGTAAAAACCATCCAACACGGTCTTTTATCAGCCCATGGCACGGTCCAAACGCGCTTTCTTCTCTAAACTAAAAACAAACATGAGGAGGTTCGGAGATTCCGGACCGATCCCAAACCCGCTTCTGACCGCCCTGACCTACAAAAACTCCTCCCCTCCTCCCGCGCACTCCTCTCCTGGCGCCAGCTGCCCGCATTCATGCCATTGTAAAACGGCCACTTCCCAATGAATATTGGACGCGACCTCTCACTGGCGCCGGCAATGAAGCGGCTCGCCGGTCGAGGACGTCACCCGTGACGCGTTTCCAGTGCCCGCGCCTGTTCAATGCCGAACACGCACGACTTAATTGCGTCCACTCTGACACACGCCAAAAACGAGCTGCCCCCGCGTCGCTCTCTCCCTGGGGCGACACGGGCGGTGACCCCGACTCCAGCCCGAGCGGCCGCTCCCTCCCCTCGCCGCTTCCTCCTCGCCGTCGCCGGTGGCCTTCGCCGGGCAAAGCCCGTGCGGAGACGGCGGCGGCGGGGCTTGTTCTTCCGGCGTCCGACTAGCGCGCGAGCAAGG
The DNA here is from genome assembly GCF_056163025.1 of Triticum urartu. Classification (NCBI taxonomy): domain Eukaryota; kingdom Viridiplantae; phylum Streptophyta; class Magnoliopsida; order Poales; family Poaceae; genus Triticum; species Triticum urartu. The sequence continues at coordinate 55,988,457 of NC_141877.1, read as the reverse complement.
GGACTCACCGCAGCAGGCGTCCGTGGTGCCGGCCGGCGTGGTTGCAGAAGGTTCGTGGGGGGCGGATCTGGCTGGCCTCGGCTGGATCCGGCGCGGCGGCGGCTGGGCGCGTAGCCCCGTGGGGATGGCCAGCGGTCGCGGGGTTGACTGTGGCTTGCTCGCCGACGATGGAGTGCTGGGGCGGCGGCCCCAGGACGTGGCGGTGTCGACGTGCCCCTCCCCCACGGAGGTCGTCCGGCGGCAGCCCGCGAGGTGGCGGATCCGAGGCCCTCGCTCCCGGATCTAATGGTGGTTGGCGGCGGCGTGCTGCCTTGCTTGCTTGGTCATGTGTCTTGGACAAGGACGGTCGGCATGATGCCGGAGACGGTTTGCTGGGCAGGCTGCGGTGAGGATGGATTTGGCGAGCTCCGGGCGAAAGCCTAGCTCGACCTCGGTCGTTGCCGGCATCGACGGCGTCCTAGGACGTCGTTCCCTCCTTGGAGGCGTCGTCGTAGAGCCCCTTCACCACCATTGTCGCCTCGGTCTCGAGCTCTCCAGGTGAAAACCCGAGTTTCAACCTTTGGTCGGAGCGGGCATCGGCGGCATACTTGTCGCTTCCCTCTTGGGGGCGACGCCTTAGAGGTCTGGTCCTTCGTCAGTTCACGGTGGCTCGGGTGGCTTTGCGGGTTCATCATCGGCCAGGCGTGTGTGCGGCCTCGGGGCCGGTGAGGAAGTCGGAGCGGCGGCTCCGGAAAACAATGTTGTGGAGTCGGATCTGGTCGTGTGGGCGGCAGCGTCGTCAGCTCAGGTGGAGCGCGGCCTGGGGGCCGGCGGGGAAGTCGGAGCGGCAGCTCTGGAGTGCACCTCTGTGTTGTGGAGTGTCGGTTTTGGTCGTGTGGACGACAGAGTCGTCGACTTGTGCGGGGTGCGGCCTCAGGGCCGACGTGTGTGAATTTATGTGGTTTGTAAGCCGGAGTGGCGGCTCCGGGTCGTGTGGTGGAGCGGTAACTCTGGTCGTTTGGGCGACATGGAAGTCGGCTCGTTAGGTACGCAGCCTCGGGGCTCCTTATAAACTGGCAAATTCTCTTCTTCTTAATGCAAAGGCAGAGCTTCTGCTGTTTCCTCGAGAGAAAAAAAAGACAAAAACAAATAGTGAGCTTAATTAATTACCGGTTGTTGGAGCGCCTAGTAACCACCACTTCTGCTTACGAGATAGGCAGGGTACTGTTAAGAACAAAATAATCCGGGCCGTATATATAATGGTGCCTTTCTTCTGAAGATACCATTCACCCGCACTGCAGTGCAGCAGCAATGATGGCGAGTGCTGCGCTGCTTGTTAATTTGATCTCAGAGGACATCTTTACGTTGAGACTAGCTAACCACGCTGCTGAAAATGCAAGCCTCCCCTTTTTTTCTTTCGAATTTCTTTGTTTTAAAAGGGTATGAGAAAATCTGAACGGTAGGGCAAATTAGCCGGACAAAATGTCTGAGAAAAAGGTACTCCTCCCCTCACCACCGGCCGGAGAAGCGACGGACTGACCGGCGACTCAAACATCATCATGCTGTACAGTACAGTCTTCGGAGTCCCGTTAGCTAGCATGGACGGACACGTCGTGATAGCGCCGCTCGACTTAACGAACCCCGACAGGCGACAGATAACGTGACGGGAATTCGTACGAGTGTTGGCACTCTTACTCTACTGGACTGTTGTGTACTGTACACACGCAGCCGCGGCAGGGCAAGCAACTAACTAACCACCAAATTATCCATCCCTGACAGCGACCTGGCTTAATTGCTCGATCGTTGTCATTAGTTTCTTTTTAGAAAAAAAAAGGAGGTGATCCGGGGTTTCACTAACTCAGAATGAAACCACAAGTAGTTCGAACATGTCCAAAAACCAAAAAGAAAAGCACGGATGGAAATCTGCGGTCCATCGCACGGTCCTAAACAGACGTCCGTTTGTTCCGGATTTTACCACTTTGGATAGAACGATCGGCCCTTTGAGCCGCCAGACGGCCCTATCTTGCTGTCGCTTGAGCTTTGACAGCCAAGCCGCCTCCGCCGCCTCGTGCTTCGAATGCTCAATGTCAAGTCAGAGCGCCTTGGCGTTCTTCTGGCGAAGTCGCCGAGCGTCTGTCTTCATCGTCGTAAGCGACCGGCGGTAGACCCAAGAGAGGGCCCGCTCGTTCTCGTCGGGCTCCGCCGGTAACTTGCGGCGGCGACGCACGGACTGCTTGGCCGCCTTCATCTCCCTTGCCTGCTGCCTCTCGCGGCAGGCGGCACGCGCCTCCGCTTCCGGCGGTTCACCGAAGAGAGGGGCCGCTCGTTCTTGTCGGGTTCCGCCAGTAACTTGTGGTGGTGGCACACGAACTGCTCGACCGCCTTCAACTCCCTTGCCTGCTGCCTCTCACGGCGGGCAGCGCGCGCCTCCGCTTTCAGCGCGCGTCGGGGCCGACGGTGCGGGCACTAGCCACCAGTAGAAAAAGAGCCTAATGTGAAGCACATTAGTCTCTGTTTGTAACTGAACCGGCACTAATGTGATTGTTAGTGCCGGTTCCAGGCTAGGCGGGCGGTGCTCATTATTAACAGTTCGTGGCGAACCTTTAGTATCGGTTTGTGCCACGAACCGGTACTAAAAAGGTGGTGGCAGGCTATTGTCAAGCTGGGGCTGTCGTGGTTCTAAGCCTGACAGTGATGTAGGGGGGTACGTATGGAGAGGCAGGATCTTAGCTGTGGAGAAGTTGTAAGCACGCAAGGTTTACGAGTTCAGGCCTTTCTCGGAGGAAGTAATAGCCCTACGTCTCAGAGCCCGGAGGCGGTCGACTGGATTATGCGTGTATGAGTTACAGAGGTGCGAACCCTTGTCTCGGAGGGGGGGTGGCTTATATAGAGTGCGCCAGGCCCCCGGCCAGCCCACGTTACCAAGGGTTCAATGTTCATTAAGGTGAGGCGTTACTGGTAACGCTAGTAATAAAGTGCTATGATGACCATAAAAAGCTATTTAATGACCGACCGTTAGCGTGCGGAGTGACTTTAGGTCTCCTGGCCGTCGAGTGGTTGGATCTTGGTCGAGTGATTGCTTCTTGGTCGAGTGTCTTCGAGTCTATCGAGTGTTTTCGAGTCTGTCGAGTGGAACACCTTCAAGTTGATTGAAAGATGATTTCTTCTAGAGATGTCCTCGGGTAGGGTAGGTAGGACAGGTCCATGACCCTACCCTAGGTACATAGCTTCATCAGGGGCCCCACTAGCACCTTTAGTACTGGTTCTTTTTAGTTGATTCTTTTTGCTATTGAGGAATATTATAGCTTTGTTTAAATGGATCATAACAAAATATTTTAATTGAGCCACCAACCGGGACTAAATGTCTTGTCCTGGCGGTGGTTAAAATTTAGTCCCACCTCGCCAAAGCGAGAGGGACTCGCAGCGGTTTATAAGCCCTGAGTGCAGAAACGAGGAATGATGAAGGAGAGGCGCAATGCTCACCTGCATGTTGCTTAGCTTCAGGCCTGAAGCTAAGCAACGTGTAGGTGAGCATTGCGCCTCTCCTTCATTTTTAATAACTTATTTTAACTCTGTACTTTTTGTGTTTTCATTATGCACCATTCAAAGGCACATCATCAATGTTCAACTCTTTTTTGCCTTCATTTGCTATTTTTCATGCATTTAATGATTTGTTTTGAGCTAAATAACCATGAAATTGAAAAACACTACAAACGAACTCTGAAAAAGTTGAAACTTGGCATGTTATCATCATTTCACCCACATAGCATGTGTTAAAAAGTTGAGAGGATCACGGAAAAAACTGGATGCACTTCATGTATAAACTGGTCAATCTCTTTCGAAGTATCAGGGTTTCGGACGAAAACTCATCTGTTACAAAGGCATTTCATTTTTTTAAACTTCTTACAACTCCAGACTTTTGTGCATTTAGTATGCACCATTCAAAGCCACGTCATCAACTTTCAACCCTTTATGACTTCATTTCTTATTTTTCATGCATGTACTATTTTTTAGCTAAATGACCCTGAAATTGAAAAACACTACAAATGAACTCTGAAAAGGTTGAAACTTGGCATGGTATCATCATTTCACCCACATAGCATGTGCTAAAAAGTTGAGAGGGTTACAGCAAAAACTGAATGCACTTTGTGTACAAAGTGGACAATCTCTCTCGAAGTATCAGAGTTTCGGACGAAAACTCATCTTTTACAAAGGCATTTCATTTTAAAAAACTTATTACAACTCCAGACTTTTTGTGTGTTCAGTGTGCACCATTCAAAGCCACGTCATCAACTTTCAACCCTTTATGACTTCGTTTGCTAACTTTCATGCATTTACTGATTTTTTTAGCTAAATGACCCTGAAATTGAAAGACACAACAAATGAACTCTGAAAAGGTTGAAAGTTGGCATGGTATCATAATTTCACCCACATAGCATGTGCTAAAAAGTTAAGAGGGTTACGGCAAAAACTGGATGCACTTCGTGTACAAACTGGACAATCTCTTTCGAAGTATCAGGGTTTCGAACGAAAACTCATCTAATACAAAGGAAATTCATTTTTTAACTTATTACAACTCCAGAATTTTTGTGCGTTCATTATGCACCATTGAAAGCTACGTCATCAACTTTCAACCCTTTATGACTTCATTTGCTAATTTTCATGCATGTACTAATTTTTTTGAGCTAAATAATCCTGAAATTGAAAAGCACTACAAATAAACTCTGAAAAAGTTGAAACTTGGCATGGTATCATCATTTCACCCACATAGCATGTGCTAAAAAGTCAAGAGGGTTACAACAAAAATTGAATGCACTTCGTGTACAAACTGGACAATCTCTTTCGAAGTATTGAGGTTTCGGACAAAAACTCATCTGTTACAAAGGCATTTCATTTTTTTAACTTATTACAACTCCAAACTTTTTGTGTGTTCAGTATGCACCATTCAAAACCATTCGAAGGAGCAGCCGCAGCTGGGTTTATAAACCAGTGCGGCTGCCCTTCGCTCGGCGAGGTGGGACTAAATTTTGTACACCTGGGGTGGCAGCGCAACCCCTTTAGTACCAGTTCGTGGCTACAACCGGTACTAAACGGGAGGTCTTTAGTACCGGTTGCAGCCACGACCCGATACTAAAGGGGGTCGCTTCCCGCCGGTTGGCCTGGGCAAATTTGACCTTTAGTATCGGTTGATGGCTCCAACCGGTACTAAAGGTCCATCCTATATAAGCAGCACTTACGAAGTTTTCAGTTTTCTCCTCTGCTTCAACCTCTCGTCGCCGTCTCCCGTCCCCGTCGCCGCACCCGTCCCCGTCGTCGCCTCGGCCTGTCGCCGCCCCCGTCGCGCGCGGTCGCCGTCGCCGTCCCCATCGCCGCGCCCGTCCCCGTCGTCGCGCGCTGCCCCCGGCCCGTCCCCATCGTCGCCCCAGCCCATCCCCGTCGCCGCCCCCCATCGCCTCGCATCGCCGGCTGTCGCCCCGCTGTAAGACCGCCCCCTGCCGCGCCATGGCTGCCCTCTGACACGTCTCCGTCGTATCTATAATTTTTGATTGTTCGATGCCAATATTCTACAACTTTCATATACTTTTGGCAACTTTTTATATTATTTTTGGGACTAACATATTGATCCAGTGCCTAGTGCCAGTTCCTGTCTGTTGTATGTTTTATGTTTTGCAGAATATCCATATCAAACGGAATCCAAACGGGATAAAAACGGACGGAGCTTATTTTTGGAATATTTGGAAAATCTGGGAGAAAGATCAACGCAAAACGGTGTCCGAGGTGGGCACGAGGTAGGGGGGCGCGCCGCACCCCCCTAGGAGCGCCGCTGACCCTCGTGGGCCACCCGTAAGGCGGTTGATGCCCTTCTTCGGCCGCAAGAAAGCTATTTTTTGGTAAAAAATCATGCCGAAGGTTTCAGGCCAATCGGAGTTACGGATCTGAATATATATACGAAACGGTGAAAGGGCAGCAGACCAGAACGCAGAAACAGAAATAGACAGAGAGACATATCCAATATCGGAGGGGCTCTCGCCCCTCCCATGCCATGGAGGCCAAGGACCAGAGGGGAAACCCTTCTCCCATCTAGGGAGGAGGTCAAGGAAGAAGAGGAAGAAGGGGGCCCCTCTCCCCCTCTCCTCCGGTGGCACCGGAACGCTGCCGTGGCCACCATCATCATCACCGCGATCTTCACCAACACCTCCGCCATCTTCACCAACATCTCCATCACCTTCCCCCCTCTATCTACAGCGGTCCACTCTCCCTCAACCCGCTGTACCCTCTACTTGAACATGGTGCTTTATGCTTCATATTATTATCCAATGATGTGTTGCCATCCTATGATGTCTGAGTAGATTTTTGTTGTCCTACCGGTGGTTGATGAATTGCTATGATTGATTTAATTTGCTTGTGTTTATGTTGCTGTCATTTGGTGCCCATCTTATGAGCGCGCGCGTGGATCACAACATAGGGTTAGTTGTATGTTGATAGGACTATGTATTGGAGGGCAAGGGTGACAGAAGCTTCAGCCTAGCATAGAAATTGATGCATACGGGATTGAAGGGGGACCAATATATCTTAATGCTATGGTTGGGTTTTACCTTAATGAACGTTAGTAGTTGCGGATGCTTGCTAATAGTTCCAATCATAAGTGCATAGAATTCGAAGTAAGGGGGGCCAAAAAATTAGTTGTACCTACTAAACCAATGGTTGAAGAACCACTCAAAATCTATCACACTACTGAAGCTTATTACTTGGATCAATTTCGATCCCTATGTGCTCGTGCTGAAACCCCAACTTGCTTAGTTGAGGGCAAATTCTTAGATGAGCATGCTTGTTATGTGCGACACCGAATATCTGAAAAAGGGAAAATTTTACTGGGTCAAATTCATCATTTGCAATGCTATGCTTGGAATTTATGCGAAATATATGATATTACTTGTTGTTTTGAAAACCCTAAGAAACACATTCCCTATCAATGTGAGTTTACTGATAATGGAATCATATCTTCGTATGCTAAGGGTGTTTATAGTTACTATGATGTTCAACAAATTGAAGAATTTGTTGCTTTTAAGGGTGCTTATGAAATTGCTTCTTTAATTGAAACGTATGATGCTACTCTTTACAAATCTGAAAATTTTGCCATACTTAAATATTGCTATGATAATTATGCTTCTAATGCCTATGTTGAACCATATATTGAGGACTACCCCGCTGTCCAAGAAGAGATTAATATTTTGCAGGAGTCTATGGAAGAAGAAATTGATGAAACTGTGAGCTCATAGGATGAAAAAGATGAGGAGGAGAGCGAAGAACAAAAGGAGGAAGAGCGGATTAGCTACCCATGCCCACCTTCTAATGAGAGTAACTCTTCAACTCATACATTGTTTAATTTCCTTTCGTGCTTACCGAAGGATGATTGCTATGATGATTGTTATGATCCCTTTGATTCTCTTGAAATATCTCTTTTTGATGATGCTTGCTATGCTTGTGGCCAAGATGCCAATATGAATTATGCTTATGGAGATGAACTTGCTATAGTTCCTTACGTTAAACATGAAATTGTTGCTATCGCATCAACGCATGATAGTCCTATTATCTTTTTGAATTCTCCCGACTACACTATATCAGAGAAGTTTGCACTTATTAAGGATTATATTGATGGGCTGCGTCTTACTATTACACATGATGATTTTGATGAATATAATATGCATGTGCTTGCTTCTCCTACTTGCAATTATTATGAGAGAGGAACGATATCTCCACCTCTCTATGTTTCCAATACGATAAAATTGCAAGAAACTGTTTATACTATGCATTGGCCTTTACTATGTGTGCATGAATTGTTCTTTTATGACATGCCGATGCATAGGAAGAGAGTTAGACTTCGTTGTTGCATGATATATGTTACTTTGTGCTCACTACTAAATTACAAATCATTGTTAATTAAAATTGGCTTTGATATACCTTGGGATCCGGGTGGATTCATTACTTGAGCACTATATGCCTAGCTTAATGGCTTTAAAGAAAACGCTGCTAGGGAGACAACCTGGAAGTTTTAGAGAGTCATTTATTTCTGTTGAGTGCTTTCATATAGTTTAAAAACAACAAAAATAAAGAGGGGAACCCAAAAAAATTTCAAAAAGAAAAGTGAAAGTGAGAAAGACAAGTATTGTTGAAGTGGGAGAGCTCCTTGAACTTTGTTCATGCTCACGGAAACTTTGTGAATCTTGATTACAGAAACTTTTCAATAAAAATAATTATCCCCTTGTAAAATTCCATTGTATTATAAAAAATAATGTGCCAAGGTTTGCCTTTAGGATGTTTACTTTGCTTGTTGGTTTATACGGTGCAGGTCAGAAACTTTGGCTGTAGTGCGTGATTTTACATTTTTAGCTGGAATGTCAAATGGTTCTGATTCTTTTTGCACTGTCTTTCTATAAAAATATTTATTTTTCCTAATTTTGGTAGAATTTTTTCAAATATCAGAAGTATGGTGAATGTTCAGATTATTACAGACTGTTCTGTTTTAGACAGATTCTGTTTTTGATGCATAGTTTGCTCGTTTTGATGAAACTATCAATTCATATCTATGGATTAAGCCATGAAAAGGTTATATTAAAGTAGACACAATGCAAAAACAAAATATGAATTGGTTTGCAACAGTACTTAGAGTAGTGATTTGCTTTATTATACTAACGGATCTTACCGAGTTTTCTATTGAAGTTTTGTGTGGATGAAGTGTTCGATGATCGAGAAGGTGTCGATGTGAGAAGAAGGAAGAGAGGAAAGAGCTCAAAATTGGGGATGACCGAGGAACCCCAAGTAAATATTCAAGGAGACTCAAGCGTCTAAGCTTGGGGATGCCCCGGAAGGCATCCCCTCTTTCTTCAACAAGTATCGGTATGTTTTCGGATTCGTTTCGTTCATGCGACATGTGCAATCTTGGAGCGTATTTTGCATTTAGTTTTGATTTTTCTTTTATGCACCATGCTGGTATGAGATAGTCCTTGGTTGATTTATAGAATGCTCTATGCACTTCACTTATATCTTTTGAGTATGGCTGATGTAGGGTTAAACCCTAGATGGCCGATCTTTCATGGAAGGAGCGGATCCCAAAGAGAAACACAAAGAACACGAGGGGATTCACGAGGGAAAACACGAGAGAAACACTCAAACCAACAAGATTCGATTACACATGTGCTAGATCCTCAAAACACAAGGAGATACACGATGATCCAAGGTCAACAAAGGACGATACAAAGTAACCGGTTCTTCTCCTAGAAGGAGGTCTTGATGGGGCCGCCCAAGAGGGGGGGGTCTTGAATCCAAGTTGATCTTCTCCGAAGAGGGGCCGCAGTCTCTCTCGAGGAGGAGATCAGTATGGATGAGTGAAGCTCTATCTCACATATGAGCTAAACCAACGCTAACCCTAGAAAGAGGAAGGGGATGAAGTATATATAGTCTAGGGGGCGAGAGGGTACATGGGCTTCGGCCCTTTACTATTCACAGATAGGTGAGGCCGGATGTCTGGGCGTCGGGCCGGATGTCCGGGGCTTCAGGAGTGGCCGGATGTCCGGGCTGGGGGGGGGAAGGATGTCCGGGCTAGCGGTGAAGACTTCTGTGGTCTCTGGATAGACGAGGCCGGATTTCCGGGCAGAGGGCCGGATTTCCGGGGCTTCGGGGGAGGCCGGATGTCCGGGGCGCGGGGCCGGATGTCCGGGCCCTGTAGTCTTTTCTGGCTGGGCTGCGGCTGCTGTGGTGGCATCTCCAGGGGCCGGATGTCCGGGGTCTTGGCCGGATGTCCGGGGCCTGGAAGGTGAACTTGCCCGTTTCCGTGGTTCTCTTCATCCTGGACTTGGTGGCTCGTCCGTCTTTACGTGCATCTTCGGGAGGCTCCTCTTGACACCTGATCATGCATAGCATATCGGACTTAGGTAGTAACCATGTCTCGAGTGGATCATATGTGATATCACTAAGGAAAGAAGTCACCTCGTTCTCGAGAGCTCTGGCTCGTGCTCGTGTCATGGGTCCTCTTGGCTCTTGATGCGATGATGGTAGGTCCATGGGGATGATCATGGGATGCTCTGCATCATCTCCCCTCCCTTGGGAAAGATCCGACCTCGGATCAAAATCCTCATCACCATGGTACGGGGAGAGATCTTTGATGTTGAAGACGTCGCTCACGGAGTACTTGTCGCGTGGGATGTCGATCTTGTATGCATTGTTGTTGTAGCGTGCAAGCACCTTGAAGGGTCCATCCGCTCATGGTAGTAGCTTGGACTTGCGTTCATTGGGGAAGCGATCCTTGCGAAGGTGTAGCCACAAGATCTCCAACATGGAACATCATGGGTTGCTTGTTGGCGTTAAGCTTGGCCGCGAGTCGTTGTACTTGGCGCTCGATGGTGTTCCTTGTATCTTCATGCATCTTCTTGAGGAAGTTGGCTCGGGCACTCGCGTCCAAGTTTGTGCGCTCTTGAAGCGGTAGAGGTAGAATGTCCAATGGGGACAATGGGTTGAAGCCATAGACGACCTCGAAGGGGGACTTGCCGGTAGTCGAATGTCTTGCTCGGTTGTAGGCGTACTCGGCGATGGGTATGCACTCTTCCCACTCCTTGATGTTCTTCTTTATCAACACGCGTAGTAGGGTGGAGAGCGTACGGTTGGTGACCTCCGTTTGGCCATCGGTTTGTGGATGGTATGCCGTAGAGAACAAGAGCTTGATTCCGAGCTTGGCGCATAAGGTCTTCCAAAAGTAACTCAAGAACTTGACATCGTGGTCCGAGACAATCGTCTTTGGCACTCCATGAAGGCGCAAGATTTCCCTACAAAACAAATTTGCAATATGTGAAGCATCATCTATCTTGTTGCAAGGAATGAAATGAGCCATTTTGGAGAAACGGTCCACAACAACAAAAACGAAATCCTTGCCATTCCGAGTTCTAGGCAAACCAAGCACAAATTCCATGCTAATATCTTCCCATGGTTGATATGGAATTGGAAGTGGCATATAGAGGCCATGAGATTGGGCTTTAGACTTAGCTTTGCGACATGTAGAACAACGGTTGGTGAAGCGATTGACGTCACGATGCATCTTGGGCCAAAAGTAGTTCTTGGAGAGCGTAGCAAATGTCTTGTCGCGTCCAAAGTGTCCCATGAGTCCGCCTCCATGAGATTCCTGCAAAAGCAACAAACGAAAAGAGGACTCGGGGATGCAAAGTTTGTTAGCTCTCATAAGATATCCATCCTTGATGTAGTATCGATCCCAAGAAGTATGCATCAAACACTTGGCATAAGGTATGGCGAATGTAGGATCATGTTCATACAAGTCTTTGATATGCTCAAAACCAATGACATTCAACTCAAGGTTAGTGACAAGCATGCATATACGGGAAAGCGCATCCGCCACAACATTTTCTTTACCCTTAATGTACTTGATGACATAGGGAAATGACTCAATAAATTCACTCCATTTAGCATGACGCTTGTTCAACTTAGTTTGACCCTTAAGGTATTTAAGTGTTTCATGGTCGGTATGGATGATGAACTCATGTGGGCGAAGGTAATGTTCCCATTCATGCAAAACTCGCATTAAAGCATATAGCTCTTTGTCATAGATGGGGTAATTGAGTTGCACTCCGGATAGTTTCTCACTAAAGTATGCAATGGGGCGCTTCTCTTGCGTTAACACGCCTCCTATGCCATTACCACTAGCATCGCAATGAATTTTGAAAGGTTTGTCAAAGTTGGGTAATGCAAGCACGGGAGCATGAGTAAGAAAATTCTTAAGCTCATTGAAAGCAATATCTTGAGATGTTCCCCAAACAAACGGTGCATTTTTCTTACTCAAAGCATGCAAAGGTGAAGCAATGGTGCTAAAATCCTTCACAAATCTATGGTAGAAACCGGCTAAACCAAGAAAACTACGCACTTGTTGCAAATTGGTTGGTTGGGGCCAAGTTTTAATAGCATTGATCTTAGATTCATCAACATGAACACCCTTAGAAGAAACTACGAAACCCAAGAAAACAAGGTTGTCAACGCCAAATAGGCATTTTTCCATATTAGCATAAAGTTTCTCTTTTCGAAGAGTTTGTAGCACGGTTCGAAGGTGGGTGACATGCTCTTTGAGAGATTTGCTAAACACAAGGATATCATCAAAGTAGACAACAACAAATTCACCAATGTAAGGGCGAAACACGTAATGCATAAGACGCATGAAAGTACCGGGTGCTTCCGATAAACCCATAGGCATGACTAACCACTCATAGAGACCAAACTTTGTTTTGAAAGCGGTTTTCCATTCACCACCCTCTTGTATGCGGATTTGATAGTAACCACTTTTAAGATCAATTTTGGAAAAGATAGTGGCACCGCTAAGTTCATCAAGCATATCATCAAGGCGTGGAATGGGGTACCTATATCTAACGGTGATAGCATTGATAGGTCTACAATCGGAGCACATGCGAAAGCTACCGTCATGTTTTGGCACAAGAATGACCGGTACAGCACAAGGACTCAAACTTTCATGCACATGTCCATGGTCTATGAGATGCTTTACTTGCCTTTGTATTTCTTTGGTTTCTTCGGGGTTGACGCGGTATGGAGCTTTGTTGGGAAGCTAGTCTTGATGGGTAAGTGACGCAAAAGTAAGGCCATGTGGCTATCAATGTAATGGCAAGAGTGATATGTCCAATACCAAGATTAGGTTACCGGTCTTGCTTCCGGTATGGTGTCAAAATGGTGGCACGAATACCAAGTCGTAGTCGAGGTGGTCGTTGTTGATGACGCGTCCGTGGCGAAAATGAGCAGCAGTGATGTCAATGTCGAACCGTACCTAGATAGCCGAAACACAAAAGGATACGGTACCGCAACTCAAATTCTCAAAGCAAAATTTGGCAAAATTGTCAGAGTTAGTAGTGGGAAAGGCTAGGGTGGTGCTATGCGGAAGTGGTGGAGGTATGCGGAAGTGGATGTGGGCACCGGGACGAAATGTGGCGAGAGTTAGGCGGGAAACGTATGGTGGATGGGTTGTTTTGCTTCCAGGGGCCGGATGTCTGGGGGTGATGGCTGGATGTCCGGGGTGCCGGATGTCCGGGCTGGTCGGGACGGATGTCCGGGCGCTGGATCCGTGGACGAATTCGAAGAACACCGCGTGGAGAGGTCAAATCCGGGGCAAAATTCGGAAGATTTTGTGGATGGAATTTGGGGAAAAGGTGGGGGAATGCTAGATCTACCTGCAACACACGAAATCCGTGGATTAAATCCAACAAAACTTCATCACACCAACAAATCACAAAAAAAATTTGGGGCTATTTTTGTGGGGCAATTTTTGGATTAGGATGAAAAACAACAAAATCAAGCTAGAAAACAAAAAGAGGGGGCTCCGAAATCGTGATCAACGTGGCTCATGATACCAAGATGATGTAGGGTGAAACCCTAGATGGTCGATCTTTCACGAAAGGAGCGGATCCCAAAGAGAAACACGAAGAACACGAGGGGATTCACGAGGGAAAACACGAGAGAAACACTCAAACCAACAAGATTCGATTACACATGTGCTAGATCCTCGAAACACAAAGAGATACACGATGATCCAAGGTCAACAAAGGACGATACAAAGTAACCGGTTCTTCTCCTAGAAGGAGGTCTTGATGGGGCCACCCAAGAGGGGGGTCTTGAATCCAAGTTGATCTTCTCCGAAGAGGGGCCGCAGTCTGTCTCGAGGAGGAGATCGGTATGGATGAGCGAAGCTCTATGTCACATATGAGCTAAACCAACGCTAACCCTAGAAAGAGGAAGGGGATGAAGTATATATAGTCTAGGGGGGTGAGAGGGTACATGGGCTTCGGCCCTTTACTGTTCACAGACAAGCGAGGCCGGATGTCCGGGGCTTCAGGAGTGGCCGGATGTCCGGGCTGGGGGGGGCGGATGTCCGGGCTGGCGGTGAAGACTTCTGCGGTCTCTGGATAGACGAGGCCGGATTTCCGGGCAGAGGGCCGGATTTCCGGGGCTTCAGGGGAGGCCGGATGTCCGGGGCGCAGGGCCGGATGTCCGGGCCCTGTAGTCTTTTCTGGCTGGGCTGCGGCTGCTGTGGTGGCATCTCCAGGGGCCGGATGTCTGGGGTCTTGGCCGGATGTCTGGGGCCTGGAAGGTGAACTTGCCCGTTTCCGTGGTTCTCTTCATCCATGGAATTGGCGGCTCGTCCGTCTTTACGTGCATCTTCGGGAGGCTCCTCTTGACACCTGATCATGCATAGCATATCGGACTTAGCTAGTAACCATGTCTCGAGTGGATCATATGTGATATCACTAAGGAAAGAAGTCACCTCGTTCTCGAGAGCTCTGGCTCGTGCTCGTGTCATGGGTCCTCTTGGCTCTTGATGCGATGATGGTAGGTCCATGGGGATGATCATGGGATGCTCCGCATCAATGGCTTTATAGAATGCTTCATGTGCTTCACTTATATTATTCGAAGTTTGGATTGCCTGTTTCCCTTTACATAGAAAACCACCATTTGTAGAATGCTCTTTTGCTTCACTTATATTTGTTAAAGCGTGGGCACATCTTTTGTAAAACAATTAAACTCTCTTGCTTCACTTATATCTATTTAGAGAAATGATAGGAACTGGTCATTCACATGGTTAGTCATAAAATCCTACATAAAACTTGTAGATCACTGAATATGATATGTTTGATTCCTTGCAATAGTTTTGCGATATAAAGATGGTGATATTAGAGTCATGCTAGTGGGTAGTTGTGGATTAGTATAAATACTTGTGTTGAGGTTTGTGATTCCCGTAGCATGCACGTATGGTGAACCGTTATGTAACAAAGTCGGAGCATGATGTATTTATTGATTGGCTTCCTTATGAGTGGCGGTCGGGGACGAGCGATGGTCTTTTCCTACCAATCTATCCCCCTAGGGGCATGCGTAGTAGTACTTTGCTTCGAGGTCTAATAAACTTTTGCAATAAGTATGTGAGTTCTTTATGACTAATGTTGAGTCCATGGATTATACGCACTCTCACCCTTCCATCATTGCTAGCCTCTCTAGTATCGCGCAACTTTTGCCGGTACCGTAAACCCACCATCTACCTTCCTCAAAACAGCCACAATACCTACCTATCATGGCATTTCCATAGCCATTCCGAGATATATTGCCATGCAACTTCCATCATCATCATATACATGACTTTAGCATTCATTGTCATATTGCTTTGCATGATCGTAAGATAGCTAGCATGATGTTTTCATGGCTTGTCCGTTTTTTGATGTCATTGCTACGCTAGATCATTGCACATCCTGGTACACCGCCGGAGGCATTCATATAGAGTCATATATTTGTTCTAGTATCGAGTTGTAATATTGAGTTGTAAGTAAATAAAAGTGTGATGATCATCATTATTAGAGCATTTCCCCAAGAAAAAAAAGAGAGGCCAAAGAATCCTAAATAAAAAAGGGGGCCAAAGAAGCCCACACAAAAAAAGAGAAAAGAAAAGGGGGCAATGTTACTATCCTTTTTTCACACTTGTGCTTCAAAGTAGCACCATGTTCTTCATATAGAGAGTCTCTTGAGTTATCACTTTCATATACTAGTGGGAATTTTCATTATAGAACTTGGCTTGTATATTCCAACGATGGGCTTCCTCAAATGCCCTAGGTCTTCATGAGCAAGCAAGTTGGATGCACACCCACTTAGTTTCAGTTTGAGCTTTCATATACTTATAGCTCTAGTGCATCCGTTGCATGGCAATCCCTACTCACTCACATTGATATCTATTGATGGGCATCTCCATAGCCCGTTGATACGCCTAGTTGATGTGATACTATCTTCTCTTTTTTTGTCTTCTCCACAACCACCATTCTATTCCACCTATAGTGCTATATCCATGGCTCATGCTCATGTATTGCGTGAGGGTTGAAAATGCTGAAGCGCGTTAAAAAGTATGAACCAATTTCTCGGCTTGTCATCGGGGTTGTGCATGATGTGAATATTTTGTGTGGTGAAGATGGAGCATAGCCAGACTATATGATTTTGTAGGGATAACTTTCTTTGGCCTTGTTATTTTGAAAAGACATGATTGCTTTATTAGTGGGCTTGAAGTATTATTGTTTTTATGTCAAATGATAGACTATTGCTTTGAATCACTCGTATCTTAATATTAATGCCATGATTAGATATGTGATCAAGATTATGCTTGGTAGCATTCCACATCAAAAATTATCCTTTTTATCATTTACCTACTCAAGGATGAGCAGGAATTAAGCTTGGGGATGTTGATACATCTCCGTCGTATCTATAATTTTTTTATTGTTCCATGCCAATATTCTAAAACTTTCATATACTTTTGGCAACTTTTTATATTATTTTTGGGACTAACATATTGATCTAGTGCCCAGTGCCAGTTCCTGTCTGTTGCATGTTTTATGTTTTGCAGAATATCCATATCAAACGGAATCCAAATGGGATAAAAACGGACGGAGCTTATTTTTGGAATATTTGAAAAATCTGGTAGAAAGATCAACGTGAAACGGTGTCCGAGGCGGGCACGAGGTAGGGGGTGCGCCCCACCCCCCTGGGCGCGCCCCTGACCCTCGTGGGCCACCCGTAAGGCGGTTGATACCCTTCTTCGGCCGCAAGAAAGCTATTTTTTGGTAAAAAAATCACGGCGAATGTTTCAGGCCAATCGGAGTTACGGATCTCCATATATATACGAAATGGTGAAAGGGCAGCAGACCAGAACGCAGAAACAGAAAGAGACAGAGAGATAGATCCAATCTCGGAGGGGCTCTCGCCCCTCCCATGCCATGGAGGCCAAGGACCAGAGGGGAAACCCTTCTCCCATCTACGGAGGAGGTCAAGGAAGAAGAGGAAGAAGGGCCCCCCTCCCCCCCTCTCCTCCGGTGGCGCCGAAACGCTGTCATGGCCACCATCATCATCACTGCGATCTTCACCAACACCTCCGCCATCTTCACCAACATCTCCATCACCTTCCCCCCTATATCTACAGCGGTCCACTCTCCCGCAACCCATTGTACCCTCTACTTGAACATGGTGCTTTATGCTTCATATTATTATCCAATGATGTGTTGCCATCCTATGATGTCTGAGTAGATTTTCGTTGTCCTACCGGTGGTTGATGAATTGCTATGATTGATTTAATTTGCTTGTGGTTATGTTACTGTCCTTTGGTGCCCATCATATGAGCGCGCGCATGGATCACACCATAGGGTTAGTTGTATGTTTATAGGACTATGTATTGGAGGGCAAGGGTGACAGAAGCTTCAGCCTAGCATAGAAATTGATGCATACGGGATTGAAGGGATACCAATATATCTTAATGCTATGGTTGGCTTTTACCTTAATGAACGTTAGTAATTGCGGATGCTTGCTAATAGTTCCAATCATAAGTGCATAAAATTCCAAGTAAGGGATGACATGCTAGCAGTGGCCTCTCCCACATAATACTTGCTATCGGTCTAGTAAAGTAGTCAATTGCTTAGGGACAATTTCACAACTCCTACCACCACTTTTCCACAATCGCTATATTTACTTTATTGCTTCTTTACTTACAACAGCCCCTAGTTTTGTTTACGCGCCCTTTATATTCTTGCAAACTTATCCAACAACACCTACAAAGTACCCCTAGTTTCATACTTGTTCTAGGTAAAGCGAACGTCAAGCGTGAGTAGAGTTGTATCGGTGGTCGATAGAACTTGAGGGAATATTTGTTCTGCATTTAGCTCCTCGTTGGGTTCGACACTCTTACTTATCGAAAACTATTGCGATCCCCTATACTTGTGGGTTATCACCCTCTCCCACACACAGACAGAGAGAGTACACACACAGTACACACACAGACAGATTTTTCTTAATTATTTTATGTTTTATGTTTTTTAGTTTTTTATACATTTAGTTTATATAAATGTTAGATTAATGTCAAATTGTAAGATGAATTATATATACAGAAATGTTAGATATTAATGTCAAATGTTAGATGAATTAGATAGAAATGTTAGATATTAATGTCAAATGTTAGATGTGAAAGTGCAACTATCCCTGGGTGGTTTTGGTAATTCCTAACAACATATAGCTCATTGAGCTAATACTATTTCAAGATAAATATTCCAAGAAAGCTCGATGATTGGCTTGGCATGGATTAGAAATGTGGACCCCTCAAAATGCTAAGGACAAAAAATTGGCTCAAGGTCTAAAGCTCAAGACTCAACATTTTACCTTTTTAGTGATCCAAGATCACATTGAGCCCATAGGAAAAGTCAATACTATTAAAAGGGGATGAGGTGTTGCTTAATGGGTTACTTGCTCAAAATGCTTAGTGATATGCTTCAAAACCCTCAACCACTTTCTCATATCCACATTTGTCCCAAACCAAAAGTCAAATTCAGCCCCACCGAAACTTTCCATCTGGCGCCACCGAGTTCAGTTGACATAGCCACTGCCACAAAACTCTAGTCTTTTCGGTCTCACCGATAGGGATCTCGGTCTCACCGAGATGGGATTGCAAACTCCCGGTTTTCCCTTCGTAACGTTTCGGTCTAACCGAGATGAGCGATCGGTCCCACCGAGTTTGCAATGCAAACTCTCTGTTTCCCCTTCGTAACGTTTCAGTCCAACCGAGATGAGCGAATTAGTCCCACCGAGTTTGCCTGACCAAATCTCTGGTTAGCTTATTACCAAAATCGGTCCCACCGAGTTTGTGTAATCGGCCTCACCGAGATTATGTTATGCCCTAACCCTAATGAAATCGGTTCCACCGAGTTGACGTGTCGGTCCCACCGAAAATCCTAACGTTCACATTTTGAACTGAATCGGTCCGACCGAGTTTCATGATTCGGTCTCACCGAGTTTAGTAAATTATGTGTAACGATTAGATTTTGTGTGGAGGCTATATATACCCCTCCACCCACTCTTCATTTATAGAGAGAGCCATCAGAACATGCCTACACTTCCAACATACATTTTCTAAGAGAGAACCACCCACACTTGTGTTGAGGCCAAGATATTCCACTCCAACCACATAAATCTTGATCTCTAGCCATCTCCAAGTTGCTTTCCACTCAAATCATCTTTCCACAAAATCAAAATCAGTGAGAGAGAGTTTAGTGTTGGGGAGACTATCATTTGAAGCACAAGAGCAAGGAGTTCATCATGAACACGCCATCTATTACCTTTTGGAGAGTGGTGTCTCCTAGATTGGTTAGGTGTCACTTGGGAGCCTCCGTCAAGATTGTGGAGTTGAACCAAGAAGTTTGTACGGGCAAGGAGATCGCCTACTTTGTGAAGATCTACCCTAGTGAGGCAAGTCCTATATGGGCGATGGCCATGGTGGGATAGACAAGGTTGCTTCTTCGTGGACTCTTCATGGGTGGAGCCCTCCGTGGACTCGCGCAACCATTACCCTTCATGGGTTGAAGTATCCATCAACGTGGATGTACGATAGCACCACCTATCGGAACCACGCCAAAAAACTCCGTGTCTACATTGCGTTTGCTCCCTCCAAACTCCTCCCTTTACCTTCATGTGCAATGTTTTACATTCCGTTGCTATACTTTTAGAATTGCATGTGTAGGTTGTTTACTTGACTAGTGCTAAGTTGCTAAAATCTGCCAAGACTTAAAATTGGGAAAAGGCTAGTCTTTTATTTGGTCAAGTAGTCTAATCACCCCCCTCTAGACATACTTTCGATCCTACAAGTGGTATCAGAGCTTTGGTCTCCATTTGCCTTGATTTCTATAGCTTTTGGTGATCATAGCCTTGGTTTCACAACCTAGGAGAGTATGGCATCTAGCGAGGGAAATTATCACCATAGAGGTCCTTACTTTGATGGTACAAATTTTGGTAGTTGTAAGCATAATATGAAAATGCATATTCTTGGACATAACCCCGCCATTTGGGCTATTGTATGTATTGACTTGCAAGGTGAATTCTTTGATGGGAGAGAACCGAACCGTGAAGCTAGCGCGGAAGAGTTAAAGATGCTGCAATACAATGCTCAAGCTTGTGATATTCTCTTCAACGGATTGTGCCCCGAACAATTCAACAAAATCAGCCATCTTGAGAATGCAAAGGAAATTTGGGATACTTTGATTGATATGCATGAAGGTACCGACTCCGTCAAGGAATCCAAATTGGATGTGCTTCAAAGTCAACTTGACAAGTTCAAAATAAAGGATGGTGAAGGTGTCGTTGAAATGTACTCTAGGCTTGCTCTCATTACAAATGAGATTGCCGGCTTAGGAGGTGAAGAGATGACCGATAGATTCATCATCAAGAAGATCCTAAGAGCCTTGGATGGAAAATATGATACCGTGTGCACATTCATCCAAATGATGCCCAATTACAAATATCTCAAGCCAACGGAAGTCATTGGAAGAATTTTTGCTCATGAGATGTCACTCAAGGATAAGGAAGAGCTTCACAACAAGTCAAGTGGTGCTTACAAAGCCTCATGTGATGCTCCCACATCATCAAGTGAGAAACAAGCCTTCAATGAAGAATTGAGCCTAGTGGTGAAGAATTTCAACAAGTTCTACAAGAGTAGAAGCAAGGAAAGAAGTTCCAAGTCAAGGTCCTACAATGACAAAAGATTTTCAAGTCATGAACTTAATTGCTACAATTTTGGAAGACTCGGACACTACTCCAATGAGTGTACGGCTCCCTACAAAAGAAGAGAAGATTCTCCCAAAAGAAGAAGTAGAAGAGAAGAATCACCACCAAGAGAGAGAAGGGGTAGAGATGACCGTTATAAACAAAGAACATCATGGAGAAGCAAGGATTCACAAAGGAAGGACAAATCATCAAGGAGCTACACAAAATGAAGACATCAAGCTCATGTTGGTGAATGGGTATCCGGCTCCGACTCCGACAATCACGCTGAGAGAAGTTATCAATCCGACTCCGAATATACTCAAGATGAAGGTGTTGCCGGTCTAGCACTTGTGTCAACCAACTCCTACGACATATTTGAGTCACCAAATGAAGGAATTGGAAGATGCTTCATGGCTAAAGGCCCAAAGGTATCACACCCCGAGTATGTTGATTTCAATAGTGATGAAGATGATTTGCTAGGTGATGATGATTTACTTGTTGACAATTCTAGTGATGAAAACTATGATGAACTTGCTATTAATCATGCTAATCAAGATAAAATGAATGACGATGATAATAAGGAGATTGAGCGTCTAACTAAAGAACTAAAGACTCTTAAGTTAGCTCATGAAACTACCTTGGAAAATCATCGAGAGCTTTTAAAGACTCATGAGAAGTTACGCTTCGAAAAGCTTAACCTTGAGCAAGAGCATGGGTTCTTAAAAGCGATCAATTATGATCTTCGCAAGAAAAGTCCTTGTTACATTGCCAAGCGTTTACTCTTGTCTACTTACATGCCACAAGTTAAATCTAGCAACAAAAGTAAGAAAGATTCTTCTTCTAGTAGTAACAATAATCATGCTAAACCCAATGTTGTTGCTTCTAGTAGTTCTCTTTACTCCAATAATGATTCTCTTAAGCCAAGTTACACTTGAGCAAGAAAATAGCTTATTGAAGGGCATTATAGAGAAAGGTGTTTACAAGAGCCTTGCCGGAAGTAAGCAATTTGAGGAAATTGTACGCAAGCAAGGAAGACACCAGAAGAATCAAGGAATTGGTTTTGAACGAAGGTTTGATGCCAATGGAGTTGAGTGGGAAGAAGATCAATACCCCAAGAAGAAGTTTGTTCCTCAATAAGAGAAGTATGATCCTACTTCTTTCCAAGGAACACAAGCTCAAGATGATTTTTCACCACAAGACCACAAGCAAAAAGACAAGGACAAGCTTCAAGAGGAGATTGATGCATTTGAAGAAGCTCCCAAAACCTTGGTCAAGTGTGTTCCCAAGACTACATCAAGTTCAACCTCATCAAGTACGACTACAACTCCAAGGATTCCCATCAAGATGGTGTGGATCCCGAATAAAAAGAACTAGAGAGTTCTTGAGGGTGACTCCGCCAACACACTTCACTCATATCTTTTGGCAAGGACACATGTAAACAACTTCCATATCTTGCAATAGTTCAAGGAGTCACAGACCCTCTTGTTGATAAGTCAAGGGACAAGGTAACATAATGCTTTCATGGACATCATCTTATGTGAGCATCACTCTATGTCTATGGATATCCTTATTTGTTCCTTGTGGGACTAACCCGTGTAGGTATTGAAAGTGAAACTCACTCTAATGGATTGCTCCAAATGATCTACATAAACATTGAGCATCTACATCTTCAACACCTACATGAAGTCATCATCGACAAAACCCAAGGTTAGTTCATCCCTCTTAGGGGGGATATCACATCTAGGGGGAGCTTTACTCTAATCAATTGAGCTAAAGCAACTCTAAATGGTGTGAACACAACAATGCTTTATGTAAAAGTGGCAACCCCACTTATGCTTAAACGATGAGTATGACCTACGACCAAATGTTCTCATTTGACTCCTCAGTCAATATACTCATATATAGATGACCTAGTCATCGCCAATTACTTAATAGATGCTAGAGTGTTTGTGCATTCTCTGTCACATATTTCATTTGCCATTTTATTGTGTGAGCATGTTGGTTGTATATTTTACTCATTCGAGGACATCCACTTGTTGTTTTGATTGTTTGGCATTTTTCTCTTTTGCCAAGTGGATGAACAAGAA
The DNA here is from genome assembly GCF_056163025.1 of Triticum urartu. Taxonomy (NCBI): domain Eukaryota; kingdom Viridiplantae; phylum Streptophyta; class Magnoliopsida; order Poales; family Poaceae; genus Triticum; species Triticum urartu. The sequence goes on along the minus strand of NC_141877.1, from coordinate 55,965,784 downwards.
TGCCTAAGAACCTCCTCTAGCTATCTATGATTTTCTCGTCTGAAACTCTATTTATACTACATCACAAAGTTTGATCAAGTCAGATTCGAACCACTCTGTGTGAGGAGCACTCGGAGTCCCCGATTTGTCATAGACTTAAACTTCCAAAATCTTTTTGTGCATTTCGGTATGACCGAGTCATCCACTTCGGTCACACCGAGTTCACTAAGTTGATCTAGGTTTTCTATCTCGGTGCAACCGATTTGAACTTTTCTGTCACACCGAGTTGCAGTAACCACTCGTGATTCTGCATCTCAGTGCCACCGAGTTGTTCCACTCGGTCACACCGACAGGGTCGGGATATATATATCGACGGGTTGAATTTTGGAAATTTCTCCAAAACCCTTCACCCCGCGCGTGTCCTACTCTGCCTCCTCGGGTCTCCGGATCGTCTCCTCGCCGCCAGCGACCTCTCGCCGCTGGTCTCCGTCGTCGTCACTGGAATTTTGCTCCGTCGTTGTCGCCGTAGCGAACTCCCGCCGAACTAGGGTATGAGTTCGACTCTTTGTGCTATTTCCCAACTCCGATTCATAGCACATTACTTTGCCATGATCATGACCACGTATGCAAACAATCCATCCACTGGAAACTTCCTTTAGATTAGATTGGATTTGAACACTTAGGGTTAGGTCTCCGCCGGACTCATCTCGGACCGACCGAATTGTAGAAATCGGTCTCACCAATTTGGCTTAGGCCATAGCACATGCATTTTCGATCTGACTGAAAATTGCAAATCGGTGTGACCGAGTTCGATTCTCTGTGAAACCCTAGCAGTCTCGGTGCCACCGAACTGTGACTCGGTCTGACTGAGTTCACTAGTTTAGGTTCCAAAAGCTGCTTCGGTATCACCGAGTTTATCAAATCGGTAGCTCCGAAATGCTTTCTATGGATAACTAAAACTAAGTTTTTAAGTCATCTATTTTGCAAAAACTCTGCACTTTGTGATGCTCATCCACTCTACCTCATCTACATCTATTCACAGGGTTTGCTGTCAATGATTGCCAAGATGTCTGACCAGAGTGACAGTCAGAACAAATCTGAGGAACATGTGCAATTGAGTGAGGGTTCAGATCCATCAAGCACCTCAGATGATGGCAGCAGGAGCACTCCTAGTAACTTGCCAAAGGCAGCTACCAGGACAAGGAAGAAGAAAACCTCAGACTCTGATGATGAAGACTATGTGGCTGTTGAGGATGAGGCCACCTCAAAGAGGAAAGTGTTGAAGAAGGAGTATGGCTCAGCTGCTACAACAAAGCCAGGGATGCACAAGAAGGCACCTGCCAAGAGAATGCCAACATCCAAGCCTAGGAAAGCAGCATGGGAAGAAATTATGGAGTTCACTCTTGAACCCAAAGAGGCTGGAGAAGGCAAGAAAAGAAAGGAGAGGGTCAAGAAGACCACTACCAGAGTTCTAGGGAGATCATCCATGTTCAAGGATCCCGCAGAAGAAGAGGAAGAGGATGCTCCAGCACCCAAATCTCAGAAGCTTATGGGAGATGCAATTAAGTCAGGGGCTGCAACATCAAAGCCCAAGTCTGCTCCCAAAGCTCAAGCTCAGAAGTCAAAGCCCAAGATAAACACTAGAAGTATTCATGCAGAAGAGAAGAACAAGGCCCTAGTGCCTTAAGCTGAAGAATAGGATGACGAGTCTCTTGTTTTGAGGAAATTGAAACCCAAGATCCCAGACCACAATGATACTCATCCAGTGGCTGAAGACATGCACATCAGAAAAGATGCTGGTCTGAGATTGTGGAGACAGTCTGATCCCTATGCTGTGAGGAGAAGGACTGCAGTTGACTATAGCTTCCACACAAAAGAACAGCAAGACTTCTATGAAACTATTTTGCTTGACAAGAAGCCCGTTGTTTGTGACATGAGATGGGTTGATTGGGAATTCATCAAGGATAATGAAGATCACTTCCCAGGAGTATATGACAGCTTCAAAGCATGTGGAGTAGATGAGTTTGTTGGACAGAAGCTCACAAAATGGAATGATGAGCTGATCATGCAGTTTTACTCCATTGCTCACTTTTACCCAGATGGGAAGATCATATGGATGTTTGAAGGTACTAGGTACCATGAAGAATGGGCCAAGCTGATCAATGCCCCAGAGGAACATGAGGATAACTTGGATGTGTATGCCAAGAAGAAGAAATACCACAACTCCATGGCAAACATGTACAAAGAGATCCCTGATAAAGCTTTGGAGACTCACAAGCTTGGATTTCTACATTACTTGTTGACTGGTCTGCCTACCATCAACTGGAGCCTAAGGCACACATTGCTACCCAAGTCAGGAGATCACAAGATGATCAGAGGACATTCCATCAACATGCTGAAAATCTTTGATGTCCCTCAGAAGTTCAAGGTCATGAGTCTGATTGTAGAGACAATCAAGAGGACTGCTGCTGACCAAAAGAGAAGTTGTGGGTATGCTCCACATGTTTAGGAGCTCATCAATTCTAAGATGGGCACAGGAACATACTTGTTGGACAAGGAGAATCTACCCCTTTATCCTGAATTTGAAGACAACACAGTTGTGATGAATGAGGAGGAACCATCTTCGGTACAAGCACAAGAGAAGAGAGCCAAAGCTAAGGCAGAGACAGCTGCAAGGATGCCAAGTGCAGAAGAAGCATCTCAGGTGTTCCTCAAGTCAAAACAAGATCAATTAGGCTATCTGATTCAAGATACACTGAGGATTGAGAAGGGCTTGGCCACCCTGACTCAGAATCAGGAGAGCCTGGAGAGGATTGTTGAAACAAAATTCTATGATCTTGACCTCAAGGTAACTGAGATACAGACTGCAGTTGAGCAGCTCCAGTAGGAAGCAGAAGAGAGGAGAGGGAAGGCAACTACTGATGCTTTTGAGCGTGTGCCACGAGGTCAGAGGTCTGCCGCAGTGACAGTACCAGTTTCTAGAACTACTCTGTCAGCACTAGCAGCTACAGCCTCAGTACCACCTCCAGCAGCCAGTCCACCAGCTCCAACTACATCGACAGATGCCTTAGTCCTTGGAGTTCTCTCTACACCACCTCCCGAAGACCAAGCCTGAGAGACGCATAACACTATGCATTTTCAAACTTTTTGGTAACTTGTTGCCAAAGGGGGAGAAATATGTATAGATCATAGGCTTCGAGAGAGAGTGTGTTGCTTTTTATCTCTCTTGTTTTTGGTTGAACCTTGTTATGCGCTTGGTTGATACACTATGTCTTTGTCTGTGTGAGATACTTGCTTGATCATGTGTTTGATCATATGCTACCTTAATGCTTGCTTGGATGATATTATCTCTTATATTCTTATATGATCATTCACTTTGCTTGGTGATGAGTGCATGCTTTTAAGTTATATCATTTTGAGCGCTCCACCAAGATGTATGTGACATGTAAGAGTAACCCATGATCCTAATCGATTGTGCATTTGCATTCAAAAGCAAATTTTAAATAATGCACAGATTTAGGGGGAGCTCTTACTTATCACATACTTCTCAAAGCGACGATGTATTTCAATCTTATAATCATTTGTCGAAGCTTTGATCTATATGTTGTCATCAATTACCAAAAAGGGGGAGATTGAAAGTGCAACTATCCCTGGGTGGTTTTGGTAATTCCTAACAACATATAGCTCATTGAGCTAATACTATTTCAAGATAAATATTTCAGGAAAGCTCGATGATTGGCATGGCATGGATTAGAAATGTGGACCCCTCAAAATGCTACAGACAAAAGATTGGCTCAAGCTTTAAAGCTCAAGACTCTACATTTTACCTTTTTAGTGATCCAAGATACAAATTGAGTCCATAGGAAAAGTCAATACTATTAAAAGGGGATAAGGTGTTGCTTAATGGGTTACTTGCTGAAAATGCTTAGTGGTATGCTCCAAAACCCTCAACCACTTTCTCATATCCACATTTGTCCCAAATGAAAAGTCAAACTCGGCCCCACCGAAACTTTCCATCCGGCGCCACCGAGTTCAGTTGACATAGCCACTGCCACAAAACTCTAGTCTTTTCAGTCTCACCGATAGGGATCTCGGTCTCACTGAGATGGGATCGCAAACTCTCTGTTTCCCTTCGTAACATTTCTGTCTAACCGAGATGAGCGATCGGTCCCACCGAGTTCACAATGCAAACTCTCTGTTTCGCCTTCGTAACGTTTCAGTCCAACCGATATGAGCGAATCGGTCCCACCGAGTTTTCCTGACCAACTCTCTGGTTAGCTTATTACCAAAATCGGTCCCACCGAGTTTGTGTAATCGGCCTCACCGAGATTACGTTATGCCCTAACCCTAATGAAATCGGTCCCACCGAAAATCCTAACATTCACATTTTGAACTGAATCGGTCCGACCAAGTTTCACGATTCGGTCTCATCGAGTTTGGTAAATTGTGTGTAACGGTTAGATTTTGTGTGGAGGCTATATATACCCCTGCACCCACTCTTCATTTATAGAGAGAGCCATCAGAACATGCCTACACTTCCAACATACATTTTCTGAGAGAGAACCACCTACACTTGTGTTGAGGTCAAGATATTCCACTCCAACCACATAAATCTTGATCTCTAGCCATCTCCAAGTTGCTTTCCACTCAAATCATCTTTTCACCAAATCCAAATCAGTGAGAGAGAGTTGAGTGTTGGGGAGACTATCATTTTAAGCACAAGAGCAAGGAAATCATCATCAACACACCATCTATTACCTTTTGGAGAGTGGTGTCTCCTAGATTGGTTAGGTGTCACTTGGGAGCCTCCATCAAGATTGTGGAGTTGAACCAAGAAGTTTGTATGGGCAAGGAGATCGCCTACTTCGTGAAGATATACCATAGTGAGGCAAGTCCTTCGTGGGCGATGGCCATGGTGGGATAGACAAGGTTGCTTCTTCGTGGACCCTTCATGGGTGGAGCCCTCTGTGGACTCGTGCAACCGTTACCATTCGTGGGTCGAAGTCTCCATCAACGTGGATGTACGATAACACCACCTATCAGAACCACGCCAAAAATCTCTGTGTCTACATTGCGTTTGCTCCCTCCAAACTCCTCCCTTTACCTTCATGTGCAATGTTTTACATTCCGCTGCTATACTCTTAGACTTGCATGTGTAGGGTGTTTACTTGACTAGTGCTAAGTTGCTAAAATCTGCCAAGACTTAAAATTGGGAAAAGGCTAGTGTTTTATTTGGTCAAGTAGTCTAATCACCCCCCTCTAGACATACTTTCGATCCTACAAGATGAATTAGATAGAAATGTTAGATATTAATGTCAAATGTTAGATGAATTAGCTAGATGTTAATGATAGATAAGTTAGTTTTTTATACTTTTAGTTATACATGAATTAGATATATTAATGTTAGATTTATTAGTTTTTTATACTTTTGTCAAATGTTAGATGAATTGGCTAGATATATTAATGTTAGACGAATTAGCTTATTTTGCTATAGAACTAGTTTATTTTTAGTAAGGAAATGGATAAAACTAGTTTATTTTTAGTATATGAGATTTGATGATCTAATTAAAATTTTACTATAGAACTAGTTTATTTTTAGTAAGAAAATTAATAGAACTAGTTTATTTTTAGTAAGTGCTTAGTTGAATTAGTTGAATTAATAGAACGCTATATGAGATTTGATGATCTAATTAAAATTTTACTCGGTGGAATATGCAGGCTTTGTAGAGTCGTGTCTCCTTGGAGTGATCGTCATCCGAGCTACCTCTACTTCCTATACACCCGAGTCGGTGAGCTAAAAGTCCACCTCCACCTTCTCCACTCCTCGGTGTTGAATAGAGTAGAACTAGGGTATCTAGTTATGCTTCTTAACCAAATGAAATGTTCGGATTATAAAATTTTCAATTAATGTTTCAACTATGAACATAGGAAATGTCTCACGACGAAAACGAGTTCGGTATGTGCGAATACTGCAAAGACGAGCGCGACCTGTGCGACAGAAATTTCCTAGTTGATGGTAGGCGCTTCAGCATCAAGCTGGATGAGACCTTCGAAGTGGATACAATAAGTCACAACGACAAGTCTTTTTCGTAATTAAGCATGACTTATGCTTCATTTGCTTCAACTTATAATTTTAATTTTTTACTATTCTACTAGTGTATCCCCTGCCATACAAGAATTTTTATCTTGGATAAGATTGGTTTCAGTCATATGGAAACTATGGAGGTAAAGAGAGTTCACTTAAGGACCGAGCATGGTTATACTTTCGATGCAAAATTATACAATGCAGACACCTACACCTGTTTTGAATGCAAAAATTGGAGAGCACTATCCAAGGCTTACGCATTTGAGCCTGATATGCTTATCACCATTGATATTCATCCGAAAGATGATATTGAAGGTAATATCGACATCTGGGTCGATGTGCAGACGCCTCCAGTTCTACCATTATGTGAGTTTCTCAACCATATTTATGTCTTCGATATTGTTTATTCAAAAAATAGTTGACAACTAATTTCTGTCGACAACTTATTTCCACTCAAGAAAACATGTCCGGCGCTTGGTAGACATGATCTACCACTGTCCCGGGGCTGAACTAAACTGCGAGGAGATAAGTCATTATGTTTCATGGCTTGAGAATCTTGATGCTGTCAAGACAAATTATTTTCCTGGACTTCAAAATCTTAGTACTCAAAACGTGCGACCAATAGTGTTCATATTGAACTACAGTCACATCTATTCAGGAAAGCTGGTAAGATTTTTATTATTTGTCCTGAGTGCATCTTTTGCATACATTATTTTTAAGCTAAACTTCATTACTAAGTATGTTACTACGATGTTCTTCAACAGGGACTCCCGATGATAGTTGTGCCTCATTAGATCGAGACTAAAGGTCGCATGACAATGGTTAGCTTACGGCCAAGACATCCTACATTGCACATGAGTGCATTCAGGATTCTAAAACCGAGCAAGTCTTAATAGTCAAAGACTAGAACAAAATTGTGAAGGATCGCAGAGAAGTACTAGGGGCCAGCAATTAGAAGCGCAACCCACAATTAGGAGACAGGTTCATCTGCATGCTCCAATATGATGAATCAGGAGAGCTACACATGTTCTATGCTATTTTACCAAAGAGAGAGCAACATGAGTGATTAGCTAGCTAGAATGAGTTTGAAGATGATTATGTGCTACACTATGATTGTGATGATTAAATAGCTAGTGTTGGTGATAATGACTATGATGATTATTATTAGCTAGTGTTGGTGGTGATTAGATGGCGGTAATGACTATGATGATTAATTAGTGGTAATGACTATGATGATTATTAGCTAGTGTTGTTGGTGATGATATGATGCAAGAGTTTTTATATTAATATGATGATGATGAGTTATTATATCATTGGTTGAAAGAATCACGGATTAGTTTCAAGTGGATGGATCCTAAGTGATCGAGTAATGGATTATCACACGTGATAATTTATTACTTGATCACTTAGGATCCATCCACTTAAAACAATCTATAAATTGCTACTATACATAAATATAATGTAAAAACTCATTATAATGTAAAAACAATCTCTAAATTGCTACTATACATAAATATACCTCGCCGGTCTTTGTATATGTGATAGCCTGGCTTATTAGGGATGACAGACTACTCATATCAATAAGGAATTCCTTCTTTTCTAGGAGCCCATTCAGACAGAACTCCAAATTTAAGCATGCTCAGCTTGAAGTAGTTTCAGGATGGGTGACCGACCGGGAAGTTGCTCCCGGGTGCGCATGAGTGAGACAAACTGTGCAGAAAACACTAGTATTGATCCGTGGGGCAAGTCTAGATCCCGCCAGGAGTAACGACCACCGACGGGTGTGTCCGAGGCGTTACAAGTTGGTATCAGAGCCGACCCTCGCGGTTACACGGATGTTTGCGGACAGGTGCGTGGTCATGGTTGATAACCCACAAGTATAGGGGATCGCAACAGTTTTCGAGGGTAGAGTATTCAACCCAAATTTATTGATTCTACACAAGGGGAGCCAAAGAATATTCTCAAGTATTAACAGTTGAGTTGTCAATTCAACCGCACCTGAAAGACTTAATATCTGCAGCAAAGTATTTAGTAGCAAAGTAATATGGAAGTAGCGGTAACGGTGGCAAAAGTAGTAGTAGCAGTTTTGTAGTGATTGTAACAGTGGCAACGGAAAATTAACTAAGCAAAGATCAATATATGAAAAGCTTGTAGGCCATGGATTAGTGATGGATAACTATATCGGATGCGATTCTTCATGCAACAGTTATAACATAGGGTGACACAGAACTAGCTCCAGTTCATCAATGTAATGTAGGCATGTATTCCGGATATAGTCATACGTGCTTATGGAAAAGAAGTTGCATGACATCTTTTGTCCTACCCTCCCGTGGCAGCGGGGTCCTATCAGAAACTAAGGGATATTAAGGCCTCCTTTTAATAGAGTATCGGAACACAACATTAACACTTAGTTAATACATGAACTCCTCAAACTATAGTCATCACTGGGAGTGGTCCCGATTATTGTCACTTCGGGGTTACCGGATCATAACACATAGTAGGTGACTATTGACTTGCAAGATAAGATCAAGAACTCACATATATTCATGAAAACATAATAGGTTCAGATCTGGAATCATGGCACTCGGGCCCTAGTGACAAGCATTAAGCATAGCAAAGTCATAGCAACATCAATCTCAGAACATAATGGATACTAGGGATCAAACCATAACAAAGCTAACTCGATTACATGATAAATCTCATCCAACCCATCACCGTCTAGCAAGCCTATGATGGAATTACTCACGCACGGCGGTGAGCATCATGAAATTGGTGATGAAGGAAGGTTGACGATGACGATGGCGACGGATTCCCCTCTCTAGAGCCCCGAACGGACTCCAGATCAGCCCTCCCGAGAGAGATTAGGGCTTGGCGGCGGCTCCGTATCATAAAATGCGATGCATCCTTCTCTCTGATTTTTTCTCCCCGAACGTGAATATATAGAGTTGGAGTTGAGGTCGGTAGAGCACCAGGGGGCCCACGAGGCAGGGGGCGCGCCCAAGGGGGGTAGGTGCGCCCCCACCCTCGTGGACAGGGTGTGTGCCCCCTGGCCTTGATTCTTTCGCCAGTATTTTCTATATATTCCAAAAATATTCTCAGTGAAGTTTCAGGTCATTCTGAGAACTTTTATTTCTGCACAAAAATAACACCATGGCAATTCTGCTGAAAACATCGTCAGTCCGGGTTAGTTCCATTCAAATCATGCAAGTTAGAGTCCAAAACAAGGGCAAAAGTGTTTGGAAAAGTAGATACGTTGGAGACGTATCAACTCCCCAAAGCTTAAACCTTTGCTTGTCCTCAAGCAATTCAGTTGAAAAACTGAAAGTGATAAAGAAAAACTTTTACAAACTCTGTTTGATCTTGTTGTTGTAAATATGTAAAGCCAGCATTAAAGTTTTCAACAAAGATTATGAACTAACCATATTCACAATAACATTTAGGTCTCATGTTTACTCATATATATCAACGGCATAATCAACTAGCGAGCAATAATAGTAAATCTCGGATGACAACACTTCTCAAAACAATCATAATATGATATAACAAGATGGTATCTCGCTAGCCCTTTCTGAGACCGCAAAACATAAATGCAGAGAACCTCTGAAGATCAAGGACTCACTGGAAATTGTAATTCATGGTAAAAGAGATCCCGTCACAGTCATACTCAATGTAAACTAATAGTAATGCATACAAATGACAACGGTGCTCTCCAACTGGTGCTTTTTAATAAGAGGATGATGACTCAACATAAAAGTAAATAGATAGGCCCTTCGCAGAGGGAAGCATGTATTTGTAGAGGTGCCAGAGGTCGATATTTGAAACAGAGATAAATAATGTTTTGAGTGGTATACTTTCATTGTCAACATAACAACCGAGAGATCTCGATATATTCCATGCTACACACATTATAGGCGGTTCCCAAACAGAATGGTAAAGTTTATACTCCCCTACCGCCAAGAAACATCAATCCATGGCTTGTCCGAAACAACGGGTGCCTTCAACTAACAACAATCCTGGGGGATTTTTTTTTGCAATTATTTTGATTTGATTTGAGCATGGGACTGGGCATCCCGGTTACTAGCCATTTTCTCGTGAATGAGGAGCGGAGTCCACTCCTCTTGAGAATAACCCGCCTAGCATGGAAGATATAGATAGCCCTAGTTGATACATGAGCTATTCGAGCATACAAAACAGAATTTCATTTGAAGGTTTAGAGTTTGGCACATACAAATTTACTTGGAACGGCAGGTAGATACCGCATATAGGAAGGTATGGTGGACTCATAGAATAACTTTTGGGGTTTATGGAAGTGGATGCACAAGCAGTATTCCTGCTTAGTACAAGTGAAGGCTAGAAAGAGAATGGGAAGCGACCAGCTAGAGAGCGACAACAGTCATGAACATGCATTAAAATTAATCAACACTGAATGCAATCATGAGTAGGATATAATTCACCATGAACATAAATATCGTCGAGGCTATGTTGATTTTGTTTCAACTACATGCGTGAACATGTGCCAAGTCAAGCCACTCGAATCGTTCAAAGGAGGATACCACCCTATCATACCACATCACAACCATTTTAATAGCATGTTGGCACGCAAGGTAAACCACTATAAACTCTTAGCTAATTAAGCATGGCATGAGCAACTATAATCTCTAATTTTCATTGCAAACATGTTTCATTCATAATAGGCTGAATCAGGAACGATGAACTAAACATATTTACAAAATCAAGATAGGTCGAGTTCATAACAGCTTCTCTCATCTCAATCAGTCCATCATATATCATCATTATTGCCTTTCACTTGCACGACCGAACGGTGTGGATAATAATAATAGTGCACATACATTGGACTAAGCTGGAATCTGCAAGCATTCAATACAAGGGAGAAGACAAGGTAATATGGGCTCTTTGATAGATCAACAATAATGCATATGAGAGCCACTCAACATTTTCATCAGGGTCTTCTCCTCTCGACCCCCAAAGAAAAGAAAGGAAATAAAACTATTTACATGGGAAAGCTCCCAACAAGCAAAAGAAGAACAAGAAATCTTTTTGGTTTTTTTAATTACTACTACTACAGGCATGGAAAGTAAACTAGCTAAAAGCTACAACTAATTTTTTTTGATTTTTCTTAAGGTTTTTCAAACACACAAGAAGAAAGCTTAAAACAGAAAATAAACTAGCATGGATGATACAATGAAAAAGTATGAGCACCGACAACTGGCATGAGTGTGTGAACATGAATGTAATGGCAATGATAAATACGTGCTCCCCCACGCTTAGGCTTTTGGCCTAAGTTGGTCTATGCCCATGGATGGCCTGACGGATATCCAAAGTTGTAGCTGGGTCGTATTGAGATGCAACAACTACTACCTAAAGAGTTGCATCTTGGAGGCAAGTTGCCTCCGTCCTCCTCTCGTACTCGTTCGCCTCCTTCCTGGTTATAACATATCTCCCTTTTGCCTGAAAGTCAAAGAAAGTAGGAGCAGGGAGAGCAACATGGACAGTGTGATGCCTGTCAAAGATTAGTCGGTACTGGAGAGGTTGTTCATTCCTCTCAATAAACTGATGGCGAACCATAGCATTAAAATCTAGATAAGCAGGAGGTACCTCAAGAAAATTAGCTAAATGGGTTGCATAAATTCCACCGAACAAATCTCCACTAATACTGTTATGATGCAACCTACGTGCAACAATGGCCCCCAAGTTGTATTGTTGATCTCCTAATACAACACTCTTGAGAACACTAAGATCGGGAATACACATGTGACATGCCTCATCCTTACCATTACTGCATCTACCTATAAAGAGAGCAAAATAATGTATGGAAGGAAAATGAATGCTCCCTTTGATAGCTTGTGTTATTTCTCTAGATTCCCCCACAGTGATACTAGCAAGAAATTCTTTAAATTCGTATTTGCGAGGTTCACTAACATTATCCCACTACGGGAGTTTACAAGCAGTATTAAAATCCTCTAAGTCCATGGTATAGGATTTATCATAGATATCAAATAGGAAAGTGTGAGATTTGCGTGATGATGTAAATTTAAACCTTCTCACAAAGGAATCGGTTAGGTGATAATATTGGTGATACGTCTCCAACGTATCTATAATTTTTGATTGCTCCATGCTATATTATCTACTGTTTTGGACATTATTGGGCTTTATTATCCACTTTTATATTATTTTTGGGACTAACCTGTTAACGGGAGGCCCAGCCCAGAATTGATATTTTTTTGCCTATTTTAGGGTTTCGAAGAAAAGGTATATCAAACGGAGTCCAAACAGAATGAAACCTTCGGGAACGTGATTTTCTCACCGAACATGATCAAGGAGACTTGAACCCTACGTCAAGAAACAAAGGAGAAGGCCACGAGGTAGGGGGCGCGCCTACCCCCCAGGCGCGCCCTCCACCCTCGTGGGCCCCCTATTGCGCCACCGACGTACTCCTTCCTCCTATATATACCTACGTACCCCCAGACGATCAGAGACGGAGCCAAAACCCTAATTCCACCGCCGTAACTTCCTGTATCCACGAGATCCCATCTTGGGGCATGTTCCGGAGCTCCGCCGGAGGGGGCATCCATCATGGAGGGCTTCTACATCAACACCATAGCCTCTCCGATGAAGTGTGAGTAGTTTACCTCAGACCTTCGGGTCATAGTTATTAGCTAGATGGCTTCTTCTCTCTTTTTGGACCTCAATACAATGTTGTCCCCTCTCTTGTGGAGATCTATTCGATGTAATCTTCTTTTTGCGGTGTGTTTGTTGAGACCGATTAATTGTGGGTTTATGATCAAGATTATCTATGAACAATATTTGAATCTTCTCTGAATTCTTTTATGTATGATTGGTTATCTTTGCAAGTCTCTTCGAATTATCAGTTTGGTTTGGCCTACTAGATTGATCTTTCTTGCAATGGGAGAAGTGCTTAGCTTTGGGTTCAATCTTGCGGTGTCCTTTCCCAGTGACAGTAGGGGCAGCAAGGCACGTATTGTATTGTTGCCATCGAGGATAACAAGATGGTTTTTTTTTATCATATTGCATGAATTTATCCCTCTACATCATGTCATCTTGCTCAAGGCGTTACTCCGTTTTCATGAACTTAATACTCTAGATGCATGCTGGATAGCGGTTGATGAGTGGAGTAATAGTAGTAGATGCAGGCAGGAGTCGGTCTACTTGTCTCGGACGTGATGGCTATATACATGATCATACCTAGATATTCTCATAACTATGCTAAATTCTGTCAATTGCTGAACAGTAATTCGTTCACCCACCGTAAAATACTTATGCTCTTGAGAGAAGCCACTAGTGAAACCTATGGCCGCCGGGTCTATCTTCATCATATTAATCTTCCAATACTTAGTTATTTCCTTTGCTTTTTACTTTGCTTTTATTTTACTTTGCATCTTTATCACAAAAATACCAAAAATATTAGCTTATCATATCTATCAGATCTCACTCTCGTAAATGACCGTGAAGGGATTGACAACCCCTTATCGCGCTGGTTGCGAGGATTTATTTGTTTTGTGCAGGTACTAGGGACGCGCGCGCAACCTCCTACTGGATTGATACCTTGGTTCTCAAAAAGTGAGGGAAATACTTACGCTACTTTGCTGCATCATCCTTTCCTCTTCGGGGAAATCCAACGCAGTGCTCAAGAGGTAGCAAGAAGAATTTCTGGCGCCGTTGGCGGGGAGGTTCGTGCAAGTCAAGATCTGACTCCCGACAACGAGCCATTTCTAGCGCCGTTGCCGGGGAGTCTACGCAAAAGTCAACATACCAAGTACCCATCACAACCCTTATCTCCCGCATTACATTATTTGCCATTTGCCTCTCATTTTCCTCTCCCCCACTTCACGATTGCCATTTTATTTGCCCTCTCTCTCTTTCTCTATTTGCCTCTTTTTGCCTGCTTGCTTTTTGTTTGCTTGTGTGTTGGATTGCTTGCTTGTCACGATGGCTCAAGATAACACTAAATTGTGTGACTTTACCAATACCAACAACAATGACTTTATTAGCACTCGGATTGCTCCTCTTACCGATGCTGAATCTTGTGAAATTAATGCCGCTTTGCTGAATCTTGTCATGAAAGATCCGTTCTCCGGCCTTCCTAGTGAAGATGCCGCTACCCATCTAAATAGCTTCATTGATTTGTGTGATATGCAAAAGAAGAAAGATGTGGATAATGATATTGTTAAATTGAAGCTATTTCCTTTTTCGCTTAGAGATCGTGCTAAAGCTTGGTTTTCGTCTTTGCCTAAAAATAGTATTGATTCTTGGAACAAGTGCAAAGATGCTTTTATCTCTAACTATTTTCCTCCTAGTAAGATAATCTCCCTTAGAAACGACATTATGAATTTTAAGCAACTTGATCATGAACATGTTGCACAAGCTTGGGAGAGGATGAAATTAATGATACGTAATTGCCCTACTCATGGTTTGAATTTGTGGATGATTATACAAAAAATTTATGCCGGATTGAATTTTGCTTCAAGAAATCTTTTAGATTCGGCCGCGGGAGGCACTTTTATGGAAATCACTTTAGGAGAAGATACTAAACTCCTAGATAATATTATGGTTAATTATTCTCAATGGCATACTGAAAGATCTTCTAATAAAAAGGTGCATGCGATAGAAGAAATTAATGTTTTGAGTGGAAAGATGGATGAACTTATGAAATTATTTGCTAGTAAGAGTGTTTCTTCTGATCCTAATGACATGCCCTTGTCTACCTTGATTTAGAATAATAATGAATCTATGGATGTGAATTTTGTTGGTAGGAATAATTTTGGTAACAACGCGTATAGAGGACATTTTAATCCTAGGCCTTATCCTAGTAATCCCTCTAATAATTATGGTAATTCCTACAACAATTCTTATGGAAATTATAATAATATGCCCTCTGATTTTCAATCTAATATTAAATAATTTATTACTTTGCAAAAGAATTTCAATGCTTTGATTGAAGAAAATTTGCTTAAGATTGATGATTTGGCTAGGAACGTTGATAGAATTTCTCTTGATGTTGATTCTTTGAAACTTAGATCTATTCCTCCTAAGCATGATATCAATGAGTGTCTCAAATCCATGAGAATTTCCATTGATGAGTGCAAAGAAAGAACCGCTAGGACGCGTGCTAAGAAAGATGCCTTTATAAGAGCGTGTTCTTCTAGTTTCTATGAAAATAAAGATGAAGATCTAAAAGTTATTGATGTGTCCCCTATTAAATCTTTGTTTTGCAATATGAATATTAATAATGATGGGACTAAATATGATCCACCTTTACCTAGAAGGCGTTCCAAAAAATCGGAGTTTTTAGATCTTGATACTAAATTTGATGAAAGTGGGATCGAAGAATTTAAACCCTAGATGTTGCTAAAACCACTATTTTGGATTTCAAGAAATTTAATTATGAAAATTTCTCTTTGATTGATTGTATTTCCTTGTTGCAATCCATGCTAAAATCTCCTCATGCTTATAGTCAAAATAAAGCGTTTAGTAAACATATCGTTGATGCCTTGATGCAATCTTATGAAGAAAAACTTGAGTTGGAAGTTTCTATCCCTAGAAAACTTTATGATGAGTGGGAACCAACTATTAAAATTAAGATTAAAGATCATGAGTTCTATGATTTATGTGATTTGGGTGCTAGTGTTTCCACGATTCCAAAGACTTTGTGTGATTTGTTAGGTTTCCGTGATTTTGATGATTGCTCTCTAAACTTGCACCGTGCGGGTTCCACTATTAAGAAACCTATAGGAAGAATTAATGATGTTCTTATTGTTGCAAATAGGAATTATGTGCCCGTAGATTTTATCGTTCTTGACATAGATTGCAATCCTTCATGTCCTATTATTCTTGGCAGACCTTTCCTTAGAACGATTGGTGCAATTATTGATATGAAGGAAGGAAATATTAGACTCCAATTTCCGTTAAGGAAAGTCACGGAACACTTTCCTAGAAAGAAAATTAAATTACCTTATGAATCTATTATGAGAGCCACTTATGGATTGCCTACCAAAGATGGCAATACTCAGATCTATCCTTGCTTTTTATGCCTAGCTAGGGGCGTTAAATGATAGCGCTTGTTGGGAGGCGACCCAATTTTATTTTTATTACTTTCTTTTTGCTCCTGTTTATTAATAAATATATTACCTAGCCTCTGTTTTGGTTGTGTTTTTTGTGTTTGATTAGTGTTTGTGCCAAGTAGAACCATTGGGAAGACTTGGGGAAAGTCTTAATATCTTGCTGTAAAAAACAGAAACTTTAGCGCTCACGAGAACTGCTGCCATTTTTATTTGGAAAGTGATATTTAGTTAATTATTTTTGAAGATGATTAATAGATAAATTCCTCATGTCCAGCAATTTATTTTAGAATTTTTGGGGTTCCAGATCTTACGCTAGCTACAGATTACTACAGACTGTTCTGTTTTTGACAGATTCTGTTTTCCGTGTGTTCTTTGCTTATTTTGATGAATCTACGCCTCCTACGGATTGATAAACCTTAGGTCATCCACTTGAGGGAAATTTTCTACTATCCTACAGACCTCTGCACTTGGAGGCCCAACAACGTCTACAAGAAGAAGGTTGTGTAGTAGACATCAAGCTCTTTTCTGGCACCGTTGCCAGGGAGGTGAGTGCTTGAAGGTATATCTTTAGATCTTGCAATCCAATCTTTTTGTTTCTTGTTTTAGCACTAGTTTAGTTTATAAAAGAAAACTACAAAAAATATGGAATTGAGTTTGCCTCATACGCTTCATCTTTTTAATATCTTTCGTGAGTATGATGGAAAGGAAAGTTGTGCCGAAGTGTTAGAAGAAGAATGCATTAAAATGTTTGGCACTAAATATTTGAATGATGAGCATGATTGCAATTTTGTTAGCATGAATTCCTTGAATATCCATGATGCTAATGATATGCAAAGCCACAAGCTTGGGGAAGCTATGTTTGATGAGTATGATCTTTTTTGTCCCCCAAGTTTTGATGAGCAAATTTATTATGATGAAAGCATGCCTCCTATTTATGATGATTATATTGATGAAAGTGGATTTGGAGAGGTCATGACTTTATTTTGTGATGAATCCACTATTCCGGAAGAGGTTCCAATTGATTATGAGAACAAAGTTGCTATCTATGATGATTATTGTGATGACTTGTATGCTATAAAGAATAATGATATCCATGAAACTTGTCATCATGATTTTAGTTTTCAATTGGATTATGCCTCACATGATAATTATTTTGTTGAGTTTGCTCCCACTATTATTCATGAGAAGATTTTTGCTTATGTGGAGAGTAATAAAATTTCTATGCTTGTACATCATGAAAAGAATGCTTTAGGTGATAGTTATATAATTTAATTCATTCATGATGCTACTGAAAATTATTATGAGGGAGGAATATATTCTTGTAGGAATTGCAATAATATCAAGTTTCCTCTCTATGTGCTTAAAATTTTGAAGTTATGCTTGTTTTACCTTCCTATGCAAGTTGATTCTTGTTCCCACAAGTTGTTTGCTCACAAAATCCCTATGCATAGGAAGTGGATTAGACTTAAATGTTCTAGTCTTATTCTTCATGATGCTCTCTTTATGTTACAATTCTTATCTTTTATGTGAGCATCATTGAAATCATCATGCCTAGCTAGGGGCGTTAAATGATAGCACTTGTTGGGAGGCAACCCAACTTTATTTTTGTTCCTTGATTTTTGCTCCTGTTTAGCAATAAATAATTTATCTAGCCTCTGTTATTATTGAGTTTTTATGTTTTAGTTAGTGTTTGTGCCATGTAGAACCTTTGGGAAGACTTGGGGAAAGTCTTTGCGATCATGCTGTAAAAAAACAGAAACTTTAGCGCTCATGAGAATTGCTGCCAGTTTTTATTGGAGAGTGATATTTAGTTAATTATTATTTCATATTATTAATAGATAAATTCCTCACGTCCAGAAATTTATTTGAGAATTTTATAAGTTCCAGAAGTATACGTTTGATTCAGATTACTACAGACTGTTCTGTTTTTGACAGATTCTGTTTTTCGTGTGTTGTTTGCTTATTTTGATGAATCTATGGCTACTAAAAGAGTTTATAAACCATATATAAGTTGGAATACAGTAGGTTTAACACCAATATAAATGAAGAATGAGTTCATTACAGTACCTTGAAGTGGTCTTTTGTTTTCTTTCGCTAATGGAGCTCACGAGATTTTCTACTTTAAGTTTTGTGTTGTGAAGTTTTCAAGTTTTGGGTAAAGATTTGATGGATTATGGAGCAAGGAGTGGCAAGAGCCTAGGCTTGGGGATGCCCATGGCACCCCCAAGATAATCTAAGGACACCCAAAAGCCAAAGCTTGGGGAAGCCCCGGAAGGCATCCCCTCTTTCGTCTACTTCTATCGGTAACTTTACTTGGAGCTATATTTTTATTCACCACATGATATGTGTTTTGCTTGGAGCGTATTGTATGATTTGAGTATTTATTTGCTAGTTTACCACAATCATCCTTGCTATACACACCTTTTGAGAGAGCCATACATGATTTGGAATTTGTTAGAATACTCTATGTGCTTCGCTTATATCATTTGAGTTATATAGTTTTGCTCTAGTACTTCACTTATATCTTTTATAGCACGGTGGTGGAATTGTTTTATAGAAACTATTGATCTCTAATGCTTCACTTAGATTTTTTTGGGGGTCTTAAATATCATGGTAATTTGCTTAAAAATCCTTATGTGCTAGGTATACAAGATTAATAATAAAATTCTCTTATGAGTGTGTTGAATGCTATGAGAAGTTTGATGCTTGATAATTGTTTTGAGATATGAAGATGGTGATATTAAAGTTGTGCTAGTTGAGTAGTTGTGAATTTGAGAAATACTTGTGTTAAAGTTTGTGATTCCCGTAGCATGCACGTATGGTGAACCGTTATGTGATGAAGTCGGAGCATGATTTATTTATTGATTGTCTTCCTTATGAGTGGCGGTCGGGGACGAGCGATGGTCTTTTCCTACCAATCTATCCCCCTAGGAGCATGCGCATAATACTTTGCTTTGATAACTTGTAAATTTTTGCAATAAGTATATGAGTTCTTTATGACTAATGTTGAGTCCATGGATCATACGCACTTTTCTTCCTTCCACCATTGCTAGCCTCTCTAATACCGCGCACCTTTCGCCGTACACCCACCATATACCTTCCTCAAAACAGCCACCATACCTACCTATTATGGCATTTCCATAGCCATTCCGAGATATATTGACATGCAACTTTCCACCGTTCCGTTTATTATGACACACTCCATCACTGTCATATTGCTTAGCATGATCATGTAGTTGACATTGTATTTGTGGCAAAGCCACCATTCATAATTCTTTCATACATGTCACTCTTGATTCATTGCATATCGCGGTACACCGCCGGAGGCATTCATATATAGTCATATTTTGTTCTAAGTATCGAGTTGTAATTGTTGAGTTGTAAGAAAATAAAAGTGTGATGATCATCATTATTAGAGAATTGTCCCAGTTAGGAAAGGATGATGGAGACTATGATTCCCCCACAAGTCGGGATGATACTCTGGACGAAAAATAAAAAAAGGGAAGAAAAGAGGCCATAAAAAAGAGAAAAGGCCCAAATAAAAAAATGTGAGAAAAAGAGAGAAGGGGCAATGCTACTATCCTTTTACCACACGTGTGCTTCAAAGTAGTGATACGTCTCCAACGTATCTATAATTTTTGATTGCTCCATGCTATATTATCTACTGTTTTGGACTATATTGGGCTTTATTTTCCACTTCTATATTATTTTTGGGACTAACCTATTAACCGGAGGCCCAGCCCGGAATTGTTGTTTTTCGCCTATTTCAGTGTTTCGGAGAAACAGACTATCAAACGGAGTCCAAACGGAATAAAATCTTCAGAAACGTGATTTTCTCATCAGATAAGACCCAGGAGACTTGGACCCTCCGTCAAGAAAGCCACGAGGTGGTCACGAGGGTGGAGGGCGCCCCCTGCCTCATGGGCCCCTCGAAGCTCCACCGACGTACTTCTTCCTCCTATATATACCTATACATACCCCCAAACGATCGGGGACGGAGCCAAAAACCTAATTCCACCGCCGCAACTTTCTGTATCCACGAGATCCCATCTTGGGGCCTGTTCCGGAGCTCCGCCGGAAGGGGAATCGATCACGGAGGGCTTCTACATCATCATCCAAGCCACTCCGATGAAGTGTGAGTAGTTTACTTCAGACCTACGGGTCCATAGTTAGTAGCTAGACGGCTTCTTCTCTCTTTTTGGATCTCAATACAATGTTCTCCCCCCTCTTCACTACAAGAAAAACACACATCCGTGACATTTGGGGCCAAACGAAAAAAAATTCTATCATACATATGACACTTCTATGACGATAATTGTGACAAAACCCGGTATCATCATAGATGTGGTGGGCTCCTACTTCTATGACAAAAACTCATGACAAAAAATGGGCTTTTCGTCCTGGGCAGGCCGGAGACGCAGCTGCATGACATTCTTTGGGCCGTCCATGACAGAAAAAACCATGGTAGAAGCGAGGGGGAGGAAAATTTCGGGGAGTTCCCGGTTACGGTGGGAGGTCGGGGGCCGAGTGATGTGCATTTCTCTCGTACACATACGCGCGTGTGTGCGAGGCGTTGGCTCTAACTGAACCCGAGCGAGGCGTTGGGCTCTAACTGAACCCGAGCGATTGCACTGCAGGCTACGCGTTACTGAACCCGAGCGATCGATCGATGGCTGTTAACTGAACCCGATCGAGCGATTCCTTCGCTACTGCTGCTAATTGAAGCCGATCGATGGGACGAACAGTGAGCGTTGCGGGGGGTTTGGATGAACAGTGAGCGGTGGCATTGCCTCTGGATGAACAGGACCCCGTGGTGTGGTGGAGGGCTGGATGAACAGTAGACGGTGGAGGGGTGCCCGTGGAGGGGTGGATGAACAGGACCCCGTGGTATGGAGGGCTGGATGAACAGTAGACGGTGGAGGGGTGGTTGAACAGGACCCCGTGGTGTGGAGGGCTGGATGAACAGTAGACGGTGGAGGGGTGCCCATGGAGGGGTGGTTGAATAGGACCCCGTGGTGTGGAGGGCTAGATGAACAGTAGACGGTGGAGGGGTGGTTGAACAGTAGCCGGTGGAGTAGCGCGCGGTGGAGGCTGGATGAACAGGAGCCCGTGGATGAACAGTCGCAGGTGGAGGCTGGAGGAGGTCGACGGTGGATGAACAGTAGCTCGTGGAGGCTAGAGGGGGTCGATGGTGGAGATGAACAGTATCCCGTGGAGTCCCGTTTTGCGGTACGCCACACCCCTCCCGATGAACAGGACCCCTGTTTCGACCGTAGCGCTCCAACACAAGTCTGTTTCGTCTGTTTTGCGGTACGCCACACCCCTCCCGATCAACAGGACCCCCGTTTCGACCGTAGGAGGTCCGTTTCCTCCGTTTTGCGGTACGCCAGACCCCTCCTGATGAACAGGATCCCGTTTCGAATGTGGCCGGTCGAACACAAGGCCGTTTCCTCCGTTCTGCGGTACGCCAGGCCTCGTTTCCATCGCCTGTTCCATCCAAGCCCTCCCGATGAACACGATGCATTCCGTTGCCTCCCCATGAACACGACGCATTCCATTGCCTCCCCATGAACACGACGACGACGCTGTTTCTCCGTTCCGACCCAGCAATGTACACGAGCCCTGGCCGTACGTATGCGCGAGTAGGCGTTCGAGACCCCACCCGTATGTACACATACGTGGCCGTATTTTCATTCTTGCACCCTGGCCGCTGTACGTACGTGTGCATGCTACGTGCGCGCCTCTACTACGACACGTGCGCGCCTCTACATCGACCACTATGTACGTACACGTTCATGACCAGAATGACAACGCTACGTATGCTTAGACCAGGTGGGTCCCGACTGTTAGGCACTTCCTTGCCTGCGAAGATGTAGCTGGTGGGTCCCAGCAGTCAGGGGGGCGAAATACGGTGGCCCGTCCGGTGGGTCCCGCTGTCAGGTGGAGGAATAATTATTTTGCATGTAATAAGGAGGCACTTCCTTGCTGCGGCCGTGGACCCAGCTGTCAGCCTCTCCACGTACAGTCCACGTCTGATGGAAGCCGTTCCTTGACCACGTTGACCACACCGCGCCGAGAGCACTAGGGCGGTGGACGATGGCGAGTCCTAGGAAGGGGACGACGCAGAGCCGGGGAAGACGCGGCAGTGGATGCCCACGCGTAGAGGAGTACGAGGGTTCACTGGTTCACTGCGGTGTGAGGCTGCCGTCGCCGCTGAATAACAGGGGGTGTGGGTGAGTAGAGTGATGGCCTAGCCAGCGGTGGGAGTAGTAGGGGGCGGTGAGGCCTCCGCCGGATCGCAGCCGGCCACGGGAGGCAGGAGCACGAGGCACGACCGGCGCTGGTTTGGGCGGCTGGAGCAAGAAGACTAGAGGTTGAAGAAGCACTACGGCCATTGGATGGACATCGTACGGTCACTGGAGCTAGAATCGTGCATATTGACTAAGTTGACAAAGCCCTCCGTCCCCGTCAACTTAGTAGGCCCACAAGTCAGCCTGCCACTATACTTCGTCCCAGCTAACAGGGGGAGTATTCATTTTTTTGTGCGTAATAAGGAGGCACTTCCTTGCGTGCGAAGATATAGCTGGTGGGTCCGAGCTGTCAGCGGAGGTAACGTTTTCTTCGCGAAATACAGAGGCCCTTTCGGTGGGTCCCCGATGTCAGGTAGAGGAATCATTATTTTGCGCCTAATAAGGAGGCATTTCCTTGCGTGCGGACGTGGACCCAGCTGTCGGCCTCTCCACGTAAAGTCCACTTCAGATGCATGTCGGTCGTTGACCACGTTGACCAGGCCGCGCCGAGTGCACCAGGGCGGTGGACGACGGCGAGGCCTAGGAAGGGGACGACACGGAGGCAGGGAAGACTTGGCAGTTGTTTCCCACGCGGAGGGGAGTACGACTGTACGAGGGTTTACTGGTTCGTCTGTCGTCACCGGAGAATAACAGCAGGTGTGGGTGAGTAGAGGGATGGCTAGGCCAGCGATGGGAGTACGGTCGGGCAGTGAGGCCTGCGTGGCAGCACAGCCGGCCGCGGGGAGGAGGGAGCAGGCAGTCCCGCCGGTGCTTGTTTGAGCGGCTGGAGCAGGAAGAGCAGCGATTGAAGAAGCACGACGGCCGTTGGATGGACATCCAACAGTTAGTGCTTGTGCGTCAACCGTTTTTTAGGAAAGCCTCAAATCTGTGGAAAACAGCATACATCCCATCTGCCATTATTTCTAATAATTTACAGCCCATTTGCTAATTCTTAAGGTTTTTTGGAGCCCGTATTCTTTTTGTTAGCATTACAGCCCATATTGTGGCAACTGTTAAAAAATTATATGAAATTTTGCATATTTCGGTGCGGTCCGAACTATTTTTAATCCCGAAATTTCGACTCAAATTCAAACTGATTTTAAAAGTAAATGTATCTCAATATAAAATCCAACAAATTCTCCACGCATAAAAATTAATGTAATTTAAAATCTTGAAATGAAAAAAAAAGATATTTGAAACTAATTGCCGGTTTGATGTGTTTTAAAAATGTACAACCCATTTCTCATTACTGATGGGCAATTTTCTCGGCCAGCCGAATGAAAGCTCTCCCCATCTTGAAAGAATTGCAGCCCAATAGGCCTGACAAAGCGACTTACTTGGCAAATCACCAAAAAACTGGGCTGTGGCCGTGGACCCAGCTGTCAGCCTCTCCACGTACAGTACTCTTCCGATGGAAGTCGTTCCTTGACCACATTGACCACGCCACGCGGAGAGCACCACGGCGGTGGACGACGACGAGGCCTAGGAAGGGGACGACATGGCAGTGGAAGCCCGCGCGGAGAGGACTACGAGGTTTCACTGGTTCGGCTGCGGTGTGATGCTGCCGTCGCCGCAGGGCCTGACCAGCGGTGGGAATAGTAGGGGCGGCGAGGCCTCTGCTGCAGCACAGCCGGCCGGGAGGCAGGAGCATGCGGCATGACCGGCGCTGCATTGGGCGGCTCTAGCAAGAAGACCAGAGGTTGACGAAGCACTATGGCCGTTGGATGGACATCGTACGGTCACTGGAGCTAGAATCGTTCATATTGACTAAGTTGACAAAGCCCTTCATCCTCGTCAACTTAGTAGGCCCACAAGTCAGCCCAACAATATGGTGGGTCCCAGCTAGCAGGGGGTATTCATTTTTTTGGCGTAATAAGGAGGCACTTCCTTGCGTGCGAAGATATAGCTGGTGGGTCCGACCTGTCAGCGGAGGGAACGTTTCTTTCGCGAAATACAAAGGCCCTTCCTGTGGGTCCTAGCTGTCAGGTGGAGGAATCATTATTTTGCGCGTAATAAGGAGGCATTTCCTTGCGTGCGGCCGTGGACCCAGCCGTCAGCCTCTCCACGTACAGTCCAGTTCCGATGGATGTCATTCATTGACGACGTTGACCAGGCCGCGCCGAGAGCACTAGGGCGGTGGACGATGGCGAGGCCTTTGAAGGGAACGACACGGAGCCAGGGAATACTCGGCAGTTGTTTCCCACGCGGAGGAGTACGAGGGTTTACTGGTTCGTCTGCCGTCGCCGGAGAATAACAGCAGGTGTGGGTGAGTAGAGGGATGGCTAGGCCAGCGATGGGAGTACGGTGGGGCCGTGAGGCCTGCACGGCAGCATAGCCGGCCGCGGGAGGAGGGAGCAGGCAGTCCCACAGGTGCTTGTTTGAGCGGCTTGAGCATGAACAGCAGAGATTGAAGAAGCATGACAGCCGTTGGATGGACATCCAACATTCACTGCTCTCGTGTGTTGACTAAGTTGACAGGGTGTTGCGTGTGCGCCAACCTTTTTTTTATGAAAGCATACGCATCAACCTGTAGTAGGCTCACAAGTCAGCCTCAAATCTGTGGAAAACAGCATACAACCCATCTGCCATTATTTCTAATAGTGTACAGCCCATTTGCTAATTCATAAGAATTTTTTTGGAGCCCATCTTCTTTTTGTTAGCATCACACCCCATATTGTGGCCACGGTTAAAAAGTATACGAAATTTTGCATATTTCCGTGCGCTCAACTGTTTTTAATCCAGAAATATCGATTCACATTCAAACTATTTTGAAAAATAATTTATATAAATATAAAATCCAAATAATTGTCCACGCATAAAAATCAATGGAATTTAAGATCTTGTAATGAAAAAAAAATTGAAAGTAATTCCCGGTTTGATGTGTTTTAAAAATGTACATCCCATTTCTGGGCAAACCGAATGAAACTCTCCTCGTCTTGATAGATTTGCAGCCCAGCAGGGCCGATAAAGCAAGTAGGCCTTGTTTGGGTATTTCTTTTTTAAAAAATAGAACTGGGCTAGCCATTTTCAGCAAGAAAAAAACACAACTGGGCTCATGATGTGGTAAACATAAATAAAACCCTGGCTAGACGGGCCACAGCCCCCGCACAGCCCCTTGTTACCCTGATCCGTCGCTAAAACTAGTATAAATAACAACTGCTTGTTCCTCAAAAAAAACTGCGCGACTTGCTGGGTCCCTGGTGTCAGCCGCTCGTAGTGTAATTCTCTCGTTTATTGACTACGTTGACAATGGCGTGAGCCCCAGATGTCCAACCAATTAGGAGGAACCATATTTTTGGGCTTGTACTATAGAGGCACTTGCTTGTGTACTGCCATGACGCGGGTGGGTCCCTACTGTCATCCTCTCCACGTACAGTCATCTCCTTGTTCCTCTCGGTTGTTGACGACGTTGACAACGCAAGAGGGCGGCGCACCGCGCACGGCGAGCGAACCAAGGCCGCAAGGTGGAGGACGACGGCGAGGCCTCGGACGGAACGAACAGGACCGTTGAAGATGCGCCGGTCCAGTCGCAGGCGGAGGGGAGTATGAGGGTTGACTGGTTCGGGCGCGGGTGCGTGTTGGGGCTGATGTCGCCGGAGAATAACAGGACGTGTGGGGGAATAGAGGGAGGGACTGGCCAACGTTGGAGGGTACGTACGGTAGGGCGGCGGAGGCGCAGCCAGCCATGGGAGGCAGGAGCAAGCGGAGCCGACGGGGTGGTTTGGTTTGGGCGATTGGAGGAAGAAGAAGACAAGAGATAGAAGATACACGACAGATGTTGGATGTCAATCCAACGGCTGGTAGGCAGAATCGTTTGTTGACTGGCTAGTAAGTCGACACCACCTTGGATAGGCTATTTCCTCGCGGGTCCCAAATGTCAGAATCCAAATCTGTCACGGTCATGCAGCCTTTCCTATGAAAATTTACAACCCATTTGATGTGCTAGTTCGAAATAAGTTTGTGGGTGCTGGTGGGGGCTAATCACTTGGCTTCTGTAATGCACAGTGGGCTCAAGCAGCCGGCGAGAGTGATGTTATATCCCTTGGTTTGGATTTGTTATAATATTTCACTCTAAATTAAATGAATGGCAAGCCATTTGCCTTGTTTCAAAGAAAATATGACAGTCACAGCCGAGTTGAAAAGGGCAGGAACATCTAACTCCAGCTTACAAACTGTACAAAAGCACGAGGGTTAATTGTTCATCAGGTTTACAAAAAAACCAGATTGAAAAGGGCAACAACATCTAACTCCAGCACTGTTTTCGGTAGTCACAGTCAAATGGATCGGTCAGGTCCATAGAATGAACATCTTGGGTCGTAAAATTTACTGGATTATGACCACAATATGTTGTAAATAGAAGCCCGGCACGTTCAGAATCTCTTTTGCCCACCTGAAACTCCTTTTTTACTCTTCGACATACCCATCCGTCAAAACCATGCTGCTGATAAACTTAAGCCTGATGGACAATAGTAACCTCGCATTCAGCAGGAATAATGTGACAAATCTTGTGTTTGCACGGTTGGCTACATATCGTTCTAGCGTTATTGTCTTCAATCGAATCTCATGAGAAGTGGAAAAATCCCGATGCTTACGAATCCACCGATTGGTTATAACTTTCTTACCCCGTCCTGTTGCCTAAATAGACATGAAGATTGAAAACAGTTGAGGTCTAAAAGAAGAGTGTCGAAAGAGCAACAGCTGAACGGTTAATTCTAGTACACTATATGCGGGCTTCCAATGTGCGTGAAATTATCACCTTTATATACAACTTCTCCAGACATGGAAAGCATTGCAGCAAGTCAATAATCTTGTTCGGATCAAAACTATTCATTTGTATATATAAGATCTTAACAGAATCCAGCACCATTGATAGGCCATCCATGGAGAAACTCTTCACTGAGCATAGAACATAATATTAGTACAAAATGTGTACTCCAAGATGATATATAAATTATGCGCAGAAATTTAAAATGCAGCTTATGGTTACAAGTGTAGATGATAATATAAAGTACCCGAAGAACTGTGGAGCCAAACACCATATTGAAATGGGCA
Source organism: Triticum urartu (assembly GCF_056163025.1). Classification (NCBI taxonomy): domain Eukaryota; kingdom Viridiplantae; phylum Streptophyta; class Magnoliopsida; order Poales; family Poaceae; genus Triticum; species Triticum urartu. The sequence goes on along the minus strand of NC_141877.1, from coordinate 55,938,278 downwards.
CAGAGATCATGTATTACACCCAAGGTCTCCAGTTTAGGCGCAGAGAGGACGGTTATTTGCAACAGTGAATAACTAGAATCAAGGATCAACCTTTGAAGTGAAGGGGCATCTTGGATGATGAGCTGCCTTCCGTCAAAAGAAATTCCAATTCTTACAAGGTTAGGCGACTTTATTTGGAGACAACCGATTCTAACTGTGAAAACAAGCACCAAGCACTCCAGCGCTGGGCAACTGGAGTGGATGATGTTGTGCAATGAGGCCTCCGATATACGAACCTGCACAAGTGAAAGTTTCTTGAGAAATGGGAGTCGAAGGTTTTGTACCAGATTGTCTGGTAGGCAGCACTGCGCAAAGGTGGCGGTGTGGAGAGAGGACGAAAACCCCGAGATGGACATCGGTGCTGAGGGCACAAGTTCATGGCGTTCGGTATGTGGTATGTGATTTCCAGGGGAATAGTAGAACTCAAGCAGCTGTAGTTCTATGAATTCAGGGGCTTCCAGCCAAGCGTCCATCGTGCAGGGCATGGTATGCTTGCTCAGGTAGCATGACGGGATGCAAAGGCTTTGAACGGAGCCCTGGTGGGAGGAGATGATGGCTCTGGGGATTTCAAAATCATTGAAGAGAGATAGCTGACGACAGTCGAGATTAAGGGGAACGGCGCCATAGAGGGCACCACCGAATTGAGAGGACTTGGGTGCGGCAGCAATCCTTGGTGGGGAGAAGCGAGATGATCTCCCCAAGGATGGCGTCCGAGAGATCGCTGATGCGGTCCACCCGAGATTCTACGGGTTCCTGGGATCCGGTGGGGGCGGGGTTGCCGCTTCTCCCCGCGCTGCCGGGTGCGGGATCTACAACAGGCGTCGTCGCTGGTGGGAGCCTCATCTTCTTGGCGGTGGGGTCAGCCGACTCCATTTTCCTCGAGGGCGTCGCGTCGCGCTCACGGATTTGAGCATAGTAACGAATGACGAGCCTAGTTGTAGTGCGAGCGAAGAAGAAGGGGAGCTGGGGGTTTTCTGTAGGAGTGAGGAAGAAGGGGAGCTGGGGTTTCCTGTAGGAGTGAGGTGAGGAATTTGGGGGTACGAGTGGAGCGAGCTGACGTGAGATGGGTGGGAGCGAGGAGGAAGAAGAGCACCCAGGTTTTTAAATTGATTTTACTATTTACTAGTGTGGATGGGCTGTTTTGTCTTGGGACCCAAGAAACAATTACTACTAGTATAGTGGAGACACTCTACAGCTACCCAGAAAAACAATTACTACTAGTACAGTGGAGACACTCTACCGCTTCTGGATCCTCCTAGGTCATTGAAACGTCTCCCTCTACTAGATGTCGTTATACTTTTGTTCACCGACATGCGGGCCATGCAGCACGCGGGCCCAAATGCCATCCACCAAATTAGAAGGCAGTATGCAGGCGGAGAGTCACCCCGGTCGTAGCGCGGTAGTAACGAGCCATCGTATCAGAAAACCCCACCTCCCTGCAGTCTAAATTTGATGGACGAAGCAACCATCATTTCACTCTTCGCTGAATCCCCTTCTCCCTCACCGTCTTCAAGAAAGGCAACACTTGCATCTGCCACTGTTCTTCTCTCCGAATGAAGGGAAGGTAAGAGGATCCGTGATGTTGGTATATTTTCATTCAGAGGAAAAAAAGAACTTTTGCAAAGCAGTAACCGATCCTCACTCTCTTTTTTGTTTCATTGTCATTGCGATTGTGCTTTCCTTTCAGTGGACTCCTAGTATTCGCCAGTTTCATGATGGACCAAGGAGAACCAGACAAAGATCTGTCGATATTGGAGCAGACGCGGGAGGCTGATCCCCATGAGACAGAGAGCTCCAAGAAGATGGAGGCAACCACCGAGGCGACCCCAGATACTGAGATGGTCAACGCCCCGTTTGAGGTTATAGCCCCCGTGGCACTGCAGGAGCAGTTTTCCACCTTCGAGGATGTGTCCCCCCCCAGCTGAGCTGCCCAAGGTGATTTCCTTCTTTGCCGATCTCGATTGTGGTTTTTCATCTAAGTATGTGGTGATTTTTTTAGAAAAGGAAGTATGTGGTGATTAATAATGCACAATTTTATTAGCTTCGATGCCATGGTATACGTAGTGGTTTAAATAACTTGTGTTTCTTATACTGAAAAGTAATTCAGAATTTGTTTCCGTTTCAATTAGAGCCCTGATGCAGACAAGGATTGTGTGGTTGTACATGTCACTCGCTATGAGGCGGACGACCTGAATATACGCACTGGGAAAACAGAGTTCTTAGGCTGTTGGATCCTGGAAGCCATTTGCGGTTGTACCAATGAAGAGTTGTATTCCAGCCTCACTGTTGTCAGGTGTGTTGTCCAGGGTGTACTGAAGCACAAGAAGTTCAAAGCTACTCCTTCGTTTGTGAGGAATACTGTTCTTGTCAAGCTTACGCAGGAAGATGACGTGGCATGCCTCCACAAACAAGTTTATCAGTGGCAAGGCCACAAGGTTGTCTTCATGAAGGTTCATAGGATTGAGCTGCTGCGGGACGTCCTCGATGATGTTCATGGCAAGGTCCGTCTTGTGTCCAACCCAAATTAGATCGAGGCATGAAATAGTTGCCCCAGCTAGTGTTTAATAGTAGTTTGGATTGTGTCTAATTATCCGAACCTTGCCTGTTATCGACCCCTCTGGGGCTAGTACTCTATTTGAATCCGTCTATGGGAACTACTGCTACTTTTGTGTGCCCGTGAATCATGTGAGAACCATCGTAATTGTTGCCGAAACAGATGCGTCCTCACTAGTTTTTTCATGAATATGGCATGGTAAGACATAAGTTGTCACGGTTTATCATACGAGCAATGTGTGTTTTGACGAAATAGAGCACTCGTTCAAGAACCATGCGCCGACGTATACATAAGTACTTGTAAACATTGTTGGTGCTACCCCACTTGTAAGCAGTTGTGCAAAACATGGCACATTGGCTTAGCTCGCTTCAACACTAGGCTATCGACCAGCTAACAATCAACAATCTGCTGTCTGACATATAAGCAACTATGTATCTTGTTACAGTGGTTCATGCAGTTAATTGAGGCCACAATGTAATAAATTCCAAACGCTCACACGCTAGTCCAGCGCTCATGTGGAATACTCACATTAAACTCGTCTTCATAAAAAACTTGAAAAGCATAAGTTAAGCAATTTTATACATCTCAATGATTCATAGAACATAACAAACATATACTAGTCCACAGCAAAAGACAAAGTTGTGAGAAGGTTTACAAATCAGAAAAAAAACAAGTAAGGCTTCTCTCTGAGCAAAGGGCCTCCCAGCAGGCTTAAATTTCCTGGAGTTCACTCTGGTTTTTTCTTGTTGCTACCATTCAGGGTTAGGTTCTCTCATTTCAGAATAACGAATTATAATTGTGGTATCAGCTGGAATGCTGAACTGAACCATGCAGTGTACTGACTAGCTGAAATGCTTGTGCATTCCACTAAATTTAAGAACCGCTATTTGCAGAAATAAGCAGACCACAATGCCTCTTGTCCGCGCACCTGTCCAAAAAAACCGCCGTGCAGCCGTGCCAGCTAGTCCTTCCATGGATGAACTGGTAGAAAGTGCATTCCGGACTAGGATGCAGTTGTTTTTGCTCGTCCCTGCACTGCAATCAGGAAGTAAAACGTACGAATCAGCTTCTTTTAGATTGCGTTGGTCATTCTACCTTAGTTACTACCAATGTAGGGATACCTTGAAGACGGGAGGTTAGACGACGGCAGCGAGGGATAGCCATCTCATTTTGCGCCGTTGTACTAAAACTGAGGTGTGTGCTTTTGATTGCGCAGATAGAAACGATACGAGACAGCCATCCCGAAACGATATGGAGACGGACATCCCTGTTTGCGCAAATAAGATATACGGTTATTTAAACAGTGACAAGTATTACTACTTTCCCCCGTTTCCTCTTAGAACCAAGTCCTAGATTCATGCTACAGCTTTCTCACTTTCTTCCCTGTTTGAACCAACGCTTTGAGTCGACTGTATGAAATAGCTTTACTTCTAATCTACTACTACTATAATGCGGCAGTTTTGAAATTGGATTTACCACTCCATCTTCGGTTCTCCCGCCTAAACAAGCATTGGCTCAAAATCCACCGTTCATTTACCCTCTCATGCATATCACTACCGTCCATCAAACAAAGGATGACATGATCTGATGGCTAAGAGCTGCCGGATTCGCTCCCGCTCCTTGTGCACATGGCCGACGCTGCTCTCCAAGTAAATAAATAAAGATGTCCCCGTTGAATCTGGATTGCACCTACTGAAGTTGAGAAATGTCTAGAAACTGCTGCCACCGCCTCACATGCAAGTACGACAAGTTGGCAAATAGCTAGCACATTTTGGTTCCCCGTTGTCACCTGGGAAATAAACACTCTACTACTAACTAATTTTTTTAGATTACTGTAAAAATGGATTTTTAGATGCCGCTATACTGCAAAGTTTACACTATTCACATAACATAACATTGCATGGCTGATGCTAGCTAAAGTTTTATTCTGCTTCATCGAGAATTGTAATATTTTTATTATTCGTAGAAAAAGTGTAATATTTATTTCAGTCATACATAAGCTATACCTCAAGCTAATACAGGACATGAGTGTCTGTCAGACCTAAATGACTTATTTAGTTGCACAAAATAGTCCATAAACATGCATGTAAACCATCAAACAACTTTGGAACTATACATCAGTGGAACCCAGGAAACAGCATATAATAAAACTAGAACTTTTATCTTGTAATCAAATTCTTACTTGGAACTCAGTTTGATTTGTGCAAGTGATTTGCTTCTTATTTCAGAATAGTCCTTAGATCATGCAAACAAACACACTATGATATCTACTCAAGATACGAGTACCCATTTCTCTCTCTAAAAAGAAGGTATATGAGTATCTATCATACAGAACATACGTGCAAAGCACGTGCCTTAGTAGAAGTCTAGGTGGCTTTGGAACAGCGTACAGAAGTAGAAAAGGATCCACACGAAGGGAGCTGGGGCAGTAGAGCAAGGCAGGTTTCGAAGGAATATATACCTGAGGGTCGTCGGCATGTCGCAAAGACAGCGCCGGGAGGCCGCATATTGGCCACAATACCGCAGGGAGGAAGAAGGGGTCGGAGGCCCTCCCGAGCCGGCGCTCTCTCAGAGAGAACGGCACGGCCGCCAATCGGGGCGCGCGGGCAGCCGTTGGTCTCCTCCCTCGCCACCGACGATAGCGTGAACGATGCACCTACACCCCTACCCCGGTCGAGGTTGTCCGGCCGGATTTGTGACCAGCCGTGAGCTGAGAGAGAGTGTGGCCACCTATGTGTTGCTTAGATCTGGAGAGCATGAGAGAGTGAACGAGAGGAACCCTAGTAAAGCAAGCGCTAAGGCTCCTGCTTTTACATATAGTGGAGTGATTTTGTTGTACCAGCTTCAAAAAAATGCGCTCCTACGTGTACCCGCGAGTGGGTGTGAGAGAACTAGTGCGTGCGTGCACCGCTTCTCTTCATGAGAGTACAATATACTATGCCCAAAGAATGTTCGCTGGAAGAGTAATAGTACAAGTGTGTGACGTGTGAGCTAAAATAAAATGTGCGCACCGTCTTTTGTTTTTTAGAAGTTCTGAGGGTAGGGTGTGAAGAGCACATATGTGCATGATGTCTACCTGCAGATAGACGGTGGGTGCGACGTGCGAGTCTGCGAGAGGACTCGGGAGAGTCGTGACTCGTGAGGGTGCGTGTGCGTGAGAGAGAGGAGGGCACGTATCAATGCAATGCATGTGTCCGTAAATCATTATCTGACAAACGTTCGCCACAAGCCTTTTCCTGACGAACGCCGTAAGGACCGTTAGATCGGCATCCGACAGTGTCAGTTTTGCAATGTCATTTAACAGAACAGCCACTCCTACACAAAAATCTTCCACGTGAGTGTTAGCAACTTCCATATGCTCCCTCCGTTCCGAAATGCAGTGCATATAGCTTTATTGAAAATTCGAACCCCGCAAACTTTTACCGAGTTTTCATGTACCAAATTGCACATGTAGAATACCATGTATATATCATTTCATTCATCTTCGAGAGGTAACTATAAAGTTGGGTGAGGAGTCTACAAAGAAAGACCATCGTATCACCCGCAGCAATTTCAAGCATCCTTTAGTGTCGAGGAATATCATAGGAACTCAATATGATATGATTTTTATAGGATTTTTTTCCTTTAAAGCCAATTGGTTCATAGGAATAGATTCATATACTCAACATTTCAAAGGAAATAAACATGATATCATTTCTATAGCTTTAGAGCCACTTGGTTCATATGAATGGATTCCTATACTCCCTTAATTTCAAAGGAAAATAAGCATTAGCGTATATTCAATAGAAAAGTTCCTATAATATGAACCAAATTACATCTCTTTTCTAATCCCTCCTCATAGGAATTGAGAAACATGTCATCTCTATATTCAATAGAAAAGTTCCTATGATGTGAACCAAATGACATCTCTTTTCCAATCCCTACTCATAGGAATTGAGATGCTCCATGTCATCTCTTTCCCTACAACTTCCATGTATACATCTTCTATCCCTAAATAGATAGTACAACCCACTAGTAGCTTTTTTCCAAAACATGCAACTATGGCACAAGAACTATATAGTGTGCCAATAACTTTGAAAGATGGTCGCTGGATGAAGCTAACCCGACAGTGCAGAGATAGGCAAATCCGAGCACTATTGGCCGTTGGATATCATCAACATTCCACCAGATCTGCCACATGTACAATTTAGAAGACTCCATGGTTGAACTTAAGCATAATGCACAAACCTCAAAACACAAGCACTTCTCCGTTGTTCTAGAATCTTCTGTATCATAATTGATTGTTTTTTTCTAAATGAATAACCATTATTTATTTTTTACTTTATGATTTACTCCCTCCGTTCCAAAATAGATGACCCAACTTTGCACTAACTTTGTACGAAGTTAGTGCAAAGTTGGGTCATCTATTTTGGAACGGAGGGAGTACAATGCACAACCCCATGAATCTTAACATTTTTATAGAACTTATTGATTTTGAATGAGATGAACTATAAGAACTAAGTGAACATCTACATCATGCATATATGACTCAAAGCTTTACATCCTATAGTGTGTATTTATTCATAATTTGGTTTCGAAATCCCATGCGTTCAATACATGTGTACCTTACTAGTTTTGAGTAGAGTAGCAAATTTCACGCGGCCCCGGGTATATCAAAATGCAGGGCCCATGCATCATTGCCTTTCGGTCGAACCTACGTCCACAATTTTTTGTACGTACTATATCTCCACTGGTCCCCGAACCCAAAATGCTGCCTCGTTCCCATAAAACCAAGCGGCCCACACATATTTAAGGCGTCGGCTCGAACCCGTTTACTACGACGTGGCCCCGCACGCCGTAGTACTCCTATAAACCCTACCGCCGCACTCATCATCGGCTTTCTTCAAGAGGACGAGGGAGAAGCCGATTTGTAGTGGAGACGCTTTCAAAAAAAGGATCTGTAGTGGAGACCCCTACCCTAGGGTGCCCTAGGTAGCTGCCGCACGCATCATTATTTTCTCTTTTCTTTATGCTCTCGCGGCCTAGAGTGAAATGATGGTTGCTTCGTCCATCTAGCTTAATGCGGGAAAGGTGGGGCTTTGTGATTTTACCCCTCGTCGCTCATTTTCTACTACTGCGGCGCTACGACCGGGGTGCCTCCAATTCCAACCGCTGCTCCGAACTGTAATTTGGTGCATCGCACGTGGAACAAGACGGTGGATGAGCCACATGTCGGCCAAAGGGGTCATGTTAAGTGTGTCGCCACTTCGTGTGCGGACTAACCTTGCTTGAGTTGCTACGCCAACACGACAGGAGCAGCCTACCACTTGGTTTTGCTTCTTGGTGAATCCCGACTATATTGATCTAAAAAGATACGTGCTGAACTACCCTCTCCGTCTCGGTTTTTTTTATTTTAGGCGTCTCGGTTTATAGGGCCTGCACGTAGTTCTAGGTCATCCATTTGACTAACTAAATATGAGTTACTATGTCACAAAAAGTATATCATTGGATTCTTAAGCGGATGTAGTTGTATTTAAAAGTCGAGGGCGGGGCTTTTCCTGCGCGGTAGGCGGCGGGGCAGTTCCGCCTAGTCGGTTCGACAGAGACGCGAGAAGACGAGGGAGTAGGCTGCTGCAAACGTAGGGCTATGTGATTTGACAGCGAGTTACTGCTGGACAGGTGGGGGCCCGTGATTTGACTTGCCATTATCATTTTAACTGCGGCGCTACGACCGGCGTGAGTCTCCCAGATTCCTGACCACCTCCATACAGGTGCCTCTCCCAATGCTCCACCATGTAGTAGAGGCTGGCTCTTGCATGAGAGCCCACTTCTCCACTTTTTCCTTGCCTCTCTTTCCTCCACATATGCAAAAATGCCATGTAAAGTGCACTATTGTACTTACTTTTACTTGCTCCTATAGGTGCTTAAGATTGCCACATAAGCATAAAGTCGGATGTGGCAAGTTAATCAAGAAGAGAGAGATTAGTTTGGTGACCCAAGGAAGAAACGGTGCTAAGCGCGTGTACCTAGGTGAAAAGACAATTTTGAGTCTATAGCTAATTAAATGAAGCAAACTTAGCAACACCATTTCATTGGAAGAGGTCACTCCTTGGCAAATGCAATAAATACACGCGCTTAGCACCGTTTCTTCCTTGAGTACGAAGAAAGAGATAGAGAGGAGTAAAAAAATACACTTATAGCCAACCTTGTTGTAGTATGAGTGACTAAGTGATGACTATGTATGGCATGCCAACATCAGATAGCCTAACGCACCGTGTTAAATCTCCAAGGGCGCGACCGCGCGAGCGACGCGACGGTCGTGGTAGGGGCAACCATGATACGGGCTGCTGGCAGCCCTTGGATCTGAGATCAAACGGTCGCATGATAAGTTGCTGAAAAATTGCAGAATAACCATCCAGGATAGGATATTCACCCATAGGTCTAGAATCACACCATGCAACCGTTCGATCTCAGATCCAAGGGCTCTCGGAAGCCCGTATCATGGGAGAATGGAAAGCCACTACCCTATCGTTCGCACGCTGGCAATTCGCTCCTACTCGTCCCCGCACGTCCTTCAATACTACGGCGGTTCGCTCCTAGTCGTCCCGTCCATTCACATTACGGCAGTTCCACTAATCCTAACCCTCCTCCCAAATCCATGGCGTCCCAAATCTCCACGATCGGCGGTGAGTACAAGGTTAGAACCATCACCGGCAATGAGTTCGACGTCATCTACACCAGTTCTTCCGCGACGGTGAAAGGATGCCTTTCTCGCTTCACACGCATGTTCGAAAACTCAGATGATGAGTGGGTCGCTGGGCTAGATGTTGAGTGCACCACAGTCCTGGGACCAGAGAAGGATCTAAAGGACGAAGAGAGGAAGAAGCCCGCCGTGATCCAGGTTTGCGTAGATAATGTTTGCTTGGTCTACCACATATGCCATGCCGACGTTGAGTGCCAGGATTTTAAGAACTTCCTCAAGGACAAAACAGTGAAATTCGTTACTGTAGACTTTAAGAACGACAGGGATGTCCTGCGTCGGATAGGTCTCGTTGTAGGCAACCCCTTCGACCTCCAGAAGAATTGGCTGGGATCCTCTCATCGGCCTTCAATGTTGACCCTGGCAGGAGCCATGGTTCATCCTTCGTACGGTAAACTGGAGAAACCTCCATACACGGTTTATCGTCATGCATGGCATCGGAATGTACTAGATATAAACCACATCCGCTACGCTGCAATGGATGGCTACCTTTGCTTCAATATCTACAAGGGTTGGATGAAGAGCAACAGCCAAGTGGGCGGTTCAAGCAAAGAAGTATCGTCCAAGAGGAAGAGGGACAAGGACGAAGTCAAGGACGTGGACGAGGACTCCGAGTAAGGTGGCAGTGTCGTTGCTCATGGTGGTTCTAATGCAGTGTCTACCGGAATAGTTGCAAAGTTTAATTTCAGGTGTGCTTAATTTAATTTGAGGGGTGTGTTGTGCTGAGCCCCCAGCAGAACTATGTTATGTTTCTTTTCGTTACTTTAACTCTTCAGTACGTACATACTAGTATTTCTTACATTTCATGTTTTAGTTGGTATAGTACTACCACTCGTTTCTTCACATTATATACGTACAATATATATGGCCAACATCATATAGCCAGCAGTTTAGTTGTCAAAGAATTTTAGGGTGCTTAGTTTTTTCAAAGAATTCCAGGATGCTTAGAGGGTGCTTGGATCCAAGGGACTTATTTTAGTCTGACTAAAAATAGTCTCTTTAAGAGGCTAAAGTTCCAAGCACCCCTGACTAAAGAGGGGCTAAAACTAGTCTTGAGACTAAATTTTTTTAGTCAGGGGTACCCCTACTAAAATGTGGATTAGTCCTCTCTCTACTCATTTAACTCCTCTCCTTTAACACAGGCGAGTTCTGGATTGGAGGGTTTGGAGGATAATAAATGCTCATTAACTTGATTTTAGCCTTTTTAGTATTTGGATCCAAGCATGGGTGAGGCTAGCATGTTTTAGTCCCACTACTTTTAGTCATGGGACTAAAACATATCCAAGCACCGTCTTAGTTTTATTTGAGGGGTGGGTTGTGCTGGACACCATTATTGTGACTAGCCTTTTTAATAGTACTATATGCATAATTTGGCGACGAGCGCTCTCTATATGTACCACCTTTTTTTAATTTCAAGTTTTGCTCCATGGCGCAATCCATCGATAGTACTGCTGTACAAAAGTATACAATTTTTAAAAGGCTAGAGTACTGTTCATCACATATATAGCCAGTTAAATTCTCAACCTAGAACGACGTGCATGCCATGTAGTAAACCAATACGGAGGAAGTATAGTAAAAATGAGGTGATTTTACCGAGCGATCAGCGAGGGAGCATGGCTTGTCATGCGGTCCCACGTGTCATGATGTACCAAGGCGATGCGCGTGTGTCCCTCTTGAGGCAGAAGCAATACTAGTACGTGGTTTGAGATGATGGCGAACCGAAGTGTGAAATTGTAACGCCCCGAGACCGATGTGCCAGGTGTCCTCCAGTTATTCGCTATGGTTGCCTTGTCATTTGCTTGTGTGTCATGCATCTCATATCATGTCATCATGTGCATCGCATTTGCATACATGTTCGTCTCATGCATCCGAGCATTTTCCCCGTTGTCTGTTTTGCAATCCGGCGCTCCTATGTCACCCGGTGTCCCTTTCTACCTATTTTCGTGTGCGGGTGTTAAACGTTTTCGGATTGGACCGAGACTTGTCATGCGGCCTTGGTTTACTACCGTAGACCGTCTGTCAAGTTTTGTGCCATTTGGACTTCGTTTGATACTCCAACGGTTAACCGAGGGACCGAAAAGGCCTCATGTGTGTTGCAGCCCAACACCCCTCCAAAGTGGCCCAAAACCCACCTAAACCCCCTCCATCGTCTCGGTCGTTCGATCATGAACGCGTGACCGAAAATCGCACCTCATTTGGACTCTCCTAGCTCCCTCTACCTATAAATATGTGGCTCTCCTCGAATTTTCGTGCAGTCCAAACCCTAGCCTTCCTCTACCTCGCGCCCAGACAAAAACCCCCGCACCGCCGGACATGTCCGCGCCGCCCTCCTCAGCGAATCCGGCGCCGCCACCTCACCACCTTCTCTCTCCTTCCACCGCGGGCCCAAGGGGACCTAGATCCGGCCCGCCCGGGCCCGGATCCCACTCCGCCGCCCGAGTGCTTGCCGCCCGCGCCCTCCGCGCGCCTCACCGCCGCCCGGTTCCCGTCGGCGCACGCCCCTGCCGGAGCTGGCCGCCCCGCCACGGCCTGCTCCCCGCCGGCGCCTGGCGCTCCCCGCCGCCGTCGCCCCGCTCTCACCGTTCTCATCCTTCGCCGCCGCCGCACTAACTCTAGCCCGTCCCCGCTGGTGCTTCTCCGGCCATCTCCGACGACACCTCCGTCCGGCCATCCTCGGTTTTTGCGAAGTGCTACTGTACCGATGAACCCTAGATCTCAGATCCACTCCTCGGGGTTGACTTTTTCCCTCTCCTCCAGTTATATTTTGCATACTTTGACATGTCATAACTCTGCATCTATAGCTCTGATTCGTGCATGTAGCATATCAAAATATTCATCTCGATGAGTACATCATTTCATCTCATTGCATCATTTTCATTTGAGCTCATCTTGTTGCCCGAAATGCTATTGGAAGAGGGCTATGTGAGGAATATTTCAGATCTGTTTCAGCAAATAGCCTTTTGTCATTTTTACCATGATTAATGTGTGCATGCTATGACCCTGAGCCCTACATGTGTTTTGTTATATGCCATGCCATGTTTACAGGGGTGTATGCCATGTATTTTTGTGATCTTTGTGGTGACTAGCACAAGCATGCAAAGTAGCTTACTCGTTGATGCTGATTTCAGGGACTTAGAATTTCACTAAGTCCTTGTCATGTTATTGTTTTTATGCCATATGTTCATGTTGTTTCCTAGTGATCCGTGCCTCTTTTGAGGATGAACAGTAAGGATGTTTTGTTAATATTGTGGTGCTCTATCCATCCATGCCTTTGTTTGAATTTATGGAGCACCCTAGCTTGAGTAAATTGAGCTCTACTTTTTCTATAAAATGTTCCTGGCAGATTGTTAACATGTTTAGCGAGTTTGCCGAGGTTGTTGCTATTGATCCGTGCATGCTATGTTGTTGTTCTTGCCATGTCTAGCTTCAATGTCATGTCTTCTTGATGGGTGTATGCTTAGTTTGTCATGCCATGTTTTGTAGTGAGTGCATCGAGCTCGTAAACATGCCTACTCGTTATCTGTTTGCATGCTCCAGTTTTTCACTAAGTCTGAATCTGTTTATGTTTTTGCTATGTTCACATGCTTGCAATTGTATTTTCTGATCCCTTTTGGCTCATGGTCACTAAGGGACTTTTGTTATATGCTTTGAGTAGCTTCATGCCATGTCTTTCTTTTCCATGATATGTTCCTGTAGCATGTAGTTTTCATGCTCTAAAGATTGTTTCCTGATGATAAATTCCTGACTTGTTGCTTATTTCACTAAGTCTGTAACCTGTTATCATTTGCACTTTTGCCATGCTTGTTTGAGCCTGTTAATGAGTGAATTAGGCGTATCTCACTGTTCATCTTTTGTGAAGCTTTATGAGTGGATCCCTGCCATGTATTTTGTTGCCATGTTTGAGTGTTGTAGCATATTTATCTTGATGCATTTAGTTGGCTACTTGCTGTTTATCGCAGACCGGTGCCATATTTGTTTTGCTTGCCATTTCCAAACCGTGCATCTGATTCCGGTGATCCTTATATCGATTTCAACTGAAATCAACTCCTCTTTCCAGTGGCACTCCTGGTTTTCCAATTTGAGGCCAGGTTCAATCATTCCTTTCCAAATCATGCATATGCATCACATACCGCATCCCGCATATCATACCATGTTCATGTGTTGGTTGTTTACTATGTTGTGTGCTTCTTTCCAGTGTCCCGCATATCATACCGCATCCCGCATATCATACCGCATCCTGCATCACTTCTATCTTTGCTTGCTAGTTGCTCGTTCTCTTGCTATGCCTATGCTGCAATACCTACCACTTGCTTATCATGCCTCCCATTTTGTTAAGCCAAGCCTCTAACCCACCTTGTCCTAGCAAACCGTTGTTTGGCTATGTTAGCGCTTTGCTCAGCCCCTCTTATAGCGTTGTTAGTTGCAGGTGAAGATTGGAGTTTGTTCCATGTTGGAACATGGTTATTGTGTTGGGATATCACAATATCTCTTATTTTAATTAATGCATCTATATACTTGATAAAGGGTGGAAGGCTCGGCCTTATGCCTGGTGTTCTGTTCCACTCTTGCCGCCCTAGTTTCCGTCATATCGGTGTTATGTTCCCGGATTTTGCGTTCCTTACACGGTTGGGTTATAATGGGAACCCCTTGACAGTTCACTTTGAATAAAATTCCTCCAGCAATGCCCAACATTGGTTTTACCATTCGCCACCTAGCTTTTTCTTTTCCCTTGGGAGTCGCGCTCCCGAGGGTCATCATTATTTTAACCCCCCCGGGCGAGTGCTCCTCTGAGTGTTGGTCCAAACTCCAAACTAGAGCCCTGTGCAGCGCCCCCTCGGGGAAACTCGACGTTTGGTTTTAGTTGTATGGAGCACTCATCTGAGTGTGCCCTGAGAACGAGATATGTGCATGTCCTAATGGGATTTGTCGGCACATTCGGGTGGTGTTGCTGGAGTTGTTTTACCATTGTCGAGGATGTCTTGTAACCGGGATGCCGATTCTGATCGGATTGTCTTGGGAGAAGGAATATCCTTCGTTGACCGTGAGAGCTTGTGATGGGCTAAGTTGGGACACCCCTGCAGGGATTGAACTTTCGGAAGACGTGCCCGCGGTTATGGGCAGATGGGAATTTGTTAATGTCCGGTTGTAGAAAACCTGAAGTTTATCTTAATTAAAATGCATCAACCGCGTGTGTAACCGTGATGGTCTCTTCTCGGCGGAGTCCGGGAAGTGAACACGGTGTTGGAGTTATGCTTGACGTAGGTTGTTCTAGGATAAATTCTTGATCATAGATTCTCGACCGTGCTTTTGCCTTCTCTTCTCGCTGTCATTTGCGTATGTTTGGCCACCATATATGCTTGTCGCTTGCTGCAGCTCCACCTCATACCTTGTACCCTTCCTATAAGCTTAAATAGTCTTGATTGCGAGGGTGTGAGATTGCTGAGTCCCCATGACTCACAGATACTTCCAAAACCAGTTTGCAGGTGCCGATGATACCGTGCAGATGACGCAACCAAGCTCAAGGAGGAGCTCGATGAAGATCTCGTCCTTTGTGTTGTTTCGTTCTAGTTGCTCAGTAGTGGAGCCCAGTTGGGGTCGATCGGGGATCTGTGTAGCATTTGGGGTAGTCTTCTTTTATTTTGGGTTCCATAGTCGGACCTTGAGTGTATCTGGTTGATGTAATGCTTTATTCATGTAATTGTGTGAAGTGGCGATTGTAAGCCAACTATGTATCTCTTTCCCTTATGTATTACATGGGTTGTGTGAAGATTACCTCACTTGCGACATTGCTTTCAATGCGGTTATGCCTCTAAGTCGTGCTTCGACACGTGGGAGATATAGCCGCATCGAGGGCGTTACAGAAATAATGGTTGCTTCGTCCGTCTGGGAAAGTGCGGCATTGTGATTTGACGTCTCATTGCTCATTACTACTACTGGACCGGTACGAGTGGGGTGCGTCTCCCCTGCTATTCTGTACTGTTATTTGGTGCTTGACACGTCGACCCGGTTGCTATATGTCCCACATGTCGGCGACAGGAAGTACAGAATTCATGAAAGGGAGCGTCGACGGAGGAGTATACTACAGAATTCATGAAAGGGAGCGACTTACTTTTGGAAAAATCTGTTTTTACGGAGTATGTACCCACTAGGGTTTATAGGGCTCATCTAAAAAACATTTCTTTTTCCATTTGATAAGTCTCAGTTCTACTATAGTACTAGTAGTACCATTACATGTTGGATTTCATGGTGCGTTAGATCACCCGATGCAAGCAGTGTCAAGAGGAAACTAACCAATGCATGTACAAGTTCATGGAAATTTAGTGGCCATTCATGCATTCGTTCTAATTAATGCCTCGGTAAACATAACTTCTTGAGAAAAACGAGCGTACTAATTACTTGTGCAAAATACCAAATTAATTCGACCACTCACCGTCTACCTTAGTTGGAGAGATTTTGAAATTGAGCCATAAACTGGAAAGGAGGGAGTAGTAACTTTTGTCTCGATTACTATTTGTGGCCTTGTATAGATGCAAAATGTATTTTTTTATAGTGGCCTTGTATAAGTAAATGGAGGGAGTACTAACCAAAGTACGTAGTAGGGACGAGGAGTAAACAGAGGGAGTAGTAAAATTTTCTCCTCGTGCTGCGAACTACCACGTGTGTGGGCGAGGGAGCGGGCGTAAGGCGTACTAGTAAGCAAGCTTCACCTCATCCTGCGAGCCACCGTGCCCGTGGGCAGGGGAGACGGTGTACTAAGCAAGCTTCTCCTCGTTCTGCGAGTTGATGGGACACATCAAAAGTACTCCAGTGTATAGAGCCTTGCATCTAAGGTAGGCCCCACATGGTTTGCCTCTTTTTTTAATTTAACATGACGCGTCAAGTCGCAATTTGTTTGTTCACCCGTGGTAGACGATCCTTCCTCCACCAAGTGGACAACCAGTACACGTGCCAAATTACCACGTGGGCTTCCTTTTTCATACAGAAATGAGCTCCACCGTGTACCCGCGCGGGTGTGGTTGGGAAAGAGACGGGAGTACGTGCGCCGTGCGTGCACCTCTTCTCTTCGTGCACGTCCCCCACCTACGTGGGTGTGTGTGAGAGAGATACAAACCTAGACATAATGCGCCGTCCATCCCCATGCCTCCGCCCAGTCCGACCACCAGTCACCACCATGCCCCACTCCTCCTCACCTTATCTCTCATCTTTCTCCATCCATTTTTATATACAAGGGGCCACTATCAAAATTACAATTTGCAGATATACAAGGCCACTAACACTAATCGATGCAAAGGAGGACATTAATTATCCCTTGCATGCATGCGGGAGTTTGTAAAAAAAATGCATCCTGATGTTTCGTGCAATGCACGGGCATCTTGCTAGTCCATGAAAACAACACATGGCAAAATTCCATGGCTTGGGGCAGCAACTGGCTCCGTCGGGCGAGGGGAGGGAGGTGGATCAGCGAGCCACATAGCTCATATCCGGCGGGCTACCCAGCCGGCTTGGATGCGGAATAACTACTCTTTGTAAGCCATTGTAAGAGTGGACAAAATGGTGGAGGAGATAGGGGAGCAGCCCGGTCATGAACGGACGTGTGTCCAGAGTGGGTTTGTCGGCTTCCACACGGGCGGGTTTCATGGAGGCGTTTGAATGCGGCACGGAGGCATGTTCAGCCGGGCGTGCCGCGAGTGGCGCCCTCGACTCTGACCTAGGAAACCGCGCCGTTCTTCCACTGACATGTGGGATCTTTGGGTGCATGGCATGCATGTTAGTGACCCAACGCAGGCAGCGCATAGCAGAGGAACCTTTGGTGGGCCAGGCCGGTCAGAAGCGGGCATTTCATAAACCGATGATTATTCATTGAGTGTGACGTCATCTTTTCATGTAGATAAGCCTACTATGTTGATAGCCCGTTCGATACGTTGTGATTCATAAAGACCGCTGCAAACATCAATGTTCTGCTTATCACAGATAAGATTGATTAATACCCGTAACAATCCATTTCCTTAACAAAGGGTGCATGCACGTATATATAGGTTGAACGTGTGTCTTGAATCGTGTGCTGTGTGCATGCAGGAGTGCGAGTGTTGCGTGCGTGCAAGGGTACGTTTCAGTGTTGCATGCATGGGTGCGTACATGCGTGTGTTTGTGAGTGCATGTGTACGTGTCAGTGTTGCACGCCAGCATGCGTGCGTGTGTACATGTCAGTGTTGCACGCCTACAGGCGTGCGTGTCCTGTGTGCGTGTCTTGCGTGCGTGCATGTGTACGTGGGGTGAGGCTACACGTCAGTCGATTGACTTTTTCATCTCTGGTCATTAGATTTTCCAGCCGTTGGATACGAAATCAAGGGCCTCCAGTTTATCATCAAACTCCACCCCCCCTGAGCCGCTAGCCACCACCGGCCGAACCGCCAGCCCCTGCCGCCCACGGCCGGCCCGCCCTCCCCAAAACCACTCATTTATTACCATTTTGTCCTTCATATACGCGCTGGCGGGTGGGTCCTATGGTAATGTGCGCTGCTGAATGTGGACCGTTTGACTGGTCAATTGATCGTGTTATCAACAAATTACAGAGCTGTATGGTGAGCCAGTGACCATATGATCACCCTAAAATGTACTCCTATTTTATTAACACAGTACAGACTCAAACTACCATTTCTTTCTTTCATATACGAGCTGACAGGTGGGCCCCACGGTTACTCGCCCCGATGGTGCAACACTAGTTGCGCCGCGTGGAACGTTTGACTGGTCAATTGATTGTGTCATCAACAAAATACGGAGTTGTACGGGTGAGCCAGTGACCGTATAATCATGATATGTATTTGTTTAACACGGTACAGACGCAAGGGCTCATATATACGCGCAAGCACTCACCGCTATAAGCGCACACACGCGAACCCTACCCCTATGAGCACCTTCGAGAGAGTGGGCCAGCATATATGATCTTGAGATTTTATGAAGTCACCATAGGTGCCTCGTAGTCGAGTGGAACGTCTCCTCCCACTGAACGTACGTCGCCGGAAAATACTGAAATTAACACAAGATAAATGCAAGCACCGGGACTTTAACCTTGGTGGGCTCGAGAAACCACTGTCCTCTAACCATCCAACCACATGTTGGTTAGCACGACAAAATGTATGTGGTGACCATGATGAGCTTATTCTGAAGTCCAGTGACCATATCGTGCTTTCCCTTCAAATACAATGACCGTAAGTGTCATCAACAAAATACGGAGCACGCATCAAATGCAAAGTCCGTCAGTGTCATCAACAAAATATGGAGACGTATCGTGAGCTAGATACCGTTGTACTATTGTATATGCTTATTTTCTTAGTGGCCGATTGCGTGTGTGGTGTGGTGGGCACATCATTTCTAGTTGTGGTGGGTCAACATGAAGACTCATGGGTCGGTTCCATCTTGCGCCACATATAGGTTGGACCGAGACGTGTTATACGAAGACCCATGTGGAGGACTCGGCGTACAACACGAAGCTACCAGAGTCGCGGAGGACTCTATCCCCACTGGTGATAAGCCAACTATATATGATTTGTAACCCTAGGCCCTTAGTATGTTATACAAGCTTGGGGGCTAGTTCGTCGATAGTATGCACACACGCACAATGCCTGGTATTCACGTGTACTTTGTACACACCCCTATCACTTATATACAGTACCAGGAGTAGGCTCTTTCTTCAACTGCAATTGAATTCTAGCATGTGCATGTGTTTATTTCATATTATCGATCCATAGAGTGAGAGCGGTTTGAAATACAGACAATGGATGCTTTAGCAATTCATATATAAACATTAATTAGTGCACTCCATGTTGTTAGTGTGAAGCACTTTATACATTTGTCACTTGCATGGATACATTCCAAATTACTAGCTACGAAATAGAATACATGTAGAATTCAACATAAAGGGGGTTTCGAAGATTCGAATTCATTGGAAGTGCATTCATCTATTTGAACCCGAGATAATGGCATTTGTAAATCAGATGTAAAAGGGGGCATCAATCTTTGTTGTGAGTTTGAACATGCTATATATATTCATACGCATATCTAACTTTTTTTTGCAACCAAGGACATTATATCTGGAACCATGCATGAACTGAGGTAAGTTGCATATTTTTTAATATATACTCGTGTACAATGTATATTCAAATGTACCCCCTCCATTCCAAAATAATCGTAGCTTTAGGATTTTCAAGAGTAAAGATTTGTGAAGTTTGACAAATCCTGAAAGTTCAATTCAAGAGAACCGAAAACATTAAATGCTTCTGCTCCCAAATATTGAGGAATTGCATAGGATTTTTGGAGGATTTAAACCCTTAGGAATTTTTCCTGTGATGCTCGTTTCATTCGTAGGATTGGCATCCTTAGGAATTTTTCCATATGATCCATTTGTAATACATTTTGGAGGAACATTTCCATCCACTCAAACCTCTTTGTAGAATTCCTTTGTCTTTCCTATGCTATCAAACATTCTTTCAAATTCTATAGGATACTATGGGACATGTCACCCTATTCCTGCATTTTTCCTATTCCTTCATTTTGACAATCCTGTGAATTAAAGAGGCGCTGAACGAAGCGCCAAATAGGCCTCTGGTCACCCGAAACCGCGCGAGACTAATGTTTTGGTGGTAGGAAATTACTGTCCTGACTCTGGCCCGTGTAGCCTATCGGCCCGATGTCCAAAGGTCTAAACCGGGGTAGGTTTGTAACTTCACCAAGACGCCAGAGAAGCATGCATATGCCGTGGGAGCCTACCCATGCGCTCGGCCGAAATCTATCCCGCCCACATTTGGGACACCTGACATGACTGTCCTACCCCCAACCCGCAATATGTCTGAAATTTTAGATGGGGGGAAAGTTTGTAACCCAAATTTCAAACAAGCGCGTCTCAAACCGAAACATTGTTCCCCCTTACACTAGTAGAAAACGGAGCTTTAAAACCGGTTCGTCAGGGCCTTTAGTGCCGGTTCCATAACCGGCACTAATTGGTGGGTACTAAAGGCCCCCCTTTAGGACCGGTTCGGCACGAACCAGCGCTAAAGTGCCACCACGTGGCGTGAGCTCGCGCCCTGGTATGGGGGACCTTTAGTACCGGTTGGTGTTACCAACCGGTACTAAAGGTTTTTTTTTGAATTTTTTTTGAAATTTTTGGAATTTTTTTTTAATTTTTTTTTGATTTTTAATTTTTCTGAATTATTTGGTGATTTAGTCTCTAATCACCTCTCTTAACTGCTCAAGTGTGGATCACTCATTCCAAATCATCTAACTTCCCGACCGGTCACCCATCCCTCTCACTATTCCAGCCCGAGCATGCTTAACTTTCGGGTTCTATTCTCCTTCGTTTCCAAGTCTGCACTTGTTGTTTTCCTGACAATAGTAAGATGCCAATCCTATTAACCCTCAGGAGTTTAGCCTGAGCATGAAGTCACACATTTCATCGTTTGAGTTTGAAACTATTATTCTAAAAAACAGTAATTATTTAGTAACACTAATATTTCTTGAATAAGTTTGACCATAGTTTGACCACAGTTTGACCATAGTTTGACCAGATTTGACCAAAATTCAAAAAATTGAAATAATTATTTAGTAACACTAATATTCTTGAATAATTATGTAGTAACATTAATACTTCTTGAATAAGTAGATTGACCAGATTTAACAAAAAAAATTAAAAAACTTAAATTTGACCATATCTTTTTTTCCTTTTGGAATTTGAGGATTCTAAAAAATTGCAAACAGGCCGTAGGCGGTCTCCATCGAATGCAGATTTTCGTGCTGAATTTTTTGATATATTATACGTTTTTTCCGACATCGTATGCAAAAGTTATAGCCGTTTTACATTTTCGCTACACTTTTTGCAAAACATGTCCAAATTTAAGTTTTCAAATTTTCCTAACTAGTAGATGTAGTAATATAACTACCTCTCGAAGGATTTTATTTTTTGAAGTTTTTATCATTTTCTTTTGATTTTTTCAGAACTGAAATGGCGACACACAGGGGGGTAGAGTTTGAAAATTGCCCTATAGTGTCGGTTTGTGTCACAAACCGGTACTATAGGTCAGACCCCTTTAGTACCGGTTCGTGGCACAAACCGGTACTAAAGGTTAGACCTTTAGTACCGGTTTGTGACACGAACCGGTACTAAAGGTGATCGTGGGGCCCCGGCCTGACGCCAGCCTGCCATCACCCCTTTAGTACCGGTTCGTGGCACGAACCGGTACTAAAGGTTCAACACGAACCGGCATTAATGCATAGCCGTTCGAACCGGCACTAATGGTACCATTAGTGCCGGCTCAAATTCAAACCGGCACTAATGTGCTTCACGTTTGACCCTTTTTCTACTAGTGTTAGTTCCTGGCCTCCCTCCGTTTCCTCATTCATACTCCGTGGGCGCGAAAACGCCCTCTCCACCAGCCGCGAAACCCCAGCCTCCTCCGTCCTCCACCCCATAGCGGCCAATCTACCGCCGCCCTCCTCCATCACGCCGGAGCCGGTACCCCGACGTCGTCGTCCAACGCAACCGCAAAGCCCTCAAGGACTTAGCAGCTGAAGCCGAGGCAGAGCTGCCTCCACGACGCCGACACCGACGTGCGCTGTACCAGAACCACTCCGACCATGCCGTCCTATGCCTCACTACTGCGGCTCCACTATCACAACCGTCCACCGCACCGGAGCTGTTCCCACTACGCCGTTGTTCGCCGCCTTGGATCTGCTTCCCCGCCGCCGACAGACGGCCACCGCACCACACTCAACAACTTGGCCATGGGTTTGTCCAAGGCTGCACCGTCCTCCACAACTTCTGGTTTTCGGCGAACAACAAGAAGATCGTCAGAAAAACAGAAGGAGGACACAACACTGCCAGCAGAAAGAGGTACTCCTCTTCCCTTATTCGTGCAAATCTTATGTCTCCGCTCACACCGTATTCATCCCACGAAAGAAACTAGTTGAGCGCTTCTTACTGCATCTTCTTTGTGATACTAAATGCACAAGGTTTCCTCCCTTTTACTATTTCACCTTTTCTAGAGGTCAGTAGCCCGCCTGGATTTCAATTTAGGGTCAGTCGAACCGCAATTAAAAGAAGCAGCACCCGCTTAGGCGCGCGGAGCACCTAGTTCGCCTGTTCCCCGGGGAAGCGGCGCATCGGTGTCTATCATAGGGGTGTGAGGTGCAGGAGCTGCTTGCGCCCGATCTGGAGGTCGGCGGGGCTTGAATGGATGGCCGGGGGGGCAGTGCCAAGCACGGCGGTGCGGTGAGGTCGAGGGGAGGGCGCAGGCAGGGGAGGAATACGGGGCCGGTGGTCGCTGGTGTTTCGAGGAAGATCGTCAACACTGACTCGCTGGAGGTAGATGAAGGCGATCTGCCCGTTCTTTGTATACCGGACGGTGCAGAAAAAATGGACTGACCTATTTGTTTTCAGTCGACTGTTATTTTCATAGAATCCTGTAGTAGTTTAGTGTGCCATGCATGTTGTAGAGCTATCATATGTCTCCCGTCATTTATTTCTCACCGACCTGCTATCTGCAACCTTTACACTGTACTAATTCTGCACACACTTCACCCATACTCACACTATTGTTTTTTATGCATGGGTATTTCAGACTCTGACGCAGTGTTGATGAATGTAGAAAAGAAAAGACAGAAGTCGCTCCAGTGTAATTCGAAGATAAGCACTAAGCGTTCCAGCGCTCTATCGGGTGCAGTGTCAGCAGTTGGAGACAGTAAACTTAGCTCTGCAGTTGATGATCTCAATTGCCACACACAACCATCCCAGGTGCTTTGCTTTAACTTCACGCTATCAAATGTGGTTGCATGTTGCATATGGTGTCTAGCTTGTATTGCTTCCAATTTGGTTAAATTGCATTTGCTTACTTTACACATTATACCTTTGATAATGACATGCCTTCCTGTTTTTGATACATACTACATATGTCTATTAACCATGTTAGTACATCAAACTAATGCTCTTTTGTATCCCTCGTCAATCACTTATGATGAGACAGTCACCCGGGTGGGTTTCTGTGAGACGCCATACTCGTATAAAGAGTGCAGTGTCATCCTCCCCACATGATTCTCAAGAAACAGCAAGGCTAAATGAAGATAGTCAACGTAGCTCTCTAGTTGATCACCGCAATTCCCCCACACCACCATCGCAGGTGCTTGCTCTTACTTGGCAGTGTGATATGTAGTGTTCGTCTTACATGAAAGTAGTGTTCGTCAGTATCATGCATCAATAAGTTCTGAAGAGCAAATTTTATTCCTTTTTCTTGTGGGTTTGACTTGACAAGGAAAAATCAAGAAAGAGGAAGGAAAAGAGTAAGGAAGGCGATGATGGTGGTTCTCTGCAGCAACGTAAACAGAGCATCTGTACCGATTCTCCTTGTACTGATAGTGCATTACAAGGTCCAAGTCTTCGCTCCCCTACTCCACCATCCAGGGTGCTTGCTCTAACTTGGCAGTGTGATATCTGGTTGCATGTTGCATATGGTGTCTAGCTCGTATTGCTCCTAATTAGTGTAAACTGCATCTGCTTAGCTTACACATGATACATGTGAATATGATATGCTTTCCTGTTTTGGGTACATACTATATCTTATGATAAGACATTTTTCTTGTGTATCCCTCATGAATGCTCCTAATTTGTTAAATTGCATCTCCTTAGCTTACACATTATACATGTGAATATGACACGCCTTCCTCTTTTTGGTACATACTACATCTACCTATCACACCATGTTCTTACATCAAACTATTGTTCTTGTGTATCCTGCGTCTATCGCTTATGATGAGACAGTCACGCGCGTGGGTTAATATAAGACGGAATACTCTTATAAAGAATGCAATTTCATCCTCTCCACATGATTCTCAAGAAACAGCAAGCCTAAATGAAGATATTGAACGTAGCTCTGTACCTGAAGACCGCACTTCCCCTACACCACCATCACAGGTGCTTTGCTCTAACTTCGCAGTGTGATATGTGGTTGCATGTTGCATACGGTGTCTAGATTGTAATGCTTCTAATTAGGGTAAATTGCATCTGCTTAGTTTACACACTATACCTGTGAATATGACATGCCTTCCTATTTTTAGTACACACTACATCTATGTGTTAACCTTGTTCTTACATGAAACTACCTCTCTTCTGTATCCTGCATCAATCACTTACGATGAGTCAGCTTTATTCGTTGCATATTGCATATTATTTCTAGCCTGTTGCCATGTATTGCTTCTAATTTGGTCAAATACATTTGTTAGGGCACCCTTTTAATTTGGCAGAGTGATATTGGTTTCATCTTTCATATGGTTTCTAGCTTGCATCGATTCTAACAAGTTCAAGCACCTTGTGCTTAGTTTACACTTTATACATCATACATGTCAATATGTCACGCCGTCCTGTTTTTCATATATATTCCATCCTCCTATCATGCGGCTGCCTTACATGAAAGTAGTGTTCGTCAGTATCATGCATCAATGAGTTCTGAAGAGCAAATTTTATTCTTTTTTCTTGTGGGCTTGACTTGACAAGGCAAAATCAAGAAAGAGGAAGGAAAAGAGTAAGGAAGGCGATGATGGTGGTCCTCTGCAGCAACGTAAACGGAGCATCTGTACCGATTCTCCTTGTACTCATAGTGCATTACAAGGTCCAAGTCTCCGCTCCCCTACTCCACCATCCAAGGTGCTTGCTCTAACTTGGCAGTGTGATATCTAGTTGCATGTTGCATATGGTGTCTAGCTCGTATTGCTCCTAATTAGTGTAAATTGCATCTGCTTAGCTTACACATGTTACATGTGAATATGACACGCTTTCCTGTTTTTGGTACATACGATATCTGTCTATCACACCATGTTCTTACATGAAACTACTCTTCTTGTGTATCCTGCATCAGTCACTTATGATGGGACACCTTTAAGTTGGCAGTGTGATATTGGTTTGCGTCTTGAATATGATTTCTAGCATGTATTGCTTCTAGTTTGATGAATGCCACCTATGACGAGACAGTTTTAACTTGGCAGAGTGATATTGACTTCACCTTCCATATGGTGTCTTGCAGTGTTTCTAATTTGTTGAAGTGCCTTCTGCTTAGTTACCACATCATAGGTGCGAATATGTCAAGCCGTCCATTTTTCGTACATATTCCATCCTTGTATCATGACTTTGCCTTTGATAAGAGTAGTGTTCGTCAGTATCATGCATGAATGAGTTCTGAAGAGCGAATGATATTCCTTTTTCTTGTCGGTATGACCTCAGAATGCAAAATCAATAAAGCTGAAGGAAATTGTCAAGGCATTGGATGATGGTGGTCCTTCCGAGCAACTAAAACGGAGGTTCTCTACAGATTCTACTCCTCCATCCTCCCAACAAGATCCGACCCAGCAATGTACACGAGCCCTGGCCGTACGTATGCACGAGTAGGCGTTCGAGACCCCGCCCGTATGTACACATACGTGGCCGTATTTTCTTTCTTGCACCCTGACCGCTGTACGTACATGTGCATGCTACGTGCGCGCCTCTACTACGACACGTGCGCACCTCTACATTGACCAGTATGTACGTACACATTCACGACCAGAATGACAATGCTACATACGCTTCGACCAGGTGGGCCCCGACTGTCAGGCACTTCCTTGCCTGCGAAGATGTAGCTGGTGGGTCCCAGCAGTCAGGGGGGCGAAATACGGTGGCCCGTGGGTCCCGCTATCAGGTGGAGGAATAATTATTTTGCACATAATAACGAGGCGCTTCCTTGCTGCGGCCGTGGACCCAGCTGTCAGCCTCTCCATGTACAGTCCACGTCCGATGGAAGCCGTTCCTTGACCACGTTGACCACGCCGCGCCGAGAGCACCAGGGCGGTGGACAACGGCGGGGCCTAGGGAGGGGACGACACGGAGCTGGGGAAGACGCGGCAGTGGATGCCCACGCGTAGAGGAGTACGAGGGTTCACTGGTTCGCTGCGGTGTGAGGCTGCCGTCGCCGCAGAATAATAGGGGGGTGTGGGTGAGTAGAGGGATGGCATGGCTAGCGGTGGGAGTAGTAGGGGGCGGTGAGGCCTCCGCCGCATCGCAGCCGGCCACGGGAGGCAGGAGCACGAGGCACGACCGGCGCTGGTTTGGGCGGCTGGAGCAAGAAGACCAGAGGTTGAAGAAGCACTACGGCCGTTGGATGTACATCATACGGTCACTGGAGCTAGAATCGTGCATATTGACTAAGTTGACAAAGACCTCCGTCCCCGTCAACTTAGTAGGCCCACAAGTCAGCCTGCCACTATACTGGGTCCCAGCTAACAGGGGGAGTATTCATTTTTTTTGTGCATAATAAGGAGGCACTTCCTTGCGTGCAAAGATATAGCTGGTGGGTCCGAGCTGTCAGCGGAGGTAACGTTTTCTTCGTGAAATACAGAGGCCCTTTCGGTGGGTCCCCGATGTCAGGTGGAGGAATCATTATTTTGCGCGTAATAAGGAGGCATTTCCTTGCGTGCGGCCGTGGACCCAGCTGTCGGCCTCTCCACGTAAAGTCCACTTCAGATGCATGTCGGTCGTTCACCATGTTGACCAGGCTGCGCTGAGAGCACCAAGGCAGTGGACGACGGCAAGGCCTAGGAAGGGGTCGACACGGAGGCAGGGAAGACTCGGCAGTTGTTTCCCACGCGGAGGGGAGTACGACTGTACGAGGGTTTATTGGTTCGTCTGCCGTCGCCGGAGAATAACAGCAGGTGTGGGTGAATAGAGGGATGGCTAGGCCAGCGATGGGAGTACGGTCGGGCGGTGAGGCCTACGCGGCAGCATAGCCGGCTGCGAGGAGGAGGGAGCAGGCAGTCCCGCCGGCGCTTGTTTGAGCGGCTGGAGCAGGAAGAGCAGAGATTGAAGAAGCACAACGGCCGTTGGATGGACGTCCAACAGTCAGTGCTTGTGCGTCAACCTTTTTTTTAGGAAAGCCTCAAATCTGTGGAAAACAGCATACATCCCATCTGCCATTATTTCTAATAATTTACAGCCCATTAAGGTTTTTTGGAGCCCGTATTCTTTTTGTTAGCATTACAGCCCATATTGTGGCAACTGTTAAAAAATTATACGGAATTTTGCATATTTCGGTGCGGTCCGAACTGTTTTTAATCCCGAAATTTCGACTCACATTCAAACTGATTTTAAAAATAAATGTATCTCAATATAAAATCCAACAAATTCTCCACGCATAAAAATTAATGTAATTTAAAATCTTGAAATGACGAAAAAGATATTTGAAACTAATTGCTGGTTTGATGTGTTTTAAAAATGTACAACCCATTTCTCATTACTGATGGGCCATTTTCTCAGCCAGCCGAATGATAGCTCTCCCCGTCTTGAAAGAATTGCAGCCCAATAGGCCTGACAAAGCGACTTACTTGGCAAATCACAAAAAAACTGGGCTGTGGCCGTGGACCCAGCTGTCAGCCTCTTCACGTACAGTACTCTTCCGATGGAAGTCATTCCTTGACCACATTGTCCACGCCGCGCGAAGAGCACCACAGCGGTGGACGGCTGTGAGGCCTAGGAAGGGGACGACACGGCAGTGGAAGCCCGCGCGGAGAGGACTACGAGGGTTCACTGGTTCGGCTGCGGTGTGATGCTGCCGTCGCCGCAGGGCCTGACCAGCGGTGGGAATGGTAGGGGGCGGCGAGGCCTCTGCGGCAGCACAGCCGGCCACGGGAGGCAGGAGCATGCGGCATGACCGGCGCTGCTTTGGGCGGCTGGAGCTAGAAGACCAGAGGTTGAAGAAGCACTACGGCCGTTGGATGGACATCGTATGGTCACTGGAGCTAGAATCGTTCATATTGACTAAGTTAACAAAGCCCTTCGTCCTCGTCAACTTAGTAGGCCCACAAGTCAGCCTCCCAGCAAGGTGGGTCTTAGCTAGCCGGGGGAGTATTCATATTTTTGTGCGTAATAAGGAGGCACTTTCGGTGGGTCCGAGCTGACAGTCGGAGGAACGTTTTTTTCGCGAAATACGGTGGCCCGTCCGGTGGGTCCCAGCAGTCAGGGGGAAACGATTTTTTCGCAAAATACTGGTGGCCCGTCCGGTGGGTCCCCACTGTCAGGTGGAGGAATAATTATTTTCCGCATAATAAGGAGGCACTTCCTTGCGGCTGCCGTGGACCCAGCTGTCAGCCTCTCCACCTACAGTACTCTTCCGATGGAAGTCGATCGTTGACCACATTGACCACGCCGCGCCGAGAGCACCACAGCGGTGGACGACGGCGAGGCCTAGGAAGGGGACGACGCGGAGCCGTGCAAGACGCGGCAGTGGATGCCCACGCGGAGAGGAGTACGAGCGTTCACTGGTTCGACTGCGGTGTGAGGCTGCCGTCGCTGCAGAATAACAGGGGGTGTGGGTGAGTGGAGGGATGGCCTGGCCAGTGGTGGGAGTAGTATGGAGGCGGTGAGGCCTCCGCGGTAGCACAGCCGGCCATGGGAGGCAGGAGCAGGCGGCACGACCGCGCTGCTTTGGGCGGCTGGAGCAAGAAGACCAGAGGTTGAAGAAGCACTATGGCCATTGGATGGACATCATACGATCACTGGAGTATTGACTAAGTCGACAAAGCTCTCCGTCCCTGTCAACTTAGTAAGCCCACAAGTCAGCCCAACAATATGGTGGGTCCCAGCTAGCAGGGGGTATTCATTTTTTTGGGTGTAATAAGGAGGCACTTCCTTGCGTGCGAAGATATAGCTGGTGGGTCCGACCTGTCAGCGGGGGGAACATTTTTTTGCGAAATACAGAGGCCCTTCCTGTGGGTCCTAGCTGTCAGGTGGAGGAATCATTATTTTGCGCGTAATAAGGAGGCATTTCCTTGTGTGCGGCCGTGGACCCAGCTGTCAGCCTCTCCACATACAGTCCAGTTCCGATGGATGTCGTTCATTGACCACGTTGACCAGGCCGCGCCGAGAGCACCAGGGCGGTGGACGACGGCGAGGCCTAGGAAGGGAACGACACGTAGCCAGGGAATACTCGGCAGTTGTTTCCCATGCGGAGGAGTACGAGGGTTTACTGGTTCGTCTGCCGTCGCCGGAGAATAACAGCAGGTGTGGGTGAGTAGAGGGATGGCTAGGCTAGCGATGGGAGTACGGTGGGGCCGTGAGGCCTGCGCGGCAGCATAGCCGGCCGCGGGAGGAGGGAGTAGGCAGTCCCGCCGGCGCTTGTTTGAGCGGCTTGATCATGAAGAGCAGAGATTGAAGAAGCACCACAGTCGTTGGATGGACATCCAACAGTCACTGCTCTCATGTGTTGACTAAGTTGACAGGGCGTTGCGTGTGCGCCAACCTTTTTTTATGAAAGCATACGCGTCAACCTGTAGTAGGCGCACAAGTCAGCCTCAAATCTGTGGAAAATAGCATACAACCCATCTGCCATTATTTCTAATAATGTACAGCCCATTTGCTGATTCGTAAGAATTTTTTTGGAGCCCATCTTCTTTTTGTTAGCATCACACCCCATATTGTGGCCACGGTTAAAAAGTATACGAAATTTTGCATATTTCTGTGCGCTCAACTGTTTTTAATCCAGAAATATCGATTCACATTCAAACTATTTTGAAAAATAATTTATATAAATATAAAATCCAAATAATTGTCCAGGCATAAAAATCAATGGAATTTAAGATCTTGTAATGAACAAAAAATTGAAACTAATTCCCGGTTTGATGTGTTTTAAAAATGTACATCCCATTTCTGGGCAAACCGAATGAAACTCTCCTCGTCTTGAAAGATTTGCAGCCCAGCAGGGCCGATAAAGCAAGTAGGCCTTGTTTGGGTATTTCTTTTTTAAAAAATAGAACTGGGCTAGCCATTTTCAGCAAGAAAAAAACACAACTGGGCTCATGATGTGGTAAACATAAATAAAACCCTGGCTAGACGGGCCACAGCCCCCGCACAGCCCCTTGTTACCCTGATCCGTCGCTAAAACTAGTATAAATAACAACTGCTTGTTCCTCAAAAAAAACTGCGCGACTTGCTGGGTCCCTGGTGTCAGCCGCTCGTAGTGTAATTCTCTCGTTTATTGACTACGTTGACAATGGCGTGAGCCCCAGATGTCCAACCAATTAGGAGGAACCATATTTTTGGGCTTGTACTATAGAGGCACTTGCTTGTGTACTGCCATGACGCTGGTGGGTCCCTACTGTCATCCTCTCCACGTACAGTCATCTCCTTGTTCCTCTCGGTTGTTGACGACGTTGACAACGCAAGAGGGCGGCGCACCGCGCACGGCGAGCGAACCAAGGCCGCAAGGTGGAGGACGACGGCGAGGCCTCGAACGGAACGAACAGGACCGTTAAAGATGCGCCGGTCCAGTCGCAGGCGGAGGGGAGTACGAGGGTTTACTGGTTCGGGCGCGGGTGCGTGTTGGGGCTGATGTCGCCGGAGAATAACAGGACGTGTGGGGGAATAGAGGGAGGGACTGGCCAACGTTGGAGGGTACGTACGGTAGGGCGGCGGAGGCGCAGCCAGCCATGGGAGGCAGGAGCAAGCGGAGCCAACGGGGTGGTTTGGTTTGGGCGATTGGAGGAAGAAGAAGACAAGAGATAGAAGATACACGACAGATGTTGGATGTCAATCCAACGGCTGGTAGGCAGAATCGTTTGTTGACTGGCTAGTAAGTCGACACCACCTTGGATAGGCTATTTCCTCGCGGGTCCCAAATGTCAGAATCCAAATCTGTCACGGTCATGCAGCCTTTCCTATGAAAATTTACAACCCATTTGATGTGCTAGTTCGAAATAAGTTTGTGGGTGCTGGTGGGGGCTAATCACTTGGCTTCTGTAATGCACAGTGGGCTCAAGCAGCCGGCGAGAGTGATGTTATATCCCTTGGTTTGGATTTGTTATAATATTTCACTCTAAATTAAATGAATGGCAAGCCATTTGCCTTGTTTCAAAGAAAATATGACAGTCACAGCCGAGTTGAAAAGGGCAGGAACATCTAACTCCAGCTTACAAACTGTACAAAAGCACGAGGGTTAATTGTTCATCAGGTTTACAAAAAAACCAGATTGAAAAGGGCAACAACATCTAACTCCAGCACTGTTTTCGGTAGTCACAGTCAAATGGATCGGTCAGGTCCATAGAATGAACATCTTGGGTCGTAAAATTTACTGGATTATGACCACAATATGTTGTAAATAGAAGCCCGGCACGTTCAGAATCTCTTTTGCCCACCTGAAACTCCTTTTTTACTCTTTGACATACCCATCCGTCAAAACCATGCTGCTGATAAACTTAAGCCTGATGGACAATAGTAACCTCGCATTCAGCAGGAATAATGTGACAAATCTTGTGTTTGCACGGTTGGCTACATATCGTTCTAGCGTTATTGTCTTCAATCGAATCTCATGAGAAGTGGAAAAATCCCGATGCTTACGAATCCACCGATTGGTTATAACTTTCTTACCCCGTCCTGTTGCCTAAATAGACACGAAGATTGAAAACAGTTGAGGTCTAAAAGAAGAGTGTCGAAAGAGCAACAGCTGAACGGTTAATTCTAGTACACTATATGCGGGCTTCCAATGTGCGTGAAATTATCACCTTTATATACAACATCTCCAGACATGGAAAGCATTGCAGCAAGTCAATAATCTTGTTCGGATCAAAACTATTCATTTGTATATATAAGATCTTAACAGAATCCAGCACCATTGATAGGCCATCCATGGAGAAACTCTTCACTGAGCATAGAACATAATATTAGTACAAAATGTGTACTCCAAGATGATATATAAATTATGCGCAGAAATTTAAAATGCAGCTTATGGTTACAAGTGTAGATGATAATATAAAGTACCCGAAGAACTGCGGAGCCAAACACCATATTGAAATGGGCACAGAGATCATGTATTACACCCAAGGTCTCCAGTTTAGGCGCAGAGAGGACGGTTATTTGCAACAGTGAATAACTAGAATCAAGGATCAACCTTTGAAGTGAAGGGGCATCTTGGATGATGAGCTGCCTTCCGTCAAAAGAAATTCCAATTCTTACAAGGTTAGGCGACTTTATTTGGAGACAACCGATTCTAACTGTGAAAACAAGCACCAAGCACTCCAGCGCTGGGCAACTGGAGTGGATGATGTTGTGCAATGAGGCCTCCGATATACGAACCTGCACAAGTGAAAGTTTCTTGAGAAATGGGAGTCGAAGGTTTTGTACCAGATTGTCTGGTAGGCAGCACTGCGCAAAGGTGGCGGTGTGGAGAGAGGACGAAAACCCCGAGATGGACATCGGTGCTGAGGGCACAAGTTCATGGCGTTCGGTATGTGGTATGTGATTTCCAGGGGAATAGTAGAACTCAAGCAGCTGTAGTTCTGTGAATTCAGGGGCTTCCAGCCAAGCGTCCATCGTGCAGGGCATGGTATGCTTGCTCAGGTAGCATGACGGGATGCAAAGGCTTTGAACGGAGCCCTGGTGGGAGGAGATGATGGCTCTGGGGATTTCAAAATCATTGAAGAGAGATAGCTGACGACAGTCGAGATTAAGGGGAACGGCGCCATAGAGGGCACCACCGAATTGAGAGGACTTGGGTGCGGCAGCAATCCTTGGTGGGGAGAAGCGAGATGATCTCCCCAAGGATGGCGTCCGAGAGATCGCTGATGCGGTCCACCCGAGATTCTACGGGTTCCTGGGATCCGGTGGGGGCGGGGTCGCCGCTTCTCCCCGCACTGCCGGGTGCGGGATCTACAACAGGCGTCGTCGCTGGCGGGAGCCTCATCTTCTTGGCGGTGGGGTCAGCCGACTCCATTTTCCTCGAGGGCGTCGCGTCGCGCTCACGGATTTGAGCATAGTAACGAATGACGAGCCTAGTTGTAGTGCGAGCGAAGAAGAAGGGGAGCTGGGGGTTTTCTGTAGGAGTGAGGAAGAAGGGGAGCTGGGGTTTCCTGTAGGAGTGAGGTGAGGAATTTGGGGGTACGAGTGGAGCGAGCTGACGTGAGATGGGTGGGAGCGAGGAGGAAGAAGAGCACCTAGGTTTTTAAATTGATTTTACTATTTACTAGTGTGGATGGGCTGTTTTGTCTTGGGACCCGAGAAACAATTACTACTAGTACAGTGGAGACACTCTACAGCTACCCAGAAAAACAATTACTACTAGTACAGTGGAGACACTCTACCGCTTCTGGATCCTCCTAGGTCATTGAAACGTCTCCCTCTACTGGATGTCGTTATACTTTTGTTCACCGACATGCGGGCCATGCAGCACGCGGGCCCAAATGCCATCCACCAAATTAGAAGGCAGTATGCAGGCGGAGAGTCACCCCGGTCATAGCGCGGTAGTAACAAGCCATCGTATCAGAAAACCCCACCTCCCTGCAGTCTAAATTTGACGGACGAAGCAACCATCATTTCACTCTTCGCTGAATCCCCTTCTCCCTCACCGTCTTCAAGAAAGGCAACACTTGCATCTGCCACTGTTCTTCTCTCCGAATGAAGGGAAGGTAAGAGGATCCGTGATGTTGGTATATTTTCGTTCAGAGGAAAAAAAGAACTTTTGCAAAGCAGTAACCGATCCTCACTCTCTTTTTTGTTTCATTGTCATTGCGATTGTGCTTTCCTTTCAGTGGACTCCTAGTATTCGCCAGTTTCATGATGGACCAAGGAGAACCAGGCAAAGATCTGTCGATATTGGAGTAGACGCGGGAGGCTGATCCCCATGAGACAGAGAGCTCCAAGAAGATGGAGGCAACCACCGAGGCGACCCCAGATACTGAGATGGTCAACACACCGTTTGAGGTTATAGCCCCCGTGGCACTGCAGGAGCAGTTTTCCACCTTCGAGGATGTGTCCCCCCCCCAGCTGAGCTGCCCAAGGTGATTTCCTTCTTTGCCGATCTCGATTGTGGTTTTTCATCTAAGTATGTGGTGATTTTTTTAGAAAAGGAAGTATGTGGTGATTAATAATGCACAATTTTATTAGCTTCGATGCCATGGTATACGTAGTGGTTTAAATAACTTGTGTTTCTTATACTGAAAAGTAATTCAGAATTTGTTTCCGTTTCAATTAGAGCCCTGATGCAGACAAGGATTGTGTGGTTGTACATGTCACTCGCTATGAGGCGGACGACCTGAATATACGCACTGGGAAAACAGAGTTCTTAGGCTGTTGGATCCTGGAAGCCATTTGCGGTTATACCAATGAAGAGTTGTATTCCAGCCTCACTGTTGTCAGGTGTGTTGTCCAGGGTGTACTAAAGCACAAGAAGTTCAAAGCTACTCCTTCGTTTGTGAGGAATACTGTTCTTGTCAAGCTTACGCAGGAAGATGACGTGGCATGCCTCCACAAACAAGTTTATCAGTGGCAAGGCCACAAGGTTGTCTTCATGAAGGTTCACAGGATTGAGCTACTGTGGGACATCCTCAATGATGTTCATGGCAAGGTTGTTGGGGAACGTAGAAGAATTTTAAAATTTTCTACGCATTACCAAGATCAATCTATGGAGTCATCTAGCAACGAGGGAGAGAGGAGTGCATCTACATACCCTTGTAGATCACGCGCGGAAGCGTTCAAGAGAACGTGGTTGATGGAGTCGTACTCGACGTGATTCAAATCACCGATGACCTAGTGCCGAACGGACGACACCTCCGTGTTCAACACACGTACGGTTAGGAAGATGTCTCCTCCTTATTGATCCAGCAAGGGGGAAGGAGAGGTTGATGAAGATCCAGCAGCACGACGGCGTGGTGGTGGAAGCAGCAGGATCCCGGCAGGGCTTCGCCCAGCGCAAGCGTGGAGGAGAGGTGTTACGGAGGGAGAGGGAGGCGCCAAGAGAAAGGGGTGCGGCTGCCCTCCCTCCCCCCTCTTTATATAGGGGCCTTGGGGGGGCACTGGCCCTAGGGAGATGGATCTCCAAGGGGGCGGCGGCCAAGGGTGGCTTCCCCCCCAAGCCAAGTGGGGGGCGCCCCCACCCCTAGGGTTCCCAACCCTAGGCGCAGGGCAGGCCCAAGGGGGGGCTCACCAGCCCACTAGGGGCTGGTTCCCCACCCAATTCAGCCCATGGGGCCCTCCGGGATAGGTGGCCCCACCCGGTGGACCCCCGGGACCCTTCTGGTGGTCCCGGTACAATACCGGTAACCCCCGAAACCTTCCCGATGGCCAAAACTTGACTTCCCATATATAAATCTTTACCTCCGGGCCATTCCGGAACTCCACGTGACGTCCATGATCTCATCCGGGACTCCGAGAAACTTTCGGGTTACTGCATACTAATATCTCTACAACCCTAGCGTCACCGAACCTTAAGTGTGTAGAACCTACGGGTTCGGGAGACATGCAGACATGACCGAGACGCCTCTCCGGTCAATAACCAACAGCGGGATCTGGATACCCATGTTGGCTCCCACATGCTACACGATGATCTC
The DNA here is from genome assembly GCF_056163025.1 of Triticum urartu. Classification (NCBI taxonomy): domain Eukaryota; kingdom Viridiplantae; phylum Streptophyta; class Magnoliopsida; order Poales; family Poaceae; genus Triticum; species Triticum urartu. The sequence goes on along the minus strand of NC_141877.1, from coordinate 55,902,567 downwards.
ATCGGATGAACCACGATGTCGAGGATTCAATCAATCCGTATACAATTCCCTTTGTCAATCGGTATGTTACTTGCCCGAGACTCGATCATCGGTATCCCAATACCTCGTTCAATCTCGTTACCGGCAAGTCACTTTACTCGTGCCGTAATGCATGATCCCGTGATCAACCACTTGGTCACATTGAGCTCATTATGATGATGCATTACCGAGTGGGCCCAGAGATACCTCTCCGTCATACGGAGTGACAAATCCCAGTCTCGATTCGTGCCAACCCAACAGATACTTTTGGAGATACCTGTAATGTACCTTTATAGTCACCCAGTTACGTTGTGACGTTTGGCACACCCAAGGCACTCCTATGGTATCCGGGAGTTGCACAATCTCATGGTCTAAGGAAATGATACTTGACATTCGGAAAAGCTACAGCAAACGAACTACACGATCTTTGAGCTATCCTTAGGATTGGGTCTTGTCCATCACATCATTCTCCTAATGATGTGATCCCGTTATCAATGACATCCAATGTCCATAGTGAGGAAACCATGACTATCTTTTGATCAACGAGCTAGTCAACTAGAGGCTCACTAGGGACGTGTTGTGGTCTATGTATTCACACATTTATTATGATTTCCGGATAACACAATTATAGCATGAACAATAGACAATTATCATGAACAAAGAAATATAATAATAACCATTTTATTATTGCCTCTAGGGCATATTTCCAACAGTCTCCCACTTGCACTAGAGTCAATATTCTAGTTACATTGTGATGAATCGAACAGCCATGCAGTTCTGGTGTTGATCATCTTTTGCTCTAGGGAGAGGTTTAGTCAACGGATCTGACACATTCAGGTCTGTATGTACTTTACAAATCTCTATGTCTCCATTTTGAACACTTTCATGAATGGAGTTGAAGCGACGCTTGATATGCCTGGTCTTTCTGTGAAACCTGGGCTCCTTGGCAAGGGCAATAGCTCCAGTGTTGTCACAGAAGAGAGTCATCGGGCCCGACGATTGGGTATGACTCCTAGGTCGGTAATGAACTCCTTCACCCAGACTAATTCTTGTGCTGCCTCCGAGGCTTCCATGTACTCTGCTTCACATGTAGATCCCGCCACAACGCTTTGCTTGCAACTGCACCAGCTTACTGCGCCACCATTCAAAATATACATGTATCCGGTTTGTGACTTAGAGTCATCCAGATCTGTGTCGAAGCTAGCATCGATGTAACCCTTTACGACGAGCTCTTCATCACCTCCATACACGAGAAACATGTCCTTAGTCCTTTTCAGGTACTTCTGGATATTCTTGACCGCTGTCCAGTGTTCCATGCCGGGATTACTTTGGTACCTTCCTACCAAACTTATGGCAAAGTTTACATCAGGTCTGGTACACAGCATAGCATACATGATAGACCCTATGGCCGAGGCATAGGGGACGACACTCACCTTTTCTCTATCTTCTGCCGTGGTCGGGCATTGAGTCGTGCTCAATCTCGTACCTTGCAATACAGGTAAGAACCACTTCTTTGACTGATCCATTTTGAACTTCTTCAATATCTTGTCATGGTACGTACTTTGTGAAAGATCAATGAGGCGTCTTGATCTATCTCTATAGATCTTGATGCCTAATATATAAGCAGCTTCTCCAAGGTCCTTCATTGAAAAACACTTGTTCAAGTAGGCCTTTATGCTTTCCAAGAATTCTATATCATTTCCCATCAATAGTATGCCATCCACATACAATATGAGAAATACTATAGAGCTCCCACTCACTTTCTTGTAAATGCAGGCTTCTCCATAATTCTGCGTAAACCCAAACGCTTTGATCATCTCATCAAAACGAATGTTCCAACTCCGAGATGCTTGCACCAGCCCATAAATCGAGCGTTGGAGCTTGCACACCTTGTCAGCATTCTTAGGATCGAAAAAACCTTCCGGCTGCATCATATACAATTCTTCCTTAAGGAAACCATTAAGGAATGCCATTTTGACGTCCATTTGCCATATCTCATAATCATAGAATGCGGCAATTTCTAACATGATTCGGACGGACTTCAACTTCGCTGCGGGTGAGAAAGTCTCATCGTAGTCAACCCCTTGAACTTGTCGATAACCCTTAGCGACAAGCCGAGCTTTATAGATGGTCACATTACCATCCGCGTCTGTCTTCTTCTTAAAGATCCATTTATTTTCTATGGATCGCCGATCATCGGGCAAGTCAGTCAAATTCCATACTTCGTTTTCATACATGGATCCTATCTCGGATTTCATGGCTTCCAGCCATTTGTCGGAATCCGGGCCTGCCATCGCTTCTTCATAGTTCGAAGGTTCACCGTTGTCTAACAACATGATTTCCAAGACAGGGTTGTCGTACCACTCTGGTGCGGAACGTGTCCTCGTGGACCTACGAAGTTTAGTAGTAACTTGATCTGAAGTTTCATGATCATCACATTAACTTCCTCTCTAGTCGGTGCAGGCACCCCAGGAACATTTTCTTGAGCTGCGCCACTTACCGGTTCAAGAGGTAATACTTCATCAAGTTCTACTTTCCTCCCACTTATTTCTTTCGAGAGAAACTCTTTCGCTAGAAAGGACCCATTCTTGGCAACAAAGATCTTGCCTTCGGATCTGAGGTAGAAGGTATACCCAACAGTTTCTTTAGGGTATCCTATGAAGACGCATTTTTCCGACTTGGGTTCGAGCTTTTCAGGTTGAAGTTTCTTGACATAAGCATCGCATCCCCAAACTTTTAGAAACGACATCTTAGGTTTCTTCCCAAACCATAATTCATACGGTGTCGTCTCAACGGATTTCGACGGAGCCCTATTTAAAGTGAATGCGGCAGTCTCTAAAGCATAGCCCCAAAATGATAGCGGTAAATCAGTAAGAGACATTATAGATCGCACCATATCCAATAGAGTGCGATTACGACGTTCGGACACACCATTACGCTGAGGTGTTCCAGGCGGCGTGAGTTGTGAAACTATTCCACATTTTCTTAAGTGTGTGCCAAATTCGTGACTCAAGTATTCTCCCCCATGATCTGATCGCAAGAACTTGATTTTCTTGTCACGTTGATTCTCAACCTCACTCTGAAATTCCTTGAACTTTTCAAAGGTCTCAGACTTGTGTTTCATTAAGTAGACATACCCATATCTACTCAAGTCATCAGTGAGGGTGAGAACATAACGATAGCCACCGCGAGCCTCAACACTCATTGGACCACACACATCAGTATGTATGATTTCCAATAAGTTGGTTGCTCGCTCCATTGTTCCTGAGAACGGAGTCTTGTCATTTTACCCATGAGGCATGGTTCGCACATGTCAAATGATTCGTAATCAAGAGACTCTAAAATTCCATCTGCAAGGAGTTTCTTTATGCGTTTGACACCTATGTGACCAAGGCGGCAGTGCCACAAGTATGTGGGACTATCATTATCAACCTTACATCTTTTGGTATTCACACTATGAATATGTGTAGCATTATGCTCGAGATTCATTAAGAATAAACCATTCACCATCGGAGCATGACCATAAAACATATCTCTCATATAAATAGAACAACCATTATTCTCGGATTTAAATGAGTAGCCATCTCGAATTAAACGAGATCCTGATACAATGTTCATGCTCAAAGCTGGCACTAAATAACAATTATTGAGGTTTAAAACTAATCCCGTAGGTAAATGTAGAGGCAGCGTGCCGACGGCGATCACATCGCCTTGGAACCATTCCCGACGCGCATCGTCACCTCGTCCTTCGCCAGTCTCAGCTTATTCCACAGCTCCTGCTTTGAGTTACAAATGTGAGTAACCGCACCGATATCAAATACACAGGAGCTACTACGAGTACTGGTAACGTACACATCAATTACATGTATATCACATATACCTTTAGTGTTGCTGGCCTTCTTGTCCGGTAAGTATTTGGGGCAGTTCCGCTTCCAGTGACCACTTCCCTTGCAATAAAAACACTCAGTCTCGGGCTTGGGTCCATTCTTTGGCTTCTTCCCGGCAGCTTGCTTACCGGGCACGGCAACTCCCTTGCCGTCCTTCTTGAAGTTCTTCTTACCCTTGCCTTTCTTGAACTTAGTGGTTTTATTCACCATCAACACTTGATGTTCCTTTTTGATTTCCACCTCTGCTGATTTCAGCATTGAATACACCTCAGGAATGGTCTTCTCCATCCCCTGCATATTGAAGTTCATCACAAAGCTCTTGTAGCTCGGTGGAAGCGACTGAAGGATTCTGTCAATGACCGCGTCATCCGGGAGATTAACTCCCAGCTGAGTCAAGCGGTTATGCAACCCAGACATTCTAAGTATGTGCTCACTGACAGAACTGTTTTCCTCCATCTTACAGCTGAAGAACTTGTCGGAGGCTTCATATCTCTCGACCCGGGCATGAGCTTGAAAAACCATTTTCAGCCCTTCGAACATCTCATATGCTCCATGTCTCTCAAAACGCTTTTGGAGCCCCGGTTCAAAGCTGTAAAGCATGCCGCACTGAACGAGGGAGTAATGATCAGCACGTGACTGCCAAGCGTTCATAACGTCTTGGTTCTGTGGGACAGGTGAGTCACCTAGCGGTGCTTCTAGGACATAATCTTTCTTGGCAGCTATGAGGATGATCCTCAGGTTCCGGACCCAGTCCATATAGTTGCTGCCATCGTCTTTCAACTTGGTTATCTCTAGGAACGCGTTGAAGTTGAGGACAACGTGGGCCATTTGATCTACAAGACATATTGTAAAGATTTTAGACTAAGTTCATGATAATTAAGTTCATCTTATCATATTATTCAATGAACTCCCACTCAGATAGACATCCCTCCAGTCATCTAAGTGAAACATGATCTGAGTTAACTAGGCCGTGTCCGATCATCACGTGAGACGGACTAGCCAACATCGGTGAACATCTTCATGTTGATCGTATCTTTTATACGACTCATGCTTGACCTTTCGGTCTTCCGTGTTCCGAGGCCATGTCTGTACATGCTAGGCTCGTCAAGTCAACCTAAGTGTATTGCGTGTGTAAATCTGGCTTACACCCGTTGTATTCGAACGTTAGAATCTATCACACCCGATCATCACGTGGTGCTTCGAAACAACGAACCTTCGCAATGGTGCACAGTTAGGGGGAACACTTTCTTGAAATTATTGCGAGGGATCATCTTATTTAAGCTACCATCGTTCTAAGCAAATAAGATGTAAAACATGATAAACATCACATGCAATCAAATAGTGACATGATATGGCCAATATCATTTGCTCCTTTTGATCTCCATCTTCGGGGCTCCATCATCGTTGTCACCGGCATGACACCATGATCTCCATCATCATGATCTCCATCATTGTGTCTTCTTGAAGTTGTCTCGTCATCTATTACTTCTACTACTATGGCTAACTCTTTAGCAATAAAGTAAAGTAATTACATGACGTTTATGTTGACACGCAGGTCATAAATAAATAAAGACAACTCCTATGGCTCTTGCCGATTGTCATACTCATCGACATGCAAGTCGTGATTCCTATTACAAGAACATGATCATCTCATACATCACATATATCATTCATCACATCCTTTGGCCATATCACATCACAAAACACTTGCTGCAAAAACAAGTTAGACGTCCTCTAATTGTTGTTGCAAGTTTTTACGTGCCTGCTATAGGTTTCTAGAAAGAACGTTTCTTACCTACGCCAAAACCACAACATGAATTGCCAATTTCTATTTACCCTTCATAAGGACCCTGTTCATCGAATCCGATCTGACTAAAGTGGGAGAGACAGACACCCGCCAGCCACCTTATGCAACTAGTGCATGTTAGTCGATGGAACCAGTCTCACGTAAGCGTACGTGTAAGGTCGGTCCGGGCCGCTTCATCCCACGATGCCGCCGAATCAAGATAAGACTAGTAACGGCAAGCAAATTGACAATATCGACGCCCACAACTGCTTTGTGTTCTACTCGTGCATAGTAACTACGCATAGACCTAGCTCATGATGCCACTGTTGGGGAATGTAGCAGAATTTTAAAATTTTCTACGCATCACCAAGATCAATCTATGGAGTCATCTAGCAACGAGGGAGGGAGGAGTGCATCTACATACCCTTGTAGATCACGCGTGGAAGCGTTCAAGAGAACGGGGTTGATGGAGTCGTACTCGACGTGATTCAAATCACCGATGACCTAGTGCCGAACGGACGGCACCTCCGCGTTCAACACACGTACGGTTAGGAAGACGTCTCCTCCTTCTTGATCCAGCAAGGGGGAAGGAGAGGTTGATGAAGATCCAGCAGCACGACGGCATGGTGGTGGATGCAGCAAGATCTCGGCAGGGCTTCACCAAGCGCAAGCGGGGAGGAGAGGTGTTACGGAGGGAGAGGGAGGCGCCAAGAGCAAGGGGTGCGGCTGCCCTCCCTCCCCCCTCTTTATATAGGCGCCTTGGGGGGGCGCCGGCACTAGGGAGATGGATCTCCAAGGGGGCGGCGGCCAAGGGTGGCTTCCCCCCCAAGCCAAGTGGGGGGCGCCCCCACCCCTAGGGTTTCCCAACCCTAGGCGCAGGGCAGGCCCAAGGGGGGGCGCACCAGCCCAGTAGGGGCTGGTTCCCCACCTAATTCAGCCCATGGGGCCCTCCGGGATAGGTGGCCCCACCCGGTGGACCCCCGGGACCCTTCTGGTGGTCCTGGTACAATACCGGTAACCCCCGAAACCTTCCCGATGGCCAAAACTTGACTTCCCATATATAAATCTTTACCTCCGGGCCATTCCGGAACTCCACGTGACGTCCGTGATCTCATCCGGGACTCCGAACAACTTTCGGGTTACTTAAGTGTGTACAACCCTAGCGTCACCGAACCTTAAGTGTGTAGAACCTACGGGTTCGGGAGACATGCAGACATGACCGAGACGCCTCTCCAGTCAATAACCAACAGTGGGATCTGGATACCCATGTTGGCTCCCACATGCTACACGATGATCTCATCGGATGAACCACGATGTCGAGGATTCAATCAATCCGTATACAATTCCCTTTGTCAATCGGTACATTACTTGCCCGAGACTCGATCGTCGGTATCCCAATACCTCGTTCAATCTCGTTACCGGCAAGTCACTTTACTCGTGCCGTAATGCATGATCCCGTGATCAACCACTTGGTCACTTTGAGCTCATTATGATGATGCATTACCGAGTGGGCCCAGAGATACCTCTCCGTCATACGGAGTGACAAATCCCAGTCTCGATTCGTGCCAACCCAACAGATACTTTCGGAGATACATGCAATGTACCTTTATAGTCACCCAGTTACGTTGTGACGTTTGGCACACCCAAGGCACTCCTATGGTATCCGGGAGTTGCACAATCTCATGGTCTAAGGAAATGATACTTGACATTCGGAAAAGCTACAGCAAACGAACTACACGATCTTTGAGCTATGCTTAGGATTGGGTCTTGTCCATCACATCATTCTCCTAATGATGTGATCCCGTTATCAATAACATCCAATGTCTATAGTCAGGAAACCATGACTATCTTTTGATCAACGAGCTAGTCAACTAGAGGCTCACTAGAGACGTGTTGTGGTCTATGTATTCACACATGTATTACGATTTCCGGATAACACAATTATAGCAAGAACAATAGACAATTATCATGAACAAAGAAATATAATAATAACCATTTTATTATTGCCTCTAGGGCATATTTCCAACAAAGGTCCGTCTTGTGTCCAGCCCAAATTAGATCGAGGCATGAAATAGTTGCCCCGGCTAGTGTTTAATAGTAGTTTGGATTGTGTCTAATTATCCGAACCATGCCCCAGCTAGTACTCTGTTTGAATCCGTCTATGGGAACTACTGCTACTTTTGTGTGCCCGTGAATCATGTGAGTACCATCGTAATTGTTGCCGAAACAGATGCGTCCTCACTAGTTTTTTCATGAATATGGCATGGTAAGACATAAGTTGTCACGGTTTATCATACGAGCAGTGTGTATTTTGATGAAATAGAGCACTCCTCCGCCCGGCGCCGCCCCGCTCTCGCCGGTCTCATCCTCTGCCGCCGCCGCACCAACTCCGGCCCGACCCCGCTGGTGCTTCTCCGGCCATCTCCGGCGACACCTCCGTCCGGCCATCCTCAGTTTTCGCGAAGTGCTACAGTACCGATGAACCCTATATCTCAGATCCACTCCTCGGGGTTGAATTTTCCCCTCTCCTCCAGTTATATTTTGCATACTTTGACATGCCATAACTCTGCATCTGTAGCTGCGATTCGTGCGTGTAGCTTATCAAAATATTCGTCTCGACGAGTACATCATTTCGTCTAAGTGCATCATTTTCATTTGAGCTCATCTTGTTGCCCGAAATGCTGTTGGAAGAGGGCTATGTGAGGAATATTTCAGATCTATTTCAGCAAATGGCCTTTTGTCATTTTTACCATGATTAATGTGTGCATATTATGACCCTGAGCTCTACATGTGTTTTGTTATATGCCATGCCATCTTTACAGGTGTGTATGCCTTGTATTTTTGTGATGTTTGTGGTGACTACCACAATCATGCGAAGTAGCTTACTCGTTGATGCTGATTTCAGGGACTTAGAATTTCACTAAGTCCTTGTCCTATTATTGTTATTATGCCATATGTTCATGTTGTTTCCTAGTGATCCGTGCCTCTTTTGAGGATGATCAGTAAGGATGTTTTGTTAATATTGTGGTTCTATATCCATCCATGCCTTTGTTTGCATTTATGGAGCACCCTAGCTTGAGTCAATCGAGCTCTACTTTTGCTATAAAATGTTCCTGGCAGATTGTTAACATGTTTAGCGATTTTGCCGAGGTTGTTGCTATTGATCCGTGCATTCTATGTTGTTGTTCTTGCCATGTCTAGCTTCTATGTCATGTCTTCTTGATGGGTGTATGCTTAATTTGTCATGCCATGTTTTGTAGTGAGTGCATCGAGCTCGTAAACATGCCTACTCGTTATCTGTTTGCATGCTCCAGTTTTTCACAAAGTCTGAATCTGTTTATGTTTTTGCTATGTTCACATGCTTGCAATTGTATTTTCTGATCCCTTTTGGCTCATGGTCACTAAGGGACTTTGTTATATGCTTTGAGTAGCTTCATGCCATGCCTTGCTTTGCCATGATCTGTTCCTGTAGCATGTAGTTTTCATGCTCTAAAGATTGTTTCCTGATGATAAATTCCTGACTTATTGCTTATTTCACCAAGTCTGTAACCTGTTATCATTTGCACTTTTGCCATGCTTGTTTGAGCCTGTTAATGAGTGAATTAGCCGTAGCTCAGTGTTCATCTTTTGTCAAGCTTTATGAGTGGATCCCTGCCATGTATTTTGTTGCCATGTTTGAGTGTTGTAGCATATTTATCTTGATGCATTTAGTTGGCTACTTGCTGTTTATCGCAGACCGGTGCCATATTTGTTTTGCTTGCCATTTCCAAACCTTGCATCCGATTCCGGTGATCCTTATATCGATTTCAACCGAAATCAACTCCTCTTTCCAGTGGCACTCTTGGTTTCCCAAGTTGAGTCCAGGTTCAATCATTCATTTCCAAATCATGCATATACATCACATACCGCATCCCGCATATCATACCATGTTCATGTGTTGGTTGTTTACTATGTTGTGTGCTTCTTTCCAGTGTTGCTTCTTCGGTTTGGTTCCGATAACGTCGCGTTTGTGAGGACCCATTCGACTACGTCTGTTTGTCTTCTTCACGGACTCGTTCTTCTTCCTTGCGGGATTTCAGGCAAGATGACCATACCCTCGAAATCACTTCTATCTTTGCTTGCTAGTTTCTCGCTCTTTTGCTATGCCTATGCTGCGATACCTACCACTTTCTTATCATGCCCCCCATTTTTTTAAGACAAGCCTCTAACCCACCTTGTGCTAGCAAACCATTGTTTGGCTATGTTACCGCTTTGCTCAGCCCCTCTTATAGCGTTGTTAGTTGCAGCTGAAGATTGGAGTTTGTTCCATGTTGGAACATGGTTATTGTGTTGGGATATCACAATATCTCTTATTTTAATTAATGCATCTATATACTTGGTAAAGGGTGGAAGGCTCGGACTTATGCCTGGTGTTTTGTTCTGCTCTTGCCGCCCTAGTTTCCGTCATATCGGTGTTATGTTCCCGGATTTTGTGTTCCTTACACGGTTGGGTTATAATGGGAACCCCTTGACAGTTCGCTTTGAATAAAACTCCTCCAGCAATGCCCAACATTGGTTTTACCATTCGCCACCTAGCCTTTTCTTTTCCCTTGGGAGTCGCGCTCCCGAGGGTCATCATTATTTTAACCCCCCTCCCCCCGGGCCAGTGCTCCTCTGAGTGTTGGTCCAAAATAGAGCCCTGTGCAGCGCCCCCTTGGGGAAACTCGAGGTTTGGTTTTAGTTGTATGGAGCGGTCATCTGAGTGTGACCTGAGAACGAGATTTGTGCAGCTCCTATCGGGATTTGTCGGCACATTCAGGTGGTGTTGCTGGACTTGTTTTACCATTGTCGAGGATGTCTTGTAACCGGGATGCAGAGTCTGATCGGATTGTCTTGGGAGAAGGAATATCCTTCATTGACCGTGAGATCTTGTGATGGGCTAAGTTGGGACACCCCTGCAGGGATTGAACTTTTGAAAGCCGTGCCTGCGGTTATGGGCAGATGGGAATTTGTTAATGTCCGGTTGTTGAAAACCTGAAGTTTATCTTAATTAAAATGCATCAACCGCGTGTGCAACCGTGATGGTCTCTTCTCGGCGGAGTCCGGGAAGTGAACACGATGTTGGAGTTATGCTTGACGTAAGTTGTTCTAAGATCACTTCTTGATCATAGATTCCCGACCGTGCTTTTGCCTTCTCTTCTCACTCTCATTTGCGTATGTTTAGCCACCATATATGCTAGTCGCTTGCTGCAGCTCCACCTCATACCTTGTACCCTTCCTATAAGCTTAAATAGTCTTGATCGCGAGGGTGTGAGATTGCTGAGTCCCCGTGACTCACAGATACTTCCAAAACCAGTTTGCAGGTGCCGATGATACCGTGCAGGTGACGCAACCAAGCTCAAGGAGGAGCTCGATGAAGATCTCATCCTTTGTGTTGTTTCGTTCTAGTTGATCAGTAGTGGAGCACAGTTGGGGTCGATCGGGGATCTGTGTAGCATTTGGGGTAGTCTTCTTTTATTTTGGGTTCCGTAGTCGGACCTTGAGTGTATCTGGTTGATGTAATGCTTTATTCATGTAATTGTGTGAAGTGGCGATTGTAAGCCAACTATGTATCTCTTTCCCTTATGTATTACATGGGTTGTGTGAAGATTACCTCACTTGCGACATTGCTTTCAATGCGGTTATGCCTCTAAGTCGTGCTTCGACACGTGGGAGATATAGCCGCATCGAGGGCATTACAAGTTGGTAATCAGAGCCTTCCCCGACTTAGGAGCCCCCTACTTGATCAAATCACTTGCGTTGTTGAGTCTAGAAAAATGTTTTGACTCATTTAGGATTATATATATCGGAGAGTTAGAAATTCTTTTTACTCCTCAGTCCCTTCGTTGCTCTGGTGAGGCATCCTAACGTAGAGTTTGGACTCTTCTCTTCTCAAATTTCACTAAAAAAAATTACGATCACACGGGTATCTTGGAATCGTTCCGATCGATTTTTGACGAGAACATTGTTCTTGGTGCCTCCTGACATTTAGGGGTTGTGGTAGTGTCCTGGGGAGTTGAGCTCCGAGGTGTTGTCGTCACAATTTTATCGTTGCAGTTCTGGAATACCTGAGTTCGCCGACATCGAAAATCTCTTTTATGCAGTTGTTGGTGAGATAACCTCGACGCCACCAAGTACTGGGGTGGCAGTTCGGGAGTATTTCCATAACTCGTATAACGGATGCTTTTCGAATGTTGAGGTAAACGATTTCCGAAGGTTTCTTGGTTATGTGTTGAAGGATGGATACAGCTGGATGTAGGATTTGCTAGTTTTGGGAGAGATATTATGTTTCCCTGTATCCCCAACACCTGATTGCATAATCGGAAAGTTTTGGGAGTTTATAAGTGGGAATTCAAGTAGCTCTTAGGATATCTTTCTGACAGATGTATGATATGAAATTGGGGTTCGACGTCTAGTGGTCCGCCTATCCACGGTTGGTTTTACAGTGGTCTCGTTGTGACTTAAAGAGTCCTTGGCTATGCCGACTCGGGGATGCTTGTATGTCATGTGCACTGCCTTGTACATGATGGTGCTATACGATCGAGCCCATGTAGGCCCCACCACGAAAACTTCAGACGAAATCTCTATCATATGTTTGTTCCGGCTTATTCTGCAAGCCAATCCTTTGTTTTGTTTTGAGTTGTGGTATTCGAGTTGCTTCAATGTCAAGTGTTGATTCCATACCTTTCCTAAGCGGTGTTCTCATACTCCTATGTGAATGCAATCCTTCTTGATCTTCGAGCTTGCCATCTCAATTTCTTCTGAACCTATGTGCTTCTCGTCAAGTGGATCCATTCATTTTCGACATCCGCAAGATCAACTCAGTTTTCATCAACGGTGTTCATTTCATCCATCCCAAGTTGTCTTTGTTTTCCCACCCACCCACCCTTTTTCTTCAAGGACTAAGATTTCTTTATCAAGTATCTATCTTATGGTTATGAAGTCTCTTCATTCTTTTCCGTCAATATTCTTACCTGGTGATTCTCATGAAGATCCTAACGGAACCTCAAGTTCATCATTTTTCATTCTTTCCTTCTCCGGTGGATTCAATTCAAGCTTTGGTATTGAGCATAGTCTTTTCTTCTTGCCCAATGATTTTATTATGCCGGTGCACCTCATAATCATTCCCCGCTTGCTATTCAATTGTTCCGGAGTGCTCAAGATATCTCGAAGATTCATGTTTCCACTCTGCTTTCGTTCAAACTCTTTCGAGGATGTTATCCCATTCAAGCCTTTTAAATCAACGGTGCAATCTCTCTTCAAAAATTGTTCAACGGTGTATCTTTTCAGTGGGCCTAACCCACAGGTCTTTTCCAGGATCTTTCCTGACACTACTAATTCTCCCGAAGCTATCCTCAAAAATTTCTTTTCGGAGTTTGACGTAAGAATGATTCATCATCGGTCAGATATACTTCTCCAAGATCTTCCAAATTCTTTTCATCGTTGGCTCAACCTTTCCATTCTTCATTCCGGAGTGCCTCAATAATTCTTGGTGGTGTTTCTCGTCGTCATTCTCAACACTTGAAGATCGAAGAAGAGTTTTTCCTCCATATCTTATCCGTTCTCTCAAAGATTCGTCATTCTAGCATGTTGCCATCCTCTCATAGCTGTTTTTGGATGGTGAGAATTTTTTTCACCCATTCGGAGCAATTTAGGAGTCTTTTCAGATTGTTTATCCGGATTCCATCAATTCAGGTTTATTCATTCTTAGCTTTCAGTTATCATTCTCCAACCGTACCAGTGCATCGTTCAAGTGATATCTAATCAGTTCATGATCTATTCGTCCTCTTGTATTTAAATTCTCTCAAGTATCTTCGTTCATTTCATAATTCTTCCCGGTGTTCCTTTATCTTTTCTTCGGCCATTTTAATTCTTACGGTGGTTCATTCAAGATTCTTTTCCTTCGTTTATCATATCAATTCATTCGTTGTTTCAATCCTACCGGTGGTTCATTGAAGACCTTCTCAAGTTTATGTTATATCTCTCTTAATCTTTTCTACGAGAATAAGTAATATGCCAATTCCGTTGATTGTCATCAATTTAATTGATGAAGGATAAGTATAATGTAATTCTTATTCTTGTTCCATCCAAGTGTTTAATTCCCTATTCCGGAGGTTCATCAAATTCTCGATTCAAGTTGTCCATCTTTCTTTCCAGAGCTCAAAGTTATTTCAATTATTTCATCGCGAAGATCCATCTAATCATTGCAAGGATTCACCTTGTGTTTCCAACTTCTCTCTCCTTTCTTTGATCATCCTTTTGTTACCAGAGCTTCTTCATGAAGGTTCTACATGATGGCTCATCAAGGATTTAATTCATTCTCGAAGTATTCATTGAGATTCTTTTCAGAGGAGCTCATGTATTCTTCATCTTGCAATCCGGAGTGCAATTTCTTTCTACCGTATCATTGGAGGTGGTATTATGTCATTCTTGATAATTTGAGTTCATGTTTCATGATTCACATGTTGTTAAGAATGAGATATCTTAAATCCATCTACCTCTTCGTTGGAGTTATCTTGGGTTATATTTCATCTAAAGCCTTCCCTAAGGACTGTTGCTAATTATGGTGCTTATAAATGACCCAAGCCCTTCATTTATCATCCCGGTGATATAATTTTCTCGTCTCCTTGTTCTTATAAATCCAATCATATCTTTTCCAAGAGTGGCAAGTTGTCGCCTCATAATTTTGAGATGTTCTCCATAAGCCCACTACAAGCTTACTCTTTTCGTTGTTGGTTTTCCAACAACTCCGTTCGACCCTTCTCCTAAAGATGCCCTTTTCAAGCTTTTTGTGGCAGAAGTTGTCCTTTTCTTCTCCATTCTTTTATTTCAATTATCTATTTTCTATCCTTTCGTTGCGGAGGAATTGTGTTGCTGCTCTCTTCAACCCTTCATTTCGTTTTGTCAAAGATCATGTTCTTTTCATGTCTATCCATTTAACCGGAGTGTGGTATCATTTTGCTCAAGTTCTTAATTTTATCAAGCCTTGCATATCTTTCCAACCGGAGTGCTGTTCGAATTTGTTCTTCCTTGTTCCTTTCCTAACGGAGTGCTTTCTACTTCGCTCTTTCTCGTTGCTTTCTTTCTTTCAATTTTTTCAACCTATCAAGGCTCGTGGTTTCACTCATTTGTCAAAGAAGCAACTTAGCCGTACCTCTCCTCTTTATTTTCAGTTGTCCCTCCGGTGCCATTCTAGATCTCGGGACGAGATCCTCTCGTAGTGGTGGAGTGTTGTAACGCCCCGAGACCGATGTGCCAGGTGTCCTCCAGTTATTCGTTGTGGTTTCCTTGTCATTTGCTTGCGTGTCATGCATCTCATATCATGTCATCATGTGCATCGCATTTGCATACATGTTCGTCTCATGCATCCGAGCATTTTCCCCGTTGTCCGTTTTGCAATCCGGCGCTCCTATGTCACCCGGTGTCCCTTTCTACCTCTTTTCATGTGCGTGTGTTAAACGTTTTCGGATGGGACCGAGACTTGTCATGCGTCCTTGGTTTACTATCGGTAGACCGCCTATCAAGTTTCGTGCCATTTGGACTTCGTTTGATACTCCAACGGTTAACCGAGGGACCGAAAAGGCCTCGTGTGTGTTGCAGCCCAACACCCCTCCAAAGTGGCCCAAAACCCACCTAAACCCCCTCCATCGTCTCGGTCGTTCGATCACGATCGCGTGACCGAAAACCGCACCTCATTTGGACTCTCCTAGCTCCCTCTACCTATAAATATGTGGCTCTCCTCGAATTTTCGCGCAGTCCAAACCCTAGCCTTCCTCTACCTCGCGGCCGGAGAAAAACCCTCGCGCCGCCGGACATGTCCGCGCCGCCCTCCTCAGCGAATCCAGTGCCGCCACCTCACCGCCTTCTCTCTCCTTCCACCGCGGGCTCAAGGGGACCCAGATCCGGCCCGCCCGGGTCCGGATCCCGCTCCGCCGCCCGGTTCCCGTCGGCGCCCGCCCCTGCCGGAGCTCGCCGCCCCGCCGCGGCCTGCTCCCCGCCGGCGCCTGGCGCTCCCCGCCACTACCGCCTCACGGGCTCCTCCGCCCGGCGCCGCCCCGCTCTCGCCGGTCTCATCCTCCGCCGCCGCCGCACCAACTCCGGCCCGACCCCGCTGGTGCTTCTCCGGCCATCTCCGGCGACACCTCTGTCCGGCCATCCTCGATTTTCACGAAGTGCTATAGTACCGATGAACCCTAGATCTCAGATCCACTCCTCGGGGTTGACTAGCACAAGCATGCAAAGTAGCTTACTCGTTGATGCTGATTTCAGGGACTTAGAATTTCACGAAGTCCTTGTCCTGTTATTGTTTTTATGCCATATGTTCATGTTGTTTTCTAGTGATCCGTGCCTCTTTTGAGGATGATCAGTAAGGATGTTTTATTTATATTGTGGTGCTCTGTCCATCCATGCCTTTGTTTGCATTTATGGAGCACCCTATCTTGAGTCAATCGAGCTCTACTTTTGCTATAAAATGTTCCTGGCAGATTGTTAACATGTTTAGCGATTTTGCCGAGGTTGTTGCTATTGATCCGTGCATGCTATGTTGTTATTCTTGCCATGTCTAGCTTCTGTGCCATGTCTTCTTGATGGGTGTATTCTTAGTTTGTCATGCCATGTTTTGTAGTGAGTGCATCGAGCTCGTAAACATGCCTACTCGTTATCTGTTTGCATGCTCCAGTTTTTCACAAAGTCTGAATCTATTTATGTTTTTGCTATGTTCACATGCTTGCAATTGTATTTTCTGATCCCTTTTGGCTCATGGTCACTAAGGGACTTTTGTTATATGATTTGAGTAGCTTCATGCCATGCCTTTCTTTGCCATGATATGTTCCTGTAGCATGTAGTTTTCATGCTCTAAAGATTGTTTCCTGATGATAAATTCCTGACTTGTTGCTTATTTCACCAAGTCTGTAACCTGTTATCATTGGCACTTTTTCCATGCTTGTTTGAGCCTGTTAATGAGTGAATTAGCTGTAGCTCAGTGTTCATCTTTTGTCAAGATTTATGTGTGGATCCCTGCCATGTATTTTGTTGCCATGTTTGAGTGTTGTAACATATTTATCTTGATGCATTTAGTTGGCTACTTGTTGTTTATCACAGACCGGTGCCATATTTGTTTTGCTTGCCATTTCCAAACCGTGCATCCGATTCCGGTGATCCTTATATCGATTTTAACCAAAATCAACTCCTCTTTCCAGTGGCACTCTTGGTTTTCCAAGTTGAGGCTAGGTTCAATCATTCCTTTGCAAATCATGCATATGCATCACATACCGCATCCCGCATATCATACCATGTTCATGTGTTGGTTGTTTACTATGTTGTGTGCTTCTTTCCGGTGTTGCTTCTTCGGGTTGGTTCCGATAACGTCGGGTTTGTGAGGACCCGTTCGACTACGTCCATTTGTCTTCTTCATGGACTCGTTCTTCTTCCTTGCGGGATTTCAGGCAAGATGACCATACCCTCGAAATCACTTCTATCTTTGCTTGCTAGTTGCTCGCTCTTTTGCTATGCCTATGCTGTGATACCTACCACTTGCTTATCATGCCTCCCATTTTGTTAAGCCAAGCCTCTAACCCACCTTGTCCTAGCAAACCATTGTTTGGCTATGTTACCGCTTTGCTCAGCCCCTCTTATAGCGTTGTTAGTTGCAGGTGAAGATTGGAGTTTGTTCCATGTTGGAACATGGTTATTGTGTTGGGATATCACAATATCTCTTATTTTAATTAATGCATCTATATACTTGGTAAAGGGTGGAAGGCTCGGCCTTATGCCTGGTGTTTTGTTCCACTCTTGCCGCCCTAGTTTCCGTCATATCGGTGTTATGTTCCCGGATTTTGCGTTCCTTACACGGTTGGGTTATAATGGGAACCCCTTGACAGTTCGCTTTGAATAAAACTCCTCCAGCAATGCCCAACATTGGTTTTACCATTCGCCACCTAGCCTTTTCTTTTCCCTTGGGAGTCGCGCTCCCGAGGGTCATCATTATTTTAACCCCCCCCCCCCCGAGCCAGTGCTCCTCTGAGTGTTGGTCCAAAATAGAGCCCTGTGCAGCGCCCCCTCGGGGAAACTCGAGGTTTGGTTTTAGTTGTATGGAGCGCTCATCTGAGTGTGCCCTGAGAACGAGATATGTGCAGCTCCTATCGGGATTTGTCGGCACATTCAGGTGGTGTTGTTGGACTTGTTTTACCATTGTCGAGGATGTCTTGTAACCAGGATGCCGAGTCTGATCAGATTGTCTTGGGAGAAGGAATATCCTTCGTTGACCGTTAGAGCTTGTGATGGGCTAAGTTGGGACACCCCTGCAGGGATTGAACTTTCGAAAGCCGTACCCGCGGTTATGGGCAGATGAGAATTTGTTAATGTCCGGTTGTAGAAAACCTGAAGTTTATCTTAATTAAAATGCATCAACCGCGTGTGTAACCGTGATGGTCTCTTCTCGGCGGAGTCCGGGAAGTGAACACGGTGTTGGAGTTATGCTTGACGTAGGTTGTTCTAGGATCACTTCTTGATCATAGATTCTCGACCGTGCTTTTGCCTTCTCTTCTCGCTCTCATTTGCGTATGTTTAGCCACCATATATGCTAGTCGCTTGCTACAGCTCCACCTAATACCTTGTACCCTTCCTATAAGCTTAAATAGTCTTGATCGCGAGGGTGTGAGATTGGAGTCCCCGTGACTCACAGATACTTCCAAAACCAGTTTGCAGGTGTCGATGATACCATGCAGATGACGCAACCAAGCTCAAGGATGAGCTCGATGAAGATCTCGTCCTTTGTGTTGTTTCGTTCTAGTTGATCAGTAGTGGAGCCCAGTTGGGGTCGATCGGGGATCTGTGTAGCATTTGCGGCAGTCTTCTTTTATTTTGGATTCCATAGTTGGACCTTTAGTGTATCTGGTTGATGTAATGCTTTATTCATGTAATTTTGTGAAGTGGCGATTGTAAGCCAACTATGTATCTCTTTCCCTTATGTATTACATGGGTTGTGTGATGATTACCTCACTTGCGACATTCCTTTCAATGCGGTTATGCCTCTAAGTCGTGCTTCGACATGTGGGAGATATAGCTGCATCGAGGGCGTTACAGAAATAATGGCTGCTTCGTCCGTCTGGGAAAGTGCGGCATTGTGATTTGACGTCTCATTGCTCATTACTACTACTGGGCCGGTACGAGTGGGGTGCGTCCCCCTGCTGTTCTGCACTGTTATTTGGTGGTTGACACGTCGACCCGGTTGCTATATGTCCCACATGTCGGCGACAGGACGTACAGAATTCTTGAAAGGGAGCGTCGACGGAGGAGTATACTACAGAATTCATGAAAGGGAGCGACTTAGTTTTGGAAAAATCTGTTTTTACGGAGTACGTACCCACTAGGGTTTATGGGGCTCATCTAAAAAACATTCGTTTTTCCGTTTGACAAGTCTCAATTCTACTATACTAGTAGTAGTACCATTACATGTTCGATTTCGAGGTGCGTTAGATCACCCGACGCAAGCAGTGTCAAGAGGAAACTAACCAATGCATGTACAAGTTCATGGAAATTTAGTGGTCATTCATGCATTCCTTCTAATTAATGCCTCGGTAAACATAACTTCTTGAGAAAAACGAGCGTACTGATTACTTGTGCAAAATACGAAATTAATTCGACCACTCACCGTCTACCTTAGTTGGAGAGATTTTGAAATTGAGCCATAAACTAGAAAGGAGGGAGTAATAACTTTTGTCTCAATTACTATTTGTGGCCTTGTATAGATGCAAAATGTATTTTTTTATAGTGGCCTTGTATAAGTAAATGGAGGGAGTACTAACCAAAGTACGTAGTAGGGACGAGGAGTAAACGGAGGGAGTAGCAAAATTTTCTCCTCGTGCTACGAGCCACCGCGCGCGTGGGTGAGGGAGCGGGCGTAAGGCGTACTAGTAAGCAAGCTTCACCTCATCCTGCGAGCCACCGCGCCCGTGGGCGGGGGAGACGGCGTACTAAGCAAGCTTCTCCTCGTTCTGCGAGTTGACGGGACACATCAAAAGTACTCCAGTGTATAGAGCCTTGCATCTAAGGTAGGCCCCACATGGTTGCCTCTTTTTTTAATTTAACATAACGCGTCAAGTCATAATTTGTTTGTTCACCCGTGGTAGACGATCCTCCCTCCACCAAGTGGACAACCGGTACACGTGCCAAATTACCATGTGGGCTTCCTTTTTCATACAGAAATGAGCTACACCGTGTACCCGCGCGGGTGTGGTTGGGAAAGAGACGGGAGTACGTGCACCGTGCGTGCACCTCTTCTCTTCGTGCACGTCCCCCACCTACGTGGATGTGTGAGAGAGAGATACGAACCTAGACATAATGTGTCGTCCATCCCCATGCCTCCGCCCAGTTCGACCACCAGTCACCACCACGCCCCACTCCTCCTCACCTTATCTCTCATCTTTCTCCCTCCATTTTTATATACAAGGGGCCACTATCAAAATTACAATTTGCAGATATACAAGGCCACTAACACTAATCGATGCAATATTAATAGTGTTTGCCTCGCGGTACTAGCAAAGGAGGACATTAATTATCCCTTGCATGCATGCGGGAGTTTGTAAAAAAATTGCATCCTGATGTTCCGTGCAATGCACGGGCATCTTGCTAGTCCATGAAAACAACACATGGAAAAATTCCACGGCTTGGGGCAGCAACTCGCTCCGTCGGGCGAGGGGAGGGAGGTGGATCAGCGAGCTGCATACCTCGTATCCGGCGGGTTACCCAGCCGGCTTGGATGCGGAATAACTACTCTTCGTAAGCCATTGTAAGAGTGGACAAAATGGTGGAGGAGATAGGGGAGCGGCCCGGTCATGAACGGACGTGTGTCCAGAGTGGCTTTCTCGGCTTCCACACGGGCGAGATTCATGGAGGCGTTTGAATGCGGCATGGAGGCGTGTTCAGCTGGGCGTGCCGCGAGTGGTGCATTCGACTCTGACCTAGGACACCGCGCCGTTCTTCCACTGACATGTGGGCTCTTTGGGTGCATGGCACGCATGTCAGTGACCCAACGCAGGCAGCGCACAGCAGAGGAACCTTTGGTGGGCCAGGGCGTTCAGAAGCGGGCATTTCATAAACCGATGATTGTTCATTGAGTGTGACGTCACCTTTTTCATGTAGATAAGCCTACTATGTTGATAGCCCGTTCGATACGTTATGATTCATAAAGACCGCTGCAAACATCAATGTTCTGCTTATCACAGATAAGATTGATTAATACCCGTAACAATCCATGTCCTTAACAAAGGGTGCATGCACGTATAGGTTGAACGTCTGTCTTGCGTCGTGTGTTGTGTGCATGCAGGCGTGCGAGTGTTGCGTGCGTGCAAGGGTACGTTTCAGTGTTGCATGCATGGGTGCGTACATGCGTGTGTTCGTGAGTGCATGTGTACGTGTCAGTGTTGCACGCCAGCATGCATGCGTGTGTACGTGTCAGTGTTGCACGCCTACAGGCGTGCGTGTCTTGCGTCTGTGCATGTGTACGTTCAGGGTGAGGCTACACGTCAGTCGACTGACTTTTTCATCTCTGGTCATTAGATTTTCCAGCCGTTGGATACGAAATCAAGGGCCTCCAGTTTATCATCAAACTCCACCCCCCCTAAGCCGCCAGCCACCACCGGCCGAACCGCCAGCCCCCGCCGCCCGCGGCCGGCCCGCCCTCCCCGAAACCACTCATTTATTACCATTTTTGTCCTTCATATACGCGTTGACGGGTGGGCCCTATGGTAATGTGCGCTGCTGAATGTGGACCGTTTGACTGGTCAATTGATCGTGTTATCAACAAATTACGGAGCTGTATGGTGAGCCAGTGACCGTATGATCACCCTAAAATGTACTCCTATTTTATTAACACGGTACAGACTCAAACTACCATTCCTTTCTTTCATATACAGGCTGACAGGTGGGCCCCACGGTTACGCGCCCCGATGGTGCAACACTAGTTGCGCCGCGTGGAATGTTTGACTGGTCAATTGATTGTGTCATCAACAAAATACGGAGTTGTACGGGTGAGCCAGTGACCATATAATCATGATATGTATTTGTTTAACATGGTACAGACGCAAGGGCTCATATATACGCGCAAGCACTCACCGCTATAAGCGCACACACGCGAACCCTACCCCTATGAGCACCTTCGAGAGAGTGGGCCAGCATATATGATCTTGAGATTTTACGAAGTCACCATAGGTGCCTCGTAGTCGAGTGGAACGTCTCCTCCCACTGAACGTACGTCGCCGGAAAATACTGAAATTAACACAAGATAAATGCGAGCACCGGGACTTTAACCTTGGTGGGCTTGAGAAACCACTGTCCTCTAACCATCCAACTACATGTTGGTTAGCACGACAAAATGTATGTGGTGACCGTGATGAGCTTATTCTGAAGTCCAGTGACCATATCGTGCTTTTGCTTCAAATACAATGACCGTAAGTATTGTCAACAAAATACGGAGCACGCATCAAATGCAAAGTCCGTCAGTGTCATCAACAAAATATGGAGACGTATCGTGAGCTAGATACCGTTGTACTATTGTATATGCTTATTTTCTTAGTGGCCGATTGCGTGTGTGGTGTGGTGGGCACATCATCTCTAGTTGTGGTGGGTCAACATGAAGACTCATGGGTCGGTTCCATCCTGCGCCACATATAGGTTGGACCGAGACGTGTTATACGAAGACCCATGTGGAGGACTCGGCGTACAACACGAAGCTACCAGAGTCATGGAGGACTCTATCCCCACTGGTGATAAGCCGACTATATATGATTTGTAACCCTAGGCCCTTAGTATGTTATACAAGCTTGGGGGCTAGTTCGTCGATAGTATACACACACGCACAATGCCTGGTATTCACGTGTACTTTGTACACACCCCTATCACTTATATACAGTACCAGGAGTAGGCTCTTTCTTCAACTGCAATTGAATTCTAGCATGTGCATGTGTTTATTTTATATTATCGATCCATAGAGTGAGAGTGGTTTGAAATACAGGCAATGGATCCTTTAACAATTCATATATAAACATTAATTAGTGCACTCCATGTTGTTAGTGTGAAGCACTTTATACATTTGTCACTTGCATGGATACATTCCAAATTGCTAGCTACGAAATAGAATACATGTAGAATTCAACATAAAGGGGGTTTCGAAGATTCAAATTCATAGGGAGTGCATTCATCTATTTGAACCCGAGATAATGGCATTTGTAAATCAGATGTAAAAGGGGGCATCAATCTTTGTTGTGAGTTTGAACATGCTATATATATTCATACGCATATCTAACATTTTTTTGCAGCCAAGGAGATTATATGTGGAACCATGCATGAACTGAGGTAAGTTGCATATTTTTTAATATATACTCGTGTACAATGTATATTCAAATGTACCCCCTCCATTCCAAAATAATCGTAGCTTTAGGATTTTCAAGAGTAAAGATTTGTGAAGTTTGACAAATCCTGAAAGTTCAATTCAAGAGAACCAAAAACATTAAATGCTTCTGCTCCCAAATATTGAGGAATTGCATAGGATTTTTGGAGGATTTAAACCCTTAGGAATTTTTCCTGTGATGCTCGTTTCATTCATAGGATTGGCGTCCTTAGGAATTTTTCCATATGATCCATTTGTACTACATTTTGGAGGAAAATTTCCATCCACTCAAACCTCTTTGTAGAATTCCTTTGTCTTTCCTATGCTATCAAACATTCTTTCAAATCCTGTAGGATACTATGGGACATGTCACCCTATTCCTGCATTTTTCCTATTCCTTCATTCTGACAATCCTGTGAATCAAAGAGGCCCTGAACGAAACGCCAAATAGGCCTATGGTCACCCGAAACCGCGTGAGACTAATGTTTTGGTGGTAGGAAATTACTGTCCTGACTCTGGCCCGTGTAGCCTATCGGCCCGATGTCCAAAGGTCTAAACCGGGATAGGTTTGTAACTTCACCAAGACGCCAGAGAAGCATTTATAAGCCATGGGCGCCTACCCATGCGCTCGGCCGAAATCTATCCCGCCCACATTTGGGACACCTGACATGACTGTCCTACCCCCAACCCGCAATATGTCCGAAATTTTAGATGGGGGAAAGTTTGTAACCCAAATTTCAAACAAGTGCGTCTCAAACCGAAACATTGTTCCCCCTTAGTTCCCGGCCTCCCTCCGTTTCCTCATTCATACTCCGTGGGCGCGAAAACGCCCTCTCCATCAGCCGCGAAACCCTAGCCTCCTCCGTCCTCCACCCCATAGCGGCCAATCCACCGCCGCCCTCCTCCATCACGCCGGAGCCGGTACCCCGACGTCATCGTCCAACGCAACCGCAACGCCCTGAGGGACTTCACAGCTGAAGCCGAGGCAGTGCTGCCTCCACGACACCGACGCCGACGTGCGCCATACCAGAACCACTCCGACCTCGCCGTCCTACGCCTCACTACTGCGGCTCCACTGTCGCAACCGTCCACCGCACCGGAGATGTTCCCGCTACGCCGTCGTTCGCCGCCTCAGATCTGCTTCCCTGCCGCCGACAGACGGCCACCGCACCACACTCAACAACTTGGCCATGGGTTTGTCCACGGCTGCACCGTCCTCCACAACTTCTGGTTTCTGGCGAACAACAAGAAGATCGTCTGAAAAACAGAAGGAGGACACAGCACTACCAGCAGAAAGAGGTACTCCTCTTCCCTTATTCGTGCAAATCTTACGTCTCCGCTCACACCATATTCATCCCACGAAAGAAACTAGTTGAGCGCTTCTTACTGCATCTTCTTCGTGATACTAAATGCACAAGGTTTCCTCCCTTTTACTATTTCACCTTTGCTAGAGGTCAGTAGCCCGCCTGGATTTCAATTCAGGGTCAGTCGAACCGCAATTAAAAGAAGCAGCACCCGCTTAGGCGCGCGGAGCACCTAGTCCACCTGTTCCCCAAGGAAGCGGCGCATCGGTGTCTATCATAGGGGTGTGGGGTGCAGGAGCTGCTTGCGCTCGATCTGGAGTTCGGCGGGGCTTGAATGGATGGCCGGGGGGGCGGTGCCAAGCACGGCGGTGCGGTGAGGTCGAGGGGAGGGCGCAGGCAGGGGAGGAATACTGGGCCGGTTGTCGCTGGCGTTTCGAGGAAGATCGTCAACACTGACTCGCTGGAGGTAGATGAAGGCGATCTGCCCATTGTTTGTACATCGGATGGTGCAGAAAAAATGGACTGACCTATTTGTTTTCAGTCGACTGTTATTTTCATAGAATCCTGTAGTAGTTTAGTGTGCCATGCATGTTGTAGAGCTATCATATGTCTCCCGTCATTTATTTCTCACCGACCTGCTATCTGCAACCTTTACACTGTACTAATTCTGCACACACTTCACCCATACTCACACTATTGTTTTTTATGCATGGGTATTTCAGACTCTGACGCAGTGTTGATGAATGTTGAAAAGAAAAGACAGAAGTCGCTCCAGTGTAATTCGAAGATAAGCACTAAGCGTTCCAGCGCTCTAACGGGTGCAGTGTCAGCAGTTGGAGACAGTAAACTTAGCTCTGCAGTTGATGATCTCAATTTCCACACACAACCATCCCAGGTGCTTCGCTTTAACTTTGCGCTGTCAAATGTGGTTGCATGTTGCATATGGTGTCTAGCTTGTATTGCTTCCAATTTGGTTAAATTGCATCTGCTTACTTTACACATTATACCTTTGATAATGGCATGCCTTCCTGTTTGTGATACATACTACATCTGTCTATTAACCATGTTAGTACATCAAACTAATGCTCTTTTGTATCCCTCGTCAATCGCTTATGATGAGACAGTCACCCGGGTGGGTTTCTATGAGACGCCATACTCGTATAAAGAGTGCAGTGTCATCCTCCCCACATGATTCTCAAGAAACAGCAAGGTTAAATGAAGATAGTCAACGTAGCTCTCTAGTTGATCACCACAATTCCCCCACACCACCATCGCAGGTGCTTGCTCTTACTTGGCAGTGTGATATGTAGTGTTCGTCTTACATGAAAGTAGTGTTCGTTAGTATCATGCATCAATGAGTTCTGAAGAGCAGATTTTATTCCTTTTTCTTGTGGGTTTGACTTGACAAGGCAAAATCAAGAAAGAGGAAGGAAAAGAGTAAGTAAGGCGATGATGGTGGTCCTCTACAGCAACGTAAACGGAGCATCTATTACAAGGTCCAAGTCTCCGCTCCCATACTCCACCATCCAGGGTGCTTGCTCTAACTTGGCAGTGTGATATCTGGTTGCATGTTGCATATGGTGTCTAGCTCGTATTACTCCTAATTAGTGTAAACTGCATCTGCTTAGCTTACACATGATACATGTGAATATGACACGCTTTCCTGTTTTTGGTACATACTATATCTTATGATAAGGCACTTTTCTTGTGTATCCCTCATCAATGCTCCTAATTTGTTAAATTGCATCTCCTTAGCTTACACATTATACATGTGAATATGACACGCCTTCCTGTTTTTGGTATATACTACATATACCTATCACACCATGTTCTTACATCAAACTACTGTTCTTGTGTATCCTGCGTCTATCGCTTATGATGAGACAGTCACGCGCGTGGGTTAATATGAGACGCAATACTCTTATAAAGAATGCAATTTCATCCTCTCCACATGATTCTCAAGAAACAGCAAGCCTAAATGAAGATATTGAACATAGCTCTGTACCTGAAGACCGCACTTCCCCTACACCACCATCACAGGTGCTTTGCTCTAACTTCGCAGTGTGATATGTGGTTGCATGTTGCATACGGTGTCTAGCTTGTAATGCTTCTAATTAGGGTAAATTGCATCTTCTTAGTTTACACAGTATACCTGTGAATATGACATGCCTTCCTATTTTTAGTACACACTACATCTATGTGTTAACCTTGTTCTTACATGAAACTACCTCTCTTATGTATCCTGCATCAATCACTTACTATGAGTCTGTCGGATTTCGGGTTCCGGCAGACCCTTGAGGTTCGAACACTGGGGTGCGTGCGGAGATTTCGCCTCCTACCTACCTGCACCCCTCCGCCTCGCTAAGATCTAAGCTAAGGAAAGAACAACACAAGAGACACAGGGTTTATACTGGTTCGGGCCACCGTTGTGGTGTAATACCCTACTCCAGTGTGTGGTGTGGTGGATTGCCTCTTGGGCTGATGGTGATGAACAATACAAGGAAGAACGGCCTCGCGAGGGTCTGTTCTTTGCTGGGAGGGACGAACTGCTAGGAGAAGTTCAGTCACCCTTCTCTCTCTCTGATTTCGATCCGATCCTTGATCCTCGATCTCTGTCTCTAACCTTCCTTTTACCTCGAACCCGAACCCCCATCCTTGTGGGTGGTTGGTCCTATTTATAGGCAATGGCCCTGGGCCTCTTCCCAAATATTGAGCGGGAAGGGCGCCAACAATTAGCCATTTTGAAGGGGAACATCTAGTACACTTATCCTGACTAAAGTTAGTCCTCGCCTGCACAAAGCTCTGGTGGTGACGCCGTCTTGGGCTCCACAATGACCTCCGTCTTGTGGTCATCCTGGTCTTGGTCTTGTTGCACCGAAACGGCAACCTTTGCCTGATGCCTCGGTACTCCGCGGCTGCGCTTGCCCCCTTTGCACCAAAGGGGAAAGGAGGACACTGCGCGGGCTGGCGCCCGCCTAGCGCCCTTGGTCGTCATGGCTTGCGTCACGGGCACCTCGTGAGGTACCCCGCCTTGATCTCTCTGCCTCCTCGCGAGCCAGCCTGGTGAGGCCGTGCCTGAGGAAGCTCCGTGTCGTCCCCCCTGCGAGGCTTGGCCCCTCGCGAGGGTCTTGGGTTTGTGTTGATGAAGATGGGTCGTGCTGGGCCCCTCTTTGAGCCACACTGCAGGCCGCAGGCAGGCAAGTCTGGGGACCCCCATTCCCAGAACGCCGACAGTAGCCCTCGGGCCCAAGGCGCGCCCGGACTTGGCTGTGCAGGGAGGCGGAAGGGCAAGAGCGAAGCGCCGCGGGCCCTAACAGCCTGCGGTCTTGGGCGCCGCGTGGCGGTTGATTGGACGTGGGCGTCTCCACTTCCCCATGGCGCCTCAGCAACTGCACGGATTGGACAATCCCCTGCATGCAAAGCTGGTCATGATTACCTGCGATCGTGGAGGTCGGCGGTTGGCCTTTGCCGGCCATAAGTACGGAACGGCGCGCGCCCTTCCAGTCCATCCCTCCTTGCTTCTCCTTCTTCCCGGTCCTTGCTCCGTCTTGCTGCGATGGCTCCGATCCGCCGGTTCTCGACGGCAGAGAAGGGAAAGGCTCCCCGAGAGGAACTAGACCCGCTCCCGCCAAAGAAACGGCTGGCCCTCCGCGGCCCAGACGAGGGGGCCCATCAGGTGGTGTCGAGGCCCTGGTGCGAGCGGGCACCGCCGGGGTTCCCGCTTCCCTTGTACGCCCACATCGAGGGCCCTGAAGAAGTTGATGCTGACCGCCACGGGCGGCGCCGCCGTCGGCGCCGATGGGTCACGAAGGTGTGGGCCGTCCCCCCTGGGGTCCACACCGAGGGCTCCTCCCGAGAGTTCGTGCTCCACGCCGCCTTGCCTCCTCAGTCTTGGATTCGCCTTCCTCCCTTCTTTGCTTCCATCATCCCGCAGGGAGAACTCCTGGAGCTTTGGCTGCAGCACGCCGGTTGCAGCACCCTCGCGACCGAGGCAGAGGTCGCGGTCGTCGCCCCGGGCGAGGTCTTTATGACTCGAGGCTGGAGCGAAGTCGCCCGGGTTTGCAGGACAAGCGGCGCCTTCACGATCCACTTGGAGTACGACGGTGCTTTGGTGATGTTCTTCAAGGTCTTCGATGCGAACGGGCGTCGGCTGGAGTGCTGCCCCGGAAGAGGTGGTCGGGACCCTGCTGCGGCAAGGACTGGGCCCGCCGACCGCTCCCTTGGTGGCTCCTCAGGCGGCGGAGGCGGCGGAGGTTCCAACGACTCCGGCGAGCTCTTCGCGACTCCGGAGACGAGCGACGACAGCTACGAGCCCCCGAGCCGGCGCCGCTCCTGGAGCAGGGCGGGCTCGTCAGGCCGTCGCCGCCTCTAATCTGGATGGGGTTGGCGCCGGTGCTTGACGGCCCACTATTGATGATGGCGTCTTTTGCAGGGGCGCGCGTAGTTAGCGTCCTTTTAGGATCTGTTCCCTGCGAGGAATCAAAGACGCGTCCCGTGGGGGCTTGTAAGGTGCCTGTGATCCTGTTTTGTTAATATAACCCTTGTCGTAGAATTGTGCGAGTTGCTCATTCCGTCTTAGCTCAGTTCTCCCTTTCGAACCTCACGAGGGCTTGGTGCTCTGCGCCGACAGGTCCCAGTCCCAAGGCGGCTTCAGCCGTCGCTGGTATGCCAGGTCGCGATGCCGTGGTCAAGGCCATGAGGTGAGCGACCCGGAGTCCGGTAAGAGCCCCTGAGTCGCGATGCTCAGGAGGTCCCCTTTGGCGCTCAAGCAGTCGTCGTTCGGTGAGAAAGGAGAGCGGCATCGCTAACACGGGATTGCATTAGGTGCGGGGATGGTGCCACGGTAGCTGGCGCTTCCGGGTGGTGACTTATCTCGAGAATCAGGGGTCTTTCTCTGGTGTGTCGCCGGGTCCGTGCATCGGCAGGCGTGAGGCTGCTCGGCGAGGTCCTCGCGTGTCCCTCCCCTCTTGCCTTTGCTCCCCTTTCTGCTCTACATCCTCGGGTCCCGGCCCTCGAGCGAGTCTCAGCCGTCGTTGGTATGCCAGGTCGCGATGCCGTGGACAAGGCCACAGGGTGAGGGCTGGAGAGCCAGTAGGAGCCCTGAGTCGTGATGCTCAGGCACCCCCCCTTTAATGTGCAAGCGGTTCGTGCGGATGAGAGTGAAGGAGACACCGCAAGGGCCTCGCCTGACGCGGCTCCTTTAGGAGATCCTGTAAACCCATCATAGAAAGAACGAGGGGTTGCCATGACAATTGACAGTCAGCCGTTGGTTGCTTCCGAGGGGCGATGAGGCACTAAAGGCTTGACGAGGTGGCGCCATGCGGGGCTGCCACGGCCAGAGCTTAGCCATTCAGGTTTGTCGGCGTTGCAGGGACGGACCCATGCGCAACCGTCGTGCCGTTTGGGAGCAGTTCCGTCAGTTGGCGTCAGTTGAGCGGGCAACTAGGTCAAACACATTAGCCGCGAAGGAGTGGATTCATTCAAATAGATGCTGGGAAGGCGGACATCACTGGGTCTGGCCCGAGCGACTTGGGGATGATGCAGCCCGAGGGGCGCCCCCAACAAGGTAAGCTAACAACATGAAATAAAAGGGATACATGCCGCAGGGACGGACCCACGCGGCCTGGGAATAATGCAGCCCTGGGGGGGCGCTCCCAGCTGGAAATGAAACTTGAAAGATGTCACCTGATGATGTTGAGGACGAAGGACTGTTGGTGTAGCAGACTCGGTGGGCTGCGGAAGCCGATCCTCACGAGCCACCAATCCTAGGGGCCTCGGGAGGCTCCGGAGGCGCTAGTGGCTCCTCGCGGACCATCTCCATCTCCGCCAGGGCTGCGGAAAGCCTGGCCTCTTGTGCCTCCATGATGCCCCTCATGAGGCGCTGGTACGTGGCAGCCGCATTCGGTAAGCCGTAAGGCATGCGAACATAGCTGTGGGGTGGACCTCCGCAGCGCCCCACTCACGAGGGTCAGAGGCGCTCCAGAGAGGCGACTCGATTGAGCCCTGGTACGTCGATGCAGACGCGCAGCCCACCATCCTCGCCTGGATGGGGAGCCACTGCTGGTAGGCGGCGGCCACCTTTCATGACTCTTGACTCCTGTAGCTCCTGAATGGCCTTGCTAACAAACTCCTGAGGGTCTGGCTCTCCTTGCCTTACTCCTTCTTGAGGGAAACATGCTTCGAAACACGCCTCCATGTGGTGCCCAAGCGCCTCCCTCATGACCCTAGCCAGGTCGGTGGCCCTCCAGGGGAGAGCCCCCGAGCCCTGCCTGAGGAGGGCGCCAGGCGCGCTTTCCTATGCGATGGAAGGAGGTTCCCCCTGGGCAGGCGCGGGCCCAGAGGGGCCTGCCTCCTGAGGGGCTGGGCCGGACGATGTCTTCTTCTTCTTGGGTGCGGTCTCGGGAAGCCTCCTGCTTTCGCGATCTGGGTCTTCCAGTGACGCGGCCTGAAAGGCTCGCTCCAGGGAACACACCGCGTCCTTCTCTTCACAGGGCACCGTGATGACTCCGCCACTTCCTGGCATCTTGAGGACGTTGTAGCCATGGTGAGTTACGGCCATGAACTTGGCCAGCGCTGGGTACCCAAGGATGGCGTTGTACGGCAGGCGAATGTGAGCGACGTCGAAGTCAATGAGCTCGGTGCGGTAGTTGTCGCGTGCCCCGAAGGTGACAGGAGGCGGACCTGCCCAATCGGGACCGTGGAGCCGTCGGTGACTCCGGAGAAAGGCTTGGTTGGCTGAAGCTGGTTGTAGGGCACTTGGAGATTGTTGAATGTTTCCACGGACAGGATGTTGAGCCCTGCCCCACCATCGATGAGGGTCCTGGTGACCACCATGTTGCTAATGATTGGGGATCAAAGCATCGGGAGGACTCCAGCTGTAGCCGCACACTTGAGCTGATCTGCTGAGCTGAACGTGATGGCGCACACCGACCACCTGAGAGGGCGCGTGGGTTCGAGCTTGGGGAGGACTGCATTCACTTCGCGGACGAACTGCTTGAAGATGCGTTGAGAGGCTGGGGCTTGAGCCCCGCCCAGGATGCAGGCGATCACGCGCGGCTCCTGGAAGCCCCCAGCCCCCTCGTCCTGGTGGCGGTCCTCGTTCCTCCTTGGCTGCGGCGGCAGCGGAGGGAGGCATGCGTTGCCTTGCGGGCGATCCTCGCGAGGCTGATCCCTCCAGTCTCCCTCGCGAGGCGGATCTTGCCAGCGATCCTCACGAGGTTGATCGCGCCACCCTTGGCGCGGGCCACGGTCTTCCCAGCGTCCTGTGTTCCTTCCTCCTCCTCGACCGTAGCCCCGATCACCGCGGTCGGGGCGAAGGCCGATCCTTCCTTCTCGCACGGCTTGGAGCTCTTGACATTCGTTGGTGTTGCGGGTGTGGAGGTCGTGGTACACACAGTATCGACTGCCCTTGGGAGGTTTGGGCAGATCTCTGCCTCGCTTGGTGTCTGGTTCTATCGCGAGCACGGCAGCCCCCTTGCGCTTCACATCCTTGGCCTTGGGCTTCTTCTCTTCTGGGTCTGCGGCAGGCAGCTCGAGGAGGGAGAGACACCCTTCCTCGGCCCTGGCGCACTTGTTGCCAAGTTGAACAGCTCCAAGGAAGTGCACAGGTCTTCATGCATCGCCAGCTCCTCCTTCATCTTGACATCGCGCACACCGTCGGAGAAGGCTGAGATGATGGCCTCCTTAGTCACCTTGGGAATCTTGAGGCGTGCGTTGTTGAAGTGCTGGATGTACTTCTGCAGGGTCTCCCCAGGTTCTTGCTTGATGCGGCGCATGTCGCTCACGGCGGGTGGCCGGTCGCGAGTACCTTGGAAGTTGGCGATGAAGCGGGTGCGCATCTCGTCCCAGGAGGAGATCGTGCCTGGGGCCAGGTTCAGGAGCCAGGTGCGGGCCCCGTCCTTGAGCGCCATGGGAAACCAGTTCGCCATGACCTTCTCGTCTCCGTTGGCAGCTTCGATGCCCAGCTCATAGAGCTGGAGGAATTCCGCAGGGTCAGCTGTGCCATCGTAACGAGGAGGCAGGTCTGGCTTGAACTTGTCAGGCCACGCGACGCTGCGTAGCTCGGTGGTGAAGGCACGGCAGCCTGCTATGGTCACGGGAGGCCTTGGGTGACGGAGAGCTTGGTCTTGCATGTCCCCACGCGCTGCAGCTGGGAGCAGCGTGGGGTCTTGGCGTGCGGGAGCAGGAGCATGGTCGCGACGTGCTGGAGTAGGGAGCGCCCGGGCAGCTTCTTGCGGGCGAGGGACTTCTTGGCAGCTCTGCTCTTGCCGCGCTGGCACCTGACGGAGCGGGCTCCGCCCAGGGGCCACGCGACTTGGAGCCATGGCGCCTTCTTGAGGAGGAGGCGGCCGGGGCGCCGCCGGAGCCTCGTCGCCCGCGCGGGGCGGGGTGCGGTCCAGCGGAACGGACGGCGCGGGAGAGCCCCCTGCGGCGCGGACGAGCTCGGCGACGCGGTCAAGCCATTCTTCGTAGATGTCGTCGACGGGACGGTAGCGCAGGAGCTCGTTTGCCGTGATGAGCGCAGCTCGAGCCTCCATGGGTGCGCGGAGCGCGCGGGACGAAGAACCAGCTGGGGTGAGCGAGGGAGTAGCGGTGCGGCCGTCTTGCCGCACTGACGGATGCTGAGACGATGCTTGCTGCTCGTCCCCCGCCGGGCCGGTGGCGGCGTTGATGGCAGGTGACGGGGAATGGCGAGGACGCCCACCGACAGGAGCCATCTGGGCGACGTGGGAAGCGAGAGAGGCCCGGCGCTCGGCGCAGGCCCGACGAGCGTCAGACATGGGCGCGATGGTCGGAGGAGAACGGGGTGGTGGAAGATGAATTCCGGCGCACCCCTACCTGGCGCGCCAAATGTCAGATTTCGGGTTCCGGCAGACCCTTGAGGATCGAACACTGGGGTGCGCACGGAGATTTCTCCTCCTACCTACCTGCACCCCTCCGCCTCGCTAAGATCTAAGCTAAGGAAAGAACAACACAAGAGACACAGGATTTATACTGGTTCGGGCCACCGTTGTGGTGTAATACCCTACTCCAGTGTGTGGTGTGGTGGATTGCCTCTTGGGCTGATGGTGATGAACAATACAAGGAAGAACGGCCTCGCGAGGGTCTGTTCTTTGCTGGGGGGACGAACTGCTAGGAGGAGTTCAGTCACCCTTCTCTCTCTCTGATTTCGATCCGATCCTTGATCCTCGATCTCTGTATCTAACCTTCCTTTTACCTCGAACCCCCATCCCTTGTGGGTGGTTGGTCCTATTTATAGGCAATGGCCCTGGGCCTCTTCCCAAATATTGAGCGGGAAGGGCGCCAACAATTGGCCATTTTGAAGGGGAACATCTAGTACACTTATCCTGACTAAAGTTGGTCCTCGCCTGCACAAAGCTCTGGTGATGACGCTGTCTTGGGCTCCACGATGACCTCCGTCTTGCGGTCCTCCTGGTCTTGGTCTTGTTGCACCGAAACGGCAACCTTTGCCTGATGCCTCGGCACTCCGCGGCTGCGCTTGCCCCTTTGCACCAAAGGGGAAAGGAGGACACTGCGCGGACTGGCGCCCGCCTGGCGCCCTTGGTCGTCATGGCTTGCGTCACGGGCACCTCGTGAGGTACCCTGCCTTGATCTCTCCGCCTCCTCGTGAGCCAGCCTGGTGAGGCCATGCCTGAGGAAGCTCCGTGTCGTCCGCCCCGCGAGGCTTGGCCCCTCGCGAGGGTCTTGGGTCTGTGTTGATGAAGATGGGCCGTGCTGGGCCCCTCTTTGAGCCACGCCGCAGGCCGCGGGCAGGCAAGTCTGGGGACCCCCGTTCCCAGAACGCCGACAGAGTCACCTTTATTCGTTGCATATTGCATATTATTTCTAGCATGTTTCCATGTATTGCTTCTAATTTGGTCAAATACATTTGTTAGGGCACCCTTTTAATTTGGCAGAGTGATATTGGTTTCATCTTTCATATGGTTTCTAGCTTGCATTGATTCTAACAAGTTCAAGCACCTTGTGCTTAGTTTACACTTTATACATCATACATGTCAATATGTCACGATGTCCTGTTTTTCATATATATTCCATCTTCCTATCATGTGGCTGCCTTACATGAAAGTAGTGTTCGTCAGTATCATGCATCAATGAGTACTAAAGAGCAAATTTTATTCTTTTTTCTTGTGGGTTTGACTTGACAAGGCAAAATCAAGAAAGAGGAAGGAAAAGAGTAAGGAAGGCGATAATGGTGGTCCTCTGCAGGAACGTAAACGGAGCATCTGTACCGATTCTCCTTGTACTGATGGTGCATTACAAGGTCCAAGTCTCCGCTCCCCTACTCCACCATCCAAGGTGCTTGCTCTAACTTGGCAGTGTGATATCTGGTTGCATGTTGCATATGGTGTCTAGCTCGTATTGCTCCTAATTAGTGTAAACTGCATCTGCTTAGCTTACACATGTTACATGTGAATATGACACGCTTTCCTGTTTTTGGTACATACTATATCTGTCTATAACACCATGTTCTTATATGAAACTACTCTTCTTGTGTATCCTGCATCAGTCACTTATGATGGGACACCTTTAAGTTGGCAGTGTGATATTGGTTTGCGTCTTGAATATGATTTCTAGCATGTATTGCTTCTAGTTTGATGAATGCCACCTATGACGAGACAGTTTTAACTTGGCAGAGTGATATTGACTGCACCTTCCATATGGTGTCTTGCAATGTTTCTAATTTGTTGAAGTGCCTTCTACTTAGTTACCACATCATAGGTGCGAATATGTCAAGCCGTCCATTTTTTCGTACATATTCCATCCTCATATCATGACTTTGCCTTTCATCAGAGTAGTGTTTGTCAGTATCATGCATGAATGAGTTCTGAAGAGCGAATGATATTCCTTTTTCTTGTCGGTATGACCTCAGAATGCAAAATCAATAAAGCTGAAGGAAATTGGTAAGACATTGGATGATGGTGGTCCTTCCGAGCAACTGAAACGGAGGTTCTCTACAGATTCTACTCCGCCATCCTCCCAACAAGATTCGCAAGACAACACAAGGCTAGACAGTCAACGTAGCTGTGTAGATGATGAGCACATCTCCCCTACTCCACCATCATAGGTGCTTGCTCTAACTTGGCACTATTATTGAAGGAAATATGCCCTAGAGGCAATAATAAAGTTATTATTTATTTCCTTATATCATGATAAATGTTTATTATTCCTGCTAGAATTGTATTAACCGGAAACATAATACATGTGTGAATACATAGACAAACAGAGTGTCACTAGTATGCCTCTACTTGACTAGCTCGTTGATCAAAGATGGTTATGTTTCCTAATCATAGACATGAGTTGTCATTTGATTAACGGGATCACATCATTAGGAGAATGATGTGATTGACTTGACCCATTTCGTTAGCTTAGCACGCGATCGTTTAGTTTGTTGCTATTGCTTTCTTCATGACTTATACATGTTCCTATGACTATGAGATTATGCAACTCCCGTTTACCGGAGGAACACTTTGTGTGCTACCAAACGTCATAACGTAACTGGGTGATTATAAAGGTGCTCTACAGGTTTCTCTGAAGGTACTTGTTGGGTTGGCGTATTTCGAGATTAGGATTTGTCACTCCGATTGTCGGAGAGGTATCTCTGGGCCCTCTCGGTAATGCACATCACCTAAGCCTTGCAAGTATTGCAACTAATGAGTTAGTTGCGAGATGATGTATTATGGAACGAGTAAAGAGACTTGCTGTTAACGAGATTGAACTAGGTATTGAGATGCCGACGATCGAATCTCGGGCAAGTAACATACCGATGACAAAGGGAACAATGTATGTTGTTATGAGGTCTGACCGATAAAGATCTTCGTAGAATATGTAGGAGCCAATATGAGCATCCAGGTTCCACTATTGGTTATTGACCGGAGATGTGTCTCGGTCATGTCTACATAGTTCTCGAACCCGTAGGGTCCGCATGCTTAACGCTACGATGAAAGTTATATTATGAGTTTATATGTTTTGATGTACCGAAGGAGTTCGGAGTCCCGGATGAGATTGGGGACATGACGAGGAGTCTCGAAATGGTTGAGACGTAAAGATCGATATATTGGACGACTATATTCAAACATTGGAAAGGTTCCGAGTGATTCGGGTATTTTCGGGAGTACCGGGGAGTTACGGGAATTCGTATTGGGCCTTAATGGGCCACACGGGAAAGGAGAGAAAGGCCTCAAAGGATGGCCGCACCCCTCCCCATGGGCTGTCCCGAATTGGACTAGGGAGGGGGGGCGCCCCTTCCTTCCTTCTCCTTTTCCCTTCCCTTTCCTTCCCTCCTACTCCTACTACTTGGAAGGGTTCCTAGTTCTACTAGGAAAGGGGGAATCCTACTCCCGGTGGGAGTAGGACTCCCCTAGGGCGCGCCATAGAGAGGGCCGGCCCTCCCCCTCCTCCACTCCTTTATATACGGGGCAGGAGGCACCCCAAAGACACAACAATTGATCTCTTGATCTATTAGCCGTGTGCGGTGCCCCCCTCCACCATAACCCACCTCGGTTATATCGTAGTGGTGCTTAAGCGAAGCCCTGCGTCGGTAGATCATCATCATCGTCACCATGCCGTCGTGCTGACGAAACTCTCCCTCAACACTCGGCTGGATCGGAGTTCGAGGGACATCATTGAGTTGAACGTGTGCAGAACTCGGAGGTGCCATGCGTTCGGTACTTGATCGGTCGGATCGTGAAGACGTACGACTACATCAACCGCGTTGTGCTAACGCTTCCGCTTTCGGTCTACGAGGGTACGTGGACAACACTCTCCCCTCTCGTTGCTGTGCATCACCATGATCTTGCGTGTGCGTAGGAAATTTTTTGAAATTGCTACGTTCCCCAATAGTGGCATCCGAGCCAGGTTTTATGCGTTGATGTTGTGCACGAGTAGAAAACAAGTGAGTTGTGGGCGATATAAGTCATACTACTTACCAGCATGTCATACTTTGGTTCGGCAGTATTGTTGGATGAAGCGGCCCGGACCAACATTACGTGTACGCTTACGCGAGACTGGTTCTACCGACGTGCTTTGCACATAGGTGGCTGGCGGGTGTCAGTTTCTCCAACTTTAGTTGAACCAAGTGTGGCTACGCCCGGTCCTTGCGAAGGTTAAAACAGCACCAACTTGACAAACTATCGTTGTGGTTTTGATGCGTAGGTAAGAACTGTTCTTGCTAAGCCCGTAGCAGCCACGTAAAACTTGCAACAACAAAGTAGAGGACGTCTAACTTGTTTTTGTAGGGCATATTGTGATGTGATATGGTCAAGACATGATGCTAAATTTTATTGTATGAGATGATTATGTTTTGTAACCATGTTATCGGCAACTGGCAGGAGCCATATGGTTGTCACTTTATTGTATGCAATGCAATCGCGCTATAATGCTTTACTTTATCACTAAGCGGTAGCGATAGTCATGGAAGCATAAGATTGGCGAGACGACAACGATGCTACGATGGAGATCAAGGTGTCGCGCCGGTGACGATGGTGATCATGACGGTACTTCAGAGATGGAGATCACAAGTACAAGGTGATGATGGCCATATCATATCACTTATATTGATTGCATGTGATGTTTATCTTTTATGCATCTTATCTTTCTTTGATTGACGGTAGCATTATAAGATGATCTCTCACTAAATTTCAAGATAAAAGTGTTCTCCCTGAGTATTCACCGTTGCCAAAGTTCGTCGTGCCCAGACACCACGTGATGATCGGGTGTGATAAGCTCTACGTCCATCTACAACGGGTGCAAGTCAGTTTTGCACACGCAGAATACTCAGGTTAAACTTGACGAGTCTAGCATATGCAGATATGGCCTCGGAACACTGAGACCGAAAGGTCGAGCGTGAATCATATAGTAGATATGATCAACATATTGATGTTCACCATTGAAAGCTACTCCATTTCACGTGATGATCGGTTATGGTTTAGTTGATTTGGATCACGTGATCACTTAGAAGATTAGAGGGATGTCTTTCTAAGTGGGAGTTCTTAAGTAATATGATTAATTGAACTTAAATTTATCATGAACTTAGTCCTGGTAGTATTAGCATATCTATGTTGTAGATCAATAGCTCGCGTTTAGCTCCCCTGTTTTATTTTTGATATGTTCCTAGAGAAAACTAAGTTGAAAGATGTTAGTGGCAATGATGCGGATTGGATCCGTGATCTGAGGTTTATCCTCATTGCTGCACAGAAGAATTATGTCCTTAATGCACCGCTAGGTGACAGACCTAATGTAGGAGCAGATGCAGACATCATGAACGTTTGGCCAGCTCAATATGATGACTACTTGATAGTTTAGTGCACCATGCTTAATGGCTTAGAATCGGGGTTTCAAAGACGTTTTGAACGCCATGGAGCATATAAGATGTCCCAAGAGTTGAAATTGGTATTTCATACTCATGCCCGTGTCGAGAGGTATGAGACCTCTGATGGTACTTTGCCTACAAGATGGAGGAGAATAGATCAACCAGTGAGCATGTACTCAGATTGTCTGAGTACTACAATTGCTTGAATCAAGTGGGAGTTAATCTTCCAGATAAGATAGTGATTGACAGAATTCTCTAGTCACCATCACCAAGTTAGTAGAACTTCGTGATGAACTAT
Organism: Triticum urartu; assembly: GCF_056163025.1. Classification (NCBI taxonomy): domain Eukaryota; kingdom Viridiplantae; phylum Streptophyta; class Magnoliopsida; order Poales; family Poaceae; genus Triticum; species Triticum urartu. The sequence goes on along the minus strand of NC_141877.1, from coordinate 55,863,541 downwards.
GATATGCAAGGGATAACGGAAACAATTCCCAAGCTCTTCGTAATGCTGAAATCAACGAAGGTGGAAATCAAGAAAAATATCAAGTGTTGATGGTAGACAAGACCACTAGTTTCAAGAAAAGGGCAAAGGGAAGAAGGGGAACTTCAAGAAGAATGGCAAGCAAGTTGCTGCTCAAGTGAAGAAGCCCAAGTCTGGTCCTAAGCCTGAGACTAAGTGCTTCTACTGCAAAGGGACTGGTCACTAGAAGCGGAACTGCCCCAAGTATTTGGCAGATAAGAAGGATGGCAAAGTGAACAAAGGTATATTTGATATACGGATTATTGATGTGTATTTTACTAGTGTTCGTAGCAACCCCCCGGTATTTGATACTGGTTCAGTTGCTAAGAGTAGTAACTCGAAACGGGAGTTGCAGAATTAACAGAGACTAGTTAAGGGTGAAGTGACGATGTGTGTTGGAAGTGGTTCCAAGATTGATATGATCATCATCGCACACTCCCTATACTTTCGGGATTAGTGTTGAACCTAAATAAGTGTTATTTGGTGTTTCCATTGAGCATGAATATGATTTGATCATGTTTATTGCAATACGGTTATTCATTTAAGTAAGAGAATAAATTGTTGTTCTGTTTACATATATGGTTACACACCCAATGAAAAATGTTCATTGGATCTCGATCGTAGTGATACACATATTCATAATATTGAAACCAAAAGATGCAAAGTTAATAATGATAGTGCAACTTATTTGTGGCACTGCCATTTAGGTCATATTGGTGTAAAGCGCATGAAGAAACTCCATGCTGATGGACTTTTGGAATCACTTGATTATGAATCAGTTGATGCTTGTGAACCATGCCTCATGGGCAAGATGACTAAGACTCCGTTCTCCGGAACAATGCAGCAAGCAACAGATTTGTTGGAAATCATGCATACTGATGTATGTGTTCCGATGAATATTGAAGCTCGCGGCAGGTATCATTATTTTCTGATCTTCACAGATGATTTGAGCAGATATGAGTATATCTACTTGATGAAACACAAGTCTGAAACATTTGAAAAGTTCAAAGAATTTCAGAGTGAAGTGGAGAATCATCGTAACAAAATAAAAGTTTCTACGATATGATCGCAGAAGTAAAATATTTGAGTTACGATTTTGGCCTTCAATTAAAACAATGTGAGATAGTTTCACTACTCACGCCACCTGGAACACCACGGTGTAATGGTGTGTCCGAACATCGTAACCGTCCTTTATTAGATATGGTGCGATCTATGACGTCTCTTACTGATTTACCGCTATTGTTTTGGGGTTATGCATTAGAGACAGCTACATTCATGTTAAATAGGGCACCATCTAAATCCGTTGAGACGACACCGTATGAATTGTGGTTTGTCGAGAGACCTAAGCTGTCATTTCTTAAAGTTTGGGACTGCGATGCTTATGTGAAAAAGTTTCAACATGATAAGCTCGAAGCCAAATCGGAGAAGTAAATCTTCATAGGATACCCAAAAGAAAATGTTGGGTACACCTTCTATCATAGATCCGAAGGCAAGATATTCATTGCTGAGAATGGATCCTTTCTAGAGAAGGAGTTTCTCTCGAAAGAAGTGAGTGGGAGGAAAATAGAACTTGATGAGGTAACTGTACCTGCTCCCTTATTGGAAAGTAGTTCATCACAGAAATCTGTTCCTGTGACTACTACACCAATTAGTGAGGAAGCTAATGATGATGATCATGTAACTTCAAATCAAGTTACTACCGAACCTCGTAGGTAAACCAGAGTGAGATCCACACCAGAGTGGTACGGTAATCCTATTCTGGAGGTCATGTTACTTGAACATGACGAACCTACGGACTATGAGGAAGCGATGATGAGCCCAGATTCCGCGAAATGGCTTGAGGCCATGAAATCTGAGATGAGATCCATGTATGAGAGCAAAGTATGGACTTTGATTGACTTGCCCACTGATCGGCGAGCCATTGAGATTAAATGGATCTTCAAGAGGAAGACGGACGCTGATAGTAGTGTTACCATCAACAAAGCTAGAATTGTCGCAAAAAGGTTTTCGACAAGTTCAAGGTGTTGACTACGATGAGAGTTTCTCACTCGTATCTATGCTTAAGTCTGTCTGAATCATGTTAGCAATTGCCGCTTTTTATGATTATGAAATTTGGCAGATGGATGTCAAAACTGCATTCCTGAATGGATTTCTGGAAGAAGAGTTGTATATGATGCAACCGGAAGGTTTTGTCAATCCAAAGGGAGCTAACAAAGTGTGCAAGCTCCAGCGATCCATTTATGGACTGGTGCAAGCCTCTCGGAGTTGGAATAAATGCTTTGATAAGTTGATCAAAGCATATAGTTTTATACAGACTTGCGGTGAAGCCTGTATTTACAAGAAAGTGAGTGGGAGAACTACAGCATTTCTGATAAGTATATGTGTATGACATATTGTTGATCGGAAATAATGTAGAATTATTCTGCAAAGCATAAAGGAGTGTTTGAAAGGAGTTTTTCAAAGAAAGACCTCGGTGAAGCTGCTTATATATTGAGCATCAAGATCTATAGAGATAGATCAAGACGCTTGATAAGTTTTCAATGAGTACATACCTTGACAAGTTTTTGAAGTAGTTCAAAATGGAACAGTCAAAGAAAGAGTTCTTGCCTGTGTTACAAGGTGTGAAATTGAGTAAGACTCAAAGCCTGACCACGACAGAAGATAGAAAGAGAATGAAAGTCATTCCCTATGCCTTGGCCATAGGTTCTATAAAGTATGCCATGCTGTGTACCAAATCTTTTATATACCCTATACTGTTTTTGGCAAGGGAGTACAATAGTGATCTAGGAGTAGATCACTAGACAGCGGTCAAAATTATCCTTAGTGGAATAAGGATATGTTTCTCGATTATGGAGGTGACAAAAAGGTTCGTCGTAAAGGGTTACGTCGATGCAAATTTTGACACTGATCTAGATGACTCTAAATCTCAATCCGGATACATATTGAAAGTGGGAGCAATTAGCTAGAGTAGCTCCGTGCAGAGCATTGTTGACATAGAAATTTGCAAAATACTTACGGATCTGAATGTGGCAGACCCGTTGACTAAACTTCTCTCACAAGCAAAACATGATCACACCTTAGTACTCTTTGGGTGTTAATCACATAGCGATGTGAACTAGATTATTGACTCTAGTAAACCCTTTGGGTGTTGGTCACATGTCGACGTGAACTATGGTTGTTAATCACATGGTGATGTGAACTATTGGTATTAAATCACATGGCGATGTGAACTAGATTATTGACTCTAGTGCAAGTGGGAGACTAAAGGAAATATGCCCTAGAGGCAATAATAAAGTTATTATTTATTTCCTTATATCATGATAAATGTTTATTATTCATGCTAGAATTGTATTAACCGGAAACATAATACATGTGTGAATACATAGACAAACAGAGTGTCACTAGTATGCCTCTACTTGACTAACTCGTTGATCAAAGATGGTTATGTTTCCTAACCATAGACATGAGTTGTCATTTGATTAACGGGATCACATCATTAGGAGAATGATGTGATTGACTTGACCCATTCCGTTAGCTTAGCACGTGATCGTTTAGTTTGTTGCTATTGCTTTCTTCATGACTTATACATGTTCCTATGACTATGAGATTATGCAACTCCCGTTTATCGGAGGAACACTTTGTGTGCTACCAAACGTCACAACGTAACTGGGTGATTATAAAGGTGCTCTACAAGTGTCTCCGAAGGTACTTGTTGGGTTGGCGTATTTCGAGATTAGGATTTGTCACTCCGATTGTCGGAGAGGTATCTCTGGGCCCTCTCGGTAATGCACATCACCTAAGCCTTGCAAGCATTGCAACTAATGAGTTAGTTGCGAGATGATGTATTACGGAATGAGTAAAGAGACTTGATGGTAACGAGATTGAACTAGGTATTGAGATGCCGACGATCGAATCTCGGGCAAGTAACATACCGATGACAAAGGGAACAATGTATGTTGTTATGCGGTCTGAGCGATAAAGATCTCCGTAGAATATGTAGGAGCCAATATGAGCATCCAGGTTCCGCTGTTGGTTATTGACCAGAGACGTGTCTCGGTCATGTCTACATAGTTCTCGAACCCGTAGGGTCCGCATGCTTAATGCTACGATGATAGTTATATTATGAGTTTATATGTTTTGATGTACCGAAGGAGTTCGGAGTCTCGGATGAGATCAGGTACATGACGAGGAGTCTCGAAATGGTCGAGACATAAAGATCGATATATTGGATGACTATATTCGGACATCGGAAAGGTTCCGAGTGATTCGGGTATTTTCGGGAGTACCGGGGAGTTACGGGAATTCGCATTGGGCCTTAATGGGCCACACGGGAAAGGAGAGAAAGGCCTCAAAGGGTGGCCGCACCCCTCCCCATGGGCTGGTCCGAATTGGACTAGGGAGGGGGCGCCCCCTTCCTTCCTTCTCCTTTTCCCTTCCCTTTCCTTCCCTCCTACTCCTACTACTTGGAAGGGTTCCTAGTTCTACTAGAAAAGGGGGAATCCTACTCCCGGTGGGAGTTGGACTCCCCTAGGGCGCGCCATAGAGAGGGCCGGCCCTCCCCCTCCTCCACGGCAGGGGGCACCCCAAAGACACAACAATTGATCTCTTGATCTCTTAGCCGTGTGCGGTGCCCCCCCTCCACCATAATCCACCTCAGTCATATCGTAGCGGTGCTTAGGCGAAGCCCTGCATCGTTAGAACATCATCATTGTCACCACGCCGTCGTGCTGATGAAACTCTCCCTCAACACTCGGCTGGATCGGAGTTCGAGGGACGTCATCGAGTTGAACGTGTGCAGAACTCGGAGGTGCCGTGCGTTCGGTACTTGATCGGTCGGATCGTGAAGACGTACGACTACATCAACCGCGTTGTGCTAACGCTTCCGCTTTCGGTCTACGAGGGTACGTGGACAACACTCTCCCCTCTCGTTGCTGTGCATCACCATGATCTTGCGTGTGCGTAGGAATTTTTTGAAATTGCTACGTTGCCCAACAATTATATGTGGTTGCATGTTGCATATGATGTCTAGCTTGTATTGCTTCTAACTTTGTTGAATTGCATCTGCTTACTTTACACATAATGCCTGTGAATATGACATGTGTTCCTGTTTCTACATCAGACTACTATTCTTGCATATCCCGCATCAGTCACTTATGATAAGACACCTTTAAGTCGCCACTGTGATATTGGTTGTGTCTTGCATATGATTTCTAGCATGTACTGCTTCTAATTTGTTGAAACGCCATACAGTTTGAACTTGGCAGAGTGATATTGGTTGCATCTTTCGTATGGTGTCTAGCTTGCAGTGCTTCTAATTTGTTGAAATGCCTTTTGCTTAGTTACCACATCATAGGTGTGAATATGTCACACCATCCTGTTTTTCATACATATTCCATCCTCACATCATGTGTTTGCCTTTCATCCGAGTAGTGTTCGTCAGTATCATGCATGAATGAGTTCTGAAGAGCAAAATCATTACAGCTGAAGGAAATTAGTCCGGCAGTGGATGATGGTGGTCCTTCGGAGCAACTCAAACAGGGGGTCTCTACAGATTCTACTCCACCATCCTCCCAACAAGATTCGCAAGACAACACAAGGCTGGACAGTCAACGTAGATGTGTAGATGATGAGCACATCTCCCCTACTCCACCATCACAGGTGCTTGCTCTAACTTGACACTATTATATGTGGTTGCATGTTGCATATGATGTCTAGCTTGTATTGCTTCTAACTTGAATTGCGTCTGCTTACTTTACACATAATGCCTGTGAATATGACACGTGTTCCTGTTTCTAGAACATACGTGTACATGATGAGCACATCTCCTCTACTCCACCATCACAGGTGCTTGCTCTTACTTGGAACTGTTATACGTGGTTGCGTTTTCCGTATGATGTCTAGTTTGTATTGCTTCTGATTATGTTGAATTGCATCTGCGTAGCTTACAACTTATACCTGCAATGATCACTTACCCATAAGACACATTTAACTTGGGACTGTGATGTAGGTTGCATCTTGCATTGTCTTCTAGCTTGTACTGCTTCTAATTTCTTGAAATGGCTCTTGCGACGAGACACTTTTTACCTGATAGAGTGATATTGGTTGCATGTTCATATGGTGCCTAGCTTTCATTTCTTCTAATTTTGTTTAAATGCCTTCCGCTTACTGTTTTTTCATACATATTCCATCCTCCTATCATACATGTGAATATGAAACGCTGTCTTTTTTTGTATATATTCCATCCTCCTATCCTGCGCTTGCCTTACATCAAAGTAGTGTTCGTCTATATCATGCATCAACCAGTTATGCAGAGCTAATTTTATTCATCTTCTTGTGGTTTTGTCTTCATAAGGCAATATCAGAAAATAGGAAGGAAAAGAGTAAGTTAGGGGATGTTGGTGGTCCTCCCCACCGACGCAAACAGAGACTCTCTAGATTTGCCACTTCTACTGCTAATGAAGTCGAAGTCCCAAGTCTACATGATGAGTTCATCTCCCGTACTCCACCATCGCAGGTGCTTGCTCTAAGTTGACAGTGTGATAATTGGTTTCATGTTGCATATGTTGTCTAGCCTGTATTTCTTCTATTTTGATTAAATTGCACCTACTGAGTTTATACGTTATACATGTGCATATGACATGGCTTTCTGTGTCTAGAATACACTGCATCTATCTATCATACCATGTTCTTACATCAAAGTACTGCTGTTGTGTATCCTGCATCAGTCACTCATGATTGGATGCTTCTAACATGGCAGTTTGATAGTGGTTGCATCTTGCATTGATTTCTACGTTGTACTGCTTCTAATTTTTCGAATTGCCACTTATGACAAGACACTTTTAACTTGGCAGAGTAATATTGGTTGCATCTTTCATATGGTGTCTAGCTTGCATTACTTCTATTTTTTTGAAAATCCTTCTGCTTAATTTGCACATCGTAGCTGTGAATATGTCATGCCGTCCTGTTTTTCTTACATATTCCATCCTCATACGGTTGTCTTACATCAAAGTATTGCTTGTCTGTATCATGCATCAATGAGTTCTGAAGAGTGATTTTATTCTTTTGTGTTGTGGGTACAGCTTGACATGGCAAAGTCAAAAAAGAGCAAGGAAAATAATATAGTAGGCAGTGCTGTTACTCGTCGGGTGAAACGGAAAAGGTTCTGCCGTCGAGATTCTGCTGGCACTTATAGTGCAGTAGAAGGTCCAAGTCCACCGGCTAAATCTACAAACATAGTATCACCTGCTCCACCAGCTGCAGCATCCGCTTCAACTGTACCAGCATCTCAACCAGTTACTCATTCATTTGCTCCGGAACTGGCCAGTTCCCAAGCTGCCTTCACACCTAACACTACTTCCGAAGCACTGCTGACACAACAGGACTTGGCAAGATCAGATGAACCTCATGAGCATCAACACTAAGATGGTACCTGACCAAGTCAAGTTGCAGTTGCATGCTCCTTTATATGTACTCTCACAGTTTGATGTACACTAACACTTTCCATATTCATTGTTGAACTAGCACCACGGCGCAAGCGGAAACAGACATCAGGGATAATGCTTGATAGATTAACAAAATCTAAAGGAGGAAGAATGGAGATCCATTTTGAGGCAGGTTTAAAAAGGCCACGTGATGCTACAGAGTCAGCCAAGTTAGTATCAGAGGCAGCCGTTGCCGTTAGGTGTCATGCACGTATCCTCCCAACGTGGATCCAGTACAGGAATGAGAAAGACAATACCCAGTTTAACACCTTCCTTGACCATTTATCCATAAGTAATGTTATTCATCGCAATTAGTAATATTTTCTTGCTCTGTCCCATACTTTCTAGCTTCCTCCTGATAAGACTTACATTCTTTTTTCAACAGATGAGGTTCAAGTTGGATCCGAAAGATGATGCAACTATACAAGCATGCACTCATGTTTTTCAGTCTGCTCTGCAACAGTATCGGTACCACCTTAGAAAATCTCACTTTGAAGGCAAGGCTAACAATGAAATCGCCCAAACATCTCCAGTGGAATATATTACAGGTGAAGACTGGACAGCCCTCATTAAACACTGGTCTGATCCAAAGTATCAGGTAGGCTATATGTATTTGATCAGACCACATATTAAACTTGTATTTATGTATGTGCCTTACAAGTGCATCTTCTTCTAGGCTAACTGTTTGAAGAACAAAACCAACCGTTCTAAAGTGAAATTCCAACAGACCACAGGATCTCGTAGCTATATTGCACACTGCGAGGCTCTTGTAAATAGCTGCTACTTCCTTCTTTTTGTGCCATATTATCGTATCTATATTGACTTGTTCCAAATACAGAGGAAATCCCATGCGGACCAAAAAGAACCTGAACCGAATGCAGTGCAAATCTTCAAGGATTGCCACACCAGCAAGATGAAGGGAATGAGCACACCAGTTCAAGCCGTTGTTGTAAGTCATTACTCCTCCTGCCTTGAACTGATTGGTATTGTGATGTGTTCATTTAACTACTTGGTTTGCAGCCAATGTCAGTTACTCTGTTCACTTTTATTCACAGTTGTCTTAACGTATCATTTCACCTTACATGGTTTAAAAGAGATGAAGAATATTCTTTTGGTCTTGATCTGTAATCTAGTTGTTATGTTCACGTGCGCACACAATGATAAAATAGCCTGTTTGTTTTATATCTATTTGCCCATGATATGAATGATGTCATACTATGTTCATCCTACTTTAAACCATGTCTCTTTATCCTTAGATGTCAATGAATGTGAGGAAATAGACAATATAGTAGGCATGCTACATGGACATATGTTTCGAAAGTGATTTTATTATGTAGTTGGCACTACAATACATGCTAATGTATTACAGTAGTTCACCAAAATAAGTTATGTATAAATGTTTAACCTACTTTGTTTGTTTTTGTCTCATTAGTAACTTATCTGGTACACTAATCTACAAGTTCAAACTTTCAGGAAGCTATGGAACAAATGATTGAACAGCCACAACCACCTGAAGGTGACGAGGCTACTACAGGCACAATGTCACCTCTTGCTGCAGTGCGTCAGTATCTTTCCACTAACAGTGCAAAAAGCACCTTCCTGCATAATTCTGGGTTGGTTGTCAAGGTAACCTCATCAAAATCGCCTACTGAACAAAATCTTCCTGCTAGACAGAGTGATATATCTGTGCTCCAGACACAAGTCCAATCCCTAGTGGACGTTGTTTCGGAAACAAGAATAGTGGTTGAGAAATGTTGTCAAGATATGAATGGTTTTGAAACCAGACTATCACACATTCGCTTCTTTGTTCAAGAGCAATGGCGGAAAAAAGGTGGAGATCATGCTGCTCCATCAGATTCTACAGCCTGAAACATTAGCACTCAGGTCAAATGATTTGTGCTTCTATACATCTGATGGTGCTTTTATCTGGAAGGACTATAAACTTTATGCCAACAGGCCTTTTGTTGTATGGTTGGAATTTATTTTGTTGTGATACAACATTTATGATGCTGCCTCAGGCTGCAGTAATTACGATGCTATTTTTGTATAGTGTAGGTTTATCTTAGTAATGTATTCGGCCTAAAGCTTCATAGGAGCCCAACATGCCAACATTCGTCGGGCCCATTCCAATTGGGCTAAAAATGATTATGGGCCGAAATTGGCATGTAGCCCACTAAAAATATCTGGGCCTAAATCAGCATAAGCTTTCATATTTTTCTGGTAGGCCTGTGCCCATAGTGGGCCTTTAACAGGCCTAAACATAATTTGGGCCCTCAGTAAAAATAGGCCGTTTACAGGTGTAAATATCTCGATCCCATAAAATACATGGGCCTTTAATAGACCGAAAGTGAGATTGGGCCCTGATTGTGCCAAATAACCCACTGGACTTTAACAGGCCGAAATTCGGACGGGCCATAAATGCGCCGACCTAATACACGGTCCCTTAACAGGCCGGAACTTCGATCGGGCTAGATTATCGTCATTTTTATATGGGCCATTAATGGGCCCGATATGATGTTGGGCCACATATGGACCATGGTTTACGTCCGGCGTTAACAGGCCGAAAATGACAACAGGCCGAAAGTGGCCCAAAGCTATAGTGGGCCTCTAACAAGCCGAATGTCAGACATGGCCGAATATGACCCAAATCCTTCATGATCGTTTATGGGCCGAAAGTTTTGATGGCCTGTAAATGGGCCCAAATGAAGCCAGACCTTTAACAAGCCGGAAATACACTGGGCCGTAATTCGTCCCAATTACTTAGCGGACTGTTAACGGGCCGGAAGTGACCATGGGCCGCGTTGATGACAAGTTTAGGACAGGCCGTTGACGGGCCGATTTGACAGAGAATGTTGGGCCTTTAGCTGGGCCGGCCCATTATAGTCGGCAGAATCTAGTGGGCCTTTAGCTGGGCCGGCCCATTGTGGTCCGCAAAATCTTGTGGGCCTTTAGCTGGGCCGGCCCATTATGATCTGCAAAATCATGTGGGCCTTTAGCTGGGCCGGCCCATTATGGTTCGCTAAATTTTGTGGGCCTTTAGCTGGGTCGGCCCATTATGGTCCGCTAAATCTTATGGGCCTTCGGTTGGTCCGTCCCATTTATTCTTTGTGGGCCACTTTTGGGATGGTCCACGTGTCAACATATCATAGGCCCATCTCGACCGTTGGAGGAGTGAAACCTGTGCCAACGCGGAGCTGACGCGTGGATCCGTCAGCCAATGAGAATTTTACACGTGGAAAATCGGCATTGGTCGTGGCTGTTAACGGGTTATCGGATCCAAAATCCGACCCGATAGCTTAACAGCGTTCCGTTACGGTGGATGCCACGTGTCGGTCACCCTTGACGAAAGCACTTCTGTGACGCGTGATTTATCGTCATGGAAGTGGACACTTCCGTGATGATAATTTTGGCAATGTCATGGAACACTTCTACGACCGCACAGGTATGACTATCTTGATTCTGTCATAAATTTGTCATGGATGTACATGCATGACAGAAAACGCGACCTACTATGACAAACACGTATCATCACGGAAGTGTATTTTTTTGTAGTGCTTGTGGAGATCTATTCGATGTAATCTTCTTTTTGCGGTGTGTTTGTTGAGACCGATGAATTGTGGGTTTATGATCCAGTCTATCTATGAGTAATATTTGAATCTTCTCTGAATTCTTTTCTGTATGATTGGTTATCTTTGCAAGTCTCTTCGAATTATCAGTTTGGTTTGGCCTACTAGATTGGTTGTTCTTGCCATGGGAGAAGTGCTTAGCTTTGGGTTCGATCTTGTAGTGTCCTTTCCCAGTGACAAAAGGGGCAGCAAGGCACGTATTGTATTGTTGCCATCGAGGATAACAAGATGGGGTTTTTATCATATTGCATGAAACTATCCCTCTACATCATGTCATCTTTCTTAAGGCGTTACTCTGTTTTTAACTTAATACTCTAGATGCATGCTGGATAGCGGTCGATGAGTGGAGTAATAGTAGTAGATGTAGGAAGGAGTCGGTCTACTTGTCTCGGACATGATGCCTATATACATGATCATACCTAGATATTCTCATAACTATGCTCAATTCTGTCAATTGCTCAACAGTAATTTGTTCACCCACCGTAGAATACTTATGCTCTTGAGAGAAGCCACTAGTGAAACCTATGGCCCCCGGGTCTCTTTCTCATCATATTAATCTCCATCACTTTATTATTGCTTTGCTTTTACTTTGCCTTTTACTTTTCACTTTGCATCTTATACCAAAAATATTATTTATCATCTCTATCAGATCTCACTTTCGTAAGTGACCGTGAAGGGATTGACAACCCCTAAGTGTGTTGGTTGCGTTGAGCTATTGTTTTTGTGTAGGTACAAGGGACTCGAGCGTAGCCTCCTACTAGATTCATACCTTGGTTCTCAAAAACTGAGGGAAATACTTACGCTACTTTGCTACATCATCCTCTCCTCTTCGGGGAAATCCAACGCAGTGCTCAAGAGATAGCAAGTAGCACCATGATATTCATGATAGAGAGTCTCTCATTTCATCACTTTCATATACTAGTGGGAATTTTTCATTATAGAACTTGGCTTGTATATTCCAATGATGGGCTTCCTCAAAATGCCCTAGATCTTCATGAGCAAGCAAGTTGGATGCACACCCACTTAGTTTCTTTTGTTGAGCTTTCATATACTTATAGCTCTAGTGCATCTGTTGCATGGCAATCCCTACTCACTCACATTGATATCTATTAATGGTCATCTCCATAGCCCATTGATACGCCTAGTTGATGTGAGACTATCTTCTCCCTTTTTGTCTTCTCCACAACCACCATTCTATTCCACCTATAGTGCTATATCCATGGCTCACGCTCATGTATTGTGTGAAGATTAAAAAAGTTTGAGAATGTCAAAAGTATGAAACAATTGCTTGGCTTGTCATCGGGGTTGTGCATGATTTAAATACTTTGTGTGGTGAAGATAGAGCATAGACAGACTATATGATTTTGTAGGGATAACTTTCTTTGGCCATGTTATTTTGAGAAGACATGATTGCTTTGTTAATATGCTTGAAGTATTATTATTTTTATGTCAATATGAACTTTTATCTTGAATCTTTCGGATCTAATATTCATACCACAATTAAGAAGAATTACATTAAAATTATGCCAAGTAGCATTCCACATCAAAAAATCTGTTTTTATCATTTACCTACTCGAGGACGAGCAGGAATTAAGCTTGGGGATGCTTGATACGTCTCCAATGTATCTATAATTTTTTATTGCTCCATGTTATATTATCTACTGTTTTGGACATTATTGGGCTTTATTATCCACTTTTATATTATTTTTGGGACTAACCTATTAACCAGAGGCCCAGCCTAGAATTGCTGTTTTTTGCCTACTTTAGGGTTTCGAAGAAAAGGAATATCAAATGGAGTCCAAATGGAATGAAACCTTCGGGAACGTGATTTTCTCACCGAACATGATCTAGGAGACTTGGACCCTACGTCAAGAAACAAAGGAGTTGGCCACGAGGTAGAGGGCACGCCTACCCCCCCTCCCCCAGGCGCGCCCTCCACCCTCGTGCCCCCCCCCCCCCCCCCGTTGCTCCACCGACGTACTCCTTCCTCCTATATATACCTACGTACTCCCAAACGATCAGAGACGGAGCCAAAACCCTAATTCCACCGCCCTAACTTCCTGTATCCATGAGATCCCATCTTGGGGCCTGTTCCGGAGCTCCGCCGGAGGGGGTATCCATCACGGAGGTCTTCTACATCAACACCATAGCCTCTCCGATGAAGTGTGAGTAGTTTACCTCAGACCTTCGGGTCCATAGTTATTAGCTAGATGGCTTCTTCTCTCTTTTTGGATCTCAATACAATGTTCTCCCCCTCTCTTGTGGAGATCTATTCGATGTAATCTTCTTTTTGCGGTGTGTTTGTTGAGACCGATGAATTGTGGGTTTATGATCAAGATTATCTATGAACAATATTTGAATCTTCTATGAATTCTTGTCTGTATGATTGGTTATCTTTGCAAGTCTCTTCGAATTATCAGTTTGGTTTGGCCTACTAGATTGATCTTTCTTGCAATGGGAGAAGTGCTTAGCTTTGGGTTCAATCTTGCGGTGTCCTTTCCCAGTGACAGCAGGGGCAGCAAGGCACGTATTGTATTGTTGCCATCGAGGATAACAAGATGGGGTTTTTTATCATATTGCATGAATTTATCCCTCTACATCATGTCATCTTGCTTAAGGCGTTACTTTGTTTTCATGAACTTAATACTCTAGATGCATGTTGGATAGCGGTCGATGAGTGGAGTAATAGTAGTAGATGCATGCAGGAGTCTGTCTACTTGTCTCGGACGTGATGCCTATATACATGATCATACCTAGATATTCTCATAACTATGCTCAATTCTGTCAATTGCTCAACAGTAATTCGTTCACCCACCGTAAAATACTTATGCTCTCGAGAGAAGCCACTAGTGAAACCTATGGCCGCCGGGTCTATCTTCATCATATTAATCCTCCAATACTTAGTTATTTCCTTTGATTTTTACTTTGATTTTATTTTACTTTGCATCTTTATCACAAAAATACCAAAAAATATTATCTTATCATATCTATCAGATCTCACTCTCGTAAGTGACCGTGAAGGGATTGACAACCCCTTATCGCGTTGGTTGCGAGGATTTATTTGTTTTGTGCAGGTACTAGGGATGCGCACGCAACCTCCTACTAGATTGATACCTTGGTTCTCAAAAACTGAGGGAAATACTTACGCTACTTTGCTGCATCATCCTTTCCTCTTTGGGGAAATCGTACGCAGTGCTCAAGAGGTAGCAAGAAGAATTTCTTGATACATCTCCAACGTATCTATTGGGGGCACTTATGTGACACGAAGCCCTCAAGTTCAGCATTACGGACATATGCGTCAAATTCCTCCTTAATTCCTGCTTGGACCATAAAATCTTCTGGCGGCCATTCACAAGGCCGCACTTGAGCTTCTCTTGGTAGTTCATAGTCTGGCTCACGTATCACGGGCCTGAGTCCTTGCTTCCTTGAGGAACCACCTTGGTACATTTTCCTAAACATATTTCTTCCTCTGAAAAATTTCTGAAATTTTTAGTAACTCAAAATAAAAGTGAGCCAAACTCAACAAAATTGATAGCAACTACTCCTACAAGTGCCTAGAGACTATATCATGCATTAAAACTACTTGGACCATATAAATTTGACATGCAAGCTCAAGGACAGTGTCACCTAAGCAGCAAAAATTTGCAATAAATAAAGCACTAGAACAAAAACTAATTGGACCATTGGAGGAGTCACATACCGAAGAACAATCCCCCAAAGCAGTTTTGTGAATGGAGCTTTGAGCAAGGAGATCGAAAATCACAGCAAAACAAGCTAGAACACGAGTTTGAGCTGGTGGGTGTTTTTTCTGGAGGAAGAAGAAGTGTGTGGGTGCTGGAATAAGTGGAGGGGGGCACATGGGGTCCACGAGGCAGGGGGCGCGCCCAGGGGGTGGGCGCGCTCTGGATCCTCGTGGCCAGGTGGTGGCCCCCTCTGCTGTGTTCTTGGTGCCAGATATTCTTAAATATTCTACAAAAAATCATATTTCATTTTCGGGGCAAGGATAATTCAGAAAACAGACAGAAAATACTATTTTTTTGCTTTATTAAATCTAAATAATAGAAAGTAAAAGGAGGGTACAGAGAGTTGTGCTTTCTAACTTCATCCATCTCATGCTCATCAAAAGGAATCCACTAATAAGGTTGATCAAGTCTTGTTAACAACTCATTCCAAATCGCATGAAACCGGAGAAATTTCGAATAACACTGGATTACCTCAACGGGTATATGCACGTCCCCAACAATAAGAATATCATATTTCTTCTTAGCGGTAGGAAGAGGAAATTCAAAACCTCCAATAGTAATCATTGAAATTTTTCCAATAGAATTGATACTGTGGACTTGAGGTTGTTTCCTCGGAAAGTGTACCGTATGCTCATTACCATTAACATGAAAACTGACATTGCCTTTGTTGCAATCAATAACAGCCCCTATAGTATTAAAAAGGGTCTATCAAGGATAATCGACATACTATCGTCCACGGGACTATCAAGAATAACTAAGTCCGTTAAAATAGTAACGTTTGCAACCACAACAGGCACATCCTCACAAATACCGACACGTATAGCGGTTGATTTATCGGCCATTTGCAAAGATATTTCAGTAGGTGTCAACTTATTCAAATCAAGTCTACGATATAAAGAGAGAGGCATAACACTAACACCGGCTCCAAGATCACATAAAGCAGTTTTAACATAGTTTCTTTTAATGGAGCATGGTATAGTTGGTACTCCTGGATCTCCAAGTATCTTTGGTATTCCACCTTTAAAAGCATAGTTGGCAAGCATGGTGGAAATTTCAGCTCCCGATATCTTTCTTTTATTTGTAACAATATCTTTCATATACTTAGCATAAGGATTCACTTTAAGCATATCAGTCAAACGCATACGCAAAAAGATAGGTCTAATTATTTCAGCAAAGCGCTCAAAATCCTCATCATCCTTTTTCATGGATGGTTTAGGAGGAAAGGGCATGGGTTTCTCAACCCATGGTTCTCTTTCTTTACCGTGCTTCCTAGCAACAAAGTCTCTCTTATCATAACGTTGATTCTTTGATTGTGGGTTATCAAGATCAACAACAGGTTCAATCTCTACATCATTGTCATTGCTAGGTTGAGCATCAACATGAACATCATAATTAACATTATCACTAGGTTCATGTTCATTACCAGATTGTGTTTTAGCATCAGAAATAGAAATATCATTGGGATTCTTAGGTGTGTCAACAACAGGTTCACTAGAAGCATGCAAAGTCCTATCATTTTTCTTTTTCTTCTTTTTAGAAGGACTAGGTGCATCAACATTAGTTCTCTGAGAATCTTGCTCAATTCTCTTAGGGTGGCCTTCAGGATATAGAGGTTCCTGAGTCATTTTACCCCCTCTAGTCACAACTCTAACATCATTATCATTTTTATTATTATTTAATTCATTGATAAAATCATTTTGAGCTTTAAGCACTTGTTCTACTTGAGTGGTAACCATAGAAGCATGTTTACTAATGAGTTTAAGTTCACCTTTAACTATAGACATATAATCACTCAAGTGTTCAATCATATAAGCATTATGTTTCAATTGTCTACCAACATAAGCATTGAAGTTTTCTTATTTAACAATAAAATTATCAAACTCATCTAAGCATTGGCTAGCAGACTTATAACGAGGGATATCACCTTCATCAAATCTATAGAGAGAATTTACCTTTACTACATGTTTTGGGTTATCAAGACCATGTATTTCTTCAATAGGTGGTAAATTCTTAACATCTTCAGCTTTAATACCTTTTTCTTTCATAGATTTCTTTGCCTCTTGCATATCTTCAGGACTGAGAAATAGAATACCCCTTTTCTTCGGAGTTGGCTTAGGGATTGGTTCAGGAAGTGTCCAATCATCTTCATTACTCAACATATTATTCAATAGCAATTCAGCTTGATCAATAGTTATTTCCCTGAAAACACAACCAGAACAACTATCCAGGTGGTCTCTGGAAGCATCGGTTAGTCCATTATAAAATTATCAAACCCACAAGTATAAGGGATCGCAACAGTTTTCGAGGGTAGAGTATTCAACCCAAATCTATTGATTCGACACAAGGGGAGTCAAAGAATATTCTCAAGTATTAACAGTTGAGTTGTCAATTCAACCGCACCTGAAAGACTTAATATCTACAGCAAAGTATTTAGTAGCAAAGTAATATGGAAGTAGCGGTAACGGTGGCAAAAGAGTAGTAGCAGTTTTGTAGTGACTGTAACAGTGACAACGGAAAAGTAACTAAGCAAAGATCAATATGTGAAAAGCTCGTAGGCCATGGATCAGTGATGGATAATTATGTCGGATGCGATTCTTCATGCAACAGTTATAACATGGGGTGACATAGAACTATAGCTCTAGTTCATCAATGTAATGTAGGCATGTATTCCGAATATAGTCATACGTGCTGATGGAAAAGAACTTGCATGGCATCTTTTGTCCTACCCTCCCGTGGCAGCGGGGTCCTATCAGAAACTAAGGGATATTAAGGCCTCCTTTTAATAGAGTATCAAAATAAAGCATTAACACTTAGTGAATACATGAACTCCTCAAACTATAGTCATCACCGGGAATGGTCCCGATTATTATCACTTCGGGGTTACCGGATCATAACACATAGTAGGTGACTATTTACTTGCAAGATAGGATCAAGAACTCACATATATTCATGAAAACATAATAGGTTTAGATATGAAATCATGGCACTCGGGCCCTAGTGACAAGCATTAAGCATAGCAAAGTCATAGCAACATCAATCTCAGAACATAATGGATACTATGGATCAAACCCTAACAAAGCTAACTCAATTACATGATAAATCTCATCCAACCCATCACCGTCCAGCAAGCCTACGATGAAATTACTCATGCACGGCGGTGAGCATCATGAAATTGGTGATGGAGGAAGGTTGATGATGACGATGGCGATGGATTCCCCTCTCCGGAGCCCCGAACGGACTCCAGATCAGCCCTCCCGAGAGAGATTAGGGCTTGGGGCGGCTCCGTATCATAAAACGTGATGAATCCTTCTCTATGATTTTTTTCTCCCCGAACGTGAATATATAGAGTTGGAGCTGAGGTCGGTGGAGCACCAGGGGGCCCACGAGGCAGGGGCGCGCCCAGGGGGTAGACGCGCCCCAACCCTCGTGGACAGGGTGTGGGCCCCATGGTCTTGATTCTTTCGCCAGTATTTTTTATATATTCCAAAAATATTCTCCGTGAAGTTTCAGGTCATTTCGAGAATTTTTTTTCTGCACAAAATAACACCATGGCAATTGTGCTAAAAACAGCGTCAGTCCAGGTTAGTTCCATTCAAATCATGCAAGTTAGAGTCCAAAACAAGGGAAAAGTGTTTGGAAAAGTAGATACGTTGGAGACGTATCAATGTCGTTCATGACGTTTGTGACCCGTCGTGGCACATGTTAAATTGTGATCCAAATTCTAGTACCGTATTGGACTAGACGTAGTACATACGGTGTGGGCCTTTTGCGTTGGTACCGACGCGTACGAGTACAACTCGTTTACTTGTCCTACAAGGACTCCTATGTGTTGCCCCTCATATATACCCCATGTAGTCGCACCTCAGACGGCATGTCGTCTCGTGCTTGTAATACTCCTCCTCATAGTGATTGCGCCTTCGTGCGTCCGTGGTTTTCTCCCGCAAGGGTTTCCACGTAAAAATCCGTGTCTCTCGTGTCTCGTTTATTCTCGTTATTATCTAACAAGTGGTATACAGAGCTGAGGTTACAGAAACAAGGTTTGAGATCAAGAGATTAGAGTTGCAGCGTGTGCGCCACCGCAGCGTCGTGCGATCCGCCGAGTTCGACAGGATTCGACGGCTCATCATCCGTGTCCAGGTCAGGTTCGGAGACTGACTTTTTTCTCTAGGCCGAGATCGAGACGGATCGGGCAGCTGGCGTATTGTGGGATTTATTTGGCCGCCGCTGCTCCCGAGTCTCAAGGCGACAGAAGCAAAGACGCAACCCCATACAAGTCAAATCCATCCAGTCATCTTTGCTGCGCACGTGAAGACCAATCCATCGTTAGTACTACTTCTAGTACGTGAGCTCTAATCAGCACACGTTTTGATCCATCAAGTACTAACATCCGACTGCTACATCCATCGAACAAGCCACCAGGTGCTACTGTTCCTTGCTCCGTTTGCTCCGCATATTAAATTCTGTCAAGAATTATTCTACTCCGACTTGTACTATTTTGTGCACAGATTTGTTCGACTCATGGCATCCATGAAATACGATTTTCCGCTGCTAGATCGTGACACAAGGTTTACCCTATGGCAAGTCAAGATGCGGGCGTTGTTGGCACAGGCCGACTATGATGTAGCACTGGATAGTTTTGGGAAGAACCGAATTGAGGACTGGACTGCTGAGGAGAAAAGAATTGATTGTAAGGCTTTGTCACAAATTCAACTCCATTTGCATAATAATATTTTGTAGGAAGTTTTGAGCGAGAAGACTGCCGCCACTCTATGGTTAAAGCTGGAAGGTATTTGCATGACTAAAGATCTCACCAGCAAGATGCATCTGAAGCAAAAATTATTCCTGCACAGGTTACCCGAGGGAGGTAATGTTTTGAATCATATTTCAGAATTTGAAGAGATCATATCTGATCTAGCTGCAATGGAGGTTAAGTATGAAGAGGAAGATACTGCTCTAATGTTACTTTGTTCACTGCCAAGTTCTTATACCAATTTTCGAGACACCATATTATGTAGTCGTGATACTCTCACGCTTAATGAAGTTTATGAAGCTTTGAACTCTAAGGAGAAGATGAAATTAATGGTGCCTCATGATGGTTCGATTTCATCCCAAGCCGAGGGATTATCTGTTCGTGGCGGGACAAAGGAAAAGAACTCCAATAATGGAAACAGAGGCAAAAGTAAGAACGGCTACAGGGGCCGGTCGCAATCCAGAGACAAGAAGTATTGCAGGTATTGCAAGAGAGACGGACATGACATCTCAGAGTGTTTCAAGTTGCAGAACAAGGAAAAGAGGAAAGGTAACAAACAAGGTGAAAATTCTGCTAACGTTGCTCGTGATGATAGTTCCGATGATGCTCTTGTCGTTATTGCTGGATATGCTGAGACCAATGATGAGTGGGTACTTGATACTGCATGCATTTTTCATATGTGTCCACATAGAGATTGGTTTAATACTTTTGATTCCACTACTTCTGCTGGTTCCGTTTTGGGTTTTGATAATTCACCATGCAAGATTGAAGGCATAGGTTCTATTCGAATCAAGATGTTTGATGGCATAATCAGAACTTTGACAGATGTTCGGTATATTCCGAAGATGAAGAGAAATCTTATCTCTGTTAGTTCCCTTGATGCTAAGGGGTACAAGTATTCGGGTGGAGATAGTGTTTTGAAGGTCACCAAAGGCTCCCTTGTTGTGATGAAAGGTGACTTAAGTTCGACCAATGGTCTTTATTACCTTCGAGGTTCTACCGTTTCAGGTAACGCTACTCCAGTTATTTCAAAGAATTCTGATTGTGATGCTGCTAACCTTTGGCATATGCGTCTTGGACATATGAGTGAACTTGGTTTGGCAGAGTTAAATAAGAGAGGTCTTCTTGATGGATATGAACCTGGTAAATTGAAATTTTGTGAGCATTGTATCTTCGGCAAGCACAAGAGGGTGAAGTTCAACACTTTGACCCATACAACTGAAGGTATTCTTGATTATGTGCATTCTGATTTATGGGGACCATCTCGCAGAAAGTCATTAGGTGGTGCTAGTTACATGCTGACTATTATTGATGATTATTCGAGAAAAGTTTGGCCTTATTTCTTGAAGCATAAATATGAAGCATTCTCAGCATTTAAGGAGTGGAAGATTATGATTGAAAGACAGACTGAAAAGAAGGTAAAGATACTTCGCACTGATAATGGTATGGAATTCTGTTCTAAGCAATTTAAGAATTATTGCAAGTCTGAAGGCATTGTCAGACACTACACCATTCCTTATACTCCTCAACAATACGGTGTTGATGAGCGTATGAACAGGACCATTATTTCTAGAGCTCGTTGCATGTTGTCCAATGCAGGTTTGCATAGGCGTTTTTGGGCTGAGGCCGCTTCCACTGCTTATTATCTCATTAACCGTTCACCATCTATTGCTCTTAATAAGAAAACTCCAATTGAGGTATGGTCTGGGTCACCTGCTGATTATTCACAGTTGAGAGTTTTTGGTTGCACTGCTTATGCTCATGTTGATAACGGAAAGTTGGAGCCTAGGGCTGTTAAGTGCATCTTTCTTGGTTATAAGTCTGGTGTTAAAGGTTTTAAATTGTGGAATCCTGAAACCCAGAAGGTTGTTATTAGCAGAAATGTTATCTTTAATGAATCTTCTATGTTACATGATGTTTCATCTACTAATGTTCCCGTTGAGAGTGAACAACAGTGAAAGGATCGATATGGTTGACTAGAGGGGGGGGTGAATAGGCAACTAACAATTTTTAGCTTTTCTTTAGCAATTTAAACTTTGCATCAAAGTAAGTTGTCTAGATATGCAACTAGGTGAGCAACCTATATGATGCAACACGGATAGGAACACAAGCAAGCAAGATATATGAAACAAATAAGCTTCCACAAGTAAAGGCACGAGATAACCTAGAGTGGAGACGGTGGAGACGAGGATGTGTTGCCGAAGTTCCTTCCCTTTGAGAGGAAGTACGTCTCCGTTGGAGCGGTGTGGAGGCACAATGCTCCCCAAGAAGCCACTAGGGCCACCGTAATCTCCTCACGCCCTCACACAATGCGAGATGCCGTGATTCCACTATTGGTGCCCTTGGAGGCGGCGACCGAACCTTTACAAACGAGGTTGGGGCAATCTCCACAACTCAATTGGAGGCTCCCAACGACACCACGAAGCTTCACCACAATGGACTATGGCTTCGCGGTGACCTCAACCGTCTAGGATGCTCAAACACCCAAGAGTGACAAGATCCACAAGGGATTAGTGGGGGGAATCAAATATCTCTTGGTGGAAGTGTAGATCGGGGCCTTCTCAACCACTCCCGAGCAAATCAACAAGTTTGCTTGGCTAGGGAGTGAGATCGGGCGAAAATGGAGCTTGGAGCAAGGAATGGAGCTTGGTAATGGAAGAGGTGAGTCAACGGGGAAGAAGGGGACCCCTTATATAGTGTGTGGAAAAGATCCAATCGTTACCCACCAACCAGCCCACGGCCAGCGGTACTACCGCGCCTGGCCAGCGGTACTACCGCAAGGCCGCGCGGTACTACTGCTTGCAACCAAGCAGTACTACCGCACGGCTGTGCGGTACTACCGCGCCCCCCATGCGGTACTACCGCGAGGCAAAAGTCCCAGCCAGGGGAGAAGGAAAACTTCCGTGCCTACTTCCGCAAAGAAACGGAAGTAGCAAAAACCCAACACAGTAGTACTGCCGAGGGGCGGTACTACTGCCTGACCGCATAGCGCGGTAATACCGCACGGCGAAAGCGGTACTACCGCGGTAGGTGCGGATGTAAAAAATTACATCCGCTCCTACTACCGCAAAGGGGCGGCACTAGCCTAGTGGGCAGCGGTAGTGCGGCTCCAGGGGAGCGGTACTACCGTGGGCACCTGTGGTACTACCGCGCCACCGCGCGGTACTACCACGGATGCCTACGGTACTACCGTTGACCCAGGAGCAGTACTACCGCAACCAACAATGGCAGCCAGACAAGGGAGGCAAGAAAACGGAGGAAACTCGAAGGAAGAAGGAGGGGATAAGAAGGAGACGTGTACGTGATGATTCCACCCAAACCTTTCCAACGCGGACCCCCTCTTAATAGTACGGCTTTCCTACGACTCAAATCCACCAAAAAGAAACGTAGAAAAGACGCCGTCTTCGTCAGTCTTCGAGGGGCACCCAATCGTCTTGTGCCTAGCAAAGAAGTGTCTGGAATACTCATGGCACACGATTAGTCCGCAACTGCATTGTCATCAATCACCAAAACACTTAGGGATAAATATGTCCTTACAATTTCCCCCTTTTTGGTGGATTGATGACAAAACGGGATTTGCACAAAGAAAATACTATTAAGTAAAAGCAAACCCCTCCTCTCTATAATATAGACGGGCTCCCCCTAGATGTGTGCCACCTAGATGAGTGCTATGGACTGCATGGCACACGAATACTAGGAACAGAGCGCCCCCTATATTATAGAGACAAGGCATATCTATCACTATACAAGATAGTACAAACATAAGATAACTAAGATAGATAGAGTGCATATGTCTTACACCATATGTAGGATAGGACTTGAAGGCACAAACCAAACAAAAGCAAACGAGGCAAACGAGGTCCAAACGACAAAGCAAACAAACACACCAAGCACGACACAACGCAAATCCCTACACTCTCTCCCCCTTTGGCATCGAGACGCCAAAAAGGCAGAGAGGACACCTACACACACGGAGTGGCTCAGGCAGAGAAGTCGTCTCACTGCTCCTCGTGCTCCTCGTCAGACTCAGCGGCGGGGATAGTCTCCTCAAGGTCATCCTCTGAAATGGTCCACTTGTATCCCTGCTTTGACATCCAGGCAGCCTCAGGTGTGATGACGTCCTCAGACCCGCCAGACACATCCTCTCCAAAGAACCTCATAACCTTCTTGTCACGGCGGCGACTCTCCTTGTCAGCCACGTGAGCCCTGTACTGTCCCTTCGCCTGCATGCAGAAAAGAGTCTTCATCTTGTCCTTTAGCTTCTTGGCCCATGACGGCTCAAAGGAAGAAGTGGTGGACCTAGCAGCACGGTCCTCAGCAACATTCTCAGCAGCAGCAGCCTCCCCCTCACCAGCAGCCCTCCTAACAGAAGAGGCCTCAGCACGGGTAGTGGTGTTGGCCCAGTTGGGCTTGGCGTGGAGGCTGATGGACTCATGGCAAATCCAGTCTGGAGCAAGGAACTCATCACCCGGGTACATCTTCACCCAAGTGGTGGAGAGCAGTAGAAACAGGTACGGTCCATAGATAGGTACCTTGCGAGTGAACACCGCAAACCGAAGCTCACACCACATGATGTGTGAGACATCAAGTGGCTGAGTCTGAGAAGAACGTGCCTCTGCACACAAGAGCAACATGTCCACTAGATATGCACGTACCTTGTCCTTGTCGCCAATGCGTGGGAACAGAGTGTTGCGGAAGATGCGATGCATGATATCCAGAAAGGAGTTTAACACCCAAGATGACTTGCCATTGGGGAGTACCTTCTCAACAAGGAAGGGCTGAAGTAGGTTCTTGTTGGCAGACTCAGAGTTGGCATGGGGGCGAACGCCAACGGGGGTGTGAAGCCCGTCATCAGGAATGTGCAGCAGATCCATGAACTCTTTCCATGTAGCAGACAGCTGACGGCCATCGGTCATCCAGGTCATCCTCCGCTCCTCCCCGGGATGAAAGTACACTGAGGCAAAGAACTGACAGATGAGCTCAGGGTCATAGTCAAGGTGAAAGGAGATCACCGGCTCAATAGCAAACTTCTCCACCAAGTCCAGAGCCTCTCCAAAATAGTCACGAAACTTGTCCTTCCGCATGTGATGCATGTCTATCCACTTGACCTCCACGAATGTATTCTGCTTGCTCTCGATTACATCCAGATAGATGAGAACCTGTTGCTTGTTCCAGAACATCTCAGTGCCTCTGGCATAGCCCGAGGAGTCACATAGGGATTGACCTTCCGGCGTTCGACATACTCAGTGACAGAAATCTCGTCCATGCCCTTAGCAGGTTCCTTTTGCTTGCTGGCAGTGGTCTTGACATTGCGCTTGGGGGCATTGGAGCCCTCTGGGGCTTCATCTTGGGGGTTGCACAGACGCTTGGAGCCGGTGTCACGACTGGGATTGGATCGGCAAGAACCACCACCTGAGACACAGAACGCAAAAACACCCACAACAGCCAAGAGAGATTAATGCAAAGACCACAACAACGCAAGTGAAACAAGCAGAAAGCACACATGATAAATGCCTAGAGAGAGATTTGATCCCTATGGTAGTACTACCAAGTGCTGCGGAGCTAAGATAGTAGTACGGCGCTTAGACGCGGTAGTACCATGCAAGATCACAGTAGTACCGGGTGTAGGAGCGGTAGTACGACCTTAGCGCCACGGCCGGCGCGGTAGTACCGCATCTGCAGAGCGGTAATACCGCACTGGACGGTAGTACCGCACCTGACGGGCGGTAGTACCGCAAGAGCGGTAGTACCGCACATTAGGCACGGTGGTACCGCACCGCGTCAGATCTGAACGGGTTCAAATCTGAAAAAACCCGCGAAATCACGGCGGTACTACGGTTGGACAAAGCTACCACAAGACAGCATATCAAGTATGTTTCCTACGCATCACGACTCTCCTACATCCTACTCTTGCACAGATTTGGCCTAAAATCTCAAGAATGACAAGTTTCTCCCCAAAAACCTAGAAGCAAGAGAACAGCCAAGAAAAAGAGGGATTTGGGGAAAAACCTTGGTCCATGGCAAGAGGAAGTGGTGGGGAACGATCCCACCGATCGGAATCTGAGGAGAGTGGCCAGAGACGGAGATCCGGCGAGGGCCTCTGGCGCCGTTCTTGAGAGAGAGAGACGTGGAGAGAGAGAGACAAAAGAATGGGTATGGGGAGTTGGAACTCCCCTGCCTGAGTCACAACCCCCACGCACCCTCGACGGCGCGGTAGTGCCGTGCCCAGACACGGTAGTACCGCCCGGCGTGGTACTTCCGAAGTATCGCACCAGAGCGGTAGTACTGTGCTGTGGTGCGGTAGTACCGTGCCTCCCAAAGCGGTAGTACCGCGGCCTAGACGCGGTACTACCGTGAGCTCAAGAAGATGACGTTTCGAGCACACGAAAAACTGGATCTTTGCATAAAACACTCCGAGCCAACACGACACCACAAGACCACGCAACACACAAAACCAGAAAGGCACACAACAAACGAACCAACCACGAGACACCACCTCTCCAAAAGAGAGGGCGGTGGCCGTAGCCACCTATGTTTGAGTCAATTGGTATGGCACCGCGAAGAATTATCCTTGGGTCCATGACCAAAACTCGTCTTTGAAGCACAAGTACCATCACACATGGCTAATGTCAAAGACTGGATTGATTTATGCATAATGGGGGAGGGAGAGTTCATTGAGAGAACATCACTCCCCCTATGTCCATGCCTACATCTAAATAGGACAACACGTTGAGTATGGTGGGGTGTGCAAGGGTTCAAGCAACATTGCTCGAATCGATGATATTTAGCTCATGCCTTAACTCACGAAATCTTGCTTCATCCAAGGGCTTCGTGAAGATATCTGCAAGGTTATCATGAGTGTTGACGTAGTTGAGCTCGATCTCTCCTCGCCTAATGTGATCCCGGATGAAGTGATACCGGATCTCAATATGCTTCGTCTTGAAGTGTTGCACCGGGTTGAGAGAGATCTTGATGGCACTTTCATTGTCACACCAAAGAGGCACTTTGTCACAAGTGACACCGTAATCCTTTAAAGTTTGCCTCATCCATAAGAGTTGTGCACAACAACTACCGGCCGCCACATACTCCGCTTCGGTGGACGAGAGAGACACACAACTTTGCTTTTTGGAAGACCAACTTACCAAAGAGCAACCAAGGAATTGGCACCCTCCGGAAGTGGACTTCCTATCCACTTTGTCCCCCGCCCAATCGGAATCCGAGTACCCTACAAGCTTGAAGTTTGATCCTCTTGGGTACCATAAGCCAAAGTTTGGGGTATGAGCCAAATATCGAAAGATTCGTTTGACCGCCACAAAGTGACTTTCCTTAGGTGCGGCTTGAAACCGTGAACAAATTCCCACACTCAACATGATGTCCGGTCTAGATGCACAAAGGTAAAGCAAGGATCCAATCATGGAACGATATACCTTTTGATCCACCACTTTACCATTGGGATCTAAGTCAAGTTGGCACTTGGTGGGCATTGGAGTGGAAGCCGGCTTGATGTCTCTTAGCTTGAATCTCTTGAGCATGTCTTGAGTGTATTTGGATTGATTGATGAAGGTTCCTTCTCTTCTTTGCTTCACTTCGAACCCTAGAAAGAACTTCAACTCTCCCATGGAGGACATCTCGAACTTTGAGGTCATGAGAGCGGCAAATTCCTCATTGAAAGCTTTGCTAGGAGAACCAAAGATAATATCATCAACATATAATTGGCACACAAACAACTCCCCTTTGACCTTCTTAGTAAAAAGAGTGGGGTCGATTAGCCCAACTTCAAAACCACGGTCTTGTAACAACTCGGTAAGGTGGTCATACCACGCACGTGGGGCTTGTTTAAGGCCATAGAGTGCCTTATCGAGTTGATACACATGATCGGGAAAGTAGGGATCCTCGAACCCGGGGGGTTGCTTGACGTAAACCAATTCATTAATAGGACCATTAAGAAAGGCACTCTTCACATCCATTTGTTGTAACTTAAAGTTGTGATGAGAAGCATATGCAATCAACATGCGAATGGATTCAAGACGAGCAACGGGAGCAAAGGTTTCACCGTAGTCGATACCCTCGACTTGGGAGTAGCATTGTGCTACCAGTCGAGCCTTGTTGCGAATGATAATCCCATGGGAATCTTGCTTGTTCTTGAATATACACTTGGTTCCTATGACATTGTGGTTCCCCGTTGGCCTTGGCACCAATCTCCACACTTTTTTGCGCTCGAAGTTGTTGAGTTCTTCATGCATGGCATTGAGCCAATCCGGATCTTCTAGCGCCTCATAGACCTTGTGGGGTTCCACACAAGAGACAAACGCGTGATGCTCACAATAATTTGCTAATTGTCTACGAGTGCTTACCCCCTTTCTTAAGCTTCCAAGCACATTCGTCATGAGATGATCCTTGGTGGAGAGCTTGGAAGCAATCTTGGCGGCACGACGCTCTAATTCCTCCTCGGTGGTGAGTTGAGGAGCGGTTACTTGATCATATTGAGCGCCGCCATGAACTTGTTCTTGATCTTGAACTTGCTCGGGGGAGAGAACTTGACCTTGGGCATCACTTGGTGTGTCCACACTGTCTTGAGTATGATCTTGCCCTTGGTCTTGTTCATGAGGTTGAGGGCCTTCACTTTGTTCTTCGGAAGCGTGTGGGCCTTGGGTTGGTGATGGCTCCACTTGAGTGGAGCATTGTCCTTCTCCTTTGGCCACAAGGGGTTCCTCAATGGGTAGGATAAAACCAACACCCATTCTTCTTATGGCTTGAGGAGGAATTTCATCACCTACATCACAAGTGCCACTTTGCTCCACTTGGGAGCCGTTATTCTCATCAAACTCCATGTTACGCGTCTCCTCAATAAGTCCCGTGGATTTATTGAGGACACGGTAAGCATGAGAGTTTGTAGCATAGCCAACAAATATGCCCTCATAAGCTCTAGCTTCAAATTTAGACAACCGAACACCTTTCTTGAGAATGAAACACTTACACCCGAATACCCAGAAGTACTTGAGGTTGGGCTTGTTACCGGTGAGTATCTCATATGGAGTCTTATTCAAGCCCTTGCGGAGGTAGAGCCGATTGGATGCATGACACGCGGTGTTGATGGCTTCGTCCCAAAAGTTGTACGGAGACTTGAACTCCGCCATCATGGTCCTTGCCGCATCCATCAACGTCCGGTTCTTCCTCTCCGCAACACCGTTTTGTTGAGGGGTGTAGGGTGCGGAATATTGATGTTTGATTCCCTCATCACTAAGAAACTCATCCAAGGTGTAGTTCTTGAACTCGGTGCCGTTGTCACTTCTTATTGTCAAGATCTTTGCATGGTGTTGACGTTGTGCTTCATTTGCAAAGTCAATGACAGTTTGTTGGGTCTCGCTCTTCCTCTTGAAGAAATACACCCACGTGTACCTTGAGTAGTCATCCACAATCACCAAGCAATACTTCCTACCTCCAAGACTATCGAAGGATGGAGGCCCAAAGAGATCCATGTGAAGGAGCTCCAAAGGCCTCTTTGAATAAATGATAGTCGTTGGAGGGTGAGCCTTATCATGTAGCTTTCCTTCGATACAGGCACTGCAAGCACGATCTTTAGCAAAACTAACATTCGTTAGTCCACGGATATGGTCCCCCTTGAGGAGACTTTGCAAAGATCTCATATTGACATGGGCTAAACGGCGATGCCAAAGCCATCCCACATCAACTTTAGCCATTAGGCATGTCGCGGTCTTAGTGGGTCGCTCCGAAAAGTTAATCACATAGAGACCGTTCTCGACATGCCCAACGAAAGCTACTTTAAGAGTCTTGCTCCACAAGAGGGCCACGGTATCGATATCAAAGAAAGTGGCAAAGCCCATGATAGCAAGTTGACAAACGGAAAGTAAATTGTATGCAAGGGACTCAACAAGCATGACCTTCTCGATCGTGAGATCATGAGAGATGACCACCTTGCCAAGTCCCAATACCTTAGAAGATGAGGCGTCACCCCACTCGACATTGGTGGGCATAGATGGAACTTTGTGCACGTCCACCACCAAGTCCTTGCTTCCGGTCATATGATTTGTAGCTCCGCTATCGAGCAACCATGATGCACCACCGGAAGAAAACACCTACAAGAGATCAATGCTTGGTTTTAGGTACCCATTTTGTAATGGGTCCTTTGATGTTAGTAACAAGGGTCTTAGGAACCCAAATAGACCATTCAATGTAATCATGAAGAGAACCAACAAATTTGGCATAAACATGCCCATCACTAGCACGACATAACACATAAGAAGGGTTAAAATCGCCGGCTTTGTTGTGAGGGGTGACATTGCCCTTCTTGATATTGTTCTTCTTCTTCTCCTCGGGGGCACTCTCTCCCTTCCTCACAAAGGTTTGCATGAGGGGAGGAGATCGTTTGGTCTTGTCATTCTTCTTCTTGTTCTTGGAGTCGGGCACGTACCCAACCCCTTCCTTGGCCACACCTCCCTTTTGGTTGATTAAGAGATCGTTGAGGTTCTTCTTGCCTTGTATGCACGTCGCAAGACCTCTCTCAAGTTGCTCCTTCAACTTAGCATTTTCCTCAACAAGATGTATATGCTCACAACACGGGTTAGTAGCATTTGCATTATCAATTAGAACCATATGAGGAAAAGTTGCTTTCTCCTTAGTTATCTTCACTTGGAGTTGATCATGAGACTCCTTGAGACTAGCGTGAATACCCTTCAAGGCCTTGTGGGCCTTGTCAAGTATATCAAACTCCTCTTTGAGTCTAGCAAGATCAACCCCGAGTTTGGCCTTCTCGGAATTTAGCACACGAGAAACAATGAGGACATGATCATAATCTTTCTTTAACTTAGCATGATCAACGTTGTGTGACTCCTCAAGAGCCAAACGAAGACCACGCTCTTCCTCAAGAGCATTGGAAAGATCTGAAATCTCATCGGCATAGTCACAATTATGCCCTTCCATCCTAGAGATGGTGTCTTCGTGAGCCTCGATCATGTCATTGGCTTCACCAAGTTGTTCCAAGAGAGCAACAAAGTGCTTCTTGGATTTTCCCTTGAGTTTGCCCATAAAGGCCTCAAACTCGTTAGCCTCCACATTAGCCCTCAAGTTCATTAATGCTATCCGTCGGGGAAGGATGATTAATGATGGTAGTTTTGATGTTGGAGGTTACCTTGTTGGTGGCTTTAGCCATGAGGCACTTGGCGGTGATGCTCTCGTTGGGTGAGTCGAAGAGAGACGCCCGTGACGTTATTTCAATGGCAACGGAGGCCATGGCAACCGACTCACCATCTTCATCATCGTCATCATCCTCATTGTACTCTTCTTGCACAACCAGAGCCTTGGGAGGAGTCTTCTTGGTGAAGTTGTTCTTGTTGGGGAACGACTTGGCCTTGTCCTTTCGGATGAGCTTGCCACCATTGTCTTCCCTCTTCTCATACGGGCATTCCGCAACGAAATTACTCACGTTGCCGCAATTGTAGCAAGTCCTTACACATTGCTTGCCCCTTGTGCCACTCGAGTTGCTTTTGCTAAAGTTTGGCCTCGAGTTTTTCTTGCTCCAAAATTGCCTTGAAGCAAGTGCCATGTGTTCATGATATGCATACTTCGTATCTTCGGGGTTGCTCTCCTCTTCTTCTTCTTCTTCCATGGTGAGCTTGCCCTCAATGCAAGGTTAGGCTTCTTTGCCCGTTGAGAATGGAGCACCGCATTGTCGGCGGTCTTGTCCAAAATATTCATGGCCACAAACTCATCCAACACTTCGCTTGAGGTCAAAGTGTGGAAGTCCGGTCTTTGACGAATGACAGAGGACATGGCCTTGTGATAGGGCATCATTGCCTTGAGGAATTTGCGCTTGATCCAATTGTCATCCGTGTCCTTGCTCCTGTGATCTTGTAGTGAGACCGCGAGTTTGGTCACTCTCCGATAAAGCTCACGAGGTTCTTCATCTTCTTTCATTGCAAACTCATCGGCCTCATCTTGTACCACTTCATAATTGGAGCGTTGAATGCTTGCGCTTCCCCGGTAGAGAGAGACAACACAATGCCATGCATCTTTGGCCAAGGCGAAGGGACGAAGATGAGGTAGGTCTTCGGGTGGAATTGCATCTTGAATGATGAAGAGAGCATTCTCATTGAATTGATTATCCGCGGCTTCTCGAGGAGTGAAGTTGCTTGGATCATGCGGATAAAAACCTTCTTCAATGATTCTCCAAAGGTTAGTGTTCACATGATTTAAATGACATTTAAAGCGGTAAACCCAAGAATCAAAGTCCTCACTTTTCACAATCTTAGGAGGAGGACCGGCATGATTCAAATGAGTGGATGGAATCGGTCCACCATAAACAAGTGGTGGTTCCACATGCGCAAAGATGCCGGTGCCATTCTTACCACTAGAAGAAGGAGCCTTTTCACTACTAGCTTCCCCCTTATCGGGGATAGCATCTGTCACCTTGTTGGCGGGATCACCCACTTTCAACGGTGCGGTGGATAGTTTAAGCCCCTCAAGAAATTTAGTAAACATGCTCTCAACTTCGGTCGTCATGGAGGTTTTCAATTTCTCCAAGGCCACATTGAACTCCTCACGAGAGAGCGAGGTTCCCCCATCGCCCGTAGACGAGATAGGATTCACACCGGAGTGTTCCTCCACACCGTCTACAGTATCAACCATATTCTTTGGACGGTAAAGTCCTTAATAAAGAGACGAGGCTCTGATACCAATTGAAAGGATCGATATGGTTGACTAGAGGGGGGGTGAATAGGCAACTAACAATTTTTAGCTTTTCTTTAGCAATTTAAACTTTGCATCAAAGTAAGTTGTCTAGATATGCAACTAGGTGAGCAACCTATATGATGCAACACGGATAGGAACACAAGCAAGCAAGATATATGGAACAAATAAGCTTCCACAAGTAAAGGCACGAGATAAACAAGAGTGGAGACGGTGGAGACGAGGATGTGTTGCCGAAGTTCCTTCCCTTTGAGAGGAAGTACGTCTCCGTTGGAGCGGTGTGGAGGCACAATGCTCCCCAAGAAGCCACTAGGGCCATCGTAATCTCCTCACGCACTCACACAATGCGAGATGCCGTAATTCCACTATTGGTGCCCTTGGAGGCGGCGACCGAACCTTTACAAACGAGGTTGGGGCAATCTCCACAACTCAATTGAAGGCTCCCAACGACACCACGAAGCTTCACCACAATGGACTATGGCTTCGCGGTGACCACAACCGTCTAGGATGCTCAAACACCCAAGAGTAACAAGATCCACAAGGGATTAGTGGGGGGAATCAAATATCTCTTGGTGGAAGTGTAGATCTGGGACTTCTCAACCACTCCCGAGCAAATCAACAAGTTTGGTTGGCTAGGGAGTGAGATCGGGCGAAAATGGAGCTTGGAGCAAGTAATGGAGCTTGGTAATGGAAGAGATGAGTCAACGGGTGTAAGGACATATTTATCCCTAAGTGTTTTGGTGATTGATGACAACGCATTTGCGGACTAATCGTGTGCCATGAGTTTTCCAGACACTTCTTTGCTAGGCACAAGACGATTGGGTGCCCCTCGAAGACTGACGAAGACGGCGTCTTTTCTACGTTTCTTTTTGGTGGATTTGAGTCGTAGGAAAGCCGTACTATTAAGAGGGGGTCCGCGTTGGAAAGGTTTGGGTGGAATCATCACATACATGTCTCCTTTTATCCCCTCCTTCTTCCTTGGAGCTTCCTCCGTTTTTCCTGCCTCCTTTGACTGGCTGCTGTTGTGGTTGCGGTAGTATTGCTCCTGGATCAACGGTAGTACCGTAGGCATCCACGTTAGTACCGCGCCGTGGCGCGGTAGTACCGCTGGTGCTCACGGTAGTACCGCTCCCCTGGAGCCGCACTACCCCTGCCCACTAGGCTAGTGCCGCCCCCTTGCGGTAGTAGGAGCGGATGTAATTTTTTACATCCGCACCTGCCGCAGTAGTACCGCTTTCGCCGTGCGGTAGTACCAGGCTATGCGGTCAGGCAGTAGTACCGCCCCTCAGCAGTACTACTGTGTCGGGTTTTTGCTATTTCCGTTTATTTGCGGAAGTAGGCACGGAAGTTCCCCTTCCCCCTGGCTGGGACTTTTGCCTTGCGGTAGTACCGCATGGGGGGCGCGGTAGTACCGCATGGGGGGCGCGGTAGTACCGCGCGTGCGGAAGTACCGCCCCCAGCTTGCGTCTGTTTCTGTGCTGGGGTCGCGGCAGTACCGTGGGACGGTACGGTTGTACCGCACTGCCGTGCGGTAGTACCGCTTGGTTGCAAGCAGTAGTACCGCGCGGCCTTGCGGTAGTACCGCTGGCCAGGCGCGGTAGTACCGCTGGCCGCGGGCTGGTTGGTGGGTAACGGTTGGATCTTTTCCACACACTATATAAAGGGTCTCCTTCTTCCCCGTTGACTCACCTCTTCCACCATTAAAGCTCCATTATTGCTCCAAGCTCCATTTTCGCCCGATCTCACTCCCTAGCCAACCAAACTTGTTGATTTGCTCAGGAGTGGTTGAGAAGGCCCCGACCTACACTTCCACCAAGAGATATTTGATTCCCCCCCTACTAATCCCTTGCGGATCTTGTTACTCTTGGGTGTTTGAGCATCCTAGACGGTTGAGGTCACCACGAAGCCATAGTCCATTGTGGTGAAGCTTCGTGGTGTCGTTGGGAGCCTCCAATTGAGTTGTGGAGATTGCCCCAACCTCGTTTGTAAAGGTTTGGTCGCCGCCTCCA
This sequence comes from Triticum urartu, assembly GCF_056163025.1. Taxonomy (NCBI): domain Eukaryota; kingdom Viridiplantae; phylum Streptophyta; class Magnoliopsida; order Poales; family Poaceae; genus Triticum; species Triticum urartu. The sequence continues at coordinate 55,829,170 of NC_141877.1, read as the reverse complement.
AGGGCACCAATAGTGGAATCACGGCATCTCGCATTGTGTGAGGGCGTGAGGAGATTACGGTGGCCCTAGTGGCTTCTTGGGGAGCATTGTGCCTCCACACCGCTCCAACGGAGACGTACTTCCTCTCAAAGGGAAGGAACTTCGGCAACACATCCTCGTCTCCACCATCTCCACTCTTGGTTATCTCGTGCCTTTACTTGTGTAGCTTATTTGTTTCATACATCTTGCTTGCTTCTGTTCCTATTCGTGTTGCATCATATAGGTTGCTCATCTAGTTGCATATCTAGACAACCTACTTTGATGCAAAGTTTAAATTGCTAAAGAAAAGCTAAAAATTGTTAGTTGCCTATTCACCCCCCCCCCCCTCTAGTCAACCATATCGATCCTTTCACTTGGTATCAGAGCCTCGTCTCTTTATTAAGGACTTTACCATCCAAAGAGTATGGTTGATACCGTAGACGGTGCGGAGGAACACTCCGGTGTGAATCCTATCTCGTCTATGGGCGATGGGGGAACTTCGGTCTCTCGTGAGGAGTTCAATGTGGCCTTGGAGACATTGAAAACCTCCATTATGACCGAAGTTGAAAGCATGTTTACTAAATTTCTTGAGGGGCTTAAACTATCCACCGCACCGTTGAAAGTGGGTGATCCCGCCATCAAGGTGTCGGATGCTATCCCCGACAAGGGGGAAGCTAGTAGTGAAAAGGCTCCTTCTAGTGGCAAGAATGGCACCGGCATCTTTGCCCATGTGGAACCACCACTTGTTTATGGTGGACCGGTTCCTTCCAATCATTTGAATCATGCCGGTCCTCCCCCTAAGATTGTGAAAATGAGGATTTTGATTCTTGGGTTTACCGCTTTAAACGTCATTTAAATCATGTGAACACTAACCTTTGGAGAATCATTCAAGAAGGTTTCTATCCACATGATCCAAGCAACTTCACTCCTCGAGAAGCCGCGGACAATCAATTCAATGAGAATGCTCTCTTCATCATTCAAGATGCAATTCCACCCGAAGACCTACCTCATCTTCGTCCCTTCGCCTTGGCCAAAGATGCATGGCATTGTGTCGTGTCTCTCTACCGGGGAAGCGCAAGCATTCAACGCTCCAATTATGAAGTGGTACAAGATGAGGCCGATGAGTTTACAATGAAGGAAGATGAAGAACCTCGTGAGCTTTATCGGAGAGTAACCAAACTCGCGGTCTCACTACGAGATCATGGGAGCAAGGACACGGATGACAATTGGATCAAGCGCAAATTCCTCAAGGCAATGATGCCCTACCACAAGGCCATGTCTTCCATCATTCGTCAAAGACCGGACTTCCACACTTTGACCTCAAGCGAAGTGTTGGATGAGTTTGTGGCCATGAACATTTTGGACAACACCGCCGACAATGCGGAGCTCCGTTCTCAACGGGAAAAGAAGCCTAACCTTGCATTGAAGGCCAAGCTCACCGTGTAAGAAAAGAAGAGGAAGAAGAGGAGAGCAACCCCGAAGATACGAAGTATGCATATCATGAACACATGGCACTTGCTTCAAGGCAATTTTGGAGCAAGAAAAACTCGAGGCCCAATTTTAGCAAAAACAACTCGAGTGGCACAAGGGACAAGCAACGTGTAAGGACTTGCTACAATTGCGGCAACGTGAGTCATTTCGTTGCGGAATGCCCGTATGAGAAGAGGGAAGACAATGGTGGCAAACTCATCCGAAAGGACAAGGCCAAGTCGTTCCCCAACAAGAACAACTTCACCAAGAAGACTCCTCCCAAGGCTTTGGTTGTGCAAGAAGAGTACAATGAGGATGATGATGATGATGAAGATGATGAGTCAGTTGCCATGACCTCCGTTGCCATTGCAACAACGTCACGGGTGTCTCTCTTCGACTCACCCAACGAGAGCATCACCGCCAAGTGCCTCATGGCTAAAGCCACCAACAAGGTAACCTCCAACATCAAAACTACCATCATTAATCATCCTTCCCCAACGGATAGCATTAATGAACCTGAGGGAGCTAATGTGGAGGCTAACGATTTTGAGGCCTTTATGGGAAAACTCAAGGGAAAATCCAAGAAGCACTTTGTTGCTCTCTTGGAACAACTAGGTGAGGCCAATGACATGATCGAGGCTCACGAAGACACCATCTCTAAGATGGAAGGGCATAGTCGTGACTATGCCGATGAGATTTCGGATCTTTCCGATGCTCTTAAGGAAGAGCGTGGTCTTCGTTTGGCTCTTGAGGAGTCACACAACATTGATCATGCTAAGTTAAAGAAAGATTATGATCATGCCCTCATTGTTTCTCGTGTGCTAAATTCCGAGAAGGCCAAACTCGGGGTTGATCTTGCTAGACTCAAAGAGGAGTTTGATATACTTGACAAGGCCCACAAGGCCTTGAAGGGTATTCACGCTAGTCTCAAGGAGTCTCATGATCAACTCCAAGTGAAGCTAACTAAGGAGAAAGCAACTTTTCCTCATATGGTTTTAATTGATAATGCAAATACTAACCCGTGCTGTGAGCATATACATCTTGTTGAGGAAAATGCGAAGTTGAAGGAGCAACTTGAGAGAGGTCTTGCGACTTGCATACAAGGCAAGAAGAACCTCAACGATCTCTTGATCAACCAAAAGGGAGGTGTGGCCAAGGAAGGTGTTGGGTACGTGCGCGACTCCAAGAACAAGAAGAAGAATGACAAGACCAAACGACCTCCTCCCCTCATGCAAACCTTTGTGAGGGAGGGAGAGAGTGCCCCTGAGGAGAAGAATAAGAACAATGTCAATAAGGGCAATGCCATCCCTCTCAACAAAGACGGCGATTTTAATCCTTCTTATGTGTTATGCCGTGCTAGTGATGGGCATGTTTATGCCAAATTTGTTGGTTCTCTTCATGAATACATTGAATGGTCTATTTGGGTTTCAAAAACCCTTGTTTCTAACATTAAAGGACCCATTACAAAATGGGTACCTAAAACCAAGCATTGATCTCTTGTAGGTGTCTACTTCCGGTGGGGGATCATTGTTGCTCGATAGCGGAGCTACAGATCATATGACCGGAAGCAAGGACTTGGTGGTGGACGTGCACAAGGTTCCATCTATGCCCACCAATGTCGAGTGGGGTGACGCCTCATCTTCTAAGGTATTGGGACTTGGCAAGGTGGTCATCTCTCATGATCTCACGATCGAGAAGGTCATGCTTGTTGAGTCCCTTGCATACAATTTACTTTCCGTTCGTCAACTTGCTATCATGGGCTTTGCCACTTTCTTTGATATCGATATCGTGGCCCTCTTGTGGAGCAAGACTCTTAAAGTAGCCTTTGTTGGGCATGTCGAGAACGGTTTATATGTGATTAACTTTTCGGAGCGACCCACTAAGACCGCGACATGCCTAATGGCTAAAGTTGATGTGGGATGGCTTTGGCATCGCCGTTTAGCCCATGTCAATATGAGATCTTTGCAAAGTCTCCTCAAGGGGGACCATGTCCGTGGACTAACGAATGTTAGTTTTGCTAAAGATCGTGCTTGCAGTGCCTGTATCGAAGGAAAGCTACATGAGAAGGCTCACCCTCCCACGACTATCATTTATTCAAAGAGGCCTTTGGAGCTCCTTCACATGGATCTCTTTGGGCCTCCATCCTTCGATAGTCTTGGAGGTAGGAAGTATTGCTTGGTGATTGTGGATGACTACTCAAGGTACACGTGGGTGTATTTCTTCAAGAGGAAGAGCGAGACCCAACAAACCGTCATTGACTTTGCAAATGAAGCACAACGTCAACACAATGCAAAGATCTTGACAATAAGAAGTGACAACGGCACTGAGTTCAAGAACTACACCTTGGATGAGTTTCTTAGTGACGAGGGAATCAAGCATCAATATTCCGCACCCTACACCCCTCAACAAAACGGTGTTGCGGAGAGGAAGAACCGGACGTTGATGGATGCGGCAAGGACCATGATGGCGGAGTTCAAGTCTCCGTACAACTTTTGGGCTGAAGCCATCAACACCGCGTGTCATGCATCAAATCGGCTCTACCTCCGCAAGGGCTTGAACAAGACTCCATATGAAATACTCACCGGTAACAAGCCCAACCTCAAGTACTTCGGGGTATTCGGGTGTAAGTGTTTCATTCTCAAGAAAGGTGTTCGGTTGTCTAAATTTGAGGCTAGAGCTTATGAGGGCATATTTGTTGGTTATGCTACAAACTCTCATGCTTACCGTTCCCTCAATAAATCCACGGGACTTATTGAGGAGACGTGTAACATGGAGTTTGATGAGAATAACGGCTCCCAAGTGGAGCAAAGTGGCACTTGTGATGTAGGTGATGAAATTCCTCCTCAAGCCATAAGAAGAATGGGTGTTGGTTTCATCCTACCCATTGAGGAACCCCTTGTGGCCGAAGGAGAAGGACAATGCTCCACTCAAGTGGAGCCATCACCAACCCAAGGCCCACACGCTTCCGAAGAACAAAGTGAAGGCCCTCAACCTCATGAACAAGACCAAGGGCAAGATCATACTCAAGACGGTGTGGATACACCAAGTGATGCCCAAGGTCAAGTTATCTTCCCCGAGCAAGTTCAAGATCAAGAACAAGTTCATGACGGCACTCGAGATGATCAAGTAACCGCTCCTCAACTCACCACCGAGGAGGAATTAGAGCGTTGTGCCGCCAAGGTTGCTTCCAACCTCTCCACCAAGGATCATCTCATGACGAATGTGCTTGGAAGCTTAAGAAAGGGGGTAAGCACTCGTAGACAATTAGCAAATTATTGTGAGCATCACGCATTTGTCTCTTGTGTGGAACCCCACAAGGTCTATGAGGTGCTAGAAGATCCGGATTGGCTCAATGCCATGCACGAAGAACTCAACAACTTCGAGCGCAACAAAGTGTGGAGATTGGTGCCAAGGCCAACGGGGAACCACAATGTCATTGGAACCAAGTGGATATTCAAGAACAAGCAATATGTCCATGGGATTATCATTCGCAACAAGGCTCATTTGGTAGCACAAGGCTACTCCCAAGTCGAGGGTATCGACTACGGTGAAACCTTTGCTCCCATTGCTCGTCTTGAATCCATTCGCATGTTGATTGCATATGCTTCTCATCATAACTTTAAGTTACAACAAACGGATGTGAAGAGTGCTTTTCTTAATGGTCCCATTAATGAATTGGTTTACGTCAAGCAACCCCCCGGGTTCGAGGATCCTTACTTTCCTGATCATGTGTATCAACTCGATAAGGCACTCTATGGCCTTAAACAAGCCCCACGTGCGTGGTATGACCACCTTACCGAGTTGTTACAAGACCGTGGTTTTGAAGTTGGGCTAATCGACCCCACTCTTTTTACTAAGAAGGTCAAAGGGGAGTTGTTTGTGTGCCAATTATATGTTGATGATATTATCTTTGGTTCTCCTAACAAAGCTTTCAATGAGGAATTTGCCGCTCTCATGACCTCAAAGTTCGAGATGTCCTCCATGGGAGAGTTGAAGTTCTTTCTAGGGTTCGAAGTGAAGCAAAGAAGAGAAGGAACCTTCATCAATCAATCCAAATACACTCAAGACATGCTCAAGAGATTCAAGCTAAGTGACGTCAAGCCGGCTTCCACTCCAATGCCCACCAAGTGCCAACTTGACTTAGATCCCAATGGTAAAGTGGTGGATCAAAAGGTATATCGTTCCATGATTGGATCCTTGCTTTACCTTTGTGCATCTAGACCGGACATCATGTTGAGTGTGGGAATTTGTGCACGGTTTCAAGCCACACCTAAGGAAAGTCACTCTGTGGCGGTCAAACGAATCTTTCGATATTTGGCTCATACCCCAAACTTTGGCTTATGGTACCCAAGAGGATCAAACTTCAAGCTTGTAGGGTACTCGGATTCCGATTGGGCGGGAGACAAAGTGGATAGGAAGTCCACTTCCGGAGGGTGCCAATTCCTTGGTTGCTCTTTGGTAAGCTGGTCTTCCAAAAAGCAAAGTTGTGTGTCTCTCTTGTCCACCGAAGCGGAGTATGTGGCGGCCGGTAGTTGTTGTGCACAACTCTTATGCATGAGGCAGACTTTAAAGGATTATGGTGTCACTTGTGACAAAGTGCCTCTTTGGTGTGACAATGAAAGTGCCATCAAGATCTCTCTCAACCCGGTGCAACACTTCAAGACGAAGCATATTGAGATCCGGTGTCACTTCATCCGGGATCACATTAGGCGAGGAGAGATCGACCTCAACTACGTCAACACTCATGATAACCTTGCAGATATCTTCACGAAGCCCTTGGATGAAGCAAGATTTCGCGAGTTAAGGCATGAGCTAAATATCATCGATTCGAGCAATGTTGCTTGAACCCTTGCACACCCCACCATACTCAGTGTGTTGTCCTATTTAGATGTAGGCATGGACATAGGGGGAGTGATGTTCTCTCAATGAACTCTCCCTCCCCCCATTATGCATAAATCAATCAAGTCTTTCACATTAGCCATGTTTGATGGTACTTGTGCTTCAAAGACGAGTTTTGGTCATGGACCCAAGGATAATTCTTCGCGGTGCCATACCAATTGACTCAAACATAGGTGGCTACGGCCACCGCCCTCTCTTTTGGAGAGGTGGTGTCTCGTGGTTGGTTCGTTTGTCGTGTGCCTTTCTGGTTTTGTGTGTTGCGTGGTCTTGTGGTGTCGTGTTGGCTCGGAGTGGTTTGTGCAAAGATCCAGTTTTTCGCGCTCGAAACATGCATCTTCTTGAGCCCACGATACTACCGCGTCTAGGCACGGTACTACCGCTTTGGGAGGCACGGTACTACCGCGCCACAGCACGGTACTACCGCTCTGGTGCGGTACTTCGAAAGTATCGCACCGTGCGGTACTACCGTGTCTGGGCACGGTACTACCGCGCCGTCAAGGGCGCGTGGGGGTTATGACTCGGGCAGGGGAGTTCCAACTCCCCATACCCATTCATTGTCTCTCTCTCCACGTCTCTCCCTCTCAAGAACGGCGCCGGAGGCCCTCGCCGGATCTCCGTCTCCGGCCACTCTCCTCGGATTCCGACCGGTGGGATCGTTCCCCACCACTTCCTCTTGCCATGGACCAAGGTTTTTCCCCAAATCCCTCTTTTTCTTGGCTGTTCTCTTGCTTCTAGGCTTTTGGGGAGAAACTTGTCGTTCTTGAGATTTTAGGCCAAATCTATCCAAGAGTAGGATGTAGGAGAGTCGTGATGCGTAGGAAACATACTTGATATGATGTCTTGTGGTAGCTTTGTCCAACCGTAGTACCGCCATGGTTTCACGGGCTTTCTCAGATTTGAACCAGTTCAGATCTGACGCGGTGCGGTACTACCGTGCCCGATGTGCGGTACTACCGCTCTTGCGGTACTACCGCACGTCAGGTGCGGTACTACCGCCCGTCAGGTGCGGTACTACCGTACCGTACGGTACTACCACTCCGCAGACGCGGTACTACCGCGACGGCCGCGGCGCTAAGGTCGTACTACCGCTCCTACACCCGGTACTATCGTGATCTTGCACGATACTACCGCGTCTAAGAGTCGTACTACTCTCTTAGCTCCGCAGCTCTTGGCAGTACTACCGTAGGGATCAAATCTCTCTCTAGGCATTTATCATGTGTGCTTTCTACTTGTTTCACTTGCTTTGTTGTGGTCTTTGCATTAATCTCTCTTGGCTGTTGTGGGTGTTTTTGCGTTCTGTGTCTCAGGTGGTGGCTCTCGCCGTTCCAATCCCAGTCGTGACACTGCCTCCAAGCGTCTGCGCAACCCCCAAGATGAAGCCCCAGAGGGCTCCAATGCCCCCAAGCGCAATGTCAAGACCACTGCCAGCAAGCAAAAGGAACCGGCTAAGGGCATGGACGAGATTTCAACCACTGAGTATGTTGAGCGCCGGAAGATCAATCCCTATGTGAATCCTTGGGCTATCCTCAGAGGCACCGAGTTGTTCTGGACCAAGCAACAGGCTCTCATCTATCTGGATGTGATCAAGAACAAGCAGAATACCTTCGTGGATGTCAAGTGGATAGACATGCATCACCTGCGGAAAGACAAGTTTCGTGACTATTTTGGAGAGGCTCTGGACTTGGTGGAGCAGTTTGCTATTGAGCCGGTGATCTCCTTTCACCTTGACTATGACCCTGAGCTTATCTGTCAGTTCTTTGCCTCAGTGTACTTTCATCCCGGGGAGGAGCAGAGGATGACCTGGATGACCAATGGCCGTCAGCTGTCTGCTACATGGAAAGAGTTCATGGATCTGCTGCACATTCCTGATGACGGACTTCACACCCCCGTTGGCGTTCGCCCCCATGCCAACTCTCAGTCTGCCAACAAGAACCAGCTTCAGCCCTTCCTTGTTGAGAAGGTAGTCCCCAATGGCAAGTCATCTTGGGTGTTGAACTCCTTTCTGGATATCATGCATCGCATCTTCCGCAACACTCTGTTCCCACGCATTGGCGACAAGGACAAGGTTCATGCATATCTAGTGGACATGTTGCTCTTGTGTGCAGAGGCACGTACTTCTCAGACTCAGCCACTTGATGTCTCACACATCATGTGGTGTGAGCTTTGGTTTGCGATGTTCACTCGCAAGGTACCTATCTATGGACTGTACTTGTTTCTGCTGCTCTCCACCACTTGGGAGAAGACGTATCCAGGTGATGAGTTCCTTGCTCCAGACTGGATTCGCCATGAGTCCATCAGCCTCCGCGTCAAGCCCAACTGGGCCAACACCACTACCCGTGCTGAGGCATCTTCTGCTAGGAGGGCTGCTAGTGAGGGGGAGGCTGCTGCTGCTGAGACTGCTGCTAAGGACCGTGCTGCTAGGTCCACCACTTCTTCCTCTGAGCCGTCATGGGCCAAGAAGCTGAAGGACAAGATGAAGACTATCTTCTGCATGCAGGCGAAGGGGCAGTACAGGGCTCACGTGATTGACAAGGAGAGTCGCCGCCGTGACAAGAAGGTGATGAGGCTCTTTGGAGAGGATGTGTCTGGCGGGTCTGAGGACGTCATCACACCTGAGGCTGCCTGGATGTCAAAGCAGGGCTACAAGTGGACCAGTTCAGAGGATGACATCAAGGAGACTATCCCCGCCGCTGAGTCTGACGAGGAGCGCGAGGAGCAGTGGGACGACTTCTCTGCCTGAGCCACCCCGTGTGTGTAGGTGTCCTCTCTGCCTTTTTGGCGTCTTGATGCCAAAGGGGGAGAGAGTGTAGGGATTTGCGTTGTGTTGTGCTTGGTGTGTTAGTTTGCTTTGTCGTTTGGACCTCGTTTGCCTCGTTTGCTTTTGTTCGGTTTGTGCCTTTGAGACCTATCCTCCATATGGTGTAAGACATATGAACTCTATCTATCTTAGTTATCTTATGTCTGTACTATCTTGTCTAGTGATAAATTTGCCTTGTCTCTATAATATAGGGGGAGCTCTGTTCCTAGTATTCGTGCTCATCTAGGTGGCACACATTTAGGGGGAGCCCGTCTATATTATAGAGAGGAGGGGTTTGCTTTTACTTAATAGTATTTTTCCTTGTGCAAATCCCGTTTTGTCATCAATCCACCAAAAAGGGGGAGATTGTAAGGACATATTTATCCCTAAGTGTTTTGGTGATTGATGACAACACATTTGCGGACTAATCGTGTGCCATGAGTTTTCCAGACACTTCTTTGCTAGGCACAAGACGATTGGGTGCCCCTCGAAGACTGACGAAGACGGCGTCTTTTCTACGTTTCTTTTTGGTGGATTTGAGTCGTAGGAAAGCTGTACTATTAAGAGGGGGTTCACGTTGGAAAGGTTTGGGTGGAATCATCACGTACACGTCTCCTTTTATCCCCTCCTTCTTCCTTGGAGCTTCCTCCGTTTTTCCTGCCTCCTTTGACTAGCTGCTGTTGTGGTTGCGGTAGTACTGCTCCTGGATCAACGGTAGTACCGTAGGCATCCACGGTAGTACCGCGCCGTGGCGCGGTAGTACCGTTGGTGCTCACGGTAGTACCGCTCCCCTGGAGCCGCACTACCACTGTCCACCAGGCTAGTGCCGCCCCCTTGCGGTAGTAGGAGCGGATGTAATTTTTTACATCCGCACCTGCCACAGTAGTACCGCTTTCGCCCTGCGGTAGTACCACGCTATGCGGTCAGGCAGTAGTACCGCCCCTCGGTGGTACTACTGTGTCGGGTTTTTGCTACTTCCGTTTATTTGCGGAAGTAAGCACGGAAGTTCCCCTTCCCCCTGGCTGGGACTTTTGCCTTGCGGTAGTACCGCATGGGGGGCGCGGTAGTACCGCGCGTGCGGAAGTACCGCCCCCAGCTTGCGTCTGTTTCTGTGCTGGGGTCGCGGCAGTACCGTGGGACGGTACGGTTGTACCGCACTGCCGTGCGGTAGTACCGCTTGGTTGCAAGCAGTAGTACCGCGCGGCCTTGCGGTAGTACCGCTGGCCAGGCGCGGTAGTACCGCTGGCCGCGGGCTGGTTGGTGGGTAACGGTTGGATCTTTTCCACACACTATATAAAGGGTCTCCTTCTTCCCCGTTGACTCACCTCTTCCACCATTAAAGCTCCATTATTGCTCCAAGCTCCATTTTCGCCCGATCTCACTCCCTAGCCAACCAAACTTGTTGATTTGCTCAGGAGTGGTTGAGAAGGCCCCGACCTACACTTCCACCAAGAGATATTTGATTCCCCCCTACTAATCCCTTGCGGATCTTGTTACTCTTGGGTGTTTGAGCATCCTAGACGGTTGAGGTCACCACGAAGCCATAGTCCATTGTGGTGAAGCTTCGTGGTGTCGTTGGGAGCCTCCAATTGAGTTGTGGAGATTGCCCCAACCTCGTTTGTAAAGGTTTGGTCGCCGCCTCCAAGGGCACCAATAGTGGAATCACGGCATCTCGCATTGTGTGAGGGCGTGAGGAGATTACGGTGGCCCTAGTGGCTTCTTGGGGAGCATTGTGCCTCCACACCGCTCCAACGGAGACGTACTTCCTCTCAAAGGGAAGGAACTTCGGCAACACATCCTCGTCTCCACCATCTCCACTCTTGGTTATCTCGTGCCTTTACTTGTGTAGCTTATTTGTTTCATACATCTTGCTTGCTTCTGTTCCTATTCGTGTTGCATCATATAGGTTGCTCATCTAGTTGCATATCTAGACAACCTACTTTGATGCAAAGTTTAAATTGCTAAAGAAAAGCTAAAAATTGTTAGTTGCCTATTCACCCCCCCCCCTCTAGTCAACCATATCGGTCCTTTCAACGGGGAAGAAGGGGACCCCTTATATAGTGTGTGGAAAAGATCCTACCATTACCCACCAACCAGCCCGCGGCCAGCGGTACTACCGCAAGGCCACGCGGTACTACTGCTTGCAACCAAGCGGTACTACCGCACGGCTGTGCGGTACTACCGCGCCCTCCATGCGGTACTACCGTGAGGCAAAAGTCCCAGCCAAGGGAGAAGGAAAACTTCCGTGCCTACTTCCACAAAGAAACGGAAGTAGCAAAAACCCGACACAGTTGTACTGCCGAGGGGCGGTACTACTGCCTGACCGCATAGCGCGGTACTACCGCACGGCGAAAGCGGTACTACCGCGGTAGGTGCGGATGTAAAAAATTACATCCGCTCCTACTACCGCAAATGGGCGGCACTAGCCTGGTGGGCAGCGGTAGTGCGGCTCCAGGGGAGCGGTACTATCGTGGGCACCTGCGGTACTACCGTGCCACCGCGCGGTACTACCGCGGATGCCTACGGTACTACCGTTGACCCAGGAGCAGTACTACCGCAACCAACAACGGCAGCCAGACAAGGGAGGCAAGAAAACGGAGGAAGCTCCAAGGAAGAAGGAGGGGATAAGAAGGAGACGTGTACGTGATGATTCCACCCAAACCTTTCCAACGCGGACCCCCTCTTAATAGTACGGCTTTCCTACGTCTCAAATCCACCAAAAAGAAACGTAGAAAAGACGCCGTCTTCGTCAGTCTTTGAGGGGCACCCAATCGTCTTGTGCCTAGCAAAGAAGTGTCTGGAATACTCATGGCACACGATTAGTCCGCAAATGCGTTGTCATCAATCACCAAAACACTTAGGGATAAATATGTCCTTACAAACAGCCTATTGTTCAGGAGCCTACTGTTCAGGTGGAGCATGTTATTGATAAAGGTGATACATCTGGTAATGAAATTGTTGATGCACATGATGAACCCGTCGTTAATGATGATAATGTCACTCCCACTCCAAATCATCCTATTGTTCCACCCAGTTGGAATCTCGCACGTGACAGAGTCAGGCGGGGTATTAATAAACCAGACAGGTTAATTGAAGAGTGCAATATTGTTTCTTTTGCTTTATCTGTTGCAGAAGAAATTGATGGTAATTCTGAGCCTTCTTCATATTCCGAGGCTATTATTTCTGGTGATAGTAATAAGTGGATGACCGCTATGCATGATGAGATGGAATCACTTGAAAAGAATGGCACTTGGGATTTAGTAAAATTGCCTAGAGAGAAGAAACCTATTCGTTGCAAGTGGGTTTTCAAGAGGAAAGAAGGTGTTTCTCCTAATGATGAGACAAGATATAAAGCAAGGTTAGTTGCTAAAGGTTACAGTCAGATTCCAGGTATTGACTATACCGAAGTCTTGTCTCCTGTTGTGAAGCATAGCTCTATTCGCACTTTACTCAGTATTGTTGCCATGCATGATCTTGAGCTTGAACAATTGGATGTTAAAACTGCATTTTTACATGGAGAATTAGAAGAGGATATTTATATGGAACAACCTGAAGGTTTTGTTATTCCTGGAAAAGAAAAGCTTGTTTGTAAGTTAAAGAAATGTCTTTATGGATTGAAGCAATCTCCAAGACAGTGGTACAAGAGATTTGACACCTTTATGCTCTCTCAAGGTTTCAAAAGGTCTAATTATGATAGTTGTGTTTATTTGAAAACTGTCAAAGGTTCAACTATTTATTTGCTCCTTTATGTTGATGATATGCTTATTGCTGCAAAGAGTATGCCAGATATTAATGAACTAAAGAAGCAATTGAGTAATGAATTTGAGATGAAGGATTTGGGTGCAGCAAAGAAAATACTTGGCATGGAAATATCCAGAGATAGACCATCTGGAAAACTATATCTAAGTCAGAAGGGATATATTGATAAAGTTCTTCGTCGTTTTAATATGCATAATGCCAAGCCAGTAAGCACTCCATTAGCTGCACACTTCAAATTATCATCAGCTTTATGTCCTAAGTCAGATGCCGATATTGAGTACATGTCTAGAGTTCCCTATTCAAGTGTAGTTGGTTCACTTATGTATGCCATGGTTTGTTCTTGTCCGGATTTATCATATGCATTGAGTGTTGTCAGTAGATACATGGCTAATCCTGGAAAAGAGCATTGGAGAGCAGTTCAGTGGATTTTCAGATACCTGCGAGGTACTTCTAATGCTTATTTACAATTTGGAAAATCTAGAGATGGACTTGTTGGTTTTGTTGATTCTGATTTTGCTGGTGATTTGGATAAGAGAAGATCACTCACAGGTTATGTTTTCACCATTGGTGGTTATGCTGTGAGTTGGAGAGCAACTTTGCAGTCTATTGTGGCGTGTTCCACTACTGATGCCGAGTATATGGCTATTTCTGAGGCATGCAAAGAAGCTATCTGGTTGAGAGGTTTGTACACTGAGCTTTGTGGAGACTCATCTTGCCCTACCGTATTTAGTGACAGTCAAAGTGCTATATATCTTACAAAGAATCCAATGTATCATGAGAGAACAAAGCACATTGATGTCAGATATCACTATATTCGAGATGTTGTTGCTGAAGGTGATTTGAAGGTATGCAAGATAAGTACTCATGATAATCCTGCTGATATGATGACAAAGCCAGTTCCGACCAATAAGTTTGAGCTTTGCTCAGGCTTAGTTGGTATTTCTCACTAGTCCTACGAACTTTGACGCACAAGGTGTTTAAGATGATTTGGATGGAGTTATTCACTTTCTTCGACTACTGGAGGGAATTTGGCTCAAGGTAGAGATTGTTAAATTGTGATCCAAATTCTAGTACCGTATTGGACTAGATGTAGTACATACGGTGTGGGCCTTTTGCGTTGGTACCGACGCGTACGAGTACAACTCGTTTACTTGTCCTACAAGGACTCCTATGTGTTGCCCCTCATATATACCCCATGTAGTCGCACCTCAGACGGCCTGTCACCTCATAGTGATTGCGCCTTCGTGCGTCCGTGGTTTTCTCCCGCAAGGGTTTTCACGTAAAAATCCGTGTCTCTCGTGTCTCGTTTATTCTCGTTATTATCTAACAGCACACGGTATGGCACATGTACCGGACTGGATGCACATACGTATGTGCCAAGAGGGAACGTTTCTGTGGCCCGACGAGGACGTCCGTTCCTTTGAGTGAGGGTGTATGTGATAGCCTGGCTTATTAGGGATGACAGACTACTCATATCAATGAGGAATTCCTTCTTTTCCGGGAGCTCATTCGGACAGAACTCCAAAGTTAAGCGTGCTTAGCTTGGAGTAGTTTCAGGATGGATGACCGACCGGGAAGTTGCTCCCGGATGCGCACAGGTGAGGACAAAATGCGCAGAAAAGACTAGTATTGATCTGTGGGGCTAGTTTAGATCCTGCCAGGAGTAACAACCACCGGCGGGTGTGTCCGGGGCGTTACAGTATATATATACCAAATTGTATATATACATGTATGTATGTGTGAATGGTTGCGTGAGACATTCAATATATATATATATATATATATATATATATATATATATATATATATATATATATATATATGATCGGTTTTATGAGAAATTCTATTTATATATATGCATAACGTGTACAATATGTAGTATCGTAGAATACCAGCAAATGAAAAAAAATTAAATGGAAAACACAAAATTAAAGAATATATAAATAATAAAACCAAAATCCCTAAACCTTTTAGTACCGATTGGTGTTACGAACCGGTACTAATGGTCTCCCCGCCCCGGCGCTGGCTCGTGCCACGTGGTGGCCCTTTAGTGGCGGTTCGTGTTGAACTGGTACTAGGGGGGGCTTTAGTTACCGCCCTTTAGTGCCGGTTGCTGAACCGGCACTAAAGGGTCTTATGAACCGGTGCTAAAGCCCGGTTCTGCACTAGTGAGCACCCACCGCTGCCCGCGTGGAGCAGTGGCCGGCGAGGGCAGGGGATGGCGTGGGGGAGGCTCGGACTATGTAGCCCTCACGGAGTTGTGCGCGGGCCGAGAGGGGCCACCGCCGGCGGGGCGGGGCCGAGAGGGGCCAACTGCCCATGTGTCCACCTTGGACCTCTCGAGGGCAATGCGAAGGGTCGGCTCCTTGTCAATGTTGCGGTTGGAGTCGGAGCGGCTGTCGGAGCTTGACATGGTCGTCGGAGTCGTCGGACTAGATCGAATCGAAGAAATCGAAGGGGGGAGAAGAAAAAATGAAGCGAGAGCGAAGTGAGGTAGGGTTTTTGGATTGAGAATATATGTTTTTTCTTTTTGCAAAATTTTAGATTGGGAATATTTGTGAGGACAAAATAGGGTCAGATGGGCGGGGCAGATGTGACAGGCGCCCCCCATATCCATCTTATATTTAGGCTGAATATGAAGGGCGCCAGTTAGCCCGGCGTTTGAGATGCCTAGCTTGGTTGAATTTTTGTGACTGGACCGTCTGCCGAGATGTTTGGAACGGATTTGGTACGCCCGGCTATAAATGCTCTTACGTATATTCCCTTCATCCAGAAATACTTGTCCTCGATTACTGAATGGAGGGAGTACTTGTTAGACTCGAGATATTGTGGAAGATTACCTAGTAGAGATAAATTGTTTCGCAAAAAAAAGGTAGGAGAGATAAATTGACAATCACTCGCCGCCTGATTTGGTGTGGATCGTCTAATTTATTAATCCCCAATCCTCGCCAGAGAGCATTATTATTTTAGAAATTAAATAACTGCACAGAGCTGTAGGGGCCAAAATTCATAAGCACGTAACGGTTTTGTTTTTGAGCTTGAACCAGTCATAACGGTTGGTACCGCATTCCCTCTCTTCTCAAAAAAAGAACAGTTTTGCTAAAGCACATCTAGATGTATAATAAATATTGCATATCTAATTCCTATGTCATTGATCTTATGTTAAGATTCGTATGGATATTTTTTTTCTTTTTTTTCCTCTTTATACTTGATGCATTCATTTAGATATGTAATGATTAGAGCACATGTAGATGTGCCCTATACACATAAAAAAAGAAACGGATGGTGCCGCATCAGACGGACGGACCTCCTGGCGCCACCGTTCCGGCGCGTCCGCGCCGCGCGAGCTCTCCGTCCGTCCGATGGCGCGAAGCTGGCGGGGCCCGGATGCTCCGTGATTTGCGGCACCGGCCGCAGCTGTCATGGGCCCACCCTCTGCGCTTTGCTCTCTCCTCGAATCATGCGGCTGGATCTTGTGCGGGGGCGATATGGTGAGCTCAAGTTAATAAGTGATCCCGCTGCGCTGCGATTTGAGAAACGACGCTGAGCACACAAAGTTGGACGCCGCGGTGGATGTGAGAGGATACAGTTCAGCTGGCGATGGTCGGAGCTTTTGCTTTTGCTTTGGCAAAGACAAGCTCAGCTTTGCGTCCCCAGCCATTTTTACCCAACGAGGAGTAACCAGAGGCCTTGAGTAGAACCACCATGCAAATGGGCAGAGCCAGGTGACAAACTAAACTATACTACATCAGTAGCAACTAGCAACGACCAAGGAGCCACAAACTACACTAGAAAAGGGCCACAACGTAAGGGTGCCTAAGAGTATCTATAGCCAGGCTGGCTGGACGTTCCAAATCCGCCTCAAACATGCGGGCGGGCAGCCCGGTCACGAAATATCGATCCAGACGGGCGCCTCAAACGCCCGTGCTGACCGGCACCCTCATATCTAGTCCAAATATATGGTGCGTTCGCCGACCTCACTATATATGGGTCATAGCGGTCTCACTTGCGGCGACAGCGACAGAAGCTCCGCTCTCTCTTATCAGTGCACTCAAATTTTAGTCCCACATCGCCGCGTGAGGCGGACGCCAACCGGCTTTAAATAGCAGCGCCGACGCATGGCGGCAAGCTTCTCTGTTGTTGTGTAGGTCTATCAATTTTTGTTGTGCATTTCATTAACTGATGATTGTTCGTCGGGTGTCAAGTTCTTCTCATTCACATGTACGTTGATACCCGTACTACGATGACAATAGATTTATCTTGTTCATCGTTTTTTATCGACGGATTGTGGTTCATAAAAAGCAGTACTGAAACGAATGTTTCCCTTGTCAAGGAGATAGACCCCTGACTATGAATTTTCTATGTTTATCATGGTGAATCTATATTCTTAACAAATGATGCAATGATGTCAGAAGCTTATCACTTCTGGATGACCCGATTATTTAAGTCAGTCGACTAGCTCGGCACGCGACGAGATGGGACTAATACGGATGTGGAAATCTTAAGTATGAGCAATTTTTGGTGTTTTGACAGGCCAGCCGGCCCAAGACTAACAAGATGATCGATGTGCATGGCCTTGCATGTAATAAATGTTTTGAAAATAGGGTATGTGGTTGCAAATGGTAAAATTTAAGGCTCGCCCGGTCACTGTCCGCGGGCGCGTTCGGACACATCCACGGACGTTTGAGGGTTCAATTTTGCAACCTGCGGCTGTAGATGCTCTAAAGCTTCCTAAACTAGAAGCCAACATCAACCTTAAGCTGATGGACAACATGTAGAATTGTCGGGATTTTATTGTCGAAGACGCGAGCATTTCTTTCATGTCAAATAGCCCAAACCACCAAGACACACAAGCAATCCAGTCTCTTCCTATCTATGTTGTGGTAGACTCATTCACAAACACTCCACCATGGCAACCTCCTGATTCATGGGGGCGACGACAACCTGAAGATTGGCCGACCGAAGAATAGAGCTCCATATGATGTTGGCAACGACACAACACGCAAACAGGGGGTTGCATTTTTCTGTCGCGGGGTTACAAATCACACATTGAAAGTCCTTAGGTTGTTAATATTTTTATTTTATTTTTCAACTAGGCATTATATATAATTATACCATTAATTTTTAGCAAAATTCATCATGCATAGGTATCTAATTGTGCATAATTTTGATTGTTTGAAACTTTTTAGAAGTATTGTTAAAAGATGTCAGCGCCCGATCATAAATATAATGTAAGCAACGTTAGAATATATGAAAAATTGGATTTCTATATGTTTGATCATCGATTATTTAGGAAGAATCACTATTATTGACGAAAAAGTTGCTACTACTAGCTCCACCATTTATTACAACATCAAGACATTTTAAAATGGAATAGACCGGATTTTGAAGTATCATATGTGAGGGTCACTACATTTAGCTTTGAAACGACATGCATTCCGAAATCACTAATTAAGGAGTACTCGTTGTAAAGAACACTCCACTTTCCCAGGTCGTGACAAGTGGCGCCCATGCAGCGCGCCACTTGTTGCAACCTGGGAGTTTTCACTCTTTTCGTAGATCCGTTTATTCAAAACATTTTATCTTTTAAACCGTGCGTCCAAATCTCGAACCGTTTTCATCATTGGATTCCTCGCGTCGAGATCTTCAAAATTAGATCCCATGTTGATAGGTTTTGAGAACATTTTTTTTCACGAAAAAAATCAGGCAAAAACTGAACCGGGAGCACGATTTTTTTCCCTTTCCGAAAGAGGCACGCCCGTGCCTCTCGTGAAATCACACCCGTGCCTCTCGTGGAAGCAAAACCGTGACTCTCGTGGAAGGAAAAAACAGAAAACGCGTTTGTTTTTTCCGTTTCCGAAAGGCACGGCCGTGACTCTCGCGAAAGCACAGCCGTCCCTCTCGCAGAAGCAAAACTGTGACTCTCACGAAAGAAAAAAAAACAGAAAACACGCTTGTTTTTTCCGTTTCCGAAAGGCACGGCCGTGACTTTCGCGAAAGCACAACCGTGCCTCTCGCGGAAGCAAAATCGTGACTCTCGTGAAAGAAAAAAAACAGAAAACATTTTTTTTTCGTTTCCGAAAGGCACGGCCGTCACTCTTGTGGAAAAACCATGACTTTCGTGAAAGGAAAAAAGAAAACATGTTTTTTTCGCGCAAAATTTTTTTCCGGATTTTTTTAATCGGAAAGCTAAGGAAGACCAGGAGAAAACCAAAACGTCGAAAAAACCGAAGGAAGCGTCCAGAGCGCGACACGTGGCGAATGGCTGAGAGCGCACCAAGTGGCGCTGATCGTTGCAAGGCTCCCGAAGGAGCGCTCGTTAAATAGTTGCCCCCATGCATTCTCCATGTAGCATGGCGATTTCAAATGCTTTGGTTCATTTCAGTCATATAATTAACACCCACAAATCACGGGCCCAATAGATGACCTGACGGTGGTTTTTCAACCTGAAGTGTCCGTTTTTCTTTTCTGAAAAGAAAGGAAGAAGAAACAAGTTCCCAAATATAAATAAAGAGAAAAAGAAACAAGTCGGCATCATATATCAACTTTGTGGGCTGTCATGACGGCTCAGAATTGAACTCATCATGCGAGTCAAACTCAAATCAATAATACTATAAGGACGTAGTACATACGTACGTGAGAGGATGATTATCCATGTGAATAGACAAGAAAACCACGCACTCAACCATAGGCAGGGAGGCACGCAACATAGAAAGAAGGCGCATTTGGCATGGACCTAGCAGCAAGCTACCAAGTGCCCGATAATCATCCTAGACTACTACAACATATGATCTTTTGTTACATTTTCACTCTCTCTTTAGTTGTGAACCATGCAACGGCCGAAAGATGCTATCATCTTTTGACGATCTCCTAAGCCAGTGGTAACTCCTCGTTTTTCATGGATTCGATCATAGCAACACACGGGCATTGTACTAGTTTATATAAATGACCCGGCGACGGTATTTTGAATGGAGTGCGAGTGGGCGTATTTTTTCCTGAAAAAAAGGAGGAAGATACAAGCATGTATACCTAACAATAACAATAAATAAAAGAAAGAAACAAGTCCACATCATACTACATCAACTTCGTGGGCTGTCACGACGGCTCCGTTTGGAACTCATCATGCGAGTCAAACTCATGAAATCAATAATACAAGGACGCACGTAGTACGTGAGAGGATCATTACCCATGTGGAAGGGATGGGAAAGAAAACCACGTACTCCTACTCTTGTAATCCCCATGCACTATACCGGCTGGTCCTGCCTTGTCAACCGCAATGAGGACGCAGCATGGAAAGAAGGCGCACTTGCGCGTGGACCTAGCCATGCACGCCACCGAGTGAGTGAGAGAGAGGAGAGAGTCACCGGACGGGGGCCGGAGAGGCCATTCAAAGCTGCCACCCGCTGTACCCGGCAGGCACTAGCCTCCTACCCCACTCCCCACTCCTTCCTTGAAGAAAGCACACACACACAGACTCACAGAGAGAGAGAGAAAGAGAGAGGGGGGCAAAGCAAACCCCGCGCAGAAAACTGTCTCCTTCCCTCGCCCCCCGGCGGCTCGGCGCAAACCCCTCCTCCTCGCAAACAAGATCCCCAAATCCCCGCGGGCCTGCTCTGCTCGCCCTCGCCCTCGCCGGATCAGCCCCATTGCGCCGCCACTCGCCGCCGCGCCCGGCCCGCGTGGAGGAGGGCTCCAGGCCGACGCACGCGCGCGCGCGCATTGCGGGGTCAGTTCTACTTCTTGTGCGGATTTTTCATTTATTTCCAGCTCCTTCTTTTCTGCTGTTGAGATGAGATTTTGCATCTTCCTGCTTGATTAGCCCGCGGGTGAAAATGTAACCTCTTCTCTCCTTGCTCCCTTCAAAGTAGTACTCCGTATTAGCCTAGCCGGTAGCAGACGCTTTCCAATCCGTCGCTGGGTGCGACTTCGACATGGAGATTAAACCACGGGGGGAGCAGTTGAGCGCCGCGAGAAGAAGAAGGAGGGATTTCGTCTCCGTGTCGCGTGGAGTAGTACTCCTACAGTACAAATCAACGGCGTAATTAAGTACCAGTAGTACAGATGTACTTGCATTGTTTATGTCTTGACGATGGGGCCATGCAGGGCTTGCAATACTTGCATTGCGGTCTGGGGAACCTGCAGGAACAATACTAGATTATTTTATTTGTGGGTCTAATTAAAGCACTTTCGGTCCAAGTTACAACTGTACAGTACAGTAGAATATTAGTCTTAGATGCCCCAGCGTTTTGCGCTGAGCACCGGCTTCATTTCCCTAATTAAGAACGGTTTTTTTGTCTTTCGTTTATGTGATCTAAATAAGGAAGGTCTTCCAGAGTTTCACATCTCAGAGTTTGTTTCGCCTTCTATATGTGGAGTAAATTAATGAGCTAATTAGCTTTGCCATTTTCCTTGTGTCACTTGCCTCGTGAGAAAATTCCTGTCTTCAGGGCTAAACAGGGTTTGGATGCTGTGTTACTTTACTTTATCGAGCCTCCTCTGTCGCCTAACCAACAATGGACAAGGGTGGACCACTTCCAACTGTAAAGCGGAGAATGCCTTGTTCGCTGATAAAGTTGCATTCTTGCCGTCCTCTCAGCCGTGCCCTTTAACAAAGTGGAATTCAACAAAGCGTTGTGTTGTAAAAAGCAGTTTGTTACGCTATCATTTTAATTTCATTCCTAGTGTAAGTTTTCCGTTGGTGGAGGCTTTTGTCCCCGCTCCTCACTAGTATATTATGCTGCTAATTAATGGGGGGAGGTTCATGAATGACACCGCATAATTTTGCCAACCACCTACAATTATGCCTGCCCCGATAGTTTGCTGGTGTGTAATCAACCATTTTGGTTCTTTGTGAGGGCCTACTCTCTATCATATTGCTTTCATGTTTTCTGGGTTTTTGCTGTGTGCTAAAATATTTTGCACTCCTTCGTTTTATTTGATTATTTGTCCCTTGCTTGAAAGATAAGACCGTCTTATGTTTATCAGTTGTTTCACACAAAGCTGTAGCTTTTCAAGTATACTTGGGCCACATTTCATAGCTTATCCAGCCTGTTTCCACCCCTTTTGCATTCTTTGATTCGAATTTCACAACTTTAGCTCCGGGTCATTGTTCCATTGCCTTGTGCATCACTTTTGGCAGGAATAAATTCTCAAACGCTAATCTGTTATGCAGGTGTCATGTTTAATGCAATTTTTATGTTGACGAAAAAATGTATTGTGTGAAAATTGCAGGGAAGTTGTATTTTATAGATGACCTGGGCAGCAACTCTTGATTATGGGCGCAAGACAAAGAATGAGGACATACGACCAGGGCCACTGCGTCCAGCAAATATCATAAGAAACAAATTTCCTACCTACAAGAATGGTTCAAACGGCATAGTGATCAAGCTGGCAGATGGCCCAGAAGTGCCGCCTCTCAAGGAGGTTGTTGCTAAGGAGACTGAGGAACTGCTTGATCGCCGTCAGCGCTTCTCAGTCCGTGAGCTTGCAATGAAGTTTGAGAAGGGACTCAACACTGCCACTCTGTTGTCTAAAGAGGTTCAGACCTTTGCATTCTTCTCGAACAGACCTTCTGTATTTAGTGCATGATTGCCTCCATGCTACATGCCAATCAGTTTAGTTAATGAATTTATGTTTTTCTTAGGTTATGAATTTGTTTTCTGATTGACTTGTTCAAACCGTCAGGTTAAATGGAGACAAGTGGCTTTGTTGGAGCGAGACATTCTCCTGAAAAATCTAAAGAGTGTATTGGAGTCACTGAGAGGTCAAGTCACGGGCAAAACTAAGGATGAAATTGAGGAGTCTATTTCTATGGTTGGTTTCTTCATATCCTATACTCCAGGCATTTTTCTTGTAGCTCCATCTTTCATTTGAAGTTATATTTGCATCTCGTTATCATTAAAGCTGGCATGTTCTCATTTGATTAAAGTTATGCTATTTTCCAGGTGGAAATTCTTGCAGTTCAGCTCTCCAAAAGAGAAGCTGAGTTGATTCAACAAAAAACAGAGGTCACAGAATTAGCGAAATCATTAAAGCTGGTATGTTCCAGTTTGTTTGTTTACACTTTCCACGGCTGTAGCATTAGATTTTACAAACATGAGGTTTGATATGTTCCAGAATCAGAATCTATGTACTCGAATAATGTCGAAGTTCTCGGTATCATGAATCCTTCATTTGGTAGTTGTACTACTTATAATTCACAACCGACTTAAATACGTACTCCCTCCGTTCCAAAATATTTGTCTTTCTAGGCATTTCAAATGGACACAACATACGGATGTATGTAGACATATTTTAGAGTGTAGATTCACTCATTTTGCTCCATATGTAGTCACTTGTTGAAATCTCTAGAAAGACAAATATTTAGGAACGGAGGGAGTATTTGCTTTCTTACTTGGCAGTTTTTTTTCCTCGAGCATGCAGGAAAGCTGCTCATCATTATATTAAGCAGAATAGAAATGAGCCTTAGTTGACAGTTATGTATAGTAGAGAAGATCTATCTTTATGAGATATATCTACAAAAGGGTGCAGTTTATTGCTCAAGTCCTGAAGTCTTCAGGGAAATAACTTGTACCTGCTTCTCTTGCCTAGCGAGAAGTTTTGAAAAGCTCTTAAAAGAACTTGTACCTAGGAACTAATAAATGTATTTAGTTTCGGAGGTCGATTGAAAACATATACAGACTGCACATTCAGTTAGGGACTATACCCATTGATCCTA
This sequence comes from Triticum urartu, assembly GCF_056163025.1. NCBI lineage: Eukaryota > Viridiplantae > Streptophyta > Magnoliopsida > Poales > Poaceae > Triticum > Triticum urartu. Next base: position 55,805,510 of record NC_141877.1, on the reverse strand, counting down.
GTTTTAGGGATTTCGTTACCAAAGAAACATATTTATGTTAGTTCGAAAGGAATGCACACCTATCTAAATTAGAGTAATTATAGTCTAAAAAAATTAGAGTAATGTTTGTTTTATCTCACAATAGAATTTATGGAAAATGAAAGTTTGTGTCGATGCAACCTGATTACTATAGGGAAGAAAATATACATTACTACACGTCATTCCCCTCAAAAGTTGGCGGCTTGTGTAAATGTTTAGTCGATATGTCTCAAGATTTTCACCTGATTTTCCAAATGTGACTCCATCAGAAACATGCAATTAGTCAAGTGAGCATAGAGCGCTAATTATCTTAAGCAGGATTAGATTTTCTTTACACAATATCGAAAAGGATATATTCCAAGTATAAATGCTCCCATGCTCCTACCTGTTGTGATGCTCTCAACACCTTTTGTGCATTGTCCTTTGTTTATAGTATTGAAGTTTTTTTTTGTCTTGCTCATAGGCTTCTGAAGATGCCAAGAGAATTGTTGAAGAAGAAAGAGTTAATGCCAATACGGAGGTAGAGAGTGCTAGGTCTGCAGTGCAAAGAGTTCAAGAAGCACTTCAGGAGCATGAAAAGATGTCCAAAAAAACTGGGAAGCAAGTACGTTGATTTTTTTTAAAGCTTCTCACCTTCCTTAATTGTTACTTACCAGTTACTGCAAGACTACAAGCTAGTTCATACAGTGAAGCTTGTTTACTTTAATTGTTCTTTTACTTGCCCTTCCTCCTCTTATGTTGTTGCTTACTTGCTTACATATTGTATTCTGGCAAGCTATTTTCCTTGGCTGAATTGGTACATAATCTGGATAGTAATTCTGAAGATTTGTTCATTTTTTTGTGTGGCAATACATATACATGTCATAAATTTTGAAGTAAAGCTACCTTTTGTGCACCTGTGCAATTTGAGATGATATAATCCAATATCATGCATACTAAGCTTAGCACATTGCATTTTTCTGCTGAGAAACATTGCATTTTTATTTATTGCTCCTTTATTTATCTTGGTTAGCTTTGAGGCTTCAGTTCCATTTGGTCCAATACTTGATCTCTAGTCCCCTGCTATATGCTCTTTTATACATCCAGAGTTCCAGAGGTTGCTTTGCTTTGAATTCATCAATATGTATCTGAGTCGTGACATTTATTTGCTGTTTGGAAGGATATGGAGGAACTAAAGAAAGAAGTTAGAGTGGCCAGAAGAATAAAAATGCTGCATTGCCCTAGCAAGGTAAAGTTTATTATAATTATTCACTGCTTGATACACAAATTGGAATATGTCAATTCTACTTCACATTCATTACTTCTCCAGGCCATGGATCTAGAAAATGAAATCAAAACTTTACGTAAGACGTTTACTGAGAAGTCTGTGGATTGTGTCAATCTTTTGAAAGAGGTATGTGTTACCGATGCCGGCCTAAGATATTTTCGTACTTATTCGGCATGGTTAGGCTAGTTTCAAAACATCTTCATATTCAATGTTCACATCATCGCTGAAAATCATTGAGTACAAATGTATTTATTTCACTAAGAATGCAATATTAGATATGACACACATACATCATATTTGTTATGGTATGTGGCTAGCAGTCTCAAACTCTTTTATTCCAAGTTTTCATCATCTGAAATACTTCCAGTGAGTTGAGAATTTGTTTAGAGCATAACAGAATACATGTTATATATATTACTGATTTGCAAGGTTTTATTTACCAGTTGGAACTGCACAAAAGACTAAAAGGAAACGAAATTCCCGTGTTCGATTTGGAGGGTCTCCAGTGCTTGGGTTCAATGCTACACATAGTTTGTCAGAACGGTACTCCCGTGGATTTTTCAAATATTTCTGTCCAGTGGTTCCGGATACACCCAAAAGAAAGCAACAAAGAGATTATTTCAGGTGGAGTCTCTCTCTCTCTCATTGCACTGTGATTGCGATGCCTAGAGGCGTCTCTCTAATTACTTTCTTTTTCATATTATTGTCCTCTTGAACATAGTTGCTCAAAAAACAAAAAAATTGCTCTTCCATTTTTCTTGTTCTTTTGGTACCTCTATCTCTAAGCTATTGAGAAGGGAAAGGGCAAGCATTGCCTGGTGAATTATGATTGTCAAGTTTTGGTCACTTCGTTGGGTTTGCCATATCGGCCAAGCATTTTAATCTTCAACTCAAATTCAGATCCCTAGTGCTTCTAACATTTGTTGCCATGGAACTTCTGTAGGTGCCACAAGACCAGCATATGCTCCAGAGCCAAATGATGTTGGACGTTACATGCAAGCTGAAATCAATTTTGGGGGTGAAACTGCAATAGCAAAGACAGCTGGGCTAGTAGACCCTGGTTTGTTTAACTGAACACATCTGTCAGGCATAAGTATGTGCATCTCTTGTTTATTACGCGACTAACATAAGCTTGGTATTCTTAGCAGATGCTGGACTGGTGGATTATGTAGAGACACTCGTAAGAAAACCTGAAACTGAATTCAATGTATGACCATACTATCCTTTCCCACTTTATGATATTTATTCTAACTATACGCAATGTAGGGGTTTCAATTTACAGAAATCTTGTGGTGTTTTTACTTGTACCTAATAAGGAGTCTGTACTGGCATGACAAAGTTTGGCAGTATAATAGTTCAAAGTTGTCATGCCTAGTAGTACTTGTCGTCGTCCCACCCGGTGCTCTTATTTTTAAAATTAAGACCACCGATGGGCCGCTTATTTCAATTTCCACCAGAGCGAAAGCTGCGCATGGTGTAGTTTCTGCGAGCATCGTTGGATGCGTGATGGACGGTGCAGCGGGAACGACGTCCCTCGGCAGTAGAACGTACCAAGTCAGAGGATCTCGTTCCATATCTTGAACTATTGTTTCTGAAGTTCCCAATGCTCTGTGTCTCATTGCAGGTTGTTGTGCTTCAGTTGAATGGAATTGATCAGCCGAAAGAGGCTGTTCATGTTCTCAATGTTGGGAGATTGCGGATGAGACTTTCAAAAGGAAAGACAGTAGTTGCCAAAGAATTCTATTCCTCATCGATGCAGGTAGGCTGCAGCTTCAAAGGCATCTTCTCTCTCTTTTCTTTTCTTTTCTTGTGGGGACATGTTCTCTTTCTCGGTTAAACAGTATCTGCAAACAGATTACAATGCTCATTAATCGAAGCAGCTGTTGTGATATTATTTTACTATGTTAATATAACATGTTCGTTTTCAATGAAATTTGCAATAACGTACTAGTATTTGTTACTAGTAGTTGCTATTGGCGTAACAGTAGTCTGCCTCTCACAGTATTTCTGTTATGTATCAGCTATGTGGTGTTCGAGGTGGTGGGGAAGCAGCCTCACAGGCAATGTTTTGGCGGCCCCGGAGTGACCTCAGCTTCGCCGTTGCCTTTGAAACAGCGAGAGAGCGGAACACCGCCATCATGCTGGCGCGGCGGTTCGCCATTGATTGCAATGTACGTGCCTCAGCTTCAGTTAGGAAGTGCATATCCACCGCCTATGACGTGGCATGATTTCCCTTCTCCATGGTTTGTTTTGCAGATCATCCTTGCAGGTCCAGGCGACAAGACTCCCTGGTGAAGGAGACGGCGCACACTGGTGCTGGATGCTTGGCGCACACTGGTCCGACCAGCGACCCTCGCAGAGCGAATCGTGATGTTGTACATTTTAGTGTATTTCATGATATGTGTGTAGCCTGTGGGTTTTGTTCCCTTGTGGCCTTGTGGTGGTAGCTCTCAGAGGCGGCACCGTGGGCATCGTTTTAGCCGCCTTGGTGTTGTTCTGACAACCTTCCGAGTGTTCATGTTGTTCTGCTTCACAGGCGTTGCGATATGTTGTTGCTAGGCGTTTCTCTCTTCTTTCTGATACTCCCATGCAACGACAGTTAGCTATGTTTGAAGTGTTACACACTAAAAGAAATGTTTGATGTGTACTACATCTCTAATCTTGCTAATTCTTTTGACAGTACTTGTGGTAACAACAATGGTGGATGCATAACTGAATCTAAGGCAATGGCGGCGTTCGCTACAAATTATCAAGAGATCTCAATGATCAAATCGTGATGCGATTTTTTTTAGTTGAGTTGAGTTGGTGATGCAAGTTGATAGAGCAGGTCGAGGCATGTATTAGTTGGTGCAGGCAAGTCACCTACTAATACTAACAAAAAACATGGTATAAGCTATCTCAAAAATCTTATCTTAATCTAAAAATAAATAAAATTAAAACAGCATAACATGTGAATGAAATCTTTGATTGTTCACCACTTTAGTGTATACTCTGTTTACATTCTCATAACTTTTTTAAATCTGCTACCATTTCAAGAATGCTGCGTTTTGTTCAAAAAAAAAAGAATACTGCGTTCTCAAACTGAATGGATGAAGTACTCCCTCCAATTCTTTTTACTCCGCGCGCGTTTTCGAGCTGATAGTATGTGCGTTACTCATTCGCACCAATGAATGCGTCACAAGAAACCTTTAATTGGAGAACCAACTGTTGGCACATAGCCCAAGACCAGTTCATAGAGTACATACGACCCAGCGTCCCAGCCCATCCCTTCCTTGAGGTCTTTGCCCCCATCGACTGCAAGCCCTAACCGGTGCCCGGATCACCACCGAACCAATTTCACAGCTGCACGACCACTAGCTACACAATGACCACCAGCAAGAATTTTTCTGTTGGTGAAAAATTTATATACATCATGTTCTTGAGGACATAATTCCAAAAATTATAGAACGGACTAAACAAACTGAAAAAACCACATGCTGTTCAGAAGAAAGAGAGCATTTCTGCTAAATAAAATTCATGAGATTTTGACTCATACACATCACGAGTTTCCATCTTAGCAAATTCCAGTTATGCATAACTGTCAACACGTTGATGCGAACTTTGCTAATCACCTGGCGACTTCTTTTTTCCTTTCTTTTCTATTTTTTTCTTTGACTGTGTGCATCCTGAATGTTGTTGCGACATCTTGTAGCACATAGGCTAGGTGTAATTGGTATTTGCGTGATATTAATATTTCCTTTTTCAAAAGAAAAGGTGGATTACAACAAATTGCGGTTGAAAGTGCAGACGAGAAAGAGGAGGATGCAATGCACCTTACCTGTTACTCCCTTGTATTGATCATATGTGGCTAGTGTACAACACGCGCAATCTGCTCAGTAGCACGGAGGCGGGGTGTAGCAAGGACGTGCATCGTGTATGGTGGTTGGCATGCGTAGTGCAGCTAGGAGAGGTTACAGTCAACAGCAAGAAGGAAATAGGAGAAGAACGGGAGCAGGGGATACATGATTCAGAATCATCCGCTAGTTATGTGGTCATCCGCCAAGAAAAGAAGCAATGGCGTGGAAAAAGGTAAGAAAATTGTTCCCGGCGTCTCCTAGGCCTATTGTAGCGAAGCCATTGGAACAGGCTCCTTGGACACGGGTAGAAATCAATCTCACTTGCTCGGTTTGCTCCTTGGCCTGCCCTTTTATGCTATCACATAAGTTCATGTTCTATGGGGATTACAGACTTCCCATGATCAATTTGCTGTTCACCTAATAGGCTACTGATCTCCCTCCCGAGCCGCCTCCCACGTGGGCGACCGGGAGGCCCCAGATCCCATCGCCGCCGAACCTCCCCCACTCCTCCTCCTCCTCCCTCGCCGCCGCCCAAGGGCGCGGCCACGCGAAGCCTAGCCGTCGCCGGCGGCGGCGGGGACTCGGGCCCTCTCGCTCGGGTGGGGCTGGCGCGGGCCGGCGCCGCCGGGCCGGAGCGTGGCGGCGGGCCGGTCGCCACGACGGGTGGTGGCGGTGCCTCGGCGACGTCGATTCCCTGCGGCAGGAGGCCTTGCGATCTGGTGCGTCGCGGCCGCCAGGGACGGGGGCGGCGTGACCGAATCGGTTCGCGGCGGCGCGGCCGGATTGATCGCTGGTCAGCCGTCGGCACGGTGGTGGGTGCGACTCGTCGGCAGCTGGGCAGATCCACAGGATTCTACCCTTGTCTGGCCCTTGACAACGCGGGCAACTACAGGGGAAACCCTAGATCTCCTTGGGATCAAGCGATGGCGGTGCTTTTGCGTCATAGTCCCTCTTTAGGGCATTGTTTTGGAGTTTGCTCCGGTTGAAGGGACCAGCGACGTCGGCACAAGTCTGGTGGAGCAACTGCCGATGAAAATCGCGCCGACTACGGTCATGGCGGACGATGTCGGCGTCTTAGATGTCGTTCCCTTGTCGAGGCATCGTCGTTGCAGTCTGCGCCATCAGGCTCGGGATGCTCCGGGGGAAACCCTAGATCTGGCTCTTCCAGATCGGACGATGACGACGTTTTATCGCTTTCCCTCCTAGGGGCATCGTGGAGTAAGTGTTGGATGGGGGGATGGTGGAGCGGTGCTTCATCTCACACATCGATGTCGGCGGATATCGGCGGCATGGCGCTGTGGAGGCTCAGCGTCCGATGCACGGAGATGGACTCGCGCAGGAGGAGGTTGCTGTCTAGCGTCATGGTGACGTCGATGGCAGAGTGGCCAGACAAGGTAGAAGCCTCAATATGATCTGAAGACGGACCTGTGAAAGATGGCGGCGACGACACATGAGTGTGTCTGACCGGATTGTGCCCCAGATCCGGTATGTGGCTCGGCTGGGGCTTCCAAATATGTTTCAGCTTCCGTCTTTTGATGTTAGGCTTAGGTGAGTGGTTTGGGTAGTGGCCCAGCTAGCACCCCTTCATCATTTTGGATAGGAGTAGTGACATGTGTTGCCAAGATGGTAAATTCAGGCATATTGTTGTAATAATTTGTAAGGTCTTCGAAAATAATCAATAAAATGGCTGTATGCATCTCCCAGATGCAAAGGCCAGAGGTCATCCTTCTTTTCTAAAAAAACCCTAATAGGCTACTACTGCGTGTGCATGTTTCCGCTCAATGGAAGCGCATAATATTAGATCAGATACATATATAAGCTTGGAAATGGTCTTGACATTTACTGGCTTTGCGCCGAGTGATGCACGGAGCTCTCTTTACTAGGAAACAGGAATCTGACATAACCTACCATTGTAGGTTTCATTACCTCTTTAGTACCTTTAGGGCCCCAGCCTTTTCTTGGAGCGTTTTGTGGCTCGATCATATGACCCATAATTTTTATGCATGCTGCAAGCACATGTGTACAGTGTACATATAGTCAGGCATACAAATTTACATCATCTGTTCTTTTTGTTGACTGTCACATACACTTCATGGTCTACTAGGTTAACTTTGAATACCTAGGACCTTGATTTGTACTAGGAGTAAGTACTACTAGCGGGGCAGAAGCGTGCCCGTTGGTTATTTTTGTTTGAAAAATCAAGTAATAGAACTGAGCAAAAACGGATTGAGTATTGATTTGTGAAGGTATGTTGCATGGGTAAATGATTCATAGTTGTGAATGGGGTGGGGAGGGAGGGGGGGGGGGGGGGGGGGGGTTAGCTTGGGTTCTAGGCTCTTCGGGCTCTTCTTTTACCTGTTGTTCTACTTAAGGAAGAAGAATAACAATGTGGCATTATTCCCTGTGATAATGAAGAAAGACCAACTTCTATGGATGGGGGGGGGGGGGGGGGTGGGGAGGGAGAGGGGGGGGGGGGGTTAGCTTGGGTTCTAGGCTCTTCGGGCTCTTCTTTTACCTGTTGTTCTACTTCAAGCCATAGAAGTTGGTGTTTCTTCATTATCACAGGGAATAATGCCACATTGTTATTCTTCTTCCTTAAGTGGGGCTAGTGGATTGGCGGTGATGGATCGGGCAACCTGGACTAATGGAATGAACGCAACATGGTGAGGCTCTTAGTAACCCAAAGGTTTATAACTGTCGTGTGGTCATCGAACTTCTGGACTTGACCGAGGAGGTCCGTGTACTCTCACCCCCTGAGGTCCTCCTCCGATCGTTTGTTAAAGACCGCCTATCCAAGGAATATAAGAAACTTGACATTTATTGGCGACAACGGTATACTTACCGGCTTTGCAAGCTTGGAGATGGCAACACTTCTTTCCTTGATGCTGGCACGTTTGCCCATCTTCGGAAGAATCAAATTCAAGTCCTGCATGCGGATGAGGTTGCTCACTTTAATCATGGTGACAAGGCTAGACTGTTGTCGGATTTTTATTCGTTACTCCTGGGCACCGCCGCCCCTTCTTCGTGGAGCTTTGACCCTCGCATGTACTTGGCTCGCGTGCCTGGTCTGGATGACCTTGAGGGGTCTTTCACCATGGAGGATCTCAAAGTGGCAGTCTAGGCTATGTGGTCCAACAGCACCCCCGGTCTGGACGGGTTCGGCCCTACCTTCTTTAAAAACTTACTTTTAGGACACGGTTTCTCTGGACCTGTTGGACTTCTTGAATGATTTCTACTCCGGTGGGGTGGACCTGAATGGTATTAACCGTGCTTTTATTACCCTGCCGCCGAAGTGTGACGTGGTGCTCTCGGCGGATGGATTCCGGCCCATTTCCCTTCAAAATTGCATCATGAAAATTATCTCCCGGATCTTGACCACACGACTATAGAAATTTATTGAGATCTTGGTGTGCTTTGAACAATCTGGGTTTATTGTCGGGAGATGCATCACAGATACCACATGGTCCATGTGGTAAGCTAACTGAAAAAAGATGCATCACAGATAATTTATTGGTATGCAACGGATTTGGTCCAGAGTTGTCGTATTCGAAAGACACCGACGATTGCCCTTAAATTGGATTTCAAGGAAACCTTTGATTCAGTTAGCTGGCATGCTTTGGGTATAATCATGCAGGCGCACGATTCAGTGATCGATGGTGCTCATTGATCCATAATATCCTTACCACCGGCAAAATGGTAGTGTTGTTGAACAGGGTCCCCGGAAGATGGATTCAGTGTAAAAGGGACTACGACAGGGATACCCTATGTCCCCCTACCTATTCTTGATAGTTGCGGACCTTCTCCACCAACTGGTTGTGAAGGATGACTCCGCCGACCGGTTACTGCATCCGCTTATCAACGACCTGCCCTGTCTTGTTGTTTAGTACGCCGATGATACCCTCCTGTTGGTCCGTGCTGATCAGGGGCAACTTTCTCGGCTACGATCTATTTTGGATGCCTTCTCTGCTACCACGGGGCTAACTATCAACTTCCACAAAAGCACATTCGTCCCCATATGCGTCGACCTCGCACGCATTGCCTTGCTGGCTGCAGAACTTAGCTGTCCGCTGTCAACATTCCCCCAGACATACCCCGGCCTGCCTCTCTCCGATGAAAAATTGCCTGCTATTGCCCTGGATTTCTTGCTGATCAAAATTGAGCGGTGCATACCTGGGTGGGACACACACACACACACACACTTGACGAAGGGGCCCGTTTGACACTTACTTCTGTGGTTCTGGCTGCGATCCCCACTCATGCCATATCAATTTTACCCCTCCCTAAAGGGATTGTGGCCAAGATGGACCGCCAAGAAGGGCCATGTTTTGGAAAGGGGCAAGCGAGTGCTCCCGGGGGGACTGCCAGGTTGCATGGCACGAGGCTTGTCGTCTCCACTCGGAGGGGGGGGGGGTCTTGGTCTGGTCGACATTGAGGTCCAGAACACATGTCTCCTGTTGAAGATGGTCCATAAAATCTTCAGTGGCGTCCGGACCCCCTGGACTATCTGGGTGCGCCGTTGGTACTTGGGCGACCGTCCCGCTGCTTCGACCCCCTAATGGAAGGCGTTCGCCTCCCTGGTCCCTCTCTATCGCTCCTTGAGATCGATAAGGGTTGGCGACAGCGTGGGCACATCCATCTGGCATGACAACTGGACCTCGCTCGGGGCCCCGGCGGCCGCTCTTCCAGCCGCATACTCGCATTGTCTCCACCCCAACGCGACCCTGGGGGACTTTGGTCGGCTTGGTCCTCATGCAATTCCCGTGCATGACCACCTATCTAGGACTGCTGAGCTGGAGCTCCACCTATTTTGGTCTGCGCTTGACCGCGTGCGGTTCTCTGGGACCAGTGGCGAGCAGTCCCTCTCTTAGGGGGGGGGGGGGGTTCAAGATAGGTGCGGTGTACCATATGATCAAAAGCTCTGGCTGCAGGCTCCCCCTGCATGGCTTCAACTAGGATGGTTTCATGCCCCTCAAAGTCAAGGTGTTCGCCTAGATCCTACGACATGGCAACACCCGTACGAGGGTCTTCCTTCGCCGAATCAGGTTCCTCGACTATAACGATTCCCTTTCCGCCTAGGACAGTCAGAAACAATCGGGCACCTCTTCTTGGAGAGCCCCCATTTGCATCAATGGTGCACGGATATTTGTAGCTGATGCACCCCTCCCTCCCTCCCATTAGCACTCTGCGGGGTGTTTATGTGATGTAAGAAATTAAATGCTTCATTATTATTATTAATGCAATGTTCAGGTGGGCGATCGCCCCCCCTTGATTGTTCAAAAAGAAAAGGCTCTTAGTAACCATAATAAGAAATAGACACACGATTTATCCCTAGAAGCATCAATCAGACGTGTTAATTTACTTGTACAAGCATCAAACTAGAACCAAAAGCTCTATGAGTAACTCCCCCCTAAAAAAAGAAAAAACTCTATGAGTAACTGTTGCAGGCATTATCGTCTGAATTAACCCTTGGTGCCCTCAAGAAACTACTTTTCGATTTCTGAAATAAAGGGACGGATACATAAAACATATTTCAGGATACTCACCTATGCCCTTGCAAATAGTCTGGCCGTGTAAACGATGAAACTGTTTCTTCCTGTCACGACGTAAATAAGTTTAGCTCTGGTCTCTCTTGTTAAGGCTAGCAATTTGTACACAGAGAAAATTGTGAATTACTCTTTGGTGGAGGGGAGAAAGATCAACAGAAGTACAGTCGTTATGAGGCTCGGTGCAGGAAATAACTTGCCTTACCTTCTCACCCTCTACATGAATTGATGCATTTTCTCATGATAACAGAACTCATAAGACCACCAACCTTGCTTTGTTAACAACGATGATGATCAGATCTTTTAAGCTCTTTATTAACCTGGCATAAGCACAAAAGACAAAATGTCCGTCCGACATGCTCGTGCACAAAGAGAGTAGTGTATGCTCACCCTGTAGAAGTACTCAGTTCATTAGAGCAACTCCAACTGGACGACCAATTTCGTTCGCCCATATTTTGTTTGGGTCTGCGTTGACAAAAACAATAACCCAACATAGAGACCCAATTCTATTTTGCATCCATCTTATATCCGCGCGGACCCATTTTCGTTTTAAATTCGAGACACATTTAGGCCTAGCCGCGCCCCGCCGCGCTCGGCCATGCCCGCGCCCGAGCTCTCGGCCGCGCTCCTGGCGGCGCCCGCTACCTCACGCACAACACACTATTAGGAAAATGCTTACCAGTAGCGCTGGTTTTTGAGCTACCAGTAGCGCGGGCACCAGCGCTACTGCTACGGCGCTACAACTATTTTGTAGCAGTAGCGCGTTTTTAGGCCAGCGCTACTGGTAAGTTCAAGTACTAGTAGCGCGTTTTCAAGCCCGCGCTACTGCTAACATTTATGCTTTTTTTAGCATTTTGGCGATGTACATGTTTAAACAGATTTATCTTTTATACAATAATAACTCATCATGAACTAGTCTGTTTAAATAGCATATTCATTACCACTTGTCATCACCATCAAACAATATTCCTCAATGAGACATCATATAACAAGTTGGTCATTAGTCATAATCACAACTCCTCCTTATCATCAACTCTAACACATTGTAGCACATAATAACACATTCTATCTATGACCTACTCCTCTCATAGGACCTACTCTACCCTCTCTTAGGTAAAATATCATAAAACAAGATAGGCATTGACGCTGCATTAAGGAAAATTGACTCTCCATAATAAAGAACGGAGACCATCTTGTCTCCAAGTCTTGGCCTACGCACAATGTTGCTTCCAAGTAGCTCTCTACGATGGTTCAAACATTTTTTGAAATCATCTATTATCATGGCTTCCTTGCTTTTAGAAATCCGGTATGTACAGGAGTGATGTGGATACTGCGGTTGACCTGGCCGTGGTGGCCATAAGCTCATAACATTAACGCGACCTCTCGTCAACATCAGATGAGGCACACAATCCATCAGGATTTTCTGTTCAAAAACATAGTAATAACTTTGTAGTTAGCAATATAGTTTAGTTTTAGAAGAATTTATGCAAAAGATGCACGAATGTCGTAATAGTAGAAAATCTTACCATGATATCTCCATTGATGTTATCGTAGTTCAACACATGCACTAGTGGTACGTATTGACCATAATGTGGAGGAGTTTGATAATAGCTATTGTAATTCTCAATATCAGTAAAAAATTCGATAAGACCATCTTGCTCCTTATAAGTTAATTGTGCTTCATCATTGTAGTAGTAGGTTCTCTCTAGCATTTTCCGTACATTTTTTGAAGAATGAAAATAAGTTGTCAATGGAAATAAACTGTCAAATATTTTGAAATAAACAATATAAATTACTTAGTAAATATGTTTAAGAAACTCACACAGCGGTAGAACTGGAAGCGTGTCAACAAGGACCCAAATGGTCATATCATTTTCGTCGATGTCAGGATCACCAAGATCGAAGGTGAGAAGCATACCCTCATGAAAATCATACGCCTTGCAAAGGGTTTCCCAATTCAGGCAACCAAAATTGGATGAGTTCACAGAATTGTATAGATTTACAGCAAAATCGTAACCATGATGTGTCCTTAGTTGAATTATCTTTGTCTCCATTCTTTCATGATCTTCAAAACCCATCTTCTTCAAGACATAGCGTCTTGCATGGTATGGGATAAGCTAGTCGAATTGTAAAAGACGAAAATTACACGTTGAAGAAGCAGAGAAGTCGTGCAAAAAATAACAAAAAACACTTGTCGTCGTTGCGTACCGTTTCAACATCGAAGGTCTCTTGGAGCTTGATGCTGAAGCGCCGACCTTCTACCAAGTGAGGCCTGTCGCACAGACCGCGCTCATCTTCGCAGTAGTCGCACATAGCGGATTCCCTTTCGTCGTCAGACATTTCCTAATAGGTAATTAATAATCCATCATCGAATACATATATAGTAATTTGTAGCAAAGATCATCATATAACAACTAAAACACCTAAAATTTGTAGTTTGTAGTAGTTTGTAGCAAAGATCATCATATAATCCATCATGAATACATATATAGTAGTTTGTAGCACAAACCGCGCTCATCTTTTGCATTCAATAAGCAAATAACTAATAGGTAATTAATAATCCATCATCGAATACATATATAGTAGTTTGTAGCAAAGATCATCATATAATATCACTAATACATCTCGAATAATAGCTCCTCTAGGTTCAGTGGGCCGCGGTGGACAGCCAAAGAGAAGGAACCATCACCAGATCATAGCTCCGGTGAGATCCCCAAAGAATCTGCCAGGTATTGGAGAACTGGCCGTTCGCCAACGCAACCAAGTAGCGCTGGACGTGCGCGTTCTCCTCCATGACACGGTGCTGTACCACCTGCGCGGGGGACTCAAGCCTCTCCACCGATGCAGGCCCACGTGACCGCCACCAAAGAAGCTCCGGGTCGATGACGAGCTGGCTTCTCACTATAAGCTACGCTCACCAGAAGGTAGCACAACCCAGTACCAGCCCGGCGAAGCCCAATCCCGGACATGGCCCCTCGGCTCAACCAGGAGTCCTCCGCCGAGTCGACGATAAGGATGCGGGATAGTCATCGTCGATGTCGAGAACAAAATGCTTAATTATGAAAACAAAATTAATAAACACTTAGCAAAATTTGGCATGACCTTTGCTAAAAACATGACATATCGAGCACCTGAAATTTGCCAGAACGTAAACGAATTGACATTTCTGGCAAAACATAGGCCACTTGGAAAAATATGATATGTCCAAAATGTGACATGTTCAAAATATGCATGCCATGTCCACTGCAAATTTGCATATTAACAGGAAAAATTGCTTTAACTAAAAAAATAGCAACAATTGCTTTAACTAAAAAAATACCTAGAATTCTGTTAACTACACCTAAAACAACTAAAACACCTAAAATTCTATTAACTACACCTAAAACAACTAAAACACCTAAACTCTTTTAAATACACTTAAAACACCTAAATTCTATTAACTACACCTAATTAAAAACCTAGCTACATTTCTATCATAACTTTAAAACCTAGCTAAATTTAAAAACCTAGGGTTCATACGAATTAACTAGGGTTCATACCTAATCTGTTCAAGTAAGGGTTCGATCATGCATAACCTAAATTATTCTAAAAACCTACATTTTTAACTAAAACACCTACAAATTTAACTAAAACACCTACAAATTCAAATAAAACACCTACATTATTCTAAGAACCTACATTTTTTTAACTAGGATTCAAAATAATTAACTACTCTCTAATAACTATAACTAGGGAGGGAGGGAGGAGGAGGAAGGAGGGAGGAGTACCTCTCGGTGGAGGAGGGCCGGCGCGGGGGGGGGGGGGGGGGGGGGGAGACCGGCGGGGGAGGATGGCCGGTGCGCGCGGGGGGGGGGGGCAGGGGAGGAGGGCCGGCGCGGGGAAGGGCGGCCAACGAAGGAAGAGGGGCCCGCGCGGGGAGGGCGGCCGGAGTAGGACGCGGGGGCGGCGGCCGGATCGGGGGAGGGATTCGATCTGGTGTGAGTGTGAGTGAGGGGAGAGGGGTGCGCGCGTGGCCGTCCAGGGAGAGGAAGCAGAGGTGGGCCTAGCGGCAGCGTGGGGGAGGAGGCCCAGCGCTATAGCTAAAGCTGCAACAGGGGGCCGAGAGCGTGGCCCATTAGCAGTAGCGCTGGCCGTGAAATATAACGCTACTGCTAACGTGCGCTTGTAGCGCTGGTTCTGGCCAGCGCTACTGCTAAATAGCAGTAGCGTGGGGTCTCTAACCAACGCTACTGCTAAATGTTTACCTATAAGCATTTTCCTAGTAGTGACAGCAGCAGAGGACGGGCGGGCTTGTCCTCGCGCCCGTGCTCGCACAACATCGGCATAGGACAGGCGGTCTCGTCCTCCTCCGGTGCCTGTGCTCTGCCATGATGGGCTCGTGCTCCTCCGGTGCCCGTGCTACCCTGTGGCGGGCTCGTCCTCCTCCCTGCCTGCTACGTGTTCAATGGAATGCCAGGGCGGACATACAAAAAAATGCGTCTGTCTCGTTGGGCGCACCGGCCGACCCATTTAAAAAAAGCGGACGGGCAATATAAACGGACAAAAAGCAGATAAAATCGACGTCTGTTTGGGTCACCTGGTTGGAGTTGTTCTTAGGACACCTTGGTTTAATCTTCTGTTTGCGTTTTTTTTTTCAGGGGCCCCGACGAATTGGCAAACAAATTAATCTTCTGTTTGCGTTCTGTTATGAAGTTCATAGTCTTAGCTTCTTCGGCTGGCAGGAAGCATGTGCAAATTTTCACTCAAGGTTAGTCATCGATTAAGACTTTTGGCTGTTCCACTGCAGAATAAACCATACCTCTTCAGCAAGGGCTTGAGATAAAATACTCAAATTTAGGATTTCTAACCAAAATGGCATGGACTGGACATAACTTAGTAGAAACATGGTAAATCAGCATCATACAAAAGAAAAATTAGTGGAACCATAAGACTGGCAATTATCCTCTTGGGTTTAGGTAAAAAAACAGAGGGAAATTTAAACACTTCTCCTTACACCAACCCCTAAACACATCGACATGTGAGATTACCCCATACCACTTCATAATAGAGGACTCATTAAGCCATGTCCCTCCTACCACCTTCAATATAAGAAGGAAGACCACATGACAACGCTGCGAGCCACTTCACCCCACTGCTCCTTGTGATATTTTGTAGTGCAAAATATATAAGAAAACACAACAACGGTCATATATATGAAATATTTTTTGAAACAATTCAAAACTTTTATTAAAAAAATCTGAACAATTTTGAAATGCCTAATAGTCAATTTGATTTTTTTTCTGAAACATGATCAATTTCCGAACATCTTTTGAAACATGAACCATTTTTAAAATTTTATGGTTTTATTTTTCCTATTTTCCTTATGTTTTTTTATCCTTTCATTTTTATTTTATTTTCTAAAATTCAAGAACTATTTTTAAATTGTGAACCATTTCTTAAATTCTATTCAAATTCGTGAATATTTTCTTAAATTTGCGAACTTTGTTTTCAAATCTGTGACTTTTTTTCCAAATCCACCAACTCTTTTTGAATTTTACAAACTTTTTCCAAAACCATCGATTTAAAAAAAATCGTGGACATTTATTTTCAAAATTGATGAAGTTTTTTCAAATCTGCGAACGCTTGAGTCAGCCCAACAGGCACCCGATGGGAGAAATGCCGTTGTATAGTTGGGCCAAGGCCTAAGAGTATTTTTTATTTTCTCTTTTGTTTTTTCGTTAATTATTTTTTCTTATTTTTAAAATTTATTATTCTTTTTGAAACCTGTTTGTAATTTTGAAATATTTTTGGAATACCAAAAATGTTCATGTTTTCAAATATTTTTGCAATTTAAAAAAATGTTCTGGAATTTCAATACATGTTCCCGTTTTTGAACTTTTTTGTTCACAAATTTAAGAAATGTTCGTGTTTCAAAAAAGTTGATAATTATTTTTAAAAAGTACATGGTTTGCAATTTGTGTACAAGACCCATTGTTGAGAATTTGTTAAAAATCCAAACAATTTGGCATGATACCTTGAATTCGTCATAGAAGCTGGTGCAAAAAATTTGGGTCAATTTGACGGATGTCAAAAAGCAACATGCTTTCGAATAGACCCTTTTGGCCCTATCGGAATACCCTCCGTTGCACATGGCTTATTTTTCAACATACTTCAAATGGCCCCAACTTTCCAAGCAGGTTGACATGCTCATGGTAGGCGTCCATGCCTGGTTTGAACGACTTTCGACACAGTTTGCAAGATGTGACACGGCCGTTTGTTTATCGACCTTTTTTTACTGAGAAAAATCCAAAAAATGCAAAATAGGAAAAGCGCAGATATCACCTACTAATAAACAACATGGTAAGCTATCTCAACAATCTTAATCTAATAAATAAATTAAATTAAAACAACATAACTGTGAATGAAATCTTTGATTGTTCACCACTTTAGTGTAATACTCTATTTACATTCTCAAAGTCTTTTAAATCAACTACCATTTTAAGAATGTTGCGTTCTCAAACTGAATACGGGTTTATGTAGCTGCGTACTTCCATCCAGTGAGACTAGGCATGAAAACACCCGCCACCTATCTCGAAGGGCATGTAGAGCCTTGCCTTACATTACCCAAAATGATTACCCAAATGGATGAAGTAATCCCTCCATTTCTTTTTACTCAGTGTATTACCATTTTTGCGTGCGTGCGTGTTACTCATCCACATCAATGAATGTGTTGCAAGAAACCTCCAATTGAAGAACCAATTGTTGACCCATAGCGCAATACCCGTTCATAGACTACATACAACCCAGCTTGGGCGGGGCTTTATGAATTGTTGCAAAAATGGCAGCAAAACATGACATAGATATTCAGACTGAAGAAACAGATGGGACTACAAATACTGCTTTAAAATGATAAATCTGAAACACAAGAATAAAGGAGACACAAAGAAAGAAAGAGAGTGACACTGCAAGCAATGACAAGATAAAATGGAGTTGCCCGGCCCTTGAGGTCTTTGCCCCCATCAATTAGAGAGTGGATGACGTCACTGGCCAAGCCCTAACCGGCGCCTGGATCCCCACCAAACCAACTTCATAGTTGCACTGCCACTACCCACACAATGACCACCAACAAGCATTTGCCCGTTCTGCGGTCATTCGCCAATAAATGAAGGCAGGAGTTCAAAAAAAGTAAGACAATTGTTCCCGGCGTCTCCTAGGCCTACTGCAGCGAAACCATTGGAGCAGGCTTCATGGACTCGGGTAGAAACTAATATCAGTTGCTATGTTTGCTCCTTCACATGCGTTTTTATGCTATCACATATGCTCATGTTCTATGGGGATTCTAGATTTCCCGTGATCAATTTGCTACTAGGCTACTACTACATGGACATGCGTGTATGTTTCCGCTCAATGGAAGCACTGAATATTTGATCAGCTTGGAAATGCTCTTGACCTTTACTGGCTTTGTGTCGAGTGATGCACGGAGCTCTCTCTTTATTAGGAAATAGGAATCTGACATAACACCTACCATTGTACTAGGTTTCATTACTTTTTTTAGTACCTTTAACAGAGCCCGGCCTTTTCTTGGAGCGTTTTGTCGCTCGATCATATGACCCATAATTTGTTTTGCTTCTTGCTCCTTTGTTCATCAGAAGAGAGAATGTAATTTTGAGGCTGATTCTATAGCCAAACATGCTCTGTCATTAGCAGAATAAGTATGACCCATACTTTGTGCGCATACAGCCGTGCAAGCACGTGTGTACTGTGGACATATAGTAGTCAGGCATACAAATTTACATCTTTTATTGTGGTTGTTGGCGGTCACATACACTTCATCGCCTACCTTTTGTCCCGACCCTGGAGCTTCTATTACATAGGTTAACTTCGAATACGTATACCTAAGACCTTGATTTGTAGCGGGAGTGAGAACTAGTGCCATGACCATGCATGTTGTTATAGCGTTTAATTTGACAACTAGGCTGATGGCCGCTGGCATATATGGCTTTAACATAGAGAGATGATTTGTGGCATGTAGGGGTGGGTGTAAGACGTATGTTTTGGGAAACTGCTCGACACCCTAAACGGGGTGTGGCTATCTCATTATATAGAAGTACCAAGAGGTACAATACAATGTTACAACAGGTATACAGAGGCTACGTATATATACAGTCTAACACCCTCCCTCAATCTTAACTATGGCCTGAAGTACAAAGTAAGTTGAGATTGCGCCTAGCCTACAAACTGTGGTTGTGGAAGAGGCTTCGTGAAGATGTCAGCAAGTTGATCCTTTGACGAGATGAACTTGATACAGAGTAGCTTCTGTGCAACATGTTCCCGAACAAAATGATAGTCAACCTCAATATGCTTCGTCCGAGCATGGAACACCGGATTAGATGAGAGATATGTAGCACCGATGTTATCACACCACAGAACTGGAGGACGGGCTGGAGAGACTCTCAGTTCCCTCAAGAGAGACTGTACCCATATGATCTCAGCAGTCGCATCAGCAACCGCTTTGTACTCAGCCTCAGTACTACTGCGAGACACCGTTGCTTGCTTGCGAGCATTCCAGGCGATCAAGTTAGAACCCAGGAATACCGCATAACCCCCCGTGGATCGCCTATTATCAGGATTACCAGCCCAATCTGCATATGAAAAAGCGGAGAGCTCACCAGACGGAGCAGGCTGAAGGAGCAAACCATAAGAGGCAGTAAGACAGATGTACCGCAAAATACGCTTCACAGCTGACCAATGAGATGTCCTGGGTGCATGAAGGTACTGACACACACGGTTAACTGCATAGGAGATATCAGGCCTGGTAATAGTCAGATACTGCAGACCACCAACGAGACTGCGATACTCAGTAGCATCATCAGGTGAAAGAGGTTCTCCATCAAGAGCAGACAACCGATCAGTGGCAGACATCGGAGTGATAGCATGTTTGCACTTCAGCATGCCAGCCCGACGTAACAAATCCATGGAGTACTTCTTCTGAGTGAGGGTCAACCCAGTAGAAGACCGTGAGACCTCCAGATCGAGGAAAAAATGCAGAGCACCTAGGTCCTTGACAGCAAAATCACCACTCAACGCAGTCACAAGACGACCAACAGCAGCATCAGAGGAACTGATGAGAATGATATCAGGAACATAATCCAGGAGATACATCGTAACCTTAGGGCGCTGAAGGAGAAACAACAACGTGTCCGCAGTGGAGGGAGTAAACCCAAGAGCTCGAAGAACAGAGCCGAGGCGGGCATGCATGCACGAGGAGCCTGTTTGAGTCCATACAGTGCCTTAACCAGACGACAGAGATGATGAGGACGTGCCGGATCAACAAAACCAGGCGACTGACGCATATAAACCTCCTCCTCCAGAATTCCATGTAGGAAAGCGTTCTGCACATCGAGCTGTCGAAGAAACAATCCTCGAGTGACAGCAAGAGACAGCAGCAAACGTATAGTAGTAGGCTTGATAACGGGACTGAACGTGTCTTCATAATCAAGACCATACCTCTATTTGAAACCCTTGGCGATTAGTCGTGCTTTGTAGCGTTCTATAGAACCATCTGCATGTCTCTTGACTTTAAAAACCCACTTGGAATCAATGACGTTGACGCCAGACACTGGAGGAACAAGTTGCCAAGTATCATTTTTTTGTAGAGCATGAAACTCCTGTTCCATTGCCGCACGCCAATGAGGAATACTGAGCGCAGCCTGAAAATGACGAGGTTCTGCAGTGGGATCAGCAGCAGTATGAGCCATGCAAGTAGCAAGCCATGCGATAGTCCCATCTTTGCGTTCCTTCGGACGAAAAACGCCAGATTGACTTCGTGTGCGAGGACGCAAGGGGACAGCAGGCTGTGCTGGCAACACCACAGCGACGGGTGATGGTGATGAGACTGAGATGCCCGACGAGCTCTCACCAGGGCTCCCTGGCGTCAGAGAAGCGGGCGACGACGCGTCGAGGTCCGTCGGGGTTGCTGGGCCGGGCGAAACTGCAGCCGGCTCAGTCGGAGTAGCCGCCAGGTCGGGTGAGACCATCACCGGGCCGAATGAGACGGCAGCTGGCCCAGACGAGGTGACCGCCAGGCCGAGCGACGTTGGAGTCTGCGGGCCAGGCGAGACCAGCCTCGGGCCGAGCGAGGTCGCCACTGGCGAGCCGGGGGAAGCCAGCGTCGGGGTGGGTGAGGCTGGCGCCCGCTCCTCGGGCGAAGCAGCGGCGGGTTGGCGGGTGCCACCCGGTATGCATGGCCCATGCACATGGGAGGCGTCCCGATCGCGAGCATCATCCGGCGCTTGTTCCTCAAGGAGCTTAAGGCGTGCACCACGTCCAATACCCACAGCATGATTAGGGAGCAACGCAGGAGCATATGCAACATCCACAAATTGATCAGGCGAAGGTACAGACAGGTGCACTGGTGGCATGAGAGTGGTAGAGTCTGTCGGAAGTGCACGAAAGGGAAACCCATTTTCATCAAACACAACGTCACGAGATATGTAGACGCGATTTGTAGGAACATGGAGGCACTTGTACCCTTTGTGAAGGGAACTATACCCGAGAAAAACACACTTCTTATATCAAAACTCTAGCTTACGCTTGTTGTACGGACATAGGTGAGGCCAACACGCACACCCAAACACCTTGAAGAATATGTAGTCTGGAATTTCATTGAGCAAGAGTTCAAGCGGAGTCTGCATCTTTAGGAGTCGTGAGAGGAGCCTATTTATCAAAAAACAGACTGTGGAGAAAGCATCACTCCAGAACCGAAACGGAACGGATGCATGAGCTAGCAAGGTTAGGCCAGTTTCTACAAGATGACGATGCTTACGTTCGGCAGTTCCATTCTGCTGATGTGTATGAGGGCAAGACACACGATGCGAAATCCCAAGTTTGTTAAAAAATGAGTTGAGGTTGTGATATTCAACCCCCAGTCGGATTGAACATGGATAATTTTATGCTTAAGGAGACGCTCAACATGTGCTTGGAACTGAATGAAAACATCAAACACATCAGACTTGCGCTTAATAAGATATAGCCAAGTAAACCGACTATAAGTATCAATAAAACTGACATAATAATTGTGACCACTAACACATGTTTGGGCATGACCCCATACATCAGAAAAAACAAGCTCAAGAGGATGTTTCACAACACGACTAGACTCTGAAAACGGAAGTTGATGACTCTTGCCCTGCTGACAGGCATCACATATAGTTTCAGCAGTTTTATTGGACACAACTGGTAGTTCATGACGATGCAACACATGACGAACTATAGGAGCTGCAGGGTGACCAAGGCGTGTATGCCAGTGCGTAGGTGACACACGAACACCACTGAACGCCTGAGGAGAAAACTGCATGGGAGGTGTGCGCGGTGCATCAAGTGCATACAGGCCATGGCGGAGACGACCGCTAAGCAGAACGGCCCTCGTGTCCCGATCCTTGATAAAGAAACGAAAATGATGAAATTCAGCAAGGACATTATTATCACGAGTAAGTTGAGGAATAGACAACAAACTACGCGTAGCAGAGGGAACTCGAAGGACATTGGAAAGATGCAGTTTGCGAAAATTGTGTGCAAGAAGAGAAGCCTGACCAACATGTGAGATGCGCATACCTACTCCACTGGCGGTGTGCACCTGATCATGACCACGGTATGGCTCTTGAGTAGAGAGCTTGCCCATATCTCCGATGAGGTGATTGGTAGCTCCGGTGTCCATATACCACGTAGGATCAATGGAGTAGGATGGAGTGCGGCCATGCTCATGACTCGTCACCGCGGCGGCAACTTGCTTATCATTCCCTTTGCCATTGTTGCCTAGGCCCAGAAAATCTTGCTTGAAGCGACGATGACAGCGGGACGCAATGTGACGCTCAATGCCACACAGCTGGCAGGCATGCTGAGCACCGCAGCAGGGACATCAAGCAACGGGCCGGCTGCCACCAGTGATGGAGGGCGCCGAACCCCGCGGAGCGGACTGAGGCGAGGCCGCCGCTTTCCCACCAAGTGGCACCGGCTTCTGCGACTTGCCGCGAGTCGCGGCATTGGTGGAGACAAACCCTGGAGAGGCTCGGCGCGCCTTGATGCGCTGTTCGCGGCCAAGGAGGCGCGCGTAAAGCTCGCGGGGTGGCAGTGGGGCCTCGCGACCATGCACATTCTCGATGAGGTTATCATAGTCATCATCTAGGCCGTTGAGTACATGGGTGGTGAAGTCTTCATCACCAAGCGGCTGACCAATCGAGACCAACGTGTCGGCGAGACCAGTCATCTTGTTGAAGTAGTCCGTGATGCTGAGGCCATCAAGCTTGGTCTCCCCCAACTCGGTGCGTATAGAATGAGCACGCGCCTGAGACTGAGAGGCAAAACTGCTGTGAAGTGCCGACCAAGCATCCTTAGACGTCGCGGCGAAGATGACCAGCGACGACACGCTCGGGGTCAGCGACGACTGTATGGCGGAGAGGATTGCCTGATCCTGAGCCACCCACACATGATGAGCCGGATGATACGGCGGCGGGCCCGGGATGGAGCCGTCGACGTAGCCCTCCAGGTAGCGGCTGCGGAGGAGAGGGAGCACCTGAGCCCGCCACGACAGGTAATTGTCCGGCGTGAGCTTCACCGGAAGAAGATGGGAGAAGTAAAACGACGATGGCGGTGGAGCACGATCCTGTGTCGGTGGCGCGTAGGGACCCATAGATGGATCCGTCTCGTGAGGCGGCGCGATCGCCAAGGGTGCGCCATAGCTGGGGATAGCACCAACATACGGATCCCCTGGTAACGGAGGAGGCGCGGCCCCGTAGGGCAGCGAAGGGAGCGGCGCCGCGTAGGGTTGAGGACGCTCGGTGCCACATAGGGCTGCGGCGGCAGCGCGCCGTAGGGAGGCATCGGCCAGGTGGACGGCAGTGGTGGCGGAGCACTCGGAGTGGATGCAGGGGCGCCATACCACGGGGGACCATAGGCCGGACCCGAAACACCGTACGGGCGCAGGGCGGCATACGGCGAAGCAGAGGCAGCGCCATATGTTGAGGTAGGGGCGGTGCCGTACGCTGGAGGCTGTCCCTGGAAGGACGGTGGCGCCGGTAGGGCACCCGTAGTGGTCGAGGGTGACGGGCCGCCAGAGGACGGCGGCGGAGGCAGGTCGCCGTGGGCGGCTCCCGATCCGACCTGGGAACCCGCGGGCGGCTGGGTGGTCCACCAGGCCGAGGCTGCGGCCAGGGGCTGGGAGGCCAGAAACGGCGACGAGGGAGCGACGGCAGGGGCCGGCGCAGAGGGCGGCGCAGCGACGGCGGCGGCGGCGGCGGGGGCCGGCGCGACCGAGGCGGCGGGTGCAGCGGAAGACATCGTAACCCTAATCTGATACCATGTAAGACGTATGTTTTGGGAAACTGCTCGACACCCTAAACGGGGTGTGGCTATCTCATTATATAGAAGTACCAAGAGGTACAATACAATGTTACATAGAGGCTACGTATATATACAGTCTAACAGTGGGAGCATCAACCCTATTTTTCTTTTGGCTTTCGATTCTCAATCTCATATCTTTTAAACCGAAAGTCCAAGTTAAGATTTGTTTTCATATTTGTGTTTGTGACGAGGGTTTTCAAATTAGACCCATACGAAAAAGAGTCTCGTGTAGAATTGCAGAGGGCAAAGGTAGTAAATAAAGCTCACGATGCCTTCCGGGCATACCACAAATTAGATTTTTTCACATCCACATGAACCATGAAACTCTCTGTGTGTGTGTGTGTGTGTTATTTGCAGATTACTTTTCTCTTTAAGTTGATTACTCTTATTGGCTAGGAGATCATGCCATGCTATGGAATGTGATATGACATTCGAGACAATAATTCGACACATGTTATGTAGTTGAATATGCACCTACCATTTAATGTTGTCCGATATATTATTTTGTAAGATAGTGAAGACAGAAGTATCCTGGGGAAGCAACTTTTTGGTGGACGGGGTGGTGATTTGCAAGCTGCACAAAAACAAAACAAAAACCGTCCCAACAATTAAAAAAAGATTGGCCCATTTTCATGTACATACTTTTTTTTTATCTACGCCACGTATGGAAGTACTCCCTACAAAGTTAGTACAAAGTTGAGTCATTTATTTTAGAACGGAGGGAGTATATTGTTATGAAATTTTTCTCTCTGATAAGGCAATGGCGGCGTTCGCTACATATTATCAAGAGTTCTAATGATCATATCGTGATGCAAGCTTCTTATTGTGAGTTGAGTTGAGTTGGTGATGCAAGTTGATAGAGCAGGTCGTGGCATATATTAGTTGCTGCGGACAAGTTGATATATCACCTACTAATAAATAACATGGTAAGCTATCTCACAAAATCTTATTCCAATATAAATAAATTAAATAGAATTAAAACAACATAAGCATGAATGAAATCTTAGATTGTTCACCGCTTTAGTGTATATTCTATTTACATTCTCAAAACTTTTTTAATCTGCTACCATCTCAAGAATGCATGCTGCGTTCTCAAACTGAATACGGGTTTATATATTTAGCTGCATACTTTCATCCAGTGAGATGAGACATGAAAACACCGGCTGCCTATCTCAAAGGGCACGTAATTAACCGAATGAATGAAGTACTCCCTCCATTTCTGTTTACTTGACATATAACCATTTCGCGTCGTCCCTTCCTTGGTATGCAGGTCTGAAGTTTATGCAGACCTTGAAGAAACAACTGGGACTACAAATACAGCGTGCGTAGTGCAGCTAGGGGAGATTACAGACATACAAAAGGTAATAGGAGAAGAATGGGAGCAGGGGATACAGGATTGTGATACAGGATTCAGAAGCATTCTCCAGTTTTGTGGTCATTCGCCAAGAAATGAAGGCAGGAGCTCAGAAAAAAGTAAGACAAGTGTTCCCGGCGTCTCCTATGCCTACTGTAGCAAAGCCATTGGAGCAAGCTCCATGGACTCAGGAAGAAATTAGGAGTATATCACTTGCTCGGTTTGTTCCTTCGCCTGCTCTTTTATGCTATCACATAAGTTCATGTTTCTATCGGGGTTCAAGGCATGCGTGTATGCTTACGCTCGATAGAAGGGCTGAACATTCGATCAGATATATATATAGCCTGGAAATGCTCTTGACCTTTACTGGCTCTGCTTCGAGTGATGCACGGAGCTCTCTTTATTAGGAAACACAAATCTGACATAACCTGCCATTGTAGGTTTCATTATTTTCCTAGTACCTTTAGGGTCCCACCCTTTTCTTGAAGCGTTTTGTGTCTCGATCATATGATCCATTGGGAAACACTTTGCACTACGTACATATATAGTCAAGCACAAAAATTTACATCTTCTATTCTTTTTGTTGACCGTCATATACACTTCATCGTCTACTAGGTTAACTTTCAATACCCAGTACCTTTATCACTAGTAGGATTATTGACCATGCATGTTGTTACGACGTTTAATCTGACAAAGAGGTTGATGCCTGATAATCCATAAGTATAGGGAATCAATTGTAGCCTTTTTCGATAAGTAAGAGTGTCGAATCCAACAAGGAGCTAAAGATAGAACAAATATTCCCTCAAGTTTTATCGACCACCGATACAACTCTACGCACGGTTAACATTTGCTTTACCTAGAACAAGTATGAAATTAGAAGTACTTTGTAGGTGTAACGGGATAGGTTTGCAAGAATATAAAGAGCACGTAAATAAAAACTAGGAGCTGTTTTAGGTAAAGAAACAATAAAGTTAGTATAGCGAGTGTGGAAAAGTGGTGGTAGGAGTTGCGAAATTGCCCCTAAGCAATTGACTATGTTACTAGACCGATAGCAAGTTTTATGTGGGAGAGACCACTGCTAGCATGTCATCCCTGACTTGGAATTCTATGCACTTATGATTGGAACTATTAGCAAGCATCCCCAACTACTAACGTTCATTAAGGTAAAACACAACCATAACATTAAGATATATTGGCCCCCCTTCAATCCCATATGCATCAATTTCTATGCTAGGTTGAAGCTTCTGTCACTCTTGCCCTCCAATACATAGTCCTATCAACATACAACTAACCCTATGGTGCGATCCACGCGCGCGCTCATATGATGGGAGCCAAAGGACAACAACATAACCACAAGCAAATTAAACCAATCACAGAATTCACCAATTACTGATAGGACAACGAAAATCTACTCAGACATCATAAGATGTCAACACATCATTGGATAATAATATGAAGCATAAAGCACCATGTTCAAGTAGAGGGTACAGCGGGTTGCGGGAGAGTGGACCGCTGTAGATAGATGGGGAAGGTGATGAAGATGTTGGTGAAGATGACGGAGGTATTGGTGTATATCGCCGTCACACAATGATGGCCCCGACGGCGTTCCGGCGCCACCGGGAGAGAGTCCCCTTCTTCTTCTTCTTCCTTGACCTTCTCCCTAGATGGGAGAAGGGTTTCCTCTCTGATCCATGGCCTCCATGGCGGTGGAGGGGCGAGAGCCCCTCCGAGATTGGATCTATCTCTCTGTCTCTCTCTGTTTCTGCGTTCTAGATTCTGGCCTTTCACCGTTTCTTATATTCTCGGAGATCCATAACTCCGATTGGGATGAAATTTTAACACGATTTCTATCCGGATATTGGCTTTATTGCGGCGAAAGAAGGGCACCAACCGCCTTAAGAGGTGGCCACGAGGGCCCAGGGCGCGCCTGACCTCCTGGGGCGCGCCCCCCGCCTCGTGCCCCCCTCGGGCATCGTCTCCGTTGATTCTTCTTCCTAAAAATCACATATATTCCAAAAAATCTCCATCAGTTTTTATCCCGTTTGGACTCTGTTTGATATGGATTTTTTGAGAAACAAAAAACATGCAACAAAGAGGAACTGGCACTGGGCACTGGATCAATATGTTAGTCCCCAAAAATAGTATAAAAACTTGCCAAAAGTATATGAAAGTTGTATAATATTGGCATGGAACAATCAAAAATTATAGATACGACGGAGACGTATCAGCATCCCCAAGCTTAATTCCTGCTCATCCTCGAGTAGGTAAATGATAAAAAAGATAATTTTTGATGTGGAATGCTACCTAGCATAATCTTGATCATGTAATCTAATCATGGCATGAATATTAAGACACAAGTGATTCAAAGCAATAGTCTATCATTTGACATTAAGACAATAATACTTCAAGCATACCAACCAAGTAATTATGTCTCCTCAAAATAACATAGCCAAAGAAAGCTCATCCCTACAAAATCATATAGTTTGGCCATGCTTCATTTTCGTCACACAAAATGCTCCCATCATGCACAACCCCGATGACAAGCAAAGCAATTGTTTCATACTTAGCATTTTCAAACTTTTTTCAATTTTCACGCAATACATGAGCGTGAGCCATGGACATAGCACCATGAGTGGAATAGAATATGATGATGGAGGTTGTGTGGAGAAGACAAAAAGGGAGAAAGTCTCACATCGACGCGGCTAATCAACGGGCTATGGAGATTCCCATCAATTGATGTCAATGCGAGGAGTAGGGATTGCCATGTAACAGATGCACTAGAGCTATAAGTGTATGAAAGCTCAAACTGGAAACTAAGTGGGTGTGCATCCAACTTGCTTGCTCATGAAGACCTCGGGCATTTGAGGAAGCCCACCATCGGAATATACAAGCCAAGTTCTATAATGAAAATTCCCACTAGTATATGAAAGTGATAACTCAAGAGACTCTCTATATGAAGAACATGGTGCTACTCTGAAGCACAAGTGTGGTAAAAGGATAGTAACATTGCCCCTTCTCTCTTTTTCTCTCAATTTTTTGGGTGGGCTTCTTTGGCCTAATTTTTTATTTGGGCTTCTTTGGCCTTTTTTTAAAGTCTGGAGTCTCATCCCGACTTGTGGGGGAATCATAGTCTCCATCATCCTTTCCTCACTGGGGCAATGCTCTAATAATGATGATCATCACATTTTTATTTACTTACAACTCAATACAACTCGATGTCTAGAACAAAGTATGACTCTATATGAATGCCTCCGGCGGTATACCGGGATGTGCAATGATCTAGCGTAGCAAAGATATCAAAAAATGGACAAGCCATGAAAATATCATGCTACCTATCTTACGATCATGCAAAGCAATATGACAGTGAATGCTCAAGTCATGTATATGATGATGATGGAAGTTGCATGGCAATATATCTCGGAATGGCAATGGAAATGCCATAATAGGTAGGTATGGTGGCTGTTTTGAGGAAGATATAAGGAGGCTTATGTGTGATAGAGCATATCATATCACGGGGTTTGGATGCACCGGCGAAGTTTGCACCAACTCTCGAGGTGAGAAAGGGCAATGCATGGTACCAAAGAGGCTAGCAATGATGGAAGGGTGAGAGTGCGTATAATCCATGGACTCAACATTAGTCATAAAGAACTCACATACTTATTGTAAAAATCTACAAGTCATCAAAACCAAGCACTACGCGCATGCTCCTGAGGGGATAGATTGGTAGGAAAAGACCATCACTTGTCCCCGACCGCCACTCATAAGGAAGGCAATCAAAGAAACACCTCATGCTTCAAATTTATCACACAACGGTTACCATACGTGTATGCTACGCGACTTGCAAACCTCAACACAAGTATTTCTCAATTTCACAATTACTCAACTAGCACGACTCTAATATCACCACCTTTATATCGCAAAACTATTGCAAGGAATCAAACACATCATATTCAGTGATCTACAAGTTTTATGTAGGATTTTATGACTAACCATGTGAATGACCAATTCCTGTCATCTCTCTAAATAGATATAAGTGAAGCAAGAGAGTTTAATTCTTTCTACAAAAGATATGCCCATGCTCTAACAAATATAAGTGAAGCAAAAGAGCATTCTACAAATGGCGGTTTTCTATGTGAAGAGAAACATGCAATCCAAACTTCAAATGATATAAGTGAAGCACATGAAGCATTCTATAAAGCCATACTCAAAAGATATAAGTGAAGTGCAATGAGCATCCTATAAATCAACAAGGAACTATCTCATACTAGCATGGTTCATAAAATAAAAGTGAAAACTAAATGCAAAAGACACTCTAAGATTTGCACATATCGCATGAACGAAACGAATCCGAATACATATCGATACTTGTTGAAGAAAGATGGGATGCCTTCCAGGGCATCCCCAAGCTTAGACGCTTGAGTCTCCTTAAATATTTACTTGGGGTGCCTTGGGCATCCCCAAGCTTGAGCTCTTGCCTCTCCTCCTTATCCTCATATCGAGACCTCCTCGATCTTTGATCACTTCATCCACACAAAACTCAATAGAAAGCTCGGTAAGATCCGTTAGTATAATAAAGCAAATCACTACTCTAAATACTGTTGCAAACCAATTCATATCTTGTTTTTGCATTGTAGCTACTGTAATATAACTTTTCCATGGCTTAATCCACTGATAGAAATCGATAGTTTCATCAAAACAAGCAAACTATGCATCAAAAATAGAATCTGTCTTAAACAGGACAGTCTGTAGTAATCTGAACAATCACCATACCTCTACTACTCGAAAAATTCTGAAAAAATTAGGAAAAATAAAAAATTTGTATATAAAGACAGTGCAAAAGGTTTCAGAACCGTTTGACATTCCAGTAAAAAAAATGTAAAATCGTGCACTACAGCCACAATTTCTGTCTTGCACCGCACAAACTAACGAACAATGTAAAGATCCTAAAGGCAAATCTTGGCACATTAATTTTTATAATACAATGGATTTGTATTTTATAAAAGCACACAACAGAAATAAATGACTCTCTAAATCTTCCGGGTTGTCTCCCTGTGTCGGTGTACAAAAGTAGGGGCTCTTCTTTTGACCCCTTTACTTGTGCACGGGCAGTCAGAGCCGCGCGCCATGGCCACACTTAGTAGGGCAGAGGAGGGAAGCCGGAACACGAGGCAACCAAGGCAACGCCAAGACCAGAAGCATAGGAGAGCAAGAGGGCGAGGTGGACTACCTCGGCAAGATCCTTGCCGTGGCAGCCTCCGCAGCCCCGGCAAGAGCCTTGCCGGGGCAACTTGCCCGATGCCAGCGGAGTGAGCCACCCTTGAGCCCACAGGCTCCAATCCAACCAACTACATTGGGACCAAGGCTCGGGAGGTGCCTTTGTGGTGGCATGCAATCTTTGTCAAGATCATAAACATGTGAGATCAGATGAGGACCAGAAGACGGCGACCCTCGGCGGGATCCTAGCCAAGGAAATCCACAAGACCCCCGGCAAGACCCTTGCCAGGGGCGACTGCAATGCCACGACAAGACCCTTGCAGGCCCCCGGGAAGGCCCTTGCCGAGGCCATCAGCAGGGCCACTGCTAGGCCCGCGCCAGCCAAGACTCCACCACCGTCCCCAAGCAGTTGCTAGCTCAATCAGCTGGGCAGGCACCTGCGTGGCGACGGACGACCTCTACACCGACTCAGCAAGCACCTGCGTGGCGGCATGCGACCCTTCATGAAGGCTCCACCACCGCGCCAGCCCAACATCCAACCAATGTGGCGCCACGATGCCTCATCAGCTCGGACGCGTGTCGAAGCCAGGCGTGGTGGCGACAGGTGGGACATGCTTCCTTACCACCCCTGATAAAGTGAGAGGGGCACGTCGGCAGCACATTAAATGCGTTTGTCCGGCGGTCCCAGAGGATAGAGTCGTCGACTATAGACCTTTCCACCTCCTGTGTGCCACCGTGGCAACCCCTTTTTTCCTATAAAAGGAGGCCATAGGCGACTAGGAGGGGGATTCGGCTCTTTTGGCAAAGTTGCACCTCGTAGCTAGCTCAAGAACACAAGAACACTCAAATACATCCACCAAAGCAGGACTAGGGTATTACGCATCTTCGCGGCCCGAACAAGGGTAAATGATTCGTGTGCTTCCTGTTAGACCCGCTCTTTGCACAACATCGCGCTCGCCAACCGTAGAAGGGATCCCAGTGACCCCATAGGTGTCGTTTCCACCGTCATCTCTGGCGCACCAG
Organism: Triticum urartu; assembly: GCF_056163025.1. NCBI lineage: Eukaryota > Viridiplantae > Streptophyta > Magnoliopsida > Poales > Poaceae > Triticum > Triticum urartu. The sequence goes on along the minus strand of NC_141877.1, from coordinate 55,773,878 downwards.
GTAGGGGGCGTAGTTGTGAAAATCTGGTCTGATCGAAGCGACGGCTTCATGGTGGCCATCGTTCCAAGGAAGAAGACGACCAAGCCGGACAACACCATTTGCGGATGCGGTGGACGCCCGTGCGACGACAGAAAAACTAAGTCGTGCGAAACTTTAAGCAATTTCTTTTTATATATAAGGTTATTGTCCTCGGAGGTCCTGTCCTATGTACGGAAAACCTGCACGCAAAGGGGCCCTCCCTCTATTGGCAACGCTCTTTCTCTGTTTCGAGTCCGCTCAACAGCTCAAGCAGCCGCGTCGAGATCGGCAGGGTAGCCTTCCATAATCGGCAACGCTCTCGATTCTGAATCGAGTCAAGCTCGACAGTTCGAGCGGCCACGTTGAGAGCAGTAAGGTGGTTCGCCTGGTAGCAAGCATACCCAGCAGCCTATTGGGGATCCGTCCTCGAGGCGCCGTAGCCTGGGTTACGCGCCGGCAAGCCTACCCGATTAACGTAGGGTGGACATACAAAGGGGGATCAAATAGGACAATAACATGCATCATTTTCAAAAGTACTGCAGAGTTATATTACATCAATTGTTGATGCGGTTCTAACTAAAGATATAAATTTTCTTGGCCATGAACCTGCAGCGGCAATGAGAAACGGGGTGCCTAATCCCGGTGCTGGCCCTCCACCCTCTCGATTCCGCCGATGCGGCTGATGATGGGCTTGATACACTCCTTGAGCGTCGCGAGGTCTGCATCCTCCGGCAAGCTCTCCAACGCGGCGTCGAAGTCGAGGTTGGGGTTCCAGTGCGCCACCTTGGTGAGAACCTTGGTCATGGCACCCCGGCAAAGCCTCCGGGACTCATCGGCCACGGAGGCCGCCCGATTGGAGTGGAGCTGCTCCAGGACCCCAAGGACGCCCTCGAAGAAGATGGTCAGCTTGGCGTTGGGGCTCACATTGCGCTCCGGGGTATACCTCACATTTGGCATCCCCATGGTAGCCAGCTGCGTGGTGATCCTGCCGGCGACGCCTTCGAGGCTCCCGATCCAGCGGTTCTCGTCTTCCACAAAATCGTTGTGGTTGGCGGCTTCGTTCTTCCGCAGCTGCCTCTCAGCCTCCAGATCCTTGGCCAGGATCTCCTCCCGGGCTTTAGCCTTTGAGAGCATCCCCTCGAGACCCTCCAGCTTCAGCTTGAGGTCTCTGATAGAGTTGTTGGCCTTGAAGAGCTGCACGTCCTTGTCGAGGACTACGCCCTGCGCCTCAACCAGGGCACCGTTGAGCGTGCCCTTCTCCTTGGACAGCTTTAGGACCCGATCCTTCAGCCCGTTCCGCTCCACCTCCAGCTCCTTCACCTTGTCGGCATGAACCAGAGCCTGGGCATTGAGTGCATCCCTGTGCCTCTGCTCCAGCTCCTGGGTCCGCTGCACGATGAGCTTCTCCACCTCCTCGTCCTTGCCACGAAGCGTTGTGGCAAGCTTCTCCTCACGCGCGACAAGGTCCTCCTCCTGGGAGTTCAGCACGGCCTGGTGCTGGGTTCGAGCGGCCTCGGCTTCGGCGGCCAGGTTCTTCGCCGTCTCCTGGGCCTTCTCGATGTCGGCCCGCTTCATGGTGAGCTCCACCTCGCGCTTGGCCAGCTCGCCCTGGGCGACCTTCAGCTCCTCACAAGCTTGGCGGAACCAAGTTCGCGCCTCGGCGACGCGTCCCTTGAGATCCGCCTCCGCCTTGTCCACCGTTGCCATCCTGGACTTGGCCTTATCCAGGCGGGTGCGATGGAGCGCCTGGAGCTTTCGAAAGCTGGAGCCCATGGCCTGGAGAAGCTGCTCCTTCGGAGAACCATCGCCACCGGCGCTTGGCTCGTCGATGACCTCGAGCCCGGCGGTGGCAAGCACCTCCTCGTCGAACACCTCTTCCTCGATGGGCGCCCTAGAGCTCGACGCCCCTGGAAGGTGGACGAAAAGGTCGTCGCTCACCTTCAGATACCTGCCGGAGCCAGAGGCAGCGGAGGAGGAAGGCTGGTCATCAACCACCTCCTCCTCAGCAGCGGACTTGTCGGCCTCCCCGACAGGTCCCTTGCTGGCCTCCTCGGCAGTAGCCTTGCCGGGCTCCCCGGCAAGCCCCTTGGCGGCATCCTCAGCAGCGCCCTTGGAGGCCTCCTAGGCGCCGATCTTCTCGGCCTCCGCCTCGGCGGCCTTGGCGACATCCTCGATGATGGTGTCTATGTCCTCCTGGCCCGCCGACGGAGGATCAGGATATCGAGAAGGGGATGAAGCGAAGCCAAGACCAAGATTCAGAAAGAAGAGAAAAAAAGGAGCGGAAGGTGAGTGGCTTACCCGTGCCGGCCTGGGAAGAAGAGGCCCCCTCCCCGCCAATATCCGGTGCCGAGGTGTGGCCACCAGTGCCTAAGCTTGCCTCCTCCTCCTCCGTGTGCATGGGCTCGGTGCTTGGCGCCCTTGCCGGGGACACCCCTCGGGGCGTCGTGGTTGACGGAGGCGGCGTGTTGGGGGTAGCCCTTCGTGGCTCCTCCTACTGCTGTCCTCCTCCTGCGACCACGACAAGGTCAGTATCAAGGATTGTACCCCCGACATACATTGATGAGGGGCGGGTGATGAGCTTACACCGGGGGCTATGCCAGGGGCTGCTGTCTGGACTGCTCAACACCACCAGCGGTGTACCGAAAGTGCCTGCCGGGGGCTGGCCGCCCGCCGAGGACCTGGCCCTCTTCACCCTCTGGGCCAGTGTCTCCACATCCCTGCCAAGATGAAGACAAGTCAAGAAAAGAAGCACGGTCCGAAGGGACGGAGATGACAAAAGTCGAGGCACTTACTCATCCTCCACTTCTTCTTCCGCTGCCTTCCTCTTCCTCCTCGGGCTAAGAGACCCGAGGTCGAAGAAGACCTCCGTGTCATCACCTGCAGGAGGAGGGGAAGCAGGTGGAGTTGGGGAACGCTTGGACGAAGAAGAGGTGGATGCTTTCTTCTTCGCCACCGCGGCCTTCACCAATTTCTTCGCCGCCGCGGCCCTCGTTTGGCACGCAGACGTCTCCTGGGCATACCGGGGTTGCACGGCCCTGCCGGGCCGAACCGGCTCGCCGGAGCTGGCCCGCCGCAGGACTCACCCTCTCCCCGTGCCTGGAGGGTCGACAGCCTCGGCCTCCTCCTCCTCTGACAACTCGCCGACCACGTCTTCAATAAGAGGGGCCTCGATGCCGACGATGCTGGCCTCTCCAGCGGACTCCGCCCACTTGGCGAGCTCCCTCTCCTCTACGGCTGCCGTGGCTTTGTCCTCCACGCCGCCGGTGCTGCCGCCCTCCTTGGCGAGCTCCGCCTCCGCCGCCCTGGCGGCGATGTAGTCCAGCTTCGCCTGGGTGGTGTCCTGGACGAGCCGCGGCTCGTCGCAGACGTACTTCTCCTCCAGGGTGTCAAAGAACTCCAGTACTTGATCCTCCGGCGGCTCAACCCAATTTGGGACGAGGCCGTGCGCGTTGAACTCCGGCATCATGGCGATGATGTCGTTTCAGTGCGAGTTATTGCTCAGCAGGACCACCCCCGCCGACAACCCAAACAAGGTCCCCTTGACGACCTTGCCGGCCTTCACGGCCTTGCTGGACCTCTCGGCTTTGCCGTCGCGGCTCATGTCGAGCTAAAAGATCCGCTGGAAGAAGTGGGCGTGCCCTATCACCGTGAGGTTGTGGTCGAGGCCGGAGCGAAGCCTCATGATATCGCCCGCATTCGTGAAGAACCAGGCCGGCCTCCCCTTGTTATGCAGTGGAGCGATTTGGCGGCGGATGAAATCCGCCCCGATCATCTCAAGGGTGAGCCCGGCCTCGGTGAGGCGAATAATCCTGGTGGTGGCGACCGTGAGCTTCGCGTCGTTGGCATCGACATTGCTCCAGTCGTTTCCGCGAACCGGCGGCGCCTGGCGAACCCGGCAGAATTCTTGTGGATCCTCCTCTTCAATCCAGCACCACCGGTCCCGCCACTCCTCCCACCTCTCCTTCTGAGCGCCCTTCGGGTATGTCCCCTTGGGCGACACAACCGGAGATGGCGCCCCCCTTCTGGATCCGAGGGAAGAAGTAGTGGCGGAAGAGCGCAGTGTTGGGATGCACTCCGGCAAAGCCCTCACAGAGATGGGCGAAAAGAGCCATGCACGCCATGGCATTTGGGGTGAAATCCATGAGGTGGAAGTCGAAGGTATGCATGATTTCATTGATGAAATCGGAGAAGGGAGGGCAGAGGCCGCAGGAAAAGTAATCGACGAAGAACGGATACCGATTCGGGGCGGCTTTGCCGCAGTTGGCGGGGATGACACGTGTGGCAGGGTGCCCCGTCGTTTCTCCCCCCGTCTTGACCTTCCACAGCGGTCTGAAGTTGTCCCAGAGGTGGGCCGTGTCGATCGTCAAGGGGAAGTAGGCGAGCTGCATCCGCCACGCCGCCCACTCATTCTCCGACGGCTCCGCCCCTCCGGCGTCCTTGGCCGCTCCCTTGCCCTTGCTAGTCTTGGGTGCCATGGCGGCTGTGAAAGGTGGAAGGGAAAGGGCAACGAAAACGCGGCGATGGCGAGCGAGAGAAGGGGCTTGGGGAGGAATATGGAAGGGACGATGGTTCCGAGATTGGAGAAGACATAGGGGGTAAATGAGTAGCGTGCCCGCGGTCGTTCCTTTTTACGGGGAAGGCGCGGGCCGCCTCTTTACCATGATGTGACACATGCGTGCGGAAACCGCCCCACGCATGACCCCCACATCACGCACGACCCTCCACGTCGCGCGTTCAATGCAGGTCGTGGGGAAGCGCAGCGGATGAGAAGTTACTGCGGTAAAATCCGCCCCACACCACTAGGGAAAACCCTAGCAGTAGCGCTGTTTTGTGCTCACTAGTAGCGCGGGTAGGCGCGCTACTAATAAGGCGCTACAGCTATTGCTTAGCAGTAACATGTGCCCGCACGCGCTACTGCTAGGACAAATAGTTGCAGCATTTGTTCACTCCCACGCTACTGCTAATGTAACTACTGGCAGCGTGTTTTCTCTCCATCGCTACTAGTATTCTTTTTATTTTTATTTTTAGTGTATTTATGCGCCATCGTACAAATATTGGTACAATACCAATTATGAGGTTTACATCATTATGTCCATAACAGTGTGTCAAATGAAGGTGGATTAGGTTCAAGTGGAGGCAATATGTGGTGCATGTCAAAAGTATACTACTAATCCAAACTTGATCAGTTTGGACTAGTAGTACTTTCGATGTGCACCACATGTTGCCTCCACTTGAATCTAATGCGCCAGCACAAGCTATTTAATCATCATCATAGTCATTACCACCAACAGTATTTATTTAATCACCACTAACACTAGCTAATAATAATCATCATAATCATTACCACCAACACTAGCTATTTTATCATCATAGTAATAGTGTAGCACATCATCATCCTCAAACTCATTTCTAGCTAGCTAATCACTCCTGCTGCTCTATCTTAGGTAAAATAACATAGAACATGTGTAGCTCTCCTCCTTGATTAAGTTGGAGCATGCAGATGAACCTGTCTCCTAATCGTGGGTAGCGCATCTGTTTGCTGCCCCCTAGTACTTCTCTGCGCTTCTCCATCACACATTTGGTCCAGTCTTGCACTATTAAGCATCCGTCGCTAATCTTGAATGCACTAAAGTAATCTGTAGGATATCTTAGCCGTAAGCTAATAATACTCATGGTACCTTTTGTCTCGATCCCATAAGGCACAACATTCATCGGGAGTCCCTGTTGAAGAACATCGTATGGTAACATACTTAGCAATAAAGTTTAGCTTCAAAAATAATGTATGGAAAAGATGCACTGAGGGAAAATAGTAAAAATCTTACCATCCTTCCTAAATAGATGTGACCGTAGTTCATTACGAACACTATTGGTCGCACGTTTTCAGTACTAACATTTTTAAATGCAGGAAGAAAATTTGTCTTGACAGTATCAAGATCCTCAAGCCATGAAACATAATGACTTAGCTCCTCGCAGTTTAGTTCAGCCTCGGGACAGTAGTAGGTCCTGTCTACCAAGCGCTGGACATGTTTGCTTGCACCGAAATAAGCTGACAATACAAATTAGTTGTCAACTATTTTTGAATAAACAATATCAAAGACATAAATATGGTTGAGAAACTTACATAATGGTATAACTAGAGGCGTCTGCACATCGATCCAGATGTCGGTATTACCTTCAATATCATCTTCCGGACGAATATCAAAGGTGATAACCATATCAGGCTCAAATGCATAAGTCTTGCGTAGTGCTCGCCATGTTTTGCATCCAAAATAGGTGTAGTCGTCTGAATTGTATAATTTTGCGTGGAAAATATAACCATGCTCGGTATTTTCCTCCATAGTATGACTGAAACCTATCTTATCCAATACAAAAACTCTTGCATGGCAGGGGATACGCTAGTAGAATAGTAAAAAAAGACTTGTCATGCTTAATGTCATGCTTAAATTATAAGTTGAAGCAAATGAAGCAAATGTCATGCTTAATTACGAAAAAAGACTTGTCGTTGTGACTTACTGTATCCACTTCGAAGTTCTCGTCCATCCTGATGCTGAAGCGCCTATCATCATCTAGGAAGATTCTGTCGCACAGGCCGCGCTCGTCTTCGCAGTATTTGCAAATACCGAAATCCTTTTCGTCGTCAGACATTTCCTATGTTCATAGTTAAAACATTAATTGAAAATCAATCGAAGACAACTACCAGGATACTCAACACACAAATCCGGGGCACTCGATATTTCCTACATCTTCTGGCACAAGTCATGCAAAAATTCACGGAAAAAATCCGGCATGACCTTTGTTAAAATAGGACATATCGAGCGCCTGAAATTTGCCGGAACGGAAATGAATCAACACTCCGGCAAAACATAGGCCACTCGGAGGTGTAACATGCAAACATGACCGGCCACTTGGGCAAGCACATATCCTATTTGAGCAACACAAGATATACATTTCAAAATATCTTACAGGACTCAAATTAGCATGCATTCAATAAGCAAAAGTAAATCATCTCATGCGTCCATACATCATCGAATATTATCACTAATACATCCCGAATAGTGTCATACATATAACATCACTAATACAACTAAAACCCTAGCACACGACGGGTATCGGCGTGGGCGATGGACACCCACAGAGAAGGAACCATCACGGGATCATAGCTCCAGTGAGATCCCTGGAGAACCTGCCAGGTATTGGAGAACCTGTGCTCCAACACAAACAAGTAGCGACGGACGTGCGCGTCCTCCTCACTGACACGGTGACGCACCACCTCCGCGGGGTCCTCGAGCCTCTGGACCATCACTGGCCCACGCGACCGCCACCAAAGAAGGTTCGGGTCAACGACATGCAGGCTCCTCACCAACCTGCACCCCCCGGTAGGTAGCGCCTCCCAGTACCACCCCGGCGGAGCCCTGTCCCGGACATGGCCCATCTGGTCAAGCAGGTGTCGTCCTCCGCCGACTCGACGACGAGGATGCGGGATAGGCATCGTCCACGTCGATGCAGGAAAATTTGCTTTAACTAAAAAAATAGCAACAATTTCTTATTAACTAGTCTATTAATTCAACTAGTTCTTATTAAAAATAAACTTATTATAAATAAAATAAACTAGTACCTAATTAGTACCTAGTTCTTACTAACTAATTAGTACCTAGGAACTACTGCCCTAATTACCATCTAATTTGATGAAGCTAGGGGTGCAAAGTGGTAGCGTATATTCCAATTATCCAACTATAAAGTGAAATAAGTGGTCAAATTTTACTCGTTTTATGATTCATCTTAGAAATTTGATTCGTTTCCACCCTTACATGAACCCTAACTCATTTGAGCCACATCCACATCCGATTCGTTTCCACCCTTACATGAACCCTAACTAATTTGATGCAACAAAAATATAAAGAAACCCTAGGCAGAGGTAGGGGAGAGGAGGAGCAGGCGTGCTCACCTCGGGTGCCTGCGACGAGGGAGGGGCAGGCGGCGTCAAGGTCGGGGTCGGGGCTCGGACGCGTGGCGGATGGCGGCGTCGAGGTCGGGGTCGGGGGCGCCGTCCGGGGCGGCGTTGAGGTCGGGGGCGGGGGCGGCGTTGAATCTGGGGTCGGGGGCGGCGTAGAGGGTGTGCGGAGAGCGCACGGCGGCCGACGGGCGACAGCGGTGGCGAGAGTGGAGAGTTGGATTTGGGGGAAGTGGCCGTGGGGAAGGACGAACCCCGTGGTTAAGTCAGAAGTAGCAGTAGCGCGTTCCAGAAAGCGCGCTACTGTCACGTTAGCTACAGCGCGTTCTGGGATACACGCTACTGCTACTCCTTTCTCCTTTCCCCCCTTTTTCATTTAGTTTTCTTCATATTTTTTCTTTCACCTTATTCTATTTCTTTCATTTTCAATTACCTTTCTATGTGCTTTCCATTTAATTTTATATCCTTTAGCAGTAGCGAGTTTAGATTAAAATGCGCTGGTACAAAGAAAGTAGCGGTAGCGCGGTTCGATATAGGTCGCTACTACTATGTGTAGCCTATCGGCTAAGCCGTGGGAATTTTAGTAGTAACGTGTTTAGAACAAGACATGCTACTGCTAAAACTTTATCTACAGCGCGGTTTGCACAGGCGCGCTACTGCTACTTAGCACCAGCGTGCTTCTTTGACCCGCGCTACTGCTAATGTTTAGTGTATAAGGTTTTCCCTAGTAGTGCCACCTGCCCGCGCACCATTCTGGGCCTATCCCAACAACGCGACGCGCTTGTGTGTGGCCCATTACCGGGGGCTCCTATCGATGTAAAAAAGTAGGGGCTCTTTTTTTGACCCCTTTACTTGTGCACGGGCAGTCAGAGCCGCGCGCCACAGCCACACTTAGTAGGGCAGAGGAGGGAAGCCGGAGAGAAGCCGAAACACGAGGCAACCAAGGCAACACCAAGACTAGAAGCACAGGAGAGCAAGAGGGCGAGGTGGATTCCCTCGGCAAGATCCTTACCGAGGCAGCCTCCGCAGCCCCGGCAACCACAGGCTCCAACCCAACCACTACATTGGAACCAAGGCTCGGGAGGCGCCTATGTGCTGTCATGCAATCTTTGTCAAGATCATAAACATGTGAGATTAGATGAGGACCAGAAGACGGCGACCCTCGGCGGGATCCTAGCCGAGGAAATCCACAAGACCCCCGGCAAGACGCTTGCCAGGGCGACTGCAACGCCACGGCAAGACCCTTGCCGGGCCCCCGGCAAGGCCCTTGCCAGGGCATCAGCAGGGCCACTGCCAGGCCCGCGCCAGCCAAGACTCCACCACCGTCCCCAAGCAGCTGCTAGCTCAATCAGCTGGGCAGGCACCTGCGTGGCGACGGGCGGCGTCTACACCGACTCAGCAAGCACCTGCGTGGCAGCATGCGACCCTTCATGAAGGCTCCACCACCGCGCCAACCCAGCAGCCAGCCAACGTGGCGCCACGATGCCTCATCAGCTCGGACGCGTGTCGAAGCCAGGCATGGCGGCGATAGGTGGGACGTGCTTCCTTACCACCCCCGATGAAGTGAGAGGGGCACGTCGGCAATGCATTAAATGCGTTTGTCCGGCGGTCCCAGAGGATAGACTCGTCGACTGTAGACCTTTCCACCTCCTGTGTGCCACTGTGACAACCCCTTTTCCTATAAAGGGAGGCCCGAGGCGACCAGGAGGGGGATTCGGCTCTTTTGGGCAAATTTGCACCCCGTAGCTAGCTCAAGAACACAAGAACACTCAAATATATCCATCAAAGCAGGACTAGGGTATTACGCATCTTCGTGGCCCGAATCTGGGTAAACGATCCGTGTGCTTCCTGTCAGACCCGCTCTTTGCATAATCTCGCGCTCGCCAACCGTAGAAGGGATCCCAGTGACCCCATAGGTGATGTTTCCACCGACACCCTGGCAGCGCTTTCTTTAAATCCATTAAGCTAGGCATATAGTGCTCAAGTAATGGATCCACCCGGATCCCAAGGTATATCAAAGCCAATTTTAATTAATAATGACTAGCAAAAGAGCCCGTGCGTTGCAACGGGAGAAAATAAGTTGACATGCTTTGTTGCGAAGCAAATGCCAATTGTCCCAATTAAGTTGGCATGGTAAAGAATAAGTTTGATGATGACAAAAATGATGAATCAATTAACAATAGAACTCTTTGGGGCGCTAGTCCAGAACATGGGACATAATCCTAGTCAACTAATCAGGTGAACAACTCTATATTTAGATTAGAGTACTGATAATAAAAATATCGCACACATATTGATTATTTTGATTTACTGACATCAGACAATAAAAATGTGTATACATTGTCCAATGCCAAAGCAAGTATGCTTCTCTCGTGTGCTAATGGTGACATTTTTGCCGTATAGATGTTTTATGTTCCTGTTATTACTTCTGTTTCTAAGATAAGATAGTGGTCTCCCAATAGTTGGTCAAAAGTTATTGTTAGCCTCCGAATCAAACAATACACATATGAGTAAATAAAGTCATTGCTTGATAATTAAAAGTTCCAAGCATTTTATTTTTAGAACACAGGGAGACTGAAGCATTACAGTTTAGTGATTTACCATACTATGTAGCTGGTTGTAAAAGGTTCTGTCAAAGTCAACCTTACAAATATCGATCCAATATAAAAAAACCTTAATTTATGCGCTGCCGTTTCGGAAAAAATAATAATTTATGCCCTGAAGTGGGATATGGCAAAAATTCATACTTGTACAAGGTACAAGCGAACCATAATTTTGACGAATGTTTAGCAAGCTGCAAACACACAAGAAGCTGTTTGGCATATTATGAAGCCACCGGGGAGACATCAGCTGCTAGGCCACCATGGGCATCTCCTAATCCTGCTCCTCCGCTCACTCCTCGATAGATACATCCTGGAGAATCCTTACAAGTAGGTGAACGTCAATCATCCGGTCTGTTATGATTTGGTCGTGCAATATTGTCTAGATACCACAAGAATCAAATAAAATGCGCTGATATGAAGTAGATAGCATTACTCTAGTTAGCATAGCTCAGTATTTGCATCTTTCAATTAGTGAAGGATCCTTGACTCTAGAGATCGGGGTAAGCATAAATATGGGATGCTTCAATATGGCAGCTCCTTCCCTCCCTCCCTGTCTAAGTGCAAGCGGATGCTGGGCATCCAGCAGAAACCTATGATGGACTTGATGACTGAATCCAAGCTGTTCAAGGAGGACGTCTCCAAGAGGACAAAAGCTAAAAGTGGATCGAGCCTAAAAAAATAAAGATAATGAATGCATGACAGACATAAATTAAGGTTGCGATGGATACGCACTGAATAGTGGCAGTTTTAGAAGAATCTGACGCACCATTCATCCCGTGAAACATATCAAAATTTACAGATGAGAGCACACAGGATCAAGTATGATTAGCCACAAGGCTCTTGTGTAAGTAGTAGAATGGTGTTACAAATTCTGAACTTATATTAGTATAAAGAAACTTGGATGTTGCCCAACTTATATCAATATATTAATTCGAACCAGTGTTACAAACTATATTTTCGTGAAAAATGAACTTAGAGGGTTTGCCGAATCTACCAGCAAACAGGAGCAGTGATAGCTGATGCACTTCCGATCTTTTATACTATCAAAGACAACAAAAACAATGGTAACATATATCATTAGTAGCCAAATCTCAGTAGTAAAGTAATATATTATGCTTAGCCAGAGCCAAGATTTGAAGTGCTTCAGTGTAATATACCACCTCAAGAACCAAGAATCAAAAGTCATTTCCAATAAAAAAACTCTCCTAAACACTACAGATAAGCATCTGATGACCAAATAGATGTATCATTTATAACTACCAAGATATATATTTGCAACAACAAGAAAAATGTAAAAAATTATTGTTGTGTATATAATACTGCCGTTAGAAAAAAAGATTGTAGGTGAGTCAGTCATTTCCAATAAAAAAATCCCGTCCCAACAGTTAAAAAAAGATTGGCCCATTTTCATGTACAGTCTTTTTTGTCTACGCCACGTATAGAAGTACTGCCTAGAAAGTTGAGCCACTTATTTTGGGATGGAGGGAGTATATTGTTATGAAAATTTTCTCTCTGAGAAGGAAATGGTGGCATTCGCTACATATTATCAAGAGATCTAATGATAAAATCATGATGCAAGTTTCTTATTTTGAGTTGAGTTGAGTTGGTGATGCAAGTTGATAGAGCAGGTCGTGGCATATATTAGTTGGTGCGGACTGTTGGGGAACGTAGCATGCAATTTTAAAAAAATTCCTATGATCATGCAAGATCTATCTAGGAGATGCATAGCAATGAGAGGAGGAGAGTTTGTGCACGTACCCTCGTAGACCGAACGCGGAAGCGTTAGGTTAACGCGGTTGATGTAGTCGAGCGTCTTCGCGATCCAACCTATCAAGTACCGAACGTACGGCACCTCCGAGTTTAGCACACGTTCAGCTCAATGACGTCCCTCGAACTCTTGATCCAGCAAAGTGTCGAGGGAGAGTTTCGTCAGCACAGCGGCGTGGTGATGGTGATGTGATCCGCGCAAGGCTTCGCCTAAGCACTACGACAATATGACCAGAGGAGTAAACTGTGGAGGGGGGCCCCGCACACGGCTAAGAAACAACTCTTGTGCTTTGGGGTGCCCCTACCCCCGTACATAAAGGAGGAGGGGAGGAGGCCGGCCCTAGGGGCGCACCCAAGTGGGGGGGGGGGCAGACTAGGACTCCCAATCCTGGTCGGCCCCCTTTCCTTTCTTTCGGAGGGGGAAAAGAGAAGGAGAGCGAGAGGGAGAGGGAGAAGGAAAGGGGGCCGCCCCCTCTCCCTTGTCCAATTCAGACTCCCTTAGGGGGGTGCCACCCCTTGCGGGCTCACCTCTCTCTCCCCTATGGCCCATGTAGGCCCATTACTTCCCTGGGAGGGGGGGGGGGGTTAGGGTAACCTCCCGGTACTCCGAAAAATACCCGAAACATTCCGGAACCATTCCAGTGTCCGAATACCATCGTCCAATATATCAATCTTTACCTCTCAACCATTTCGAGACTCCTCGTCATGTCCGTGATCTCATCTGGGACTCCGAACAATCTCCGGTCACCAAAACACATAACTCATAATACAAATCATCATCGAACGTTAAGTGTGCTGACCCTACGGGTTCGGGGACTATGTAGACATGACCGAGACACATTGATACGTCCATTTTGCATCATGCTTTTAGATCGATATTTATTGCATTATGGGTTGTTATTACACATTAAGCCACAATACTTATGCCTATTTTCTCTTATTTTACAAGGTTTACATAAAGAGGGAGAATGCCGACAGCTGGGATTCAGGGCTGGAAAAGGAGCAAATATTAGAGACCTATTCTGCACAGCTCCAAAAGTCCTGAAACTTCACGGAAGACGTTTTCAGAATATATAAAAAAATACCGAGCACGAGAAGTTCACCAGGGGGCCACACCCTGCCCACGAGGGTGGGGGCGCGCCCTACCCCCTAGGCGCGCCCCCTACCTCGTGGGCCCCCTAGTGACCCTCCGATGGCCATCTTCTGCTATATGAGGTCTTTCGATGAGGAAAAAAATCATAAGCCATCTTCTCGGACGAAACTCCACCGCCACGAGGCGGAACCTTGGCGGAACCAATCTAGGGTTCTGCGGAGCTGTTCTGCCGGGGAAACTTCCCTCCGGGAGGGGGAAATCATCGCCATCGTCATCACCAACACTCCTCTCATCGGGAGAGGGCAATCTCCATCAACATCTTCACCAGCACCATCTCCTCTCAAAACCCTAGTTCATCTCTTGTATCCAATTCTTGTCTCCAAGTCCGGGATTGGTACATGTGGGTTGCTAGTAGTGTTAATTACTCCTTGTAGTTGATGCTAGTTGGGTTTTTTGGTGGAAGATCATATGTTCAGATCCTATATGCATATTAATACCCCTCTGATTATGAACATGAATATGCTTTGTGAGTAGTCACGTTTGTTCCTGAGGACATGGGAGAAGTCTTGCTATTAGTAGTCATGTGAATTTGGTATTCGTTTGATATTTTGATGAGATGTATGTTATCTCTCCTCTAGTGGTGTTATGTGAACATCGACTACATAACACTTCACCATTATTTGGGCCTAGAGGAAGGCATTGGGAAGTAATAAGTAGATGATGGGTTGCTAGAGTGACAGAATCTTAAACCCTAGGTTATGCGTTGCTTCGTAAGGGGCTGATTTGGATCCATATGTTTCATGCTATGGTTAGGTTTACCTTAATACTTTTGTTGTAGTTGCGGATGCTTGCAATAGAGGTTAATCATAAGTGGGATGCTTGTCCAAGTAAGGGCAGCACCCAAGCACCGGTCCACCCACATATCAGATTATCAAAGTACCGAACGCGAACCATATGAACATGATGAAAACTAGCTTGATGATATTCCCATGTGTCCTCGGGAGCGCTTTTCTCTATATAAGAGTTTGTCCAGGCTTGTCCTTTGCTACAAAAAGGATTGGGCCACCTTGCTGCACTTTATTTACTGTTCTTACTTGTTGCTCGTTACCAATTATCTTATCACAAAACTATCTGTTACCACTTATTTCAGTACTTGCAGAGAATACCTTGCTGGAAACCGCTTATCATTTCCTTCTGCTCCTTGTTGGGTTTGACACTCTTACTTATCGGAAGGACTACGATAGATCCCCTATAACTTATGGGTCATCAAGACTCTTTTCTAGCGCCGTTGCCGGGGAGTGAAGCGCCTTTGGTAGGTGGAATTTGGTAAGGAAAATTTATATAGTGTGCTGAAATTTACTGTCACTTGTTACTATGGAAAGTAATCCTCTGAGGGGCTTGTTCGGGTATCTTCACCCCGACAGTAGAGCAAAGAGTTGCTCCTCAACCTACTGAACCTACTGAAAATGAAAATGAAAATGTCTGTTATGAAATTCCTTCGGGTATGTTAGAAAAACTGCTAGCTAATCCTTTTGCAGGAGACGGAACAATGCATCCTGATGAGCACCTAATATATGTTGATGAAGTTTGTGGATTATTTAACCTTGCAGGTGTAGCCGAAGATGTTGTTAATAAGAAGGTCTTCCCTTTATCTTTGAAGGAAGATGCATTGACATGGTATAGGCTATGTGATGATACGGGGTCATGGAACTACAAACGATTGAAATTGGAATTTCATCAGAAGTTTTATCCTATGCATCTTGTTCATCGTGATCGCAATTATATATATAATTTTTGGCCTCGCGAAGGAGAAAGCATCGCTCAAGCTTGGGGGAGGCTTAAATCAATGTTATATTCATGCCCCAATCATGAGCTCTCAAGAGAGATGATTATTCAAAATTTATATGCTCGACTTTCTGATAACAATCGCACCATGCTCGATACTTCTTGTGCTGGCTCTTTTATGACGAAGACTATTGAATTAAATGGGATTTATTGGAAAGAATTAAATGCAACTCTGAAGATTGGGACCTCGACGAAGGTAAGGAGTCAGGTATGACACCTAAGTTTGATTGTGTTAAATCTTTTATGGATACCGATGTTTTCCGTAAATTTAGCACTAAATATGGACTTGACTCTAAGATAGTAGATTCTTTATGTGAATCTTTTGCTACTTATGTTGATCTCCCAAGGAGAAGTGGTTTAAATATCATTCTCCCATAGATTTAAAAGTAGCTGCACCTATTAAAGTTGAAGAAAAAACTGTCACTTATAATGATCCTATTGTTCCTACTTCTTATGTTGAGAAACCACCTTTCCCTGTTAGGATAAAGGATCATGCTAAAGCTTCAACTGTGGTTCGTAAAAGCAATATTAGAACATATACACCTCCTGAGCAAGTTAAAGTTGAACCTAATATTGCTATTGTTAAAGATCTTTTGGCTGATAATATTGATGGGCATGTTATTTATTTCTGTGATGAAACTGCTAGAATGACTAAACCTTGTGCTAAAGATAAACCTAGACCAGTGGTAGGCATGCATGTTATTTCTGTTAAAATAGGAGATCATTGTTATCATGGCTTATGTGATATGGGTGCCAGTGCTAGTGCAATACCTATTGGCCTATATAGAGAAATTATGCATGATATTGCACCTGTTGAGTTAGAAGATATTGATGTCACAATTAAACTTGCCAATAGAGATACTATATCACCAATGGGAATTGTTAGAGATGTTGAAGTCTTGTGTGGGAAAACTAAATATCCTGCTGATTTTCTTGTTCTTGGTTCCCCACAAGATAGCTTTTGTCCCATTATATTTGGTAGACCCTTCTTAAACACTGTTAATGCTAAGATAGATTGCAAAAAGGATGTTGTTACCATCGGTTTAGATGATATGTGTCATGAATTTAATTTCTCTAAATTTAGTAGACAACACCGTGAAGAAGAATTACCTAGTAAGGATGAAATTATTGGTCTTGCTTCTATTGCCGTACCTCCTAGTGATCCTTTAGAACAATATTTGCTAGACCATGAAAATGATATGTTTATGAATGAAAGAGGGGAAATAGATGAAGTATTCTTTAAACAGGAACCTATTCTGAAACACAATTTGCCTGTTGTAATCCTAGGGGATCCTCCTCCACCCAAGGGTGATCCCGTGTTTGAGCTTAAACCGTTGCCTGATACTCTTAAATATGCTTATCTTGATGAGAAAAAGATATATCCTGTTATTATTAGTGCTAACCTTTCAGAGCATGAGGAAGAGATATTATTGAAAACTCTGAAGAAGCACCGTGCTGCTATTGGGTATACTCTTGATGATCTTAAGGGCATTAGTCCCACTCTATGTCAACATAAAATTAATTTGGAAGAAGCTGCTAAACCAGTTCATGATCATCAACGATGCCTGAATCCTAAAATGAAAGAAGTGGTAAGAAAGGAAATACTAAAGCTCCTTGAGGCAGGTATAATCTATCCCGTTGCTGATAGTTAGTGGGTAAGTCCTGTCCATTGTGTCCCTAAGAAGGGAGGTATTACTATTGTTCCTAATGATAAAGATGAATTGATTCCTCAAAGAATTATTATAGGTTATAGGATGGTAATTGATTTCCGCAAATTAAATAAGGCCACTAAAAAGGATCATTACCCCTTACCTTTTATCGATCAAGTGTTAGAAAGATTATCCAAACATACACATTTTTGCTTTCTAGATGGTTATTCTGGTTTCTCTCAAATACCTGTGTCAGCCAAGGATCAATCAAAGACTACTTTTACTTGCCCTTTTGGTACTTTTGCTTATAGACGTATGCCTTTTGGTCTATGTAATGCACCTGCTACCTTTCAAAGATGCATGATGGCTATATTCTCTGACTTTTGTGAAAAGATTTGTGAGGTTTTCATGGACGATTTTTCCATCTATGGATCCTCTTTTGATGATTGCTTAAGCAACCTTGACCGAGTTTTGCTGAGATGTGAAGAAACTAATCTTGTCTTGAATTGGGAAAAGTGCCACTTTATGGTTAATTAAGGTATTGCCTTGGGGCATAAGGTTTCTGAAAGAGGTATTGAAGTTGATAAAGCCAAGGTTGATGCTATTGAAAAGATGCCATGTCCCAAGGACATCAAAGGTATAAGAAGTTTCCTTGGTCACGCTGGATTTTATAGAAGGTTCATTAAGGACTTCTCAAAAATTTCTCGGCTTCTGACTAATTTATTACAAAAATATATACCATTTGTCTTTGATGATGATTGCGTAGAAGCATTTGAAATACTTAAGAAAGCATTGATCTCTGCACCTATTGTTCAGCCACCTGATTGGAATTTACCCTTTGAAATTATGTGTGATGCCAGTGATTATGCTGTAGGTGCTGTTCTAGGGCAAAGAGTTGATAAGAAATTAAACCTTATTCAATATGCTAGTAAAACCCTAGACAACGCTCAAAGAAATTATGCTAGTACCGAAAAAGAATTCTTAGCGATTGTATTTGCTTGTGATAAGTTCAGACCTTATATTGTTGATTCTAAAGTAACTATTCACACTGATCATGCTGCTATTAAATATCTTATGGAAAAGAAAGATGCTAAACCTAGACTTATTAAATGGGTTCTCTTGCTACAAGAATTTGATTTACATATTGTTGATAGAAAGGGAGCTGAGAACCCCGTTGCAGACAACTTGTCTAGGTTAGAAAATGTGCTCGATGACCCACTACCTATTGATGATAGCTTTCTTGATGAGCAATTAAATGTCATAAATGCTTCTCATACTGCTCCATGGTATGCTGATTATGGTAATTACATTGTTGCCAAATTCATACTACCTAGTTTCACATACCAACAAAAAAAGTTCTTCTTTGATTTGAGGCATTACTTTTGGGATGACCCACATCTTTATAAAGAAGGAGTAGATGGTGTTATTAGACGTTGTGTACCTGAGCATGAACAGGAACAGATCCTACGCAAGTGTCACTCCGAAGCTTATGGAGGACACCATGCTGGAGATAGAACTGCACATAAGGTATTGCAATCTGGTTTTTATTGGCCTACTCTCTTCAAAGATGCCCGTAAGTTTGTCTGATCTTGTGATGAATGTCAAAGAAATAGTAATATTAGTAGACGTCAAGAAATGCCTATGAACTATTCACTCGTTATTGAACCATTTGATGTTTGGGGCTTTGACTATATGGGACCTTTTCCTACCTCTAATGGATATACACATACTTTAGTTGCTGTTGATTATGTTACTAAGTGGGTAGAAGCTATTCCAACTAGTAGTGCTGATCATAACACTTCTATTAAAATGCTTAAAGAAGTTATTTTTCCAAGATTTGGAGTCCCTAGATATTTAATGACTGATGGTGGTTCACATTTTATTCATGGTGCTTTCCGTAAAATGCTTGCTAAGTATGATGTTAATCATAGAATTGCATCTCCTTATCACCCACAGTCTAGTGGTCAAGTAGAATTGAGTAATAGAGAACTCAAATTAATTTTGCAAAAGACTGTCAATAGGTCTAGAAAGAATTGGTCCAAGAAACTTGATGATGCATTATGGGCCTATAGGACTGCATATAAAAATCCTATGGGTATGTCTCCGTATAAAATGGTTTATGGAAAAGCATGTCATTTACCTCTTGAACTAGAACACAAGGCATATTGGGCTATTAAAGAGCTCAATTATGATTTTAAACTTGCTGGTGAGAAGAGGTTATTTGATATTAGCTCACTCGATGAATGGAGAACCCAAGCCTATGAAAATGCCAAGTTATTTAAAGAAAATGTTAAAAGATGGCATGATAAAGGATACAAAAGCGTGAGTTTAATATAGGTGATTATGTATTGCTATACAACTCTCGTTTAAGATTTTTTGCAGGAAAACTTCTCTCTAAATGGGAAGGTCCTACCCTACTGGGCGTGCCCCCTACCTCGTGGGCACCTCGTGTGCTCTCTGGACTCCGTTTTCTTACACGTTACGTATTTTGGTCGGTAAAAATTCATTATATAATCTCCCGGGGGTTTTGACTCCCGTATCATGCAATTATCCTCTGTTTGTGTTTCGAGCTGTTGCTGCTGCAGATTAGAGCAAGATGTCTTCGCAAGAGTCAGTCGGGGAGAGCCGGGTGTCTCATCCGGCACCGAGATCAATGACAAACAACAATGTTGACCTCTTTGGGCCAGCAACGAGGAAGAGATGGAGGCTGATTTGAAGAGGATAGATGCCATGGAAGAGGATCAAGAAGTCACTTCCCGCTTCCGAGATGGATTCACAATGGGAGAACTGCAAAGCTCGGCTATTCCAAACTCGGTTATCCCTTCCAATGTTAGATTTCTTTCTTATAAGAATATGAAAAAGAGTGTCACTGGTTCTCCCGCAGCTCTGCAGCACCCTTGGGTGCAGGGAGCTTTGGCTGTTACAGGAAAACTCCAAAAGGAAATAATGGACCTCAAGCAGCAGGTCAATAAGCTCGAGGAGGAGAATCGTATCCTGAGGGGCATCATCGCCAAGAATATCACATCACCATCCCCGAAAAGAGAGACATAATCACATGGGTATGGGCACTCCCCTTGGCAACTACCAAGCTTGGGGGAGTGCCCCGGTATCATTTCACCATCACTTTTATCTTTACCGTTTTTCTTAGTTCGATCCTTTTGGTAATATCTTGATCTAGTAGAATAAAAGTTCTTAATATGATCTAGTTGTGAGTTTTGCTTTATGATCCTTCTATGTAATCGAGTCCGTGAGCTATATAATAAAGATTAGTGTTGAGTCAAGGGCTTGATTATTTGGCCATGATCCTAAGTGAATAAAAGAAAAGAGAAATAAGTAAAAAAAAGAAACAAAGAGATCATATGGATCTTATGGAGAGTAATGAGCTCACATAGAAAAAGTATGATGAATAAAAGTTGTTGAGAGTTGACAAACATAGTTTTGGTCATCATTGCAATTAATAGGAAGTAATAAAGAAAGAGAAGTCTTCACATATAAATATACTATCTTGGACATCTTTTATGATTGTGAGCACTCATTAAAATATGACATGCTAAAGAGTTGACGTTGGACAAGGAAGACAACGGAATTGTAACATCCCAAATTTTCAATTTGGAATGTTATACATTAGATCATCATTGCATATCATATTTTATTTTTGCATTTTGGTTGATCCTAGAAATTCTACGCAACTCAATGACCCACGGAGAGAGTTGGGGATTTCGTTATTTTCATATTTGAGTTTTCTCAAATTTTGAGAATAGGATCATTTGATTTTAATTATTTTATCATCAATTATTTCTATTACAAAAATATGAGAGAGGGAATAAAATGACTTTCCCAAAATAAATAAATATCGAGGATTTAATAATAAAATCAAATAAGATTTTATTTCGGAGTTTTTCGATGTTTTATTTGAATTTAGGAAAAATGTGCGTTTTTCAAAATTGCATTTAGGCCCCAAATAAATGTTCACCTTGTGAGGCTTGATTTTAGAAGCCCGTGAAAATTTATTTCGGAATTTTTGGAGTCCGTTTAATATTTCTTTTTATTTTTCTTCTGTGCGTAATAAAAAAAAACGAACCGACCTACGGGCCTTGTCCGACTAGGACTCCGGCCCGGCTAGCCTTTATAAGCCGGGGGAGGCC
This sequence comes from Triticum urartu, assembly GCF_056163025.1. Lineage (NCBI taxonomy): Eukaryota > Viridiplantae > Streptophyta > Magnoliopsida > Poales > Poaceae > Triticum > Triticum urartu. The sequence continues at coordinate 55,752,807 of NC_141877.1, read as the reverse complement.
CAGCCCCAGCCGAAACCCTAAGCCGCCCCAGCCCCAGCGCCCACCGCCGCCAGCGCCAGCGCCGCCGCTGCTGCCCCGCCGCGCCGCCGCCCCGCCGCGCCGCTGGACGCCGCCGCCGCACGCCGCCCGAGGTTCGCCGCCTCGTTTTGTGCGCCGGTTTTTTAGTTTTTTTCGAAAAACCATCGGTTTTTCGTCGGTATTTTTAGACTCGGGTTTTTTAAATAGATCGGTTATTCCGGTTTATTTAAATAGCGAGCGTTCGTCCATTCGTTCGTTCTAGCGAACGTTTGTCGTTTTTTTCTTCTTTTTCTCGGATTAAATCCGCGATTTTTCTGATCGCGATTCCTGATCCGATTTTCGTTTTAGTATAACTTTTCGCTCGTTTATCGGAATCAGGCGATTCAAGCGCCTGGAGTTTCGTCTCGAAACCCTCCATCCGTTTAACCAACTTAAACAAGATTTTGCTACTGTAAAAATTGCCCTAGATCCAGATTTGTAGAACGAAGTTGTTTTCTTTCGCCGTTTGACTTTCGTTGTTTCGTTCGATTTGATTCTTTTTGCAAACCGGAGTTCTTAAGTTGAACCTTCTGGTTAGATCTCTTATTTGAGTTTTACCCGTGCATTAGTTGAGTACTTATTGTATGCTTGTTTGTTTGTCTGCGATAGAATACCCGGAGTGCGCCGCTTGTTACTTCGAATCTCTAGGTTTCGCGGATCATCAGCAAGGCAAGTAACACTTTGATCATACCTTTTCTACTACCCAGTTTTATTGCATTAGATCAAATCCTCACACATTGCATGATTAAGATCTAATTAAATTGTGGGATGGGAAGTAGTTGAGGTAGTACCTATTACCTGTTTATTATCAAACCTTTGGGAGTTACTTTCGCGTTTGCTTATTATGCCATGCTATGCTAGTAGACGTGGATTGGGTGAGTGATATCCATGACAGATGTGAGTTTTGTTAATAAATGGTTTATCTAAGGTGGCAACTTAAACACACATCTGAGTGGATTGAGGCACCTGGGTATTCCAGGACTTGCCTGTTTTCTTTTGGACCGCCACCCAAGCTCAAAGGAATCATGAGACTATTCATACTAGAAACTTCCGTGTGCAGCCACAAGCTATTATGGGCTCTAGCATAGTTGACTAAGTCGTGCGAACTCTTACAGTGGTAGACTAGCAGATGTAGGGGATGTAGGTGGTACGGTCTACCCGATCGTAAGGTGCTAGCACTTCTGAAAGACTATGTCTCGGTCATCCGTCTTCTCAAACACCTTGTAGTGCGAGAAACCAAACGGAGGCAATCGAGTCTTGTGGGGAAAAGTGCGCCAACCTCTGCAGAGTGTAATAAACTAATCATGGTTAGCCGTGTCCCCGGTTATGGACATCTTGAGTATCTAGTACCTGGATTATCATGTGAATCTCAACATGTTACTCTAAATTAATTTTGTTGGGTTCTGTTTAATGATGATGCTTAATTGGGATTGAGGATGCTGTCAACCATTCTCAATGTTTAACAACTACCATGATAGTTAAATAAAATTTATTCCTTTGTAGTAGGGAAAAATTGGCTTTACGCAAAACTGTAACCATAGAGCTTTCCACCAGCCAAATATGCATATAATATAGCTATTTCATTCCTTACCCTCTATGTGTTACATTGCCAGCATATTCCATGTGCTGACCCATTTCGGGCTGCAACGTTAATGTTGCAGACTTTTCAGACGACGATTAAGGAGTTTTTAGGTAGTGGTTCTATACTCAGTGATGCCGTTGGAGTTGATGGACTCATTTATCTTCCAAGCCTTCCGCTGTTATCGTTATTAGATGGCCTTAAGCCATATTTATTGTAATAAGTTCTCGTTTGAGACACTCGATGTAATAAGTGTGTGATTGCTACCCTGTTATAAATCCTCCGAGTACTGTGTGGTGTCAGCATTACTGATCCAGGGATGACACCGGAGCACAGAGATCAGACTGTTTGAGGTCTGGTCGCTACAGTAATGGGTTATGTTTTCTTGCATCTGAGATAAATTATATTGTCATGGATCATCCAACATGGTTGAGCTTGCCTTTCCCTCTCATGCTAGCCAAATTCATTGAACCAAGTAGAGATACTACTTGTGCTTCCAAATACCCTTAAACTAGTTTTGCCATGAGAGTCCACCATACATACCTATTGATTGAGTAAGATCCTCCAAGTAAGTTGTCATCGGTGCAAGCAATAAAAATTGCTCTCTAAATATGTATGCCTTATTAGTGTGGGAGAAAATAAGCTTTATACGATCGTGTGATATGGAAGAAATAAAAGCGACAAAGTGCATAATAAAGGTCCATATCACAAGTGGCGATATAAAGTGACATTCTTTCGCATTAAGATTTTGTGCATTTAACCATAAAAGCGCATGACAACCTCTGCTTCCTTCTGCGAAGGGCCTATCTTTTACTTTTATCTCCCACCTTACATAAGAGTCATGGTGATCTTCACCCTTCCTTTTTACATTTTATCCTTTGGCAAGCACAGTATGTTGGAAAGATCCTGGTATATATGGCTAATTGGATGTAAGTTTTCATGAACTATTATTGTTGACATTACCCTTGAGGTAAAACATTGGGAGGCAAAACTATAAGCCCCTATCTTTCTCTGTGTCCGATTAAAACTCCCTACCCATAAGTATTGCGTGACTGTCAGCAATTGTGAAAGACTATATGATAGTTGAGTATGTGGACTTGCTGAAAAGCTCTTATATATTGACTCTTTCCTATGATATGATAAATTGCAATTGCTCCAATGACTGAGATTATAGTTTGTTAGTTTTCAATGAAGTTTATGATTCATACTTGAAATTGTGATTGAATTATTACTCTAGCATAAGAGATCATATGACAAGAATTATATAAGTTGTTGTTCTAAGAATGATCATGATGCCCTCATGTCCGTATTTTATTTTTATCGACACCTCTATCTCTAAACATGTGGACATATTTTTTGATTTCGGCTTTCGCTTGAGGACAAGCGAGGTCTAAGCTTGGGGGAGTTGATACGTCCATTTTGCATCATGCTTTTAGATCGATATTTATTGCATTATGGGCTGTTATTACACATTATGTCACAATACTTATGCCTGTTTTCTCTTATTTTACAAGGTTATATAAAGAGGGAGAATACCGGCAGCTGGGATTCTGGGCTGGAAAAGGAGCAAATATTAGAGACCTATTCTGCACAGCTCCAAAAGTCCTGAAACTTCACGAAAGACATTTTCAGAATATATAAAAAATATCGAGCGCAAGAAGTTCACCAGGGGGGCCACACCCTGCCCACAAGGGTGGGGGGCGCGCCCTACCCCCTGGGCGCGCCCCCTACCTCGTGGGCCCCCTGGTGGCCCTTCGATGGTCATCTTCTGCTATATGAAGTCTTTCGATGAGGAAAAAAATCATAAGCCATCTTCTCGGACGAAACTCCGCCGCCACGAGGCAGAACCTTGGCGGAACCAATCTAGGGCTTCGCGGAGCTGTTCTGCCGGGGAAACTTCCCTCCGAGCGGGGGAAATCATCGCCATCGCCATCACCTACGCTCCTCTCATCGGGAGAGGGCAATCTCCATCAACATCTTCACCAGCACCATCTCCTCTCAAAACCCTAGTTCATCTCTTGTATCCAATTCTTGTCTCCAAGTCCGGGATTGGTACCTGTGGGTTGCTAGTAGTGTTAATTACTCCTTGTAGTTGATGCTAGTTGGTTTATTTGGTGGAAGATCATATGTTCAGATCCTATATGCATATTAATACCCCTCTGATTATGAACATGAATATGCTTTGTGAGTAGTTACGTTTGTTCCTGAGGACATGGGAGAAGTCTTGCTATTAGTAGTCATGTGAATTTGGTATTCGTTCGATATTTTGATGAGATGTATGTTGTCTCTCCTCTAGTGGTGTTATGTGAACGTCAACTACATAACACTTCACCATTATTTTGGCCTAGAGGAAGGCATTGGGAAGTAATAAGTAGATGATGGGTTGCTAGAGTGACAGATGCTTAAACCCTAGTTTATGCGTTGCTTCGTAAGGGGCTGATTTGGATCCATATGTTTCATGCTATGGTTAGGTTTACCTTAATACTTTTGTTGTAGTTGCAGATGCTTGCAATAGAGGTTAAACATAAGTGCGATGCTTGTCCAAGTAAGGACAACACCCAAGCACCGGTCCACCCACATATCACACATCTCCGGTCAATAACCAACAGCGGAACCTGGATGCTCATATTGGTTCCTACATACTCTACGAAGAGCTTTATCGGTCAAACCGCAATGATAACATACGTCATTCCCTTTGTCATCGGTATGTTACTTCCTCGAGATTCGATCGTCGGTATCATCATACCTAGTTCAATCTCGTTACCGGCAGGTCTCTTTACTCGTTCTGTAATGCATCATCCCACAACTAACTCATTAGTCACATTGCTTGCAAGGCTTATAGTGATGTGCATTACTGAGAGGGCCCAGAGATACCTCTCCGATACATAGAGTGACAAATCCTAATCTTGATCTATGCCAACTCAACAAACACCTTTGGAGACACCTGTAGAGCATCTTTATAATCACCCAGTTACGTTGTGACGTTCGATAGCACACAAGGTGTTCCTCCGGTATTCGGGAGTTGCATAATCTCATAGTCAAAGGAACATCTATAAGTCATGAAGAAAGCAATATCAATAAAACTTAACGATAATTATGCTAAGCTAACAGATGAGTCTTGTCCATCACATCATTCTCCTAATGATGTGATCCCGTTCATCAAATGACAACACATGTGTATGGTTAGGAAACTTAACCATCTTTGATTAACGAGCTAGTCAAGTAGAGGCATACTAGGGACACTTTGTTTTGTCTATGTATTCACACATGTATCAAGTTTCTGGCTAATACAATTCTAGCATGAATAATAAACATTTATCATGATATAAGAAAATATAAATAACAACTTTATTATTGCCTCTAGGGCATATTTCCTTCACGAACAAGTTGATATATCACCTACTAATAAATAACATGGTAAGCTATATAACAAAAATCTTATTCCAATATAAATAAATTAAATAGACTTTGAACTACATAAGCATGAATGAAATCTTAGATTGTTCATCACTTTAGTGTATACTCTATTTACATTCTCAAAACTTTTTTAATCTGCTACAATCTCAAGAATGCATGCTTCGTTCTGAAACTGAATACGACATTATATATTTAGCTGCCCATCCAGTGAGACGAGACACGAAAACACTGGCCGCCTATCTCAAAGGGCACGTAATTAACCGAATGGATGAAGTACTCCCTCCATTTCTTTTTTACTTGCCATATAACCATTTCGTGTCGTCCCTTCCTTGGAATGTAGGTTTGAAGTTTATGTAGAACCTGAAGAAACAATTGGGACTACAAATACAGTGTGTGTAGTGCAGCTAGGGGAGATTACAGACATACAGAAGGTAATGGTAGAAGAACGAGAGCAGGGGATACAAGATTGTGATACAGGATTCAGAAGCATTCTCCAGTTTTGTGATCATTCGCCAAGAAATGATGGAAGGAGTTCGGAAAAAGTAAGACAAGTGTTCCCAGCGTCTCCTATGCATACTGTAGCAAAGCCATTGGAGCAACATCCATGGACTCATGAAGAAATTAGATGTTAGAGTACGTAATGGGCCTAATGGCCTAGGCTGACGGTATAGCCCGTTAGTCTTAGGGTTAATTAGAGATAAGGGTCGCTTGCTTAGGGGTCAAGTAAGCCTTGCTTGGAAGTCAAGTAAAGCTCTTTATGTAAAGCTCTCTATATAAAGAGAAGAGATGTATCAATCTAATCAAGCAAGAATTAAGAAGGAAATCCCTTCCCTCGTGCCCGGTCGTGGGCAAAAGGCCCCCGGCTGGCCATAAATATTTGGTTTCAGCTAGCTTCGGTTCGATCATGTCTTCACCAAGGCCCAACCCGTCTCTTCCGCTGTTGGTCACCTTGTTGCCTCCGGCGACCGCCATGACCGTCGGCCCGTTCCTGCCCGCACCGGGATCCTCCGTCGCACCCGCCCACGCTGTCCTCACCCCAGAGGAGGTGTCCGGGGAGCTGCGGGACCTAACCTAGGCGGTCCAGGAGATCCGCCTATTCTTGGCCGGGTCCTACGGGCCGCACCTCGCCGCGCTGGCTGAAGTGGCAGCCGCCACTCCTGGCGGCCTTCGCCATGCCCGGCGCTCCGCTGCAGTAGCCGCCGCCGCTGCTCTAGGGCATCCCTGCCGTGCTCGCCGGGCCGCTGTAGCTGCCATCGACCGCCACCACCGCCCCGCCCTAGCTGTAGTGGCAGCCGCCGCTCCTGGCGGCCTTCGCCACGCTCGACGCTCCGCTGCAGCAGCCACCGCCGATCAGCTCCAGCCCCGCATCGACCGCGCCGGCGGGAGTCCAGATCCACCAGATCAAGTTCCCGCTGTCGCCATCACCGCTTCCCCAGGGCATCCCCATCCAGCAGATCAAGTTCCCACCGTCGCCGTCACCGCTTCCAGCTTGGATCACTACCCGCCATGTGTCAGCGGCGGTGAGGCTGCAGGCTGCTGCGCGCGGCTTCCTAGCGCGTCAGCGTGTGCGGGAGATGCGTTGTCTGTAGTCGCCGCTCCTTCCAGCTGCGCTTCGCTGCACAAAGTACATCGCTCTCGTCCGCTACATCGGGGATCTTGGGAATGTTGCTTTCCCCGCGGGCAACGACCTCAAAGTCTGCGACATCGGCGGTTGGGGGGGGGGCGCACCCCTCCTCGTCATTCTCCATCGCAAGCCCTCCACTCTTCTCTGTGCGGTGCATACCAACAGTCGTCCGGCAGGGAGAAGGCAGGGTGTCACTGACAGGAGCGCACCGTGTAGCACCACTGCATTCCGCCGGCCACCGCGAGGGCGCCTCTGCTGGTTGCTCTTGCGACCACTTCCAGGTGGCCATACACATGCACTCCTCTTGTCCAAATGGTGTCCATGGGATCCAGGTAGCTGTACACGTGCACGTCTGACGTGCGGATGGTGTTCACTTTTTGTTAAGGGGTCCAAAAATAAAGCGTCCCAGTCCATTTCAGGTTGAGAGTAATAAAACAAGGCGAGATGTAAAAGGCTTGTTTTTAGTCTTGGGGAACGCAGTAATTTCAAAATTTTCCTATGTACACGCAAGATCTATCATGGCGACTACATCAACCGCGTTGTCATAACGTTTCCGCTTACGATCTATGAGGGTACGTACGTGCCGGTGTCAAAACCGGTGGATCTCGGGTAGGAGGTCCCGAACTGTGCGTCTAAGGCGGATGGTAACAGGAGGCAGGGGACACGATGTTTACCCAGGTTCGGGCCCTCTTGATGGAGGTAATACCGTACGTCCTCCTTGATTTTTCTTGATGATATGAGTATTACAAGAGTTGATCTACCGTGAGATCAGAGAGGATAAACCATAGAAGCTAGCCTATGGTATGATTTTATGTTGTCCTACGGACTAAAACCCTCCGGTTTATTTAGACACCAGAGGGGGCTAGGGTTACACAGAGTCGGTTACAAGGGAGGAGATATACATATCCGTATTGCCTAGCTTGCCTTCCACGCCAAGTAGAGTCCCATCCGGACACGGGACGAAGTCTTCAATCTTGTATCTTCATAGTCCAACAGTCCGGCCAAAGGATATAGTCCGGCTATCCGGAGACCCCCTAATCCAAGACTCCCTCAGTAGCCCCTGAACCAGGCTTCAATGATAATGGGTCCGGCGCGCAGTATTGTCTTCGTCATTGCAAGGCGGGTTCCTCCTCCGAATACTCCATGGACGAGTTTAAACACCAGAATAGTGTCCGGCCCTGAATAATAAGTTCCACATACCACTGTAGAGAGAATAATATTTCCACAAATCTAATCTGCTGACACGTCTTGACAGCATGACATCACGCCAGGGCCCGGTCATTATTCAAACCATTTTTCTCAACCAGCACCGCACATATCGCGAGGCGGTTTTCTTGACACGTCTTGTCAACACAGAGATCGTGTTCCCCTTATTACGGGATTCTCATCAATACGGACGTGGGTAATCCAACCACGCCTTCAATTACGGTGCCTAGGGAATAAGCGGTTTTATCAGGCAAGTGGGGAGACACAACGCCTCTTCCGCCCTTATAAAGGGATGAGGATTTGCTCTTTTCACCCACGCCTTCTTCCTTGCTTACCCATTCCCGCACACTCGAGCTCTAGCGCCCAAGCTCGCGTTCTTCCTCTCAGACTACTCCAAGCATGTCCGGAGTAGGAGACAAGTGGATGGTATCCTCTGTCACGGAGGAGAACATCAAAAAGTTACGGGAAGCCGGATATCTAGCCGCGAACATCGCGCACCGGCTGCCAGATGCAGGGCGGATCATCCCTACGCCCGAACCCCATGAGAGGGTAGTTTTTCTTACCCACTTCGTCCGCGGACCGGGATTTCCTCTCCAACCATTCGTCCGCGGACTCATGTTCTACTACGGGCTGGATTTTCATGATCTGGCCCCCCAACTTCATCCTCAACATCTCGTCGTTTATCGTCATGTGCGAGGCCTTCCTCCGCATCAAGCCCCATTTCGGCCTATGGCTGAAGACTTTTAATGTCAAACCAAAGGTGGTGGTCGGCCAGCAGGCAGAGTGCGGAGGCGCCATGGTGGGCAAGATGCCTAACGTCACCTGGCTCGAGGGCTCCTATGTGGAGACCATAAAGGGGTGGCAATCGGGGTGGTTCTACATCACCGAGCCGCGCGACTCCAACTGGGTGGCGGCCCCCAAATTTCAATCCGGAGTCCCCACGCGGCTCACCTCCTGGAAAGAGAAGGTCTTGTCCTGGGGTTCTTCGGTAGAGATGACCGGACTCCAGACCTGCATCCAGAACATGATGAACAAGAAAATCAAGCACGTCAACGTGGTCCAGGTTATGCTCTCCCGCTGGATCCTTCCGTGTCAACGACGGGCATTTGATTTATGGGAGTTTGACTCGGCCAAGCACCAGACGCTGCGAGAGCTCTATGACACGACGCACGAGGACGTCTGGAGGGTGCTGTTCAAGAGCGCCGAGATTCCTCCCTCATTCACCGAGGACCGCGGACTCAGCGCAAAGCGCCGCGCCCATCCGGTAGGCTTTTTATATCTCTCAGGGTATTTATTTGCCCCGGTTTAGTTATGTACATGATCTAAGCTTCCATGTCATTAACAGGACTGGATAGAGACAGCGGAGCGACTTAATTGCCCAGCCCCCCTGCACGAGGATCCTGCAGACGCTCTTCTAACGAAGATGCTAACTCCGGCACCTTATGAGGTGCCGGCAAAGAAGGCCCAGAAGAAGGCCACGGGGACCTGAAAGGGTCTCCGGCGCAAGGTTGTATCGGACTCATCGTCCGATGACTCCGACGCGCACTCCTCCCACGGGAACGAGGAGGAGGAGAAAAGCTCTCCTCCCCAGCCGGGGGAGACAAGAAAAGGAAGGCCGACCCATCCGGGGAAGCCGAAGGGTCCAAGAGGGGAAGGACCCTCTCTCCGGACTATGCCACGACGGCCGCCGACAGCGGCGACGAGTGGCTACCCAGGGATAAGCCCCTGGCGAAGTCGTAAGTGTACGGACACCATAGTACTTCATGGTATGTTATATTACACTGCTTCTCCTCATGCCGAACATGATTATGCAGTCCGTCCCGAGCTCATCTCGATGTACCCTCGTCGAGCGACTCTTTGGACTCGTCGGATATGAACAGCGGTTCTCCTCCGACGGCTTCCACCCCTCGCCCTACGGAAAATGCCGAGGTGTTTTCTCAAAAGGCACCGAGCCAAGGGGAGGTGGTCCTGGGGGAGCCTCGCGGCGACTTCCCGGACCCTGGGTACCAAGGGAGCGAGGCTCCTACGGGCTCCGAGTTCGGGCCCCAGCCGGACACTGCGCCGAAACCTCCGATGGTTCCGGACTCCAGCAGGCGGCCCCCCGTTAAGGGGGGCCAACCATCTGTGCCGGTTTCCTCTGTCCATCCAGAGGCACCGGACAACTTGCTGGAAGCGCTTCACAGCGCTTCCATCGACGAAGAGCAACACACTATCATGAGCGCGGTGGTCGAAAAGGTTCAGTCTGCGAAAAACAGACTGGCCGAAGCTTGCGCCAGCCTCCTAACAGGCTTTGAGGTAAGCGATCAAAATATAAGAAAATGGTACCGCATAGATAGTAGCCCCTGATGCTCTGTTCAGCGTTCAAGAAGAAAAGCCGAATAGAGGATCAAATGATGACTCAGGATTCTAATCAGAATGTATCTATGTGTATGTGCAGGCTTCGCTGCTCGCCGCTACCACTCGTACTGCGGAGGTCTCTTGTCGCATCCCTAGCTTCTGGTGTTGCCTAGTGTTTGCATCTTGCTTGCATCATGTTTAAATTTCTGAAACTTGAATTGAGGATTGTTGAAACCTCAGAAATCTGATTAAAAGAAGGGCAAGCACCCTTTAAATAGCATTCTGTGAATCCAAAATGCCCTAAAATAGTTTTGTGCATTTTGGCAAGAGTTATATATCAAACCAAAATTCTGGAACATTTTTAAGGAATTATTTGGCCTCTGAATTTAAATAAATAATCTATTTGAATTTGGGGATATATTCATAATATATGATGAATATATTTTCAAATGCTCTGAAATGTTTTATGTACTTTTGGAATAGTCCACAGAGGTAACATAAAATATCTCAGAGTGTTTTGGCACTGTTTTGAATTCATTTTGAATTTTGAATCAGTGGCAAAATGTATAAATAAAAACAAAACAAAACAGAGATAAAATTAGAAAAGGCAGAGGACTTACCATGTCCTTACCTGGCGCCCACCAACCGGCCCAGCACCCTAGCTGGCCGGCCCAGCCCAGCAGGCCCAGGTGCTAGTCGTCCCCAATCTCCTGCCAGTGGGCAGGAGGGCGCGTGCCGTCGCGCGCTGGCCACGCGCCGGGCCACCTCCTGCTTGCCGCTCACCCTCGATGCCCTGGCCTTCTCTGGTGACGCCACACTACCCCCGACTCTCTCTCTCTCTCTCGCTCTCCCTCGTCCCCATTCCCCCTGGCTCTCTCCCTCTCACCGGCCGAGCGCGTCCGTCGCCGCCATTCATTGCCTGCGTAGCCACCGCTGCTCCCGTGTCGCCCTGAGCAGCCCAAGAGGCTCCGCCTGGTCCCCCTCTTCCTCCTAGCCAAGCCACACAAGCTGAGGATCACCATGCCGTCATCTTCGAGCTCGTCACCACCGCATCTGCTCACCGGACTGTGCTGGTCGATTCGCCGCCGTCTCCGCCTCCCCGAGCTCGCCTTCTACCGCATCCAACCCACCGTGAGCTCCTGCACCTTTCCCCCCTAACCCTGTGGCTTGCCTCTCACCATAGCCGTCGTTTTGCTGATGGTCGTAGCAAGTTTCCGCCTGAGCTCGCCGTCGGCATAGCTCTGGTGACAATTTGGTCACCCCGGCGAGCTCAACACGTTCATAGTGCCCCGTAGAGCATTCCTAGCACAAAAACTAGCCTTCTCACTCTCTGCAGCATCGAACCCGTGGTCGCACGAACTCCGGCCGCCGCTGCCAAGCTCGCCGGCGTCGTTTCCGGCCTCCCCGCACCCAACCGCCTGCACCACTAGACGCGCGCGAGCTCCGGCTACTCGTAGATGGGCTTCGCCGTTGATTTGGTCGCCGGAGGAAGATTTCCGAGCCTCGCCGCCGCGTCGGGCCTCGCCGGCATCGAGTCGCCGGTGGATTAGCCCCGGGTTGACCAGGGATTTGACCCCCCTGGGTCACTGACATACGGGCCCCGCCCAGCTAACCAAGTTAGTTAGGGTTAATCTAAATTAAATTAGCTAGTTAGCCACTGACATATGGGCCCCACTGCCTAACTAATCGACTAACAATAATAGATTAAGGTTAATCTAATTGCAGCGGGCCCACGCGTCAGCTTTGACTATGCTGACGTGTACGTTGACCCGGACCCACTGGCCAGCCATGTCCCTGCCCTATTACAGTTACGTGCGGGTCCCACTTATCATGTTTGACCTGGACCGCGCCCTGTTGACCTGCTGAGGTCAGCATGACCTAAAGCTGACGCTATAAATTATTTTATGGATTTAAGTTTATTCAGGAAATTCCAGAAAATAGTTAAAACTTCTAAAAATCATAGAAATTCAACCGTAACTCCAAATAAGATAAATTATATATGAAAAATTATCAGAAAAATTCAAGGAATCTATATGTACCATTTTCATGCATGTTTTAACAATGTTTGTCCTCTGTTTTAGACAAAACAAATAAAGGGCATTTAAATAATCATATATGGAGTTGGAATTTGAATCTTGTATTCAAACCAACTTCATTTAAATCATAACTAGATGCATTAGCTCAAATCACAGCATATTGCCATGTCATGATCATGCATCATATTGTCGCATATGCATTGATTGTGTTCTTCTCTATTGCCGGTGTTTGTCCCCCTTCAGTAGACGACGTTCCGACGATGTGATCGATGACACCGATGAAGAACTATACTATCTTCAGAAATGCCAGGCAAGCAAAACCCCCTTGTTCATTCCGATACAATCCCACTCTCTCGCTCCTGCTCTCTTTTACTGCATTAGGACAACAACGTTTCAACTGTTACATGCTGCGGTAGCTGAGCCCCTTTCCTCTGCATGACCTGTCATTGCCACAGTAAATAGATGAAACCCACTAGCATGAGTAGGAGTTGTTTGAGCCCTGATGTGCCTACTCATTCATGTTTGTTTGTCATGCCTGCTACTGCTTAGAGTTGAGTCAGGTCTGATTCATCGGGGATGAATTGGAATGTGGTGAACATGTCCTACTGTTGAGAGCTAAGTGTGTGAACATGATTTGGTAAAGGTAGCGGTGAGAGGCCATGTAGGAGTACCTGGTGGGTTGTCTCATTGCAGCCGTTCTTAGGAACTGAGTTCTGTGTTTGTGATCCATGAACAGTTACTACCACACATTGGGTTCCGGTAACTCAACCCCTCTCAACTTATTAATCCACTCGATCTCTGTCCAGGAGTTGCAACTAGTTTCTGGTGTTTGTAGGTAGTGTTAGTAGTCTACCAAGTGGCACCCGGTACAGGTGGGCTTGGGACAGACTAGGCACAGTGGCCCGGTGTACCAAGTGGCACCCGGATGGTGGGCTTGGGAACCCTGTACACATCGTTTGGGGCCGTGAGCGACACCCCAGCCGGATCTCCTTGCGGATGGAACCCGAATAGGCGATAAACCTAGACGAGAGACTTGTGTGGTTAGTCAGGTCGTGTCCGACTCCCTCGCCCGGCTTCCGCTTTAAGGTTGCCGAGGTACATGACGTGTACAGGGCGATAAGTGGCAAGAGCGTGTGTGAAGAAGTACACCCGTGCAGGGTTATCATTATCTATTCAAATAGCCGGATTCCTCGGATATGGAAACTTGGACCCCTTGCATAGTTCATGGACAAGTGAAAGTGGATACTCTAAAATGCGCAAGATAAGCGTGAGTGCTATGGATGGCGTTCTCGTAGGGAGACGGGAGCGGATCCATAGTGGTGTATTGATATGGTGAATATGTGGACTCGTGTGCGCCACCTCAAAGAGTTACTTGCAGTCGTAGTTCAGGATAGCCATCGAGTCAAAGCTGGCTTGCTGCAGTTAAACTCCACCATCCCTTCGTTGACAATGATGCATATGTAGTTAGCTCTGATGTAAGTCTTGCTGAGTACATTTGTACTCACGTTTGCTTAAATTATGTTTTTGCAGAGAGACGTCAATCTCGCTAGTAGTTCCACGTGGACTTCGATGTTTAGCTTGTTACCTCAGCTATGATCTTGTACCTTGGGAGGGTCATGTAGATAGTCAGGCTTCTGAGCCTTCTTCATTTGTAGTTGTCTGTACTCAAACAAGTTAAGCTTCCGCATGTGCTTGTTGCTTGTATGCTCTGAATGTTGGGTCATGAGACCCATGTTTGTAATATCTCGCTCCTCGGAGCCTAATGAATAAATACTTTGAGTCGTAGAGTCTTGTTGTGATGCCATGTTGTATTGCACATATTGAGCATATTGTGTGTATGATTGAAATGCTTGGTATGTGTGGGATCCGACAACCTAGTTGTTTATCCTTGGTAGCCTCTCTTATGGGGAAATGTAGTCTTGTGCTTCCATGAGCCATAGTAGTCCGCTACAGCCCGGTTCACCGGAGTCCTGCTAGCCCAGCACTACTGCTCCGGAACACTTGACTGGCCAGCATGTGATTCAGTTCGTTCCTGTGTCTGTCCCTTCAGGGAAATGTCACGCGGTGACATCCGGAGTCCTGCCTAGCCTGCTACAGCCTGGTTCACCGGAGTCCTGTTAGCCCAGTGCTACAGCCCGGAATCGCACGCTGCTGACCGACATGCTCGATGTTGATTCATGTATGTCTGTCCCCGTAAGTTAGTGCCACTTTGGCTTCACGACTAGTCATGTCGGCCCGGGTTCTCTGTCATATGGATGCTAGCGACACTATCATATACGTGAGCCAAAAGGCGCAAACGGTCCCGGGCCATGGTAAGGCGACACCCGTGGGAATACCGTGCGTGAGGCCGCAACGTGATATGAGGTGTTATCGGCTAGATCGATGTGACTTGGAATCGGGGTCCTGACAGCTTTGGTATCAGAGCCTGACTGCCTGTAGGATTACCAAGCCAAACCGGTTGAAGTTGAGTCTAGAAATGCTTTAGTTATGTAAGGGAATTGATTGTGGAAGGGAACGTAAGGCTCTTTTACTCCTTATCCTCATGACCTTCTGATCTGAGTCATCTTATCTTTTCTACGGGGTTAAGAACTAGGCTTCTCTTCTATCTCTCAGGATGACGTGTTACTAAACCGTAGTTGCCTAGGATTGTTGAGTTCAAGCCTCAGCTCAGTTCCCACTACTTCCATATGTTCATAGCTGGCCTCAAAACCTTGATATTGTGATGTTGAGTGGTTATGCTACCATTTTTGCAGGTTGTCTCAAATCTTTTTGAGAAATTACAGCCGTTATGCTGTCCGAGTCATCCCAGGTTTCTAGACAATCTGATGCATTTGCAAATCCCTTTCTCCTGTGTTCGATGTCTTTTGGGCCAATCTAACCATACTATCTGATGCGTTGAGGTAATTTATTGCCTCGACATATATGTTGGAGTTGTTATTATGATCCTAGGTGTCTCAGAAGATTACCTAGTAATCTAGCTATGTTTTGTGTTCCCCGTGTGATGATTCTGGCCATCATTCTCGAAAGCATCCTGTGATGCCAATTAGTAGTAGGTATTCTACTCCTGTGTTCTTGACCCAAGAATCACTCTGTTCACTTCGTGTTGATATTGTTGCTAGTTCCTTTAGGATATTAGTAACCTTTGCGATAGTCCTTGAGGTCCATGGTATTTCCTTCTTCCAAATACCATGAACCATTAAGGAAGAAGTTCTTTGAACCAAAAGATCACCATTAGAGTACTCCTGAGGAGTTCTCCATTCATAATTGTGACTCTGCCAGTCCTACCTCTCAGCATGGGTTATCCGGAAGAAATATGTTGAACTTGTTCGACATACTAACCTATGCATCCACAACTCAGAAAGATATATGTTCCTTTGAGTTGTCCCTCTGTAGTTGTATTCCGATCCTTGTCTATCAGTTGATAGCCAAGTTTATGTCGTGCATTCGTGTTATCGATGCCTATTATTCTTGTGGTCCATCGAGCCATTCTATTCCGGAATGACTAGGAGAAACAAACTCCAGCACCTCATCCATTTCTTGGACTGGTCAAAGTAGTTGTATTCCGTAGATCAAAATGCCAATCCAGCTTTTGTTCTGTTCTACCTCGGAGTATTACCCCCTTTATGTCAGATTGTCATAGGAATTGCAGCATCTCTCATGAATTCTTGACGTAGTGATACTCTCTCCATCATTATTCATTTCTCGGTTTCCGTGTTGTTGCAACCGGAATGTCGACAAGTGAATCGTGATGTGTGAAATCAATACTCCTAGCAACCCCGTTGCTTCGTAGTTAAAGGACAATAACTTCATTCTTAGCATGTTGGTTATTGAATCATCGTTCTAAGGTAGATTGTGCTACCTAATCATTTTTTTCTAGTGCACTCTTCGATGAATGAGTTAGGAGTGTGTTAATCCATCACTCTCTTGATCACATTGTCTTGCCCTAAAAAGCAAGATTGTTCTCGAGCTTAGTAACATATCGGTGGTTTGTGATGTTCCGAATATCTTCTTGGAAGTAATACCAGGTTGTCACCTGCCCGCTATGTTGAGTTCGTGATCATGTTGGTTTTCCTCCAAACCGTCCTTTCTCCAAGAATCTGTGTCGGATACCCTGAGCAAGTTGGTTAAGCTAAACAACAACTTGGAGAGTTGAAAGATAAAAGCTTGTCCGACTCAGTTCATTCCAAAGGGATATCTTGCGTGTGTGTGTGTGTGTGTGTTGAAGAAAGATGATATCTTCATCAATTGATCCTCGTGATCAATTGTCGGTGCTATTGTCTTACCCAAACTTTGATTTGAGTGTGGGCTATCGTCAAATCAAATCAGAACCAATGATATTCGTAATGTTGTCTTACTCGTGGTTGATTCCTCGAGCATACATCATTATATTCTTTGGGTCTGACCAATGCTATCACCGTGTTCACTTAATTATGGAATTCCATTTATATGGAAACCTGGATGAATTGTTGTTGAGCCCATCGACAACATCCATGTCCTCTCCATGATTTTGTCGAACATTAAGTGAGTGTTGGAAACTTTTGAAAGCATCTCTTCATGCTAGCTCATGAAGCATATGTTGGATGAAAGAAGTGACTTCCTCTGATTCACATGCATTTGGTGCAAGTTGCCGCTGTGAGTTCGAGAAAGTTAGTTTTTCTTCCTCTAGAATCATCCCAAGTCAGTCATGCACGTGCGAAGTATTCCATGGTCTAATAGACTGATCATCTTCATTCCATATGAATTCCATAGCACACTAAGCCACTGATTGATCTGTTCCAGGAAAAGGAGTTGTTGTGCTATCCTAGGTCATGCACAAGATTTCGATATCCTCAATGATGGTTCCCCACTAGAACTCGGTAGTGTTTTATTATAAGACTACTATGTGGTCATACTTGTCCGGGACAACGTGTTCACATGTTGTAGCAGAACCAGCTCATGTTTTGGAGCTTGCTATCGCAGTTCATTCCCTGAGAATCTCGCAACGTCGTCTCGTCGATTTGTGTTGCAAACTTTCATTTTCCTTTCTAGACTCGATGAGTCTGGAATATCCTGACACCAACCAGATCTGAATCTCAGGCATATATGATGGTTGGAGCATTTTCTAAGAACTACAATATTGGTCCCTCGATAACCGGTAAAGTGGATGTCGTGGCCAACACATCCAGCCGGAAGACCTATTATTGTAGTATCTCGATTGAAGAAATTTGGCCACCTCCCCATGAGGATTTCGTAGGATTTACCTTCGTAGTTAATCCTTACGGATTCTTGTGCTCCCGAAGTCCGACCTTTTACTTGATGTCCTAGATACCAAACCATATCAATAAATGGGTTATCCTAGCACATCAAGGAGAACATTAGAAGCGGAGTGCTAAATGTCTCTCGGTCGATCATCCAGATTTTGGTTCCTTGGCCTCGCGAAGGTGAAATCTGAGAAAGTGTTATCTTCCTTTGCATCTGCATCATCCATCACCATTCATCATGGTGGTATGTTGTGTTGCCAGGATCCTTGACATAGATATTGGTAAAACCTTGATGAATATGGAGATGCTCAAGTTCTTGAGAGCACGTGCAAGAACTAGGTTTTACCATTGGTGTTAACTGGGATTTGCTTCCAGTTTCCTCGGTTATGTTATAACCTTTTCAAACAGTGGACTCACTCTCGACTGTTGAGTTCTTCCCCAGTTACCAGAATCATTCCCAACATTTGCATTTTTTCCCAGTTTGCACCTCAGTAGTTGTTGTTCAGGATCATCTTCAAAAGTGGATTTACCATGGGTCCCATCCATTCCGATGATAAGCAAAATCATCCATTGCGTTGTCTTCAACAAGGTAGTCCACATCATCCATTCTAGTATGAGTATGCTATTTCTTCAAGCTCCTTCACGCGATCGTTTGTGATTGCCTCAGGCTGGTGAGAAGAGTTTCAATGATCTCTGAATCAAAAGTAATTCTTTTTGCCACTTAAGGGAATAATTCTACGAGTCACCTTCCCCGAGGTATCACGTTACGAAATCATGGCAAATATCTCCTTGCTACTTTGAAATTCATGCTCCATCTTATTCGAGTATGGAATTGTTGCCTACCTAGTGAACCTTCGCCATCCGTTTCACTCCATCCCTCTAGGTGTATGCTTCGTGTCTCAGCTTGAGAGATGTTACTATGTCTCATTCCATGAGTTGATCTTGTGATCATTAAGATGATCCTAAGTTGCTCGAACCTCAGGAAGGTCGATTCTTCTTAAATTCTTCCTTTCCACTCGTTGTCATGTTGGATGTAGTTCTCAAAGCAAGACGTCGAGATCAAGGTGATGCAATGAATCAACATCCTCGAGAAAGACATCTGGATCCTGAAGATTGTGATAGCTTGTGTCCCTCTGTCTTCTTACCTCACGACTTGAATCTCTGGACGAGATTCTTGTTTAGTAGGGGTGAGGTGTCACATCCCTAGCTTCTGGTGTTGCCTAGTGTTTGCATCTTGCTTGCATCATGTTTAAATTTCTAAAACTTGAATTGAGGATTGTTGAAACCTCAGAAATCTGATTAAAAGAAGGGCAAGCACCCTTTAAATAGCATTCTGTGAATCCAAAATGCCCTAAAAATAGTTTTGTGAATTTTGGCAAGAGTTATATATCAAACCAAAATTCTGGAACATTTTTAAGGAATTATTTTCTCTCTGAATTTAAATCAATAATCTATTTGAATTTTGGGATATATTCATAATATATGATGAATATATTTTCAAATGCTTTGAAATGTTTTATGTACTTTTGGAATAGCCCAGAGAGGTAACATAAAATATCTCAGAGTGTTTTGGCACTGTTTTGAATTCATTTTGAATTTTGAATCAGTGGCAAAATGTATAAATAAAAACAAAACAAAACAGAGATAAAATTAGAAAAGGCAGAGGACCTACCATGTCCTTACCTGGCGCCTACCAACCGGCCCAGCCCAGTAGGCCCAGGTGCCAGTCGTCCCCAACCTCCTGCCAGTGGGCAAGAGGGCGCGTGCCGTCGCGCGCTGGCCACGCGCCGGGCCACCTCCTGCTTGCCGCTCGCCCTCGTTGCCCTGGCCTTCTCTGGTGACGCCACACTACCCCCGACTCTCTCTCTCTCGCTCTCCCTCGTCCCCATTCCCCCTGGCTCTCTCCCTCTCACCAGCCGAGCGCGTCCGTCGCCGCCGTTCACTGCCTGCGTAGCCACCGCCGCTCCCGTGTCGCCTTGAGCAGCCCAAGAGGCTCCGCCTGGTCCCCCTCTTCCTCCTCACCAAGCCACGCAAGCTGAGGATCACCATGCCGTCGTCTTCGAGCTCGTCACCACCGCATCTGCTTGCCAGACTTCGCCGGTCGATTCGCCGCCTTCTCCGCCTCCCCGAGCTCGCCTTCTACCGCATCCAACCCACCGTCAGCTCCTGCATGTTTCCCCCCTAACCCTGTGGCTTGCCACTCGCCGTAGCCGTCGTTTCGCTGATGGCCATAGCAAGTTTCCGCCTGAGCTTGCCGTCGGCGTAGCTCCGGTGACCATTTGGTCACCCCGGCGAGCTCAACGCGTTCATAGTGCCCCGTAAAGCATTCCTAGCACAAAAACTAGCCCGCTCGCTCTCTGCAGGATCGAACCCGTGGTCGCCCGAACTCCGGCCGCCGCTGCCAAGCTCGCCAGCGTCGTTTCCGGCCTCCCCGCACCCAACCGCCTGCACCACTCGACGCGCGCGAGCTCCAGCTACTCGTAGATGGGCTTCGCCGTTGATTTGGTCGCCGGAGGAAGATTTCCGAGCCTCGCCGCCGCGTCGGGCCTCGCCGGTGTCGAGTCGCCAGTGGATTAGCCCCGGGTTGACCAGGAATTTGACCCCCCTGGGTCACTGACATACGGGCCCCGCCCGGCTAACCAAGTTAGTTAGGGTTAATCTAAATTAAATTAGCTAGTTAGCCACTGACATATGGGCCCCACTGCCTAACTAATCGACTAACAATAATAGATTAAGGTTAATCTAATTGCAGCGGGCCCACGCGTCAGCTTTGACTATGCTGACGTGTACGTTGACCCGGACCCACTGGTCAGCCTCTGTCCCTGCCCTATTACACTGACGTGCGGGTCCCACTTGTCATGTTTGACCTGGACCGCGCCCTGTTGACCTGCTGAGGTCATCATGACGTAATGCTGACGCTATAAATTATTTTATGGATTTAAGTTTATTCAGGAAATTCCAGAAAATAGTTAAAACTTCTAAAAATCATAGAAATTCAACCATAACTCCAAATAAGATAAATTATATATGAAAAATTATCAGAAAAATTCAAGGAATCCATCTATACCATTTTCATGCATGTTTGAACAATGTTTGTCCTCTGTTTTAGACAAAACAAATAAAGGACATTTAAATAATCATATATGGAGTTGGAATTTGAATCTTGTATTCAAACCAGCTTCATTTAAATCATAACTAGATGCATTAGCTCAAATCACAGCATATTGCCATGTCATGATCATGCATCATATTGTCGCATATGCATTGATTGTGTTCTTCTCTATTGCCGGTGTTTGTCCCCCTTCAGTAGACAACGTTCCGATGATGTGATCGATGACACCGATGAAGAACTATACTATCTTCAGAAATGCCAGGCAAGCAAAACCCCCTTGTTCATTCCGATACAATCCCACTCTCTCGCTCCTGCTCTCTTTTACTACATTAGGACAAGAACATTTCAACTATTACATGCTGCCATAGCTGAGCCCCTTTCCTCTGCATGACCTGTCATTGCCACAGTAAATAGATGAAACCCACTAGCATGAGTAGGAGTTGTTTGAGACCTGATGTGCCTACTCATTCATGTTTGTTTGTCATGCCTGCTACTGCTTAGAGTTGAGTCAAGTCTGATTCATCGGGATGAATTGGAATGTGGTGAACATGTCCTACTGTTGAGAGCTAAGTGTGTGAACACAATTTGGTAAAGGTAGCGGTGAGAGGCCATGTAGGAGTACCTGGTGGGTTGTCTCATTGCAGCCGTTCTTAGGAACTGAGTTCTGTGTTTGTGATCCATGAACAGTTACTACCACACATTGGGTTCCGGTAACTCGACCCCTCTCAACTTATTAATCCACTCGATCTCTGTCCAGGAGTTGCAACTAGTTTCTGGTGTTTGTAGGTAGTGTTAGTAGTCTACCAAGTGGCACCCGGTACAGGTGGGCTTGGGACAGACTAGGCACAGTGGCCCGATGTACCAAGTGGCACCCAGATGGTGGGCTTGGGAACCCCGTGAGCGACACCCCGGCCGGATCTCCTTGCGGATGGAACCCGAATAGGCGATAAACCTGGATGAGAGACTTGTGTGGTTAGTCAGGTCGTGGCCGACTCCCTCGCCCGGCTTCCGCTTGAAGGTTGCCGAGGTACATGACATGTACAGGGTGATAAGTGGCGAGAGCATGTGTGAAGAAGTACACCCCTGCAGGGTTATCATTATCTATTCGAATAGCCGGATTCCTCGGATATGGAAACTTGGACCCCTTGCATAGTTCATAGACAAGTGAAAGTGGATACTCTAAAATGCGCAAGATAAGCATGAGTGCTATGGATGGTGTTCTCGTAGGGAGACGGGAGCAGAACCATAGTGGTGTATTGATATGGTGAATATGTGGACTCGTGTGCGCCACCTCAAAGAGTTACTTGCAGTCGTAGTTCAGGATAGCCACCGAGTCAAAGCTGGCTTGCTGCAGTTAAACTCCACCATCCCTTTGTTGATAATGATGCATATGTAGTTAGCTATGATGTAAGTCTTGCTGAGTACATTTGTACTCACATTTGCTTAAATTATGTTTTTGCAGAGAGACGTCAATCTCGCTAGTAGTTCCACGTGGACGTCGACGTTTAGCTTCTTACCTCAGCTATGATCTTGTACCTTGGGAGGGTCTTGTAGATAGTCAGGCTTCTGAGCCTTCTTCATTTGTAGTTGTCTGTACTCAGACAAGTTAAGCTTCCACATGTGCTTGTTGCTTGTATGCTTTGAATGTTGGGTCATGAGACCCATGTTTGTAATATCTCGTTCCTCGGAGCCTAATGAATAAATACTTTGAGTCATAGAGTCATGTTGTGATGCCATGTTGTATTGCACATATTGAGCATATTGTGTGTATGATTGAAATGCTTGGTATGTGTGGGATCCGACAACCTAGTTGTTTATCCTTGGTAGCCTCTCTTATGGGGAAATGTAGTCTTGTGCTTCCATGAGCCATAGTAGTCCGCTACAGCCCGGTTCACCGGAGTCCTGCTAGCCCAGCACTACTACTCCGGAACACTTGACTGGCCGGCATGTGATTCAGTTCGTTCCTGTGTCTGTCCCTTCGGGGAAATGTCACGCGGTGACATCCGGAGTCCTGCCTAGCCTGCTACAGCCCGGTTCACCGGAGTCCTGTTAGCCCAGAGCTACAGCCCGGAATCGCACGCTGCTGACCGACATGCTCGATGTTGATTCATGTATGCCTGTCCCCGTAAGTTAGTGCCACTTTGGGTTCACGACTAGTCATGTCGGCCCGGGTTCTCTGTCATATGGATGCTAGCGACACTATCATATACGTGAGCCAAAAGGTGCAAACGGTCCCGGGCCATGGTAAGGCGACACCCATGGGAATACCGTGCGTGAGGCCGCAAAGTGATATGAGGTGTTATCGGCTAGATCGATGTGACTTGGAATCGGGGTCCTGACATCTCTGCACTGAAGTAGGACCTAGTGCGGTCCAAGACCGAGCTTGGCCTTACCAAGAGGCAGCTCGAGGAGAACAAAGGTAAGCAATACCTTTGTCTATATATTAGAAAGGAGTTCGGGTGTAAGGTAATAGGATCATCATGGATTTGTCAGGGGCCACGACCGAAGTGGCGACCCTGAGGGAGGCGTTGGCCAAGGCCGAAGACAAAGCGGCCAAGGAGCGCATTGAACGGGAGAAGCAAGAAGCCCGAGTAGGCGAGGTGCAGCAAGAGCTCGAGGCTCTTGCCAAGAAGCACGAGTCCTTGGAGCTGGACTCGAAGACGCGAGAGTCTGAGCTTGCGCAGGCGCTTGAAAGCGTCCGGAGCGCCAAGGCCGAAGCCCACAAGGCCCTTCAGGAGATTGATGCGGTGAAGAAGATAGCAGCGGGTAAGGCATTCATTATGCAAAGCAAGTATGTGAAGGAGACTTTCCTTTTTCTTACCCGAGTTCAGAGCTCTCCAGGAGCGTTTGCAGATCTTCCCCGCAGTGTACTGGATGCTGCAGAGTTTTACCGAGCTGAGGAGGGGAGTTTTGCGGAGAAGTTGTTCTGGTCTCAGTATACTGGGACCGAACACCCCGTGCCCTTGAGTGACCAGCTGAAGCAGTTGGTCGAGCTTCACAAGGCGGCCGAACAGGCCATGAGGAGCCTTATAGTCCGGATGTGGCCTGGCGAGCACCTGTCCGGCAGCTACTTCGATCTGGTGAGGCGGCTTGTGGAAGCCTGCCCATGGCTTGAAGTCATAAAGCGGTCCATCTGCATCGAAGGTGCACGTAGGGCTCACTACAAAAAAATACACTTCCGTGATGATACATGTTTGTCACAGTAGGTCGCTTTTTTTTGTCATGCATGTACATCCATGACAAATTTATGACAGAATCAAGATAGTCATACTTGTGCTGTCGTAGAAGTGTTCCATGACATTACCAAAATTATCACCACGAAAGTGTCCACTTCCATGACGATAAATCGCGCGTCACAGAAGTGCTTTTGTCAAGGGTGACCGACACGTGGCATCCACCGTAACGGAACGCCGTTAAGCTATCAGGTCGGGTTTTGGATCTGATAACCCGTTAACAGCCCCGACCAATGGGGATTTTCCACGTGTAAAATCATCATTGGCTAGAGGAAACACGTGTCGGCTCATCGTCGGGACAGATGTCATCCACTCACTGGACAGAAGGCGCCTATGATACGTCAACACGTGGCACGACCCAACTAAAGGCCCACAAGATTTTGCGGACCATAATGGGCCGGCCCAGCTAAAGGCCCGCAAGATTTTGCGGACCATAATGGGCTGGCCCAGCTAAAGGCCCACAAGATTTCATGGGCCATAATGGGCCGGCCCAGGTAAAGGCCCACAAGATTTTCGTGTGCCATAATAGGCCGACCCAGGTAAAGGCCCACAAAATTCTTGCAGATCATAATGGGCCGGCCCAGCTAAAGGCCCACGAGATTTCGCCAACATTAATGGGCCGGCCCAGCTGTAGGCCCACAAGATTTTGAGGACCCTAGTAGGCCGGCCCGTTAACTGGCTGCCATGTTTTAGGCCAAATGCCGGCCCATATTTGATCCGGTCTATTAGTGGCCTGCCACGCTCCGGGCCTAATAGTGGCCCATATGAGATCCGGCCCATTAAAAGCCCACCATGTTCTGGGCCAAATTACGGCCCAGATCAGGTCCGGCCCTTTAAGAGGTTTTGGGCCTAATTATGGCCCATATCAGATTTGGCCCGTCAACTGGACACTATGCTTTTGGGCCCACTTGCTAAAGGCCCACTTAGTAATTCGGCCTGATATTAGCTTTGGCCTGTTAAGGGTCCGTTTAACATTTCGGCCATATATTAATTTCAGCCTGTTAAAAGCCCGTCATATAGTTGGGCCTAACTACGGCCCGGTTTGCATCCGGCCTGCTCGCAGCCGATATCTGATTGGGCCAAACAAGGACCGAGAAAATTTTTCGGCTTGTAAAAGCCCATGATTTGATTCGCACAATCATGGGCCGGGGTTCATTTCGGGCTGCTGCCGGCCCGTGAGCTGATCCGCATGTTTCAGGCCCAACCTACATCGTGATTGCATGACGGCCCAATTATGTACCGTAATTTTACGGTTTGGCCGGTTTACTGCGAAGACAGGATATATATACAGTAAAATAACTGCAGCATCGTGAATAAGAAAAAACCTATACTATACAATAAAGAAATTACGGCATATTACATCCACTGGGCATCAAAGTTCACCACTATGATAATAAAGCACAAGCAGACAGCAGATTACATACACTGGGCATCAAAGATCGCCACCAGTGCAAATAAACACGCCGAAAAAATAATATACAAAACCAACAACACTTCAATAGAGTTCAAGAAAGGTTAGCCCTGCTGGGGAGCTGCAGCGCAAGCAGTTGAGCAAGATGATGAGACTGCGCTTGTTCAACACTTATATCTTACTCTCTCTGAAAGATAAACAAGCAGACAGATGATAGGTTTTGCACATAAAAGTATCAGTGCTGACAATTCATCACATTTCTTACTGACGAATAAAGTGACACAGTTTAAATTTGCATTAACACAATATGGTATTGTTCAGGTCAAGACATGGCAGGAAATGACATTGTGAAGGAGTTGGCAGCTTCACGACGCCACTGGATTACAGATCAAGAACTCATAAGTATCAATGGTTAGTGTGCTGTCAATTTATACCATTTCAGATTGGCAAATAAATAGACGGTTTAAATAATAGTAGAATGATATGACATTGTTCATAGTTAAGACATTGCAGAATATGACATTGTGCTGTAGTGGGTAGGTTCACCACACCACTGGATTACAGATGAAGAACAGAAGCATATATGCAGTGCAAAAGAAGATCACTTGCTCTATATAGTTTAATTTACATGGTATGAAGAAGGAACTTGGTTGTACAACTGAAAACTTAAATTGAGAAAGGATGAACTTTTGTTTATGAACTACATATAATAAACTTTAAACAAGCAATTTGATGCAAACACCAAAAATAAACAGCTATTGCAGTCATGCCTAACCAAATATATACAACAAAGTTTGAGGGCTTGAGATGGACAAACTTACATTATTGGTGAAGACAGGCTCTATAAAGGCCTTGTCCATGCTGATGGGGGGGGGGGGCAATTCAAGAAGTTTACCACAGAATCTTCTTCAAAAGCATTGCCTTTATTCTACATTTTGTTAAGAGTAAATATAGATGTGATAATATACGAAAAATGGAGAATATTTAAGATAAGATGAAGAGTGATGCTACATAACCAAGTAGCTATAAATGTAAGTGCAGCGATACAGGCAAAAGATACAGCCAAGAGCAATGCATAGCTAAACTTCTTTAGTACCAACCTTATGGTAAGAGTAAATATAGATCTGATGTGTAGAAAATGGAGGACAAAGGAAAATAAGCTGCAGAGTGATGGTACATGAACAATTACCTGTCATTATAAGTACACTGATAAAGGACAACATGTACTTACAAGAACAATGCAGAGCTAAAAAAACATTGGCATTGGATATATTCTACACTAATGTAACCATTCATACAGATCAGATAATTTGGAGCGAACAATTGATAGGCAAGCTATCATGCATACTGCTGTCACATAATGAACCAGGTATGTATGCAAGTACAGTGATAACGGACAACAGGTTCTAACAAGATCAAAGCAGCGGGCAACATATTTGCGATATCCTGTCGTTCTTGTCAAACCGGAATTCTTCTTCGAGCAGATTTCCTGCAAAAAAGATCCGTAAGGCACATGCGGAAAAGTAGAAGTTCAAGTTGTCATGTGATTTCATAGACAGTACCTCATACTGGGAACGAGACCAGTGCATAACAAGGTTTTTCCATTCAATGTCTTCTAAATTTAGCACAGGAGACTTCACCGGAAATTCGTTTATAGACTTGCCATCATAGTGTGATTTCCTCAGGTAACACCGATACTGCTGCAATGCTTCCTTGAAAAGCACAAGCATGCTTTGCTCGTCATGACTATCCAGATTGACCCTCGCCTAGTTACAACAATGTAATGTAAATCATTGATGTGTTCAATCAGCAGAAAACATGAAAATAATAACCATGAATAATAGCACTTACACATAAGTTGGATAGGAAGATGTGAAAATGGTGTTTGTCTTCACAATAATCTTCCCATGATGGGAATATATGCACGTAGTCCCGAACAACATTGAAAGCATTGTCTTTTAAACTGGGAATAAATGGAATGGGGTTCCAATCTGCAGGAATTGGCCGTCTCTGCAGTTGGGATAGGTCTTCGGCCGGTGGACTTGCTGTAGTTTTTGCTAGAGTGGGATTTTTCTGTGGTACAGCTGGTGCTATGGCAAATGAAATTGGTATACCTTTTGCTGGAGTGCAGGTCCTGTGTGGTGGGGCTAGTGGTGTGGCCAGTGAAGTATGGGTACAGTCTGCTGGAGTCGGTCCTACGTTTTGTGTCACTAGTTGTACAGCCAATATAAGTGGGGTGCTGTCTGATTTCTCCGGCACCACCACGTTTTTCAAGGACTTTGCTGGTGCTCCTTCAGGTTCGGCAATCACCCTCTTCCTTTTTGATGTCTGATGCACAAGAACATCATTTGAGTGAAAAAACATGGTATGATGACAGATGGAATATGTATTGATAATGGATGGGCATGGCATCTCGACATATATGATGAGTAAACTAAGCAGATGGCGGTGCAACAAAGTAGAAGAAATGCAAGACAACATATGCAAGATATGCGCAATCAATAAAACCTTGCCAAATTAGAACAGGCACCTTGATGGGTGAACAGGGCAGGCCATCTGCCTTTGACTCCTTGAGGTTAGAATAGTCATTAGGATGATATTCTGAACAAGAATCAACAGGTGGGGAGCGTACGAGTTTCATTGCTTCCAGAATGGCACTCAATGCCTTGCTGCCAATTTTGTAAGTCATTGCAGTGTTCCACAATATTCTTCTGATGCGCGGATTCTGATATTCACTGTAATTGCGTATAATATCTAAGAACCATGAAAACATAAATAGTTGTGAGATTATCTTTGTAATGCATATGATATTCTAATATAGGGGCGCCCCTGTAAACACTTGTGTGCTATCACTAGATTCTGATGAGAGAGCTCATGTGTGCTGTAATATGGTGCGTGCATTTATATAATCTGGCACAAGTACATAAAAAAAGGCTCCAGAAGTAAGGATAGCTGGCAGATGATAGGTTCATAATATACTGTATAGAGAGTTTATTGCCAAACCATGATAACAAGAGCACACATCAACTAGGCGATCATAGTGTACATAACAGGGGTACACCATAACTAGGATATATAAATCGGGAAAGTGGAACTGGCTGGAAATTATGGTGTTGTATTGCCGCTAGTAATTGAAAGCCTATCGATCACGTACAGGCCAGCTCTATCAGCTGTTGACTGCAGATGTCCCTGCTCACCTTCCTGACAAGGAACATATTGTGCTTCCCATACAGAACACCGCACGGGCCGCTGGCCGAACCACCAGCCCCACCGCCTGTGTTCCTCCGCCACCCCAACCCCCGCTCCCACCCGCGTCGAGTTTTCTTCGTTCGACGAGGCCCCACCACCGCCCCCACATCCACCTTCCCCACCCGAGCCCCTTCGATCGCACCGACGAACTCCGGCGAGCTCTGAAAAATCGACTGACCCAATTTTGAAATTTACTCTATTGTGATTTAACTAGTGTTGAATATAAAAGGGGAAAACCATAAGCATTGTGAGTATGGTGTTGAGAGTGCCATGGCGGATCTGAAGGTGCAAACTGGACAAAGGCAACTTCGCAACCAAGACAAGAAATCAGAGTAAAGCAGTGGCGATCTATTTTCTTGCTGCGATAAATAAGTTGAGCAGATATGAAAGAGTACCGCCTCTGGTGCGGCGCCGTGTACGCATCCGCTGAGAATTTGATGGTGCCGCGGTAGCGATGGCTGTCGGCAGCGTGGAAGCAGATCTAGGAGGGTAGACGGTGGCGGCGGGGCGCGGTGGACGAGACAGTCGTAGGAGCGACGCCGGCTAGGTGGACGACGGCGGGGATGAAGCGAGAGGGCGGGATGCAAGGATCCCGGTCCGAATTCGTTGATGAGAGAGGTCGATCTCTTGTAATGGACGGCGGCGTCGGGGTATCAGCTCCGGCATGGAGGAGGAGGACGGCGGTGGATGGGGTGGCGGACGGCGGCGGACGGAGGAGGGTCGGGTGGAGAGGGTGTTTTGGCGCCCACGAAGTACGAATGGGGAAAAGGGAGGTAGAGAGGAAGGGGGGAACCATGTATTCAGGGCGTGCTTGTCTCAAATGCGAGGAAATTTACAAACTTAGCCCCTGTTTCAAATTTCTACTACATCACAGCAACACTAGTCGGTTGGGGATAGGACGGTAATCTCGCATACACCGAATATTTGTCGACGAGAGTTTGTTTTTGGCGCCCACCGTGTATGAATATGAATCAGGGAGGGAGTCGATTTCGGCCGAGGACACACTATGTTTTGGCGCCCACCGTGTATGAATCCGGGTGAGAGGCGGTTACGTCACGTTTGGGTGAAATTACAAACCTACCCCTATCGAAACCTATAGAAATCCAGCATATAGGCTTTGCGTGGCAGGGATAGGCAGTAGTGATTTCCATCTCGCAGATTTTGGTTTTGGGCGGTTACTGCGACTTTCCCCGCTTCGTTCAAATTTTGTAGAGTGCACGTTTGCCGTGCCAACTCAATTCGAATCCCGGTTGTATTCTATTTTTTTCGGGCGGGATCCATTTTCAATTGGAATTACATTCTATATACATCATTTATATATATATATATACTTTCAAAAGCACAACAAAGAATTCTGCTCCCTTATATGTATAATATGATTTACAAATACAATGATCTCGAAATCTTAAGGTTGAATTCGAAAAAATTTAACCAAATTATGTTCTACTAAAATGTATGGATTAGTAATATCTACATATTAAATAACATAGATGTGCGTGAATTCATATGAGTATGCATGTTTGATAGATCAATTTTGGTTCGAGTATGGATTACATATATCATCATCTCGAATTCAAATATTTGAATCCCTTTTTTGTTCACTCCTTTCACGCCCATCTCTCCCGCATGCATGCTCCTTCACGTAGCTATCACTCTCTTTTCTCCAGCTCACCCGCACGCTCACTTCATGTTGCTCCTATCCTCGCAAACATGGTCTCTCGACGTCTCCCTTGAGAAGTGTCACACTCTCCCTATCATTATAAATTACACGGTTTTCATTATCTCTCACATCTCTACTGTTCTTTGGTATCACTCGGTACCTAAGCTTTCTTTTTCACCGCCAAACACACAGTCTCCACTCGTCTTTCACTTTGTCTTTCTCTCTATGGGATTCTCTCACACACCCTATATGTCTCTACATATGACTCATACCACTAAAATTACTCTCTCTATCTCTCCTGTAGACACAACATTTGTTGCGGTCTCCTTTTCATCTCCATCCCAGACTGACATTATTCATTTGTTTACCGATCAGACAACCCCAACTACCATCTCCTCTCCCTCTCTCTCTCTCACAGACACACACGCACAACTCCTGCTTCCACTCCCCTTCCCGACTACCGTCTCTCTCTCTCTCTCACACACAAAACTCTCGCTTTCGCACCCCAACTCGTATTTATCTCACAAACATTTATCGACTAGCTAGCCTCTAGATATGTTTATACACCCGCACACTCGTGCTTCCACCATCGCATACATGTCTCTCTCCTGCTCCTTGTATCTATGTAGATTTTTCTTCCCTTCTTGAGACACGCCCTCTCGATCGTGCACACACACACTATCGCCTCATTTTAAGCTGATACCTATCGCACACACACTCCTTGTGTCTTTGTCACACATGCAGTCCGTCCTCCTCCACCTGCCCTCTCTCTCACACACACATGGGCTTTTTGTAACAACTAGCAAGATGCCCATGCGTTGCACGGAACATCAAGATGCATTTGTATGAGTAGTTTATCTTGTGGGGGAAAAGGATGAACGAGGGAAGGCCTTATTTGCAAATGTGGAGAGGGGTGTGGGTATCTTTTTGCAAAATTGCCATAGTTTCCTTCCTATCCGTCAGATATAGATCGGACGGCCTATATTGCAGGATGGCAGGCACACGATCATCACCGACAATGCTTATTATAAGAGTAGGGATAAAAAATAGAGTTGGTGATGATGCTGGGCCTGCCATCCTGCAATGTAGGTCGTCTGATTTATATCTGACGGATAGGAAGGAAAATATGGCAATTTACCCGTACTCTTCACCACATTTGCAGATAAGGCCTTCCCTCGTTCATCCTTTTCTCCCACAAGATCTTGATGTTCCGTGCAACGCACGGGCATCTTGCTAGTAAGAGTAGAAATTAGACATATACCACTTCTCGAATCTTGAAACCAACAACATTCCTCCCTTATCTCATCAAAACCGCCAAAGGAATATATTTTGAGTGAAACATAACATATTTTTAGTGATATATGTATTTCAAAGATAGACTTTTTTCTATCAAATCGGTGAATATGTATTAATCCAGTGGCGGAGACAGGCCTGGGGCAGCTGGGGCTATAGCCCCAGGCCTAGAAACAACTTCATTTGTAATTTCTTCATGCAAAGCATAGAAAATCATAGAAGTTTATCACTCAACATAGCACAGCCCCATGCGTAGTCTGCATCTAGCTCCGCCACTGTATTAATCTACTTTGATTGTGTGGCAACGCATTGGCACATTGCTAGTAGTTATTATAATTTTTTGGACACCAGACAAACTGTGGAGTACAT
Organism: Triticum urartu; assembly: GCF_056163025.1. Lineage (NCBI taxonomy): Eukaryota > Viridiplantae > Streptophyta > Magnoliopsida > Poales > Poaceae > Triticum > Triticum urartu. The sequence continues at coordinate 55,720,984 of NC_141877.1, read as the reverse complement.
ATACAAAGAGAAGAGGCACACACATGCAGTCGGCCTCTCGCTGTCTCGCACACATGAGTGTTACATAAAGGCGACGTTAACAAATAAACCCTAAAACCCTAGGGGCACGATTGCTGCATTCGCGGGTACCGGGTACGTGGTGGAGCACCTTTGTAGGAATAGTCAGTTCGCGTGATAATTTGATCCGTAGGAGTTGATGGTCGGGACCACAGGTGAACGACTTGGAGCGCGGTGGCTCGCCAGTTGCCACAGATCGAGTAGCCATGTTTAAAATATCGTTTTTTAGCGGGGTTAAGAGTTCCGATTTTCAATGGCGCATTATAAGTAGTAAGTAGTTTTTAGAACGATTGGTATGGAGCGAAAATGGAATTCATAGTACTACGTACCTCCTTGGCGTATGGTTGTATGGTTTTTTTTGCGATGGAGGCTGTATGGGTTTATGTTGCGAGATGTTGAACCTGGTAGTTCTAGGGCAAATACTATGGTTTAGATTTAGATGTTGGTTTTCTTTAATGAAAATCGGAAGGGGAAACCCTTCTTCGATTAAAAAAAAACTACTACCTCCATTCTAGTTTACTAGTCCCCATCGTACTTTGGGTCAAAGTTTGTCCATGAACTTTACTTGTAAAATGTGAATGGAAAACGAGATTTTGTTATACCCAAACAAAAAAGGACTGGAGGGAGTGATTGCTCTGACACAGACGCGACCTCTCATAGCGCAGGCATTGAACCGGTGCACCGGCCAAGAGGGTCGCACTCGCTGCAGGCCCGGCTGAGCACGCCTCCTCGCCGCATGCAACCAGCTTAAGACTGCCCCACCTGCCTTCATTGAATCCGCGTGTGTGCCGGCAACACGTCCTTCCGTGAGCCGGCAGGCATTTTAGAACACAAAAAATGACTAAAATATAATTAATTTACACATGGTCTTGACTTGTTGTGCTCTGGTAGCAGGAACTAGTAGAGGATTTTCTTTATTTATAACTCTCCTCACATTTTTTTGGCTTTGAAGTGAATCATGGTTGTGGACATTATGTATCAATGTGTAGATATCTGTGAACATGAGTTTGATGTGGAAGTTGAACTTGGAATGTCGGGCTTGCGCGTGAACTATACCATGTCCAATGCTTCATCTGTTATTGTTTGGAAAGTAATTGATGTTATTACATGACCCAAAAAAAACATTTTGTGCCACATCAGTAGATGCACAGACATCACAACAGGCATGCTGACTAGATAAACATTTGAACCTAGCTATTATGAAGGAAATTTTGTATTGACAACAGTTTTAGATAGCAGGAGACGCCTAGCCTGCTCTGCCTCTGCTAGCTTATTTCTGGCTTCTTCCATCTCTTCTTTGGCTTGGGTGAAGAGAGCATCTGATTGCTCTTTTCGCTTCTTCAGGAACTCAGCTACATTCTCAAGGGCTGCTGCACGCTTTCTTTCAGCCTTTACTAATGCCACGAGGACACGAACAGCTGACGACTCCACCTGGCTTGTGTGTAATCCAGCATCATCTGGGAATTTGCACCTTGTGTCTAATCCAACATCATTAGGGAACTGGCACCTTGTGTGTAATCCAACCTCATTTTGGAAACATGATCTCGAGGTTAACCATACTTCCCTCCTCGCAGGAACTGCATCCTGACATGAAGTTACTTCTTTTTTAGATCAATACTCAGAGCAACCTAGATCCATTTAGTAGAAGCCAGATAAACAGAACTCGGAGAAGTGAACTCAAAAGGAAAAAATAAATAAAAACAGACTACAAGGTGGAACACCCACTTCCTACATCAAGCTAAAAGCGAAAGCATTAGGACGATTAAGACTCTTCTTATTACACATCGAAGAACACCACGCTTAAGAGAAACAGAAACTACAACATATACACATCGAAGAACACGAGGCTACACGAAAGTAATTGAAAGGGTGTTACTTACCAAAGCTCGTTTTACAGGTTCGGTGCAGCTCCTCTTTAACTTGCCACGCTCCTTGAAGATGTCCCAAATGTCCCGTGTTTGGTCTTCATTGCTCCTCTGCATGTTCACGCTCGTGGTTTTAAAATCTCAACATGGCAAGAAAAATATACTACTAGTAATACTCGCGCATCTTGTGGGCAACATTAAAGCACTCGTCTGCCATGTTAGAGCATCTCCAACAAGATAAACTACTCATACAAATGCATCTTGATGCGTGCAACGCATGGGAATTTTGCTAGTTCTAAAAACCTTTCCATCATTTGCCACACTACTGGTTGCAGATGAAAAACCTACCCAAGCACAACGCGATACAGGAGCGACACACAATTACAAGCTGATATTCTGTTGGACAATGGAGGCTATAACCAATTACTTTTACGGGAATAATAGCACCCAGGAAATTTGAAGGGTAGGTATGAACAAAATTGGAAATGCACATGTAATGCTAAGTGATTCAATACACACATTACCAATCGAGGAGGAGAACGATGGTCGCGGAGGCCTCTGTGAGTCATGGTTGGCAATGGGAGTCAGTTCATTGTCCACGACGGTGGTACTTCTGCGCTTGGCGTTGGCTTCTGGGAAGCAGATCCGAGACTGTGGAAGACGATGCCGGGGAAGAGGCTCCGTGTACGATGATGACGATGGACCGGCTCCAGGCGTACGAGGTCATCGATGAGGCAGATGTGCTGTGGTGGACAAGTGCGCCGATGTAAAGGGGAGGAGCACGAAGGTTGCGGTGCCATGGAGAAGTCTATTTTGCGGTGGGGATATAAATTGGGGAGTATTCAGGTGTACTACTCTGGGTGCCGGGGTGGGGTTGGCTGGGTAGGGTGAACCTGAAGTTACGAAAACAACCCCCTACCAAGCGTCATCCGTAGGCCTGTTCCGAAGGCTATGATGGTAACTTCCCACTGCTCGAATCAGGGTCGCGGGAGATTTTCCGGCCAACCTCAAAATTTTGTGACACTGGACTCCCCGTGTGGCGTGTTGAGTGATTCGGCTAAGCAACTAGCGAGTAGTAGTAGTAAACTCTGCATATTAGGTTTGACCGAAGTCAAACTTCCTAAAGTTTGACCAAGTTTATAAAAAAATATAAACATTTACCGTAACAAATATGTATGATGTGAAAGTACATTCAATAATGAATCTAATGGTATTTATTTGTTATTGTATATGTTAATATTTTTTGTTATAAGCTTTCTGAGAGTTTACAAAACTTGACTTTGACCAATGCTAATACGCAGACTTTAATAAAAACGGAGGGAGTACACATTTTTTTTCTTAGTTTGTAGCGAACTAATCATTTGTTGAAATTGTGAAATAAATATATTAGGCTATTGACTTCGAATGTAATGGTCTATACAATTCAATAGTTACAATCATTGTCGAATCCCAAGATGTATACAAGGTCTATAGTACTTCACAACATGCTCAAACTCACATAATCCCAGTCAAATGAGAATCTAAATGCATTTAATAGTTATTACTTTGTAGGATGCAACAAGAACAACCATAGCTCTACATCAGCCATTATAGAAGCAACATTTTGACATATCCCGATGTGTCAATGAAACGTGCAGAGAGAGCTTTTGAAGATGGAGCAGATAGGGCGGGAAAGATTGTATGTATGTGGACGAGAGAGTAGGAGACAAACCTAACGAGACAGAGAGAGAGATAGAGAGAGAAAGAGAGAGGAAGAAGTTAGGTATGTGAGAAAGATGCATACATGTACTATACATGAGATGCGTGTGCATCTGGATTCTGTATACGTGGAAGGAGAAGAGACAACATGTTTGATGAGAGAGCAGGAAAAACATGGACGAGAGGGGAAGGATCTCATGGGTTGAGGGATTGACAATTTTGTGCAAGAGAGAGAGAGAGAGAGGGTGGGGGGAGGAGTCTGTCAGCCATCCTCACATCACCCTGCTTCCAAATGACCCCGCATTCTCTAGCGTGGTGTGGTCGCCGTCTTCGATCTGCTGGTTGCCCTCTTTGAAGATTGAGGTGTTGTGCATGTTGGGGTGCATAGAAGCACAAGCGAGAGTGGTCGCCGTATAACCTTGGATGGGGATGAATTGTGTGCTCGGGGGAGTGTGTGTGTGTGTGTGTCTGTGTCAGATATTGAGAGAAAACAAACCTAAGGAGAGAAATGGTATTCACGAAGAGATTGTGTGGGCCTTGAACTGGGCAGGGGCCGGGTGAGGGTGTCAAAATGTGCGCGTTGATGCATGTGTTGCATGCGACCGTGCGAGGGACGGACGAATCGAGAGAGATGGTTGTTGTGTTACGGAGGCTCCTCTCTCTGTCTCTCTCTCCCTCCCTCTCTCTCTCTCTCACACACACACAAGTAAACTAGAAGACCATTCTCTCATGTATACACAACGTATCGGCATCTGTCTATGTCTCACTCATGCACGATCGATTGCACATTCACACCTCTCTATGTCTGTATCACACGCACACCGTCTCCACATTGCCCTTCCGCCACAACACACATATGGACACATACACACGTTCTCTCTCAGTCACACACACAAAATCAGTATTAGAAAAACTAGGGTGCACCTAAAACGTCCAAATCCAAATAAACACGAACCGGAGCTAAATTCAAATATATGGAAATATTGTAGCGTCAAGAACTTTCACAGGAAAAAAAGTTGAGTAATATTCGAGGATTGTTTTCACACACACAAAAAGGTTCGGTGGATGTCCTTCGAGCGTGACACGGTGACGCACCGTTCGATCGACCGCGCGGCCATGGTTCACGCGCTTGCACAGGATTCCGTATCGTGGCCGTGGTACTAAGGCTGGTCACAATGGGCAAGAACATAAGCTAGTAACTAATAAGAGCGCTGCCTAATTCTAATGTTTATGTGTACTAGTACGGTTTTCTTTTAAGTTTGACCAACCTTATATATAAAACTAAAGTAAGCTCCCACACGCGCACTCATCAATATGCCGCCGCCGCCGTTGCGCATGCCGGCGCCCGCCTGCTCCGGCCAACAATTTCTCGCCCATCACCGCCGTTTCGCCGCCATCCCTGTGCCATGAAGCCGAAGGCTCGCCCGCTCACGTCGTCTGCAGTCCCTCCTCGCGATGCCGCCATGCTGCCAAGAACACGAGCAGCTGGTGGAGCCGCGTCTATGCATGCAGCGTACGAAGAGGAGGAAGAGCGCGTGCTCCAGCACGCCGGCGAGGAGGAGCGTGTCATTGTCGTCTCCGCCCGCGCGGAGGAGGCGCGCATGGTGGCTGTCGCGGCGGAAGCCGGTCGCGTGCGCGTCGAGCCCGCAAACCGGGTGCGGACGCGGAATCTACCTTCGAGACCTTGAATGCCACGTGGATCCTGCAATCTGAAGGAGCAATTTGGGTCAGTCAACTCATGTGAGCCGTTTGATGCAACATGGATGGCTAGAAGGGCTTCTTCCACCTCTTCTGCCGTCTTCTTCCTTCGCTCCGTCGAACTTCTTTCACAAATCGACTGACACAAATTATACTACTAGTTCGAACGTATTAAGTGCAGTAGGAACACGAAGATACGAGCAGTAGTACCAACTGCAAGAAGAATAGTAGTAAGACATAGTACTAGTACTACTGTACGTACTAAAGAGTTCAAATAACGAGAAAGAACATAAACATAGTTCTGCTGGGGCCTCAGCACAACACACCCTTGAAAATAAACTAATAAGCAACTAGTTCGCTTGACACTGCAGTAGAACCAGCATGAGCGACGGCACTGCCACCTACTTGGGGTCCGAGTCCACGTCCTCGACTTCGTCCTCGTCCCACTTCCTCTTCCTCTTGCCGACGCTTCTTTGCTTGAACCGGACACTGGACTCTGCTTCTTCATCCAACCCTTGTAGATATCTAAACAAAGGTAGGCATCCATTGCTACGTACATGATGTGATCTTCATCTAATGTCTTCGAATCCCATGCATGATGAAACTCGTGATGAGGTTTCTTCAGTTTAGCGTACGAAGGATCAATCATGGCTGCTGCCAGGGTCAGCATTGAAGGTTGAGAGGAGGACACCAGGCTTGCCTTATGGAGATCGAAGGGCTGGCCTACAATGAGACCTATCCGACGCAGGACGTCACTGTCGTTCTTAAAGCCTATAGTAACGAATTTCACTCTTTTGTCCTTGAGGAAGTTCTTAAAATCCTGTCACTCAACGTCGGCATGGCATATGTGGTAGACCAAGCAAACGTTATGTATGCAAACCTGGATCACGGCGGGCTTCTTCCTCTCTTCGTCCTTTAGATCCTTCTCTCGTCCCAGGACTGTGGTGTACTCAACATCTAGCCCAACGACCCACTCATCCGTTGAACTATTGAACATGTGTAGGAAGCGAGCAAGCCATGCTTTCACCGTCTCGGATCCACGTGTGTAGATGACGATGAACTGATCGCCGGTGATGGCTCTAACCTGGTACTCAGCGGCGACCATGGAGATTTGGGAGGCCATGGATTTTGGAGGAGGGTTAGGAGAAGTTGAACTGTTGTACCCCGCAAAAAAAACTGGGAGCGAACTAATGTGAAAGGACGGGACGACTGGGAGCGAACTGTTGTAAGGTAGAAGACGGGGACGAGTAGGGCGTGCGAACGGCGTGGGGTTGCTGGCTTGCCCGGTGGATAAACGGCTGCAAGCCCCCAAAGAGTTCTCGAGAACTATGCGGGACCCACTAGATGTCATGTCTACTAGACCCATATCGTAGGCCTGACGGTATAGCTTCTGCCTGTTCGCACGCCATGCCGGCGCGTGGATGTAACTTCACTTAATTCCGTCAAACGTCGCGCCTCCCACGACCTTCGCCTCCCTCACGCGGTCGCGCCCTTTGAGACTTCGAACGGCTATAAATGAGCAATTTTTTTGCCTTTTTTTAGACAAGCAAATTTTTTTTGCCTACTCCGCATGCATGATACTCCCTCTGGTCCTTTTTACTCCCGTCAACCATTTGCAAAGTGTTTGACCAAATTTATACTTTTTTTTGAACACCACCTTATATTAATTAACCAGCCACACCAGTGCACTCATTTGATACAATATTCACCACACAGGGCGGTACGTTATTTACAAGAATATCATCTAATCTATTGTCAAAGCTATACTTAGCGATTAAGTGTGCCACCTTATTGGCCGAACGGCTAATCTTGACAATTGAAGATTGTTGATCAACTTCGAGATGCTCAACGCTTTCATCTTCAGGTCACGCATAGCAGACCTGTCAACTCTTTGACAGGCATCAATGAAATCCCACGACCAAATTTATACTAAAAATATCAATATCTACAATACTCCCAAACCACTTAGGCGCGGTTCATTAACTTCTACCTCGTTTCTTGTTTCTTGACATATCAACCAATAGGAGATGTGGGTGTGCATGCTTTTAATGACTTGAGACTACCAAACACGACATGCAGTGGTTAGTTCATTGCATGCAATGCTATTAATTAGCAAATAAACATTAAGATCTCTCATTTTCCCCTCCTCCTTGGTCACAGTGCACAATCTAAGATGACTTGCTCACCTAGAAGGAGGGAGTACTGATTATAATGAGTATAAGAACTATGTTTTATAATGAGTGTAAAAATATTGATTTGACATTGTGAATGTTGACACATTGTGGAATAGTTTTTGAAATCTGCAAAAGTACTCAACTAGTGCTGTCGTTCTCCACAAAAAAATGTGTTTACCAATGCATGCATGAACACTAGTTACTCTAACCCCCCTCTCTTCTTTAATTCTTTGCCACATCAGCATGTTTGCTATTCCCGTGTGCATGATACCAGCTAAGATACCACCATTATGGCCAGCCTTAATCATCGCATGCAATAATTTAGTGCACCTTGAAATATGAACATGTGTGGGGCGTGTTTGTTTTTAATGACTTGAGACTATACCTAGCCCGGCATGCAAGATGACTTATTATGCACCGTTCCCCATACCTGCAGGAAGCCCATTTGTCTCCAAATCTTTTCCTCTCCATGTGTGGAAACAATATGCCTGCCAAACTCTCCTTCTCCCTCCGGCGGTCCCACCACTCCACCCTGTGTGAAAAAATCTGCTTGCATGACTCTCCTCCCCTCACGCTCGTCCAATCCGTTGTGACCAGCAATATTTCCACCCCTTCGCTCCCCCGTAATTTACTCCAACAAATATGCACACGTAGCTGTTACTTAACTGCAGGTGCATTCGGTCACTGACATATGGGCCCAACAGGGGTCTGGCCCACATGTCAGTGACGCAACTGGACCGCAGTTAAGTCAATACAGCTCAGTCCATATCTTACGTAGGTGTGCCATTGCTTGCTATAAATACTGCGCCTCCCACGACATTGCTATCTCCTCCGCCTCACGTTCACGTTCATTGCTATCTCCTCCCCCTCCCTCTCACGTCGACCACCATGGCATCGCCCCTCCCAAGCCCTAGGAGCCCCTCGCTGCACCGCGTGGACGGTCATGCGTCACCGTTCCGTTCCTCGCCGCCACTAGTCGAGGAGGACACGTCGGTTTTCCTCTCCTCGCCGCTACGCGACGCGTCGCCGTTCCGTTCCTCGCCGCCACTAGTCGAGGAGGACGCGTCGGTGTTCCGCTCCTCGCCGCAACGCGACGCATTGCCGTTCCGTTCCTCGTCACCACTAGTCGAGGAGGACGCGTCGGCGTTCCGCTCCTCGCCGCGACGCGTCGAGGTGGACGCGTCAGCGTTCCCAATCTCGCCAGCACGCGCGCCGGAGGACGCGTCGGCTCCCTGCTACGAGGAGAACGCTGCGCTGCCCGCCGAGCCCCCCAGCCTTGAGGAGCTTTCGAAAGAAATGGATGTCGCCTTGTGGGAGGCTTTGCCTCCAGCAGAGCGCGCCAAAATAGAGGCGGAGAAGAAGGCCGAGGAAGAGAAGCGCACCGCGGAACAAGCTGCCTTGGAGGCCTATGTCGCATCTGAGAGAGTCAGGCAATTGGCTCTTTGGCAGAAGGCTCGTGCGAGGGCCGTGAGGGTGGCGGAGGACGCCCGTGCCGACGCCCTGAGTGCAGTCAGGCCCAAGCGCCTCATCTACGCTTGGCGGTACGTGGACTGGGTGCACGCTTCCAGCGAGGAGGAGTATCTGTTGGTGCCGGATCACCACACCGGTGAGATCGCGCTCGCCCGCCGGCAAGCCGCCAATCAGCACCTCACGAGTTGCGAGGCTGAGGAAGAGGCGTTGTGTCGGCGTGCTGGGAAACGGCCGTGCACCAGGGCACTCGTGGCGCGCCGCAAGCGCTCCTGCGAGCGCCGTGGCTTTTAGGAGGAGTATAATTTTTTTCGTAAGGCGATCTCATTAGTTTTGGGACCCAAATGATAAATCCCGAACGTTCAGGAATTTTTAGCATCCTTAATTAAGTATGTAAAAGGGAAAGTTTGTAAACCTTATGTATTCGTACGCATTTTGCAAGTACGTCCATATAGCACAAACTTTACTATATACTATCGCACTACACGTCTCTCTCGATATATGCTTGCAGACTTTGCTACTCCCTCCGTCCAGGTCAATAAGTCATCTTCGGTTGTGCACCGTGACCAAGAAGGAGGGAAGACTTATACACCTAGACGGAGGGAGTACTACTATTACTTATGTACATGCAAATGCACGTTTTAACATTATGATGCGGTTTTTGTAAAAGTAGAAAAACAGCACTAGTCAAGCTTGTGAAACGATTCAAGGCAAAACAAATGCAAAAATGCTCGTTTGATTGTTTACTTTTAGCTTCCTTCTCTGTGGTTATTTCTCTGTCGTACTTTGTACGGAGTATCTCATTGGTTGGAAAGGCATGCAAATTCCTAAACCGCTTCCTACACCCTGTATCTCACTGGTTGCCGGTGTTGACGTTGTCGCCCATGTCGTCGAGGATGAGGTTGCCGAGGTCGGGGAAGAAGTCATTGTTCGCGAAGTCGTCGCTGCCAGCAGTTGCGCGAGTGCGCTCCACAAAAACCTGATCGCCCCTCTCCCGTACAGGATCACGAGAGGCGGGGTTCCGAAGGCCTGCTGTCCCTTCTCCCGGTGCACACTGAAAGGAGGGATGGATAAGACTTGCTTGGCGGCGCAATGATCTGGAACGATGGTGAGAAACTATATAGTGCGGGCCGGGTAGGTCGTGGGAGTATAGCTCTGTCCTCGGCTCGGCTCAATCCCGCAACCCGCGGCGCGTCGTGACGAGGCGTGGCGTGGCGAGGCGAGCAAGGAGGAGGAGCGCACGTGTAGGTCTCCTCTTCTCATGCTCATACAAGTGGTAGAAGAGCTCACCTTATAAAGGCCTACTAGCAAAATTCCAACATCGACCAGGCCGTCCATGAAACAGGAGTGGCTGTAGGGGACGTTGCGCCAGTTGAATATATGAGCAAGTTACTACGAGATTTAATCCGAATAAGCACAAAATAAATCATGACGGCTATAACAGAGATGAAACTAATCATGTGGACAAGCATAGTAGTAGGATACAGAGTAGAAACATGAATTCTACCACGATTTCGAACAAGAAGGACAGAAACACATACGGTGCAACGGGAGCAGCACCGTTGGCGTTGAGGTTGTCGCCCATGTCCAAACACCACGTAGACACGGTCTTTGAGCATGGTTCGTAGTCGTTCCATGCTCGGGCATTGAAGTTTGTAACTATTTTAGATTACAATATACTACTCCTCCGGTGCTAGTAGTAGAGCAAAGTCCTACTCTACTACTCTACTCAAGCAAGTTAGCGCATAGCATTGTAGGGAGTACCAGTACTGTGATCACTCAAGCAAGTTGTCTGGCATCGACATGACCCTACGCTGCTGGTATGTGTCTCGTAAGTCAAGCGGCGTGTTGTAGTCATCATCACCTGTCCACTTCCCGCAACACATATTCGCTTCTCCATCTTTGTCCGCACATAATCTCGTCCAATCTTCCATCCCCGCTAAGGCGCCTCCCCCTCATCCAAAACCCAAGCACTAACAATGGCAGAACCGAGCAGCATCCGCCGAAAGAGTGGCTAGAATTCGCTCCCCACAGTGGTAATCAAGCTCATTGTTTCGCGTGTGGACAGTCTCAGTACCATGCCACTCGCCGCATGCTCGTCGGGGCTGTACCGTTTACTCAAAGCCCTCAGGCCGGAGCTTTTTAAGCCAGCTCCTTGCTTGCTGATGCCGCCTGATCGTCAAAAACAGCGTGTCACGCAGCATAACGATCGTAGGCTGGCGAGCATCAACCCCCTTGACTGCGATTCGATCCCCGTCAGCCTCAACTACATTAACGATATGTACTGGGTCGGCATGAACACGTCTTGGATGGTGCTCGTCGATGATCGCGGCAGCTGGATGCTCGTGGAGGTCTACACCCGGCGATGGATCCCCCTTCCTTCGATTAACACTGCACTGCTTTGGCACCGTGGCCCAGAATACTCGGAATCTTACAGTAGCCAACATGATACCAAGTTTGATTTGCTCAAGGTTGTAATCTGCCAAGTGCCCACAAGATCTGCGAATTATAAAGACTTCAGGCTAATTGCATTCTTCAACCGCGGTCTCGCCTATCTGACAGGTCACTGCGGTAAGTGGATAAATCTGCACGTCCATCACAGGATCATACATCCTCCATGGTTCTCTGATGCCATTGAACACAAGGGCTTCATTTACGCTGTCGACTCCTTCTATGGCTGGACGTATTGCTGGCCTACTCCAGTCATTGCTACAAATGGCTGTTACAGCAGTATGTTACTTTCCTATGATATCATGATGGCTTGCTTATATTACTGTCAACATTTTCTGAAAAAATATTCATGCTCATAACATGTTGTTCTTAAGATTGACTAAACCAAGAGCCCTTTTTTATTTGACTCCAACTTGATATGATGTTGTAGGCCGCCTGGTGTCCCTACCCTTCCTAATCCCAGAACCTTTCAAAGAAAAGTGGCATGGCAGTTGTAGGTGGTTCTTGGCTCGATCAGACGACGGCGAAAGATTGATGATCGTTCGCACGTACCGGACGTGTTGTTTCACGGAATACAATCACAGTCACTGCAAGGTCTTTGAGCAGGATCCCAGCTTCTCTGGGCCTTCGGGAATTTTTGACTGGAGTCTGGTAAGTAGCCTTGGTACACGCTCTCTGTTTGTCGGACTGAATTATCCGATTAACCAGGAGATAACCGACGACAAGGATCATGATGGCAGCGCGGTTTCGTTCATCAGGCAAAACTGTGTGTACACAGCGTACCATGCGTCTCTGCATGCACCATACCCTGATATGTGCCGCCATGCTCTGCAGCCCAAAGTAGGAGAGAGGGTCGCAAGTATCAGACTTCGACCTGCTGGCTGGAGTTTCCCCTGTCAGGCACCCATCTGGTTCAAGCCATCAGCCAATCTCCATAGCTTAATAAATAGTAACGTCTAACTGAGCCAATTAGTTAGATGCGTACACTTGGTGTAGTAGGATCTTTATTTAGTTCGATGCATACACTTGTTCTTTTTTGGTAGCCCTTTTGTAATGATGGCTGACGTTTGGTTTGGAAGAGAGAGCTGCGTCTTCACTCTTCTGGCCTATTTACTGCTTCTGTTGCACCCCCAGCCCTGGTTGCTGCTGCTGCTGTTTTCAATGCACAATCAGTAGTATATTTCGTCTGTTGGTTGAATAAATGTGTTGTTAGAACGACAAACACAATGTTTTGGAAGTCGTTGCACGGTTCGATCCTTTAGTGCCCCGTACCGTACGTAGCGCATACTATTTATCGTATGGAACACATTTTTTTTGAAACTCGGAACACATTTTCCACTTGTTGATAACATGCAGCCCACTGATGAAGGCCCAATAGAGAAGCCCATAATTAACTGGAAGGGAGGCTCTCACATGAATCCGGCCCAGGTACATGCTCATGGTCCCCTAAACATAAATAAATAAATAAATAAATAAATAAAGCTAAATGCTCATGCACCAGTTCTTTGGGAAAAATAGGTAGCCTAGTATTTCTTTTTGAAGAATACCCAAGCTAGGCCTATTTGTTTTCTCCGAATTACTGGGCTGCAAATCTTTCAAGACGAGGAGGGATGCATTCCGTCCTGGCTTAAGAGTATGGTCAATATCTGTTAAAAGTAATATCAAAAGGGGTTGAAAATTCCAAAAAATTTATACCAAATGGGATATAAGTTTCCTTCTTTGTTTTTGTTCTTCAATGATATCTTATACGTATTTCATTGGATTTAACATGACATAGTACTAATTTATTTTTAAATTTGTTTTAGTATGGCTATTAATTTTTGGATTAAGAATATTTCGTTCCCCAGCAAAAATTTGTGAATTTTCAAAATTTCCCACATATTTAGTTAATTTTTTTACCCTGGTACTAACCAGAAAATGGCCAGCAATTCTAAAAATGGAAAACGGGCTGCAATAAATTCCATATGAATTAGAAAATGAGTAAAAATTATAAAAATAATAGCAAATGGGCTGTACACGCCACAGATTTTGAGGCTGACTTGTTTACGCAAGGCTTTGTGAGTGCACACACGATTCTAGCAGCAGTTAGTGTTGGATGTCCATCCAACGACCGACGTGCTTCTTCAATCTCTGATCTTCCTGCTCCAGCCGCCTAAACTAGCGCCGGCGGGACTGCCTGCTCCCTCCTCTTGTGGCCCGTTGTGATGCCGCGCAGGCTTCCCCGGCCCACCCTACTCCCTCCGCTGGCCTGGCCGCACGCAATCAACTGCCTCCTTATTAAGCGAAAAAATGATTCCTCCCACTGACATCTGGGGTGCACCGGTTGGGAGGCTGACCTGTGGGCCTACTAAGTTGACGCGTACGCAGGGCTTGTCAACTTAGTCAACAAACGATTCTAGCAGCAGTAACCGTTGGATTTGAATCGAACGGTCCTACTGCTTCTTCAATCGCTGCTCTTCTTGCACCAGCCGCCCAAACCAGCGCCGGGGAGACCGCCTGCTCCTGCCTCCAGTGGCCGGCTGTGCTGCCGATGAGGCCTCATCGCCCCCTACTACTCCCACCGCTAGCCAGGACCTGCGGCGACGGCAGCCTCACACCACAGCCGAATCAGTGAACCCTCGTACTCCTCTCCGCGTGGGCATCCACTGCCGCGTCTTCCCTGGCTCCGTGTCGTCCCCTTCCTAGGCCTCGCCGTCGTCCACCGCCTTGGTGCTCTCGGCGCAGCGTGGTCAACTTGGTCAACGTCATTCCATCGGAAGAGTACTGTACGTGGAGAGGCTAACAGCTGGGTCCACGGCCACAGCCCAGTTTTTTTGTGATTTGCCAAGTAAGTCGTTTTTTCAGGCCTGTTGGGCTGCAAATCTTTCAAGAAGAGGAGAGATTTCATTCGGCTGGCCGAGAAAATGGCCCATCAGTAATGAGAAATGGGCTGTACATTTTTAAAACACATCAAACCGACAATTAGTTTCAAATATATTTTTTCCATTTCAAGATTTGAAATTACATTAATTTTTATGAATGGAGAATTTGTTGGATTTTATATTGATATACATTTATTTTTAAAATCAGTTTGAATGTGAGTCGAAATTTCGGGATTAAAAACAGTTCGGACCGCACCGGAATATGCAAAATTTCGTATAATTTTTTAACCGTGGCCACAATATGGGCTGTAATGCTAACAAAAAGAATATGGGCTCCAAAAAAAACCTTAATAATTAGCAAATGGCCTGTAAATTATTAGAAATAATGGCAGATGGGTTGTATGTTGTTTTCCACAGATTTGAGGCTTTCCTAAAAAAAAGGTTGACGCACAAGTAGTGACTGTTGGATGGCCATCCAACGGCCGTCGTGCTTCTTCAATCTCTGCTCTTCCTGCTCCAGCCGCTCAAACAGGCGCCGGGGGGACTGCCTGCTCCCTCCTCTCCGCGGCCGGCTTTACTGCTGCGTAGGCCTCACCGCCCCACCGTACTCCCATCGCTGGCCTAGCCATCCCTCTACTCACCCACACCTGCTGTTATTCTCCGGCGACGGCAGACGAACCAGTAAACCCTCGTACAGTCGTACTCCCCTCCGCGTGGGAAACAACTGCCGAGTCTTCCCCGCCTCCGTGTTGTTCCCTTCCTAGGCCTCACCGTCGTCCACCGCCCTGGTGCTCTCGGCGTGGCCTGGTCAACGACCGACATGCATCTGAAGTGGACTTTACATGGAGAGGCCGACAGCTGGGTCCACGGCCGCACGCAAGGAAATGCCTCCTTATTACGCGCAAAACAATGATTCCTCCACCTGACATCAGGGACCCACTGAAAGGGCCTCTGTATTTCGCGAAAAAAACGTTACCACCGCTGACAGCTTGGACCCACCAGCTATATCTTCGCACGCAAGGAAGTGCCTCCTTATTAAGCACAAAAAAAATGAATACTCCCCCTGTTAGCTGGGACCTAGTATATAGCTGGGACCTAGTATAGTGGCAGGCTGACTTGTGGGCCTACTAAATTGACGGGGACGGAGGGATTTGTCAACTTAGTCAATATGCACGATTCTAGCTCTAGTGACCGTACGATGTCCATCCAACGACCATAGTGCTTCTTAAACCTCTAGTCTTCTTGCTCCAGCCGCCCAAACCAGCGCCGGTCGTGCCTCGTGCTCCTGCCTCCCATGGCCGACTGCGATGTGGCGGAGGCCTCACTGCCCCCTACTACTCCCACCGCTGGCCAGGCCATCCCTCTACTCACCCACACTCCCTGTTATTCTGCGGCGACGACAGCCTCACACCGCAGTGAACTAGTGAACCCTCGTACTCTTCTACGCGTGGGCATCCGCTGCCGCGTCTTCCCCGGCTCCGCGTCGTCCCGTTCCTAGGCCTCACCATCGTCCACCACCCTGGTGCTCTCGGCGCGGCGTGGTCGATGTGGTCAAGGAACGGCTTCCATCGGACGTGGACTGTACGTGGAGAGGCTGACAGCTGGGTCCACGGCCACAGCAAGGAAGTGCCTCCTTATTATGTGCAAAATAATTATTCCTCCACCTGACAGCGGGACCCACTGGACGGGCCACCATATTTCGCCCCCCTGACTACTAGGACCCACCAGCTACATCTTCGCACGCAAGGAAGTGCCTGACAGTCGGGACCCATCTGGTCGAAGCGTACGTAGCGTTGTCATTCTGGTCGTGAACGTGTACGTACATATATAATGGTCGATGTAGAGGCGCGCACGTGTCGTAGTAGAGGCGGCCAGGGTGCAAGAAAGAAAATACGGCCATGTATGTCTACATACGGGCGGGGTATCGAACGCCTACTCGCGCATACGTACGGCCAGGGCTCGTGTACATGGCTGGGTCAGAACAGAGAAACAACATCGTCTCGTGTTCATGGGGAGGCAACGGAATGCTCGTGTTCATGGGGAGGCAACGGAATGCGTCGTGTTCATGGGGAGGCAACGGAATGCGTCGTGTTCATCGGGAGGGCTTGGACGGAACAGGCGATGGAAACGAGGCTTGGCGTACCGCAGAACGGAGGAAACGGCCTTGTGTTCGACCGGCCACATTTGAAACGGGATCTTGTTCATCGGGAGGGGTGTGGCGTACCGAAAAACGGAGGAAATGGACCTCCTACATTCGAAACGGGGGTCCTGTTGATCGGGAGGGGTGTGGCGTACCACAAAACGGAGGAAACAGACTTGTGTTGGAGCGCTACGGTCGAAATGGGGGTCCTGTTCATTGGCAGGGGTGTGGCGTACCGCAAAACGGGACTCCACGGGATACTGTTCATCTCCACCGTCGACCCCCTCCAGCCTCCACGAGCTACTGTTCATCCACCGTCGACCTCCTCCAGCCTCCACCTGCGACTGTTCATCCACGGGCTCCTGTTCATCCAGCCTCCACCGCGCGCTACTCCATCGGCTACTGTTCAACCAGCCCTCTCCACGGGCTCCTGTTCAACCACCCCTCCACGGGCTACTGTTTATCCAGCCCTCCACCGTCTACTGTTCATCCTGCCCTCCACGGGGTGGTCCTGTTCATCCAGCCCTCCACGGGGTCATATTCATCCAGCCCCAACCGGCTCGATCGATCAGGGTCATGTTCATCCAGAGGCAACACCACGGGGGCCTGTTCATCCACCCCCACCGGGAACTGTTCATCCAAACCCCCCCGCAATGCTCACTGTTCATCCAGAGGCAGCATCGATCGGCTTCAGTTAGCAGGAGTAGCGAAGGAATCGCTCGATCGGGTTCAGTTAACAGCCATCGATCGATCGCTCGGGTTCAGTAACGTGTAGCCTGCAGTGCAATCGCTCGGGTTCAGTTAGAACCCAACGCCTCTCTCGGGTTCAGTTAGAGCCAACGCCTCGCACACATGCGCGTACGTGTACGAGAGAAACGCGCATCGCTCGGCCCCCGACCTCCCACCGTAACCGGGAACTCCCCAAAATTTTCCTCGCCCTTGCTTCTACCATGGTTTTTTCTGTCATGGACGGCCCAAAGAATGTCATGCAGCCGCGTCTCCGGCCCGCCCAGGACAAAAACCCCATTTTCTATCATGATTTTTTGTCATAGAAGTAGGAGCCCACCACATCTATGATGATACCGGGTTTTGTCACAATTATCATCATAGAAGTGTCATATGTATGACAGAAAAAAAATTCGTTCGGCCCAAAATGTCATGGATGTGTCTTTTTTTTGTAGTGGCTTTTTCCCGGGCGAAGGTGCACTGGGCAAAGATGGACACCGTGAAGCTGGTGAACGAGGGGCCGCCGGAGGGCAAGGAGCATCGCTGCCTCGAGAACTATTATGATAGTGTCCTGAAGGGCTCCCGCCTAGTGGCGCATAAGTGTGCCAAGGATGTAATTTTTGAATGAACATGCTCATGTGATCATGTAATGTGAAACGAGTTTATTTGCGCCATGGGACACTTTCTTAATTTAAAATATTACCTTCTGTGCGGCCGTTTATAAAATCTGAGAGTAGGCCAGTCGTCGGCTTATGCCCCATGTAACTAGTACTGGGGTGTTCGGGATAAAAATGAGCACTCTTTACCCCAATTTTGGGTCCTTCGAGGGAGGTGTTCAACACAACGAACCAGGCAATCGGGCTATAATGCTTTATCACTCTCACTTAGCCATAGAAGTCTACAATTTTAAATTTTGGCGAAGCCCCTGATATTCAGAGGGCCGAATTTGGGGCGCTATATATGCCTAAGCCGGACAAGGCCGACTCCTCGCCCGAAGCGGAAAAAGTCTTGAAGGATTTGAGACCTCTCGAACAGCGACCAGTCTCTCACCTTATCATGACAATCAGTTTTCGGCTTTCTCTACTGAGGTGCTCGTCTGGAAGAACCGGGACACAATCGCAGTAGTTCTCCCACCGCTACCTTAGCCGATATAATGGAATGTAAGGTACCAAAGCAGGGAGCCGGGCAAACCCAACATTTGACCAAAGACATGATTCAGAGCTGATGCATATAGTGCTATAATTTCGGGGTGCCGCACTGTCGAAAGTGTTTGGACTTCTGGCGCCGTATTATGGGGTAAACGAGAGCCCCTGGTGTACTTGCCGTACCCTAACGTACGGGTGTGGATTGTCGTAAATGGACATATAAGAGAAAAAAGAAGAAAAACTTAAATAATGCAATGATAGACTATCGATATGCATTCTTATTTAAATAATATGTCGAAGCGTAATGGTACAAGTAGTGCAATAAGCAGAAAGCAGGACAATTTGAAGTGTCCTATCCCAGGGTGAGCTGCGCATAGATTAGTAAAAAATGGGTATATCAATTATTATTAGAGACCACCTGGGGCTTCCCATGTTCATCTTAGCTCCTTGCCGCCTTGGTTGTTGCTTCCGGAATGTGTCCGGCAATCGTGCTGCCGGAAAGGTCTTCCAGAGAGTTAGGCCCTGAAAGAGAAAAAGAGTTATAAAGGTATACAACCCCTAGGGTGGTTAAGCCACATTGCGGGGCATGTCCTGATCGTGCCCCCGCCTATATCCATGGTATTTTCAGTGCGTAGTTATGTAAGCGCGGCATGGATTTCGTCGCTTGACTGGGACTGGGATAGGGGCCGAATTGCTAGGTGATCTCTGATGGTGCCAGGCGATCCTGTTGTAGCTTATTCCGGACTCATTTGAAGGTGTCCGGGGGCTGTGATGCTGAATCAGTGGTCTGCCTTAAAAGGCTGCTTTGTGCTTCAGCCGCAAGGGCCATTGAGGGAGTCCTGGATTAGGGGGTCTCCGGACAGCCGGACTATCTCCATTGGCCGGACTGTTAGACTATGAAGATACAAGATTGAAGACTTCGTCTTGTGTCCGGATGGGACTCTACTTGGCGTGGAAGGCAAGCTAGGCAATACGTATATGGATATCTCCTCCTTTGTAACCGACCTTGTGTAACCCTAACCCTCTCCGGTGTCGATATAAACCAAAGGGTTTTAGTCCGTAGGACAACATACAATCATACCATAGGCTAGCTTCTAGGGTTTAGCCTCTCTGATCTCGTGGTAGATCTACTCTTGTAACACCCATATCATCAATATTAATCAAGCAGGATGTAGGGTTTTACCTCCATCAAGAGGGCCCGAACTTGGGTAAAACTTCGTGCCCCTTGCCTCCTGTTACCATCCGGCCTAGACGCACAGTTCGGGACCCCCTACCCGAGATCCGCCGTTTTTGACACCGACATTGGTGCTTTCATTGAGAGTTCCTCTGTGTCGTCGCCGTTAGGCTTGATGGCTCCTATTATCATCGATAGCGATGTGGTCCAGGGTGAGACTTTTCTTCCCGGGCAGATCTTCGTATTCGGCTGCTTTGCACTGCGGGCTAATTCGCTTGGCCATCTAGACCAGATTGAAAGCTACGCCCCTGGCCATCAGGTCATATTTGGAAGTTTGAACTAGACGGCCGACATCCACGGAGACTTGATCTTCGACGGATTCGAGCCACAGCGGGGCGCGCCTCACTATTGCGATGGGTATGACCTAGCTCTGCCGCCGAACAGTACCCCATAAGCCGCGCCCGCATCAGCTCTGACCCTTAGTTCGGAGCCAACTGCGCCAATCGAGGACGGGTGGCTAGACACCGCCTCAGGGGCTGCAGTCTCAACAGTGAACGAGCCGAACACCAGCATAATCCTCTGCGCAGCCCGTGACTCCAAGGTGTCGGACTCTTTTTCTGACTCCCAACCGCCTGCGCCCCCACCAATCGAATCCGATTGGGCGCCGATCATGGAATCCACCGCCGCAGATATCTTTCAGCACTCGCCCTTTGGCGACATTATGAATTTACTGAGGTCTCTTTCTTTGTCAGGAGAGCCCTGGCCAGATTATGGCCAACAGGATTGGGATGCGGACGACGAAATTCGACGCCCACCCACCACCCACTTAATAACCACTGTCGATGACTCAACCGACATGCTCGACTCCGACTCCGCAGACATCGACGGTATGGACAACGATGCGGGAGGCGAAGAGGAACCACCGCCCACAGGGCGCTGGACGTCCACTTCATCATATGACGTATACATGGTGGACACACCAAAAGAAGACGACAACGAGGAACGAAGGACACACCGAAGGCTTGTTCCCTCGAGAAGCAGTCAAAGTGGCGGCGCAGGCTCCGCCCCAAATCCCACCTCGGCAGAAATAACGATCACACAGACCCAGCATTGGAGCAGGGCGAACCACTGTCGGACCACGGCAATCCGGGGAATCAAACCGAACAAACCAATTCCGTCAAAGATAATAGTCCGGACGATATAATGCCGGACAGGCACCCGGAGCAGCAGAATGCCCGTCAAAGGCTTGTTGCCACCGCGAGGAGTTTGAAAAAGCAGAAGCAAAGGCTCAAGGCTGCGCAAGACACACTCCAAATCAGATGGAGTAAAGTACTCAACACAGCAGCGAGGTACGGCGACAATCGCCCCACCAAGAGCTACCCAAAGCGGAAGTTGCCACCTGAATTCGATGAAGAGGCCTCAGACCCCTCACAACCAAATACCAAAGCAGCCACCTGGCCGGATAGACGACCCAACGGCCAACATCAAGCGGCAAACAACACCACTCACAAGCCAATACGCGATCCACGCGAGGGCTCGCACCAAAAGGACGGTGCAACCAGATCCATCTATGGACCACGCAAGCGCGCCCCAGCATACAATGTAACACAACAAACATCCAAACAACGCGGTACACCCAGATACAGGGGTGCCGCACACCCCCTATGTTTCACCGATGAGGTGCTGGACCATGAATTTCCAGAGGGATTCAAACCCGTAAACATAGAGGCATACGACGGAACAACAGACCCTGGGGTCTGGATTGAGGATTATATCCTCCATATCCATATGGCTCGAGGAGATGATCTCCACGCCATCAAGTACTTACCCCTCAAGCTCAAAGGGCTAGCCCGTCACTGGCTTAAAGGCCTCCTCGAAAACTCCATTGGAAGTTGGGAAGAGCTCGAAGACGCTTTTCGGGCAAATTTTCAAGGGACTTATGTCTGACCTCCGGACGCGGATGATTTGAGTCATATAACTCAACAGCCCGGCGAGTTAGCCCAAGAACTTTGGAACATGTTTCATACTAAAAATAACCAAATTGTTGACTGTCCGGACGCCGAAGCCTTGGCAGCTTTTAAGCATAGCGTCCGTGACGAATGGCTCGCCAGACACCTCGACCAAGAAAAGCCGAGAACGATCATTAACAAGCCTCATGCCCCGCTTTTGCGCGGGTGAGGACAGCTGGCTAGCCAGATGCAGCACCAGCGACCCCAGTACATCTGAAGTTAGAGATGGAAACGGGAAATGACGGTGCAACAGCAGTAAGAAACGCCGGAATAAAGAAGACAACACGAAGAGCATGGCAGTAAACGCCGGATTCTTAAGCTCTCGGCCAGGTCAGCAAAAGCCGCCCTCTAAAGGCGCCAGAGACGAACTGTCCAACCTCAACAAAGTTCTGGACCAAATATGTCAGATCCATAGCACCCCTGGTAAACCTGCTAATAATACCCACAGAGAATGTTGTGTCTTCAAGCAGTCCGGTAAGCTCAATGCCGTACACAAGGGGGAGGATACACTAAGCAAAGACGAGGATGAGCCTCTCAAGCAAGACACTGGGGAACAAAAGAAATTTCCACCAGAAGTCAAAACAGTAAATGTGTTACACGTGATCAAGGGAAGAAACACAACGGCACTCCCAGAACAATATACCCAAGGGCCTATCACCGCGGAGTTCTGCCACTGGTCGTCTCAACCGATCACTTTCGACCATCGTGATTACTCAGCAAGTATCCGGCGCGCAGGATGGGCTGCCCTCGTATTAGACCCAATAATTGACGGATATCACTTCACACGAGTCCTGATGGACGGTGGCAGCAGTCTAAACCTAATATATCAGGATACAATCCGCGAAATGGGGATAGACCCAACAAAAATTTGCCATAGCAATACTACCTTTAAAGGAGTAACGCCAGGCCCAGGGGCTCATTGCACGGGCTCCCTGCTACTAAAAGTTATATTTGGCTCCCCCGATAACTTCCGTAGTGAACATTTGACCTTCCACATCGCTCCGTTCCAAAGTGGCTATCAAGCACTACTCGGACGCGAAGCTTTCGCTCGCTTTAATGCAATACCGCACTACGCTTCCCTCACACTCAAGATGCCCGGACCACGTGGCATCATTACAGTAAATGGAAGTATTAAGCGATCTTTGCACGCCGAAGAGAGTGCGGCTGCCTTGGCAGCCGCACACTAAAAACGGCCTCACCAACTAAAGCATTTAACAGGTCGTCAAGACCTCGGACACGGTTAGACGAGTCCGGAGCAAGTATATGTAATTCATACCGGATCAATGGTCACTCCCCTATACAAGGGGCTCAACGCGCGCAGACAAGTGGCAATTTTTACTGATCTTGAATTATACTTGGTTCCTTTAAAAACTATCCTTTTGCACGACAACTTTTTCACCTAAGTTCGTATCTTTTACAGATGATCATTGTGCTACACCCGTCGAGGATACGGCACAACGGAGACACAGGCGCAGACGTGCAGCAGGGACCCGCTCCAAGGATTCTTTTCAGATTAAGACCCTGCGTAAACCTTTTTTACTGTCTCTTGTTGATACATAACCACCGAATTCTCAGCACAGTTGAGAAGGATGCTGGCGTCTTGGCATGTGGCCACGTTAGAATAATGCACGTACCTGGACACAAGGGGCTTCTTACGAAGGGCACTATTTAGGCCTGGTTTATACATAAAGACCGAATACCTTAGGGAGTGTTCGGCGTCGCGAGTTTGGCCTTATATGCATCAGCTCCGAATCATTGTCTTTGGTCAAATGTTGGGTTTGCCCGGCTCCTGTGTTTTGGTGCCTTACGTTCCGCTTTACCGGCTAAGGTAGCACCAGAAGAACTACTGCGATTGTGCCCTGGTTCATCTGGACGAGCACCTCAGTAGAGAAAGCCGAAAACTGACTGTCATGATATAGCGTGAGACTGGTCAACCACTCGGTGACCTATCGGAATGTTAGAATTCCTCCGCCTTAACAAAGGGCCGTTTTCCAGCCAGGCATGTACGCACCCCGCGATCGGGAGAGTGCGGAGCCACCAGGGGCTATCTAGTAGCCCCACTGTCAAACTCCTATGGCTAAGTGAAAGTGTTAAAGCATTATAGTCCGGTTGCCTCGCTCGCTACGCTATCACCTCCTTAATAGGACCAAGACGTTGGGTTAAGTGTGAAAAACACGCGTTTTTTGCGAGCACCCCGGCATTTTATGCGTGGGGGTTGAAGCCGACGGCTGCTATCTTTCAGGTTATACACAAGTATACATAATCTGACGCATAGGAGGCATCATACTACTTTCAGGCAAAAGTATAAAAGTAACCTTATAAAAAATTCATAAAAGCATTGTGCTTACAATGAGAATACATATCACTCAAACATAATATTTTTCGAGCACTGGGCCTCTATCAAACGAGCACCCTCGAGAACCTCCTCGAAATAGTGTTCGGCAGCCACCCGGCCTATGGCCGAACCCTGCACCGCAACAGTGGCAGCGTCCATCTCCGCCCAGTATGCTTTAACACGGGAAAGGGCCATCCGCGAGCCTTCTATGCACGTCGACCTCTTCATCGCATTAATGCACGGCACCGCATCAAGGAACTGCTGCACTAAGCTGAAATAGCTGTTTGGCTTTGGCCTTTCCGGCCATAGCTGATCCACAACAGACCTCATGGCGAGTCCGGACAACCTATTCAGTTCGGCCCATTCGACTAGCTGGTCAGTCAATGAAAGCGAACGCTCTGGAATGTGGAATTGCGTCCAGAACAGCTTGTCCACTTCACGATCTGTCTAACCTTGGAAGTACTTGGCCGCATCGGCAGCGCTTGCCGCCAAATCCATATACGCATCTGCCGAACTCCGCAGCCGATCCAGAGGGGCATACCGTGGATCTCCGAACTTCCTCCGTAACATGAAGGGTTTCCCAGCCGCAATATCCCCGGCTTCCCGCAGCTCCTCCTTCTTCGCTCTCATAGCAGAACGGGTGTCTTTGTCTGCCGCTGCAGCCTTCTCAAGGTCCGTTGCCTTCGCTCGGTTTTCTTTGTCAAGGACCCGGCAACGGTTGGCAGTGTATTTTAATTCTACGACCATCTTGGCCATCTTCTCCTGGCTCTCGCAATGTGCGGCCTTCTCGGCTTTCAACTCTTCAGCTGCCTTCAAAGCAGCGGCATTACTAATCCTCGCTTGTTCCTTGGCTCGGGCAAGTTCCGCCCGCAAGGCTTCCACGGTGCCAGCTCCATCTGCAGTCACAACATATTAAAGATACTGGCATTATGCTGCTCTTACTATGTGGCGTTCACCGGATGATAACACTTACCCTGTGCCTCGTCAAGCCTCTTGTTAACAAGCTCGATGTCGGCGTCTGCCGCATCCAGTTGTCGTTTTAGTTGGGCAAACTCATTAGTCCGGCTAGCCACCGGAGCTTCCACCACCTGCACATAGGGGCAGTCTAGTTATTGCCTGGGAATATGATCCTCTGTTCGCCGCCGTTCTCGACGACAACCAGAGTCTCAGGGGCTACTATCTACACAGGGCAGACCTAACATGTGCAGTACTATCACATATTATCTCACATACCTCAAAGCCTGTCAGTAGACTCATAAAGGCTTCATGTAATCCGCTTTCAGTGGACGAGATTCTCTCCATCACCGTACCCATCAACATACGGTGCTCTTCTGAGATGGCCGCTCGCCCCACCAACTCCCTCAGAACGTCCGACCGCACACCAGACGGTGCCAGACTCTTTCGTATGCTCTCTTCGGGAGCCGGACATTGGGGACTTTGGGGGTCTACGGGATTATTTTCTAGCCTCACCGGATCCGGAGAGGCCCTCCACGACGACACTTCGGGGTCGCACGCTTCTGGAGTGGAGGAGTCCGGGGGAGGCGTTTCGCTCTCCATCATCTCTGGAAGAAGATCCCCCGAAGACGAGCTCATTTGAGAGGGGCTGAGGCCTGAATTGCAAGATATATGCGGTGGTTATTTTCTGAGAGGAAAAAGATAGCATACTCTTACTATTAAAATATTTTGGATCACTTACGGCTCGTTTGAGGGCTGATCCCCCCGTGGACTTTGTGCAGCAAAAGCACCCCCCGAGGCAGGACCCTCTGTGGGAGACTTCTTCTCCCGTTTGGAAGCTTCGGCTTCCGGATCCTCGGAAGCAGTCCTTTTCCTCCCCCGGTCATCCTCCTTCGTGGAGACGCTCGTTCCCTCGGTCGGAGCGTGTAGCGATGGGGGCCCGCGTTCGCCTATATTATCCCCCTCGGTATCTTCCTTCAAGGGCTCCAGGCAAGGTGCGACCTCGAGAATCTTCTCCAATACCGGATTTTCCAAACCCTCAGGGAGGGGGGCCAAACACCGAATCATCTTTGCCTTTGTTAGCCAGTCCTGGTCAAAAAGCGAACTCTCATAAATAATTTCGAATAAAAGACATCATGTTCGGCTAGAGGATTTCTTACTTGTTCGGCGGCGCGGTTACTGCTCAGGCCCACGTCCTCGGTGATATCCGGGCATTGCACTTGAGGTCCGAAGAATGACTTGTACATCTCCTCGTGCGTCAGGCCGAGGAAACTTTGAATGGCATGTGGTCCCTCTGGGTTGAACTCCCACAAGCGCAGGGGCCGGCGTTTGCAAGGCTGGACTTGATGAACCAGCATAACTTGTATTACCGCAACCAAATTAAAATCTCCCTCGAAGAGATCTCGGATGCGGCTTTGCACTATAGGCACGTCCTTGGCTGGAACCCAGCTCAGACCCCTGCTAATCCATGACATCAGTTGTGGTGGGGGCCCGAGCAGAAAGTGGGGGCAGCCGCCCACTTGGCACTACTGGGAGCCGTGACGTAAAACCACTCCCGTTGCCATAATTCGGACACCTTTGGAAAGGAACCTTTCGGCCATGGAGCTCCTGCCATCTTGCCTATTGATGCACCTCCGCACGCTGCTTGTTGCCCCTCGATCATCTTCGGCTTTACTTCAAAAGTCTTCAGCCACAGGCCGAAGTGAGGGGTAATGCGGAGGAAGGCCTCACACATGACAATAAATGTCGTGATGTGGAGAAAAGAGTCTGGGGCTAGATCGTGGAAATCTAGCCCGTAATAGAACATCAAGCCCCTGACGAAAGGATCAAGAGTGAGGCCTAGATCTCAGAGGAAGTGGGAGGCGAACACAACGTTCTCGTTGGGTTCGGGAGTAGGGATGACCTGCCCTCGAGCAGGCAGCCGATGCGAAACCTCGGCGGTCAGATATCTGGCCTCCCTCAACTTCTTAATGTCCTCTCCCGTAATGGAGGAGGGCGTCCATCAGCCTTGAAGGCTGGATCCGGACATGGTTGAAGATCCGGAGCACCTAACCTGGGCTTTGGGTGTTAGAACTCGAGGTGGGGGAAGGGTTTGATTGAGCACGAGAGGGAAAAAGCAAAAACCTTGTCCCCTTATAAAGAGGGTGAATATCAAGCGTCCTCTCCGTAGCCGTTTGGGATTTGCCTATAATCTAATAGTCCTGGACACGGTTGGGTTACCCACAACTGCATTAATGAGAATCCCGTAATTAGGGGAACACGATCTCCGCTTCGGCAAGGCGTGTCAAGAAACCGCCTCGCGTTATGCGTGGAGCTGGTTAAGAGAAACGGTTCGAATAATCACCGGGCCATGACATGACGTCATGCTGTCAAAACAAGCCAGCAAATTAGATCTGCGGAAAAATTATTCTCTCTGCGGTGGAATGTGGAACTTATTTTGCAGGGTCGGACACTATCCTCGTATTCAAATTCTTCCGTGATGTATTCGGAGAAGGAACCCGCCTTGCAATGCCGAAGACAACTGCGCGCCAGACTCATCGTCATTGAAGCCTGGTTCAGGGGCCACTGAGGGAGTCCTGGATTAGGGGCTCTCCGGACCGCCGGACTATCTCCATTGGCCAGATTGTTAGACTATGAAGATACAAGATTGAAGACTTCGTCTCGTGTCTGGATGGGACTCTACTTGGCGTGGAAGGCAAGCTAGGCAATACGTATATGGATATCTCCTCCTTTGTAACCGACCTTGTGTAACCCTAACCCTCTTTGGTGTCTATATAAACCCAAGGGTTTTAGTCCGTAGGACAACATACACTCATACCATAGGCTAGCTTCTAGGGTTTAGCCTCTTTGATCTCGTGGTAGATCTACTCTTGTAACACCCATATCATCAATATTAATCAAGCAGGACGTAGGGTTTTACCTCCATCAAGAGGGCCCGAGCCTGGGTAAAACTTCGTGTCCCTTGCCTCTTGTTACCATCCGGCCTAGACGCACTGTTCGGGACCCCCTACCCGAGATCCGCCGGTTTTGACACCGACAGCCGCAGTGTGCTCTTCCGTGCGGAGTGAGCGTTCTGTGTTTCCATTTATTGTTATGACCCCCTGGGTCCTGGCATCTTGAGCTTGAGGTATGCGTAATGCGGCACCGCATTAAATTTTGTGAATGTTGTCTGTCCAAGCAGTGCATGATAGCCACTGCGAAATAGGACAATATCGAAGATTAACTCTTCGCTTCGGAAGTTGTCCGGTAATCCGAAGACCACTTCCAGTGTGATTGAGCCCGTGCAATGGGCCTCTACACCTGGGATGATGCCTTTAAAGGTACTTTTGCTGGGTTTGATCCTCGAGGGATTGATACACATTTTTCGCACTGTATCCTGATAGAGCAGGTTCAGGCTGCTGCCGTCGTCCATAAGGACTCGAGTGAGGTGAAATCTGTCAATGATGGGGTCTAGGACCAGTGCGGCCGATCTGCCATGACGGATGCTAGTGGGGTGGTCCCTGCGATCGAAGGTGATTGATACGTCTCCAACGTATCTATAATTTTTTATTGCTCCATGCTATATTATCTACTGTTTTGGACATTATTGGGCTTTATTATCCACTTTTATATTATTTTTTCGACTAACATATTAACCAGAGGCCCAGCCCAGAATTGCTGTTTTTGCCTGTTATAGGGTTTTGAAGAAAAGGAATACCAAACAGAGTCCAAACGGAATGAAACCTTTGGGAACGTGATTTTCTCAGTGAACAAGACACGGGAGACTTGGACCCTACTTCAAGAAAGGAAACAGGAGGCCACGAGGTAGGGGGCACGCCTGCCTACCCCAGTGATGACCCACAAGTATAGGGGATCTATCGTAGTCCTTTTGATAAGTAAGAGTGTCGAACCCAACGAGGAGCAGAAGGAAATGATAAGCGGTTTTCAGCAAGGTATTCTCTGCAAGTACTGAAATAAGTGGTAACATATAGTTTTGTAATAAGGTAAATTGTAACGAGCAACAAGTAACAAAGGTAAATAAGGTGCAGCAAGGTGGCCCAATCCTTTTTGTAGCAAAGGACAAGCCGGAACAAACTCTTATAATAGGAAAAGCGCTCCCGAGGACACATGGGAATATCGTCAAGCTAGTTTTCATCACGTTCATATGATTCACGTTCGATACTTTGATAATTTGATATGTGGGTGGACCGGTGCTTGGGTGCTGTTCTTACTTGAACAAGCATCCCACTTATGATTAACCTCTATTGCAAGCATCCGCAACTACAACAAAAGTATTAAGGTAAACCTAACCATAGCATGAAACATATGGATCCAAATCAGCCCCTTACGAAGCAACGCATAAACTAGGGTTTAAGCTTCTGTCACTCTAGCAACCCATCATCTACTTATTACTTCCCAATGCCTTCCTCTAGGCCCAAATAATGGTGAAGTGTTATGTAGTCGACGTTCACATAACACCACTAGAGGCTAAGACAACATACATCTTATCAAAATATCAAACGAATGCCAAATTCACATGACTACTAATAGCAAGACTTCTCCCTTGTCCTCGGGAACAAATGTAATTACTAACAAAGCATATTCATGTTCATAATCAGAGGGGTAATAATATGCATAAAGGATCTGAACATATGATCTTCCACCAAATAAACCAACTAGCATCAACTACAAGGAGTAATCAACACTACTAGCAACCTACTAGCACCAATCCCAGACTTTGAGACAAGAATTGGATACAAGAGATGAACTAGGGTTTGGAGATGAGATAGTGCTGGTGAAGATGTTGATGGAGATTGCCCTCTCCCGATGAGAGGAGCGTTGGTGATGACGATGGTGATGATTTCCCCCTCCCGGAGGGAAGTTTCCCCGGCAGAACAGCCCTGCCGGCGCTCTAGATTGGTTCCACCTCGTGGCGGCGGAGTCTCGTCCCGAAAGGTTGCTTCCTGGTTTTTTCTCATCAAAAGACTTCATATAGGAGAAGATGGACGTCGGAGACCCACCAGGGGGCCCACTAGGTAGGGGGGCGCGCCCTAAGGGGGGGGCGCCCCCCACCCTCGTGAGAAGGGTGTGGGCCCCCTGGCCTTCATCTTTGGTGAGGATTTTTCTTTATTTATTTTAAGATGTCCCATGAAGTTTCAGGACTTTTGGAGTTGCGCAGAATAGGCCTCTAATATTTGCTCCTTTTCCAGCCCAGAATTCCAGCTGCCAGCATTCTCCCTCTTAATATAAACCTTGTAAAATAAGAGAGAATAGCCATAAGTATTGTGACATAAAGTGAAATAAGAGTCCATAATGCAATAAATATCGATATAAAAGCATGATGCAAAATGGACGTATCACCCAAGCGCGCCCTCCACCCTCGTGGGCCCCCTGTTGCTCCACCGCGTACTCCTTCCTCCTATATATATCCACATACCCCCAAATGATCAAATACAGAGCCAAAACCCTAATACCACCACCGTAACTTTCTGTATCCACGAGATCCCATCTTGGGGCCTGTTCCGGAGCTCCGCCGGAGGGGGCATCGATCACGGAGGGCTTCTACATCAACACCATAGCCCCTCCGATGAAGTGTGAGTAGTTTACTTCAGACCTACGGGTCCATAGTTAGTAGCTAGATGGTTTCTTCTCTCTTTTTGGATCTCAATACAATGTTCTCCCCCTCTCTTTTGGAGATCTATTCGATGTAATCTTCTTTTAGCGGTTTGTTTGTTGAGACCGATGAATTGTGAGTTTATGATCAAGTCTATCTATGAATAATATTTGAATCTTCTCTGAATTCTTTTATGTATGATTGGTTATCTTTGCAAGTCTCTTCGAATTATCAGTTTGGTTTGGCCTACTCGATTGATCTTTCTTGCAATGGGAGAAGTGCTTAGCTTTGGGTTCACTCTTGCGGTGTCCTTTCCCAGTGACAGTAGGGGAAGCAAGGCACGTATTGTATTGTTGCCATCGAGGATAACAAGATGGGGTTTTCTTCATATTGCATGAGTCTATCCCTCTACATCATGTCATCTTGCTTAAGGCGTTACTATGTTTTTAACTTAATACTCTAGATGCATGCTGGATAGCGGTCGATGAGTGGAGTAATAGTAGTAGATGCAGGCAGGAGTCGGTCTACTTGTCTCGGACGTGATACCTATATACATGATCATGCTTAGATATTCTCATAACTATGCTCAATTCTGTCAATTGCTCAACAGTAATTTGTTCACCCACCGTAGAATACTTATGCTCTCGAGAGAAGTCACTAGTGAAACCTATGGCCCTCGAGTATATCTTTATCATATTGATCTCCTACTACTTAGTTATTTCCTTTGCTATTTACTTTGCATCTTTATCATAAAAATACCAAAAATATTATCTTTATCATATCTACCAGATCTCACTCTCGTAAGTGGCCCTATAGGGATTGACAACCCCTATTTGTGTTGGTTGCGAGGATTTATTTGTTTTGTGCAGGTACGAGGGACTCGCGCGTATCCTCTTACTGGATTGATACCTTGGTTCTCAAAAACTGAGGGAAATACTTATGCTACTTTGCTGCATCATCCCTTCCTCTTCGGGGAAAACCAACACAGTGCTCAAGAGGTAGCAAGAAGGATTTCTGGCGCCGTTGCCGGGGAGGTTCGCACAAGTCAAGATTTGACTCCCGACAACGTGCCATTTCTGGTGCCGTTGCTGGGGAGGTCTTCGCAAAAGTCAACATACCAACTACCCATCACATACCCTTATCTCCCGCATTACATTATTTGCCATTTGCCTCTCGTTTTCCTCTCCCCCACTTCACCCTTGCCGTTTTATTCGCCCTCTCTCTCTATCCTCCCTCTCTTTCTCTATTTGCCTCTTTTTGCCTGCTTGCTTTTTGTTTGCTTGTGTGTTAGTTTGCTTGCTTGTCATGATGGCTCTACCTAAATTTGGTGATCTCCACCTTAAAAGACTAGAAGAGATCAAAAGCAATGTCAGGAGTTTTATGGTTTTGCAATTTGAACATAATAGTTTCTTTAGAAACGAGCTTAAAGAACAGAAACGTTTTTATGAGTTTTATGAATAAAGAGCTTGATGATATGTCTAAAGAATTCGATGGTTTGAGATCCCAAATTGCTCATCTTGAGAAATTAACTGCTGAAATTTCGGATAAGCAGGCTACCTTAGTTAATAAGATGGCCGCTAAACCGGATTGCTATGAAAATAAAGATGAAGATCTAAAAGTTATTGATGTGTCCCCTATTAAATCTTTGTTTTGCAATATGAATCTTGATAATGATGGGACTGAATATGATCCACCTTTACCTAGAAGGCGTTCTAAGAGTTCAGAATTTGTTGATCTTGATGCTAAATTTGATAAAAGTGGGATTGAAGAAATTAGAACCCTAGATGTTGCTAAACCCACTATTATGGATTTCAAGGAATTTAACTATGAAAACTGCTCTTTGATTGATTGTATTTCCTTGTTGCAATCCATGCTAAATTCTCCTCACGCTTATAGTCAAAATAAAGCGTTTTCTAAACATATCGTTGATGCCTTGATGCAATCTTATGAAGAAAAACTTGAATTGGAAGTTTCTATCCCTAGAAAACTTTAGGGTTAAATTGATGTACCGTCTTGTCTGGATTTTCCTTCGTCCAGTTGATGATAGCTAGAACCAAGTTAGTAGCGAAATCATTTCTCCAGGGAGTTACAGCTGCATTGACTGCCTGCTGTAGCAACTCATTTTTCTCCTCAGCTGTTTTTTCCGCGTCCCCAGCTGCTTTTTTCTCGACCGCAAGCTTCACCTTTGCGTCGATGTCTGCCTGACTAAACTTCTTTTTCTGCTTCTTGGCCTCCGGGCCCTCGTCGTAAAACACCTTCCACGCAGTGCTGTCTCCAGCGCCGTGCACACGACCATATTGCGGCCGCTGGCCCAAAGGGAGTCCCTTAAGTTCGTTCAAGGCCCGGTTGAGAGGGGTGTCCCACTTGGGCCTCGTCGGAGAAGTAGGGCTTTCGGCTGCAAGCTGGTGATGCTTCTCCAGTAGTCTAATCAATTTCCTCATGATCTGGTCCGTGTAAAAAACCTTTTTCTCCTTGACCCACTTGTAGCGGGCCCTGATGAAGTCACGCTCCAAGGGGTTGGTGAACTTCGCGAAGGGGTCTGGGAGACCCGCGGCTTCATGTTCCGCATCCTCCTTATCCCATATGAGCCTTTTACCGAGGTAGCCACGGCTTCTGAGGCGATGCTTCCCCGTGTTCCTTTGCTGAAGGCTCTTGAATTTCGCAGCCTTAGCCTTGGCTGCCTCGGGAGCGCAAGTGTCCTTGAACTTTTCGAACTCCTCTTCCGTAAGTGTCGGATTTTCCTCCAGAATCTTGGACAGGGGTTCGTCAGCCTCAATAGCTCGTTTCACCCTCTCTTTCCAGGAGGCCAAATCATTGCTAAACATGCCCATGGTGTGATTGTTAATCTTTTTCATCTTCAGATCATCCCACGGTTGTTCTATGTTATCATCCTAGTCGGGGAACTTGAATCTCTTGTGCAATTTCGCTAGGAGCAACTGCGTTAAATGTTCTTTACTCCTTAAGTCATCATCGTTGATGCTCGCGCATTCCCGTAGGATGCATCCTAATTGGTTCCCATAGCACTTGCGAGGTTCTTCTGGCGCTAATGGCTCAAACTTGCCAGGCGCCATCTTTGTGATCACAAGTCATCCAATCCCTAGTTTGTCAGGTTTTCGTATCCTCTGCTTCTTATGCTTCCTCTTTTCGGTAGCGGCATCAGTGTAGGTACCTTCCCTGCTGGTATCTTCCCCGCCGGTCTCGGCGCCGCCATCGGTGCCGGCGCCGTCGGTGTCGATGTCGGCGTCAGTACCATCATCGAGGCCGACCTGCAAACCTTGCTTAGCAGTCAAATAGTCGAGGTACTCTTGTTCACCCTCATAATCCATCTCATCTGCATCTTGGTCAGAAGGCTCAGTTTCTTCGTTGTTCGGCATGTTTCCTATGATTAAGTGTCCGCATTTATTTCTAAAATTATGAATAAATGAGAAATGACATAAAAAAGAAATCTATATGCCAGCACTCGATATGCCAACTATGTAGCACAAATCATGCCTTTATTCACGGCAAATTTCGTCATGACCTTTGCTAAAAAATGGACATATCGAGCGCCTGAAATTCACCTGAACGGAAATGAATCAACATTCCAGCGTAACATAGGCCACTCAGATCATTTACCAAAATTGAACCAAAACATAACATGTCCAAATGACATGTTCAAATTCCAAACATGACATGTCCAAAACATGACATATCCACATATCACATGCCCAGTTCAAATTTGCATATAAATTTAGCCTACCTAAATTTGCTTTAACAAGGGATGTTGATTTGGACAATTCCTTAAATGCTGCCTTTTCTTTTAACTGCAATTGCTTAACCCTAAATTTCTGTCGTATTTTAAAACCTAGTTAAATTCATAACTAAATAGATAACCTAATTAACCTATTGCCCTAACTAAAACCTAAGTAAATTAATTGAAGAACCCTAGCTAGCAGAGAGAGAGGGGGGTTACAGAGGGTGAAGGGGCGAGGAGGCAGGCCCGACGACGACCGAGGTTGGGAGGGGAGGAAGCAGAGGAGGGAGGCGAGGGCCGACGGGTCGGGGGCGAGCGCGCCGGGGTCGGGGGCGAGCGTCGGGTCGGGGCCTAGCGCCGTGGTCAGGGGCGAGGGCCGGGTCGGGGGCGAGCGCCGGCCGGGGTCAAGGGCGAGCACCGGGGCGCGGCGGTGCGACGGGGGAGAGAGTAGGGATTTGGGGCGAAAAGAGGCGGGATGAAGCAGGGAGAGTGAGAATTTTGGATTAAGTGGACGTAGCAGTAGGGCGTTTAGACAAAACGCGTTGCTACTACCTTCACTAGCTGTAGCGCGTTTAGACAAAACGCGCTGCTACTACCTTCACTAGCTGTAGCGGTTTTATAAGGAAATCGCTCCTGCTAGCTTGACTATAGCTGTTTTATAAGGAAATCGCTACTGCCAGTTTTCCTTTTTCTTTTCCTTTATTTTCTCCCACTTTTATTTCCCGAGAGTAGTGAACGAAGGGAAGGCGATATATATTGCATCATTTGACGGTTAAATATGTATACAAAATAGGAACATATATATTACATCATTGGACCCATGCATAATAATGGCTAAGTGTGTATACAAAATAGGAACATATATATATATATAGTGTTACTATTCATCATCCAGGGTGCATAATAAGTTATTGTTCACCCGAGGTAATCTTACGATCATTTCATAATTAAATTACGTTTAGAATTCAAATAGTTACATTCCTATTGATTCACTACATAAAATTTGACATAAGAAAATAAAAATATAGGTCATAAGACAAGAAAATTTGTAGTTTATGTGTATTTTAGACTATGTTTTTACGTTTGTAATTTTACATAACATAAAATATTTTTTACGGCGATTATATATTTTCTTACGGTCTCTTTTTACGTCGGAAATAAGACAAAACTTACGGAATGTAAAATTACGATGCATTGATGGTAAAATAGAGGGGGGTGAAGAATAACTATTCCTCAACCAGGGTGACGAATAGCGCGACCCTATATATATATTACATCATTTGACCGATAACATACGGTTCCTCAGCGCTGACGTTTTCGTTTTTGAGTCAGCTTCTTTCCCTTTTTGTTCGTTGAAGAATAATTGAGCCCCTCATTGTGACTTTGCCTTTTCCATGGAGTATGATTTTTCTTAGGTAATGTAGTATTGATTCTTCTTTTGACGTATACTTCATCATCATCGTCATCTTCCCTCATTGGGTTGCCATACTGATCATAGTCTTCCTCGTTGGCGACTCCATCCATTCAAATGATGTTCCTTTTGCCTCTCCTCACGACAACACGACTGGGATTGCATGGGTCGGTTATGAAGAAGCATTGTGTCACGTGCTTAGCCTATACCCATGGCTCGTTTTTGGCGATAGCGTTCACGGTAGCGCTCTTGGCGTCATGTATAGTCATGGTAGTGAACATCCAGTTTTCTCTTTCGACATTCTTAGCCCATCTGACACAGAACATCGTCGTGTTGTGCAGTCCAGAGTAGTCAAGCTCCCAGATCTCCTCGACCCTTCCATAAAATCGTTCAATTGCGCTGTTGTCACTGCCAGTCATTTATTCCATCGTCACCCCTAAGTTCTGATCATCACTGTCCATATCTTTGGCCTCCGTGTAGAATGTGTATCCATTGATATCATATGCCTGATAGGTTACGAGTTTGGGCAAGGGGCCATGTGCTAAGACGTATATGAGCAATCCGTCCTTAGAGCCCTCCTCCGGGGGATTAGCAATAATATGCTCTTTGAACCAATGCAGGAAACTGGAGTTGTGCTCTCTAGTAACTTCGGCGTCCGTCCTGCATACCCCCCGGTCACGATACTTCTTTGCGATAATTTCTTTGTGCAGTGCCACAAAAGGATCTACCTCGTCTAGGTGTTGTAGCACTACCGAGTTTGCTCTATCAATGTCGCTGCGTCGATCTGAGTATACCACGTGCAGTTCCCTGCGACCGTTGCAGTGACCTTCTCCTTCGAGCCTCCCATCGTGCTTGTTAACGGGCAAACCAACACTAACACCAGGCGGCTGGTCTGCGCCATATAGAAAATTCTCACAGAAAGAGATGCACTCTTGTGTCACATAGCCCTGGACGATGCTTCCATCCTGATGGGACATGTTATGAATGAATCCTTTGATGATCCCATTCATCCTCTCAAACGGCATCATGTTGTGCAGGAATGACGGCCCCAGGTCTATTATGTCATCCACAATATGGACACACAGATGCACCATCATGTCAAAGAACGCGGGCGGGAAGTACATCTCAAGCTCATTCAGTATCACAACGATCTCTTCCTGTAGCCTTCAGAGCTGCTTCACACTGATCGACTTTCGAGAGATGACGTCGAAAAATTTGCAGAGACCAATAAGCATGTCACGGACGTGCTTATCCATTATCCCTCTAAGGGCAACAGGTAGTATCTGTGTCATCATCACATGACAGTCATGGGACTTCATCCCACTGAACCTTTTCTTGTCTATGTCTAGATATCTGTTTATCTTGCCACAGTAACCGGAACTAACTTTGACTCCGGTAAGGCACTTAAAGAATTGATGGATCTCAGCCTGACTTAAGGTGAAGCAAGAAGGGGGGCAATAATCCTCTTTCTTTATTTTCTTGCCCTTCTTCTCCCGTGCCTCTATCTCCGTCTCTGTCTCGTCTGACATTTTACGGGGCGGCATGTGCAGATCTTCCCTGATTTTCAAATCTTGCAAGTCTTTTCTTGCCTTCGGCCCATCCTTGGTCTTATCCGGCATGTTTATCAGTGTTGCGAGCAAGCTCTCAAGGACATTCTTACAGATATGCATTTGATCAAGGCAATGAGGTGTATCGAGTTTGTACCAGTACTCCAAGTCTCAGAACACCGACCTCGTCTTCCATACCTTCAGCAGCGGCTCCGGTGCCTTTCTCATCGTCTTTCCAGGCGCGGGGCACTCCTTCCAGTTTTTCAACAGCTCATCGATTTTGGCACTGCTCCGCTTACATGGAGGTCCTCGATGCTCAGCATGACCATTGAATATATCTCCATGGTTTCTCCATGGGTCGTCCTATTCGAGCCATCTTCGATGCCCCATGTACACGATTTTCCCAGACCCGTCATATTTCCTTGACGTTAGCTTCTAAGACGTCGTATCATCCATGCACCGCGTGCATCCGCAATATCCATGGCACACCTGGCCTACCACATATCCGTAACCGAGATAGTCCTGCACTGTCGTGATCAGCGCGGCTCTCATGTTGAAATACTCGCCTTTGCTAGCGTCCCATGTCTTGGCCGGTGTTTTCCATAACGTGTCTAACTCCTCTTGAAGTATCCCTAGATACAAATTAATATTATTTCCTGGTTGTTTCGCCCCTTGAATAAGCATGCTCATGTGAATGTACTTCGATTTCATGCACAACCAGGGGGAGGTTGTACATCCATACAAACACGGGCCATGTGCTATGGTTGGTGTTCTGGTTCCCAAACGGGTTCATGCCATCGGTACACGCGTCGAGCATGATGTTCCTTGCATCACATTCAAAATACCGATAGAAGTTGTTCAACGCTCTCCACTGGCTTCCTTCCTTGACGTGTCTCAGCTTCGGATCATCTCCATCGTCGGGCTTCTTCCTCTCCACGTGCCAGCGCATTAGCTTTGCTTCCTTGGGATCTACAAATACCTCTGGAGACGGGGAGTGATCGATAAGTACCATACCACTTTCTAGGGACATTTCTTCTCGGCCTTCTTGTATCGAGAAGCATTGAACACCGGACAGCTTGTTTTTTCCGCGTGCTCCTTCCGATAAATTATGCAATCGTTCATGCATGCATGGTATCTAACGTGTGGCAGATCAAGAGGGCACACGATCTTCTTGGCCTCATCAACACTACTAGGACATAGATTACCCGCGGGAAGAACATCCTTTAGGTACTTGAGATGCTCATCGAGGCTAGTGTCGGTCCATTTGTTTTTAGCCTTCGTCTTCAGGAGTTGGAGCGTGAAACTCAAGTGGGCCACCTCAGGATTGCAACCATCATACAATGGAGTGTTCGAGTCTACCACCAGTTGCTCCAGCTTATCCTCCTCTCTAGAAGCAGCTCTCTCAGTACTCGTCTCCTTGCGAAGCAATGCTTGAACATGAGGGTCCCGCACGATTGAACGCAGTACCGACGAACTCTGCTGCATGGAGTCCATGTCATTCTCTCCGCCGCCATGTCCGGCCCCTTCTCCGCCGTCATGTCGGACCCGTTCTCCGCCGCCATGTCCGGCCTCTTCCCCGCCGCCATTATCGATCATCTCTTCGTCTTGCCCCGTTTCATCATTGCCTGCCCTGTCGGCATCCTCAACATCGTCATCCTCATCTTCAACTATCGATCGAGTATAGCCATCCATGAAACCAGTCATGAGCAGGTGTGCTTCGACACGACCATCGTCATGGGGGTCGAGCCAAACTATTCCTTTGCATTTTCGACACGGACATAAAACCTCTGTCCGGTTATTTTCTTTCATGTCCTGCACCGCCGACCGCAACCACCTGTCCACCATCGTTCCATTGACCATCGTCAACTCTGCACGGTAATAATAAACAAATTGATTATAAAAATGCGTGCATGCATCAAAGTCATACAAAAATTCGGCATGACCTTCCTTAAAAATAGGGCATATATAGATCTAGAGTTTGCCCGGAATTCGCCAAAACGGAAATAAATCAACATTTCTGCAAAACATAGGCAACTCAAAAGCACAATTTGGCATCAACTCATGCCACACACACAATTTCCATAAACATATTTCCATTTTGCAAAAGCATGAAATTTTAATCACCTATATCTCGAGATCGAGCACACGGTGGAGATGATGATGTACGGAGATCAAAAGTGCACAAAGCTCTTCTTGACAAGGATAGATCTAGTTAGGGGGCAAATAGGTCACTTAACTAAATACTACATCTACCTAGCTACCTAATTTGGGAGGAGACAACTTCAACTAGTCGAGGGGGAAGGAAAAAGAGAAAGGAGATGCATTAATGGAGGTGGTGTAGTTAGGTAGGAGTAATGAAGAGAGAGAAAGGTAGGTAGAAGAGGGAGAGTAATGGGGGAGAAGTATTGAGGAAGAAGAAGAGTGAGAGTGGGAGAGGTAGGGGAAAGGGAGAGGAAGGGGAGGCGGAGGGGGAGGGGGAGGGTGGGTGGGGGAAAGGTGGTGGGTGCGGATTAGCAGTAGTGTGGGACGTAAAACGCGCTGCTGCTAAGAAAGTAGCAGCAGCGTGCTTTCGGTACAAGCGCTACTGCTAACTGGGACCAAAATTGTGCCAGATTTGAAAATTAGCAGCAGCGACCTCAGAAAAACCGCGCTACTGCTACAACTATAGCATTAGCGCGGCTCGCGGCACCGTGCTGCTGCTAAATGGAGTTGGGTGGGCACTGTCGGTCCATATTTGTAGCAGCGCGGGTTACGCCGAGCGCGTTACTGCTAAGCACTTGTCAGTAGCGGGTTTTCCACACCCGCGCTACTGCTAATTAGCAGCAGCGCTCATTCTTGAGCCGCACTGCTGCTAAGATTCTGTATATAGGGTTTTCCCTAGTAGTGATATGTTTCATGCTATGGTTAGGTTTACCTTAATACTTTTGTTGTATTTGCGGATTCTTGCAATGGAGGTTAATCATAAGTGGGATGCTTGTCCAAGTAAGGGAAGCACCCAAGCACCGGTCCACCCACATACCAAATTATCAAAGTACCGAACGTGAATCATATGAACGTGATGAAAACTAGCTTGACGATATTCCCATGTGTCCTCGAGAGCGCTTTACATCATATAAGAGTTTGTCCAGGCTTGTCCTTTGCTACAGAAGGATTGGGCCACTTTGCTGCAGTTTATTTACTTTTGTTACTTGTTGCTCATTACAAATTATCCTATCACAAAACTATCTGTTACCACTTATTTCAGTACTTGCAGAGAATACCTTGATGGAAACCACTTATCATTTCCTTCTGCTCCTCGTTGGGTTCGACACTCTTACTTATCGAAATGACTACGATAGATCCCCTATACATGTGGGTCATCAAGACTCTTTTCTGGCGCCGTTGCCGTGGAGTGAAGCGCCTTTGGTAGGTGGAATTTGGTAAGGAAAAATTTATATAGTGTGCTGAAATTTACTGTCACTTATTACTATGGAAAGTAATCCTCTAAGGGGCTTGTTCGGGGTATCTTCACCCCGACCAGTAGAGCAAAGAGTTGCTCCTCAACCTACTGAAAATGAATATGAAAATGAAAATGCTTGCTTTGAAGTTCCTGCGGGTATGATAGAAAAACTGCTATCTAATCTAGGAGATGGAACAAAACATCCTGATGAACCTCTGATATATGTGGATGAAGTTTGTGGATTATTTAAGCTTGCAGGTGTACTCGGAGATGTTGTTACGAAGAAGGTTTTCCCCTTATCTTTGAGGGGAGATGCATCGACATGGTATAGGCTATGTGATGATATGAGGTCTTGGAATTACAAACGATTGAAATTGGAAATTCATCAGAAGTTTTATCCTATGCATGTTGTTCATCGTGATCGCAATTATATATATAATTTTTGGCCTCGCGAAGGAGAAAGCATCGCTCAAGCTTGGGGGAGGCTTAAATCAATGTTATATTCATGCCCCAATCATGAGCTCTCAAGAGAGATGATTATTCAAAATTTATATGCTCGGCTTTCTGATAACAATCGCACCATGCTCGATACTT
This sequence comes from Triticum urartu, assembly GCF_056163025.1. Classification (NCBI taxonomy): domain Eukaryota; kingdom Viridiplantae; phylum Streptophyta; class Magnoliopsida; order Poales; family Poaceae; genus Triticum; species Triticum urartu. Next base: position 55,679,913 of record NC_141877.1, on the reverse strand, counting down.
CTTGTGCTGGCTCTTTTATGACGAAGACTATTGAATTCAAATGGGATTTATTAGAAAGAATTAAACGCAACTCTGAAGATTGGGACCTCGACAATGGTAAGGAGTCAGGTATGACACCTAGTTTTGATTGTGTTAAATCTTTTATGGATACCGATATTTTTCGTAAATTTAGCACTAAATATGGACTTGACTCTGAGATTGTAGCTTCTTTCTATGAATCTTTTGCTACTTATGTTTATCTCCCCAAGGAGAAGTGGTTTAAATATCATCCTCCCATAGAAGTAAAAGTAGTTTCTCCTATTAAAGTTGAAGAAAAGACTATTACTTATAATGATCCTATTGTTCCTACTTCCTATGTTGAGAAACCCCCTTTCCCTATTAGGATAAAGGATCATGCTAAAGCTTCAACTGTGGTTCGTAAAAGCAATATCAAAACATATACACCTCCTGAGCAAGTTAAAGTTGAACCTAATATTGCCATTGTTAAAGATCTCTTGTCTGATAATATTGATGGGCATGTTATCTATTTCTGTAATGCAACTGCTAGAATTGCTAAACCCCGTGATAAAGATAAACCTAGACCTGTGGTAGGCATGCCTGTTATTTCTGTTAAAATAGGAGATCATTGTTATCATGGCTTATGTGATATGGGTGCCAGTGTTAGTGCAATACCTTATTCCTTATACAAATAAGTTATGCATGATATTGCACCTGCTGAGATGGAAGATATTGATGTCACAAATTAAACTTGCCAATAGAGATACTATTTCACCAATGGGAATTGTTAGAGATGTTGAAGTCTTGTGTGGGAAAACTAAATATCCTGCTGATTTTCTTGTTCTTGGTTCCCCACAAGATAGCTTTTGTCCCATTATATTTGGTAGACCCTTCTTAAATACTGTTAACGCCACCATAGATTGCAAAAGAGATGTTGTTACTGTCGGTTTAGATGATATGACTCATGAATTTAATTTTTCTAAATTTGGTACACAACACCGTGAAGAAGAATTACCTAGTAAGGATGAAATTATTGGTCTTGCTTCTATTGCTATACCTCCTAGTGATCCTTTAGAACAATATTTGCTAGACCATGAAAACGATATGTTTATGAATGAAAGAAGGGAATTAGATGAAGTATTATTTAAACAGGAACCTATTCTTAAAAATAATTTACCTGTTGAAATCCTAGGGGATCCTCCTCCACCCAAGGGTGATCCCGTGTTTGATCTTAAACCGTTACCTGATACTCTTAAATATGCTTATCTTGATGAGAAAAAGATATATCATGTTATTATTAGTGCTAAGCTTTCAGAACATGAAGAAGAGAGATTATTGAAAACTCTGAAGCAGCACCATGCTGCTATTGGGTATACTCTTGATGATCTTAAGGGCATTAGTCTCACTCTATGTCAACATAAAATTAATTTGGTAGAAGATGCTAAACCAGTTTGTGATCATCAACGCCGACTGAATCCTAAAATGAAAGAAGTGGTAAGAAAGGAGATACTAAAACTCCTTGAGGCAGGTATAATTTATCCTGTTGCTGATAGTCAGTGGGTAAGTCCTGTCCATTGTGTCCCTAAGAAGGGAGGTATTACTGTTGTTCCTAATGATAAAGATGAATTGATTCCTCAAAGAATTATTACAGGTTATAGGATGGTAATTGATTTCCGCAAATTAAATAAGGCTACTAAAAAGGATCATTACCCCTTACCTTTTAAGGATCAAATGCTAGAAAGATTATCTAAACATACACATTTTTGCTTTCTAGATGGTTATTCTGGTTTCTCTCAAATACCTGTGTTAGCTAAAGATCAACCAAAGACTACTTTTACATGCCCTTTTGGTACTTTTGCTTATAGACGTATGCCTTTTGGTTTATGTAATGCACCTGCTACCTTTCAAAGATGCATGATGGCTATATTCTCTGACTTTTGTGAAAAGATTTGTGAGGTTTTCATGGATGATTTTTCCATCTATGGATCTTCTTTTGATGATTGCTTGAGCAACCTTGATCGAGTTTTGCAGAGATGTGAAGAAACTAATCTTGTCTTGAATTGGGAAAAGGCCACTTTACGGTTAATGAAGGTATTGTCTTGGGGCATAAAGTTTCTGAAAGAGGTATCGAAGTTGATAAGGCCAAGGTTGATGCTATTGAAAAGATGCCATGTCCCAAGGACATCAAAGGTATAAGAAGTTTCCTTGGTCATGCCGGATTTTATAGGAGGTTCATTAAGGACTTCTCAAAAATTTCTCAGCCTCTGACTAATTTATTATAAAAAGATATACCATTTGTTTTTTATGATGATTGTTTAGAAGCATTTGAAATACTTAAGAAAGCATTGACTTCCACACCTATTGTTCGGCCACCTGATGGGAATTTACCCTTTCAAATTATGTGTGATGCTAGTGATTATGCTGTAGGTTCTGTTCTAGGACAAAGAGTTGATAAGAAACTAAATGTTATTCAATATGCTAGTAAAACTCTAGACAATGCTCAAAGAAACTATGCTACTACTGAAAAAGAATTCTTAGCAATTGTATTTGCTTGTGATAAGTTTAGACCTTATATTGTTGATTATAAAGTAACTATTCACATTGATCATGCTGCTATTAAATCTCTCATGGAAAATAAAGATGCTAAACCTAGACTTATTAGATGGGTTCTCTTGCTACAAGAATTTGATTTGCATATTGTTGATAGAAAAGGAGCTGAGAACCCCGTTGCAGACAACTTGTCTAGGTTAGAAAATGTGCTTGATGACCCACTACCTATTGATGATAGCTTTCCTGATGAGCAATTAAATGTCATAAATGATTCTCATACTGCTCCATGGTATGCTGATTATGCTAATTACATTGTTGCTAAGTTTATACCACCTAGTTTCACATACCAGCAAAAGAAAAAGTTCTTCTATGACTTGAGGCATTACTTTTGGGATGACCCACATCTTTATAAAGAAGGAGTGGATGGTGTTATTAGACGTTGTGTACCTGAGCATGAACAGGAACAGATCCTATGCAAGTGTCACTCCGAAGCCTATGGAGGACACCATGCTGGAGATAGAACTGCATATAAGGTACTGCAGTCTGGTTTTATTGGCCTACTCTCTTCTAGGATGCCGTAAGTTTGTCTTATCTTGTGATGAATGTCAAAGATTTGGTAATATCAGTAGACGTCAAGAAATGCCTATGAACTATTCACTTGTTATTGAACCATTTGATGTTTGGGGCTTTGATTATATGGGACCCTTTCCTTCCTCTAATGGATATACACATATTTTAGTTGTTGTTGATTACGTTACTAAGTGGGTAGAAGCTATTCCAACTAGTAGTGCTGATCATAACACTTCTATTAAAATGCTTAAAGAAGTTATTTTTCCAAGGTTTGGAGTCCCTAGATATTTAATGACTGATGGTGGTTCACATTTTACTCATGGTGCTTTCCGTAAAATGCTCGCTAAATATGATGTTAATCATAGAATTGCATCTCCTTATCACCCTCAGTCTAGTGGTCAAGTAGAATTGAGAAATAGAGAACTCAAATTAATTTTGCAAAAGACTATTAATCGGTCTAGAAAGAATTGGTCCAAGAAACTTGATGATGCATTATGGGCCTATAGAACTACATATAAAAATCCTATGGGTATGTCTCCGTATAAAATGGTCTATGGAAAAGCATGTCACTTACCTCTCGAACTAGAACACAAGGCTTATTGGGCTATTAAAGAGCTTAATTATGATTTTAAACTTGCCGGTGAGAAGAGGTTATTTGATATTAGCTCACTTGATGAATAGAGAACCCAAGCCTACGAAAATGCCAAGTTGTTTAAAGAAAAAGTTAAAAGATGGCATGACAAAAGGATACAAAAGCGTGAGTTTAATGTAGGTGATTATGTATTGCTATACAACTCTCGTTTAAGATTTTTTGCAGGAAAACTTCTCTCTAAATGGGAAGGTCCTTACGTTGTCGAGGAGGTCTACCGTTCCGGTGCCATAAAAATCAACAATTTCGAAGGCACAAATCCAAAGGTTGTGAACGGTCAAAGAATAAAACACTATATCTTAGGTAATCCCATAAATGTTGAAACCAATGTTATTGAAACCATAACCCCGGAGGAATACATAAGGGACACTTTCCGGAATGTTTCAGACTCCGGAAAGGCATAGGTATGTGGTACGGTAAGTAAACCGACTCCAAAATAGTTTTTAAGGCAATATTTCTCCGTTTTGGAATATTTAGAAAAATAGAAAAATAAGCAGCAGTCCGGGAAGGACACGAGGGTGGAGGGCGCGCCCTACCCTACTGGGCGCGCCCCCTACCTCGTGGGCACCTCGTGTGCTCTCCGGACTCCGTTTTCGTACACGACACACATTTTGGTCGGTAAAAATTCATTATATAATCTCCCAGGGGTTTTGACTCCCGTATCACGCAAAAATATCTTGTCTTTGTTTTGCGCTGTCCTGCTGCAGATAAAGCAACATGTCGTCCCAGGATTTGGAAGGAGAAAGCTACTTAGCTAATTACCTTGCAGATCCTAAGGTCTATGGGGATGTGGAGCATTGCGGTTGGACTACGGAGGAAGAAGAGTACTATGAACCCAAGGGAAAGGAGGAGACGAGCTTAGATGAAGATGAAGTCCCACTACCTCAACCTGGGGACATGCATGTGGAGTTCAAAAAGTCAAGCCTCCCGGATAGGGTAAAGAAACCTAAGATCAAGTTTATCCCTTTTCACCTCTTGCAGTAGAACAAGTAGGAACTATACAAAAAGATACTGAGCTTGGAGCAGGAGATCGAGAACCTACGGGACCACTGTCCTCAAGCGCAAATTAAGGAAGAAGCCTACGCCATTAACAAAAATCACCACCGTCTCCACCAACAAAGAAGAATTGAGTATCTGGTATGTGCACTCCACTTGGCAACTGCCAAGCTTGGGGGAGTGCCCCGGTATCGTATCACCATCACTTTTATCTTTATAGTTTTTCTTAGTTCGATCCTTTTGGTAATATCTTGATCTAGTAGAATAAAAGTTCTTAGTATGATCTAGTTGTGAGTTTTGCTTTATTATCCTTCTATGTAATCGAGTCTATGAGCTATATAATAAAGATTAGTGTTGAGTCAAGGGCTCGATTATTTTGCCATGATCCTAATTGAATAAAAGAAAAGAGAAAGAAATAAAAAGAAACAAAGAGATCATGTGAGTCTTATGGAGAGTAATGAGCTCACATAGAAAGAGTATGATGAATGAAAGTTGTTGAGGGTTGACAAACACAGTTTTGGTCATCGTTGCAATTAATAGGAAGTAATAAAGAAAGAGAGGTCTTCACATATAAATATACTATCTTGGACATCCTTTATGATTGTGAGCGCTCATTAAAATATGACATGCTAAAGAATTGACATTGCACAAGGAAGCCAACATAATGGGTTTTGTTTTCTTATATCTGAGATGAATTATATTGTCTTGGATCTTCCAACATGATGAGCTTGCCTTTCCCCCTCATGCTAGCCAGATTCATTGCACCAAGTAGAGATACTACTTGTGCGTCCAAATACCCTTAAACCAGTCTTGCCATAAGAGTACACCATATCTACCTATGGATTGAGTAAGATCCATCAAGTAAGTTTTCATCAGTGCAAGCAATAAAAATTGCTCTCTAAATATGTATGATTGATTGGTGTGGCGGAAATAAGCTTTATATGATCGTGTGATATGGAAGTAATAAAAGCGACAGACTGCATAATAAAGGTCCATATCACAAGTGGCAATATAAAGTGACGTTCTTTCGCATTAGGATTTTGTGCATCCAACCATAAAAGCGCATGATAACCTTTGCTTCCCTCTGCGAAGGGCCTATCTTTTACTTTTATCTCCTACATTGTATAAGACTCATGGTGATCTTCACCCTTCCTTTTTACATTTTATCATTTGGCAAGCACAATATGTTGGAAAGATCCTGGTATATATGGCTAATTGGATGTGAGTTTTCATGTACTATTACTATTGACATTACCCTTGAGGTAAAACATTGGGAGGCAAAACTATAAGCCCCTATCTTTCTCTATGTCCGATTAAAACTCCATACCCATAAGTATTGCGTGAGTGTCAACAATTGTGAAAGATTATATGATAGTTGAGTATGTGGACTTGCTGAAAAGCTCTTATACATTGACTCTTTTCTATGTTATGATAAATTGCAATTTCTCCAATGACTGAGATTATAGTTTGTTAGTTTTCAATGAAGTTTATGATTCATACTTGAAATTGTGATTGAATTGTTACTCTAGCATAAGAGATCATATGACAAGAATTATATAGGTTGCTGTTCTAAGAATGATCATCACTAGTGCAGAACCGGGCAATAGCACCGGTTCGTAAGGCCCTTTAGCGTCGGTTTGGTAACCGGCGCTAAAATGTAGGCACTAAAGGCACCCCCTTTAGTACCGGTTCAGCATGAACCGGTGCTAAAGGGCAACCACGTGGCATGAGCCAGCTTCGGGGGCAGGGAGCCCTATAGTACCGGTTGGTGTCACCAACCGGTATTAAAATGTTGGGGAGGTTTTTGGTTTATGATTTCTTTTTCATTTAATTTTTTGTTTTCCATTTAATTCTTTTTTGTTTGCTGGTATTTTACGATACTACATATTGTACACGTTATGCATATATATAAAATAGAATTTCTAGTAGAACCGATCATAATATATATATCATCGAATGTCTCACAACCACCACTAATTAATTCACACATATATACACACATGTGTATATATATATATATATACAATTTCTCCTAATTGGTGCCTTCGGAGCCAGCGGCATTAGCCTAGCTAATTGGTGCCTTCGGAGCACGATAACAATTGGAAGTGGTTCATGGGGGCGGTAGCGGATAATAGTATTCTCCTTTGGGATCTATGACCTGGTCGAGCAAAAATCCTGCTATTTCCGCTTGAATTGCTTTTATGCGGTCCTATACTAGGAGCTTGTCCCGCACCTCTTTGAACTGTTAAGAAGGAGATCAATATGCATGTGTATTAGTTGTGTGACTAGATATCGATAATGGTGTAAAAATTGTGAATAGTGTTCTGACAATCGATATCGTACCCACTCCTGTCTTTGAGATTTGCTCCTTTCGAACGCCATCATGCGAATGTTCTCGCAAACGTAGTATGCACATAGATCATTCCCCAGCGCCTGCTTCAGGGCCTTTACGAGAATGGAATTTTGATCAGATAATAATTTAATCAAGCATGATAATTAAAGAGATGGCAGCTAGCTAGTTCTACTTAATTACTTACCTTGGGTCAATACCATTTCAGACTTTGTTTCCATGGGCCTGGAGTGACCTTGATGAACTTTGCCCAAGCCCTGCCCGCCGACAAAGAAAATGAATAAATGGGTTATTAAATAGTTGTTATCAGGAAATGACGAACTAATTAAATAGGCCGAGATATAGTTAATAATGATTGAAATTACCTGTTGACTATCCCCTTCACGATGGTGTAGTCACTTGCTTTCTTAAGTAGCGAGTCTAGTACTTCAACTGTTCCTTCATCAACTTTAATGATCAACAAGATCCAGTGAAATCTGCATGCACACACGTTTGCATGTCTTAATTAAGCGGACATATGTAAGAAAAAACATGTAGCTATAGCTAGTAGGGAAAAACAAAATTTGTAGTACAAGACAGTGTGACTCACTGGAAGTTGTAAGGAAGTAGTATATCTTCATTGTATTTGAGTTCCTTGAAGAACTGTAGCATGCTTTCCTCTACACATTTTGTGTGATATGGATCTATTTTCCATGTGTATTCTTTAATGGTATTTGGGTCAACGAACCCAATGCCATAGCGTCCACCTTTTTTCATTTTATAAATCTTCATCCTGCATAATACCACAGAAAAGAATATAGTGAGGATAATTACAAGTAATCATTGATCAAAATGATCAGCTAGCTTGAGACTTAAATTACAGAAAGAATTCACTTACAGACAATAGCAACTGACGATAGATTTGTCGAGTGCGTCTTTATTGTATAGCTAAAAAAGTTCTGAATACTCAACGGTCACAACTTTCTTATGGTAGTAATGCTCCTCGTTGACATTCACCATGAGGGACTCTCGATTGGAAATCTTGGTAATGTCCATGTACCATTGATGCAATTCATACATTCTCGTTGGGAGCTTATTGACCTCCTCTGGCTCGACCAAAGGTTGGCCCCGGGCATATTTCCATTTTATTTCCTCCTCTCTAGTCGGAGACATGGGCTCGATATCGAGGAGTTGTCCAACAGTGATCCTGATCGATTCAGCCTACGTAATATGCTCCTCGGTTATTACCACATCGCCCACCCCAGGAACGTTAACGGTTTGCCCACAATAATATTGGGCGCGCCTACTCTCATGTGTTGTTGGCACAACAAGTGGGGGGATTGATTGCGCCGCCTGTTCTCCCAGCTGGGGAACGGTTTTACCACATTTTTTGCCAGCTGATTTGCTCGAGCTTGAGCTCGCCTCTTTCTGTAGACGTGCTCGATTTAACTTCCTGAGGTGGCGCTCATAGTCTGTGTCAACAGGCTTGGGAGCTGGTGGTCTAGCCATACGAATGAAGTGGTCAATCTTTTCCACAGGCACTTTCTCCCTTGGCGGCGATGGCGGTTTCGGTGCAAAATGGGCTTCCACCTCGGCCTTCGATATGGCTATGTTTTCCTCCTCGGACTTGTCGTAAGGCCTCTGCGGAAGAGGCGCGAGGCTTGGACCATATTGAAATCGCTTGCCTCCGCCTGTACCTACAGTACTACCTCGACTTGTACCGCTACGCACCATAGCTGAGGCGGCTCTCTTCCGTGATTGCTGAGGCGGCGAAGACGGTTGACGTGGCTGAGTTGGAGGAGGAGGAGTGGCCTGAAGCAGTGCCGGACTTGGAGGAGGAGTGGCTGAAGCTGTGCCGGACTTGGAGGAGGAGTGGCCTAACGCTTTGCCGGACTTGGAGGAGGAGTGGCCTGAAGCTGTGCCGGACTTGGAGGAGGAGTGGCCTAACGCATTGGTGGACTTGGAGGAGCGGGAGTCTGCTGACTCGGTGGCGGACTGCGACGAGGAGTCGGATGGCGCGGTGTCGGTGGCCTTCAAAAGATGATGCAATCCTTTCTCCATAGGATGATACGATGGTTGGCCTCTCCTAGTGTGTGCTCATCGTCACCTCCAGGAATGTCAAGCTCTAGCCCAGAATATTGGTGCACCACCTCATCAACCAAGACACGAGCATAGCCCGCTGGAATCGGGTTGCAATGGAAGGTTGCCTCGTGGGGATTTGTAAAAGCAAGGGCGTCCGCCACCTTCATGGATATGTTCTTCATTTTGAAGTGTAGCTCGCAGTTAGTGTTCTCCATGATGTCATCCACTGGGTAGCTATCCAGCAATGCGTCGCCCGGGGCGGAACCCACGCTGCTTCTCGGCATGGATGGGACGGTGCTATGTATTGGTGGATCATCCGCTAGCTGCTGAGACCCCCTTTGCTGGCTAAGTGAGTCGATCTGCTCCTGCTGCCACTGGAATTTGATTGCCAAGTCCGCGTGCGCTGATTCTAGGCCTTGAAGGCGTTCATAGTCTAGCTTCCTCTGCTCCTCCTCCATCTTCCTCTTCTTCTCCTCCGCAATCTTCTTTCTCGCACGGGTTCTGTAGTCGGCGTTCCAGTCTGACAACCCCTCATACCACGGAACAGTGCCCATGCCTCGTGTTCTTCCCGGGTGTTCAGGATTTCCCAGGGCACGCGTAAGCTCATCGTTCTCTCTATTGGGCTCGAACAACCCCGACCGAGCCTCTTCTATTGCAGCAAGTAGCTTATCTTCGGCTCCGTCCAGACATGCCTTCTTCGAAACTTTGCCTGTCTTCGGGTCCAACTCCCCTCCATGCGCATAGAACCAAGTCCTGCACCTAGGGGGCCAGCTCAATGTTTCTGGAGTGACACATGCATCCAGCATCTCTTTCTTAGACTTATCCCACTTAGGCATTCCCACCGCATAGCAACCTGGCCCCAGCTTATGGAACTTATCCTTTTTGCGGCATTGGCCTTATTTATTATGGACTGTTCCTTAGATAATTCTGAATCCTTGAATTTCACGAAATCGTCCCAATGAGCACTTTGCTTCTCTAGTGTTCCCTCGAATACTGGAGTCTTCCTTCCTCCCTTGACGTACTTGGCCCATTCACGAATCTTGTGGTTCTTGAATGCAACAGCCATCTTCCTAAGAGCAGCGTCCATGACTTTCTCCACATCTGCATCTGTGAAATGATTTGGTAGGGTGAAATGTTCCATGAGCGTTTCCAAAGCAAATATTTTTGTCTGTCGTCGACAAAACTAACTCCTGGACGTGGCTTTGCTGGCTCTCTCCATTCTTGAAGGGAGATCGGGAGTTGGTCCTTCACAAGAACTCCGCACCGACGAATGAACTTGTCCGCAATCTTCTTAGGCGCTAATGGTTCGCCATTAGGTCTGATTGCCTCGATATTGTACTTTACGCCCTCCTTCAACTTTTTGTTCGGGCCTCGTTTCATCCTGTTGCCTGAAGATTTGCTCGATCCGGATGGCTAAAAGAAGAAAGATCGATTCATTAATATATCTTCAAGTCATTTAAAACATGTGATGATCACCAGATGCCTGCTTATATAAATATATATACCTCGCTGGTCTTTGTTGTTTCAAGATCAACATTTTCTTCGTCATGTTCATAGTTCATGACTTCATCAATTCGGTCATCGCGATCGAATATCATATCACCCTCCTCGGTGTTGTTTAGATATTCGGAGCCGTCATAATCTTCTTCATTTTGATCATCATCTGGCCCGCGCGGATTGCGTATGATATTGAACAGGGCCTCTTCTCCCTCTCTGCCGGTATTGTCCGCCATAGATTTTGTTTAACTAATCCAAAAGAAATATATTCAAATTAGAATGCATGGATGCAATCAATTAATAAGGAAAAACTGAATCAATCATAGTACATAATAAGCATCATCGAATATAATCTCGAATACGTCGTCTCGAATAATAGATATAATCTCAAATACATCGTCTCGAATAATAGATATAATCTCGAATACATCGTCTCGAATAATAGATATAATCTCGAATACATCGTCTCGAATAATATATAATCTCGAATACATCGTCAGATCATGCGGCACGGGCGGTGGACACCCAAAGAGAAGGAACCCTCACAGGATCATAGCTGAAGTGAGATCCCTGAAGAAACTGCCAGGTATTGGAGAACCTGCCGCCCTCTAACGCAACCATGTAGCGATGGACGTGCTCGTCCTCCTCCCTGACACGGCGACGTACCACCTCCGGCGGGGCCGGCTCCCTCCGCACCGAAACTGGCCCACACGAACGCCACCAAACGAGATCAGGGTCGACGACCGGGGCTGGGTTCCTCATCAAGCGGCGCGCCCCTCCAGGCAGCACCTCCCAGTGCCAGCCGGCGGAGCCCAGTCCCGGACATGGGTCAGCCGGACGTCGTCGCGGACGGGTCGACAGCGAGGATGCGGGCCGGGCATCGTCGAGAACAAATACTAGCTATATGCCCGCAAAAAGTAACATTTTTTTAATGATTGGATTTTGATAACTAAAATTTCTAACATTTCTATATGACTAACATTCCTATAACATTTCTAACAATGCTATATAACTAGCATTTCTAATATTTCTATAACTAAAAAACAGAAAAAAAATTATAACATTTCTATATATATAACTAACATTTGTATAACATTTCTAATATTTCTATAACTAAAAAAAGAAAAATTTCTAACTTTTTTATAACTAAAAAATAGAAAATTTTCTAACAATTCTAACATTTCTATAACATTTCTAACAATGCTATATAACTAACTATTTCTATAACTAAAAAAAGAAAAGTTTCTAACATTTTTATAACTAATTCTATAACTAAAAAACTAAAAAATGTATATGTGTGTGTGTGCTCACCGGCGAGGCGAGAGGCGGCGGGGGGCGGCGACGGGGACGGCGACGGGCGCGGCGACGACGGGGACAGGGACGGGGCGGCGACGACGGTGACGGGCCGGGGCGGCGACGACGGGGACGGGGCGACGATGACGGGGACGGGGGCGACGTGGGATGGGCCGGGACGGCGTGGCGGTGACAACGGGGACGACGTGGACGACGGGGCGGCGACGACGGGGACGGGGCGGTGACGGGGGCGGCGAGCGACGGGGCAGAGGAGAAGAAGCAGATGAGAAACTGAAATTTTTGAAGTGTTTAGTTATATAGGATGGACCTTTAGTACCGGTTGGAGCCACCAACCGGTACTAAAGGCCTGTTTTGGCCAGGCCAAGCGGCGGGAACCGCACCCCCTTTAGTACCGGGTGGTGGCTCCAACCGGTACTAAAGGCCCCCCCTTTAGTACCGGTTGGTGCCACCACCCGGTACTAAAGGGGGTGCGCTGGCGCAGGTGCGGTGCGGCAAGTTTAGTCCCACCTCGCTAGCCGAGGGGCATCTGCACTGGTTTATAACCCCCCGTGCGGTAGCTCTCTCGAGCTCCTCTCCAAAGCAGGCCTACTGGGCCTACATGTTCTGTGCTGCCCTGTGGGCCTACTGGCCCTTTGCGGGCCTGCATCCTGGCCCAACAACAGGTTGGGTTTCTAGTCGTATGCAGGCTGCTCTGGCCCAGTAGGCGGGATTTTTTTATTTTTTTTGCTTTATTTATTTTTGAGTTGTTTTTTGTGTATTTAGAGTTTCTTTGTGAATATTTTTGCTTTAGGTACAAAAAATTACAAACTTTCTGTTAGTGCCCGTAGTTTTCAAATTTGAATAGTTTAAATTTTGAATTATTTGAAATTAGTGTGAATCACTAGTTTGTGAATAACTTAACTTTAAAAATCTGTAAAGGCATGAAAGAATTTGTTTGCACATAAAATTTCTTCGCGTTTCAAATGGCAAAACACATAGCTACCCTAACTATTACAGAGATTCCCCCCTGGGTGTGAAACACAGAAGAAAGTGATGATAGTGAAGCCGATCACATCCCAGATCTTTGGGTGTGAAACCTTTTCTTCGCGTGTGTCCCTTTGCGCCGTAACCATGGAAAATCTTCATCATATAACGGGATGCTCGGGTCAATATTCACTGTGAATGGAGCAATTTCATCAAACTTTTCATAATCTTCTGACATGTCTGTCTTGTCATCCACTCCCATGATGTTTCTCTTCCCAGAAAGAACTATGTGCCGCTTTGGCTCATCGTACGATGCATTCGCTTCCTTATCTTTTCTTTTTCTTGGCTTGGTAGACATGTCCCTCACATAGAAAACCTGTGCCACATCATTGGCTAGGACGAATGGTTCGTCTGCATACGCAAGATTGTTGAGATCCACTGTTGTCATTCCGTACTGCGGGTCTTCCATTACCCCGCCTCGTGTCATATTGACCCATTTGCACCGAAACAAAGGGACCTTCAAACCACGTCGATAGTCAAGTTCCCATATGTCATGTATATAACCATAACATGTTTCCTTTCCCGTCTTGGTTTCTGCATCAAAGCGGACACCACTGTTTTGGTTGGTGCTCTTCTTATTTTGGGCGATCGTGTAAAATGTATTACCATTTATCTCGTACCCTTTGAAAGTCATTATATTCAAAGATGGTAACCGGGACAGCAAGTGCAGGTCATCTTCAATAGAGGTGTCATGCATGGTACGTGTCTGCAACCAGCTGGCCAAAATCCTGGCTTGTTCACGTGTAATCTAGTCATCAGACCGCTCCGGGTGTTTGGAGTGTAGCAAATTCTTGTGTTCATCCATATACAGAGTGACCAAGGCGGAATTCTGTAGAACTGTGTAGTGTGCTTCAGTGAGAGAATGTCCGTCCATACATATTATTTGTTCCCCTCCTAGCGTGCCTTTTCCATCCAGTCTGCCCTTATGCTGTGATTCAGGAACACCAATCGGCTTAAGGTCAGGAATAAAGTCAATACAAAACTCAATGACCTCCTCATTTTCATGGCCCTTGGAGATGCTTCCTTCTGGTCTAGCATGGTTATGAACATATTTCTTTAAGACTCCCATGAACCTCTCAAAGGGGAACATATTGTGTAGAAATACAAGACCCAAAATGTTAATCTCTTCGCATAGGTGAACTAGGACGTGCGTCATGATGTTGAAGAAGGATGGTGGGAACACCAACTCGAAACTGACAAGACATTGCACCAAATCATTCTCTAACCTTGGTATAATTTCTGGATCGATTACCTTCTGAGAGATTGCATTGAGAAATGCACATAGCTTCATAATGGCTAATCAAACGTTTTCCGGTAGAAGCCCCCTCAATGCAACCGGAAGCAGTTGCGTCATAATCACGTGGCAGTCATGAGACTTTGGGTTCTGGACCTTTTTCTCTGCCTTGTTTATTATTCCCTTTATATTCGACGAGAAGCCAGACGGTACCTTAATACTAAGCAAGCATTCAAAGAAGTTTTCCTTCTCTTCTTTGGTAAGAGCGTAGCTTGCATGACCCTGATGTATGCCGTCATTTCCGTGCATACATTGCTGGTCCTCCCGTGCCTCAGGTGTATCTTTTGTCTTCCCATACACGCCCAAGAAGCCAAGAAGGGTCACACAAAGATTCTTCGTCACGTGCATCACGTCGATTGCGGAGCGGACCTCTAGGTCTTTCCAATAGGGCAGGTCCCAAAATATAGATTTCTTCTTCCACATGGGTGCGCGTCCGTCAGCGTCATTCGGAACAGGTTGTCCACCAGGACCCTTTCCAAAGACCACCTTCAAATCCTTGACCATATCTTATAGCGCAATGCACCGCATACTAGGCAAGCGTTCAAATCCTCGTACTCACCGCGGTAGAGGATGCAATCATTAGGGCATGCATGTATCTTCTGCACCTCTAACCCTAGAGGGCAGACAGCCTTCTTTTCTTTGTACGTACTCTCGGGCAATTCGTTGTCCTTTGGAAGCATATCCTTTATCATTACCAGCAACTTTCCAAATCCCTTGTCAGATACACCATTCTCTGCCTTCCATTGCAGCAATTCCAGTGTGGTGCCCAGCTTTTTCTTGTCACCCACGCTATTCGGGTACAACAATTTTTTGTGATCCTCTAACATGCGCTGCAACTTCTTCTTCTCCAAATCACTTGCGCAGTTTCTATTTGCATCGGCAATGGACCGACCTAGATCATCAATGGGCTCATCCGATGCCTCTTCTTCAGCTTCTTCCCGCATTGCCGGCTCAGCTTCTTCCCGCATTACCGGCTCAGCTTCTTCCCTCATTGTTGTATCATCGTATTCAGGGAACCCATGGCTAGGATAGCTGTCGTCGTCCTCTTCTTTTTCATTGTCTTCCATCATAACCCCTCTTTCTCCATGCTTGGTCCAAACATTATAGTGGGGCATGAAACCGAACTCAAACAGGTGGACATGAATGGTTCTTGACGTAGAGTAATTGTGACCATTCTTACAGCCAGCACATGGACAATGCATAAAACCATCCGCTCGCTTGTTTGCCTCAGCCGCAAGCAGAAAAGTACGCACGCCATTAATGAACTCGGGAGAGCATCGGTCATCGTACATCCATTGCTGGCTCATCTTCAATACACAGCACCGAAAACATCAAATTAATACAATACATAAAGTTCATACATAAAGATCATACAACACTTAAATGCAACAAACAAATAACTCTCTAGCTAAAGAATTTAAATGCAACAACAAATGCGATCAAGATCGTAACTAAGGTAACAATTGATCCAACAGCATAATGATACCAAGCCTCACTATGAATGGCATATTTTCTAATCTTTCTATCTTCAAGCGCATTTTCTCCATCTTAATCTTGTGATCATCGACGACATCGGCAACATGCAACTCCAATTCCATCTTCTCCCCCTCAATTCTTTTCAATTTTTCCTTCAAATCCTCGTTTTCTCTTTCAACTAAATTTAACCTCTCGACAATAGGGTCGGTTGGAATTTCCGGTTCAACTACCTCCTACATACAAATATCTATGTCAACTTGATGGGCATAATTTGTCATAAACACGAAATGCAATGAATAGTTTTAAAAGAGAATATACCACATCCGAATCATAACCCGGACTATGCATAACAAACAACGTATGGGTATCAAAACCATGGCACTATGCATAACAAACAACGTATGGGTAAGATAATTATACGAGTAACTATATATCCAAATCACACAAACATCAATTTTTTATATAAAACTTCATGAACAAGAGGCTCACCACAAGGTGGTGCCGGCGACGGGACGTTGCGAGCGATCGACGGTGGTTACGACGGAGATTTAGAAGGTACTAAGTAAACCACACCTACATATGCAAAACTAAGTTCTATTTTGACCTCAAATTGCATATAAATCAAATACTAGCACATATATATAATTCCTCCCAAATTACTAAACTCAAAAATCAATCACTATATAAAGCATTGCACGAGCTAATCTAGCAATGAGAGATGAAAGGAAAAAAGTTGCTAACCTTTGTGATCATTTGAATGGATGGGGGCCTTCAAATCTTGGGCAAAATGTGTGATGAGCTTGAGAGGAAGAGGGAAAAGAACAGAGAGGAGAGGGGAAAGGGGAAGAACAGAGCGAGCTCGGGTGGACGAAGGGTCTATGTAGGACGACCTTTAGTACCGGTTCGTGATACGACCCGGTACTAAAGGTGCTGGAGGGGCCCCGGACTGACAACATCCTGCCACCACTCACTTTAGTACTGGTTCGTGGCACTAACCGGTGCTAAAGGTTCGCCACGAACCGGTACTAATGAGAGCGGCCCGGCTAGCCGTTGGAACCGGCACTAATGTACACATTACTGCCGGCTCAAATTCAAACTGGCACTAATGTGCTTAACGTTTGACCCTTTTTCTACTAGTGCATGATGCCCTCATGTCCGTATTTTATTTTTATTGACACCTCTATCTCTAAACATGTAGACATATTTTTCGATTTCAGCTTTTCGCTTTAGGACAAGCGAGGTCTAAGCTTGGGGGAGTTGATACGTCCATTTTGCATCATGCTTTTATATCGATATTTATTGCATTATGGGCTGTTACTACACATTATGTCACAATACTTATGCCTATTCTCTCTTATTTTACAAGGTTTACATAAAGAGGGAGAATGCCGACAGCTGGGATTATGGGCTGGAAAAGGAGCAAATATTAGAGACCTATTCTGCACAGCTCCAAAAGTCCTGAAACTTCACGGATGATGTTTTCCAAATATATAAAAAATACTGAGCACAAGAACCTCACCAGGGGGCCACACCCTTCCCACGAGGGTGGGGGCGCGCCCCTACCTCCTGGGCCCCCTGGTGGCCCTCCGGTGGTCATCTTCTGCTATATGGAGTGTCTCGATGGGAAACAATTAATAAGCCATCTTCTCGGACGAAACTCCGTCGCCATGAGGCGGAACCTTGGCGGAACCAATCTAGGGCTCTGGCAGAGCTGTTCTGCCGGGGAAACTTCCCTCCCAGAGGGGGAAACCATCGCCATCGTCATCACCAACGCTCCTCTCATCGGGAGAGGGCAATCTCCATCAACATCTTCATCAGCACCATCTCCTCTCAAAACCCTAGTTCATCTCTTGTATCCAATTCTTGTCTCCAAGTCCGGGATTGGTGCTAGTAGGTTGCTAGTAGTGTTAATTACTCCTTGTAGTTGATGCTAGTTGGTTTAATCGGTGGAATATCATATGTTCAGATCCTATATGCATATTAATACCCCTCTGATTATGAACATGTTTATGCTTTGTGAGTAGTTACTTTTGTTCCTGGGGACATGGGAGAAGTCTTGCTATTAGTAGTCATGTGAATTTGGTATTCGTTCGATATTTCGATGAGATGTATGTTGTCTCTCCTCTAGTGGTGTTATGTGAACGTCGACTACATGACACTTCACCATCATTTGGGCCTAGAGTAAGGCATTGGGAAGTAATAAGTAGATGATGGGTTGCTAGAGTGACAGAAGCTTAAACCCTAGTTTATGCGTTGCTTCGTAAGGTGCTGATTTGGATCCATATGTTTCATGCTATGGTTAGGTTTACCTTAATACTTTTGTTGTATTTGCGGATGCTTGTAATGGAGGTTAATCATAAGTGGGATGCTTGTCCAAGTAAGGGCAGCACCCAGGCACCGGTCCACCCACATACCAAATTATCAAAGTACCGAACGCGAATCATATGAACGTGATGAAAACTAGCTTGACGATATTCCCATGTGTCCTCGGGAGCGCTTTACATCATATAAGAGTTTGTCCAGGCTTGTCCTTTGCTACAAAAGGATTGGGCCACTTTGCTGCACTTTATTTACTTTTGTTACTTGTTGGTCGTTACAAATTATCCTATCACAAAACTATCTGTTACCACTTATTTCAGTACTTGCAGAGAATACCTTGCTGGAAACCGCTTCTCATTTCCTTCTGCTCCTCATTGGGTTCGACACTCTTACTTATCGAAAGGACTATGATAGATCCCCTATACTTGTGTCTCATCAAAGATGCAAAGTAAAATAAAGGCAAAGTAAATAACAAAGGAAATAACTGAGTAGTAGGACATTAATATGATAAAGATAGACCCGGGGGCCATAGGTTTCACTAGTGGCTTCTCCCGAGAGCATAAGTATTCAACGGTGGGTGAACAAATTACTATTGAGCAATTGACAGAATTGAGCATAGATATGAGAATATCTAGGTATGATCATGTATATAGGCATCATGTCCGAGACCAGTAGACCGACTCCTGCCGGCATCTACTACTATTACTCCACTCATCGACCGCTATCCAACATGCATCTAGAGTATTAAGTTAAAAATAGAATGACGCCTTAAGCAAGATGACATGATGTAGAGGGATAGACTCATGCAATATGAAGAAAACCCCATCTTGTTATCCTCGATGGCAACAATACAATGTGTGCCTTGCTGCCCCTACTGTCAATGGGAAAGGACACCACAAGATTGAACCCAAAGCTAAGCACTTCTCCCATTGCAAGAAATATCAATCTAGTAGGCCAAACCAAACTGATAATTCGAAGAGACTTGCAAAGATAACCAATCATACATAGAAGAATTCAGAGAAGATTCAAATATAATTCATAGATAGACTTGATCATAAACCCACAATTCATCGGTCTCAACAAACACACCGCAAAAAGAAGATTACATCGAATAGATCTCCACAAGAGAGGGGGAGAACATTGTATTGAGATCCAAAAAGAGAGAAGAAGCCATCTAGCTACTCACTATGGACCCGTAGGTCTGAGGAAAACTACTCACACTTCATCGGAGGGGCTATGGTGTTGATGTAGAAGCCCTCCGTGATCGATGCCCCCTCTAGCGGAGCTCCGGAACAGGCCCCAAGATGGGATCTCGTGGATACAGAAAGTTACGGCAGTAGAATTAGGGTTTTGGCTCCATATTTGATCGCTTGGGGTACGTAGGTATATATAGGAGGAAGGTGTACGTCGGTGGAGCAACAGGGGTCCACGAGGGTGGAGGGCGCGCTTGGTGGGGGTGGGCGCGCCCCCTACCTCGTGGCCTCCTCTTTTCTTTCTTGACGTAGGGTCCAAGTCTCCCGGGTCTTGTTCGTTGAGAAAATCACGTTCCCGAAGGTTTCTTTCCGTTTGGACTCCGTTTGATATTCCTTTTCTACGAAACCCTAAAACTGGCAAAAAAAACAATTCTGGGCTGGGCCTTCGGTTAATAGGTTAGTCCCAAAAATAATATAAAAGTGTATAATATAGCATGGAGCAATCAAAAATTATAGATACATTGGAGACGTATCAAGCATCCCCAAGCTTAATTCCTGCTCGTCCTCGAGTAGGTAAATGATAAAAACAGAATTTTTGATGCGGAGTGCTACTTGGCATAATTTTAATGTAATTCTTCTTAATTGTGGTATGAATATTCAGATCCAAAAGATTCAAGACAAAAGTTCATATTGACATAAAAATAATAATACTTCAAGCATACTAACAAAGCAATTATGTCTTCTCAAAATAACATGGCTAAAGAAAGTTATCCCTACAAAATCATATAGTCTGGCTATGCTTCATCTTCACCACACAAAATATTTAAATCATGCACAACCCCGATGACAAGCCAAGCAATTGTTTCATACTTTTGACATTCTCAAAACTTTTTCAATTTTCACGCAATACATGAGTGTGAGCCATGGACATAGCACTATAGGTGGAATAGAGTGGTGGTTGTGGAGAAGACAAAAAGGGAGAAGATAGTATCACATCAACTAGGCGTATCAATGGGCTATGGAGATGCCCATCAATAGATATCAATGTGAGTGAGTAGGGATTGCCATGCAACGGATGCACTAGAGCTATAAGTACATGAAAGCTCAAAAAGAAACTAAGTGGGTGTGCATCCAACTTGCTTGCTCATGAAGACCTAGGGCGATTTGAGGAAGCCCATCATTGTAATATACAAGCCAAGTTCTATAATGAAAAATTCCCACTAGTATATGAAAGTGATAACATGAGAGACTCTCTACTATGAATATCATGGTGCTACTTTAAAGCACAGGTGTGGTAAAAGGATAGTAGCATTGTCCCTTCTCTCTTTTTCTCTCATTTTTTTATTTGGGCCTCTTCTCTTTTTTATGGCCTCTTTTCTTTCTCTTTTTTATTTTTCGTCCGGAGTCTCATCCCGACTTGTGGGGGAATCATAGTCTCCATCATCCTTTCCTCTCTGGGACAATGCTCTAATAATGATGATCATCACACTTTTATTTTTCTTACAACTCGATACTTAGAACAAAATATGACTCTATATGAATGCCTCCGGCGGTGTACCGGGGTATGCAATGACTCATGAGTGACATGTATGAAAGAATTATGAACGGTGGCTTTGCCACCAATACGATGTCAACTACATGATCATGCTAAGCAATATGACAATGATGGAGTGTGTCATAATAAACGGAACGGTGGAAAGTTGCATGGCAATATATCTTGGAATGGCTATGGAAATACCATAATAGGTAGGTATGGTGGCTGTTTTGAGGAAGGTGTATGGTGGGTGTATGATACCAGTGAAAGGTGCGCGGTATTAGAGAGGCTAGCAAAGGTGGAAGGGTGAGAGTGTGTATAATCCATGGACTCAACATTAGTCAAAAACAACTCATATACTTATTGCAAAAATCTACACGTTATCAAAGCAAAGTATTACGCGCATGCTCCTAGGGGGATAGATTGGTAGGAAAAGACTATCGCTCGTCCCCGACCGCCACTCATAAGGAAGACAATCAATAAATAAATCATGCTCTGACTTCATCACATAATGGTTCACCATACGTGCATGCTACGGGAATCACAAGCTTTAACACAATTATTTATCACATTCACAACTACTCAACTAGCACAACTTTAATATCACCATCTTCATATCTCAAAACAATTATCAAGCATCGAACTTCTCATAGTATTCAACACACTCATAAGAAAGTTTTATTATTAATCTTGTGTACCAAGCATATTAGGATTTTAAGCAAATTACCATGCTATTAAAGACTCTCAAAATAATCTAATGAAGCATGAGAGTTCAATAGTTTCTATAAAACAAATCCACCACCGTGCTCTAAAAGATATAAGTGAAGCACTAGAGCAAAATTATATAACTCAAAAGATATAAGCGAAGCACATAGAGTATTCTAACAAATTCCAAATCATGTATGGCTCTCTCAAAAGGTGTGTACAGCAAGGATGATTGTGGTAAACTAACAAATAAAGACTCAAACCATACAAGACGCTCCAAGAAAAACACATATCATGTGGCGAATAAAAATATAGCTCCAAGTAAAGTTACCGATAGAAGTAGACGAAAGAGGGGATGCCTTCCTGGGCATCCCCAAGCTTTGGCTTTTAGGTGTCCTTAGATTATCTTGGGGGTGCGATGGGCATCCCCAAGCTTAGTCTCTTGCCGCTCCTTGTTCCATAATCCATCAAATCTTTACCCAAAACTTGAAAACTTCACAACACAAAACATAAAGTAGAAAATCTCGTGAGTTCCGTTAGCGAAAGAAAATAAAAGACCACTTCAAGGTACTGTAATGAACTTATTATTTATTTATATTGGTGTTATACCTACTGTATTCCAACTTCTCTATGGTTTATAAACTATTTTACTAACCATAGATTCATCAAAATAAGAAAACAACACACGAAAAACAGAATCTGTCAAAAACAGAACAGTCTGTAGTAATCTGTAGCTAGCGCAAGATCTAGAACCCCAAAAATTCTAAAATAAATTGCTGGACGTGAGGAATTTATCTAATAATCATATTCAAAAATAATTAACTAAATAGCACTTTCCAAATATAAATGACAGCAGTTCTCGTGAGCGCTAAAGTTTCTGTTTTTTACAGCAAGTTCAACAAGACTTTCCCCGAGTCTTCCCAACGGTTCTACTTGGCACAAACACTAATTAAACACAAAAAACACAACCAAAACAGAGGCTAGATAAATTATTTATTACTAAACAGGAGCAAAAATCAAGGAATAAAAATAAAATTGTGTTGCCTCCCAACAAGCGCTATCGTTTAACGCCCCTAGCTAGGCATAACAAGCAAGGATAGATCTAGGTATTGCCATCTTTGGTAGGCAATCCATAAGTGGCTCTCATAATAGATTCATAAGGTAATTTAATTTTATTTCTAGGAAAGTGTTCCATGCCTTTCCTTAATGGAAATTGGAATCTAATATTTCCTTCCTGCATATCAATAATTGCACCAATCATTCTAAGGAAAGGTCTACCAAGAATAATAGGACATGAAGGATTGCAATCTATGTCAAGAACAATAAAATCTACGGGCACATAATTCCTATTTGCAACAATAAGAACATCATTAATTCTTCCCATAGGTTTCTTAATAGTAGAATCCGCAAGGTGCAAGTTTAGAGAGCAATCATCAAAATCACGGAAACCTAACAAATCACACAAAGTCTTTGGAATCGTGGAAAAACTAGCACCCAAATCACATAAAGCATAGCATTCATGATCTTTAATTTTAATTTTAATAGTTGGTTCCCACTCATCATAAAGTTTTCTAGGTATAGAAACTTGCAATTCAAGTTTTTCTTCATAAGATTGCATCAAGGCATCAACGATATGTTTAGTAAATGCTTTATTTTGACTATAAGCGTGAAGAGAATTTAGCACGGATTGTAACAAGGAAATACAATCTATCAAAGAGCAATTTTCATATTTAAATTCCTTGAAATCCATAATAGTGGGTTTAGCAACATCTAGGGTTTTAATTTCTTCAATCCCACTTTTATCAAATTTAGCATCAAGATCAACAAATTCCGAATTCTCGGAACGCCTTCTAGGTAAAGGTGGATCATATTCAGTACCATCATTATCAAGATTCATATTGCAAAACAAAGATTTAATAGGGGACACATCAATAACGTTTAGATCTTCATCTTTATTTTCATAGGAACTAGAAGAACACGCTCTTATAAAGGCATCTTTCTTAGCACGCATCCTAGTGGTTCTTTCTTTGCACTCATCAATGGAAATTCTCATGGCTTTGAGAGACTCATTGATATCATGCTTAGGTGGAATAGATCTAAGTTTCAAAGAATCAACATCAAGAGAAATTCTATCAACGTTCCTAGCCAAATCATCAATTTTAAGCAATTTTTCTTCAATCATAGCATTAAAATTCTTTTGCGAAGTGATAAATTCTTTAATATTAGATTCAAAATCATAGGGCATCTTATTATAATTTCTATAAGAATTGTTGTAGGAATTACCATAATTATTAGATGGATTACTAGGATAAGGCCTAGGATTGAAATTTTCTCTATACGCGTTGTTACCAAAATTGTTCCTACCAACAAAATTCACATCCATAGATTCATTATTATTCTCAATCAAAGTAGACAAGGGCATATCATTAGGATCAGAAGAAACACTCTTATTAGCAAATAACTTCATAAGTTCATCCATCTTTCCACTCAAAACATTAATTTCTTCTATCACATGCACCTTTTTATTAGTAGATCTTTCAGTATGCCATTGAGAATAATTAACCATAATATTATCTAGGAGTTTAGTAGCTTCTCCTAACGTGATTTCCATAAAAGTGTCTCCCGCGGCCGAATCTAAAAGATTTCTAGAAGCAAAATCCAATCCAGCATAAAATTTTTGTACAATCATCCACAAATTTAAACCATGAGTAGGGCAATTACATATCATTAGTTTCATTCTCTCCCAAGCTTGTGCAACATGTTCATGATAAAGTTGCTTAAAATTCATAATATCGTTTCTAAGAGAGATGATCTTAGCGGGAGGAAAATACTTAGAGATAAAAGCATCTTTGCACTTATTCCATGAATCAATACTATTTTTAGGCAAAGACGAAAACCACGCTTTAGCACGATCTCTAAGAGAAAAAGGAAATAGCTTCAATTGAACAATATCATTATCCACATATTTCTTCTTTTGCATGTCACACAAATCAACGAAGCTATTTAGATGGGTAGTGGCATCTTCACTAGGAAGGCCGGAAAACGGATCTTTCATGACAAGATTCAGCAAAGCAGTATTAATTTCACAACATTCAGCATCGGTAAGAGGAGCAATCGGAGTGCTAATAAAATCATTGTTGTTGATATTGGTGAAGTCACACAATTTCGTATTATCTTGAGCAATCGTGACAAGCAAGCAAACTAACAAACAAGCAAACAAAAAGCAAGCGGGCAAAGAGGCAAATAGAGAAAGAGAGGGAGGATAGAGGGAGGGCGAATAAAACGGCAAGGGTGAAGTGGGGGAGAGGAAAACGAGAGGCAAATGGCAAATAATGTAATGCGGGAGATAAGTGTATGTGATGGGTACTTGGTATGTTGATGTTTGCGTAGACCTCCCCGGCAACAGCGCCAGAAATCCTTCTTGCTACCTCTTCAGCACTGCGTTGGTTTTCCCCGAAGAGGAAGGGATGATGCACCAAAGTAGCGTAAGTATTTCCCTCAGTTTTTGAGAACCAAGGTATCAATCCAGTAGGAGGCAACGCGCGAGTCCCTCGTACCTGCACAAAACAAATAAATCCTCGCAACCAACACAAATAGGGGTTGTCAATCCCTATAAGGCCACTTACGAGAGTGAGATCTGATAGATATGATAAAGATAATATTTTGGGTATTTTTGTGATAAAGATGCAAAGTAAAATAAAGGCAAAGTAAATAACAAAGGAAATAACTAAGTAGTAGGAGATTAATATGATAAAGATAGACCCGGGGGCCATAGGTTTCACTAGTGGCTTCTCTCGAGAGCATAAGTATTCTATGGTGGGTGAACAAATTACTGTTGAGCAATTGACAGAATTGAGCATAGCTATGAGAATATCTAGGTATGATCATGTATATAGGCATCACGTCCGAGACAAGTAGACTGACTCCTGCCTGCATCTACTACTATTACTCCACTCATCGACCACTATCCATGATGCATCTAGAGTATTAAGTTAAAAACAGAGTAACGCTTTAAGCAAGGTGACATGATGTAGAGGGATAGACTCATGCAATATGAAGAAAATCCCATCTTGTTATCCTCGATGGCAATAATACAATACGTGCCTTACTGCCCCTACTGTCACTGGGAAATGACACCGCAAGATTGAACCGAAAGCTAAGCACTTCTCCCATTGCAAGAAAGATCAATCTAGTAGGCCAAACCAAACTGATAATTCGAAGAGACTTGCAAAGATAACCAATCATACATAAAAGAATTCAGAGAAGATTCAAATATTATTCATAGATAGACTTGATCATAAACCCACAATTCATCGGTCTCAACAAACACACCGCAAAAAGAAGATTACATCGAATAGATCTCCACAAGAGAGGGGGGGAACATTGTATTGAGATCCAAAAAGAGAGAAGAAGTCATCTAGCTACTATCTATGGACCCGTAGGTCTGAGGTAAACTACTCACACTTCATCGGAGGGGCTATGGTGTTGATGTAGAAGCCCTCCATGATCGATGCCCCCTCCGTCGGAGCTCCAGAACGGGCCCCAAGATGGGATCTCGTGGATACAGAAAGTTACGGCAGTGGAATTAGGGTTTTGGCTCTGTATCTGATCGTTTGGGGGTATGTAGGTATATATAGGAGGAAGGAGTATGTCGGTGGAGCAACAGGGGTCCCACAAGGGTGGAGGGCGCGCCCCCCTACCTCGTGGCCTCCTCTTTTCTTTCTTGACGTAGGGTCCAAGTCTCCCGGGTCTTGTTCATTGAGAAAATCACGTTCCCGAAGGTTTCATTCTGTTTGGACTCCGTTTGATATTCCTTTTCTTCGAAACCCTAAAACAGGCAAAAAAAGCAATTCTAGGCTGGGCCACCGGTTAATAGGTTAGTCCCAAAAATAATATAAAAGTGGATAATAAAGCCCAATAATGTCCAAAACAGTAGATAATATAGCATGGAGCAATAAAAAATTATAGATACGTAGGAGACGTATCATCGAAGTCCTCGGAGTCGAAGTCGAGCATGTCGGTTAAGTCGTCGACAGTGGCTACTAAGTGGGTGGTGGGTGGGCAGCGAATTTCCTCGTTATCCGCATCCCATTCTAGCCGGACATAGTTCGGCCAAGGTTCTCCTGATAGGGAGAGAGACCTTAATGAATTTATCACATCGCCGAAGGGCGAGTGCTGAAAGATACCCGTGGAGGTGAACTCCATGATCAGCGCCCAGTCGGATTCGACGGGTACGGATGTAAGCGGCTCGGAGTCCATGGCCGGAGATGAATCTAGCGGTTCGGCGACACGGCTCTCGTAAGGGGTGAAGTCAGTATCCGGCTCTATCGCCGCTAAGAGTGCGGCCTCCATGGCAGGGTCCATCCCTCCGCCCTCGAATGGTGTGACTTGCTCTGGATTAATGGGCAGAGTAGTTGCAGATGCGATCTCACGAACATTGTCCGACGACAGAGTTACGTCATGCTCGTCACGACTGTGTGGCAAGTCCAACTTGGGCTCTAATCCATGGAAGATCAAGTCTCCGCGTATGTCGGCCGTGTAATTCAAGTTTCCAAATCTGACCTGATGGCCAGGGGCGTAGCTCTCGATCTGCTCCAGATGACCAAGCGAATTGGCCCATAGTGCGAAGCCGCCGAATACGAAGATCTGTCCGGGGAGGAAAACCTCACCCTGGACCGCATCGTTACAGATGATCGAAGGAGCCATCAAACCTTATGGCGACGGTACAGTGGAACTCTCAATGAAAGCACCAATGTCGGTGTCAAAACCGGTGGATCTCGGGTAGGAGGTCCCGAACTATGCGTCTAAGGCGGATGGTAACAGGAGGCAGGGGACACGATGTTTACCCAGGTTCGAGCCCTCTTGATGGAGGTAATACCCTACGTCCTACTTGATTGTTCTTGATGATATGAGTATTACAAGCGTTGATCTACCACGAGATCAGTTAGGCTAAACCCTAGAAGCTAGCCTATGCTATGATTGTATGTTGTCCTACGGACTAAAACCCTCCAGTTTATATAGACACCGGAGGGGGCTAGTGTCGTGGGTTTGTCACGGCAGATGTCCTTGTGAAGGACTTAGTCGTGGAGCCATCGCTACGGGTTAGCTTAAGGGGGTTAAACCGGAAAAGGGGACACGGGGAGTTTTATACTAGTTCGGCCCCTTCAAGGAAGGTAAAAGCCTACGTCTAGTGTGATTGGTATTGCTAGGGTTTCGAAGGCCAGGGAGCGAATCCGCTTTGTCTGGCTCTCGAGTTGTTGTCCCCCTCTAAACCGTTGCCGGGTCGTCCCTTTATATACATAGGTTGATGCCCGCCGGGTTACAAAGTCCCGAAGCCGGATCATAAACGTGTCCGGTTCGGTCTCTATCCTTCCTATCTTACAACACAAGTTACAAGACCAGGTCGGTTTACATCTACAGGCTTTAACCTGCCTTTGGGCCTTGGGCCTTCGTAAAGCATCATTATTCTTGTACCTTCATGGGCTTCTAATCTTCAAGGAGTTAACCCGGCTACTCCTAGCCGGTTTACATCCAGTAGTAATATCCCCAACATTAGGCCCCAGATTGGTTTGAACTTGTTCATGTCAATCTTCAACACTTAGAAAAAACCCATCCTTTGCATCTTCACCTTGATCTTATAAACCGCCGTGACGTCATACTCCAGGATCATGATAAACCGTCCTGACGTCATCTATCTGTTGAAGCTGAGGATTACCTTCATTAATGCATATCCAGTCATCGAGGTGACACCATTATTAACTATCCATTTTTGAGCTCCTCGATTCCTGCACTTGTCGCTTTATTGTTTCTCCTTATAAATAGAGACACGGGTCCTTCTCATTTTTCCCTTCGTCTCCTTCTCTTCTTCCTCCTTGCGACGCCTCTACACCCGAGCGCCGCCGCCGTCCTCGAGCTTCGCTTCTGCCTCGTCGTCGGCCGCTGCATCAACCTGACTGAACCAGAGAACCGCGGCATACCTCCGCTGCTTCAACGTTGGCCGCTGTAAGTCCTTTCCTTTCTCCTTTGTAGATCTGCCTAGGGTTTCCTTGTTCATAGAAGTTTATCAAGGCTCTGGCACTGTTCTTCCCTGTTTCCCCTTAGTCCATGGATAAAAACTACAAACTTGATGTGTCCCATGTAATGGCTTATCTTCTTCTACCACCACAAACCCTTATGCGCATAAAACTGATCAGGTCCTTTGCGGACCACTTCGGGACCAACCTTTTTTAGGTCTAAATCTTTTTGTTTTTCCTGTCTTACGGTAGATCTAAAATTTTCAAGTAATCTTGTGAAACCTATTTTTCCTTACTTGCCTTAGATCTGTACCTTCCGCAGTCGGTTTACCTTTGTAGAAAACAAGTTATCACATACCATTAGTCCTCTGATAAATCGGAGGAGCCTTTACCTTCATAGTTATACTCCGATTTAACAGTGTCTGAGTACCCTTGTCCTGGTATTACCTTTTATCCATTATTGCATTGGTCTCCGGTTTATGCCATTTCACATATCAGTATATCTCTTACCCCATTGTATCTTGTATATCATCATGAGTGATTATAAACCGGCCTTTCGTTTTCAGCTTGTTTGTTTCGCAATGGCCAAACAATTCACCGCTTGCAACTGGGCTCGTTCCCGGGTCACCGAGGATCAGTTGAACGATATGGTCAGCATCGGCTCTTTGCCTAAGAAGACTGAAATCAAATGGCGAGTTCCAGGAACAGAAAATCCTCCGACCCCAACGCAGGGTGAGGTGGTGGTCTTTGTTGACCACATAAGCTGTGGCTTCAAACCGCCAGGGTCAAAGTTTTACCGGGATGTGCTTGCCAACTTCCAACTTCATCCTCAAGATACTGGGCCCAACTCAGTATCCAACCTATGTAACTTCCAGGTCTTCTGTGAAGTGTACTTACAGGAAGAACCAACTGCAGAACTGTTCCCGGACTTCTTTCACTTAAACCGGCCCACAGAATTTGTAAATGGCCCCAACACTGAACTTGGTGGTGTCTCGATTCAAAAGCGGAAAGAAGTTGAGTTTCCTCATGCCAAACTGCACAGCCACCCAAAGGAATGGAACCAAACTTGGTTTTATTGCAGAGACACTTCACCTGAAGATGAAAATCCCCTTCCAGGCTTTCATGATCACCGGCTTTCCAATACCCATCCGATGCCGCAACGCTTAAGCTCCGCAGAAAGGGCGAAATATGCCCCTCAACTCGCCAAACTTTGGGCCTTTATGGCCAATGGTTTGACAGGTGTGGATTTCGTGCGCTGTTGGATATCTTGGAGCATCTTGCCTCTAAGTCGGCATTCCAGTTTAATGTGTGAGTATACCGGTGAGGTTGATGACCCTCAACGCCATTGCAACCTTCAACTATCTAATGAAGAAGTCACTAAAGGTGTAAAGAAGATTCTGAATGAATCAGAACTGGTCTGTAGTCAACTCAGTTTGAATCCCTTCTATGCCAAGAACAAACCGCCTGCTATAAGCATTATACTTCCTTTTCATTTTTAATATTTTACCTTGTGCAACCTGTAATCCTTCTTCTGTGTATGTATGCATAGGGTGATGACCCCTTCTAGAAACGGAAAATCGTGGAAAAAGCGGTAAAGCCAACTGGGGATAAAGTGGTCAAACCATCTCGCCCCAAAACCAAAGCCGTCAAATGGACATCAAAACGGAAAATGGTTGACCGGATCAATATGGAGCTTGATGATGACGCTGATGATCCGGAAGTTGAGGTAGAACTTGACTCTCTTGGCTCTCTTTTCATGCATCTCATTAACAATGATCTTCCTCAGGAGGACGCAGAAGGCAGTCAAGCTGATGATGTAGAGGTAATTACCCTTTCCTCCGGTTCAGACTCTATGCCAACACAAAAAACCCGCCAAGCAGTCTGGAAAGTAAGCTTTTCTCATCCTCTTGCTCACTTGGATCCAACATTTATTTTGAAGACTCAGCAGCATGAAGCTCGCCGGACAACCCGACACAGTGGCCAACAGGTCACTTCAGCTGGTTTACCTGATACCCTGGTTCGGAAGCGCCGGTCTGAGGTCTCTCCTACTCCTGACCATTCTTACCCCAAGGAAGGTTATTTCAGACAACCTCTTAATCCGTCCGATTCAAATTATCAGGTGACACCTCCCTCGTCATCTGGCGAGTCGACAGGAACTCAGCTCCCTCCTCTGAAAACTGTGGTCGGGTAAGTTGTAAAACCTTTTCCTTCAATGCATCACGGAACTTGAATAAGATGTTAATCCTTTATATTTTGTTTGCAGGGCCAAAGCCAGACCCAGCAAGAAAGCTCGGGTCACCAATCCGCCCAAAGACCCGGCCACTTTTGAAGAAGAACCCAGAGGTGAACCGGAACAAACTTATGAACCGGAGGGCCCTCATCCTGAAGCCGCTTCTCATGAACTACCCCTTCAAGGCCAAAACCAGGCTGGTCCGGTGAACCTGCCGCACCTGACACTGAACCGGCAGAGCCAAACCGGGCTGGTCCGGTGAGAAATACGGAAACTCCATTGTCACCAGCCCAACACACTGAAGGCCAAGGAGACGATGTTATTATTACTGGAATGGGCCACAGCTCTCCTAGCCATCCCGTCATTTTGGCTCAGCATAGTGCCAAAGAAGAGCAAGCTGCTAGGGAAAAAGGCAAATGGAGCAGCGATTTATCAAGCTATGCTCATCTTAACGCCGAAGAGCTTCACTCTGGTTTCTTGAACCGTCTGCACTCAAACCGGGACTATGAGGCCGGTTTGGTGAACTTGATGAAAGAGCGATATGAGGTAAATTCCTCTCCCTTTGTTTATTGATTTATAGCTGAAACACTATCCCAAGTAGCCCCCAAGGGCCGTTTTATGATGTTAATCATAAACCGGGTCTTTGTAACACTTTAAGTTTCTCATCATTAATCCTCACAATGGCAGGTCTATAATAAGAGACAAGACTCATCTTTTAATAATTAGATAATTTTCTGCAGCATAGCCCCCAAAGGCCGGTTTAACTTGGCAAGTTAATCCGGGTTTTAATCCATACATCTGGTTTAGAACAGACGCACATTAGCCCCCAAGTGTCAAGGATAATGCTTGCATTGTTCTGGAGACTTGTATAAAATGTAGTACTTTAGAGTAAATAGGCATTAGCCCCAATGGATGAAGTGCATAACTTGTTATACGATATGTATTTAGCACATATATATGTTGTTTGTTTAATATACCTTCAACGTTGCAGGCTGAACTGAGAAGCAAAGATGCTTGAAACTCTGATTTGCAAGAGAATGTGAAATCACAACAAGCAGATGCTGCAAAAGCCAAAGAGGAGCTGACCCAAGCCCTGGCCGTAATGGAAAAGCTGAAGGAAACTTTCACCAAAGATCGTGCTAACTGGGAAACCGAAAAATCCAGGTTAACCAAAAGAGCTGAAGACGCCGAGGCAGCCCTGAAACCAGTTGTAGATGAACTAGCTGGTTTGAAACGGCAAATCAATGCTATGACTTCTGCTATCTTTGGTAAGTATCTGCTTATGTGTTTTGCGCAAGTCAATGAACCTTATCACTGACCAGAACATTGATAAAAATCTTTGGCAAGTACTCGGATCGCTCATCTTGGTACAGATATGCGGATGAAGCTCAAAGCGGCATATACATTGGTTGAACAGCTGTACTCTGGGTCTCAGCGGGCTATTTGCATGGCAGCTTACAACAAACCGGCCCCAACTTTGATTAAAGAAACACTTGAGAAGTTGGCCATGTTACCGGCCCGTATTGCCGAATTGAAGAAGGCAACTGCCAGGTCAGGAGCTTTAACCGCACTTATTCAAGCCAAAGCCTGGATTCCAGACCTTGAAGCGGATGATATCATTAAAGGATACCCAGGTGTGAAGGAAGACGGTTCAAACTTTGACAACGATGACCTCCGGCGGCTGACGAAACAGATGCGGCCAGTAGCCAGCAAACTGGCCGATGATATAGACTTGTCCCATTTTCAACCGGTTTATGACGCTGAAGGGAAAAGACAACCGACCGACATCCATGAAGTTGAAGAACTTATGCCTCTGATTCGTAAGCACAATTATGCTCCTAATATTAACCCTTCCAATCTTATCCATGAAGAAGCGGTATTTCAAGCTTTAACTGGGATCGATTGGTCGACGGTTGATTTCTAGCGTCTGGGGAGGGATGAAGAAGTGCCCACACCAACTGACCCTCAACCATCAAACCGTCCAGACGAAGAGTCCTGAACCGGTCGCCGGTTTATATGGCTACTATGTGCCGCTACTGTGAAAAACAATTATGCCATTGGAGCCACTTTGAAAGCTTCTTGTAATAGGATAGCCAAAACTCCGTTATCTGTCATGCCATCGAGCATGTCTCGTAATACCTCGTGACAACTTGTGCCACCTTTTGGGATATATTTATGCATAACCCATGATGAATTGTGTTCCTGGGTACAACAACTTAAAAGTATCTAGCGGTTTACCGCTAGACGGGTCATGATGTCCAAGAAGTATACAATACATAGATGAATAATGGAAGTGTTTGTATAAAAAGCAATATGCATAACATACCTCATTGGTTGACCAACGGTGTATACGGCAAAGGTGTTAATACCAATCCGGAACATTGATAACCCCATCTTTATAATGCCGGTCTATATAGTAAACCGGACCGGGATAACTACCGGGTTTTCTTTATAACACTGGTGATTTAGCCAAGCTAGACCGGATCAATAAACACCGGTTTATAACTGATCATGTGCCGACAACTTGTAGTTGAAAAGCAAGCCGGGTCAAGGACGCCGGGTTATCAAAAGATACTTATGAACTTAAACAAATAAAACTCAAAAAAGGAAAATATGCAAGCCTTTTTACGAGCTGCCAGGCTCCAAATCGAGGCTTTTCATGGGCTGCCAGGCCTCTGAGTTAAACCATTTAACAAAGCCTTTTAAGATGGGCCTCCAATTAACCAATCATCATTTTAACTTTGACAAGTTCAAGGTCTATAAAAGATTGACATGTCAAACGCTCAATGGGTCATACCAGGATTACCTGGACAGGAGTGGCTTACTTGATGAAGGCAGGTTAACCCGGGGTTTTAGGTGAATACACCAGGCTTCCAAGCTGTGGCTTGATAGCCAATTACAAGGGTCCTTTCAAACTCTTTGTTGCTTTGCAAAAAAGAGCCCCCAAGTAACTTTGTGAGCTGTGCCCAGTGTGTGCCCATGTTTGAGTCTGTGCTTTATGCAACGCTCTCTTTGGCTCCACATATTTTTCTTTTGTGGCTTAAATGCCTACCAAGAGGTGTAGCTATGGTGTGATAACAACCAAGCCTCCTAGTGATATCCCCCCGTTGTTTCAAAACCGATCAAGAGGTGTAGCTGTAGTTCAAATATGACCAAGCCCCCTAGTGATTTTCTGTATATCTGTGCAGCTGCTAATACCGGATTAAAAATATTCCGCTTTGTCAGTAAACTCTTATAAGCACACACAGGATGTAAAAAGAACAGATACCCCGCTTGTAACAGAGGCTTCGGTTTATTATATGATATATACATTGTCATAAATATGTACATATGAAGAGCCTATGCCTTCAAGTATAGTAAGGCTGAAGAAGAGCTATGTCCCATGGCCGCTTGGTCTCCTCCTCCGATTGACGTGAGTCTTTGTGCTCTCGAACATCAATGAGGTAGTAAGACCCGTTGTGCAGATTTTTACTGACCACAAAGGGTCCTTCCCAAGGTGGGGATAACTTGTGCATATCAGTCTGATCCTGGATGAGCCGGAGCACCAAATCGCCTTCTTGAAAGGTTCTGGTTTTAACCTAGCGACTGTGATAACGTCGGAAATCTTGTTGATAAATCACCGATCGTGCTGCTGCAAGATCACGTTCTTCATCCAACAGGTCAAGAGAATCTTGACGTGCCTTCTCATTATCAGCTTCAACATAGGCTGCCACACGGGGCGAGTCATGACGGATGTCACTAGGAAGAACTGCCTCCGCTCCATAAACCATGAAGAAAGGTGTGTAACCCGTAGACCTATTGGGTGTGGTGTTGATGCTCCATAACACAGAAGGTAGCTCCTCAACCCAACAACCCGGTGTCCGCTTTAAAGGAACCATAAGCCTGGTTTGATACCTCGTAGAATTTCTTGATTTGCCCTTTCTACTTGGCCATTAGACTGGGGGTGAGCCACTGATGCTAGATCGAGCCGGATGTGCTCATGTTGGCAAAATTCTTCCATCTCCCCTTTTGACAGGTTAGTGCCATTATCAGTTATAATGCTGTGTGGAAAACCAAACCGGAATATCACCTTTTTGATGAATTGAACCGCCGTGGCCGCATCACACTTGCTGACTGGCTCCGCTTCCACCCACTTAGTGAATTTATCAACTGCCACTAATAAGTGGGTCTTTTTATCCTTGGACCGCTTGAAAGGTCGAACCATATCAAGCCCCCAAGTCGCAAACGGCCAAGTTATTGGAATCATCCTCAACTCCTGATCCGGGACGTGAGCACGACGTGCGAATTTTTGACAGCCGTCACATCTTTTGACCAAATCCTCCGCATTGGCATGTGCTGTTAACCAATAAAAACCATGGCGAAAAGCTTTAGCAACCAAAGACTTTGAACCGACGTGATGACCGCAATCCCCTTCGTGGATTTCTCGTAAAATCTCACAACCCTCTTGAGGAGAAATACAACGCTGAATTGCTCCTGAAACGCTGTAGCGATGTAACTCCCCATTAAGTATAGTCATGGACTTAGAACGCCGGATTATCTGTCGAGCCAGCGTTTCATCGTCTGGTAACTCACCCCGGTTCATGTAAGCCAGATATGGGATTGTCCAATCTGGTATGACGAGCAAAGTTGCCACTAAGAGAGCCTCCGGATCAGGAATAGCCAACTCTTCTTCTGTTGGTACCTTGACTGACGGATTATGCAATACATCAAGAAAAACGTTTGGTGGAACCGGTTTATGCTGAGAACCAAGACGACTCAAATCATCTGCCGCTTCATTCTTTCGCCGATCTATATGGTCCACATGATAACCCTTGAAGTGACCAGCCACTTTATCCACCTCTCGCCGATATGCAGCCATGAGTAGGTCTTTAGAATCCCAAGTGCCAGACACCTGTTGAGCCACCAGATCTGAATCGCCGAAGAACTTAACCCGGCTTAAGTTCATCTCCTTAGCCATCCGAAGACCGTGGAGCAAGGCCTCATATTCAGCTGCATTGTTAGTACAAGGGAACATTAAACGGAGGACATAACAAAACTTGTCACCTCGTGGGGATGTTAGTATGACCCCAGCCCCCGAGCCCTCCAACTGTCTGGACCCATCAAAATGAATAGTCCAATATGTATTATCTGGTTTCTCTTTAGGTGCATGTAACTTTGTCCAATCATTAATGAAGTCCATGAGTGCCTGGGATTTGATCGCTGTGCGGGGTATATATTTGAGCCCATGAGGCCCGAGCTCAATAGCCCACTTGGCAATCCGGCCAGTTGCTTATCTGTTTTGAATGATATCTCACAGAGGAGCTGAACGGACCACTGTGATGGGATGGGCCTGAAAATAGTGTTTAAGCTTCCTGCTTGCCATAAACACTCCATACACCAGTTTCTGCCAATGTGGATACCTCTGCTTTGACTCAATGAGCACTTCACTGATATAATAAACCAGCCATTGAACCGGATATTCCTTGCCAAGCTCCTTGCGCTCTACCACAATAGCTACGCTAACAACCCGGGCATTAGTAGCCACATATAGCAATAACGGCTCTTTATCGATCGGTGCTGCAAGAACGGGCGGTTCAGCTAACTGCCTCTTCAGATCCTCGAACGCTTTATCAGCTGCCTCGCTCCAGAAAAATTTATCGGTTTTCTTGAGCATCTGATACAGAGGGATGGCCTTCTCTCCAAGGCGACTGATAAACCGACTCAAAGCTGTAATCCGGCCGACCAGACGTTGAACGTCATTAATACACGCCGATTTAGCCAAAGATGTAATTGCTGAAATTTTTTCCGGATTAGCCTCAATGCCTCTGTTTGACACCAGAAAACCCAAGAGCTTGCCTGCCGGAACACCAAAGACACACTTCTCCGGATTGAGCATCATATTGTAAACCCGGAGGTTGTCAAAGGTTTCTCTCAAATCATCTATCAGTGTTTCCTCCTTTCTGGATTTTATCACAATATCATCCAC
Source organism: Triticum urartu (assembly GCF_056163025.1). Classification (NCBI taxonomy): domain Eukaryota; kingdom Viridiplantae; phylum Streptophyta; class Magnoliopsida; order Poales; family Poaceae; genus Triticum; species Triticum urartu. Next base: position 55,643,177 of record NC_141877.1, on the reverse strand, counting down.
ATATGCATGAACATTGCGCCCAATTTGCTTATGAAGGCAATTCTGAATGCAGCGCTGATAAGTTGCCTGGGCACTCTTGAGCCTAAAGGTCATGGAAACATAGCAGAAGGCTCCAAAGGGAGTTATGAAAGCTGTCTTCTCCTGGTCCTTAACCGCCATTTTGATCTGATTATAACCAGAATAAGCATCCAGAAAACACAAACGGTCACAACCTGTCGTAGCATCAATTATCTGATCAATGCGAGGGAGAGCAAAAGGGTCTGTAGGGCAAGCCTCGTTTAAATCTCTGTAATCCACACACATACGCCAACTGCCGTTTTTCTTAAGAACCAGCACCGGATTAGCCAACCACTTTGGATGAAAGACCTCTACAATAAACCATGCGGCCAACAAACGAGCTACCTCTTCACCGATAGCCTTATGCCTTTCTTCATTGAAGCGGCGGAGAAACTATCGGACCGGTTTAAACATAGGATCAATGTTTAGTGTGTGCTCAGCGAGTTCCATCGATACACCAGGCATGTCAGAAGGTTTCCATGCAAAGATGTCCCGATTCTCATGGATGAACTCGATGAGCGCGCTTTCCTATTTGGGATCCAGGTTAGCACTAATGCTGAACTGTTTGGATGAATCACCAGGAACAAAATCAATCATTTTAGTATCTGTAGCCGATTTGAACTTTAATGCCGGATCATGTTCCGTAGTCGGCTTTTTCAAAGAGGTCATATCTGCCGGATCAACTTGCTCCTTATAGAATTTCAACTCTTCCGTGGCACAAACCAACTTGCTCCTTATAAGCCGCATCACCTTCCTCACACTCCAAAGCAATCTTTCTGCTTCCATGTACTATGATAGTCCCCTTATGACTTGGCATTTTAAGTTGTAGACAAACATAACATGGCCTCGCCATAAATTTAGCATAAGCCGGCCGCCCAAACAAGGCGTGGTACGGAATTTTGATCTTTACCACCTCAAACATCAATGTTCCTGACCTTGAATCATAATCATCTCCAAAAGCTACCTCTAAGGCTATCTTGCCAATAGAATATGCAGACTTACCAGGCACCACACCATGAAAGACCGTATTTGACGGTTTAAGATTCTTATCTGTCAACCCCATACGGCGGAATGTATCATAATATAGAATGTTGATACTACTTCCCCCATCCATGAGCACTTTAGTAAACTTGTATCCCCCAACTTGAGGGGCTACCACCAGGGCCAAGTGACCCGGATTATCAACCCGGGGTGGGTGATCCTCTCTACACCACAAAATAGGTTGCTCAGACCAGCGTAAATACTGAGGCACTGCCGGTTCAATAGAGTTTACTGCCCTCTTGTGAAGCTTCTGATCACGCTTACTGCTATGTCTTGAGCTTGCGTTGGTTTTCCCCGAAGAGGAAGGGATGATGCAGCAGAGTAGCGTAAGTATTTCCCTCAGTTTTTGAGAACCAAGGTATCAATCCAGTAGGAGGCCACGCTCAAGTCCCTCGTACCTGCAAAAAACGATAGCTACTCACAACCAACGCGATTAGGGGTTGTCAATCCCTTCACGGTCACTTACGAGAGTGAGATCTGATAGATATAATATTTTTGGTATTTTTGGTATAAAGATGCAAAGTAAAAAGTAAAAGCAAAGTAAAAAGCAAAGCAAGATTAAAGTGATGGAGATTGATATGATGAGAATAGACCCGGGGGCCATAGGTTTCACTAGTGGCTTCTCTCAAGAGCATAAGTATTCTACGGTGGGTGAACAAATTACTATTGAGCACTTGACAGAACTGAGCATGGCTATGAGAATATCTAGGCATGATCATGTATATAGGCATCACGTCCGTGACAAGTAGACCGAAACGATTCTGCAACTACTACTATTACTCCACTCATCGACCGCTATCCAACATGCATCCAGAGTATTAAGTTAAAAACAGAGTAACGCCTTAAGCAAGATGACATGATGTAGAGAGATAAATTCATGCAATATGAAATAAACCCCATCTTGTTATCCTCGATGGCAACGATGCAATACGTGCCTTGCTGCCCCTTTTGTCACTGGGAAAGGACACCGCAAGATCGAACCCAAAGCTAAGCACTTCTCCCATGGCAAGAACTACCAATCTAGTTGGCCAAACCAAACGGATAATTCGAAGAGACTTGCAAAGATAACCAATCATACATAAAAGAATTTAGAGAAGATTCAAATATTATTCATAGATAGACTTGATCATAAACCCACAATTCATCGATCTCAACAAACACACCGCAAAAAGAAGATTACATCGAATAGATCTCCACAAGAGAGGGGGAGAACTTTGTATTGAGATTCAAAGAGAGAGAAGAAGCCATCTAGCTACTAACTATGGACCCGAAGGTCTGAGGTAAACTACTCACACTTCATCGGAGGGGCTAGGATGATGTAGAAGCCCTCCGTGATGACGGCCCTCTTCCGGCGAAGCTCTGGAATAGGCCCCAAGACGGGATCTCGTGGATACAGAAAGTTGCGGTGGTGGAATTAGGTTTTTGGCTCCTCTTCTGATCATTTGGGGGTACGTAAGTATATATAGGAGGAAGGAGTACGTCGGTGGAGCTCCGAGGGGCCCACGAGGCAGGGGGCGCGCCCTAGGGGGGGGGGCCCCACCCTCGTGACCTCCTCTTTGATCCCTTGCAGTAGCGTCCAAGTCTCCAGGATCACGTTCGGTGAGAAAATCACGTTCCCGAAGATTTTATTCCGTTTGGACTCCGTTTGATATTCTGTTTCTCCGAAACACTGAAATAGGCAAAAAAACAACAATTCTGGGATGGGCCTCCGGTTAATAGGTTAGTCCCGAAAATAATATAAAAGTGGAAAATAAAGCCCAATATAGTCCAAAATAGTAGATAATATAGCATGGAGCAATCAAAAATTGTAGATACGTTGGAGACGTATGAGGCATCCCCAAGCTTAATTCCTGCTCGTCCTCGAGTAGGTAAATGATAAAAAGAGAATTTTTGATGCGGAGTGCTACTTGGCATAATTTCAATGTAAATCTTCTTCATTGTGATATGAATATTAATATTAGACAGATTCAAGGCAAAAGTTTATATTAACATAAAAAATTAATACTTCAAGCATACTAACAAAGCAATTATGTCTTCTCAAAATAACATGGCCAAAGAAAGTTATCCCTACAAAATCATATAGTCTGGCTATGCTCTATCTTCACCACACAAAATATTTAAATCATGCACAACCCCGATGACAAGCCAAGCAATTGTTTCATACACTTTTTCAAAACTTTTTCAATCTTCACACAATACATGAGCGTGAGCCATGGACATAGCACTATGCGTGGAATAGAATGGTGGTTGTGGAGAAGACAAAAAGGAGAAGATAGTCTCACATCAACTAGGCGTATCAATGGGCTATGGAGATGCCCATCAATATATATCAATGTGAGTGAGTAGGGATTGCCATGCAACGGATGCACTAGAGCTATAAGTATATGAAAGCTCAAAAAGAAACTAAGTCGGTGTGCATCCAACTTGCTTGCTCATGAAGACCCAGGGCATTTTTGAGGAAGCCCATCATTGGAATATACAAGCCAAAAGTTCTATAATGAAAGATTCCCACTAGTATATGAAAGTGATAACATGAGAGACTCTCTACTATGAAGATCATGGTGCTACTTTGAAGCACAAGTGTGGTAAAAGGATAGTAACATTGTCCCTTCTCTCTTTTTCTCTCATTTTTTATTTTTTTTATTTGGGCCTTTTCTCTTTTTTGGGGGCTTCTTTGGCCTCTTTTATTTATTTTTCGTTCGGAGTCTTATCCCGACTTGTGGGGGAATCATAGTCTCCATCATTCTTTCCTCACTAGGACAATGCTCTAATAATGATGATCATCACACTTTTATTTTTCTTACAACTCAACAATTACAACTCGATACTTATAACAAAATATGACTCTATATGAATGCCTCCGGCGGTGTACCGGGAAATGCAATGAATCAAGAGTGACATGTATGAAAGAATTATGATCGGTGGCTTTGCCACAAATACGATGTCAACTACAAGATCATGCTAGCAATATGACAATGATGGAGTGTGTCATAATAAACGGAACGGTGGAAAGTTGCATGGCAATATATCTCGGAATGGCTATGGAAATGCCATAATAGGTAGGTATGGTGGCTGTTTTGAGGAAGGTATATGGTGGGTGTATGATACCGGCGAAAGGTGCGCGGTATTAGAGAGGCTAGCAAAGGTGGAAGGGTGAGAGTGCATATAATCCATGGACGCAACATTAGTCATAAAGAACTCATATACTTATTGCAAAAATCTATAAGTTATCAAAGCAAAGTATTAGCGCATGCTCCTAGGGGGATAGATTGGTAGGAAAAGACCATCGCTCGTCCCCGACCGCCACTCATAAGGAAGACAATCAATAAATAAATCATGCTCCGACTTCATCACATAACGGTTCACCATACGTGCATGCTACGGGAATCACAAACTTCAACACAAGTATTCTTTAAATTCACAACTACTCAACTAGCATGACTTTAATATTATCACCTCCATATCTCAAAACAATTATCATGCTTCAATCTTTTCTTAGTATTCAACACACTCAAAAGAAAGTTTCACAAATCTTGAATACCAAGCATATTATTATTAAGCAAATTACCATGCTATTAAGAGATTCTCAAAATAATTTAAGTGAAGCATGAGAGATCGATAGTTTCTTTAAAACAAATCCACCACCGTGCTCTAAAAGATCTAAGTGAAGCACATAGAGCAAAATTATAACGCTCAAAAGATATAAGTGAAGCACATAGAGCAAAACTACTTAGCTCAAAAGATATAAGTGAAGCATATAGAGTATTCTATCAAATTTTAATTCATGTATGGCTCTCTCAAAAGGTGTGTACAGCAAGGATGACTGTGGCATACTAACAAACAAAGACACAAATAATACAAGACGCTCCAAGCAAAACACATATCATGTTGGTGAATAAAAATATAGCTCCAAGTAAATTACCGATGGAAGTGGACGAAAAGAGGGGATGCCTTCCGGGGCATCCCCAAGATTTGACTTTTTGGTGTCCTTGGATTATCTTGGGGGTGCCATGGGCATCCCCAAGATTAGGCTCTTGCCACTCCTTGTTCCATAATCCATCACAAGAATTCACCCAAAACTTGAAAACTTCACAACACAAAACTCAAAATAGGAAACTCGTGAGCTCCGTTAGCGAAAGAAAACAAAAGACCACTTCAATATACTGTAATGAACTCATTATTTATTTATATTGGTGTTAAACCTACTGTATTCCAACTTCTATATGGATTATAAACTATTTTACTAGCCATAGATTCATCAAAATAAGCAAACAACACACGAAAAATAGAATCTGTCAAAAACAGAACAGTTTGTTGTAATCTGTAGCTTGCGCAAGATCTGGAACCCCAAAAATTCTAAAATAAATTGCTGGAAGTGAGGAATTTATCTATTAATCATATTCAAAAATAATTAACTAAATATCACTCTTCAAATAAAAATGACAGCAGTTCTCGTGAGCGCTAAATTTCTGTTTTTTACAGCAAGTTCAACAAGACTTTCCCCAAGTCTTCCCAACGGTTCTACTTGGCACAAACACTAATTAAACAAAAAAAACACAACCTAAACAGAGGCTAGAAAATTTATTTATTACTAAACAGGAGCAAAAAGCAAGGAATAAAAATAAAATTGGGTTGCCTCCCAACAAGTGCTATCGTTTAACGCCCCTAGCTAGGCATAAAAGCGAGATAGATCTAGGTATTGCCATCTTTGGTAGGCAATTCTTCAATTAGGCATCTACCATCTTTAGGAATTTATTTCTTTTTATTAATTATCAAACTTTTAGGCACAAGATCAAAAAATTCATTTGTAATAAATGGTTCCTTAATGATAGCAAAAAGATTGGGATGAATACTTATAGATTTAAGATCCGCAGTTTCCTTACTAGATGATTCACCCTTATTTTTAGGAACATACATAAGCTTGGAAATTTTAGTAGGAGGACTTGGGGTATTCTTTACGGAAGAAAAAGCGGTTCCCAAGTTTGTAATGATACCCTCAAGTTTATCAATTCTAGTAGAATCTAGGTTTATCTTCTCATTAACTACGGGTTCCTTTTCCTTAAGATTTTTCAAAGTCATTCCTACCTTAGATCCATATTGAGTAATTTGATTGTGGATCTTTTTATCTAGATTTTCAATTACTTCAATAGTAGCAACTTTATTTTCAATAATTTCAAGTCTTTGCATAACATGCTCCAAAGTTAACATGGTTCCATTAACCAAAAGAGGTGGTGAGCCAAATAAATCTAACATAGCATTATAAGAATCAAAAGTATGGCTACCAAAAAGTTCCCTCCGGTAATGGTATCGAGGATATATCTATTCCAAGGATTAATACCTACATAAAAATTGCGGAGAAGAACTAAGGTAGATTGCTTCCTGGTAGATCTATTTTGAGCATTGCAGATCCTATACCAAGCATCTTTTAGATTTTCTCCCTCCCTTTGTTTAAAATTTAGAACTTCACTCTCGGGAGACAACGGAGAAGATATGAGACTAGTAATGACGACAAGCAAACAAACTAGCACGCGAGCAAACAAAAGAGGCAAATAGAGAGGGAGGATGGAGAGAGAGAGAGGGAAAATAAAACGGCAATGGTGAATTGGGGGGAGAGGAAAACGAGAGGCAAATGGCAAATAATGTAATGCGAGAGATAGGGATTGTGATGGGTACTTGGTATTTTGACTTTTTGCATAGACTCCCCGGCAATGGCGCCAGAAATCCTTCTTGCTACGTCTTGAGCTTGCGTTGGTTTTCCCCGAAGAGGAAGGGATGATGCAGCAGAGTAGCGTAAGTATTTCCCTCAGTTTTTGAGAACCAAGGTATCAATCCAGTAGGAGGCCACGCTCAAGTCCCTCGTACCTGCAAAAAACGATAGCTACTCACAACCAACGCGATTAGGGGTTGTCAATCCCTTCACGGTCACTTACGAGAGTGAGATCTGATAGATATAATATTTTTGGTATTTTTGGTATAAAGATGCAAAGTAAAAAGTAAAAGCAAAGTAAAAAGCAAAGCAAGATTAAAGTGATGGAGATTGATATGATGAGAATAGACCCGGGGGCCATAGGTTTCACTAGTGGCTTCTCTCAAGAGCATAAGTATTCTACGGTAGGTGAACAAATTACTATTGAGCACTTGACAGAACTGAGCATAGCTATGAGAATATCTAGGCATGATCATGTATATAGGCATCACGTCCGTGACAAGTAGACCGAAACGATTCTGCAACTACTACTATTACTCCACTCATCGACCGCTATCCAACATGCATCCAGAGTATTAAGTTAAAAACAGAGTAACGCCTTAAGCAAGATGACATGATGTAGAGAGATAAATTCATGCAATATGAAATAAACCCCATCTTGTTATCCTCGATGGCAACGATGCAATACGTGCCTTGCTGCCCCTTCTGTCACTGGGAAAGGACACCGCAAGATCGAACCCAAAGCTAAGCACTTCTCCCATGGCAAGAACTACCAATCTAGTTGGCCAAACCAAACGGATAATTCGAACAGACTTGCAAAGATAACCAATCATACATAAAAGAATTTAGAGAAGATTCAAATATTATTCATAGATAGACTTGATCATAAACCCACAATTTATCGATATCAACAAACATACCGCAAAAAGAAGATTACATCAAATAGATCTCCACAAGAGAGGGGGAGAACTTTGTATTGAGATTCAAAGAGAGAGAGAAGAAGCCATCTAGCTACTAACTATGGACCCGAAGGTCTGAGGTAAACTACTCACACTTCATCGGAGGGGCTAGGATGATGTAGAAGCCCTCCGTGATGACGGCCCTCTTCCGGCGGAGCTCCAGAACAGGCCCCAAGATGGGATCTCGTGGATACAGAAAGTTGCGGCGGTGGAATTAGGTTTTTGGCTCCTCTTCTGATCGTTTGGGGGTACGTAGGTATATATAGGAGGAAGGAGTACGTCGGTGGAGCTCCGAGGGGCCCACGAGGCAGGGGGGCGCACCCTAGGGGGGGCGCCCCCACTCTCATGACCTCCTCTTTGATCCCTTGCAGTAGGGTCCAAGTCTCCTGGATCACGTTTGGTGAGAAAATCATGTTCCCGAAGATTTTATTCCGTTTGGACTCCGTTTGATATTCTGTTTCTCCGAAACACTGAAATAGGCAAAAAAAATAGCAATTCTGGGTTGGGCCTCCGGTTAATAGGTTAGTCCCAAAAATAATATAAAAGTGAAAAATAAAGCCCAATATAGTCCAAAACAGTAGATAATATAGCATGGAGCAATCAAAAATTATAGATACGTTGGAGACGTATCACTTACACAAACTAGTAGTGAAGACATGATATTGCCCACTATTTAGCTGCTTGGGATTGCTCTGGTAACCTGACTGCTGCTGCTGCTGATTCCCCTGATGGTTGTAACCTCCCTGGTTGCCTTGGTGCCCTTGATTGATGTGTCCAGTTTGGTTGCCTTGAAACCCTAAACCGGAACTACCACCTCCGTAACCCAGCCCATGGAAACCTCCTCCTGAACCGCCGGGCGGGCCGTTATCATACTAGAACATATTGGAATTCTTGAAATCTCGCATGATATAACAGTCCTTCCAAAGATGCGATGCTGGCTTCTCCTTTGATCCATGCTTTGGACAGGGCTGATTTAACAGGCGCGCCAAATTGGGGCCTGAAACTCCACCCCTCTGGGGCTGCTTGCCCTTACGGCGCTGGCCATTCTCCTAGGCATTGGTGTTAGCAACAAAGTCCAAGCTGTTGTCGGCTTTGCGCTTACCGCTGTCCCATGGCCTGCCGGATTATGCTGCTGACCCTTGGCGTTGCCGTTCTTCTTACCTTTCCCCGGTTTGTCCTCCTCTGAATCCGGGTCCTTGGTATTATCTGAATCGGCGTATTTCACCAAAGCGGCCATGCGCGTTGACATATCATTGCAGTGACGTTTGAGCCTTCCTAACTTCTGTTTGAGCGGTAGGAAACGGCAATTGCCCTCTAATGTTAACACTACGGTGTCTGCATTGAAACGATCTGATGAATGCAAAATCGCTGAGACCCGTTTGACCCAATGGGTCGTGGACTCCCCTTCCTCTTGGACACAAGCGGCCAGATCCACGATTGACATCGGCTGCTTACAAGTATCTTTGAAGTTCTGGATAAATCGGTGCTTCAATTCAGCCCATGATCCGATAGAGTTGGTCGGTAAGCTCTTCAACCAAGTACGAGTTGTTCCTTCCAACATCATGGTGAAATATTTAGCACACACACTGCCTCATCCACATCCAACATCTCCATTGCCATCTCATAGCTTTCCACCCATGCCTCTGGTTGTAAATCAGTGGTGTAATTTGGTACCTTACGAGGTCCCTTGAAGTCCTTGGGCAGTCTCACGTTACGCAAAGCGGGGGTGAGACACGGCACCCCTAAGGAACTGAATACCACACCCGGCTCTACTGAAGCGGTAGGGTGAACCGGAGTATGTTGTCGTGCTCCGTGTCGAGCTGCTAACTCGGCCTCCCGACGTGCGCGGCCATGGTCCACAACACCCCGCGCATTAGCACCTCCCCTGCCTGGTTGTTTCCTCGCGGTGAATTTCGGCGACGTGCACTACTTGACATAGCCGGTTCATCCTCAATGTGTCTGCTATAGCTCCGGCTTGGACGGGGAGCGGAATGAATCCTCTCACGACTGTGTGAATATGCCTGCTGTTGATTTAGCGCTATTTGAAGGAGATCTCTGGCCCGACGTGCTTCAACCACAACTGGTGATTCGCTGTCGGTTGGGAGGGCTGCCAGGCGTGAAGCGGCGGCCACAATATTGTCCAACGGGTTGGAATAATGCCCGGGAGGTGTTGGCACATACTGCGGTACAACGTTGTTCTGGCGAGGCGGGTCCATCGTGCGCGGCTGAACCGGCTCTCCTGTTCCTGGTGCCTCCGCCCGGTTTAGTGTGGGTTGGTTACCAGCTCCTTCTCCCGGTGTGTTGAAGAGATTTTGCGGCTCATACACCGATGGGAGACGCGATCGGTACCTTTTTCTCATGACTTCCTCGGAAGCATTCTGATCCAGCCTAATCCGGTAGGCATGTGCTTCCAATTCAGCCCGTTCTGTTGCCATCCTAGCATTCTCCGTTGCCAGGTCCGCTTTAGCCTGAGCTATCTGATCTTTCACCTTTGCAATCTCTGCATTGTGCTGATCCCTGGCTGCTGCATCCACCTCTGCGGTTATCAATGTTGCCAAAGCGTCGAACAAATCAGACAAGACTTGGGCTGGAGGCGGCACAGAACTTCCTGCCCCTGCCGGCGTGGCCGTTGTCGAACCGGAGAGTATTGCTGCGGGGGCTGATGAATGAGGCGCCGATTGTGTGCCGACCATGAAGATGGCGGCCCGGTTTGGCAGATCGGGGGAATCCGGAATACTGTTGCCCTCGGGTCCTCCATCAATCCGGCCGTCCTGCAACTGATAAAGCGATTCGGTCTCTCCAGAAGACTCGTCATCAGAACAAACCACGGTCTCTCCAACGAACGCTGGCCCGTCCTCGTGTCTCGCTCCATGGACGACACCTACGAAAACATGTCTCTTCACGGGCTGAACCGGTGAAGAACTTGCACGCTGAGCCGTTTCGATGATGTCAGTGCAGCTGTCCGGCTCTGGGGCCGGCTCGCCGATCTTGCCGATGAAGACGTGAATCCCACCAAAGGGGACCCGGTACCGATATTCGATTGAATCGGCCTCGGGACCCCATCCTGCTTTGTCGATGTAGAGCTTTCCGCGACGACTCTTCGTCATCCGGTCCATAGCGTATCCCTTGAGTCCATCAAAGCTGCCCTTTAAGAACTCGAAACCATCGTGCGATAGCCCCGCGGTGGGCGCCAACTGTCGTGGGTTTGTCACGGCAGATGTCCTTGTGAAAGGACTTAGTCGTGGAGCCATCGCTACGGGTTAGCTTAAGGGGGTTAAACCGGACAAGGGGACACGGGGAGTTTTATACTAGTTGGGCCCCTTCAAGGAAGGTAAAAGCCTACGTCTAGTTGTGATTGGTATTGCTAGGGTTTCGAAGGCCAGGGAGCGAATCTGCTTTTTCTGGCTCTCGAGTTGTTGTCCCCCTCTAAACCGCTGTCGGGTCGTCCCTTTATATACATAGGTTGACGCCCGCCGGGTTACAGAGTCCCGAAGCTGGATCATAAACGTGTCCGGTTCGGTCTCTATCCTTCCTATCTTACAACACAAGTTACACGACCAGGTCGGTTTACATCTACAGGCTTTAACCCGCCTTTGGGCCTTGGGCCTTTGTAAAGCATCATTATTATTGTACCTTCATGGGCTTCTAATCTTTAAGGAGTTAACCCGGCTACTCCTGGCCGGTTTACATCCAGTAGTAATATCCCCAACAGCTAGGGTTACACAGAGTCGGTTACAAGGGAGGAGATATACATATCCATATTGCCTAGCTTGCCTTCCACGCCAAGTAGAGTCCCATCCAGACACGGGACGAAGTCTTCAATCTTGTATCTTCATACTCCAACAGTCCGGCCAAAGGATATAGTCCGGCTGTCCGGAGACCCCCTAATCCAGGACTCCCTCAGTACGTCTTCACGATCGGACCGATCCTAGGACCGAAAGTACAACACCTCCGTGATCAGCACATGTTCGTCTCGGTGACATCCCATGAACTCTTGATCCAGCTGAGTGTCGAGGGAGAGCTCCGTCAGCACGACGGCGTGATGACTGTGATGATGAAGCTATCGGTGCAGGGCTTCGCCTAAGAACTGCAATGATATGAACAAGGTGGATTATGGTGGAGGGGGGCACCGCACACGGCTAAACAATGTTAACTTGTGTGTTCTAGGGTGCCCCTGCCCCCGTATATGAAGGAGCAGGGCCGGCGGCCTTGTAGGGTGCACCCCAAGGGGGGAATCCTACTCCTACTAGGAGTAGGTCCCCCTTTCCTAGTCCAACTAGGAGGGGAAGGAAAGAGGAGGAGGGGAGAAGGAAAGAGGGGGCCGGCCCCCAAGCCATAAAACAATTCGGTTTGGGCCTAGGGGGGGGGGGGCGCCCCACAGCTCCCTTGCTGCCCTCTATTTCCACTAAGGCCCATTGACCCCCCGGGAGGTTCCGGTAACTCCCCGGTACTCCGTTATTTATCCGATGAACCTCGAAACCTTTCAGGTGTCCGAATATAACCTTCCAATATATCAATCTTTATGTCTCGACCATTTCGAGACTCCTCGTCATGTCCGTGATCTCATCCGGGACTCCGAACAACCTTCAGTACATCAAAACACATAAACTCATAATACTGATCGTCATCGAACGTTAAGCGTGCGGACCCTACGGGTTCGAGAACTATGTAGACATGACCGAGACTCATATCCGGTCAATAACCAATAGCAGAACCAGGATGCTCCTATTTGCTCCTACATATTCCATGAAGATCTTTATCGGTCAAACCGCATAACAACATACGTTGTTCCCTTTGTCATCGGTATGTTACTTGCCTGAGATTCGATCGTCGGTATCTCAATACCTAGTTCAATCTCATTACCGGCAAGTCTCTTTACTCGTTCCATAATGCAACACGCCGTAACTAACTCATTAGTCACATTGCTTGCAAGGCTTATAGTGATGTGCATTACTAAGAGGGCCCAGAGATACCTCTCTGATACACAGAGTGACAAATCCTAATCTCGATCTATGCCAACTCAACAAACACCATCATAGACACCTGTAGAGCATCTTTATAGTCACCCAGTTACGTTGTGACGTTCGATAGCACACTAAGTGTTCCTCCGGTATTCGGGAGTTGCATAATCTCATAGTCATAGGAACATGTATAAGTTATGAAGAAAGCAATAGCAACAAACTAAATGATCATCGTGCTAAGCTAACGGATGGGTCAAGTCAATCACATCATTCTCTAATGATGTGATCCCGTTAATCAAATGACAACTTCTTTGTCCATGGCTAGGAAACTTAACCATCTTTGATTAACGAGCTAGTCAAGCAGAGGCATACTAGTGACACTCAGTTTGTCTATGTATTCACACATGTACTAAGTTTCCGGTTAATACAATTCTAGCATGAATAATAAACATTTATCATGATATAAGGAAATATAAATTACAACTTCATTATTGCCTCTAGGGCATATTTTCTTTAGTCTCCCACTTGCACTAGAGTCAATAATCTAGTTCACATCGTCATGTGATTTCACACCAATAGTTTACATCTTTATGTGATTAGTTCACATCTTCATGTGACTACTACCCAAAGGGTTTACTAGAGTCAATAATCTAGTTCACATTGCTATGTGATTAATACCCAAAGAGTGATCATGTTTTGCTTGTGAGAGAAATTTAGTCTACGGGTCTGCAACATTCAGATCCATATATATTTCACAAATTTCTATGTCTACAATACTGTAACACCCCGGATATAACTTTCCCAATTTGTACTCCAACTCTTGCCATTTCCGGCGTTAAGTTAATTTATTTTCTTGGGTTCGGGTCTTTGTCTCCGGGTGTTGTGATCGTTGTCATGCATCTCATATCATGTCATCATGTGCATTGCATTTGCATACGTGTTCATCTCATGCATTCGAGCATTTTCCCCGTTGTCCGTTTTGCATTCCAGCGCTTCGTTCTCCTCCGGTGGTCATTTCTAGCTTTATTTCGTGTGTGGGAATTAAACATTTCCGGATTGGACCGAGACTTGCCAAGCGGCCTTGGTTTACTACCGGTAGACCGCCTGTCAAGTTCCGTACCATTTGGACTTCGTTTGATACTCCAACGGTTAACCGAGGGACCGAAAAGGCCTCGTGTGTGTTGCAGCCCAACACCCCTCTAATTTGGCCCAAAACCCACCTAAGCCTGCTCCATCATCTAGAGCGTTCGATCACGATCGCGTGGCCGAAAACCGCACCTCGTTTGGACTCTCCTAGCCCCCTCCACCTCTATTTAAAGACCACTCCCCGAAATTTTCGGGCAAATCCCTAGTCGTCTTCCACCTCTCGCCGCCGGACGTGTCTGACCTGTCCCGCCGCCGCCACGTGGCATCGCTTCATTCGCCTGCGCCCGGTCCCCAGATCCCCGCACCGCCCGGGCCCGGGAAGCTCGTAGCCGGCCCCCGCGGGCCCATTCATCGCGCCGCCCCGCGCCTCCCTCTCCTCCCTCGCCCGCCGCCACCCGGCGACGATCCGCCGCCGCCTCTCCACCGCACGCCGCCACCCGCCGGCGCTGCGCGCCGCAGCTCCGCCGCCCGCCGCCTCCGCCCGCGCCGAGCCGCCTCGCCAGCCCCGCCGACTCGCCGCGCCTCCCCGCGCCGCTCCGCCGCCTCGGCCCCGCCTCGCCCCTCGCCGTCCGGCGAGCTCCGGCCACCTCGACCTCTCCGGCGGCCCCGAGCACTGTTCCGGCGAAGATCCGGCCGTCCTCGTAATCCGTGCAAACCCTAGATCTCGGAGGTGTTTTTTTCACTAAGTCCCGAAATTGCAGATCCAAGTGCCTCTGTTCGTAGCTCCGTATCTTTGCACCCATAGTTCCGATTCATGCATATAACATATCAAAATGTTCATCTCAGAGAGTACATCATTACATTCCATTGCATCATTTTCATTTGAGTTCATCTTGATGCCCGAAATGCTGTTAGAAGAGGGCTACTTGAGTTAATTGTCAGATCTGCTGCTCCATTTAGGTTTTTGTCATTTTTGCCATGATTAATGTGTGCATGATATGCCCTGATGCTCTACATATGTTTTGTTAAGGGTTTTTTCATCTTTCCAAAGGTGCAACCCATGTATTTTTGTGATGTGTGTGGTGACTTGTGCAAGTTTGCAAAGTGGTGCACTTGCTAATTCTGTTTTCAGGGACTTAGTAATTTCACTAAGTCCTGGAGCTGTTTATCTCATGATGCCATATGTTCATGTTGTTTCCTAGTGATCCGTGCCTCTTTTGAGGATGATCAGTAAGGATGTTTTGTTACTCTTGTAGTGCTCTATCCATCCATGTCTTTGTTTGCAATTATGGAGCACCCTAGCTTGAGTCAATCGAGCTCTACTTTTGCTACTTTGCGAATCTGGGCAGATTGTCAACTTGTTTGCAATTTTGCCGATGATGTTGTAGTTGATCGGTGCATGCTATGCTATTGTTCTTGACATGTCTAGATTGAATTTTGTGCCTTCTTCATGGTTGTATGCTTTTCTTGCCATGACTTGCACCGTAGTGAGTGCATCGAGCTCGTAAACATGCCTACTTGAGCTATATTTCAGCTTGCTCCAGTTTTCACTAAGTATGAAAACTGATTGTGTTTTTGCTATGTTCACATGCTTGCAATTGTATTTTCTGGTCCTTTTTGGCTCAAGGTCACTAAGGGACTTTTGTTAAGCTCTTTGAGTAGCTCCATGCCATGCTTTACTTTGCCATGTTCGGGTCCTGTAGCATGTAGTTTTGTGGCTCCGAAGAGTGCTACCTGATCTGAAATTCCAGACAAGTGTTGATTTCACTAAGTCTGAGATCTGTTTGTCATATGCATTTTTGACATGCTTGTTTGAACCTGTTAATGGATGAATTGGCCGTAGCTCAGTGCTAGACTTTTGTTAAGCATCTTGTATGCATCCCTTCCATGTATTTTGTTGTCATGTTTGGTTGCTGTAGCATGTTCATCTCATTGCATTTAGATGCCTACTTGTTGTAAATCGCAGACCGGTGTCATTTTTGAATCGCTTGCCATTTCCAAACCGTAACTCCGATTCCGGCGTTCTTTATATCGTTTTCAAGAGATTTCATCTCATCTTTCCAGTGGCATACTTGGTTTTCCAAGTTGAGACCAGGTTCATGCATTTCCTGTCATATCTTGCATTTTGCATCCCGCATCGCATTCCGCATAGCATATCATCATTGCATCATATTGCTTGGTCTTGCACGTGGTTGATTGTATCCTTGTTGCTTGTTTGTCTTGTTTGGGTAGAGCCGGGAGACGAGTTCGCTAATGAGGAGCCCGTTGAGTTTGCTTTTGAGGATCCAGTCAACTCTGACAACTGTGCAGGCAAGATGATCATACCCTCGAAATCACTACTATCTTTGCTATGCTAGATTGCTCGCTCTTTTGCTATGCTAGATTGCAGGGATTGAACTTTCGAAAGCCATGCCCGCGGTTATGGGCAGATGGGAATTTGTTAATGTCCGGTTGTAGATAACTTGAACCTTAACTTAATTAAAATGAATCAACCGAGTGTGTTACCGTGATGGCCTCTTCTCGGCGGAGTCCGGGAGGTGGACACGGTGTTGGAGTAATGTTTGCGCAGGCTGTTCTCTAGTTTCTCGCTCGTGCTTTGCCTCCTCTTCTCGCTCTCTTTTGCGAATAAGTTAGCCACCATATATGCTAGTCGCTTGCTGCAGCTCCACTTGTATTTACCTTGCCATACCTATAAGCTTAAATAGTCTTGATCGCGAGGGTGCGAGATTGCTGAGTCCCTGTGGCTCACAGATTACTATTACACCAGATGCAGGGCCTGATGATTCCACTCCAGGAGATGCGTATGATCTCAAGTGGGAGTTCGACGAAGACTCTCAACGTTACTATGTTTCCTTTCCCGATGATCAGTAGTGGTGCCCAGTTGGGGGTGATTGGGACCGTGTCGCATGTTGGGTTATCTTTTATTTTGGTGTCGTAGTCGGGCCATGAGTGTTTGGATGATGTAATGTTATTTATGTACTTGATTGACGTGGCGAGTGTAAGCCAACTATGTTATCTCCCCTTTATTATTTATATTACATGGGATGTTGTGAAGATTGCCTAACTTGCGACATATGCCTTCAATGCGATTATGCCTCTAAGTCGTGCCTCGACACGTGGGAGATATAGTCGCATCGAGGGTGTTGCAAGTTGGTAATCAGAGCCTTCCCCGACCTTAGGAGCCCCATTGCTTGATCGTTTTTAGCGGCCGAGTTGTGTCTAGAAAAATGTTTTGAGTCATTTAGGAATTATATATCGGAGAGATTAGGAATTCTTTTTACTTCCCAGTCTCCTCATCGCTCTGGTAAGGCATCTTGACGTAGAGTTTTGACTCTTCTCTTCTCAAATTTCACAAAAAAGAAAATTTAGGATCACGCAGGTATCTTGGAATCGTTCCGATGGTTTTATGATGAGAACATTGTCTTGGTGTCTCCTGTCAGGGGTTTAGTGGAAGTGTCCCGGGGAGTTGAGCTCTGAGTTGTTGTCATCATAATTTTATCGTTGCAATTCTGGAATACCTGAGTTTAGTATGCCGACATCGAAAATCTCTTTTATGCAGTTCGTTGGTGAGATAATCTCGACGCCACCCAGTACTGGGGCGGGAGTTCGGGAGTATCGCCATAACTTGTATAACGGATGCTTTTCGAAGGTTGAGGTAGATGGTTTCCAAAGGTTTCTTGGTTATGTGTTGAAGGATGGATACAGCTGGATGTAGGATTTGCTAGTTTGGGTGAGATATTATGCTTCCCCTGTATCCCCAACACCTGATTGCATAACCGGAAAGGTTCGGGAGTTTCATAGGTGGGAATTCTAGTAGCTCTAGTTCTTCTTCCATTGAGACTGGGATTTCTTACCGATTATTCGTTCTTGATCCGTACCTTGTTCATTTATTTCTCTAACTTAATTCTACGTGGCTTCTCAATTTATGGATATGTGACCATTTCAAGAGGAATGAATTCGTTCATTTTGTTCGGATGTGAAGACTATATGTTGCAATTTTCATTCCGTTGGATTCAGCTTCAATGATTGTCTATCAATGTGCTAATGCTGGTCAACCTCTTCAGGATGGCTCCTCCAACGCGCACGACTCCGAAACCTGATCCGCCACCACCTCCACCTCCTCCAGAGGCATGGCAAGCTGTGATGGCCGCAACCAATGCAAACACACAGTTGATCATGCAAATTCTCCAAGAGCGCAATCAAGGCAACCAAGGGAATCAAGGCAGCAATCAGAATCACTTTGCTACACTCAACCAGTTCCTTGCTAACGGGCCAAAGTCTTTCAGCAATTGTGTTGAGGCAACCGATGCTGACGATTGGCTAGTGGATCTGTGCAAGCATTTCGAGTGCAGTAACGTCAGGCCTGAGGACTTTGTTAAGTTCGCTTCCTTCCAACTCAAAGATCAAGCTGCAGAATGGTTCCAGCAGTACAAGGACTCCAGAGGTGGACGTGTTATCACTTGGGATGATTTCCGTCGAGATTTCCGAGCTCATCATATTCCCCAGAGCGTGGTTGAAAGCAAGCGTGAGGAATTCCGCAATCTGAAGCAAGGCTCTTTATCTGTCTATGACTACAACAAGTTGTTTCAGAAGCTCACCCGCTTTGCCAAGCAGGACGTCCCTGATGAGAAGAGCATGATATATCAGTTCAGGGGTGGTCTCAGAGAAGAAATTCAGCTAGCTCTTGTTCTCTTTGAGCCCTTGAGGTACGATGAGTTCTACAACATGGCACTGAAACAAGAGGCTGCTCAGTTGAGGTGTGATGCTTCCAAGAAGCGAGTCAGAGATGCTACTCCTTCTTCCTCTACTCAAGTGGCCAAGAAGCAGAAGTATTGGCTTCCTCCTCCTCCGTTCCGTCAGCCGTATCAGCAGAAGAGCAAAGGTGGCAGTGGTTCTTCCCACCCACCCAACCCTGGATTTCAGAACAAGACTTCGTCTCAAGCTCCAAGATCGAGTGCTCCGTATCACCGTCCGCTTTCAGAGGTCACGTGCAACAAGTGCCAACAGAAGGGT
Organism: Triticum urartu; assembly: GCF_056163025.1. Classification (NCBI taxonomy): domain Eukaryota; kingdom Viridiplantae; phylum Streptophyta; class Magnoliopsida; order Poales; family Poaceae; genus Triticum; species Triticum urartu. The sequence continues at coordinate 55,624,353 of NC_141877.1, read as the reverse complement.
CACTATGCCAACAAGTGTTTCAACTAGAGGCGTCTTCCTCCTCCTCCTCCTGTCAGATCGTCAAGTACAGTAGTGGTCAAGCATAACCCCAAGCATGCCAAGGTCAATTTGATGAATGCAGGTCAGGCAGACGACTCGTCAGATGTGATCATGGGTAACCTTCCTGTTAATGATATACCTGCAAAAGTTCTTTTTGACACTGGTGCATCGCATTGCCTCATCTCGAGACCGTTTACAAATAGGCATGATTTGGTTTCGCAAGTTTTGCCTAGTCCTTTAGCAGTTGTCTCTCCCGGTAAGCGCATGCAGGCTAACTCCATCGTTCCGGATGTTACTATCACTTTGGGTGACTACAAGTTTCTAGCTTCCCCAACGGTTCTTGGTGACTCGGATATTGATCTTATTCTCGGGATGGATTGGCTTTCTAAGCACAAGGCACATCTTGATTGTGCAGCAAGGCAGATTCAATTGACTCATTCGTCTGAGGATGTAATTGTCTTTGCCGCTCGTGATGATACCATCCGTCTGTTTTCTCTCAATGAAAGGGGTGAATTGGATGCCATCTCTCAAATTCCAGTCGTTTGCGAATATCAAGACGTCTTTCCAGAAGAGCTTCCAGGAATGCCTCCACACCGGCCAGTTGAATTCGTTATTGATCTTGAGCCTGGCACGGAACCTCTGTGCAAACGTCCTTACAAGCTCAGACCTGAAGAGTTGAAGGAGCTGAAGAAGCAACTCGATATTCAAGAGAAAATGGGTCTTATCCGGCCTAGTTCTTCTCCGTGGGTTGTGGTGTTCTTTTTGTGAAGAAGAAAGATGGAACGGACCGACTTTGTGTTGATTACCGTCCATTGAACAAGAAGACCATCAAGAACAAATACCCACTTCCCAACATCAATGAGCTGTTTGAACAACTCAAAGGTACTCAAGTATTCTCCAAGCTTGATCTCCGTATGGGTTATCATCAGATTCGAATCCGTGAGCAAGATATTCCCAAGACGGCTTTCAGGACAAGCTTTGGTTCATATGAATACACTGTCATGTCTTTTGGTCTCGTCAACGCTCCTCCGACGTTCTCTCGCATGATGAACTTCATCTTCAATGCCTACACCAATGACTTCGTTTTGGTCTATCTCGACGACATTCTGGTTTTCTCCAAGAACAAGGAAGATCATGCCAAGCACTTGCGTTTGGTTCTTGATAAGCTTAGAGAACATCAGTTCTACGCCAAGTTCTCCAAGTGTGAATTTTGGCTCGATGAGGTTCTTTATCTTGGTCATATCATCTCTGCCAAGGGCATTGCCGTGAATCCTGAGAAGGTGTCTGCATTTGTGAATTGGGAACCTCCTCAGAACGTGAAGCAACTCCGCAGTTTTCTCGGTCTCGCAAGCTATTGCCGAAGATTCGTTGAAAACTTTTCTAAAATCGCGAAGCCTCTCTCTAATCTTCTCTAGAAGCACGTCAAGTACGTTTGGTCTCCGGAGTGTGACATTGCTTTCAACACTTTGAAAGAGAAATTGATCACTGCTCCAGTTCTCACTCCGCCTGATGAATCCAAGCCATACGAGGTCTTTTGTGATGCCTCTCTCCAAGGTCTTGGCGCAGTACTGATGCAAGAGAAGAAAGTTGTTGCTTATACCTCTCGCCAGTTGAAGCCTAATGAGAAGAACTACCCGACTCATGATCTCGAGTTGGCGGCAGTTGTGCATGCTCTTTTGACTTGGAGACATCTTCTATTGGGAAGAAAAGTGGACATTTTCACTGATCACAAGAGTCTCAAGTACATCTTCACCCAGCCTAATCTCAACCTCAGGCAAACTCGATGGGTCGAAATGATTCAAGAGTATAATCCGAGTATTGAGTATACTCCAGGCAAGGCCAATGTGATTGCTGACGCTTTGAGCAGGAAAGCTTACTACAACAGTCTGATTCTCAAGCCTTGTCAACCCGAGCTTTGTGAAGCTTTCCGCAAACTTAATCTGCAAGTTGTTCCTCAAGGTTTCCTCGCCAACCTTCTAGTCTCTCCTACCTTAGAAGACCAGATTCGCCAAGCCCAGCTTCTTGATGCTATGGTGAAAAAGGTGAAGATTGGGATTGCCAAGAGTTAGTCCAAGTACAAGTGCTACCGCCTTGATGACAAGGACACTCTCTTCTTCGAGGATCGTATTGTTGTACCCAAAGGTGAACTTCGTAAAGTGATCATGAACGAGGCTCACAATTCTCTCCTCTCCATCCACCCGGGGAGCTCTAAGATGTATCAGGACCTCAAGCAAGCTTATTGGTGGACTCGAATGAAGCGCGAGATCGCTCAATTTGTGAATGAATGTGATGTCTGCAGGAGAGTGAAGGCAGAACACCAAAGGCCAGCAGGTCTCCTCCAACCTCTTGCCATTCCAGAATGGAAGTTTGACCACATTGAAATGGACTTCGTGACTGGGTTTCCAAAGTCCAAGCATGGCAATGATGCTATATTCGTTGTCATCGACAAACTAACCAAAGTGGCTCACTTTCTGCCTATCAAAGAGTCGATCACTGTAGCTCAATTGGCGGAACTCTATACCTCTCGTATTGTCTCTCTGCATGGTATTCCACAAGTGATCTCTTCAGACCGTGGCAGCATCTTTACCTCGAAGTTTTGGGATTCTTTTCAGAAGGCCATGGGCACGAACATCCGCTTCAGCACAGCTTTCCATCCTCAAACTAGCGGTCAAGTTGAGCGTGTCAACCAGATTCTTGAAGATATGCTCAGGGCTTGTGTAATCTCCTTCGGCATGAAGTGGGAGGATTGTCTTCCTTATGCTGAATTCTCCTACAACAACAGTTTCCAAGCAAGTTCGGGCAAGGCCCCTTTTGAAATTCTGTATGGCAGGAAGTGCCGTACCCCTCTCAACTGGTCTGAAACCGGTGAACGCCAGCTTTTGGGTAATGACTTAATCACAGAAGCAGAAGAAATGTGCAAAGTCATTCGTGATAACCTCAAAGCAGCCCAATCCCGTCAGAAGAGCTACTATGATAGTAAGCACCGTGATTTGGCTTTCGAGATCGGAGATCATGTTTACCTCCGTGTCTCTCCTATGAAAGGTACTCGTCGCTTCAGTATCAAAGAGAAGCTTGCCCCCAGATATGTGGGACCTTTCAAGATTGTCAGCAAGAGAGGCGACCTCGCCTATCAACTCGAGCTTCCTTCAAACTTTGCAAATGTTCATGACGTGTTCCATGTCTCTCAGCTTCGAAAGTGCTTCAAGACTCCTGACCGCACCGTCAACTTCGAGGACATTGAGCTCCATGAAGATCTCTCCTATCGTGAGCACTCAGTTGCTATTCTTGAAGAGACTGAACGCAAGACTCGCAACAAGTCAATCAAATTTCTCAAAGTCAAGTGGTCACACCATTCCGACCGTGAAGCTACCTGGGAACGCGAGGATCACCTCCGTTCTGAGTACCCGGTGTTCTTTCAGTCCTAGATCTCGGGACGAGATCCTTTTGTAGTGGTGGAGTGTTGTAACACCCCGGATGTAACTTTCCCAATTTGTACTCCAACTCTTGCCGTTTCCGGCGTTAAGTTAATTTATTTTCTTGGGTTCGGGTCTTTGTCTCCAGGTGTTGTGATCGTTGTCATGCATCTCATATCATGTCATCCTGTGCATTGCATTTGCATACGTGTTCGTCTCATGCATTCGAGCATTTTCCCCGTTGTCCGTTTTGCATTCCGGCGCTTCGTTCTCCTCCGATGGTCATTTCTAGCTTTCTTTCGTGTGTGGGAATTAAACATTTCCGGATTGGACCGAGACTTGCCAAGCGGCCTTGGTTTACTACCGGTAGACCGCCTGTCAAGTTCCGTACCATTTGGACTTCGTTTGATACTCCAACGGTTAACCGAGGGACCGAAAAGGCCTCGTGTGTGTTGTAGCCCAACACCCCTCCAATTTGGCCCAAAACCCACCTAAGTCTGCTCCATCATCTAGAGCGTTCGATCACGATTGCGTGGCCGAAAACCGCACCTCGTTTGGACTCTCCTAGCCCCCTCCACCTCTATTTAAAGACCACTCCCCGAAATTTTCGGGCAAATCCCTAGTCGTCTTCCACCTCTCGCCCCCGGACACGTCCGATTCGGCCCGGACGTGTCTGACCTGTCCCGCCGCCGCCACGTGGCATCGCTTCATTCGCCTGCGCCCGGTCCCAAGATCCCCGCACCGCCCGGGCCCGGGAAGCCCGCAGCCGGTCCCCGCGGGCCCATCCATCGCGCCGCCCCGCGCCTCCCTCTCCTCCCTCGCCCGCCGCCACCCGGCGACGATCGGCCGCCGCCTCTCCGCCGCACGCCGCCACCTGCCGCCTCCGCCCGCGCCGCGCCGCCTCGCCAGCCCCGCCGACTCGCCGCGCCTCCCCGCGCCGCTCCGCCGCCTCGGCCCCGCCTCGCCCCTCGCCGTCCGGCGAGCTCCGGCCACCTCGACCTCTCCGGCGGCCCCGAGCACTGTTCCGGCGAAGATCCGGCCGTCCTCGTAATCCGTGCAAACCCTAGATCTCGGAGGTGTTTTTTTCACTAAGTCCCGAAATTGCAGATCCAAGTGCCTCTGTTCGTAGCTCCGTATCTTTGCACCCGTAGCTCCGATTCATGCATATAGCATATCAAAATGTTCATCTCAGAGAGTACATCATTTCATTCCATTGCGTCATTTTCATTTGAGTTCATCTTGATGCCCGAAATGCTGTTAGAAGAGGGCTACTTGAGTTAATTGTCAGATCTGCTGCTCCATTTAGGTTTTTGTTATTTTTGCCATGATCAATGTGTGCATGATATGCCCTGATGCTCTACATATGTTTTGTTAAGGGTTTTGTCATCTTTCCAGAGGTGCAACCCATGTATTTTTGTGATGTGTGTGGTGACTTGTGCAAGTTTGCAAAATGGTGCAGTTGCTAATTCTGTTTTCAGGGACTTAGTAATTTCACCAAGTCCTGGAGCTGTTTATCTCATGATGCCATATGTTCATGTTGTTTCCTAGTGATCCGTGTCTCTTTTGAGGATGATCAGTAAGGATGTTTTGTTAATCTTGTAGTGCCCTATCCATCCATGTCTTTATTTGCAAATTATGGAGCATCCTAGCTTGAGTCAATCGAGCTCTACTTTTGCTACTTTGCGAATCTGGGCAGATTGTCAACTTGTTTGCAATTTTGCCGATGATGTTGTAGTTGATCCGTGCATGCTATGCTATTGTTCTTGCCATGTATAGATTGAATTTTGTGCCTTCTTTATGGTTGTATGCTTTTCTTGCCATGACTTGCACCGTAGTGAGTGCATCGAGCTCGTAAACATGCCTACTTGAGCTATATTTCAGCTTGCTCCAGTTTTCACTAAGTATGAAAACTGATTATGTTTTTGCTATGTTCACATGCTTGCAATTGTATTTTCTGGTCCTTTTTGGCTCAAGGTCACTAAGGGACTTTTGTTAAGCTCTTTGAGTAGCTCCATGCCATGCTTTACATTGCCATGTTCGGGTCCTGTAGCATGTAGTTTTGTGGCTCCGAAGAGTGCTACCTGATCTGAAATTCCAGACAAGTGTTGATTTCACTAAGTCTGAGATCTGTTTGTCATATGCATTTTTGCCATGCTTGTTTGAACCTGTTAATGGATGAATTGGCCGTAGCTCAGTGCTAGACTTTTGTTAAGCATCTTGTATGCATCCCTGCCATGTATTTTGTTGTCATGTTTGGTTGCTGTAGCATGTTCATCTCATTGCATTTAGATACCTACTTGCTGTAAATCGCAGACCGGTGTCATTTTTGAATCGCTTGCCATTTCCAAACCGTAACTCCGATTCCGGCGTTCTTTATATCGTTTTCAAGCGATTTCATCTCATCTTTCCAGTGGCACACTTGGTTTTCCAAGTCGAGACCAGGTTCATGAATTTCCTGTCATATCTTGTATTTTGCATCCCGCATCGCATTCCGCATAGCATATCATCATTGCATCATATTGCTTGGTCTTGCACGTGGTTGATTGTATCCTTGTTGCTTGTTTGTCTTGTTTGGGTAGAGCCGGGAGACGATTTCGCTAACGAGGAGCCCGTTGAGTTTGCTTTTGAGGATCCAGTCAACTCTGACAACTGTGTAGGCAAGATGATCATACCCTCGAAATCACTACTATCTTTGCTATGCTAGATTGCTCGCTCTTTTGCTATGCCATTGCTATGATGCCTGCCACTTGCTTTCAAGCCTCCCAAATTGCCATGTCAAACCTCTAACCCACCATTGTCCTAGCAAACCGTTGATTGGCTATGTTACCGCTTTGCTCAGCCCCTCTTATAGCGTTGCTAGTTGAAGGTGAAGATTGAAGGCCGTTCCTTGTTGGAACATTTATTTACTTGTTGGGATATCATTATATTTCCATGTTATCTTAATGCATCTATATACTTGGTAAAGGGTGGAAGGCTCGGCCTCTCATCTAGTGTTTTGTTCCACTCTTGCTGCCCTAGTTTCCGTCATATCGGTGTTATGTTCCCAGATTTTGCGTTCCTTACGCGGTTGGGTTATAATGGAAACCCCTTGATAGTTCGCCTTGATTAAAGCTTTTCCAGCAATGCCCAACATTGGTTTTACCATTTGCCACCTAGCCTTTTCTTTCCCTTGGGTTCTGCAGACTCAAGGGTCATCATTTTTTTAACCCCCCCGGGCCAGTGCTCCTCTGAGTGTTGGTCCACCTGTCAGCTACCGGTGGCCACCAGGGGAAACTCTGGGCTGGCCTTCCCGTACCTAGGACAATCTGAGTGTGCCCTGAGAAAGAGATATGTGCAGCTCCTATCGGGATTTGTCGGCACATTCGGGTGGTGTTGCTGGTCTTGTTTTAACCTGTCGAAGTGTCTTGAGTAACCGAGATACCGAGTCTGATCGGAACGTCTTGGGAGGAGGTCTATTCCTTCGTTGACCGTGAGAGCTTGTCGTGGGCTAAGTTGGGACTCCCCTGCAGGGATTGAACTTTCAAAAGCCGTGCCTGCGGTTATGGGCAGTTGGGAATTTGTTAATGTCCGGTTGTAGATAACTTGAACCTTAACTTAATTAAAATGAATCAACCGAGTGTGTTACCGTGATGGCCTCTTCTCGACGGAGTCCGGGAGGTGGACACGGTGTTGGAGTAATGTTTGCGCAGGCTGTTCTCTAGTTTCTCGCTCGTGCTTTGCCTCCTCTTCTCGCTCTCTTTTGCGAATAAGTTAGCCACCATATATGCTAGTCGCTTGCTGCAGCTCCACTTGTATTTACCTTGCCATACCTATAAGCTTAAATAGTCTTGATCGCGAGGGTGCGAGATTGCTGAGTCCCTGTGGCTCACAGATTACTATTACACCAGATGCAGGGCCTGATGATTCCGCTCCACGAGACGCGTATGAGCTCAAGTGGGAGTTCGACGAAGACTCTCAACGTTACTATGTTTCCTTTCCCGATGATCAGTAGTGGTGCCCAGTTGGGGGTGATTGGGACCGTGTCACATGTTGGGTTATCTTTTATTTTGGTGCCGTAGTCGGGCCATGAGTGTTTGGATGATTTAATGTTATTTATGTACTTGATTGACGTGGCGAGTGTAAGCCAACTATGTTATCTCCCCTTTATTATTTATATTACATGGGATGTTGTGAAGATTGCCTAACTTGTGACATATGCCTTCAATGCGATTATGCCTCTAAGTCATGCCTCGACATGTGGGAGATATAGTCGCATCGAGGGTGTTGCAAATACTCCGCACGGAGCTACTCTAGCTAATTGCTCTCACTTTCAATATGTATCTAGATCGAGACTTAGAGTCATCTAGATCGATGTAAAAAGCTTGCATCGACGTAACTCTTTACGACGAACTCTTTTATCACCTCCATCAACGAGAAATATTTCCTTAGTCCTCTAAGGATAATTTTGACTGTTGTCCAGTGATCTACTCCTAGATCACTAGTGTACTCCCTTGCTAGAATCATGCTAAGGTATACAACATGACTAGTACACAGCATAGGATACTTTATAGAACCTATGACCAAGGCATAGGGAATGACATTTCATTCACTTTCTATTTTCTATCGTGGTCGGGTTTTGAGTCTTTACTCAACTTCACACCTTGCAACACAGGCAAGAACTCCTTCTTTCACTGTTCCATTTTGAACTACTTCAAAATCTTGTCAAGGTATGTACTCATTGAAAAATCTTATCAAGTGTCTTGATCTATCTCTATAGATTTTGATGCTCAATGTGTAAGCAGCTTCACCGAGGTCTTTCTTTGAAAAATTCTTATTCAAGTATCCTTTTATGCTATCCAGAAATTCAGTATCATATTCGATCAACAATATGTCATCCACATATAATATCAGAAATGCTACAGAGCTCCTAGTCACTTTCTTGTAAATACAGGCTTCTCCAAAAGTCTGTATAAAACTATATGCTATGATCAACTCATCAAAGCGTATATTCCAACTCCGAGATGCTTGCACCAGTCCATAGATGGATCGTTGTAGCTTGCACACTTTGTTAGCACCTTTAGGATTGACAAAACTTTCTTGTTGTATCATATACAACTCTTCTTTAAGAAATCCATTAAGGAATGCAGTTTTGACATCCATTTGCCAGATTTCATAAAATGTGGCAATTGCTAACATGATTCAGACAGACTTAAGCATCGCTACGAGTGAGAAAATCTCATCGTAGTCAACACCTTCAACTTGTCTAAATCCTTTTTGCGACAATTTGAGCTTTGTAGATAGTAACAGTACTATCAGCGTCCGTCATCCTCTTGAAGATCCATTTATTCTCAATGGCTCGCCGATCATTGGGCAAGTCAATCAAAGTCCTTACTTTGTTCTTTATACATGGATCTCATCTCAGATTTCATGGCCTTCGGCCATTTCGTGGAATCTGGGCTCATCATCGCTGCCTCATAGTTCGTAGGTTCGTCATGGTCTAGTAACATGACTTCCAGAAAGGATTACTGTACCACTCTGGTGCAGACCATACTCTGGTTGTCCTATGTGGTTCGGTAGTAACTTGATCTGAAGTTTCATGATCATCATCATTAGCTTCCTCACTAATTGGCGTAGAAATCACTATAGCTGATTTCTATGATGAACTACTTTCCAATTCAGGAGAAGGTACAATTACCTCATGAAGTTCTACATTCCTCCCACTCACTTCCTTCAAGAGAAACTTCTTCTCTAGAAAGGATCCACTCTTAGCAACAAAGATCTTGGCTTTAGGATCTGTGATAGAAGGTGTACCCAACAGTTTCTTTTGGATATCCTATGAAGACGCACTTTTCCTATTTAGGTTTGAGCTTATCAGTCTGAAACTTTTTCACATAAGCATCACAACCCCAAACTTTAAGAAACGACAACTTGGGTTTCTTGCCAAACCATAGTTCATACGGTGTTGTCTCAACAGATTTAGATGGTGCCCTTTTTAACGTGAATGTAGCTATCTCTAATGCATAACCCCAAAACGATATTGATAGATCGGTAAGAGACATCATAGATCGCACCATATCTAATAAAGTATGGTTATGACGTTCGGACACACCATTACGTTGTGGTGTTCCAGGTGGCGCGAGTTGCGAAACTATTCCGCATTGTTTCAAATGAAGACCAAACTCGTAACTCAAATATTTCATCTTTGCGATCAGATCGTAGAAACTTTATTTCCTTGTTACGATGATTCTCCACTTCACTCTGAAATTCTTTCAACTTTTCAAACATTTCAGACTTGTGTTTATTAAGTAGATATACTCATATCTGCTCAAATCATCTGTGAAGGTCAAAAAAATAATGATACCCGCTGCGAGCCTCAACACTCATTGGACCGCACACATCAGTATGTATTATTTCCAACAAGTCTGTTGCTCACTCCATTGTTCCGAAGAACGGAGCATTAGTCATCTTGCCCATGAGGCATGGTTCGCAAGCATCAAGTGATTCCAAAAGTCCATCATCATGGAGTTTCTTCATGCTCTTTACACCAATATGACCTAAACGGCAGTGCCACATATAAGTTGCACTACCATTATTAACTTTGCATCTTTTGGCTTCAATATTATGAATATGTGTATCACTACGATCGAGATTCAATAAACCATTCACGTTGGGTGTATGACCTTAGAAGGTTTTATTCATGTAAACAGAATAACAATTATTCTTTGACTTAAAAGAATAACCGTATTGCCATAAACATGATCCAATCATGTTATTCTCAATGCGAACACCAAATAACATTTATTTTAGGTTATCCTGAAGGTAAAGGGAGTGTGCGATGGTGATCTTATCAACCTTGGAATCACTTCCAACTCACATCATCACCTCGCTCTTAACTAGTCTCTGTTTATTTTGCAACTCCCGTTTCGAGTTACTACTCTTAGCAACTGAACCAGTATCAAATACTGAGGGGTTTCTATAAACAATAGTAAAGTACACATCAATAACATGTATATCAAATATACCTTTGTTCACTTTGCCATCCTTCTTATCCGCCAAGTATCTAGGGCAGTTCCACTTCCAGTGACCATTTCATTTCTAGTAGAAGCACTCAGTTTCAGGCTTGGGTCTAGCTTTCGGATTCTTCATGGGAGTGGCAACTTGCTTGTCATTCTTATTGAGGTTCCCTTTCTTTCCCTTGCCCTTTTATTTGAAACTAGTGGTCTTGTCAACCATCAACACTTATGCTTTTCTTGATTTCTACCTCCGCTGATTTCAGCATCGCGAAGAGCTTGAGAATTACTTTCATCATCCCTTGCATATTATACTTCATCACTAAGTTCTAGTAACTTGGTGATAGTGACTAGAGAACTTTGTCAATTACTATCTTATCTGGAAGATTAACTCCCACTTGATTCAAGCAATTGTAGTACCCAGACAATCTGAGCACATGCTCACTGGTTGAGCTATTCTCCTCCATCTTGTAGGCAAAGTACTGTCAGAGGTCTCCTACCTCTTGACACGGACATGAGTATGAAATACCAATTTCAACTCTTAAAACATCTTATATGCTCTGTGGCATTCAAAAACATTTTTGAAGTCCCGGTTCTAAGCCGTAAAGCATGGTGCACTAAACTATTAAGTAGTCATCATACCAAGCTTTGTCAAACGTTCATAAATTCTGGATTTGCTCCTGTAATAGTTATGTCACCTAGCGGTGCATCAAGGACATAATTCTTCTGTGCAGCAACGAGAATAATCCTCAGATCACGGATCCAATCCGCATCACTGCTACTATCATCTTTCAACATAGTTTTCTCTAGGAACATATCATAAATAAAATGGGGAAGCTATATCGCGAGCTATTGATCTACAACATAGTTATGTAAATACTACCAGGACTAAGTTCATGATAAATTAAAGTTCAATTAATCATATTACTTAAGAACTCCCACTTAGTTAGACATCCCTCTAATCATCTAAGTGATCACGTGATCCATAAAAACTAAACCATGTCCGATCATCATGTGAGATGGAGTAGTTTTCAATGGTGAACATCACTATGTTGATCATATTTACTATATGATTCATGCTCGAACTTTCAGTCTTAGTGTTCCGATGTCGTATCTACATATTCTAGGCTCGTCAAGTTTAACCCTAGTATTCTGCGTGTGCAAAACTGGCTTGCACCCGTTGTATGTGAACGTAGAGCTTATCACACCCAATCATCACGTGGTGTCTCGGCATGACGAACTGTCGCAATGGTGCATACTCAGGGAGAACACTTGTACCTTGAAATTTAGTGAGGGTTCATCTTATAATGCTACCGTCGTACTAAGAAAAATAAGATGCATAAAATATAAACATCACATGCAATCAAAATATGTGACATGATATGGTCATCATCATCTTGTGCCTTTGATCTCCATCTCCAAAGTACCGTCATGATCTCCATCGTCACCGGCATGACACCATGATCTCCATCATTTTGATCTCTATAAACATGTCGTCACATGGTTGTCTCACCTATTATTGCTTTTGCAACTACTGCTATCGCATAGCGATAAAGTAAGGAAATTATATGGCGCTTGCATCTTATGCAATAAAGAGACAACCATAAGGCTTCTGCCAGTTGCTGATAACTTTAACAAAACATGATCATCTCATACAACAATTTATATCTCATCACGTCTTGACAATATCACATCACAACATGCCCTGCAAAAACAAGTTAGACATCCTCTACTTTGTTGTTGCAAGTTTTACGTGGCTGCTACGAGCTTAGCAAGAACCATTCTTACCTACACATCAAAAACCACAACGCGGTATAGTGATTGCTTTTTGATCTTCAGAAAGAACCCTGTTCATTGAATCTGATTCAACTAAAGTTGTAGAATCAGACACCCACTTGCCACTTGTGTGCAAAGTGAAGGAAATATGCCCTAGAGGCAATAATAAAGTTGTTATTTATATTTCCTTATATCATGATAAATGTTTATTATTCATGCTAGAATTGTATTGACCGGAAACTTAGTACATGTGTGAATACATAGACAAACAGAGTGTCATTAGTATGCATCTACTTGACTAGCTCGTTGAATCAATAATGGTTATGTTTCCTAACCATAGACATGAGTTGTCATTTGATTAACGGGATCACATCATTAGCGAATGATGTGATTGACTTGACCCATCTGTTAGCTTAGCACGATGATCGTTTAGTTTGTTGCCATTGCTTTCTTCATGACTTATACATGTTCCTATGACTATGAGACTATGCAACTCCCTAGTACCAGAGGAACACTTTGTGTGCTACCAAACGTCACAACGTAACTGGGTGATTATAAAGGTGCTCTGCAGGTGTCTCTGATGGTACTTGTTGAGTTGGCATAGATTGAGATTAGGATTTGTCACTCCGATTGTCAGAGAGGTATCTATGGGCCCTCTCGGTAATGCACATCACTATAAGCCATGCAAGCAATGTGACTAATGAGTTAGTTGCGGGATGATGAATTACGGAACGAGTAAAGAGACTTGCTGGTTGCTGGTTCAAAATTTTCCTACGTACACGCAAGATCTATCATCGTGATGCATAGCAACAAGAGGGGAGAGTGTAGACCACGTACCCTCGTAGACCGTAAGCGGAAGCGTTATGACAACGCGGTTGATGTAGTCGTACGTCTTCACGATCCAACCGATCCTAGTACCGAAAGTACGGCACCTCCATGATCTGCACATGTTTGGCTCGGTGACGTCCCACGAACTCTTGATCCAGCTGAGTGTCGAGGGAGAGCTTCGTCAGCACGACGGCGTGATGACGGTGATGATGAAGCTACCAGCGCAGGGCTTCGCCTAAGCACTGCAACGATATGACCGAGGTGGATTATGGTGGAGGGGGCACCGCACACGGCTAAACAATGTCAACATGTGTGTTCTAGGGTGCCCCCCTTCTCCTATATATAAAGGATCAAGGGGAGGGGGCCGGTGGCCTCATAGGGTGCGCCCCAAGGGGGGAATCCTACTCCTACTAGGAGTAGGTTCCCCCTTTCCTAGTCCAACTAGGAGGGGAAGGAAAGAGGAGGAAGGGAGAAGGAGAGAGGGGGGCGCCCCCCCAAGCCCTAAACCAATTCGGTTTGGGCCTAGGGGCATGCCCCACAGCTCCCTTGATGGCATCTATTTCCACTAAGGCCCATGAAGGCCCATTGACCCCCCAAGGGGTTCCGGTAACTCCCCGATACTCCGGTATTTATCCGATGACCCCCGGAACCTTTCCGGTGTACGAATATAACCTTCCAATATATCAATCTTCATGTCTCGACCATTTCAAGACTCCTCGTCATCTCCGTGATCTCATCCGGGACTCCAAACAACCTTCGGTACATCAAAACACATAAACTCATAATACCGATCGTCATTAAATTAAGCGTGCGGACCCTACGGGTTCGAGAACTATGTAGACATGACCGAGACTCATCTCCGGTCAATAACCAATAGCTTAACCTGGATGCTCATATGGGCTGCTACATATTCTACGAAGATCTTTATCAGTCAAACCGCATAACAACATACGTTGTTCCCTTTGTTATCGGTATGTTACTTGCCCGATAATCGATCGTCGGTATCTCAATACCTAGTTCGATCTCGTTACCGGCAAGTCTCTTTACTCATTCCATAATGCAACATCCCGTAACTAACTCATTAGTCACATTGCTTTCAAGGCTTATAGTGACGTGCATTACCGAGAGGGCCCAGAGATACCTCTCCGATACACGGAGTGACAAATCCGAATCTTGATCTATGCCAACTCAACAAACACCATTGGACACACCTGTAGAGCATCTTTATAGTCACCCAGTTACGTTGTGATGTTTGTTAGCACACTAAGTGTTCCTCCGGTATTCGGCAGTTGTATAATCTCATAGTCATAGGAATATATATATATATATATAAACACTATTCTGATCACGGGATTAGAATAATATTCTGATCACAACCCAAACTTCCTGAGTTACATGCCTGAACTTCCCTGTGTACGAACCCGACCTTCGGGCTATCTTCTCAACCGTGGCTTCCCTCGCGAATTATTCTTGTTAGTCGTGTTCTATATGTTGTTAGTGTAATCTAGAATCGTTTTTAGCAACTAAATACCGGTTTTAAATAGGAATCTCACTCGTTGGCGGATTTTGCTCTCGGGTCGTGATGAAATTGTGTTTTTTGCAATTTTACTGCCTGAGTTGTTCGGCCTGAACTTCCCCGTGTGCTAGGTTGAACTTCCGCCAACATTGCCCAAATGGGGCTTGCTATATACCGTTGGAAAGCTATGGACATCAGTATCATGACCCAAATTAAATTTTTGGTAAAATGTAAGCGGTTTAAGAGCAGTTTTGAAAACCGTTTTTTCTTCATATAAAAAACGTGAATCGTATTTTCGATCGCATTTTAAACCGTTTATCGGAATGAGGCAAATAATATGGCATTGGAAAGCTGCTGCAAAACCGCTCCTTCCACATGTTGAAAGTTTTCTCTAATTCCCTATGGTTAAAGAGTAATTCGGAAAATCGTAGAATTTCGCAAACGGAACACCCGAGTTTGTATTTTCGATGCCATTTCTAAACGGCTAATCCAATTGAGGCAAATAATATGGCATTGGAAAGCTTATGAAAATGCGCTACTTTTTCATCTTAAAAGTTTTTTCTAATTTTGAACGGTTTAAAAGTAATTTAGAAAACGGTACAAGTTCAACCGAGTTCGTATTTTCAAGCTAATTTCTTAACCATACATCCAAATGCAGCAAATGATATGGCGTTGGAGAGCTTGAAGAAATGCGAAACTTTTTGTGTATATTGTTTCTCCTAATTCTTTACGGTTTTATGTCAGTTTTGAAAATGGCTAAAACGTATTTTTGCCATAATTTCTACAAACTTTATCGGAATGGGGCAAATAATATACCGCTGAAAAGCTACGGAAAATTCGAAACTTTTTCATGTTGATGGTTTTCTGTGATTCCTTGCCCTTTTCAAGTAATTTAGAAAATGGCGAGATCGTTTGTTCTGCCTTTATCGCGAAACAGATTCTTCGAAAATGCACCACGTGAAGAACCTGAACTTCTCGGCATGTCTACTTGAACTTCACTCTGTTTTTCACGTGCTTTTTTTGCTCGTAGATCTCCATCCACTGCTCGTAGCTCTCCATCCACTCACCGGAATTGAGCAAGTGATATACCGATGGAAAGTTGCTGTAAACACGCAACTTTCCCGTGTTGATCGTTTTTTCATACTCGCGACAATTTAAAAGTTTTTCATCTCAAATTCATTCACTATAGTAGTCGAACTTCGTGCTGTTTTCACGTTGAACTTCTGTGATGTATTTTCGTTTGTAGTTTTCTCATCCATCTGTTAGTGTTACACAAATTATATTCCTTTTGTACAAACCTCTCTCACAATATATTTTTTAACTTTCTTTGACCGAGGACTTGAGCTTATCATAACATAACTTTTAGTCATTGCTTCTTTATTCTTTTTTTAATACAAATGCACACCGTGTAGTACATGAACTTCTCTCGGTTACGTGAAATATCTGAGTTTTTTAATGAATATTAATCTGAATTTTTTAATTTTTAATGAATTTTGAAGGGCTCTATTTTTAAAAGTTGAACTTCTTGTTATTTTATTTTTGAACTTCTTGTTACTTTATATTTCAACTCCTTGTTTCCATTCTTTAATAACGAAGAAAATCCGAGTTTTCTATAATCTTCGAACTTCTCCAACTTTTAAATATGGACTTCCTGGTTTTATTTCTTAATATCTTATATGAAATTTTGAAACGTTCTATTATTAAAAGTCGAACTTATTATTATTTAATTTTTGAACTTCTTGTTTCCATTCTTTAATGATGAGGAAAAACTGAGTTTTCTATAAAGATCGATCTTCTCCATCTTTCTAATTTGGACTTCCTGGGTTTATTTCTTTTAGTAACAGAAAAAATCCTACTTTCTGATAGACATCGAGCCGCTCCGTTTTTAAATTTGAACTTCTAGGTTTATTTTAACAGAGAAAATCTTTTTTATGAAATTTTGAACCGCTCGATTACTTTATTTTGAACTTCTAGGTTTCTTTTAGAAACGGGGAAATCCATTTACTAATTAAATTTTTTCTAAACTTTTTGTGTTATTTTAATTTGAGCTTTCATTGTGGAAACTTGTTGAACAAGAGGAACTTTTTGAATTTTCCCAGTCTGTGCACTTGAACTTCTAGCAACAAAAATTTTGCACTTCGCCTTTTTACTTCTATTTTCTCATAAGAAACACACACCATGCAGTATGTGAACTTCCGTCTGTTGTCAATTTGAACTTCTGTCTATTTCACTTTAGTAACGAAAAATTTTGAGTTTTTTATAGACATCGAACCGCTCTGACTTTATTTTTCAACTTCTTTGTGTGCTTTTTAGAAATGTGGAAAATCGAGTTTTGCTAGAAACATTGTACTTCTTCGTTATTTCAAATAGATCTTATTGGTCTTATTCTGTAGTAACCGAAAAAACTGAGTTTTTCAAATAAATATCAAATGCTCTGCTTTTAAAAGTTGAACTTCTTTGGTTTTATTATTTAGTAGAGAGAAAAAACTGAGTTTTTAATATGCATCAAACTACTCTGTTTTTTTAAATTCAAACTTCGTGGTTTTAATCTTTAGTATCGAGGAACTTCTTTTTTTAAATAGGACGTTTGCTGTTATTCATTTGTATAGGGAAAAGTCCTTGTTATGTAATAAACATCGAACCACTCACTTATTTAAATTTGAATTTTCATATCTTTTTAGACTTTGGCTTTTTATTCCTTTTTTCGTATATGAAACACACTCCATGTAGGAGTAACTATTTTTAGATAGAGCTTTTTTGTTTCAAATTTGTAATGGAATGAGAGAATTATTTTAAAACACCCAACATTTTATTTGATCTACCCATTTACTTAAATCTGAATGCTAGAGTTAACATTTTTATCGGTGAGGGTTCTTTTTCTCCTTGGTTTATAAATATCAAACTTCTCCACTATTTTAAATTGAACTTATTACTTTTTCCTTTAGTAACTTAAAATATCTTAGTTTTATATAAATATCGAATCACTCGGGAGTTTTGATTTGAACTTCTACATTTTTTTAGAAATGTGGAAAATACAGTCAACATCAAGCACCGAAATGAACCATAAAAACATCTTTTTTTAATTAAGATCGAACTACTTTGTTAGTTTAATTCGAGCTTCTTCATTTAACAACAAAAATGAAATGCTCTGTTATTCTAATTTGAACTTTTAGGTTTTTTTCATTTAGAAAAATGATTTTATTTATTTTTTAAAAACATCAAATAGGGAATGTCCATTTTTTATGTAAGTCAAATTACTTTGTTATTTTTTTAAATTGAGCTTCTTTCTTTTCTTAAACTTCCGGAGTTAATATTTTTCTGGGCGAGGCTTTGTTTTCTTCTTTTTTTCATGGCGTGTATGTTTTATGTTCTTTTTCTCCTTTGTTGGACTTCTTTTTTGTTCTAGTATTTGAACTTACTTGGGCTTCTTTGTTTTGTTTTTTTTTAATTGAAACCAACATATCAAAAAACACTAGTTTTACATTCATACATATTGTTGAACTTCAGGAAATAATACAGAGCAAGAAACTATACAACATGATGTTTTAGCGCAATGTTTTTTTCTGCTAGAACATGACATTTTTCCCCTATGACATGGTGTACAATGTTTGATCATGACATTTTTGCTTTTTTGAACTCTATGCTTACTTTTTTTCCCACGCACTGATGCTCCTGGACACATGTTGTTTTCGCCCCTTCTTTTAACATACACATTGAACGACATTGACTGCCAGGATGAACTTCTCTCGCTATCTGTCACAGAGAAACAGACTTAAGCAGAGAAATGTGTGGATCGAGGAGCACCCTTCTCTTTGACAGCGACGGAAGAACCTGTATCAGGCACTTTTTCTTGTTAGTTAGTGTGAATGTCACGAAGAACAAACTCAAAAAAGGTTTACAAAACAACTTGTAAAGATAGAAGAGAAGAAGAATATGGGGATGAAGAAGACACTGGCTGAATCGGGGTGAACCGACGACCTTTCCATCCTGTTCGAGCCGAACTTGTGGATCAGGCGAAGTGGAACCGTCTGGAGAGGGGACCATCTGGAGAGGCTGGCGTCGCCACAGTCAGGACGAGCTCGTCGGGAGGGGGAGGATGACGGCATCGTGGTCCACCGACGACCCCAGGATCTGGTACCACAAGGGGTTGGGACCCGCGCCTGGATCTTGGAGAGGAAGGAGAGCTGTGAAGGGTCCGGTCGCCGCTACATCTGGTGGGAAAAGGGTCCGACCTCCGCTGCGTGGGAGATGGCCGGGGTGGCAGTCGCTGTCTGCCTGCTCGATGATGGCCACAACTGCATCTGGCTTTGGGTGCAGGGGCATGATGGCGCCGGTCACTGCGTGGGTTGATAGGGCCGGTGGCGCATGGAGTTAATGGGGGCAGCGACGCGTGGAGTTAATGGGGCTGGTGGCGCGTGGGATTGCCCTGGGCGGCGCCGGTCTGGGTTGCGGGAGGACAGGGGGCGGTGCCGGTCTGGGTTGCGGGAGGACGGGGGGCGGCATTGCTTCAGAGGCGGTCGGGGGTGGAGAGGGTGGCGGAGGTGGTCGGGGCGAAGGTAGGAGGCGAAGGTGTGGCTGTGCCGCCCCGATCCAGACGGCGTGGTTTGCGTGGCGGCGGGTAGCGGGCACGGCGCGGGGCGCCTCGGGGGGTTTGTTGGTGGGGGGATCACGCGGCGGCGCGGGGCGAGGGGGATTTGGGGCGGGGCAGGAGGTTGGGGGCGATGGGGATCGGGGGTCATTTTTTTTCCTTTTTTTCGTTTCTCGCTACCGTTTTCGCGAGTTCGGGAAAAGCTCGTCGCTCCCTATATAGCGCAACGTGATCAGAATAACTATTCTGATCCTAGGATCAGAATAGTACTACTATATATATATATATATAAGTTATGAAGAAAGCAATAGCAACAAACTAAACGATCATCGTGCTAAGCTAACGGATGGGTCAAGTGAATCACATCATTCTCTAATGATGTGATCCTGTTAATCAAATGACAACTTCTTTGTCTATGGCTAAGAAACTTAACCATCTTTGATTAATGAGCTAGTCAAGTAAAGATATACTAGTGACACTCAGTTTGTCTATGTATTCACACATGTACTAAGTTTCCGGTTAATACAATCCTAGCATGAATAATAAACATTTATCATGATATAAGGAAATATAAATAACAACTTTATTATTGCCTCTAGGGCATATTTCCTTCATTTAGGTGTTAGGTTTGTGTTGCGTCGAGTCGTGGTTATAAGTTGGTTAGGCTGCAGCTCGAGGACAAGCTGCATGTCCAGATGGGGTGTAGTGTTAGAGTACGTAATGGGCCTAATGGCCTGGGCTGGCGGTATAGCCCATTAGTCTTAGGGTTAATTAGATATAAGTGTCGCTTGCTTAGGGATCAATTAAGCCTTGCTTGGGAGTCAAGTAAATCTCTCTATATAAAGAGAGGAGATGTATCAATCTAATCAAGTAAGAAATAAAAAGAAAATCCCTTCCCTCTTGCCCGACCGTGGGCAAAAAGGCCCTCGGCCGGCCCTCTCGCGCCCTCCTTCTAGCAGTGCCATAACATTATAAGTATATCACTTGCTCGGTTTGTTCCTTCACCTGATCTTTTATGCTATCACATAAGTTCATTTTTCTATCAGGATTCAAGGCATGTGTGTATGCTTCCGCTCAATAGAAGGGCTGAACATTCGATCAGATATATATACACTGCATCGAGTGATGCACGGAGCTCTCTATTAGGAAACACAAATCTGCCATAACGTACCATTGTAAGTTTCATTAGTTTTCTAGTACCTTTAGGGTCCCGCCTTTTTCTTGGAGCGTTTTGTGTCTCGATCATATGATCCATTGGGAAACACTTTGACTATGTACATATATATAGTCTGGCATACAAATTTACATCTTCAATTCTTTTTGGTTGACCTTCATACACACTTCAACATCTACCGAGTTAATTGCACAAAACCACCACATTTGCAGCTAGGTTGCAGAAAACCATCAAGTCGCTAATCCATTGCAAAAATCACCCCGTTTCTAGTAATCTTTTTGTAAAAAACACTGACCGGATAATTTGATCCGTTTGGTCGCTTTCTAACAAGTAGGTCCTGATTGGAAGGAGCTGACATGGCCAAAAGGTAACATACAGACCCCTGAAATAAATAAATAAATAAACGCAACCCAATCCCCGCCCCTCCGGCAGTCGCCGCTGCAAGCCAGCAACCTCCCGGCGTCGCCCTGCTCCGGCAGCCGCCGTCGCGTCCCCGGATCCCCGACCTCCCCCGACCTCATGGCTCCCTTGGCAACCGTGGGCCGTCAAGTAGCTCAAGGCAGACACCCCCGTGAGGGCGCTGCTGCCGCCGCATGATTGGTGGTGCCCGTCGATCCGGGTAGGTCATGGACGAGCCTCGGGACGTGCCGACAAGTAGATTCTAGAGGAGCTCGACGCACTGCTACGGGAGGAGCTCTACAGGGCGTGTTGACGTCAGGAGAGCCAGGCCGAGCAGCAGTCGACAACGAGGGTGACGAGGACAGAAAGGTGCGGCTCCGCGAGGGCGACATGGGGACGACAGGAGCAGCTTCAGCGAGGGCCTTCTCGTGCTAGTGACTACCTGTAGGCCAGCTCCGGCTCCACCACTCCTACTTAGTCGCTGGAGGCCATCTTGCAACCTTGGACAACTTGGTGAGCAGCGCTCCTCCGCAAAGTGCTTTTTACCAGAGCCGGGAGCTACCGGTGGACCATCCACCATATATTTACTTTGTGATTCGTGCACTAGGGGCCCGGTGCATGTGTATAGCATTTTGTATTGTGGTAGCAATCTCATGTATCTTTGTTAACAGTCCAATTTGTGTCAGCAAAATGGGTCCATGTCAACAATAGAATAAAAAATTTCCCAGTGTAAGGTACGCATACATGCAGTAGCTTTCCTGTCTCTCCCCACAACTCTAATCCTGCCTTTATTTTCTCTATAACAATTTCATTCATTCATATTTTTAAGACTACAATCCCATTTTAGAAATATTTTATATATTTGAACTCCTGGCGCCAAGACCTTTAGAACACGATCAATCTTGAATACATTTAAACATGATTAAATTTCAACGTTTGAAATGAGTGAAATCAGTTTTCTGAAATAAGTGAAATAAGTTCTTTGAATTGAGTGAAACCATTTTTTTGAAATGGGATTTTTTTTGTTTTTCATGTATATGATAACATATTTAAGTGCAAAATATGTGAAACTTGTTATTTAAAAAAAATGAAACTAGTTATTTAAAAAATATTAAGGTGATTATTTCCGGTTAGTTTAAAAAATAAGTGAAATCTATCTTTGAAACAAGTGAAATTGCTATTTCAATTTAGTGAGTCTAATGTGTTTTTCTGAAACTGGTGAAGTCTATCTTTTGTAATTAGGGTAATCAGTTTTTTGAAACAAGTTGAATATAGTATTTTAATTGAGTGAGTGAAATGCGTTTTCTGAAATTAGTGAATGTGAGAAATAAGATACTTGAAAAGAATGAAATATATCCATTCTCCTGTGAAACTGTCTATTTCAATGTTTGAAACTGATTTTTGTGATGAGTGAAATACGTTTCAAGATATTTCATAAATACGAAGTGAAATTAGTATTAGAGATTTTTTTGTAAAGAGTGAATCGGTTTTCCAAATCAGTGAAATGTGTTTTTTTCGAACTAGTGAAATACTGATTATTTCAAAATTGTGAACCTTGTTATTCCCTCTATTTTTATATACAAGGCCACTATGAAATATACGTTTTGCATCTATACAAGGCCACCAACAGTAATTGAGGCAAAATTAATGGTATTTTCTCGTACTAGCAACCTGTTTAATAGTTGCATGCATGTAGTCATAATGACAGTCAGCTACTTCCTCCACTCAGTTTTCTTTCATGCACGTGGGGTATTAATGACACCATTATACGAAAAGAAAAGCTGACTTGCAAAGCAGACATTAAATTTTACATTGGTACCTGTAATTTGAGTTTGTGGCCTTGTATATAAAAATGGAGGGAGTATTTAGAATTTTTAAAATAGTATTTCAAACAAGCGAAATTTGGATTATTTCAAAAAAATTATGATGAGTGAAATCTGTTTAATGAAGCAAATGCTTTTTGGAAATAATTGAAATCGGTTTTTTTAAGTATTGAAATCAAAATTTTGAAATGATTGAAATAATTTTTCTTGCAAAACGAGTGAAATTGGTCTCTCAATGATTGAAACAAGTTTTTCGAATGACTGAAATTATATTCACAAATGAATGAAGCGAGTGAAGTTAGTTTTTGAGTGAAATTATATTTTTGAATGAGTGAAATTATATTCTTAAAATGAGTGCAATCAGTTTTTGAACATGCCTGTTTTTTAAAGAAGTGAATGTTATATGAAACAAGTAAATCGATTTTTGGAAGGAACGAAATCTGCTTAAAGATATGGGTGAAATATATTTAAAAAATGCATGAAATCTGTCAATTGAAATGACTAAGTTCGTATTGTTTAAATGAGTGAATTGTTATTTTGAATTGACTAAAATGTTTTTTGGAGATGAGTGAAATTTGTTTTTCAATTTGACTGAAATATGTTTTTTAGAATCAGCGAAACTGAAACTAGTTCAAATGTATCCATAATTGATCTTATTTTGAAGGTCTTCTCGCTATGAATTCAAATATATACAAATATTCAAAATTAGAATTTTCATTCATAAGATATCTATCATCCAAAATTTCACAATGAAATTAAATGGAAGTCTTTTGATGGTGAGAGAGGGAATATTTTAACATGCATGCAACCGGTCTTCTTTGAACATTTTCTCTCTCTCGTGACAAAAGCTGACAAGAGCATGCAAAGGACCCACATGTATTATGTGTATTTCAATTATGTCTCTTATACATCAAAAAATGGCTCGAATCTCCAAAACAACGTCAACGGTGGATGTCTATCCGGTAGTTACCAGTTCTGGTAAAAAAAACTTATTCGATCATTCCTCCCCAAGGAAGAGGAATGGATCCTCTAACATGAAGGAGAGAAGTCAGGTAAGCTACAGTGCAAGCTTGTGCAAAACAGAGAAGAAAAGTCAGGGCTAATGTATCGAGCACTGTAGCGAGCAGGTACTATTGATAGGAATAAATTGGAAATTAATTTTATTGCACTATAATTGTGTTTCTGTGTAATTTTTGCAAATGTATACGGTAGATTTGTGATTTGCAAATTAATTCAAGTCATTTTAGTCTTAATCATATGGATGTGAAGGGAAGTCAAGGTTATTGTAGCTTATCTGATTTCTCTTCTTTATCTTAGAGGAACCTATTCCCAAGGAAGATGATGCATGCAAGTAGCAGCACAAGCATACCCACGCATGCATGCAAGCATGCGCGACACACTGCCGATTAAATCTGGCAGAGCTTCTTGCGGACTCGATGGGATCTCACCAGCGGTCAATTAAATATGCGATTGACGCTCACAATCAGTTCTGCTACAAAGATGGATCGATAGAAAATGGAGGTGACGGCCATTGCAGCATGCGGTGCTCAGTGGGAGTGGGTCAGACCGGTGTGTGACCCAATCCTGGCAGTGGCTTGGATGGGGCATCCGGCTTTAAATGTTAGGCTTTGGTGCGATGTCTGTTTGGTATTAGGCTCGGA
Organism: Triticum urartu; assembly: GCF_056163025.1. Classification (NCBI taxonomy): domain Eukaryota; kingdom Viridiplantae; phylum Streptophyta; class Magnoliopsida; order Poales; family Poaceae; genus Triticum; species Triticum urartu. The sequence goes on along the minus strand of NC_141877.1, from coordinate 55,600,147 downwards.
CATTCGGCACACCTTCATGAAGAGGATAGGAGTAGCAACAGCGTTGCCAAAATGGTGGCTTCAGGCTTATTGATGTATCACCTTCTATGGTCTTTGTGAATAATAAATAAAATGACGGCATGCATCTCCAGATACAGAGGAGGGGGGAAACATCCTCCTTTTTCAAAAGAAAAAAACAATCAGTCCACACCAGGGAAGGGGATGATTGCGTTTTTGTTTTACATTCAGGGGTGTGTACGATAAAATTGTTGCCAACTCAGTTGCTTACAATGCAGCCCTATTTGTAAAAATTAACTAAACAGGCCAAATCCAATGGCAAGTGCTTTCTGCAAAATGTTTACTAGAAACACAGCGATTTTTGTAACGGATTAGCGACTTCTTGGTTGTTTGCAAACCTAGCTATAAATGTGATAGTTTTGTGCAATTAACTATTATCGACCAGATTAATTTTGAATACTTCTGTTTTTGAAAAGAAGGATTGCCCATGGCAACTTTGAATACCTACTATTGCCATGATCATGCATGTTGTTATAGTGTTTAATCTAACAAAGAGGTTGATGCCCGCTTCTAAGCCCGGGTGTTCGGTATTTTCGATTTGCTCGCCCGGTCTTTTTAGTGTTCCAAGAATACGGTCTTGCATAATTGAAGACCAAATTAATTTGACATTGTGATATGTTGTTGCAACGACACTAATCTAAGTTTGACGAGTTACACACTAAACAAAATGTTTGATGTGTTAGGGCATCTCCAAGACAACTCTTAAATTTTCTCCCGCATTCATCCGTTGACAGGGGGAATCAGTCCGCGAACATGGATGCAGGAGGACGTCATCCAACCCTAGTCGCGTACATCCGGCCTTTCTCTTTTTTTCAATTCCGCACGATTAAATAGTCACATGCAAAGGGTACAAACATTTAAATAGCCGCATGCAACACTAGTTTAAATTTAAAAAGGTTCAAATATTACATCCAACATTGTTGTCCCCTTTCATCGCCCGCTGATGCTTAATCAGATATTTCTTCAGCTGCTCGTGAGTTGGTCGATGCTGAATTTGTTGATGCATTTCAATAAACTCTTCAAATGTAGCTAGATTCTGGTCCGGAAGTTGGATAGGATCACCCTTGTTCTCAAATTGAAGGGTTGCGGCAGCATTGTCACCCTTATCCTTGACGACCATGTTATGCATGATCACACAACATGTCATCACCTCCCACAAGGTTTCCGGATCCCATTGTTTAGCAGGTCCACGAACAACTGCAAAACGGACTTTCAGAACTTCAAATGCCCTCTCGACATCCTTTCAAGCTGCTTCTTTTCTTTGGGCAAAGTGTGCATTTTTCCGACAAACTGGATTTCAGATTGTGCTGATAAAGATAGACCATGGAGGATAGATACCATCAACCAGATAGTAGTGCATGTTGTACTCATGTCCATTGACAATATAGTGGCACGGAGGAGCATTTCCTTTAGTCAACCTCGCAAACAATGGCGATTGTTGCAGCACATTGATGTCATTGTGAGACCTGGGCATGCCAAACAAAGCATGCCAAATCCAAAGATCATGTGATGCAGCGGCTTCAAGAATGATGGTAGGCTTCTTAACATGACGCTGATATTGTCCTTGTAAACACTACTGCAGGATGTTGCTAACGCGACACTACGATTAGAGACCCTTCGACGAAACTGTGTGCGATGCCATAATCGCAAATGATGGTGTAAAAAACCCGTCAAAAAGGTGCAAAACGTTTGTGATGGAGGATGCATCAAATACGGTTCAGATTTTAGTTGCGTGTGCGATGCAGGGCATACGGTTCAGCTCAATTAACTATTTGCGACGAGGAGGAACAAAATACCGGCTGCGATGGCAATGCGAGCATAAACGAGTTGGAGTACTGTAGGGGCCCTATCCTCGATGGTTTCTGGGTCGTGTGGGAAGGACCCCCCTATCGCCCACACTCACTTGGCGACGGTTCCAAATGTCGTCGTGGAAAGGGGTTAAAAACCGTTTGTTTAGGACCGATGCGCAGCAGTGAAAGTCTTCGGGCAATTCTTCCATTTCCAACATGCAGTCAAGAGATCCAAGCAAACCTGACCAACCTCTTGCTTCTGAGATTGCTAAGAGCCTCTCGGTGTCTGCCACAATTGGTTCTCTCAGGTACTAAGGTCCGAACACCTTGACCATGGCAGTGACAAACCTGACCATGGCATCTCCGCATGTGCTCTCAGACATCCGTAGGTACTCGTTGCATGAATCAGCGGTCATGCTATATGCAAGCATCCGGAGTTCGGCCATGCACTTCTGTTAACCAGAGAAGCCAATCGTTCACACGACATCCTTCTTCAGGATGAAGTAGTCATCGTAGGATCAAATGACATGGTACAAACGATTGAAGACAGTCTTGCGCATCCGAAAACGCAGACGAAAATGGCTAGTAAATAGTGCATCTGGGGCAAAGTAGTCGGCCATCAGTGTCAAATGGGTGCACGCTATGTTGTGGTTGAGCACTCGATGGCCCTTGATCGAGCCCTTAAAATTAAGAACATGCTCCTATGCACACTCTGCATCTTCAAGGACCGTGTGCATCATCATCATCTCTTCGAAGTACTCCACGTCCGACGAGCCGTCGGGAGACTCAAGATACTACTTGTATATGTAGTTCAAATCAGAATCCATTGCTAGAAAGAAGAAGGGACAACTATTTTTAGCTCCGGCGAATCATCGAACAGTTGCCGGGCATCGTGAGAATAGAAGTAGCGGATTGTACCTGGCAGGGCGGCGGTCGAATGATAGGGGTTGAACGAAGACCAAGCAAAAGCGGGGTGGAGCCCTACTGGAGCACTGGAGCTGACGGAGAGGCGAAACATTTCTGATTTTTTTCAAACATTTCTTGAAAATTATTAAAAAAATTTAAAAGCGAGCAATGTGAAAATCCAAGATTTATTTGAACAACATAATTTATTTGATATTTCATTTTTTAAAAGCGTGAACATTTTTCGAAAATCCTGAACATTTTTTGAATTTTGACAACAAAATTTGATAATGCGAAATTTTGAACAATCTTCGAAAGCACAAACAATATTTTAAATTACTGAACATTTTTTAAACACGTGAACATTTTTAAGTTTCTGAGAAAAATTTGAAAAACATTATTCCTGCAAATTCATGATTTTTTTTCAAATTTTGAACAAAATACTCCGGAAAAACGGCAGTGCGAGGGATCAAACACTATAACTGCCGCTGCTGACCGCTCTTTGCTAGCCACACGAGCTAAGAGCAACTCTAGCAGACCCCGCATCCCGCCCCGACCCACAAAATAACCGCCAAAACGCAGGTCGGGGCGGAAAAACCAGCCCGATCAGACCCTGCATGCCGCCCCCGCCAGCAAAAAAAATTAGGGGGCGCGGCAAAATCCCGACCCCAACCCGGGAAAACGCGGGTTTCCCCATCGCGGCTGCGGTGCCCTGCATATAAGCGGAAGCGGTTGGTGGGGGGACATTTCATCTCGCGCTTTCTCCCACCAACCACCTCTCCCCTCCCCCCGCGCGCCGCCGCCGGCCGCCGCCCAAGATTCCGGCGACAGCAGCCGGCAGGAGCACGCCGGAAGGACGCCACGCGCACGAGGCCTCCCCTCCCTTCCCCCTGCGTCGGCGGGCCACCGGATTTGCAGATCTGCGACACTTCATCGCGGGTCGCCGGATTTGCTCTTTTCCGGCCGCCGGTTGCTGCCCCAGGCGATGGAGTGGTCGGGGAGCCTCTCCCGCAACCCAGGGAAGGGCGCATCGCCGCATGCAGGCACGGGTTCGTCCGCCCGCCGTCGCCGAAGGTTTGCGGGCATGGACTTGTCTGGTCGTCCATCGGGCTTGGCGCTCGCGCAGCGTCTTTGTGGTCTGCCGATGCCGCTCATAGAGTGTGACGACTGCCCGCACCAAGTGCTGCGCCTCACTTCGGGCACGCCGAAGCACCCCGGATGGGTGTTCTACAAATGCGAAAACGACGGGGTACGTGCACTTGTGTTACCTCGTTCCATAGCTCATTCTTTAGTTCAATTGCGGTAGCTCACTTCGAGCTTGCTCAATGTTTTGTGGAGGACGATGGATGCTCATTTTGGTTTTGGGAAGGCCAATACATTGATTTGTTGATAGAAAGAAACTTAATAGATGTTAGTGCACTCCTTAGTACAATCAAAGGCAATGATGCGGCGGCATGTGCAACTAGAGGGGAAGCAACGTCTACTTCTTTGAAACCAAAGATGAAGAATGAAGAAAGCAAGATTAAGAATCCTCAGATCAACAATGAGTGCATGGAGAATATATTGCTTCAACTAGTGGGAACAGTTATGGAAGTTGGAAATCTTTTGAAATGCATACGTGTGGTTCTTGTTTTCTTTGATTTTGCTATTCTAGCCAAGTTTGGTGATATCTTTTCTATCTAATTTTGTTGCAAAAGCAAAGAAAAGCATTATGCTAGATCAATTTAAGTTGCAAATCTAAATTTTGCAGGCCGGGAGGAGCTGCGCCAGATCAGAACCCGCAGAAGCCGACCCATAAAAAAATATATTCCGCGAATATGCTTTTTTACGGGTCCACTATACGGGGTCTGCATTTGTGCCAGCCCGCGCCGACCCGCAAAAGCGGTTTTGCGCGAACTGCAAACGCATTTTGTGGGCCGGCGGGATACGGGGTCTGCTAGAGTTGCTCTAATAAGCTTCAGTGTCCAAGTAGGAAACACAGACTATAAGAACTATCCCTCAGCGATCAGATTACAGTAGTGAACCGATCTTTTCTCACTATTTCTTTTTTATTTTTCTTCATTCTTTGTTTCCCTTTTTCGTGGACTACAACAAAATTTCAAGAACATTTTTTGATTATTTCGAACATTTTTTCAAAAAATACGAACAAAAAACTTGAAACCATTTTTTCTTGAATTTCCCCCAAACATTTTTTTCTATTTTTGTAGAAAAAAATAAAAATAGGAATATTTTTGTTGCAAACAGTTTTGAAAGCGCCAACATTTTTTGAAACACCCAAGACATTTTTTCAATTTGCGAACAAATTTTGAAAAAGGGAACTTTTTTGTATTCGTGAACAAATTTTGAAAATGGGAACATTTTTTAAATCGATGAACTGTTTTTCAAATCCGTGAGCACTTGGGCCGATCCAACAGGTGTCAGACAGGAGCGACATCGTCGCCTAATTCAGCCAAGGCCTAATATTTTTTACTTTTTACTTGTCTTCTATTTTTTCATTAATTATTTTTTTCTCCTTTTCAAAGTTTGGATTGAATCCTGTTCTAAATTTGAAATAGTCTTTGTAATAGAAAAACAATAGTTTGAAGTAACAAATTTAAATTATTTTTCCTTCAAATATTTATTGAATGCTTTAAAAACATTTAATTTTTTTCAAATTTATCCCTTTTTATTTATTATTTATGTTAAACACTTAAAATAGCAGTTTTAAGTACTTGTGTAAATTATGATTTTAAATACTTTTTATTTCAAACCTGACGGGATGCTTACTATGGGCATGCCCGCCTGTTGATAAAAGTTAGGGTCATTTCAAGAATGTCCAGAAAACACCATGTTCAACGTACGGTGTTAGGGAAGGCAAGAAGGCTTCATGTGAGAGCACGTTGTTTCTTGACATCCGTCAAATGATCACAATTTTTTACATTGATTATATGACCAAAAACGCACCATGCCAAGTTATTTTGGTTCTTGATAATTTGTATTTTCTTGAGTTTTCTTGGTTAAAAATGCCGATAAATGGTCGAGCGTATTGCAACTTGCATACAGTGTCATTCAAACCTGGGATGGATGCCTAACATGAGCATGCCCACCTGCTACCTCTTGAGCATTTGTTGGTTTTCCCTTAAAGAGGAAAGGGTGATGCAGCATAGTAGCGTAAGTATTTCCCTCGGTTTTTTAGAACCAAGGTATCAATCCAATAGGAGGTAACACACAAGTCACCTAGTACCTGCACAAACAAACAAGAACCTCACAACCAACGCGATAAAGGGGTTGTCAATCCCTCCACGGTCACTTACGAAAGTGAGATCTGATAGAGATAATAAGATAAATATTTTTGGTATTCTTATGACATAGATTGGAAAATAAAGATTGCAAAATAAACGGTAATAGAAATAGCAAATTGATATGGAAATAATATGATGGAAGATAGACTTGGGGGGCCATAGGTTTCACTAGTGGCTTCTCTCAAGATAGCAAATTCTATGGTGGGTGAACAAATTACTGTCAAGCAATTGATAGAAAAGCGAATACTTATGAGAATATCTAGGCATGACCATGTATATAGGCATCACGTCCACGACAAGTAGACCGAAACGATTCTGCATCTACTACTATTACTCCACGCATCGACCGCTATCCAGCATGCATCTAGCGTATTAAGTTCATAAGAACAGAGTAACGCATTAGACAAGATGACATGATGTAGATGGATAAACTCAAGCAATATGATATAAACCCCATCTTTTTATCCTCGATGGCAACAATACAATACGTGCCTTGCTGCCCCTGCTGTCACTGGGAAAGGACACCGCAAGATTGAACCCAAAGCTAAGCACTTCTCCAATTGCAAGAACGATCAATCTAGTAGGCCAAACCAAACTGATAATTCGAAGAGACTTGCAAAGATATTTAAATCATGCATAAAATATTTCAGAGAAGAATCAAATATTGTTCATAGATAATCTTGATCATAAACCCACAATTCATCGGATATCGACAAACACACTGAAAAGAATTACATCGATAGATCTTCAAGAGAATCGAGGAGAACTTTGTATTGAGATCCAAAGAGAGAGAAGAAGCCATCTAGCTAATAACTATGGACCCGAAGGTCTGTGGTAAACTACTCACACATCATCGGAGAGGCTATGTTGTTGATGTAGAAGCTCACCGTGCTCTATTCCCCCTCCGGCGGAGCGCCGGAAAAGGCCCCAAGATGGGATCTCACGGGGTATAGAAGGTTGCGGCAGTTGAAATAGGATTTCGTGGTGCTCCTGGATGCTTTCGGGGTATATGGGTATATATAGAAGGAAGAAGTACGTCGGTGGAGCCGCGAGGGGCCCATGAAGGTGGGGGCGCCTCCCTACCTCGTGGCGTCCTTGCTTCTTTCTTGACGCCCACTCCAAGTCTCCTGGATCATGTTTGTTCCAAAAATAACTCTCCCGAAGGTTTCATTCCGTTTGGATTCCGTTTGATATTCCTTTTTTGTGAAACACTGAAATAGGGAAAAAACAACAATTTGCATTGGGCCTTTGGTTAGTCGGTTAGTCCCAAGAATAATATAAAAAGGTAAATTCAAGCCCATTAAACATCCAAAATAGATAATATAATAGCATGGAATAATAAAAAATTATAGATACGTTGGAGACGTATCAAGCATCCCCAAGCTTAATTCCTTCTCGTCCTCGAGTAGGTAAATGATAAAAACAGAATTTTTGATGTGGAATGCTACCTAGCATAATTATCAATGTAATTTTCTTTATTGTGGCATGAATGTTCAGATCTAAAAGATTAAAGACAAAAAGTTAATATTGACATAAAAATAATAATACTTCAAGCATACTAACAAAGCAATCATGTCTTCTCAAAATAACATGGCCAAAGAAAGTTATCCCTACAAAATCATATAGTCTGGCTATGCTCTATCTTCACCACACAAAATATTTAAATCATGCACAACCCCGATGACAAGCCAAGCAATTGTTTCATACACTTTTTCAAAACTTTTTCAATCTTCACACAATACATGAGCGTGAGCCATGGACATAGCACTATGGGTGGAATAGAATGGTGGTTGTGGAGAAGACAAAAAGGAGAAGATAGTCTCACATCAACTAGGCGTATCAACGAGCTATGGAGATGCCCATCAATAGATATCAATGTGAGTGAGTAGGGATTGCCATGCAACGGATGCACTAGAGCTATAAGTATATGAAAGCTCAAAAAGAAACTAAGTCGGTGTGCATCCAACTTGCTTGCTCATGAAGACCCAGGGCATTTTTGAGGAAGCCCATCATTGGAATATACAAGCCAAAAGTTCTATAATGAAAGATTCCCACTAGTATATGAAAGTGATAACATGAGAGACTCTCTACTATGAAGATCATGGTGCTACTTTGAAGCACAAGTGTGGTAAAAGGATAGTAACATTGTCCCTTCTCTCTTTTTCTCTCATTTTTTATTTTTTTTATTTGGGCCTTTTCTCTTTTTTGGGGGCTTCTTTGGCCTCTTTTATTTATTTTTCGTTCGGAGTCTTATCCCGACTTGTGGGGGAATCATAGTCTCCATCATTCTTTCCTCACTAGGACAATGCTCTAATAATGATGATCATCACACTTTTATTTTTCTTACAACTCAACAATTACAACTCGATACTTATAACAAAATATGACTCTATATGAATGCCTCCGGCGGTGTACCGGGAAATGCAATGAATCAAGAGTGACATGTATGAAAGAATTATGATCGGTGGCTTTGCCACAAATACGATGTCAACTACAAGATCATGCTAGCAATATGACAATGATGGAGTGTGTCATAATAAACGGAACGGTGGAAAGTTGCATGGCAATATATCTCGGAATGGCTATGGAAATGCCATAATAGGTAGGTATGGTGGCTGTTTTGAGGAAGGTATATGGTGGGTGTATGATACCGGCGAAAGGTGCGCGGTATTAGAGAGGCTAGCAAAGGTGGAAGGGTGAGAGTGCATATAATCCATGGACTCAACATTAGTCATAAAGAACTCATATACTTATTGCAAAAATCTATAAGTTATCAAAGCAAAGTATTAGCGCATGCTCCTAGGGGGATAGATTGGTAGGAAAAGACCATCGCTCGTCCCCGACCGCCACTCATAAGGAAGACAATCAATAAATAAATCATGCTCCGACTTCATCACATAACGGTTCACCATACGTGCATGCTACGGGAATCACAAACTTCAACACAAGTATTCTTTAAATTCACAACTACTCAACTAGCATGACTTTAATATTATCACCTCCATATCTCAAAACAATTATCATGCTTCAATCTTTTCTTAGTATTCAACACACTCAAAAGAAAGTTTCACAAATCTTGAATACCAAGCATATTATTATTAAGCAAATTACCATGCTATTAAGATATTCTCAAAATAATTTAAGTGAAGCATGAGAGATCGATAGTTTCTTTAAAACAAATCCACCACCGTGCTCTAAAAGATCTAAGTGAAGCACATAGAGCAAAATTATAACGCTCAAAAGATATAAGTGAAGCACATAGAGCAAAACTACTTAGCTCAAAAGATATAAGTGAAGCATATAGAGTATTCTATCAAATTTTAATTCATGTATGGCTCTCTCAAAAGGTGTGTACAGCAAGGATGACTGTGGCATACTAACAAACAAAGACACAAATAATACAAGACGCTCCAAGCAAAACACATATCATGTTGGTGAATAAAAATATAGCTCCAAATAAATTACCGATGGAAGTGGACGAAAAGAGGGGATGCCTTCCGGGGCATCCCCAAGCTTTGACTTTTTGGTGTCCTTGGATTATCTTGGGGGTGCCATGGGCATCCCCAAGATTAGGCTCTTGCCACTCCTTGTTCCAACGCGATTAGGGGTTGTCAATCCCTTAATGGTCACTTACGAGAGTGAGATCTGATAGATATAATATTTTTGGTATTTTTGGTATAAAGATGCAAAGTAAAAAGTAGAAGCAAAGTAAAAAGCAAAGCAAGATTAAAGTGATGGAGATTGATATGATGAGAATAGACCCGGGGGGCATAGGTTTCACTAGTGGCTTCTCTCAAGAGCATAAGTATTCTATGGTGGGTGAACAAATTACTGTTGAGCAATTTACAGAATTGAGCATAGTTATGAGAATATCTAGGCATGATCATGTATATAGGCATCACGTCTGTGACAAGTATACCGAAACGATTCTGCATCTACTACTATTAGTCCACTCATCGACCGCTATCCAGCATGCATCTAGAGTATTAAGTTAAAAACAAAGTAACGCCTTAAGCAAGATGACATGATGTAGAGAGATAAATTCATGCAATATGAAATAAACCCCATCTTGTTATCCTCGATGGCAACGATGCAATACGTGCCTTGCTGCCCCTTTTGTCACTGGGAAAGGACACCGCAAGATCGAACCCAAAGCTAAGCACTTCTCCCATGGCAAGAACTACCAATCTAGTTGGCCAAACCAAACGGATAATTCGAAGAGACTTGCAAAGATAACCAATCATACATAAAAGAATTCAGAGAAGATTCAAATATTATTCATAGATAGACTTGATCATAAACCCACAATTCATCGATCTCAACAAACACACCGCAAAAAGAAGATTACATCGAATAGATCTCCACAAGAGAGGGGGAGAACTTTGTATTGAGATTCAAAGAGAGAGAAGAAGCCATCTAGCTACTAACTATGGACCCGAAGGTCTGAGGTAAACTACTCACACTTCATCGGAGGGGCTAGGATGATGTAGAAGCCCTCCGTGATGACGGCCCTCTTCCGGTGAAGCTCCGGAATAGGCCCCAAGATGGGATCTCGTGGATACAGAAAGTTGCGGCGGTGGAATTAGGTTTTTGGCTCCTCTTCTGATCATTTGGGGGTACATAAGTATATATATAGGAGGAAGGAGTACATCAGTGGAGCTCCGAGGGGCCCACGAGGCAGGGGGAGCGCCCTAGGGGGGGCGCCCCCCACCCTCGTGACCTCCTCTTTGATCCCTTGCAGTAGCGTCCAAGTCTCCAGGATCACGTTCGGTGAGAAAATCACGTTCCCGAAGATTTTATTCCGTTTGGACTCCGTTTGATATTCTGTTTCTCCGAAACACTGAAATAGGCAAAAAAACAACAATTCTGGGATGGGCCTATGGTTAATAGGTTAGTCCCGAAAATAATATAAAAGTGGAAAATAAAGCCCAATATAGTCCAAAATATTAGATAATATAGCATGGAGCAATCAAAAATTATAGATACGTTGGAGACGTAAGAGGCATCCCCAAGCTTAATTCCTGCTCGTCCTCGAGTAGGTAAATGATAAAAAGAGAATTTTTGATGCGGAGTGCTACTTGGCATAATTTCAATGTAAATCTTCTTCATTGTGATATGAATATTCATATTAGACAGATTCAAGGCAAAAGTTTATATTAACATAAAAAATTAATACTTCAAGCATACTAACAAAGCAATTATGTCTTCTCAAAATAACATGGCCAAAGAAAGTTATCCCTACAAAATCATATAGTCTGGCTATGCTCTATCTTCACCACACAAAGTATTTAAATCATGCACAACCCCGATGACAAGCCAAGCAATTGTTTCATACTTTTGGTGTTCTCAAACTTTTTCAATCTTCATGCAATATACGAGCGTGAGCCATGGACATAGCACCATAGGTGGAATAGAATGGTGGTTGTGGAGAAGACAAAAGGAGAAGATAGTCTCACATCAACTAGGCGTATCAACGGGCTATGGAGATGCCCATCAATAGATATCAATGTGAGTGAGTAGGGATTGCCATGCAACGGATGCACTAGAGCTATAAGCGTATGAAAGCTCAAAAAGCAACTAAGTGGGTGTGCATCCAACTTGCCTGCTCACGAAGACCTAGAGCATTTTGAGGAAGCCCATCATTGGAATATACAAGCCAAGTTCTATAATGCAAAATTCCCACTAGTATATGAAAGTGGCAACATAGGAGACTCTCTATCATGAAGATCATGGTGCTACTTTGAAGCACAAGTGTGGTAAAAGTATAGTAGCATTGTCCCTTCTCTCTTTACTCTCATTTTTTGGGGCCTTCTTTTTTTATGGCCTTTCTTTTTTTTTCGTCCGGAGTCCCATCCCGACTTGTGGGGGAATCATAGTCTCCATCATTCTTTCCTCACTTGAGACAATGCTCTAATAACAATGATCATCACACTTCTATTTACTTACAACTCAAAAATTACAGCTCGATACTAGAACAAAATATGACTATGTGAATGCCTCCGGTGGTGTACTAGGATGTGCAATGAATCAAGAGTGACATGTATGAAAGAATTAGAACGTGGCTTTGCCACAAATACGATGTCAACTACATCATCATGCAAAGCAATATGACAATGATGAAGCGTGTCATAATAAACGGAATGGTGGTAAGTTGCATGGCAATATATCTTGGAATGGCTATGGAAATGCCATAACAGGTAGGTATGGTTGCTGTTTTGAGGAAGGTATAAGGTAGGTTTATGGTACCAGCGAAAGTTGCGCGGTACTAGAGAGGCTAGCAATGGTGGAAGGGTGAGAGTGCGTATAATACATGGACTCAACATTAGTCATAAAGAACTCACATACTTATTTCAAAAATCTATTAGTTATCGAAACAAAGTACTACGCGCATGCTCCTAGGGGGATAGATTGGTAGGAAAAGACCATCCCTCGTCCCCGACCGTCACTCATGAGGAAGGCAATCAATAAATAAATCATGGTCCAACTTCATCACATAATGGTTCACAATACGTGCATGCTACGGGAATCACAAACTTTAACACAAGTATTTCTCGAATTCACAACTACTCAACTAGCATGACTCTAATATCACCATCTTCATATCTCAAAACAATCATCACGTATCAAACTTCTCATAGTATTCAATGCACTTTTTATGATAGTTTTATTATACCCATCTTGGATGCCTATCATACTAGGACTAATTTTATAGCCAAAGCAAATTACCATGCTGTTTAATAAGACTCTCAAAATAATATAAGTGAAGCATGAGAGATCAATAATTTCTATAAAATAAAACCACCACCGTGCTCTAAAAAGATATAAGTGAAGCACTAGAGGAAAATTATCTAGCTCAAAAGATATAAGTGAAGCACATTGAGTATTCTAATAAATGCCGATTCATGTGTCTCTATACCAAAAGGTGTGTACGGCAAGGATGATTGTGGTAAACTAAAAATCAAATACTCAAATTGTACAAGACGCTCCAAGCAAAACACATATCATGTGGTGAATAAAAATATAGCCTCAAGTAAAGTTACCGATAGACGAAGACGAAAGAGGGGATGCCTTCCGGGGCATCCCCAAGCTTAGGCTTTTGGTTGTCCTTGAATTTTACCTTGGGGTGCCTTGGGCATCCCCAAGCTTAGGATCTTGCCACTCTTTATTCCAAGATCCATCAAATCTTTACCCAAAACTTGAAAACTTCACAACACAAAACTTCAACAGAAATCTCATGAGCTTCGTTAGTATAAGAACACAAACCACCACTTCAAGGTACTGTAATGAAATCGTTTTTTATTTATATTCATGTTAAACCTACTGTATTCCAACTTCTCTATGGTTCATACCCCCGATACTAGCCATAGATTCATCGAAATAAGCAAACAACACACGAAAAACAGAATCTGTCAAAAACAGAACAGTCTGTAGTAATCTGTAGGTTTCGAATACTTCTGTAACCCCAAAAATTCTTAAATAAATTATTGGACGCGGGGAATTTGTCTATTAATCATCTGCAAAAAGAATCAACTTAATTTCACTCTCCAGTAAAAACATGGCAGAAGATCTCGTGAGCGCTAAAGTTTCTGTTTTTTTACAGCAAGATCACAAAGACTTCCCCCAAGTCTTCCCAAAGGTTCTACTTGGCACAAAAGCATAAAACCACATCTAAAAAGAAGCTAGATGAATTATTTATTACTAAACAGAAACAAAAAACAAGAAACAAAAATAAAATTGGGTTGCCTCCCAACAAGTGTATCGTTTAAAGCCCCTAGCTAGGCATAAAAACAAGAATAGATCTAGGTATTGTCATGATAATGATAAGGTAACTCATCTCATAATTCCTACGTTCAGCAGCAAGCTTTCTTTGTGGCAAGCAAAAGTAATTAAAAGGGCTAAATTTAATGGTACAAAAGTCCCCAAGATCAAGCTCGGGAGGTATTGGTTCCTCCTTTGGCCCCTCATATAGCACAACCAATTCATCATTATAAGCATTCTTTTGGCAAAAAGTCATGAGCCCTTGTTCAAGGGAAAAACCCAATCCATTGTTTTGGATAGAAAAATTATCATTAAGTTCAGAGATCCTGTCAACAAGAACATCAGTAGGAACCTTCTTTCTAAGGTTTTCGTTAAATGCAACATGATCTAAAGATCATAAGCGCATCATGTCCTCTTGATAAAAAAGGATTGCTTCTATGGGAGGACGGCCGGCATCCACCCTATAATGCGCAAAAATTTCATTAACCTCTTTTATTATAAATCTGAACTCATGAGCTAAAAAGATGATAGCTGCTCACTTAATAGTAGAATGCTCAATATTAGAAAATTCTAGAAATATCCTCTGTATGCAAGGATGCATATGGATAAATTATCTTTCAAGTTCAACAACAAGAAATGATATAGCATCCGCAAGACTACTAGTTTTATGAAGAATAGACCCGCTCATGGTGGGAAAAGCACCGGCACAAGTAAAGAAATCTTGAATAACTCCTTTTACGATAAAATTACCACTACCAATCCGATACTTTTTAGTGTGTAAAATAGTAGGTTCTTCATGAGGATCAACAAAAGCATCAAAGTTTTCCATGTTATTACCACTATCCTTATCAACGATAACCTCCCCAATTTCAGACATGATGGCAGCAAGAGGCAAGCAAAAAGAGGCAAACGGAAAAAGAAGCAAGCGGAAAAGAGGGCGAATAAAACGGCAAGGGTGAAGTGGGGGCGAGGAAAACAAGAGGAAAATGGCAAATAATGTAATGCGAGGGATAAGAGTTTGTGATGGGTACTTGGTATGTCTTGACTTGATGCAACCTCCTCGGCAACGGCGCCAGAAATCCTTCTTGCTACCTCTTGAGCATGCGTTGGTTTTCCCTTGAAGAGGAAAGGGTGATGCAGCACAGTAGCGTAAGTATTTCCCTCAGTTTTGAGAACCAAGGTATCAATCCAGTAGAAAGTAACACACAAGTCACCTAGTACCTGCACAAACAAACAAGAACCTCGCAACCAACGCGATAAAGGGGTTATCAATCCCTTCACGGCCACTTACGAAAGTAAGATCTGATAGAGATAATAAGATAAATATTTTTGGTATTTTTATGATATAGATTGGAAAATAAAGATTGCAAAATAAATGGTAATAGAAATAGCAAATTGATATGGAAATAATATGATGGAAGATAGACCCGGGGGCCATAGGTTTCACTAGTGGCTTCTCTCAAGATAGCAAATTCTATGGTGGGTGAACAAATTATTGTCGAGCAATTGATAGAAAAGCGAATACTTATGAGAATATCTAGGCATGATCATGTATATAGGCATCACGTCCGCGACAAGTAGACCGAAACGATTCTGCATCTACTACTATTACTCCACACATCGACTGCTATCCAGCATGCATTTAGAGTATTAAGTTCATAAGAACAGAGTAACACATTTGGCAGGATGGCATGATGTAGAGCGATAAACTCAAGCAATATGATATAAACCCCATCTTTTTATCCTCAGTGGCAACAATACAATATGTGCCTTATTGCCCCTACTGTCACTGGGAAAGGACACCGCAAGATTGAACCCAAAGCTAAGCACTCCTCCCAATGTAAGAACGATCAACCTAATTGGCCAAATCAAACTGATAATTCAAAGAGACTTGCAAAGATATTTAAATCATGCATAAAAGATTTCAGAGTAGAATCAAATATTGTTCATAGATAATCTTGATCATAAACCCATAATTCATCGGATCTCGACAAACACACCACAAAAAGAATTACATCGCATAGATCTCCAAAAGAATCGAGGAGAACTTTGTATTGAGATCCAAAGAGAGAGAAGAAGCCATCTAGCTAATAACTATGGACCCGAAGGTATGTGGTAAACTACTCACACATCATCGGAGAGGCTATGATGTTGATGTAGAAGCCCTCCATGATCAATTCCCCCTCCGACGGAGCGCCGGAAAAGGCCCCAAGATGGGATCTCACGGGTACAGAAGGTTGCGGCGGTGGAAATAGGGTTTCGTGGTGCTCCTGGATGTTTTCGGGGTATATGGGTATATATAGGAGGAAGAAGTACATCGGTGGAGCTGTGAGGAGCCCACGAGGGTGGGGGCGCGCCTACCCCCCTGGGCGTGCCTCCCTGCCTCGTCGCCTCCTTGATTCTTTCTTGACGTCCACTCCAAGTCTCCTGGATCACGTTTGTTCCAAAAATAACTCTCCCGAAGGTTTCACTCCGTTTGGATTCCGTTTGATATTCCTTTTCTGCGAAACACTGAAATAGGCAAAAAAATACCAATTTGCACTGGGCCTTTGGTTAGTAGGTTAGTCCCAAGAATAATATAAAAAGGTAAATTAAAGCCCATTAAACATCCAAAATAGATAATATAATAGCATGGAACAATCAAAAATTATAGATACGTTGGAGACGTATCACCACCTTCTTGCAATACTTAGGGACATTTCAAGAATGCCAAAAGCCTCCATTTGAGAGCACCTTGTTTCTCAACATCTGTAAAATGAAATCAATTTTTTTCATTAGCTTTCATGACCAATTCAAGGCACCATTTCAAGTTTTTTTGTTTTCAACATTTTTTTGTATTTTCTACAGCTTTCCCGGTCAATAAAGGCCGATAAATGGCCGGGCGTTTTGCAAGTTGCATATGGTGTCGAAAATTGCTAAAACCTCGCATGGTTGGCTAACATGGGCATGCCCACCTTCTTGTAAAATTTGGGGTCAATTTAAGAATGTCCAAAACTAAGCCATGTCCAATGGAGGGTGTTCGGGTAGGTCAAAAAGCTCAATTTGAGAGCACGTTGTTTCTCGACATCTAACAACTTACCCCAATTTTTATTGGTTTGCACGACAAATTCAAGGCACCATGCTGAGTTGTGTTGGTTTTTGATAGTTTTTGCATTTTCTGGAATTTTCTCGGTCAAAAAGTCCCATAGATGGCCAAACATGCCGCAACTTGCATACATTGTCAGAAATCGTTCAAACCTAGCATGCAGGCCTACTATGCACATGCTCGCCTCCTTGCAAAAGTTGGGGTTATTTTAAGAATGTTCAAACTAGACAATGTTCAACGAAGGGTGTGCGAGTAGGCTATAAGGCTCCGTATGAGAGCACACTGTTTTTCGACATCGTCAAATGGCCCCAATTTTTACATGGTCTTGTATGAGCAATTCAAGATGCCATGCCAAGTTGTTTTGGTTTTCGACAATTTTCATTTTCTGGAGTTTTCTCGGTGAAAAAAGGTCGAGAAATGACCGGACGTGTCGTAACTTGCATACGGTGTCAAAAATCATTCAAAACCGGCATGGATGCCTACAATGGTGTAACACCCCGGATGTAATTTACCTTATATGTACTCCAACTCTTGCCGTTTCCGGTGCTAAGTTATTTTATTTCCTCGGGTTCGGGTTTTTGTCTCCGTGTGTTGTTGCTGTTGTCATGCATCTCATATCATGTCATCATGTGCATTGCATTTGCATACGTGTTCGTCTCATGCATCCGAGCATTTTCCCCGTTGTCCGTTTTGCATTCCGACGCTCCTATCTCATCCGGTGGTCCTTTCTACCTTCCTTTCGTGTGTGGGTGTTAAACATTTCCGGATTGGACCGAGACTTGCCAAGTGGCCTTGGTTTACTACCGGTAGACCGCCTGTCAAGTTTCGTACCATGTGGACTTCGTTTGATGCTCCAACGGTTAACCGAGGGACCGAGAAGGCCTCGTGTGTGTTGCAGCCCAACACCCTTCCAATTTGGCCCAAAACCCACCAAAACCCTCTCCATCATCTAGAGCGTTCGATCACGATCGCGTGGCCGAAAACCACACCTCATTTGGACTCTCCTAGCTCCTCCTATGTACGATGATCCCTGTTAAGCATCCATGGCTGAATGGTTAAAGCGCCCAACTCATAATTGGTAAATTTGCGGGTTCAATTCCTGCTGGATGCACACGAACGGGAACATTCCATAAGTCTATTGGAACTGGCTCTATATCCATGGAATCTCATCCATCATCCATACATAACGACCTATAAATAGGTCCTCCTCCGAAATTCACGGGTCTTCGTCCCCCCTAACCCTAGATCAGCTCCACCTCGCCGCCGGACGCGTCCGATTCGGACCGGATGTTGTCCGCCCGCCGACATCGACCTACCAGAAGACGCCACGTGTCCCGGGCGCGCCCACATCGCCGCCCCCTCCGCCGCCGGCCTGCCAGGCCCGCGCGGGGCCCTCCCCGGCCCGCGCGCCCGCCGCCGCCTGTCGCCCGCTCCGCCACGACGCCTCCCGCGCCCGACCGCGCGCACCCGCCGCCGACGAGCTCCGCACCGCCGCCCGGTCGCCGTACCGCCAGCCGCCGCCTCACCTACCATCGCCGCCGCACCGCGTCGGCTCCAGCGCCGCCCAAGCGCCGCCCGAACCTCGCCGCCCGTCCTCTCCTCCACTCCGGCAAGCCGCCGGCCTCCTCCACGCCAACTCCGGCCGCCTCCCTCGCGAACTCCGGCGATCGACGAACTCCGGCGAGTGCATCAGTTCCTGTGCACAATCTGGATCTAGATCTGGATCTTGAGGTTGACCTAATCTTGCCCGAAACCCTAGATATTTTAGCATATTTCATCCTGTCGTATCTCCGTAACCGTAGCTCCGTTTTGGGCGTGTAGCATATCAAAATGTTCTTCTCAGAGAGTACATCATTTCATCTCATTGCATCACTTTTATTTGAGCTCATCTTGATGCCCGAAATGCTATTGGAATAGAGCTATTTGAGTTAATTGTCAGATCTGCTGCACCAAATAGCTATTTGTCATTTTTGCCATGATTAATGTGTGCATGATATGCTCCTGAGTTTTACATGAGTTTTGTTATATGCTTTGCCATCTTTACAGAGGAGCTTACCATGTATTTTTGTGATATGTGTGGTGACTAGCACAAGCTTGCAAAGTAGTGCATTTGTTAATGCTGATTTCAGGGACTTAGAATTTCATTAAGTCCTTGATCTGATTTTATCAATATGCCATATGTTCATGTTGTTTCCTAGTGATCCGTGCCTCTTTTGAGGATGATCAGTAAGGATGATTCGTTAACCTTGTGGTGCTCTACCCAGACATTTCTTTGTTTGCATTTATGGAGCAACCTACCTTGAGTCAATCGAGCTCTACTTTTGCTATTTCATGAATCCTGGTAGATTGTCTACTTGTTAGCGATTTTGCCAATGATGTTGTTGTTGATCCGTGCATGCTATGTTGTTGTTCTTGCCATGGCTAGCTTATATGATATGTATTATTGATGGATGTTTGCTTGGTTTGTCATGCATTGCTCTGTAGTGAATGCATCGAGCTCGTAAACATGCCTACTTGTTAACAGATTTGCATGTTCCAGTTTTTCTCTAAGTCTGAGATCTGGTTATGTTTTTGCCATGTTCACATGCTTGCAATTGTATTTTATGATCCCTTTTGGCTCAAGGTCACTAAGGGACTTTTGTTAAGATCTTTGAGTAGCTCCATGCCATGCCTTGCTTTGCCATGTTAAGTTCCTGTAGCATATAGTTATCGTGCTCCAAAGTGTGCTACCTGATCTGAAATTCCAGACTTGTGTTAATTTCACTAAGTCTGAAACCTGTTTATCATTTGCATTTTTGCCATGCTTGTTTGAACCTGTTAATGGATGAATTGGCCATGGCTCAGTGTTCATCTTTTGTCAAGCATCACGAGTGGATCCCAGCCATGTATTTTGTTGTCATGTTTGAGTGCTATAGCATAATTATCTTGATGCATTTAGATGGCTACTTGCTGTTTATCGCAGACCGGTGCCATATTTGTTTTGCTTGCCATTTCCAAACCGTGCATCCGATTTCGGTGTTCTTTATATCGATTTCAACCGAAATCACCTCACCTTTCCAGTGGCACTCTTGGATTTCCAAGTTGAGGCCAGGTTCTATCTTTCCTTGTCAAATCTTGCATATGCATCACATATCGCATCCTGCATAGCATACCATGTTTGCATCATGTTGTTTGAGCTTTGCACGTGGTTGATTGTGTTCCTTTTGCTTGTTTGTCTTGTTTGGGTAGAGCCGGGAGACGAGTTCTCTAACGAGGAGCCCGTTGAGTTTTCTTTCGAGGATCCAGTCAACTCTGACAACTTTGCAGGCAAGATGATCATACCCTCGAAATCACTTCTATCTTTGCATGCTAGATGCTCGCTCTTTTGCTATGCCTATGCTACGATGCCTACCACTTGCTTATCATGCCTCCCAAATTGCCATTTCAAACCTCTAACCCACCATGTCCTAGCAAACCGTTGATTGGCTATGTTACCGCTTTGCTCAGCCCCTCTTATAGCGTTGCTAGCTGCAGGTGAAGATTGGAGATCATTCCTTGTTGGAACTTTGTTTATTTGTTGGGATATCACTATATTATCTTATTATCTTAATACATCTATATACTTGGTAAAGGGTGGAAGGCTCGGCCTTTCGCCTAGTGTTTTGTTCCACTCTTGCCGCCCTAGTTTCCGTTATATCGGTGTTATGTTCCCGGATTTTGCGTTCCTTACGCGGTTGGGTGATAATGGGAACCCCTTGACAGTTTGCCTTGAATAAAACTCCTCCAGCAAGGCTTATCCGAGTGTGCCCTGAGAACGAGATATGTGCAGCTCCTATCGGGATTTGTCGGCACATTCGGGCGGTGTTGCTAGATTTGTTTTATCTTTGTCGAGGTTGTCTTGTAGAACCGGGATACCGAGTCTGATCGGAATGTCTCGGGAGAAGGTTTATCCTTCGTTGACCGTGAGAGCTTGTGATGGGCTAAGTTGGGACTCCCCTGCAGGGTTTTAAACTTTTGAAAGCCGTGCCCACGGTTATGGGCAGATGGGAATTTGTTAATGTCCGGTTGTAGATAACTTGAACCTTAATTTAATTAAAATGAATCAACTGCGTGTGTTACCGTGATGGTCTCTTCTCGCCGGAGTCCGGGAAGTGAACACGGTGTTGGAGCAGTGTTTGTCGTAGGTTGATCTTTAGTTCTTCATCCGTGCTTTGCCTTCTCTTCTCGCTCTCTTTTGCGAACAGGTTAGCCACCATATATGCTAGTCGCTTGCTGCATGCTCCACATATTACCTTGCCTTTCCTATAAGCTTAAATAGTCTTGATCGTGAGGGTGCGAGATTGCTGAGTCCCCGTGACTCACAGATTACTTCCAAACCAGATGCAGGGCCCGATGACTCCATTCCAGATGATGCGCTTGAGCTCAAGTGGGAGTTCGACGAAGACTCACGCCGTTACTATGTGTCTTTCCCTGATGATCAGTAGTGGTGCCCAGTTGGGACGATCGGGACCATGTCGCTTGTTGGGGTTGATCTTTTATTTTGGTACTGTAGTCGGACTATGAGTGTATTGGATGATTGTAATGTTATTCATGTACTTTGTGTGACGTGGCGAGTCTAAGCCAACTATGTACCTTTCCCCTTATTATCTATTTACATGGGTTGTTGTGAAGATTACCTTACTTGCGGCATTGCTTTCAATGCGGTTATGCCTCTAAGTCGTGCTTCGACACGTAGGAGCTATAGCCGCATCGAGGGCGTTACAAGTTGGTATCAGAGCCTTCCCCGACCTTAGGAGCCCCCACTGCTTGATCGAATTAGCGGATGAGTTGAGTCTAGAAAGAAATGTTTTGAGTCATTTAGGAATTATATATCGAAGAGTTTAGGTATTCTTTTTACTCCCCAGTCCCTTCATCGCTCTGGTAATGCATCCTGACGTAGAGTTTTGATTCTTCTCTTCTCAAATTTCACTAAAAAAATTTAGGATCACGCGGGTATCTTGGAATCGTTCCGATCGATTTGTGATGAGAACATTGTTCTTGGTGCCTCCTTTCATTTAGGGGTTGTGGCAGTGTCCCGGGGAGTTGAGCTCCGAGGTGTTGTCGTCACAATTTTATCGTTGCAGTTCTGGAATACCTGAGTTTAGTTCGCCGACATCAAAAATCTCTTTTATGCAGTTGTTGGTGAGATAACCTCGACGCCACCCAGTACTGGGGCGGGAGTTCGGGAGTATTGCCATAACTTGTATAACGGATGCTTTTCGAAGGTTGAGGTAGACGATTTCTGAAGTTTTCTCGGTTATGTGTTGAAGGATGGATACAGCTGGATGAAGGATTTGCTAGATTTGGGTGAGACATTATGCTTCCCCTGTATCCCCAACACCTGATTGCATAACCGGAAAGGTTCGGGAGTTTCATAGGTGGGAATTCTTGTAGCTCTAGTTCTTCTTCCACGGATATTTGGTTTGAGATTGGGTGATCCTTACCGAGTATTCGTTCTTGTTCCGTACCTTGTTGATTTTATTCCTCTACCTAAATTCTAAGTGGCTTCTCAATTTATGGATATGTGACCATTTCAATTGGAATGCATTCGTTCATTTTGTTCGGATGTGAAGACTATATGTTGCAATTTCAACCCGTTCGATTCAGCTTCAATTTTTGTCTATCAATGTGCTAATGGATGTCAACCTCTTCAGGATGGCTCCTCCAACGCGCACGACTCCAAATCCTGATCCGCCACCACCACCTCCTCCTCCGGAGGCATGGCTAGCTGTGATGGCCGCTACCAATGCAAACACGCAGTTGATCATGCAAATTCTTCAAGAGCGCAACCAAGCGAATCAAGGCAACCAAGGCAGCCAGGGCAACAATCAGAATCGCTTTGCTACACTCAATCAGTTCCTTGCTAACCAGCCAAAGACTTTCAGCAATTGTGTTGAGGCAACTAACGCTGATGATTGGCTCGTGGACTTGTGCAAGCATTTCGAGTGCAGTAATGTCAGACCTGAGGACTTTGTCAAGTTCGCTTCCTTCCAACTCAAAGACCAAGCTGCAGAATGGTTTCAGCAGTACAAAGATTCCATAGGAGGCCGTGTGATTACCTGGGATGAATTCCGTCAAGACTTCAAAGCTCATCATATTCCTCAGAGCGTGGTTGAAAGCAAGCGTGAGGAATTCCGCAACCTGAAGCAAGGCTCTATGTCTGTCTATGACTACAACAAGATGTTTCAGAAGCTCGCCCACTTTGCTAAGCAGGACGTCCCTGACGAGAAGAGCATGATATACCAGTTCAGGGGTGGTCTCAGAGAAGAAATCCAGTTAGCTCTTGTCCTCTTTGAGCCCAGGAGGTACGATGAGTTTTACAACATGGCATTGAAGCAAGAGGCTGCTCAACTGAAGTGCGATGCTTCCAAGAAGCGAGTCAGAGATGCTACTCCTTCTTCCTCTACTCAAGTGGCTAAGCAGCAGAAGTATTGGCTTCCTCCTACTCCGTTCCGTCAGCCGTATCAACAAAAGAGCAAAGGTGGCAGTGGATCTTCCCACCCACCCAACCCTGGCTTTCAGAACAAGACTTCGTCTCAAGCTCCAAGATCGAGTGCTCCGTATCACCGTCCGCTTTCAGAGGTCACGTGCAACAAGTGCCAACAGAAGGGTCACTATGCCAACAAATGTTTCAATCAGAGGCGTCTCCCTCCTCCTCCTCCTCCTCCTCCTCCTCCTGTGAGATCGGCAAATACAACTGTGGTCAAGCATAACCCCAAGTACGCCAAGGTCAACATGGTGAATGCAGCTCAGGCAGAGGACTCGTCAGATATCATCATGGGTAACCTTCCTGTTAACGATATTCCTGCAAGAGTTCTTTTTGACACTGGTGCATCGCATTGTTTCATCTCGAGACCTTTTGCATCTAAGCATGATTTTGTTACTCAAGTGTTGCCGAAACCGTTGGCTATTGTCTCTCCGGCCCGTCAAATGACATCTCGAGTATGCGTCCCGGATGTTTCAATCACATTGGGTGACTATAAGTTCTTGTCCTCTCCAAATGTTCTTGGTGACTCAGATATTGATCTTATTCTCGGAATGGATTGGCTTTCTAAGCACAAGGCTCAGCTTGATTGTGCAGCCAGGCAGATTCAATTGAATCATTCGTCTGAGGATGTAATTGTCTTTGCCGCTCGTGATGATACCATCCGTCTGTTTTCTCTCAATGAGAAGGGTGAACTGGATGCCATCTCGCAAATTGCAGTCGTTTGCGAATATCAAGACGTCTTTCCAAAAGAGCTTCCAGGAATGCCTCTGCACCGGCCAGTTGAATTCATCATCGATCTTGAGCCTGGCACGGAACCGGTTTGCAAACGCCCTTACAAGCTTGGACCTGAAGAGTTGAAGGAGTTGAAGAAGCAACTCGATATTCAAGAACTAATGGGTCTCATCCGACCTAGTTCTTCTCCGTGGGGTTGTGGAGTTCTTTTTGTGAAGAATAAGGATGGAACGGACCGACTTTGCGTTGACTACCGTCCATTGAACAAGAAAACTATCAAGAACAAGTACCCACTTCCCAACATCAATGAGCTGTTAGAACAACTCAGAGGTGCCCAAGTATTCTCCAAGCTTGATCTCTGTATGGGTTATCACTAGATTCGAATCCGTGAGCAAGATATTCCCAAGACGGCTTTCAGAACAAGCTATGGTTCATATGAATACACTGTCATGTCTTTTGGCCTCGTCAACGCTCCTCCGACTTTCTCTCGCATGATGAACTTCATCTTCAACGCCTACACAAATGACTTCGTTTTGGTCTATCTCGACGACATTCTGGTCTTTTCGAAGAACAAGGAAGATCATGCCAAGTACTTGTGTTTGGTACTCGATAAGCTCAGGGAACATCAGTTCTACGCCAAGTTCTCAAAGTGCGAGTTTTGGCTCGATGAGGTTCTCTATCTTGGGCATATCATCTCTGCCAAGGGCATTGCGGTGAATCCTGAGAAGGTGTCTGCAATTGTGAATTGGGAACCACCTCAGAACGTGAAGCAACTCCGCACCTTCCTTGGTCTCGCAAGGTACTGTCGAAGGTTCGTGGAGAACTTTTCTAAGATCGCGAAGCCTCTTTCAAACCTTCTCCAGAAGCACGTCAAGTACGCCTGGTCTCAGGAATGTGACATCGCTTTCAACACTTTGAAAGAGAAATTGGTCACTGCTCCAGTTCTGACTCCTCCTGATGAATCCAAACCGTTCGAGGTCTTCTGCGATGCCTCTCTTCAAGGTCTTCATGCAGTGTTGATGCAAGAGAAGAAAGTTGTGGCTTATACCTCTCGCCAGTTGAAGCCCAACGATAAGAACTACCCCACTCATGACCTCGAGTTGGCGGCAGTTGTGCATGCTCTTTTGACTTGGAGACATCTCTTATTGGGGAGAAAAGTGGACATCTTCACTGACCACAAGAGTCTCAAGTACATCTTCACTCAGCCTAATCTCAACCTCAGGCAGACTCGTTGGGTCGAAATGATTCAAGAGTATAATCCGAGTATCGAGTATACTCCAGGCAAGACCAATGTGATTGCTGACGCATTGAGCAGGAAGGCTTATTGCAACAGTCTGATTCTCAAGCCTTACCAACCCGAGCTTTGTGAAGCTTTCTGCAAACTCAATCTGCAAGTTGTTCCTCAAGGTTTCCTCGCCAACCTTCAAGTCTCTCCTACTTTGGAAGATCAGATTCGCGAGGCTCAACTTCTTGATGCTATGGTGAAGAAGGTGAAGATTGGGATTGCCAAGAGTCAACCCAAGTACAAGTGCTATCGCCTTGATGACAAGGATACTCTCTTCTTCGAGGATCGTATTGTTGTGCCTAAAGGTGACCTTCGTAAAGTTATCATGAATGAGGCGCACAATTCTCTCCTCTCCATCCACCCTGGGAGTACGAAGATGTATCAGGACCTCAAGCAGGCTTATTGGTGGACTCGAATGAAGCGCGAGATTGCTAAATTCGTGAATGAATGTGATGTCTGCAGAAGAGTGAAGGCAGAACACCAAAGGCCAGCTGGTCTCCTCCAACCTCTTGCCATTCCAGAATGGAAGTTTGACCACATTGAGATGGACTTCGTGACTGGGTTTCCAAAGTCCAAGCATGGAAATGATGCTATATTCGTTGTCATCGACAAACTCACTAAAGTGGCTCACTTTCTGCCTATCAAAGAGTCGATCACTGCAGCTCAATTGGCGGAGCTGTATACCTCTTGGATTGTCTCTCTGCACGACATTCCATAGGTGATCTCTTCAGACCATGGCAGCATCTTTACCTCCAAGTTTTGGGATTCTTTTTAGAAGGTCATGGGCACAAACATCCGCTTCAGCACAGCTTTCCATCCTCAAACTAGCGGTCAAGTCGAGCATGTCAATCAGATTCTTGAAGATATGCTCAGGGCTTTTGTGATCTCTTTCCATATGAAGTGGGAAGATTGTCTTCCATACGCCGAATTCTCCTACAACAACAGTTTTCAAGCAAGTTCGGGCAAGGCCCCATTCGAAATTTTGTATGGCAGGAACTGCCGTACTCCTCTTAACTGGTCAGAAACCGGTGAACGTCAACTTCTGGGAAATGACTTAATCACAGAGGCAGAGGAAATGTGCAAAGTCATTCGTGATAACCTCAAAGCAGCGCAATCGCGCCAGAAGAGCTACCATGATAGTAAGCACCGTGATTTGGCTTTCGAGATCGGAGACCATGTTTACCTCCGTGTCTCTCCAATGAAAGGTACTCGTCGCTTCGGTATCAAAGGGAAGCTTGCCCCTAGATACGTGGGTCCTTTCAAGATCGTCAGTAAGAGAGGCGATCTCGCCTATCAACTCGAGCTTCCTTCAAACTTTGCAAATGTGCACGACGTGTTCCATGTCTCTCAGCTCCGCAAGTGCTTCAAGACTCCTGACCGCACCGTCAACTTCGAAGACATTGATCTCCAAGAAGATCTCTCTTATCGTGAGCACCCCGTTGCTATTCTTGAAGAGACTGAACGCAAGACTCGCAATAAGTCAATAAAATTCCTCAAAGTCAAGTGGTCACACCATTCTGACCGTGAAGCCACCTGGGAATGCGAGGATCACCTCCGTTCTGAGTACCTGGCGTTCTTCCAGTCCTAGATCTCGGGACGAGATCCTTTCGTAGTGGTGGAGTGTTGTAACACCCCGGATGTAACTTACTTTATATGTACTCCAACTCTTGCCGTTTCCGACGCTAAGTTATTTTATTTCCTCGGGTTCGGGTTTTTGTCTCCGTGTGTTGTTGCCGTTGTCATGCATCTCATATCATGTCATCATGTGCATTGCATTTGCATACGTGTTCGTCTCATGCATCCGAGCATTTTCCCCGTTGTCCGTTTTGCATACCGACGCTCCTATCTCCTCCGGTGGTCCTTTCTACCTTCCTTTCATGCGTGGGGGTTAAATATTTCCGGATTGGACCGAGACTTGCCAAGTGGCCTTGGTTTACTACCGGTAGACCGCCTGTCAAGTTTCATACCATGTGGACTTCGTTTGATGCTCCAACGGTTTACCGAGGGACCGAGAAGGCCTCGTGTGTGTTGCAGCCCAACACCCTTCTAATTTGGCCCAAAACCCACCAAACCCCTCTCCATCATCTAGAGCGTTCGATCACGATCGCTTGGCCGAAAAGCACACCTTATTTGGACTCTCCTAGCTCCTCCTATGCCTATAAATAGGTCCTCCTCCGAAATTCACGGGTCTTCGTCCCCCCTAACCCTAGATCAGCTCCACCTCGCCGCCGGACGCGTCCGATTCGGACCGGACGTTATCCGCCCGCCGCCGCCGACCTACTAGACGACGCCATGTGTCCCGGGCGCGCCCACATCGCCGCCCCCTCCGCCGCCGGCCCGCCAGGCCCGCGCGGGGCCCTCCGCGGCCCGCGAGCCCGCACCGCCACGCCGCCTCCCGCGCCTGGCCGCGCACCCACCGCCGACGAGCTCCGCACCACCGCCCGGTCGCCATTCTGCCGGCCGCCGCCTCACCTACCGTCGCCGCCGCGCCGCGTCGGCTCCAGCGCCACCCGCACCCCGCCGCCCGTCCTCTCCTCCACTCCGGCAAGCCGCCGGCCTCCTCCACGCCAACTCCGGCCGCCTCCCTCGCGAACTCCGGCGATCGACGAACTCCGGCGAGCGCATCGGTTCCCGTGCAAGATCTGGATCTTGAGGTTGACCTAATCTTGCCCGAAACCCTAGATATTTTGGCATATTTCATCCTATCATATCTTCGCACCCGTAGCTCCGTTTTGGGCGTGTAGCATATCAAAATGTTCGTCTCAAAGAGTACATCATTTTATCTCATTGCATCATTTTCATTTGAGCTCACCTTGATGCCCGAAATGCTTTTGGAAGAGAGCTATTTGAGTTAATTGTCAGATCTGCTGCACCAAATAGCTATTTGTCATTTTTGCCATGATTAATGTGTGCATGATATGCTCCTGAGTTCTACATGAGGTTTGTTATATGCTTTGCTATCTTTACATAGGTGCTTACCATGTATTTTTGTGATATGTGTGGTGAGTAGCACAAGCTTGCAAAGCAGTGCATTCGTTAATGCTGATTTCAGGGACTTAGAATTTCACTAAGTCCTTGATCTGATTTTATCAATATGCCATATGTTCATGTTGTTTCCTAGTGATCCGTGCCTATTTTGAGGATGATCAGTAAGGATGATTTGTTAACCTTGTGGTGGTATATCCATACGTGCCTTTGTTTGCATTTATGGAGCAACCTAGCTTGAGTTAATCGAGCTCTACTTTTGCTATTTCGTGAATCCTGGCAGATTGTCTACTTGTTAGCGATTTTGCCGAGGATGTTGTTGTTGATCCGTGCATGCTATGTTGTTGTTCTTGCCATGGCTAGCTTATATGATATGTATTCTTGATGGGTGTTTGCTTGGTTTGTCATGCATTGCTCTGTAGTGAATGCATCGGGCTCGTAAACATGCCTACTTGTCAACAGATTTGCATGTTCCAGTTTTTCTCTAAGTCTGAGATCTGGTTATGTTTTTGCCATGTTCACATGCTTGCAATTGTATTTTATGATCCCTTTTGGCTCAAGGTCACTAAGGGACTTTTGTTAAGATCTTTGAGTAGCTCCATGCCATGCCTTGCTTTGCCATGTTAAGTTCCTGTAGCATATAGTTATCGTGCTCCAAAGTGTGCTACCTGATCTGAAATTCCAGACTTGTGTTAATTTCACTAAGTCTGAAACCTGTTTATCATTTGCATTTTTGCCATGCTTGTTTGAACCTGTTAATGGATGAATTGGCCATGGATCAGTGTTAATCTTTTGTCAAGCATTATGAGTGGATCCCAGCCATGTATTTTGTTGTCATGTTTGAGTGATGTAGCATAATTATCTTGATGCATTTAGATGGCTACTTGCTGTTTATCGCAGATCGGTGCCATATTTGTTTTGCTTGCCATTTCCAAACCGTGCATCCGATTTCGGTGTTCTTTATATCGATTTCAACCGAAATCACCTCACCTTTATAGTGGCACTCTTGGATTTCCAAGTTGAGGCAGGGTTCTATATTTCCTTGTCAAATCTTGCATATGTAGCACATATCGCATCCCGCATAGCATACCATGTTTGCATCATGTTGTTTGAGCTTTGCACGTGGTTGATTGTGTTCCTTTTGCTTGTTTGTCTTGTTTGGGTAGAGCTGGGAGAAGAGTTCTCTAATGAGGAGCCCGTTGAGTTTGTTTTCGAGGATCCAGTCAACTCTGACAACTTTGCAGGCAAGATGATCATACCCTCGAAATCACTTCTATCTTTGCATGCTAGATGCTCGCTCTTTTGCTATGCCTATGCTACCATGCCTACCACTTGCTTATCATGCCTCCCACATTGCCATTTCAAACCTCTAACCCACCATGTCCTAGCAAATCGTTGATTGGCTATGTTACCACTTGGAGATCGTTCCTTGTTGGAACTTTGTTTATTTGTTGGGATATCACTATATTATCTTGTTATCTTAATACATCTATATACTTGGTAAAGGGTGGAAGGATCGGCCTTTTGCCTAGTGTTTTGTTCCACTCTTGCCGCCCTAGTTTCTGTTATATCGGTGTTATGTTCCCGGATTTTGCGTTCCTTACGCGGTTGGGTGATAATGGAAACCCCTTGACAGTTCGCATTGAATAAAACTCCTCCAGCAATGCCCAACCTTGGTTTTACCATTTGCCACCTAGCCTCTTTTTACCTTGGGTTTCCGGAGTCCGAGGGTCATCTTATTTAACCCCCCCCCCCCTTGGGCCAGTGCTCCTCTGAGTGTTGGTCCAAACTAGAGCCCCTTGCAGCGCCACCTCGGGGAAACTCGAGGGCTGGTTTTAGTTGTACAGATTGCTTATCCGAGTGTGCCCTGAGAACGAGATATGTGTAGCTCCTATCGGGATTTGTCGGCACATTCGGGCGGTGTTGCTGGATTTGTTTTATCTTTGTCGAGGTTGTCTTGTAGAACCGGGATACCGAGTCTGATCGGAACGTCTTGGGAAAAGGTTTATCCTTCGTTGACCGGGAGAGCTTGTGATGGGCTAAGTTGGGACTCCCCTGCAGGGTTTTGAACTTTCGAAAGCCGTGCCCGCGGTTATGGGCAGATGGGAATTTTTTAATGTCCGATTGTAGATAACTTGAACCTTAATTTAATTAAAATGAATCAACTGCATGTGTTACCATGATGGTCTCTTCTCGCCGGAGTCCGGGAAGTGAACACGGTGTTGGAGTAATGTTTGCCGTAGGTTGATCTTTAGTTCTTCGTTCGTGCTTTGCCTTCTCTTCTCGCTCTCTTTTGCGAACAGGTTAGCCACCATATATGCTAGTCGCTTGCTGCATGCTCCACATATTACCTTGCCTTTCCTATAAGCTTAAATAGTCTTGATCGCGAGGGTGCAAGATTGCTGAGTCCCCGTGACTCACAGATTACTTCCAAACCAGATGCAGGGCCCGATGACTCCGTTCCAGATGATGCGCTTGAGCTCAAGTGGGAGTTCGACGAAGACTCACGCCGTTACTATGTGTCTTTCCCTGATGATCAGTAGTGGTGCCCAGTTGGGGCGATCGGGACCATGTCGCTTGTTGGGGTTGATCTTTTATTTTGGTACCGTAGTCGGACCATGAGTGTATTGGATGATTGTAATGTTATTCATGTACTTTGTGTGACGTGGCGAGTGTAAGCCAACTATGTACATTTCCCCTTATTATCTATTTACATGGGTTGTTGTGAAGATTACCTTACTTGCGACATTGCTTTCAATGTGGTTATGCCTCTAAGTCGTGCTTCGACACGTAGGAGCTATAGCCGCATTGAGGGCGTTACAAATGGGCACGCCCACATGCTTGCAAAAGTTGGGATCATTTTAAGGATGCACAAAAAGGCCATATTGAACGGAGTGTGTTTAGATAGGTTAGAAGACCCCGTGTGAGAGCACCTTGTTTCTTTACATCCTTCTAATGGCCTCAATTATTTTCTATGGCCCTGTATGACCAATTCAAGGCACCAAGCGAGTTTTTTAAGTTTTAGACAAGTTATGCATTTTGTGGAGTTTTCCGGTGAAAAAAGCCAATAGATGGCCAAGCATGTCGCCACGTGCATACTATGTCGGAAGTCATTCAAAGCAGGCATGGATGCCTGACATGGCCATGCCCACCTGCTTGCAAAAGTTAAGGCCAGTCTTGAGATTTAAAAAAAAATCATGTTCAATGGAGAGTGTTCGGGTAGGCCAGAAGGTTCGTTAAAAAAATTAAACCACATTCTATGTAAAATTAACGAAACGGTTGCATGTCAAAAGCTATGCATCCACCTCTCGTCAAATAGAGAAATTTCTGTCGAATGAGCAAGAACCATATCAAATTTGAACTACAACTTATTCATAGTTTGCTCTTTATAAAATTAATTTCAGGTGCAAAAGTAGTCATTTCATTAGAGATTCACCAGGACTTCTACATGATTCCACTTATAACTGCGAATGATCAAGCGGGGGGGAGTTCAGCGCGCGGGTCGCTGGTTAGCGACCAGCGTACCCCCCCCCCCCCCCCCCCCCTCACGCGCTGGTCTTTTCATGGGTTGGTTTTTGTTTCTTTTTTATCTTTTATGTTCCTTCATCTGTTTTCTTTTTCGTTTTTTCTTTTCTGTTCTGTTTTATTTTTCATGTTGATTCTTGTTTTTTCAATTAGCGAAAACCTTTTAAAATCATGAATATTTTCTAAAATCACGAAAATTTTATGAAATGATGAACATTTTTAAATTGACGAAGATATTTTCAAAATCATTAACTATTTTTTTACAAATTTATGAACGTTCTCTTGAATCGTGAATATTTTTTGAAATCATAAGCAGTGCTAAAATTCATGAACAAATTGTCAAAATGATGACCATTTTGTACAAATGCATGAGCATTCTCCTAAAATGTCAATATTTTTTGAATTTGTGAACATTTTTTGAAATCATGAACATTGTTTGAATCATTAATATTTTTAAAATTCATGAACAAGTTTCCCGAAATCATGAACATTTTTAAATTCATGACCGTCTTTACAAATTTGTGAAGATTCTCTTGAATCGTGAATATTTTTCAAATTCGCTTTTTTTAAATCATGAACGTTTTTGTAATTCATAAAAAAATTGTGAACATTTTTCACAAATTCATTGATGTTCTCTTAAACCGTGAACATTTTTAATATTCCTGAACAATTTTTTGAAGTTGTTAACGTTTTGAGTTCATGATTTTTTGAAGTTGAACTTCTTTTTTGATATTTGGAACTTTCTGATAGCCTGAATTATTGATTTTTTTTGGGAAAAACTAATAATGGTAAAAAAACAGGGAGGGTGCGAGCGGGTTGCCGAATAGGAGATCCCATCATGCCGCTAGGATAAATGTGGCCCATGTCAACCATTGGGTGTTGCCCTACACGTTTTTGGAAAAGTTCTATGGTCCAGCACGGACTACGTGACTACAAAAGAAACTCTTCTTATATTTTTTAGGGAAAGCAAAGCTTTATAACTTAACGGTGCATGGGCATATCACCCGAAACACAAAGCGACACTTGGGGCGGTACATCAAGTGCCAAGAAACAGACTCACTTGGTAGACAAACACGCCCAAGCTAGGCTAACTCATATGCTACAGTATTAGCTTGACGACGGCAAAACCCTACATCTATGTGCGAAAACCACATCTTGAGCTGGAGCTTTGAGTCCTCGATGCTCGCCGCATAGGGTGTGGAGTCCACTCTCGTAAAGTCAAGAGCTTCTTGCAAAAGCTTGGAGTCCGTCTCGAAGATCATCCGAAGTGCCCCAGATCTGCCGCCATGTTAATGGCCTCTGTCTTGCCTGCCCGTGCCTGGACAACATCCCCCACCTCAACTCGTATGACTACTCCCCAAGTGACAAAATCATCTCCGGGTCTATATTTGGATCACACAACTTATATCAGTGTAGTGGTTACGATTAGTGAGGGCGTGGGTTCGATCCTCCTCACAGCATATTTATTTTATCGTTCGCTGGTTCACTTGGGGTGGGCCTTGCACGTGGGTCCCAGTTGTCAGGGTCGGTGGGGAGTATTATACATACACAAGCGCCTCAGGGCCGAAGCGTTTTTTGAAATCATAATATTTCTAAATTTAAAATCCATGCCAACATGAAACGAATTGCAGCATAGAACCATTCCTATATCAAGCAACTCGATAAAGCACAAATTTACATAATCAAATTATAAGAGCATCTACAACCGGACCTCTTAACCCGCCTCATACGCCCGGGTACACTACTAGGGAAAAGCCTAGCAGCAGCGCGGGTTTTGGGTTTATTAGTAGCGCCGGTCCCCGCGCTACTAATAAGGCGCTACAACTAACATATAGCAGTAGCGCCTGTTGTCCCACACTACTGCTATACATGAATAGCTATAACGCTCTTTAGAAAAGGGCGCTGCTGATATTATCTGCAGCGCTGTTTACTGGGAAGCGCTACTGGTAAGGCGGCGCTACTGGTAAGGCGGCGCTACTGCTAAATTTCCCCCCCTCGCTACTACTAGTTTTATTAGTTTTTTTCCCTGCATATTTGTTTTGTATTTGAATAGGCTTTATACAATAATCTTTAGCATATTATACACATACAAATGTAATCATAGCATATACATACAATTAGTCTCATCAAATCATGTCATCATCATAATCATCATCCAACACAAAGTTCGATACATCGTCATCCATCTAAACAATGATATATGCGAGAAGAGCTATCACTTTGAGTACATGAGTTCGTATCCCTCTCTCGCATTAGCGTGAACCTAAACTAACTACTGTCTGTCGCTCGGAAATTGGAAACCGGTACACCTGGGCCTGACACTCCGGCCACTTGTCGTATATATACTCCTGGCGTAGCACTTCTTCGCCATCTATGATCTATGCACCTGCATCATCACATGAGTCGATGATATGCAACATATATAGTTGAGCAACAGAAAGAGACAGACTTGGCAAAAATAGAAACAACATATCATAAGCATAAATAACAAAGTTCATCGTACCCCAAAATGCCCTAACTAGAGTGATTTTCGCTAGTCGAGGAGGAGGACGGTTTAATTACATCACAAATAAAGTTTCACCGTGCATAATTCAAAGTTTTTTCATACAGAAAATATGGACTAAACGGACACATTGTCATATATCGACAATCACTCCAACATGTCGTTCCATCCATCCAAGTCAGGGAGATAGTCCTTGAGCTTAGTGAAAGGCTTCATGTCGAGACGCTGAGAAGCTATCCATGTTCGGACGTCTTCCCGCGACATTTGTCCTTCTCCGTAGAACATCCCTATTTTTCCGACGACCTCCTTCATGATGATTTGGGCAAGTTCGCGCTGGATGTTATAGAACTCAGCTCGAAGTCGATGATCCTCGATATCTCCTATGTCCTTTGCCCATTGCAGAATATGGGCATCGCCGGATCTAGTGACATGTGAAGGTTCTGGTGATCCCGTCTGTACTCCAGCATGTGGTGTAGGACATAGAATCCATCATTAAGAGAATCGTTCGGTTGCTGGATGCAGCAGAAGTCGGTCTTATGGCCGAAGGTGGCCCTGCCGCCCCTTGTCTTCTTGTCCCTGACCTCTTCACCCCTTACTTGGTAGTAAAACATAGCACTGTGGAGAACATCCTTGATGTGGGTGTAATCCTTTTTGTGAATATTCTTCGACGAGTCCAAGTTAAGAGCGTGGGAGAATCGGGGGTAGAGGATGATGAGGACGACACGCCCGCCGCTGCGCAAAATAAGTACACCTTAAATTAATTAGCCTCCCCCGTGCAAATGAATGATTGAAATCGAATGAAGGATAGCAGCGCGGATGACTTACACGGGATGATAAGGCACGAGAATCGCCTCCTTGTCCTTATTGGCGAGCATGAAATTGATGATGTAATCCCTCGCGTATTCACGGTGCTTTGCGCAGACTCCCAAGAAGCCCTCGTGCATGTAGTACGGGTCAGCGACACAGATATGAGATATCTGCTCAACTCCGATGATGTAGTTCATGTGCAAGGCATAAAGGTGGACAAACGTAAAATCCAGCTTCTTCACGTGAAACATGTCGAATATGTAATCGAATCGGAGGAATAATTTATCCGCGGGGAAGCTGTCGACGTATGACATTTGCCGCGGAACGTTAACCACGTAGAGTGGGTATCCTGGATCTTTCGAGGCGATGAGGCATTTCTCTACCCGTAGCACATCGTCATGAAGTCTCCTTAGATCGCCGAATCTGGCCCGTAGCGCTGTTGCAGGTAGGATTGGTTGACCGGGGATATGCCATTTATCCGCATCGGAGATATCTATACGGTCCTGAAGCCGAGGCTGCTGAGGCGGCTGGATCATAGAATCAGCTTTTTTGCCTTTTCTCGCTCTCTTCCTAGATTTCTTTACTACCGGAAGGTCGTCCATAATACGTTGAGACGGCAATTCAGGCACCGACTCATGACGCTCAAACCCTGAGGAGGCGCCAGTATAGACATACTGTTCAGCGCCATCGTCGTCCTCATCCTCATCCATGGCGACGTCATCAGCGACTAATGGAGCCTCCTCCTTACCCCGTTCGCTATCACCCAACCCGACACCCGACGCTAATTGGGTAGGTGGGGTGTTGATGTTCATACCTTGCTGAGGCTGCGTGCTCGTGGGTGTGCTCCCGGCCGCCTCCAGACGAAGCAGACTCTTTGGCCACAACAGGACCCACCCATTGCAACAATCACCAAGCCGCCGCGATGTCTCGTCGTCATCCCCCGCTAGTATTGGAGGAGGCAAATTCTCGTGGCCCGGTTTGACACTGGCCACGGAAACCTTGAAGACGTTCGGGGGATCGGCCGGCTGTGGAACAATGGTTCCTTCGGCTTCATTATCGTCGCCTTTCCCACGTCCACCTTCTGGTCGCCGATGGTGTACAATATGGTGCACGGGGTTTTGTCGGCCTGCAAAGAAAAGTCTGCGATGTGAGACATCCGAAAGGCAACGAAAACGGGAGGTTATGCATTTATATTGAAGGGGGCCGGTGTGACAGATACCGTGAGGGCGTCGAGCTCAGACAAAGACGAAGCACCACCGAGCACGTCCGGTGCGGGAGCCGGTGCGGGAGCAGGTGCGGGAGCCAGTGCGAGAGCAGGTGCGAGAGCAGGTGCTGGTGCAACGCTAGTCGAGCTGCTCCCCAAGAAGTCAGCAAGGGGAAAGTCCTCTGCATTTTTTTTCTGGATGTTGCCTTGTCCAAGTGAAAACGCCGGTCACCAAGGAAGTAGACAAATCTGCAACCACCTGTTTTGCGGCAGCTACCGCTGTTGCGACTGTCTGAGATGATTTCTTCTCAACCGCAATCTCAACCTTCTTGTCGATGTTTTCTTAAGTTAACCTCCGTCTTTCCTTTCTCTCCTCCGTGGTCTCACGGTAGTACTTCTTCCACGTGGCGCTGTCTCCGACACCGTGCACACATCCATACGACGGTCGAGTATCCACCGGTTGTCGTTTCAATATGTTCAACGCTCGATTGAATGGAGTGTCTCACTTGGGCCTCACCATTGCCTCAGACGGCGAGTCACTTTCGGCCGCAATCCGGTGCTGCTCTCTCTGCAAAAGGCACAAGGATCGTTTACAAATATGACTAACGTGTGCAATCGAATTGATCAGAAACTAAAATTACCAACAGTCTCATGAACTCCGTAATGACCGGTTTTGTCTCGTAAACCTTCTTCACTGGGTCCCAACGGTGCCGGGCCCTGAGGACGTCACGCTCCTGCGGGACGGTGAAATCCGCCAAGGGGTCTGGGATGTGCAGACTCGCGGATTCCGCGTCCTCCTTGGCCCATTTGGACCTTTTTCCGCCGTAACCACGGCTTCCGAGGTGGCGGCTCCCAATGTTCCTCTCTTGAAGCCCCTTCATGTACTTAGACTTTTTTGGCAGCTTCGACCTCGCAAGCCTCCTTAAATATTTGAAACTGCCCTTCCATGATTGTCGGATTATCCTTTACAATCTCGGAGTAGGGTTCCTTCTTGTCGATGATCTTTGCTTTCACTTGATTTTTCCAGGCGGCCAACGCGTCGCTAAACTTGGTCATGGGGTGTTTGTTTATCTTCTTCATTGCCGGGTCCTCATCTGGATCTTTATAATCCTTCTCATTCCGGCCCGGGAACAAGAATATCTGGTGAAACTTCTTTAGGAGGGAGCTCCTCATATTTTCTATCTTCTGTAGTTTCTCATCGTTGATGGTGGTGGTTGTCCATACGATGCAGCCTATCTGATTGTTGTAGCATCGACGCGCTTCCTCGGGCGCCTTTGGCTCAAAATTGTCGTCGTCCACCTCCGTGACCACCAGTCTAGTAGTCCTGAGTTTGTTAGGAGGTTGTTGCCTCTTTGCTTTCGGTTCTACACCGGCTCCGCTCCCCGAGGCAGCGCCGGTCTCAGTCTCAGGGCCGGTCTCGATGCCGGTCTCAGTCTCAGCGCCGGTCTCGATGCCGGTCTGAGTCTCAGCGCCGGTCTCAATCTCAGTCTCGATGCCGGTCTGAGTCTCAGCGCCGGTCTCGATGTCGGCAAGGCTAAAAAAATCGTCTGCCGCCCGGTAGACGTCGTCGCATTCACCAGAACCCTGTCCTTCATCATTGCTAGCCATGTTTCCTATGATTAAATCTAGTCAATTAATTCTAGACCTAATAAAATGAATAATGACATAAAAAGGCCTATTGTTTTGCAGGAACGTTGACTCCTTCCCGGTGCGGCAAATCCCGGGCACTCGATATGTCCTAGTTTGTAGCACAAGTCATGCCGAAATTCACAAAAAATTTCGGCATGACCTTCGCTAAAAAGTGGACAAATCAAGAACCTGAATTTTGCCGGAACGGAAATGAATCAACATTCTGGCAAAACATAGGCCACTCGGTTTCATTCCCTGGAAACAACAATAGGCCACTTGGGCACAATCGAACCACTTCAATGTCGATTATGATCAATGAGCAAACACAATTGAGGATTTTTCATATATCATGACCACTTAAAATTTGCATCTCCTAGTGTATGAAGCCTAGAACTCAAATTATGAACCTAGAACTCAAATTATGTCCTATATTTTTGTCCTAATAAAAATTCACTAAAAATTAAGAACCTACTAGACTTGCAACACTAATAGAAATTTATATTTTTATATTGATTTTTTCTCTAAACTAAATCCTACCACCCTAGTTAACATCTAGTTAAACCTTACTTTCCTAACATTTGTAATTAAACACTACAACCCTAACCCTACTGCCCTAGTTAAGCATATACAATTTTTTCCTACGGCGAGGGAGGCAGGGGCATCTCTGTCAAATTAACCTAACTAAATTAACCTAACTAAATTCTTTTCCTAACTAAATTAACCTAACTAATTTAGAGATAGAGAGAGAGGAGGGGTGGGGGCTTACAGAGGATGGCTCCGGTGGTGGCGCGGGAGGCAGTGGTGGTGAGGGAGGCGGGGGCGTCTCCGCTAACGGCGAGGGAGGCAGTTGCGTCGAGGGAGGCTCCGGTGGCGTTGATGAGGCCGCGCGGCTCCGGTGGCGTTGGGGGCAGCTCCGGTGGTGTCGATGGCGCGCGGCTCTGGTGGCTCCGGGGAAGTCGACGTCGGCAGGAGACGGCGGCGAAGTGGGGCAATGGTGAATTGGGCAGACGGCGGCGGGGTGGGTCGAGGGATTTGGGGGAGAAGTGATGGCCGGGGGGAAACGGTTTTTTGGTTAAGTCAAACTTAGCGGTAGCGCGTTTCGCGAAACACGCTATAGCTAAGTTAGCTATAGAGATTTTTCGCAAAACGCGCTACTGCTATAGCTATGTAATTTCCTTCATCTTTTTTATTTCCTTTTCTGTTTCTACAGCGGGGGTCTAGGAAACGCGCTGCAGCTACGTTAGCTATAGCGCCTCTTACGAACAAACGCTACTGCTACGTCTTTCTCCTTTTTCCGCTTTCTCATTTATTTTGCTCTACATTTTATTTTTTCCTTTCTCCTTTTTCTATTTATTTCTTTTTCATTTACTTTTCCATTTGTTTTTTATTTTATTTTATTTACATTAGCAGTAGCGCTCTCTGCGCGAAACGCGCTGCTACTTATGTGCTAGCGGTAGCGCGCTTTCCTCAAGACCGCTACTGCTATGCGTAGCCTATCGGGGGTAGCAAAGGGGATACTAGTGGTAGCGCATTTTCATGCGCACGCGCTACTACTACTATTGTATCTGTAGCGTGGTTTACGGACACGCGCTACTACTATTTAGCACTAGCGCCCTTTTTTGACACGCGCTACTGCTAAATTTCTGTGTATAAGGTTTTCCCTAGTAGTGGTAGGCCGCCCGGTCAGTGTCCGGTCACGATTTTTGACCCAGATGGGCCTCTCAAACGGCCTCAAACACCCAGGCTGACCGACACCCCCCATATCCAGCCCAAATATGGGGCGGACCCGGGCACGCCCACCACATTGGACCCGACAGCCCGACCCCACCCCAAGTTGCGCCAAATCCACCCTGAAGACCAGCCGGATCCATTTGTTATCTCCTCTCTTCTTCATCCTCTACGGTGTCCGTCTCATGCTCCGCCACAGTTCCCAGGCTCTCCGCTGCCAGCTCCATAAGAACCCTCCCGTCCTCGCCGCTAGGGACGTCGCCACCAGCCCGGACGTCATCGTGGTACATCTAACAACTCTTCGGCTCTACCTTGCGCTTGATGTGTTCGACACATTGTCCGACCGGATTTTTTGTGATTTTGTTAGATAAAATGATGGATTCTGGTGCTTCGTCGGACGAGGAGAGTATGGACCGACGGAGCTTGACCAAATGATTCAAGATGAGTTCTTCGATTCGTTGGATTCAGACGAAGAAGTGGACATGATTATGCTGATTTGCATGCAAAAGGAAATAGACCGGCAAGTGGAGCATATTCTCAACTTCAAGGGCTCAATCAAAGAGAGAAGAGTGATCGACCGGGACAAGGTGTCTGGAGCAAAGCTACTGCACAAGGACTACTTTGCTCCCAAACCTACTTTCTTGGATGAGCTATGGTTTCATCGCCGTTTTCGCATGCGAAAACCATTGTTTTTCCGCATTGTGGAGGGAGTGGAGGCACACAACGACTACTTCAAGCTCACAAGGGATTGTTGTGGCCAACTCTCTTTCTTGGCCAAGCAGAAGTGCACGGCTGCTCTGAGGATGCTTGCACTTGGTATTGCTGCAGATGTCGTTGGTGAGATGGTCAGAATGAGGGAGAGCACGTGTCTGAAGACTACTTCAAATTTGCCCGCGCAGTGTGGAGGTGTTTGGACCTGAGTATCTCAGAGAACCAAATGCGCAGGACACGGAGAAGTTGTTGGCTATTGGAGAGGCAAGGGGGTTTCCAGGAATGCTTGAATCAATTGATTGCATGCGTTGGCAATGGAAGAACTGCCCTAAAGGTCCACGGGGAATGTATCAAGGTCATACCAGGGAGGCCACCATCATACTAGAAGTGGTGGCATCACATGACTTATGGATTTGGCATGCTTTCTTTGGAATACCGAGTTCTCACAGCGACATCAACATGCTTCAACGATCTTCGGTGTTCAGGAGGCTTTGCAATGGGGAATCACTGCTGTGCAACTACACCGTCAACGGGCGAGACTACAACATGGGGTACTATCTTGCCGATGGTATCTATCCTCAGTGGACGGCATTTGTGAAGATCATATCTGAGCCATGTGGCAATAAACAGAGCCACTTTGCAACAATGTAGGAAGCGGCTAAGAAGGATGTGGAGATGGCATTTGGTGTGCTCAACCTCGTTGGGGAATTGTGCGGAGCGCTGCAATGATGTGTGAATTAGAAACTTTGTGGCAGCTGATGACATATTGTGTTATTCTGCACAATATGATTGTCAAGAATGAGGGTGATGGTGTAGCCCAAACCCATGATTTTGATGCACCTGAAGAACAAGTTGAAATCCCGGAAGATCAAGATGCGGCTCAGCTGATGAACTTTCTGCAAATGCATCAGAATCTTCGAGACCAGCAGGTGCACACGTAACTACTCAATGATCTTGTGGAGCAAATGTGGACCCACAATGACAACCAAGAAGACAATGCTTGAGTTTCTCACTTAAAATAAATTTTATGTAAACGTTATCTACGCTTGGTACCAACTATTGCAATTTACGTGTGACATTATGTTGCATGATCAGCGTGCATGTATTTGCATGATTTAAGAGTCAGGATTTGAGATATGTGGATGCCCGAAAGGAAATATGAGGGCCCGTCCGGATGCGTCCGCTGACGTGCCCGGTCGCGTCTGAGGACGTTTGAGGGGCTGGATTTGTCAAGTCCGGCTGTAGATGCTCTAACTTTCACGTTCTTATCCATAAAGCACAAATGCACATCCGACACGAGCAAAAACAAAAGGTTCGAAGCTTCAAAGGTTGTATTAAGCAAAGTATGGAAAACAAGACTACAACTTTGCCATCACAAATGCATTACGACCATAATAAAAATATCAACATTTGCATCCAAGGAAGATCGTATGGCTTGACTTGAATTAGAACCCCTTTTCCATTCCGTTTGGTAAGATTTGATGAGAGTTGAACTTGTGGCTGGTGTAAAATACGCGCAATGTGCATAGGTCCACGGAAGCGAGGAGTAGTGTGCGGGGTGGAGCTAGGACATGCAGGATGCATAGCAGTTGGCATGCGTAGTGCAGCTAGGAGAGGTTACAGTCAACAAAAAGAAGGAAATAGGAGAGGAACGGGATCAGGGGATACATGATTCAGAATCATTCACCAGTTATGTGGTCATTCACCATGGAATGAAGGCATGGAGTCGAAAGTAGTAAGACAACTGTTCCTGGCGTCTCCTAGGCCTACTGTAGAGAAGCCATTGTAGCAGGCTTCGTGGATTAGGGTAGAAACTAATATCACTTGCTCGGTTTGCTTCTTCGCCTGCTCTTTTATGCTATCACGGAAGTTCATGTTCGATCGGGATTCCAAGTTTCCCCTTATCAATTTGCTGTTCACCTACTAGGCTACTACACCATGGACATGCGTGTATGTTTCCTCTCAATAGAAGCACTGAATATTCGATCATATATTGGCTTTGTGTTGAGTGATGCACAGAGCTCACTCTTTATTAGGAAACAGGAATCTGACATAACACCTACCATTGTACGGAGTAGGTTTCATTACTTTTTAGTACCTTTATTAGGGCCCAGACTTGTCTTGGTGCGTTTTGTGGCACCATCATATGACCCATAATTTTTGCTTCTTGCTCCTTTGTTCATCAGAAGAGAGAATGTAATTTTGGGGATGATTTTATAGCCAAACATGCTCTGTCATTAGCAGAATAAGTATGACCCATGCTTTGTACGCATGCAGCCGTGCAAGCACGTTTGTACTATCGACATATAGTCAGGTATACAAATTTACATCTTCTGTTGTTTTGGTTGACCGCCACATACACTTCATCGCCTACCTTTGTCCCGACTCTGGGGCCTCTACATAAACTTGATCATAAACCCACAATTCATCGGATCTCGATAAACACATCATAAAAAGAGTTATATCAAATAGATCTTCAAGAAGATCGAAGAGAACATTGTATTGAGATCCAAAGAGAGAGAAGAATCCATCTAGCTAATAACTATGGATCTGAAGGTCTGAAGTAAACTACTCACACATCATCGGAGGGGCCATGGAGTTGATGTAGAGGCCCTCCGTGATCGACTCCCCCTCCGGCGGAGCTCCGGAAAAGGTCCCAGGATGGGATCTCTTGGGTACAGAAGGTTGCGGCGGTAAAAATAGGGTTTCGTGGTGCTCCTGAATGTTTTCGGAGTATATGAATATATATATGAGAAAGAAGTAGGTCGGTGGAGCCACGAGGGGGGAGGGCGCACCCCCTGCCTCGTGGCCTCCTCTTTGGTTGCTTGACATCCACTCCAAGTCTCTTGGACCACGTTTGTTTCAAAAATAACTCTCCCAAAGATTTTGTTCCGTTTGGATTCCGTTTGATATTCCTTTTCTGTGAAACACTGAAATATGCAAAAAAACAGCAATTTGCACTAGGCCTTGGGTTAGTAGGTTAGTCCCAAAAATAATCTAAAAATATATAAATAAGTCCATTAACATCCAAAATAGATAATATAATAGTATGGAACAATCACAAATTATAGATACGTTGGAGACGTATCAACCCACTCGACACTGAAGGCAAATACAACCTCTAGGCGACATGCTTGCCTCCACACTTTTGTTGACATTATTGTCCATCTCATTGCTTCGAATGCTTGGATAACCTTACCGTAAAAGGCTTTCGCTCCGCTTTATATATAAAGCCAACCGCCCAAGCCACAAACAACGACACAAGAGTTCACACCACATGCACGCCAAAGGCGAGAAAGTACACACACACACACATAGAGAGAAGAGTATCAAGGTTAATGCCGTGGGCACAGCTCAACAAGCCCAAAACAAAATAAACAACACATCTAAAAGGAACCCAAGGGGACGGTACGGAGGGGCCTCGACGCTAATTGGATAACCTTTGCCATATCCATATATCATGAATTCATGTTGAATAACCGTTTGCAATATCTCTGCTACTTAAAAAAATAATAGTGTTCCTTTTCCTACTAGGCAGAGTACTTGGTCCAACCTTACGTATGTCCCCCTCTCTATGTTTTGATTTTTTCCTCATATCTCTAGTTTTCATCGATTTCCTTGCAAAAATGTCTTAATTGTCCCACTTGTAATAACTTACCAAATGAAATTATGTTTTCTTTGGTATGCCAATAAGTTCTTATCAAATAAAAAATTTAGCAGATAAAATTTTAAATTTTATTTAGGTAGGTAAATCAGGGCAGGATTCGATAAATATTTATTTACACAATCACATTAATATGAACAAATAAACACAAGCTAACCTACAAGAATATTTATATCTCATTGCATGGCCAATTATCTAGTCCATATATCACATATGAGCCATGTGCGATATTGGATGATCTCCTATGATTTATGGATTACCACATACTCATCAAAACCCACATACGTGGAAACCTTAAGTATCACATACTACTAAAAAAATCCCTTCACTTAACCAAGTGCCGGCATGTTTCTAAATCTTATATTATGTCAGAAAATTCTCCAAATCACTGAAAATTTAACAATGTACTATTTATAAGCACAAATATCCTATTTTAAAGTTAGCGTGCATACTCGCTATTAGCTACAAGTAAAGTATGTACGGACAAAGACAATTTTTGTGTGGTAACGAAACTACTTTGAAGTTCGAAGTGCTAACAAATCACATGTGGCATCCAGAAACTTGGTTCCCTCGGCGACATGTCGCATACTTCATTGTGCATATACCAATGCATG
The DNA here is from genome assembly GCF_056163025.1 of Triticum urartu. Taxonomy (NCBI): domain Eukaryota; kingdom Viridiplantae; phylum Streptophyta; class Magnoliopsida; order Poales; family Poaceae; genus Triticum; species Triticum urartu. Next base: position 55,555,381 of record NC_141877.1, on the reverse strand, counting down.
TTCGTGTATCTGCTATTTAAAATGCGTTACTATGTTTGTTTTCAAGATAAAAAAAGAAAATTTCTCCTAATCCCCACGTCATGATATAGGCACAACTTTGCAGAGCATACGATGGCTTTCCCTCCATTAATGTGTATTTGTAAGGGTGGTCATCTAAGCGAGCAGTGATTCTACAATTTCACCATTCGGTGGAGTCCCTTTCTTATACATATAAACCTCTGTTTTTTCCTATTAATGTGAAGGCATCGCTCTTGCCATCTTGTTCGAAAAAATGATATAGGCACAGCTAATATTTGAAATGGAGTTGTTGCCTAGAGGCGAAGTCAAGAGTGACAAGCTACACAAAACTAGGAACATGTCAGTGTTGCAAACTTACGATGCCTGAATCTGGTAATTAACTAACTTGAACTTGTACGGCCAACTATCATATGCTTCTCATCGTTGTGCGTTGTAATGAATACCAAATCACAAAGCCAATCTGGTAAGAAAGTTGATAACCTTCATAAGATTACACACTTTAATCTAAAAAACATAATCTCAACACAACCATTTGTGAAATATGCTATTTAGTTCATTGGTTCACTTGAGGAGGATATAGACTACTGCCTGTTCGGTTGTTCCTCTTGGGGGCATATGTGCTCTTTCTCATTAATTCATCAACTGATTCGGTGAAAAAACTGAACATGACCCTACTCTACTTCAGTTGTCCCATCATCATCATAATCATCATATAAGCATAAGCATCTAGGAACCACTTCATCTCAGAACCTTTTTGGCTCCATATTTCATCACCTACCTTGGTCCTGATGCCAAGGCTTCTAAATTATATTGTCGTGCATGTTGTTTTGGTGCTTAAGTTAATTCCACAAAGAGCTTGATAGTTGCTGGCACATTATCCGGCATGCCTTTACTTTTCTCGATAAATGATGGATTTTATTAGCTTAAAATGAAGAGAAACATAAGCTTCCGATCGCCTTGCCCGGAGAGGTTTGACGAAGCTGCCCTTTTTGCGATCAGCGGCAAGAGAGCATTGATCACCTCCTCATCTCATGTGAATTCACACAGACCATTTGGCACAAGGATTGGTCGGTCTGGGGCAAACTGGACTAGACTCCTGGTTTTTTTTTGAAAAGGACCCCCGGCCTCTGCATCAGAACGATGCATGCAACCATCTTATTAATAAGCAAAATGTTTAACAAAGTCTTCGGGTCCCAAAAAGGTAAAAGAAAAAGGCTCACAAAGAGCGAGACAAACATGAAACATGATAGCCACAACCAGCGGAATAAAAGTAGATAGAAAACTAAACATCTATCCTATTACATGACTGTCATCGAAACCGGTTGAAGATAGCCCGTGCTACTATCTCCCACCGGATAGACCCAGTTACGATACGCTCCCCGGCATCCGTCGGAGTGAGTAGAGACCACATACGGAGCAGTGTAGTGGCCCAAAATATAACCTGCAAGAAATGAATATGTGTTGTTCTATTAAAAACCAAATCGTTCATGCAGTTCCATACTGCCCATAATAAAGCACATGCTCCTACATGGATATGTTTCACTGTTTCTAACTCTAATCCATTTAGCCATGTCCCAAATAACGTGTGGATAGTAGTCGGAGGAGTAATGTTAAACGCTATGTGAACAGACCGCCATAATTTTTTTTTCATTGGGCAATCAAGAAAGAGGTGTTTGATAGATTCATCATGATCACAGAAGCTACATCTTCGAGATCATGTCCAGTTGCTTTTTGCCAAATTGTCCTTAGTTAGAATGACTTGTTTATGGACAAACCACATAAACACTTTAATTTTTAAGGGCACTTTGACTTTCCAGATATGCATCGATCGAGGGATAAAGCCAGAGTTGATAATATCCAAATACATGGATTTTACCAAAAACACTCCATTCTTGGTTAGTTTCCAGTGCAACTGGTCTGGCTGTTGAGAGAGTTGAACATCCATCAATCTTCTCACAAGATGGAGCCAAGCTTCCCAACCGTTTCCTGGTAAAGTCCTCCTGAATTGAATATTGAGAGGGTTGGACTGTAATACTATTGCAATATAAGCATCTCTACACTGAACAATATTATAGAGAGAAGGATATAGGACTAGACTCCTGGTGAAGAGGACAAGCTGCTATCGTGGACCTCGAAGCCGGTTCAACTAGTGCACAAAAAGAAGGACAATACACCATCATTCCCTTGGTTATGTGGTAGACGTGGAAGCATTGCAACGCCATGGTATTTGATAACGCAACAATTTCAACGAGTAAGCTTGTTAGTACAATTGTAGAAGAAGGTAGAGCTTGGTGCTTGGCGAGCCTTTTCGGCTAGGAGCTACCGGCTTTCTTCTAAATGTTGTCTAGGTGGGATAGTGAGGAGTAGTAAACATGTGTTATAGGCCATGGGCCTAAGTTTGTAATCCGTGGAGGGGATCTCCCCTTTCTCCTATCAATATAAGATACGCATGCTTGTGCGTATTCCAAAAAAAATGAAGTCATGTATATATAATGTAATGCCTGAGCTCCCGACGCTCTGAAGCCTACCATGCCAAAATTGCTGGAGTGCATCCTATCCTATGAACTATTCATCTCCGAGTTGTTTGTAGCCCATCAAAATATATAGACTAAAATGAGATTGAAGTGGACATCAAAATATGGATGCACTATTTGATTCCTTAGAATTATTCAGAATTTGCGGTAGAGTACTCCAATTGTTTTGAAACTAGACGAATTTCTTTGAGGAGGGTGACATCAAATCCCTAGAAGTCCAGAACAATCAATGGCGCAATGATATCCAAGTACGTTATATTGCTATATCTCGGCATGGAAAGTGGCTCTCTGCTCGAAAGTCCTCTTATGCTCGCGAGGACAGATGGACCTACCGTGAACAATAAATTAAAAATGGTAAAAGAAATAAAAGCATCTGAATATTTTGTGGCAAACATTGTTGAATGTTTCAAGTGCTTGCTAAGTTTCATCATGGAATGGTATTTGCTGAAGTTGTGGCAAAAAAAGCACACAAAAATGATTTTGAAATTAGCATTTTTGGAGCATCATTTTTTTATTTTTTGCCATGACTTTAGCGAATGTCATCCCATCATGAAACTTTGCAAGCACTCCAAACATTCAACAATGTGTGCCTACAAAAAAGATCAGAATCTTTTGATTTGTTTACCTTTTTTAATTTATTGTTCATCCAGGTCCATCTGTGTTCGCAAGCAGATTTTATTTTTTTGAAAAGGAGGATCTGTGTTCGCAAACAGATACTCTGCGTCTGTGTTAAACTGCATTTAGAACCTATGATACACTACTGTTCCATCAAGCATACACTTCTCAGGTAACCCAAGTAGCAATGTGGAAACTTGTTGCATCTTGCAGCCATCATAAGAGTTACATCAGGCATAAACCACACTGCGGTCCGCGGAAAATAGTTGTCAGCCTTTAGGGATCCACTTTTATCGGTTGCGGATCAGGAGCGTCTGTATCCTTTGCAGCTCTATCTCTCTCTTCCATGTCTGTGTCTTCTTCAGTTGCCTCTTTCTGGGAAAGCATCTCCTTCAATCTTGTCAGCTCTACATCTTTACTAGTAGATTTTAACTCCTCTTGCAGAATGGACATCTAAGCAAGAGTAGGCAGAGTTCAGAAAGTTTAGTGGACAAAAAAGAACAAGTAATTCAGTAGCGACAAGAATGATGAATACAACTCACTTTACCTTTCAATATCATTTGTTAGGCCATCCAAGTGCTTGTACAACCCTGACGAAAGAATAAAAATCTTAAGCAGCTCCATGTTAGCATGATATCCATTCACAAGGAGCAGAGCAACTTCTGTTCTAAATGGACTAGAAATATCCAAAAATTTTGACAAAATCTGATCAGAAACACAGAAGTTGGTTCTCATTCCACTTGGAAATAACTTCCATACCATCGAATTGATTCCCGAGCTGATTGTTCGGGGTCTTCGGAACTGCAATTTTCATTCCAAGTTCATGGATCTGCATCAAAGATACTTTGTCATAATGCATTCTCACAAATATAACGAGGCAACGAATTTCTCTTGTATGTTTGTTGCTCAAAGAATGACCAACTATTATTTTCCTTTAAAGCAGAGAAACATATAGAAAACGGCTGACGTCTGCTGGTATACTTACTTTTCCTTCAAAAGCCATTGCCCCAATCTCTTCATTTTCCTCTTGCAGTGTTCTACACTTGGCCATTAGCATTTTCCCATGTTTGTTGGATGGAGTAGAATTGACAGCAACAACAATATCCTCTAGCTCTTTTATTTTTCTTCTTTCTCTTTAGATAAATTCAGGACAAAAATGGGCAATACCATTTATATTTGTCAGCAGCTCGGTGTCAAGGTATGCAAGGTTCAGGTTTCCTAAGACACCAAAACATTTTTTATCTTGGTGTTACCAGCAATTCAGCATGGCTAGTAATATGCTTGCATCACCCATCTATTATGTTCCCATACTAGAACATGACAGCGCGCTTTGCCACGCCCGCCCATCTTGACAAAATGGATGATAGAGATATTTTTCAAAATCATGGATGGTGAAATATCCGAAAAACTTGAATTACATATGAGAGAGTTGTTTAATTCTAGGGTATTGAATTCATACTCCAACCAACTCATCCAAAAGTCTGATACGTCTCCAACGTATCTATAATTTTTGATTGCTCCATGCTATATTATTTACTGTTTTGAATGTTTATGGGCTTTATTATACACTTTTATGTCATTTTTTGGGACTAACCTATTAACCCAGAGCCCAGTGCCAGTTTCTGTTTTTACCCTGTTTTAGGGTTTCGAAGAAAAGGAAAATCAAACGGAGTCCAATTGACCTGAAACTTCACGGAACTCATTTTTGGAAGGAAAGAAGCCCAGAAGACTTGGAGTGCACGTCGGGGGATCTGCGAGGAGGTCACAAGGCAGGGGGCGCGCCCATCCCCCTGGGCGCGCCCTCCACCCTCGTGTCCCCCCTGACGTACTTCTTCCGCCTATATATCTCCATATACCCTAAAAACATCCGTGAGCACAATAGATCGGGAGTTCCGCCGCCAGAAGCCTCCGTAGCCACCAAAAACCAATCTAGACCCGTTCCGGCACCCTGCCGGAGGGGGCAATCCCTCTCCGGTGGCCATCTTCATCATCTCGGTGCTCTCCATGACGAGGAGGGAGTAGTTCTCTCTCGGGGATGAGGGTATGTACAAGTAGCTATGTGTTTGATCTCTTTCTCTCTCATGTTCTTGATTTGGCACGATCTTGATGTATCGTGAGCTTTGCTATTATAGTTGGATCTTATGTTTCTCCTCCCCCTCTACTCTCTTGTAATGAATTGAGTTTCCCCTTTGGAGTTATCTTATCGGATGGAGTCTTTAAAGATTTGAGAACACTTGATGTATGTCTTGCCGTGCGTATCTGTGGTGACAATGGGATATCACGTGATTCACTTGATGTATGTTTTGGTGATCAACTTGTGGGTTCCGCCCATGAACCTATGCATAGGGGTTGGCACACGTTTTCGTCGTGATTCTCCGGTAGAAACTTTGGGCACTCTTTGAGGTTCTATGTGTTGGTTGAATAGATGAATCTGAGATTGTGTGACGCATATCGTATAATCATACCCACGGATACTTGAGGTGACATTGGAGTATCTAGGTGACATTAGGGTTTTGGTTGATTTGTGTCTTAAGGTGTTATTCTAGTACGAACTCTAGGGCTGTTTGTGACACCTATAGGAATAGCCCAATGGATTGATTGCAAAGAATAACTTTCAGGTGGTTTCGTACCCTACCATAATCTCTTCGTTCGTTCTCCGCTATTAGTAACTTTGGAGTGACTCTTTGTTGCATGTTGAGGGATAGTTATGTGATCCAATTATGTTATTATCGTTGAGGGAACTTACACTAGTGAAAGTATGAACCCTAGGCCTTGTTTCAACACATTGCAATACCGTTTATGCTCACTTTTATCACTTGCTACCTTGCTATTTTTATTATTTCAGATTACAAATATCTTTATCTACCATCCATATACCACTTGTTTCACCATCTCTTCGCCGAACTAGTGCACCTATACAATTTACCATTGTACTGGGTGTGTTGAGGACACAAGAGACTCTTTGTTATTTGGTTGCAGGGTTGCTTGAGAGAGACCATCTTCATCCTACGCCTCCTACGGATTGATAAACCTTAGTTCATCCACTTGAGAGAAATTTGCTACTGTCCTACAAACCTCTGCACTTGGAGGCCCAACAACGTCTACAAGAAGAAGGTTGTGTAGTAGACATCAAGCTCTTTTCTGGCGCCGTTGCCGGGGAGGTTAGCACTTGAAGGTATATCTTTAGATCTTGCAATCGAGTCTTTTAGTTTCTTGTTTTATCACTAGTTTAGTTTATAAAAGAAAACTATAAAAAATGGAATTGAGTTTGTCTCATACGCTTCACCTTTTTAATATCTTTCGCGAGTATGATGGAAAGGATAATTGTGCTCAAGTGCTAGAAGAAGAAATCTATAAAATGTTTGGCACTAAATATTTGAATGATGAGCATGATTGCAATGTTGTTAGTATGAATTCCTTGAATATCCATGATGCTAATGATATGCAAAGCCACAAGCTTTGGGAAGCTATTTTTGATGAAGATGATATTTTTTGTCCCCCAAGTTTTGATGAGCAAATTTATTATGATGAAAGCATGCCTCCTATCTATGATGATTATTGTGATGACACGTATGCTTTAAAGAATAATGATAACCATGAAACTTGTCATCTTGATCTTAATTTTTAATCACATGATAGTTATTTTGTTGAGTTTGCTCCCACTATTATTCATGAGAAGAATTTTGCTTATGCGGAGAGTAATAAAAATTCTATACTTGTAGATCATGAAAAGAATGCTTTAGGTGCTGGTTATATTGTTGAATTCATTCATGATGCTACTGAAAATTATTATGAGGGAGGAATATATGCTTGTAGGAATTGCAATAATATCAAGTTTCCTCTCTATGTGCTTAAAGTTTTGAAATTATGCTTGTTTTTCCCTCCTATGCCAGTTGATTATTGTTCGCACAAGTTGTTTGCTCAAAAAATCCCTATGCATAGGAAGTATGGTAGAATTAAATGTGCTAGTCATATTCTTCATGATGCTCTCTTTATGTTTCAATTCTTATCCTTTATGTGAGCATCATTGAAATCATCGTGCCTAGCTAGGGGCGTTAAACGATAGCGCTTGTTAGGAGGCAACTCAATTTTATTTTTATTCTTTGCTTTTTGTTCCTGTTTAGTAATAAATAATTCATCTAGCCTCTGTTTAGATGTGGTTTTATGTTTTAATTAGTGTTGTGTCAAGTAGAACCGTTGGGAAGACTTGGGGAAAGTCTTGTCGATCATGCTGTAAAAAACAGAAACTTTAGCGCTCACGAGAATTGCTGCCATTTTTATTTGGAGAGTGATATTTAGTTAATTCTTTTTGAAGATGATTAATAGATAAATTCCTCACGTCCATCAATTTATTTTAGAATTTTATGAGTTCCAGAAATATATGTTTGATTCAGATTACTACAGACTGTTCTGTTTTTGACAGATTCTGTTTTTCGTGTGTTGTTTGCTTATTTTGATGAATCTATGGCTAGTAAAATAGTTTATAAACCATAGAGAAGTTGGAATACAGTAGGGTTAACACCAATATAAATAAAGAATGAGTTCATTACAGTATCTTGAAGTGGTGTTTTGTTTTCTTTCGCTAAACGGAGCTTACGAGTTTTCTGTTAAGTTTTGTGTTGTGAAGTTTTCAAGTTTTGGGTAAGGAATCGATGGACTATGGAATAAGGAGTGGCAAGAGCCTAAGCTTGGGAATGCCTGAGGCACCCCAAGGTAATATTCAAGGATATCCAAGAGCCTAAGCTTGGGGATGCCCCGGAAGGCATCCCCTCTTTCGTCTTCGTTCATCGGTAACTTTACTTGGAGCTATATTTTTATTCACCGCATGATATGTGTTTTGCTTGGAGTGTCAATTTATTTTGTTAGGATTTGCTTTATGTTATTTAGAACAATGTTTTTCATCTTTTATTTCAATAAAAGTGGCATTGATAGCCTTTACTATGCCTATGTTACAAGTATACATGTTGCTGTTTGAAAACAGAAAGTTTACCGCTGTTGCAATAATTCCCTAGAAAAGTCAGAATGTTATAAAATGTTGAAACCTTTTGAATATTAATTATGATAAATTTACTACAGTGGGAATTTTATTTCATAATTTTTGGAGCTAGGGAAGTATGGATGTTGCTGCATTCTTTACAGACTATCATGTTTAGGCAGATTGCTGTTATGTTTGCATTGTTTGCATATGTTTGCTTCTTTAATGATTCTATTTGAGGATAGGACTATTAAATATGCAGAGGCATTTAGTATGCAATGTTGAATAATAATTTTAGTGATTTTCCACAGTAGAGTATGATAAGATTTTTGGCAATGGTTTATACTAACTTATCTCACGAGTCCTTGTTGAGTTTTGTGTGGATGAAGATTTTGAGATTTAGAGAGACCGTGACATGAGAGGAATTAAGGAGACACAAAAGCTCAAGCTTGGGGATTTCCAAGACACCCTAAGATAATATTTCAAGAAGTCTCAAGCATCTAAGCTTGGGGATGGCCCGGTTGGCATCCCATATTTCTTCTTCAACAACTATCGGTTAGTTTCGGTTGATCCTAAGTTTTTGCTTCTTCACATGTTGTTTGCCATCCTTAGAATATCATTTTATTTAGTTTTTCTTTCTGTTTGAATAAAATACCAAGATCTGAAATTCTTTAATGTTAGAGAATCTTCACATAGTTGTATAATTATTCGACTACTCATTGATCTTCACTTATATCTTTCGGAGTAGTTTGTCATTTGCTCTAGTGCTTCACTTATATTTTTTTAGAGCATGGTGGTATTTTTATTTTGAATAAATAGATGAACTCTCATGCTTCACTTAGATTATTTTGAGTCTTAAATAGCATGGTAATTTGCTTAAATAATCCTAATATGCTAGGCATCCAAGAATAGTAAAAACTTTCATATAGAGTATTGAATACTAAGAGAAGTTTGATGCTTGATGATTGTTTTGAGATATGGAGGTAATAATATCAAAGTCATGCGTTGAGTAGTTGTGAATTTGAGAAATGCTTGTGTTGAAGTTTGCAAGTCCCGTAGCATGCACGTATGGTAAACGTTGTGTAACAAATTTGAAACATGAGGTGTTATTTGATTGTCCTCCTTATGAGTGGCGGTCGGGGACGAGCGATGGTCTTTTCCTACCAATCTATCCCCCTAGGAGCATGCGCGTAGTACCGATGTTTTTGATGACTTGTGGATTTGTGCAATAAGTATGCGAGTTCTTTATGACTAATGTTGAGTCCATGGATTATACGCACTCTCACCCTTCCATCCTTGCTAGCCTCTTCGGTACCGTGCATTGCCCTTTCTCACATTGAGAGTTGGTGCAAACTCCACCGGTGCATCCAAACCCCATGATATGATACGCTCTATCACACATAAACCTCCTTATATCTTCCTCAAAACAGCCACCATACCTATCTATTATGGCATTTCCATAGCCATTCCGAGATATATTGCCATGCAACTTTCCATCATTCCGTTCATCATGACACATTCATCATTGTCATATTGCTAGCATGATCATGTAGTTGACATAGTATTTGTGGCAAAGCCACCGTTCATAATTCTTTCATACTTGTCACTCTTGATTCATTGCATATCCCGGTACACCGCCGGAGGCATCCATATAGAGTCATAATTTGTTCTAGTATCGAGTTGTAATCATTGAGTTGTAAATAAATAGAAGTGTGATGATCATCATTATTAGAGCATTGTCCCAAGTGAGGAATAAAAAAAGAAAGGCCATAAAAAAGAGAAGGCCCAAAAAAAAGAGAAAGGCCATAAAAAAGAGAAGGCCCAAAAAATGAGAGAAAAAGAGAGAAGGGACAATGTTACTATCCTTTTACCACACTTGTGCTTCAAAGTAGCACCATAATCTTCATAGTAGAGAGTCTCTCATGTTATCACTTTCATATACTAGTGGAAAATTTTCATTATAGAACTTGGCTTGTATATTCCAACAATGGGCCTCCTCAAGTGCCCTAGGTCTTCGTGAGCAAGCAAGTTGGATGCACACCCACTAGTTTCTTTTGTTGAGCTTTCATACGTTTATAGCTCTAGTGCATCCGTTGCATGGCAATCCCTACTCCTTGCATTAACATCAATCGGTGGGCATCTCCATAGCCCATTGATTAGCCTCGTTGATGTGAGACTTTCTTTTTTTTTGTCTTCTTCACATAACCCCCGTCATTATATTCTATTCCACCCATAGTGATATATCCATGGCTCACGCTCATGTATTGCGTGAAAGTTTATGAGTTTAAAATTATTAAGGTATGAAACAATTGCTTGGCTTGTCATCGGGGTTGTGCATGATGATAGCATTCTTGTGTGACGAAAATGAAACATGACTAAACTATATGATTTTATAGGGATGAACTTTCTTTGGCCATATTATTTTGAGAAGACATAATTGCTCAGTTAGTATGCTTGAAGTATTATCAATTTTATGTCAATATGAACTTTTGTCTTGAATCTTATGGATCTGAATATTCATACCACAATTAAGAAGAATCACATTGAAATTATGCCAAGTAGCACTCCGCATCAAAAATTCGGTTTTTATCATTTACCTACTCAAGAACGAGCAGGAATTAAGCTTGGGGATGCTGATACGTCTCCAACGTATCTATAATTTTTGATTGCTTCATGCTATATTATTTACTGTTTTGAATGTTTATGGGCTTTATTATACACTTTTATATCATTTTTTGGGACTAACCTATTAACCCAGAGCCCAGTGCCAGTTTCTGTTTTTACCATGTTTTAGGGTTTCGAAGAAAAGGAAAATCAAACGGAGTCCAATTGACCTGAAACTTCACGGAACTCATTTTTGGAAGGAAAGAAGCCCAGAAGACTTGGAGTGCACGTCGGGGGATCTGTGAGGAGGTCACGAGGCAGGGGGCGCGCCCACCCCCCTGGGCGCGCCCTCCACCCTCGTGAGCCCCTCATGGCCCCCCTGACGTACTTCTTCCGCCTATATATCTCCATATACTCTAAAAACATCTGTGAGCACAATAGATCGGGAGTTCCACCGCCAGAAGCCTCCGTAGCCACCAAAAACTAATCTAGACCCGTTCCGGCACCCTGTCGGAGGGGGCAATCCCTCTCCGGTGGCCATCTTCATCATCCCGGTGCTCTCCATGACGAGGAGGGGGTAGCTCTCCCTTGGGGCTGAGGGTATGTACAAGTAGCTATGTGTTTGATCTCTTTCTCTCTCGTGTTCTTGATTTGGCACGATCTTGATGTATCGCGAGCTTTGCTATTATAATTGGAACTTATGTTTCTCCTCCGCTCTACTCTCTTGTAATGAATTGAGTTTCCCCTTTGGAGTTATCTTATCGGATTGAGTCTTTAAAGATTTGAGAACACTTGATGTATGTCTTGCCGTGCGTATCTGTGATGACAATGGGATATCACGTGATTCACTTGATGTATATTTTGGTGATCAACTTGCGGGTTCCGCCCATGAACCTATGCATAGGGGTTGGCACACGTTTTCGTCGTGATTCTCCGGTAGAAACTTTGGGCACTCTTTGAGATTCTATGTGTTGGTTGAATAGATGAATCTGAGATTGTGTGACTCAACAATCCCCCTCACGACTAGGCTATTTTAGTCCCTATACGTGGGATCGATGTAGGACACAGAATCGTTTTTATTTAATACTGCGTTGGCAGGGTCTTGAATTCAAGACCTCTTGGCTTTGATACTATATTGAATTCAAGCTCCAGCCAACTCATTCAAAAGTCCGAACTGATGAAAGGGCTAGGCAATATATTTTAACATAGGGTTGTTCAAAGTTCTAATGAATTCGCATAAGCAACACAAGAACATATTCATTCGAGGAAGAATTGAAAAAGATGTTTACGGACAAGATTTAAGTTTGGAAACAAATATCCAAAGAAACCAACGTTTGGGCATCACATGGCATAAAAACCTTACTGAAACTTTTATTAACATGTGAGGGGGTCCTTGAACGACATTCCCACCAAGCTTTCGTAAACCATGATGTTGAGGATAAAAACAAGGTATAGGTAAAGTAGCTGCAATATTAATCAAAATATGGAACTAATCCAGCTTTTTTCAAGTTTTAGAAAACAAAACCATGATTCCTTTTAATTTTGAGAATCTACACAACTTAATGATTCGATGATTCAACATAAGATATGCATAATCAACTTGATTAATTAACACAATATTATGGTATCTTATTTTTCATTGCCCAGCAAGGATCTTTTCAATAAATATTAGAAGGAGATGACTCAATAGATGGCAAGTCTCTTTAGCCAAAACAAAACTGTATGGCCACATGGAGATAAGCTGGATTGATGATTTAGAAATTTGTTAGAAGATGCCTTAAACATGCCGTACTACCATGGCGAATGAACTTAAATACTGGGTAACCGGTCCACTTATGGTTCCCTTCTGAACCAGTAAATAAAGTTATCAACAAAACTTATTTGAACCGAAAAGCACACACATTCAGATTGGTCTACGTTTCTAAGCTAAATTCAGGAGCCTAAAATGTCATAATCTAGCTGTGATGATAAGAACTTAATAAAGCTCAAAGCATGGTTGTGATTTTGAGCCAGCCTAATAACGTGGCCTAAGTTAGGCCAAAGAGCCTCAAGTAATAAGTTACCTCTTCAAGGAAATATTTTTGACTCCTCGACGTGATGAAAATAAATACTTGCAAGTGCACAACTATACATGCTTTAGAAAAGGAATCATGTCTGACTGGTGATACCCTGTAAAGCTTTTTTTCTTTGCGGCAAGATACCCTGTAAAGCTAATTAATCAGTACTCTCTTTTGCGCTTTGAGCCACAATATGGAGAAGGTACTGATGGGTTTGCACAGTGGCATCAATAAGCAACGGCACCTACAAGGTTGTGTTCTACAGTAATGCAATCTTCTGGACTATCCTAGTTTCAAAGATGAACCTCCAAACAAGTGCAAGGAAATTATGGAAGCCACCGACCTCCCTTCAAGCACAAATTGTGAAGCAGGCACAGTTCAGAAACCAAAGGGGCATAGTATTTCAGAATCCAAAAGGAAAATCCCCAAATCCCAACAGACCCTAAACCCTTAATTCAGTGAAAATCTAGGACTGAAGCAATGAGGTTTTTGTGGGTGTTGCCAGCAACCGTCTTTGTGGTCTGAAGCTGAAGCCATCCTATGCGAACTTTACAACAAGCAAAATTTAAAGGTAAACGTTTCCAGACGGCGCGCCGGCTGAAGATTCGACCGGTCACGCACGCCTCGTGAGATAAAAACAAACCCAATGCCCCTCCTGTAGCCATGGGTCCCATGCACTGCTTTTCTCCGCATCCATCCTTATCTCTTTCACGGGAGGTGCCCAGCTTAGCCATTCCTTTCCTCAGCATGCCCCGCCATTTCTCTCTCCCATCCACTTCTTCAGCTGACACCGGAGTACGACGTGACTACCACCGGTGCCGGCAACGGCGACCAACTGCGCTGGAGCAGAGCTGCAACTGCGGCGATGGGAAGCTACAACCTCGGGTAGGCGGAGCTGCAACCGAATGTTTGTTTGAGTTGCATCCGACGGCGCTGTGCCGACGGGCGCGAGCTACAACCGGCTGCTATGGGAGCTGCAGCCATAGGTGGTGGAGCTGCAACACACGTTTGGCAAGCTGCATCTAGCGGTACAAAGCTCCACCTGCGGGTTCGCTGGTGCTTGAGATAGTGTTGGAACTGTCAGCCGTCATTTGCCTGCGAGGTGTTTTTGTTGGAACTGGCATTTTTTTTTGCTGGAACTAGCTATATTTTTTGCTACATCGACCCCTGGAGCTCTCCCCTACTGAATTTGATTTTTCCTGGAACTGGTGTTTTTTTTGCTGGAACCTTGTATTATTTTTGCTACAACCACTGGAGCTTTTTTCCTGCTGATTTTTTCTGCTGGAACTAGAGCTTTATTTTGCTGGAACCTAGTAAATTGCTGGAACTGTCTTTTATTTTTGCTACGACCGGCCAAAAATTTTGCTACGTTCCGGCGATGAAGGCCCATGGTTTTGCTGGAACCGGCAATTTTTTTGCTGGAACTGGCTAAAATTTTGCTTCAATTGACTATTTTTGTTTTTTGTAGTTGCTGAGATTGTTTTTTTGCTGAAATATAGTGTTGCAAAATCGACAACGACGGTGAGCCGTAGGCGGTGACACCGTGCTTCGAATGGGGTGTGCGAGCTGCTGGAACCGACTTTGGCCACAAGCGCCATTAGGCTTTGGGAATGATGGTGAGATTGGAAGGGCATGTGACGACGGCAACGTAGAGCTACGGCGAGCTGTGGTGAGGGGTAGCGAGCTGCGGCGACAGAACGTAGGGGACGCCGGCGAGCTACAGCGACGGACGTGGCAGACGCCAAAGAGCTACAGTGACGGACACGGCGGCAGATCTACTAGTGCTTCAAGCCGATGGTTTTTTTTGGCTAGACACGGATGAATCTGCTTCGTTGGGATTGCAGATCGGATGGCTGCCAGGCGACCGGCCGAAAGTTGGGCCGGTGCGCCAGCGCCTATCACTGCCCAAATTTAAAACCAGTGTATCTACCTTCACAATAATCAGAAATAACAAGGGTAGCAGAGAGGGCTGGCTGAGTCAGAGCGTTTGACAGTAGAAGATGTCGAGCGTCTCCGGGACGAGCAGGTGTTAGGGTAGAGTGCAAAGATGTGCATCCCGGTGTAGGCGTGGCTGCTATAGATCCCAGTCGATGCATCGACGGAGGACTGGAACCGGAAGCGATGGAAGAGCGGCGGGGCTAAGGCACACCAGAAGAGAGGGGCGATGGGCGCTGATGCAGGGAAGGCAACGTGTCTCTCTCCACATTCGTGTCCGTCTCGCCGACCTCTGCTATTGCTCAGAACCGTCAGCTCCATATATGTAACTGGTGGAAGTAGAAGTAACCGACCTCTACTATGGTCCTCATGAAGGAAGATTGATTTATTTTTTGAACTAGGCATAACCCCTTTTCATTACTTTCATAACGAAATTACGGAAATACAACTGACCCAATATAGTTCAAAGGAAACTAAAAAGGGAAAAACGAGTTCCAAGCATCATCAGAAAACCCACTGTGAGCACTCGTCATCGAGCAACTCATCATGCGTGAAAATCCAGTGACACGTACTCCAATAGCTAGCCTAACAGGGGATAGTCCAGCAAAAAAAGGTGCAAACAAAGACAAGGCTCACAAGTGAGCTAAAAGCAAAAGCCCACGCAGGGGCAAAACCGCCAGACCAAAATGCATCTAGGTAAGGCAAGGCTCTGTTGCAGCAGCGTATGAAAGCTCGCATCAATCCATCATTGGATCAACTAGAGCCGCACAAATCCTCATCATAGTCGACGCATTGGCCCTAAGCATCTTGGCACCATACTCCATTCCTTCGCAGTCAGCTCCAATCATCATACCTGCCCAGTAAGTAAGAAATCAAAATAGAGAAAACCACATCAAAAGAAGTCTTTAGAACTTTATGCTCGAACGCAGCCCAGTTGCAGCAATTTCAAATAGCCCAACAAACTGCAGCTAACCCAAAGGTATAAAATTTAGCTCCATCAGGTAGGAAAATATAGTATCAGAAAAAGTATTGACACGGTCTTGGTTGATTTATTAGGTAACGTCCCAAAATCACGTGGGCTCAGGAGAGATATCATGGGGAGACCAGGGTGTTTTCTTTTTGTGAAAGGCATATGAGAGACCAGCCGCACCTTTTAAGATGTCCTTTTATTTATGATATAGGCGCTTGATCGCACAAACGGGTGTGTAGGCATTGGCGAGCCACATCAAACAATGAAACCCTCAAACCCTTAAAAAACCAACAATGAATTCTTTGCCTTTTATGTATCAGCATCATTAGAAGAGTCATTTCTGGCGAAAGCCTTGTTTGAGCTAACTCTCTCAGCTCCGTCCTCTCTCGACTGCCTATCACAGCCAACTCAAGAACAATGGAGACAAGGATGTTTGGTGAGCTGTTGTATTACACAGCCGAGCTCTTTTCTTCTCTCTTTCTCTTAACACAAAGAAAACATGGTGACAACTTATATGACACACGTGTTAGAATTATTGTATAGGGATAGGAGAGGTGTTTAACTTGTATCTCAACTCTATCTCTTCTTCTTCTTATCCCTTGTAACGACCTCCTCCTGGTCGATCTCCTCTCAACCGATCTCTCTCTCTCTCGATCGGTTTCTCTCTGTAAACGTGTGCACCAAGGCATTGCCTCAATATATACAACGCGGCCCGAGACAAAGGGTTCTACGCTTCCCAAACTACTTTACATGGTAATAGAGCCTCTTCCTCATCAGATCGAAAGAGATCACATCTAGCTACCTACGCGACCGAGCCATGTCTACCACCTCCGCCTCCATGTCGCCCAGCACCATGGGCGCGATCACCACCACCTCCTCCACCTCCACCTTTGCCTCATCATCCACAACCATGAACTCCTTTCTCGGATCGCCGCCACAGGAGAAGCTGACCAGGGGGAACTTCCTCCTTTGGAAAGCCATCGTGCTTCCCCAGATCAAGGGTGCCCAGATGGAGCACCACCCGATGCAACAAGCCCACCGCCGCCGGCCATGCTCACCATCACCAAGGATGGAAAAGAAGAGCAAGTCGCCAACTTCGCCTGCACTCTCTGGTATGCCCAACAGCAACAACTTCAAGGGTTCTTGATGGGTTCTTTTTCCCGCGAGATTCTTTCTCAGGTGGCCACGCTCCAGACGCCGGCCGCGGTGTGGCGTGCCATCAACGACATGTTTGCTGCTCAGAGCCAAGCGCAGGCGATCAACACCCGCATCGACCTCACCAACCTTAAAAAGGTAATATGTCCATGGTAGAGTACCTCGGCAAGATCAAGACGCTCACAGATGAAGTCGCGTGCACGGCCTCGGCGCTCTCCGATCCGAAGATCGTCTCCAAGATCCTTGCTGGCCTTGACATGGAATATAACCCTGTCGTCTCTGCTCTTGCTGCACGAGTGGAACCAATCACGGTTCCAGAGCTGCACAGTCAGCTCCTCAGTTTTGATGCCCGCCTCACCCTCCTCCACGGCGGCGATCTCCGGCAATCATCTACATACTCCGCTTCACGGGGTCGCGGTCATGGCCGTGGTCACCATGGAGGCAACCGTGCCGGTGGTCGCGGCCGTGGCTCCTCTTCGGGCGATGGCGCACGCTCTGGTGGCACCTACGGCCACAACACCGAGGGCGGCGGCTACGGCAACAACCATGGGGGTGGCGGATTCAACTCCAACACTGGCCGCCGCCCCTCCTCATCACGTGGTCGTCCTCGCTGTCAGCTCTGCAAGAAGGCCGGTCACGAGGTCATCGACTGTTGGCATCGGTATGATGAAAACTTCGTCCTGGATGCTCGTTTGGTTGCAGCTGCTGCGAGTAAGGCGGGGATGGCGTTTGGTATGTTGACTCCAGCGCTACGGACCACGTCACAAATGAGTTAGAGCAACTTGCCCTGCGCGAGACGTACCATGGCACCGTTCAGATCCACACCGCCAGTGGTAAAGGTATGGATATTTGTCATATTGGTCAAGTTTCGCTTAATTCCCCTAACCTTCAACGTGATCTAGTTCTTAAGGATGTTCTCCATGTTCATCAAGCTGATAAAAACCTTGCATCTATGTCTCGTTTAGCCACTGATAACAATGTTTTCTTTGAGACTCATCCTCGCTATTTTTTCATTAAGGATCGGGCAACGAGGGAACTTCTTTATCACGGTAGATGTGTTGGCGGCCTCTACCCTATCTCATCCGGAGCACTTCGCAACACGCATCGTCGAGTCTACTCCGTCATCAAGCCCTCTTTGGCGAGGTGGCATCAAAGATTAGGTCATCCCTCATTAGTCATAGTTAGGCAAATAATCAATAAAGACAACCTTCCTTTGTCACTTAGTTCCAATAATGAGTCTGTTTGAGAAGCATGTCAATGTGCCAAGAGCCATCAGCTTCCCTATCCTAATTCTACTAGTGTTTCACATGCTCCCCTACAATTGATCTTCAGTGATGTATGGGGTCATGCCCGAGATTCTTTTGGTCAAAAAATACTATGTTAGCTTCATTGATGATTACAGCAAGTTTACATGGATTTATTTGCTCAAGTACAAATTTGAAGTTTTCTCCATCTTTCAAGAATTTCAGAAACTTGTTGAGAGACACTTTGATAAGAAAATCATAGCAGTCCAAAGTGACTGGGGAGGGGAGTATGAAACACTCAACTCCTTTTTCCGTAGTATTGGGATCACCCATTATGTGTCTTGTCCTCATGCTCATCAGCAGAATGGCTCTGCTGAACGCAAACACCGCCATATTGTCGAAGTTGGTCTCTCTCTCTTTTAGCTCATGCATCCATGCCTCTCAAGTATTGGGATGAGGCCTTTATCACAGCTACATATCTTATCAATCGTCTTCCCAGGTTAATGGAAATTCTACCCCTTTAGAATGATTGTATAACCAAAAGCCATATTACAATTATCTCAAAAAAAATTGGGTGTGCTTGTTACCCCAATTTACGTCCATACAATCGTCACAAACTTGAGTTTCGTTTCACACAGTGTGTTTTTCTTGGGTACAGTAATCTTCATAAAGGTTACAAATGTCTTGAACCATCTACCGGACGCATCTATATCTCTCGGAATGTTATTTTTGATAAGACACTATTTCCTTTCTCCAAACTTCAACCCAATGCGGGTGCTTTGCTTCATGCAGAAATTGCACTTCTCTCCGACTCTGCTACACGTCCTGATCACAGGGGTGAATTAACTGATCATGATCATGTGCAAAAATCCAAAGAAAATTGCGTTTCTAATACCTTTTGTGCAGATCCTACCTGTCATTTTATGTGCACACAGGACAAAACAGCACCGGACTCCGATGCTGATCCTGCTGCCAGCGTGCGATCCGAGCCGGATTCGCGTCAGACTACAGGCGCGCGATCCAGCGCAGATCCGCTCCTGCGCCCCCTGGTGGCCGACAGCAGCGCAGCCGACCAGGTGGGTCGCGCTAGTCCAGGCGCGTCGCGCCAATCTTCGCCAGCGCGCCCCGAGACGCCCATCGAGCGAGGTGCGGGGGGGGAGCGAGTCCCTGGCTGCCACGTCGCCTTGGGACCCACCGACCGGTCCTGCTAGTTCTGCTGTGACAACGTGGGACCCGCCAGGCGGTTCTGATTCACCGGTCGGCTCTGGCTGCGCGTCAGATGAGGAGCAGCGCCAGCAGCGTCAATCCTTCTCGGATCAGGAGCCCGATCTGCCTGGATCTTCTGTGCACAACACCGTATTAGCAAGATCTCCTGCGCCACAACCAACAGAAACTGTTTCTCTGGCTCCTTCACCTCTTCATCGAAACACCAGGTCTCGGTCAGGTATTGTCAAAGAAAAACAATATAGTGATGGTACAATAAGGTATAATCCGACCAAGCGTGCTTTTCTTGCCACTACTGGTGAACCTATTAATCTGCATGATGCTCTTGCTAATAAGGATTGGAAGGAAGCCATGGATAATGAATATAATGCACTTATAAAAAATCAGACTTGGCATCTAGTACCACCGCAACATGGTGCTAATATAATTGACTGTAAATGGGTATACAAGATTAAAAGAAAATCAGATGGCAGTATAGACAGATACAAGGCAAGGTTGGTTGCAAAGGGCTTCAAGCAAAGGTTTGGAATTGATTATGATGATACCTTTAGTCCTGTGGTTAAAGCAACTACTATCCGTCTTGTTTTGTCCATTGTTGTTTCCAGAGGATGGAGCTTAAGACAGCTGGATGTTCAGAACGTGTTTCTTCATGGTGTTCTTGAGGAAGAAGTGTTCACGCGGCAACCACCAGGTTATGAAAATCACAGCACACCACATTATGTATGTAAGTTGGATAAAGCCTTATATGGCCTGAAGCAGGCTCCAAGAGCATGGTATTCTAGGTTGAGCATGCAGCTACAGCATCTTGGCTTCGCATCATCCAAGGCAGATACATCCTTGTTCTTTTATAGCAAAGGCAATATCACTGTTTTTGTCCTTGCTTATGTTGATGATATAATTGTTGCTAGTTCAAGTCAAGAGGCCACTACTTGTTTGCTTAAGGATTTAAAGCTTGAATTTGCTCTCAAGGATCTAGGTGATCTTCACTACTTTCTTGGCATAGAGGTAAAGCAGATTAGAGATGGAATACTTCTATCACAAGAGAAATATACAGCTGATGTTCTAAAGAGGGTGGGATTGGAGAATTGCAAACCAGTCAGTACACCAATCTTCATCTCAGAAAAGCTTACAGTTGACAGTGGAGAAGCTCTGGGTCCAGAGGATGCAACAAATTATAGAAGTGTTGTAGGTGCCTTGCAGTATTTGACTCTTACACGTCCTGATATCTCTTATTCAGTAAACAAGGTATGTCAATATTTGCATGCTCCTAGAACTACTCATTGGACATCAGTTAAAAGAATTCTAAGGTATCTCCAGTATTCTCAAGGGCTTGGACTTCAGATTGTCAAGTCCTCTTCCTTGCTTGTTACTGCATATTCTGATGCAGACTGGGTAGGGTGTGCTGATGATAGGAGATCTACTGGTGGTTTTGCTGTGTTTCTCGGATCTAATCTTGTGTCATGGAGTGCAAGAAAGCAAGCTACTGTTTCAAGATCCAGTACGGAGGCTGAACACAAGTCGTTGGCGAATGCTATAGCTGAAGTGATGTGGATACAAACATTACTTTATGAGCTTGGGATTAAAGCTCCAAAAGCTGCATGGTTGTGGTGTGGTCACATTGGTGCAACTTACCTTTCAGCAAATCTTGTTTTTCATGCATGAACAAAACATATTGAAGTGGATTTCCATTTTGTCAGAGAGAGAGAGTAGCTCGAATGCTGCTTGAGATCCGGTTTATTCCCACAGGGGATCAACTTGCGGATGGGTTCACTAAACCCTTGACCGGGAGAAGACTAGACGAGTTCAAGTACAATCTCAACCTTAGCAAGGCTTGAGGTTTAGATTGAGGGGGAGTGTTAGAATTATTGTATAGGGATAGGGGAGGTGTTTAACTTGTATCTCAACTCTATCTCTTCTTCTCCTTATCCCTTGTAACGACCTCCTCCTGGTCGATCTCCTCTCAACCGATCTCTCTCGAGCGCGCGTGCGATCGGTTTCTCTCTGTAAACGTGTGCATCAAGACATTGCCTCAATATATACAACGCAGCCCGAGACAAAGGATTCTACGCTTCCCAAACTACTTTACAACACGCACACACAGGCGTTGTTGCCCGCATCACACGGCACTTCGGCAACTCCTCAATACATGCCAGCCGAGTCACCTAATATGCATTGGCCCTACATGACTAACTCACACAGTAAATAAAAGCCCTGGCTAATTTAACCAAGTCTCAGTCAAGCGATATAACATGCAAGAGAGAAAAAGAAAAAACTAATTTTTTTTGGCATGAATCTATATAGGATCTCACGGATATAACATCGATTGAGACTTAACGAAGTCTTAATCAATTGAGACTTAGCAAGACGGACAAATAAACATGCAGATACATAAAACATCAAGATTATATCTAACAAGCCTGCTTCGAGGTTTTGTATCTCTTCGCACAACAGACAAAAACCGCTAGATTCAACGAGCTAAGCGCAGCAACGAGCCAGAAGAAGCGGTCGAGGTGGCCCACGTTAAGGTTGTTAGGTATCCACCCGGGCTCACCGCCCCTCGTCGTGATGCTGGCCACCAGGGTTACCACGAGCGAGCTGAGGTAGCTCCCGAGCGACACCGTGAGGAGCCCTAGCGCGGTGCAAAGGCTCCTCATGGACTCCGGAGCCTCATTGTAGAAGAACTCCGACTGCCCGACGCACGCGAACACGACGCTGGCGCCGACCAGGAGATACTGTGGCACCTGCCACAGGATGCACATCCGGCCGAGCGCCAACCGCCGCGTCTCCACCACCGCAGCGGCCGCCATGACCAGGATGGAGAGGAATAGGCCGATGCCGAACCGCTGTAGCTCCGAGAACCCCCGCTCGTTACCGGTGAACCTCCTCGCCGTCGGGATGAGCACCCTGTCGTAGACGGGCACGAAGAGGATGACGCTCACGGCGTCGAAGCAAGCCAAGGACGCCGGAGGGATGGCGAAGGTGCCGACCATCGTGTCCATCATCCTCCCTTGCACCAGGAACGTCGAGGAGAACTGCGCGAGGACGGCGAAGAACACGATACCGGTGGCCCAGATCGGGAGCATGCCGATCACGATCTTAAGCTCCTCGACTTGTGTGACTGTGCAAACCCTCCATGGAGCAGAGTAAAGCTCTTCGGCCGAAGAGATCACTGCAGCCTTGTCCAGGAAACTGGCCAAGAAATACCTTCAATCAGCTAACAGCAAACAGATCGATCCAGATTCCAGCCAGCCTATGTATGTATGAAAAATAAAAGTTTCGCTAAAACACATTTAGATGTGCCCTAAGGCCCTGTTCGGTACCACTCCGCTCCACAACTCTGGGAGCGGAGTTGGCGGAGCAGTTCAAAACGACGGAGCTGCAATTCCCCCCTCCGCAGATTCCGGGAGCGGACGACTGCCAAACATGGCCTAAATATTACACATCTAAGTCCTATATTATTGATTTTACGCGAAGATTCATGCGAGTACTTAAATGTGCAATAACTATGAGGACTAAAAAATATCCAAATGTGCTTTAGACAGACTCAAAAGAAAACCACTTACCGGATCACCGGTGTATGGTGCAATTTCTTGGTACCTTCCGCCATTGGCACATCCTCAGGTAGCTCGTAAAGAAGAGAAGCATCACGTGGCAAATCTACATTCCGCTTCCGGACAGCCGCGACGATGACCTGGCAAACGCTTACCAGTGGGCTTCCGAGAGGCTTCTGCACTCTATAGGAACTGGATCCCAGGAAAAAACTCGCCATGGCCAATGCGATGAACAGGGTGGGGATCCAGAGGGCGTAGTGGTCCTGCACCCACACAACGACGGTGCCGGCGACGAAGCTGCCGATGTAGACGGAGAAGAAGAACCAGTTGAAGAAGGAGTTCTTCTTCAGCCTCTCCGTCGGGTCCGTGTCGTCGAACTGGTCGGCGCCGAAGGAGGAGACGCAGGGCTTGATGCCGCCGGCTCCGATGGCCATCATGTACAGGCCAAGGAAGAAGATGACGGACTGAGGAGAAGACGACGAGCCATCCGGCCGCAACGATGCTGAAATTGACATTGCAGCCATTCCCTTGTGTCGTTGCAATTGCAAAAATATATAGAACTATTAAGAAACTTGGTAATTCCATCTGAGGGATGATTATCGAAGGGATTAGCTTGTGGTGCTTACGATTAGGTAAACAGCGAAGAAGGCCAGTGTGGTCAGGTATCTTCCCAGGTAGGAGTCTGCCACGATCGCTCCGACGAGGGGAGCCACGTAGCAAGTCCCCTGCCAATTCGTGTAGTTTCTTGCTGCCGACACATTGCTCTCGTGTAAGATGGTCTTGAGGAAGGTTACCAGGTTGAACTGGATCCCGTAGTATGCTAGCTCCTCGAAGCACTCCGTCGCTGCATGCAGTGTAATTAAGTCGCAACTCACGTGTAATTACTGCCGGCTCCAAGATATCCGAAAGTTTTTTCACACATACAGTAACCCCGGGGGCAATGATCGTTTCCATTGTTAAAGTTGTTTCATTTGAGAGAAAAAAAAGAAACTTTAGTGTAGTAAGTTACTGTAGTTTGTTAGTTGTTACTTGTTAAGCAAATTCAACATGATTGATTCTCTAGATATAACTGAAAAAAAGACTATTCTCTAGACATATAATAATGGAAACGATCATTGCCCCCGGGGTCTACTCTATATGAAATCATGCGAGGCACTTCCAAAAATAGTAATGAGTAGCACAACGGAACAATAGCAATGTATATGTGCAGTCTGAGCACAATATTTGGAAAATTTAACTGAAATGAAGAACACTAGATATTTTTTTCTACCAGATCTACATGAGAAGTTTTTATTTTTTTGAGCTGCTGCATGAGAACATGGTATTACATATAGTTCCCGTTTACCTAAGATAAACTTGCATGCTTTCCAACTGCCGGTACCGTGCTTCGCTAAAGGAGTTGGAGTTACTTTAATGTCAACATTTCGGTCTCCTATACGTTCTACTGAGTCCTGCAATAAGACAAATCTAATTCTTTTTAGTATTACTAGTATATTTCTGCAAAAGTTTGAAATGGCTGTAAATAATTCTTTTTAGTGATACTAGTATCTTTCTGCAAAAGATTGAAATGGCTGTACAAATGCAGGAGTGCCTCCCTCTATAAACTTTTAAAGTACTGATTTAAACGATCTTATAAAAGTTTACAGGAGGAGTACATGATAAAAAAGAGAGCCTAGGATCACAGTGTGAATAGCATGCAGAAACTGGTGTCCGGTTAAACTGTTAATACTTTTGTTGTTTTCAAGACAATATTAAGAGAAAATCATCAGTATTGCATCAGACATGTAAGCTAGCATTTGTTAGATCTCAGCAAAGCAATATGCAGCCATGCAGGGGGTCATATTGCGCTAATCCGCAACAGTAAAAAAATAAACGAGATGCGTTTGATATGACATCCATATGCATGCAATATGTTACTTTGGGCATCAAAGAACTAAGTTTTCACATCTTCATAGATATTGGTGACAACGAAGCACATAAAAAAGAATCATTGCTTCAGAAATTCAAGCTACTGGTAGAGTTGAATGTAGAAGAACTAGCAGAGGAACTGACCTCAATAATTGGTTCTTCCTGCTGTGAGATTTCCTCAAGAGATTCCATGGTGGTTAGACTCCCAGCCTAGTAGATAGAGACCTTGTACACAGGTTGAACAAAGACATCTCAATTTATAGAAATATGGAGTATGACCTTGTGATGTTGTGCATATCTCTACTATTAACTGTGAATATGTATGTAGTCCTTCGCACACAACCATTAATGCAAAAAAATATAGTGCAAACCAATTTAAAAATGAAGTCATTAATACAATTAATTAGACAGACGGCTATACATGTGCAATTAATTAGATCCATTTAAATAGAGATTTTTTTCACGCCTAATCAATTTGAAAATTGATTCATTAATAGATAGTTGGAAGTACCTATTTTTCAGTTAGGAAGGCAACTAATTAATTAGGTAGAAAATTAATCTCATCAAATTAGTCATGCATCCACTTCCAAAAGTAATTGGAAATCTAGTGCCGAATCCATTTGGAAATCAAGGCATTAATACAACCAGTTTGTCAGACTGTTAATTACATGTGTGATTAATTAGGTCCATTTAAATAAAGATTTTTGCACCAAATCAATTTAAAATCTAAGTCATTTATGTAACTAATTAATTAGACCTGCACATAATTAGAATAGGGATTTTTTTCATTGAGTCAGACAACTAATTAATTAATCAGACAATTAATCACGCAGAATCAGTTTGAAAGCGCTCGTGCGCGAGAACCTCCAGCAGGCTAACGCCATAAGGCCAACCAACACTTGTCAACATGATGTGGAGCATCCTACAGGCATCACCATGTCACGAGTCCGTTTGGCAAGTGACACGTGTGACATCAACTTCACATACACAAAGTTGAATCATCTTCTTTACACGTGCTCACTTGACCCCTTCGAGGATGGTATACTACTTGACACCCCTCTCATGTGCATGCATAGGTATTGTCGGAACTTCACGGATGACGAGGAGGAGTGCGAGCGCAAGTGTACAACTACACCATCCGCGAGGGAAGCGTGGAAACGAAGACGCAAGAAGAAGAGCTGCCGAAGAAGCTCCAGCGAGCGGACGTTCGGACGACACCGGATGACCGACCCCTCCCAGCGAGCGGACGTTCGGCCCCCACCGGAGGACCGGCACATCTACACCTGAGCCAAATCAGCGGAAGACCGACGACACTGGACATCCGGTGCCACCTCAACTGAGCCAAAGTGAGCAGAAGTCCGGCGACTACCGGACGTCCGGAAGCCCACGAACCACCGGACGACCGGTCCCCAGCGGACGTCCGGTACTTGTCTGCGTACAGAAATCGGGCCCAAGGCCCATGTATCCCTCTCCCACTTACCCCTTCGTGGACCTAGACTATATATACTCCTCCACCTCCTCCTAGTTAGGGTTAGCGTTGTGTTAGCTCATTTGTGAGATAGAGCTTCGCTCATCCATATCGGATCTACTCCTTGAGAGAGACCGCGGCCCCTCTTCGGAGAAGATCCACCTTGGATTCAAGACCCCTTTACGGGAAGATCTCCCCTTGTGGATTCAAGACCTCCTCACAGAGAAGACCAGTTACCATTTGTATCGTCCCTTGTTGACTTTGGATCTTGTATCTCCTCTCGTGTTTCGAGGATCTAGCATATGTGTGACCATATCTTGTTGGTTTTAGTGTTTCTCTCGTGTTTCCCCTCGTGATTCCCCTTGTTTTCCCCCTCGTGTTCTTCGTGTTCTTCGCGGGATCCGCTCCTTTCGTGAAAGATCGGCCATCTAGGGTTCCACCCTACATCATCTTGGTATCATGAGCCACGTTGATCACGATTTCGGAGCCTCCCCTCTTTGTTTTCTAGCTTGATTTTGTTGTGTTCTTTCCCAATTTGAAAATCCCCACCAAAAATAGCCCCGATTTCTTTTTGGTGATTTGTTTGTTTGAAGAAGTTTTGTTGATTTTGATCCATGGATTTGCTTGGTTTCAAGTGGATCTAGCATCTCCCCAAATTTCTCCATCTTTCATCCATGAAATCTCCTTAATTTTGACCCCAAAATCCCCAAATTCCACCCAAAATCGCGTCCCGGATCTGAAATTTCGCATTGACCCCGATCCATCGGACGACCGACGTTTTACGGACGTCTGGAGCCCCTGGAACGACCGGACGTCCGCAACTTTATGGACGACCGAAACCCCCTAACCCGAGCAGAATTTACGGATTTCCGAACCGACCGGACGTCCGGCCCCCGGACATCCGTCCTTTTACGGACGTCTGTAAACTGTAGTTTCAGATTTCGGCTGATTCTTGTTTCGACCGTAACTAATTCATCCAAACTCCGATTTTGACGTTCTTTAGCTCGTTTTGAAGCTCTTGACATCCCCCTTCCCACAAAAATACCACCAACATCATTTGAATCCATAAAAATTTTCAAACTTTGGCATCTTTGCCTAGGGCTTCCACCACATCATCCGCTACACCACCACCGACTTCCGCAACCTAACCAATTTTGTTCCCTTCGCATTAGCGGTTGTTTGAGTTGTGACTTGAGTCTCCTAAGGTGTTTCGGCTACTTAGGGACGGTTGCTTCTTCATCAACCACCACCACTTCCGCATAGTGATGCGGAGCATCCCAAGGTCATCCCCATGGACCTACCATCGTCTCATCAAGTGCCTACTGGACCCATGACTCGATCATGTGCAAGAGCCCTTGAAACCGAGGTGACATCTCTCCTCTCACAATTCCACTTCGATGCACATGAAGCATGGCTACTACCTCATATGGATACCTTGCGCATACTCAGGTACAATGGAGAAGCTAAGGAGCGAGGACAAGAAGAAGAGGAAGATGGACGAGAAGACGGAGAAGAAGAAGAGCTACAGGAAATTTCCCAGCCACCGGACGACCGGCCGGGACCGGACGTCCGGCGCCTGAAGCGTCAGCCGAGCTCCAGCCAGCGGACGTCCGGCCCAGACCGGACGACCGGTGCCCCTGCACCCTAAGCGAACGAGCGGACGTCCGGTCCGGAGCGGACGACCGGCGCACCAGCACCTGAGCCAACATCAGCGGAAGTCCGGAGCCTCCGGACATCCGGCACCCCCATCACTGAGCAGAACCAGCGGACTACCGGAGGACACCGGACGTACGACAGCTCCTGAGACACCGGACGACCGGTCCCCAGCGGACGTCCAGTACCTGGCTGTGTCCAGATTCGGGCCCAAGGCCCATGTACCCTTCACTTCGCCCCCTTTTGCACTTAGACTATAAATAGACCCCCCATTCATCCTAGCTAGGGTTAGCGTTGGTTTAGCTCACATTTCGAGATAGATCTTCGCTCATCCATACCAATCTCCTCCTCGAGAGAGACTGCGGCCCCTCTTCGGAGAAGATCAACTGGGATTCAAGACCCCCTCTTGGGCGGCCCCATCAAGACCTCCTTCTAGGAGAAGAACCGGTTACTTGTATCGTCCTTTGTTGACCTTGGATCATCGTGTATCTCTTTGTGTTTCGAGGATCTAGCACATGTGTAATCGAATCTTGTTGGTTTGAGTGATTCTCTCGTGTTTTCCCTCGTGTTCTTCGTGTTTCTCTTTGGGATCCGCTCCTTTCATGAAAGATCGGCCATCTAGGGTTTCACCCTACATCATCTTGGTATCATGAGCAAGGTTGATCACGATTTCGGAGCTTCCCCGTTGTGTTGCTAGCCTAATTTTGTTGTTTTTCGTCCTAATCCGAAAATCCCCACCAAAAATAGCCCCAAATTTTTCTTGTGTTTTGTGAGTTGTGATGATGTTTTGTTGGTTTTGATCCGTGAATTTGTTGCGTTGCAAATAGATCTAGCCTTCCCCCACCATCTCCACCTCGAAATCCCTCCCAAATTCCCCATATTCCCCCCAAAATCACCTCCCGGATCTAAAATCTCGCGTTGACCCCGACCACCGAACAACCATCACATCACCGGACATTCGGCGACCCAGGAAGCACTGGACGTCCGACGTTACCGGACGACCGGCGACCGGACATCCGTTCGCGCCCGGACGACCGCTACTTCCACAACATCATCCGCTACACCACGTCCAACTTCCGCAAAACCGTCCCAATATCCCTACCCACACCACCACCGAACCGCCACCTACTCCGACGATTTTGGTCGCCTTTGGTTTTGAGAATTTGAGTTGCGGTATCATATCCTTTTGTGTTTCGGCTATCTAGGTACGGTTCGACATCGACATCACCGCCGCTCATTTTCGCCACGGAGGCGTCATCAACACCGGTCATCAACAACGACCACCTCGACTACGACTTGGTATTCGTGCCACCATTTTGACACCATACCGGAAGCAAGACCGGTAACCTCATCTTGGTATTGGACATATCACTCTTGCCATCACATTGTTAGCCATCATCGCCTTACTCCTTTGTGTTGCTTACCCATCGAGACTAGCCATTGAGTATTGCCGGCAACGAGACTTGTGCACATTATTGATCATACTTCCCATAGCATACATACATACATCATTGTTGCCTATATTGGTATCATCTCTTGTGTCACAAAGTTGTCATCGCATACTCACTTGCTATCTTGGTTCGTCAAGCATCGCATAAGAAAAGAGCTCAAACATCAAAGAGCCAACCAAGCTTTTAAGCAAAGAGGAAACATAAGCAAAGAGCTTTAAGCAAGAACCATAGCATCATACAACATTAAGATTGTCATACTCGATCATCTTGGATCCTATCATAGCAACACCTTGCATAAAACATATTTGGGATAGAAGTCGTTGCATTTTTGCTAAGTAGGTTATGCACAAGTTCTTGTATCCGCCTATCGTGCAATCGTGCTAGCGTCTCTCTAGTGTTGTGCAACAAGAGCATTTTTATGGATTCCACATTTTGGCTCACCCTTGGTTTCTCAACCCCACTTATCTTTGTGTGTATGTGTTTCCGTGTACCGTATATTCTTGGTCTACTTGTTACATTGCATCTTGTGAATCTTTTCCAACATTATTGAATCTTGCTTAGATTCCCATTAAAAATTGTGCCACCATCCTAACCAAGCTCCACCAAAAGCTTTTACTTGTGTAGGTGTGAGAACCGACAAGAATTGGTACCAATTGTGCTATTTCCTTGTTACACATTGGAGCCATCTTTGATCCGTTGTCAACATCGGTCAAGGTACATTTGATATTGGTTCTTCCCTTTCTTCCACTCACACTTGTCTTGGAATGATGGATAGGCCAAGTACTTCTACCAACCCGCTCTTCATGGAGCAAGACGACGACATGAACTCCTTCGTCACCAAGAGTCACCTCTTTGGTGCACAACGTGCTTTGCATCAAGAGCAACAAGCTATGAGTGAACGCATCGACAACCTTGCCTCCGACTTACGACTTCCCGAGCAACGTACAAGGGACTACTTTGACAACAAGCTCGACGATCACAAGCAAGAGAATGACGCAAGGATGGACAAGATTCACGCT